>NW_027361705.1:5042500-6360000 GCF_039654945.1 Dendrobates tinctorius
GAGACAAATATCAAAGAACCAGTCCCTCCAGTAGGAGGAAGACTGAAGTTTTTTCTTAAAGAATGGGAAAAGATTACGGCCAGTTCTTGGGTCCTGGACATCATTAGGCACGGGCTAAAAATAGAATTCCATCATGTCCCCCATAACTCTGTTATTATATCATCTCTCAACTCGCCAGTCCAACAACAGGCCCTTGAAGTTGAGATTCTAAGCTTATTGGACAAAAAAGTATTGGTGTGTGTACCAAAAGAACAGGAAAGGAGAGGATTTTATTCTCTTTTCCTGGTCCCCAAGCCAGATGGCTCATTCAGAACAATCATCAACCTAAGAAAGCTAAAAACATTTGTCAAAAATCATAGATTTAAGATTGAGTCTATTAGATCTACAATTAAGCTTCTGTTCCCCAATTGTATGATGGCTGGCTTAGATTTAAAAGATGCTTGTCATCTTCCCATCCACTACAGATATCAGAAATACCTTAGAGTGGCGGTTTCCCTCGATGGCATCATACACAATTTACAATTCACAGCCATGCAATTCGGCCTTTCCATCGCACCACGAGTCTTTACGAAGGTGATGCTGGAAGTGACAAACGACAAAAGGACCCCTTGATAATACCTTATCTGGATGACTTTTTTAATAATAGGGAACTCTGCTCGACATTGTAGTAGATGAGTTACTGACACAATCTCATCCCTACAGGCTCTAGGCTGGATCATAAACTTCAAGAAGTCCAGGGTCGAGCCACAGTCCGTCCAGTCCTTCTTAGGTCTCCAGCTAGACTCCACAAAGCAAAAATGTCTGCTACCGCAGGTAAAAATCTGATCAAAACCAAGGTCAGACTAGCAATGGACAAACCATGCATGTCCATAAGGGGAGCAATGTCCCTCTTAGGGTCCCTTACCTCCTGTATCCTAGCGGTCCAGTGGGCCCAGTTCCATTCCCGGGAACTGCAACACCAAATTCTCCTAGAGGAAGCTTGTGGCCGAGGGAATTTAGCAAAGAAAATTACCTTATCTCTAACAGTCCTAACTTCCCTGGCGTGGTGGTTAGATGACAATAACCTATCGGGAGGAGTACCATGGGTAATAACACCTTCCCGTATTGTTACTACCGATGCCAGCCCTACAGGATTGGGGGGCTCATATGGGAGGAACCTGCTGCCAAAGCCGGTGGGGTTTAAGCGAGAGACAGGATTCTTCGAACCTAAAAGAGCTGAATGAGGTTAGTCATGTGCTATATCGCTTCTTTCCGCAGCTACAAGGAGAACACGTGAGAATCCTTTCAGACACCACAGTGGTAGCATATCTGAACAAGCAGGGCGAAACTCAATCGGACAGCCTAATGTCTTCCGCAAGAAAAATCTTATCCTTAGCCGAAAAACAATTTTTGTCTTTCTCGGCTCTCCATATCAGAGGAAGAGACCATTCAGAAGTAGACTTCCTAAGTCGCCACACGTTACGGTAAGGAGAGTGGTGCCGGAGTCGGCAAATATTCAAACAGATCATGTCACTGTGGGGCCTTCCTCAGATAGATCTCTTCGCCACAAGAGAAAACAGACAAGTGCGAAGGTTTGCCTCCCTGAATGTGGCAGACTGCCCGGAAATTCTGGATGCTCTCCAAGCCCCGTGGCAGTTCAAACTGGCATATACCTTTCCCCCAATAATACTACTGCCGCAGGTCATCAGGAAGATCTGGGAAGAAAAGGCAAGAGTCATCTTAATAGCGCCATTTTGGCCCAGGAGACCGTGGTTCTCATGCCTACAAGCTATGTCAGTGACCGACCCTTGGGTGCTTCCCTCAACCCCCAAGCTACTGTCTCAGGGGTCATTCTTTCATCGACAAGTGGATAATCTCTACTTGACGGCTTGAAACTTGAGAGCGAAATATTGAGAGCAAGGGGGTTCACGGAAGGGTTAGTTAATCCTCTCCTACAAAGTCGAAAATTGACTACTACAAAAATTTGCGCCAGGGTATGGAGGAAATTCTTAGAGTTCCACACAGCTCCCGATAACACCCATTCTAGAATTTCTACAAAAAGGGAAAGATCTAGGGCTATCTGTCAACACATTAAAAGTTCAAGTGTCTGCTCTAGGGGCCCTCTATAGTTATAACGTGGCAGGCAACAGATGGATATCCAGATTCATCTCCGCCTGTGAACGGATCGAACCAGTACATAAAACTAGAGTGCCTCCCTGGGACTTAAATCTGGTACTTGATGCCCTAACAGGTTCCCCCTTTGAACCATTAGATGCTTAGGGGATACTGAGTCTGTCTCTTAAGACGGTACTCTTAGTGGCACTAACTTCAGCCAGGAGAGTCAGCGACATACAGGCACTATCGATAGCCTCCATTCCTATTAACATTCCAGGATCAGTTAATATTAAAACCAGACCCCTCATATCTGCCAAAAGTAGCTGGGAAATTTCAGAGGTCGAAAGAAATCCACCTCCCTTCATTCTTTAGTAACCCTTATACTCCAGAGGAAGAAAAATTCCATACACTAGACGTGAGAAGAGGAGTATTGCAATACATTGAGAGGTCTAGCAGTTGGAGGAAGAGTAGGGCTCTATTTATATCCTTCCAGGGCCAAAAGAAGGGCTATGGAGTCACAAGGGGTACCCTATCTCGGTGGATCAGGGACGTGATCTATCTGGCATACACTGCGAGAAATGAAGATCCTCCGAAGGGTATCAGGGCAGATTCCGCCAGAGCTATGGCATCCTCATGGACAGAGAGGGAAGACGTCACAATCGAGTCTATATGTAAGGCCTCAACTTGGTCGGCGCCTTCTACCTACAATAACCACTATAGTCTTGATTTATCATCTTCATCTGACCTAGCCTTCGGTAAAGTGGTCCTCAGCACGGTGGTCCCTCGCAGGTGAAGGTCTCTGAAAGTCTCTCCGGTGTGTGCTGTCGTGGAGAAGGGTAAAAAGCCAGATTACTTACCGGTGATGCTCTTTTAATGAGTCCACGACAGCACCCACTCACTACCCTCTCTAGAAGTTAACATAGCATGTATACACCTTCTTACACATGAAATTGATAAATTAAAAGTATCGAACTATATGATTGCCTAATAATTGGCGGTCCTCCTGGTACTCTGAAATCCAACTGAGGAGGAGAGACTGACCGCCCTCTTTTATCTCTGTAGGTTTCCTGTTGCTATGGGCGGATCCCTCTCTGGTGGGTGCTGTCGTGGACTCCTTAAAAGAGCATTACCGGTAAGTAATCCGGCTTATTTTCACCTCTCTTTTTAGGGGGACTAGGATCCTGCACCCAGGGGTAAATCCAACCGAATAACCGGAAATGTGCTTTATGTGCCAAAAAGCTATCCTCATATACCAAGTCCCTATGTCGAGGCTGTATTGAATAAGTACTTAAGGAGGAACAGCCATCCCTAAAGGAAGACATCAAGGGCATTGTACTCCAGGAAATTCAGGCCTCTTTGGCATCCTTTTCTCAATACCTGCCCCTAGTGCTCCTGCAACAGCAAAGAAGAGGAAGCTACAGCAGGAGGAGGATTCGGACTCCCAGGATTCATTCCAGGAAGAGGGAGAATTGAGCTTGGATTCAGATTCAGGGGAAAATAGATACTACTTCTGCGCAGTAAATATAGAGGAACTCATAGAACAGCCGTGAGAAGAACCATGGAGGTAGAGGAGGAAAAGCCAACGCGATCCGTACAGGAAGAAATGTTTGGAGGCTTATGTTCCAAAAAGAAGCTTTACTTCCCCAAACATAAAAATATGAGGGAAATAGTACTTGAGGAATGGGAGACTCCTGAGAAGAGGCGGAGTACTCCATCAGAACTAAAAGATTCCTGGTGGATGACGAGTTGGCAGGGTGCTGGTCCGAGATACCCAAAGTAGACGTCCAGGTTGCTTGGGTAACAAAGAAGACTACCTTGCCCTTTGAGGATTTCTCGCAGTTGAAGGACCGTTTAGAGTGTAAAATGGAAGGTCTCCTCAGGAAATCCTGGGAAAAGTCAGCAGCTCTATTGAGCACAAATGCGGTCTCCACATCGGTCACAAGATCAATGTCCCGCTAGTTAACTCAGCTAGTGGACCACTTAGCACAAGGCACTCCCCGAGAGGAGATCCTGGCTTCTCTTCTTTTGCTCCAGAATGCTACGGCTTTCCTGGCAGACGCCTCTGCAGAGTCCCTCAGAGTAACCGCTAGGGCTACGTCCCTATTTAACTCTGTGAGAAGAGCCCTGTGGCTGAAGTTGTGGATGGGGGATGTTGCGTCAAAAATGAAATTATGGGGGGCGGGGTCTGCGCACTGAAGATGGAGGGAGTGTGATTCCAGAGCTCCAGTGACTCCAGACTTACATCGGCTCATATGGCATTCAGCGGCTTCCTCGACCGCCATGCAGTGCACCGCTGGCTTCCTAACACCCCCCGGGCACATGATGACCCGTGGTAGAACACAGAGTAAGGCTTCTCCTCCGCGCATGCCTGACTTCTTTCTGAGGACTCAGACTGCACATGCAGCAGGGAAAATGGCAGCAGCTTCCCCTCCCACAGGATCATCTCGTTCCTCCCACGGCTCAGAGGTGAGACCTCAGCAGATACACATCACAGTAACTCTGCACCTATGACTAGGGGGGACATGAGGGATTTCCTGGCATCTATACGCACTTCTTTAAGGGAGGACATGCAGGACATGTTAAAGGAGATAAGAGAAGTTAACTCTTTAGGAGCACGTACAGACCACTTAGAAAACAAGGTGTCTGAGTATGTTTCTGTTATCAACGCTCTTGTGGATGAGAACCAAGCCATGAAAGGTAGATTGGCAGGGGCATTTGATAAAATACACGATCTGGAGGACATATCTAGAAGAAATAATCTTAGTATAAGAGGCATCCCAGAGACTATTGGAGATAAAGATCTGGCCCCCTTCCAGTAAAACTATATGCAAGCTGTCCTGCCATCGCTCTCCCCAAGGGACCTGTTAGTTGACAGGGTCCACAGGATGCCCAAACCCAGGCACTTGGATTCTTCTCTCCCCAGGGACACTCTTGCAAGGATACACCTGTATACTACTAAAGAGACCTTTCTGAGTCAAATAAGAAATCCTCCTGAGCTTCCTTCTGAGTTTCAGGCACTGCAAGTTTTCCCAGATCTGTCGGCTGCTACTCTGTCTAAGAGGCGGGAATATGCCCACGTCTGCAGAGCCTTGAGGGAGGTCTCCGTGAAATATCGGTGGGGTTTCAATCCTGAGAGGCTCTTCATCACTCATGACGGAAGTACAGTTGTCTGTTCCTCTCTTAAGCAAGCGGAGGAGAAGCTCACGAGGTGGAAGATCCTTTTTTCACCGAAACAAGCTGACACGGGTCGGAAGGTGGCTTCGGAGTGGTCTATGGCTTGACTGTACTGCATGGTATGAGTCTGGATAACTGGACTCTCCTGCTACGCTTCCTAGTGGGCCTTGGTTCGTGAGCTTTTCACTTCCACCCCCCTCGTAGATCCTTGATCTGCAGATCGTCCAAACTGTTCTGAATGTTTATACGAGTGGCTCTCGTATATTTGACTATGTTTTGGTTTCTTATCTTTTTCTTTTTTACTTTTCCTTTCTTTTTTTGTCTGTTCTCTTTTTTATTTTCTTTTTGGCATCCTTTCCGGTCAATACTCTGGCCCGTCTGTAAGTATATCTGCTCCCATTTTTTCTTCCAGGTTTTTTCCTCCCAAATACCCATGTATCTATGTGCTACAATGGACTCTCAGTGTATTTGTAGACGTGTTGGTTCTAACATGCTATATGTGACTATATTAAGTGTGCAGTTCCATTCTGCCGGCAGCACTGTGAACTTCTCGTATCAGTATTATGAGTATACAAATCTTATCCTTGAATGTTAGGGGCCTAAATTCCCCTGAAAAACGCTCTATGATGTGGAGGGAGGTGGGGAGGTCACGGGCGGATGTTGTCTGCCTTCAAGAAACACATCTATTGGAAGCCGATAATTTCAGGCTTCGACACCCTCACTTCCCCCACATGTTTTTTGCTAATGGTCAGACCAAAAAGGCTGGTGTGTGCATTATGGTGAAATGTACTATAGCATTTCAATTGTTATCACAATATGCTGACTCCGTAGGTAGATGCTTGACAGTCACTTGCCTGCTAAATGGAGAGGTGCACACTTTGACAAATGTATATGCTCCCAATGAAGGCCAACACAAATTTTTGATAACTACCTTTAATGATATCTCTTTAAAAGCGAAGGGTAGCAATATCATATGTGGTGATTTAAATCTCCCCATGAATGCAGACCTTGACTGCTCTTCAGGAAGGAAGAGAACTAGGAGGGGTTTGAACTTCCTATCCCATGAATTTCACCTGCATGATTTTTGGAGATACTCACACGCATCGGAAAGAGATTATACTTTTTATTCTCCTAGGCACTCCACATACTCCCGTATCGACTATTTCTTAATAGATAGTGCGACCCTAAGCAGGTGTCTAAATGCCACTATTGGCCTAATCGCCTGGTCTGACCACGCTCCTGTCTCTCTGACCCTTGCTCTTGCCCACCAGGCTGACCCTGCGTTCAGGTGGCGTCCTCATGACTCATTGCTGCTGAGGGTGGAGGTGGTTGATAGGGTTTCCTCGGAGCTGGAGGGCTACTTTCAAATAAACGATAATGGGGAGGTCTCTGATAAGACCCTTTGGTCTGCTCACAAAGTGGTGGTTAGGGGGGTTCTCCTACAACAAGCTTCATATTTAAAGAAGAAAAGAGAAGCCAGTAGAGAGGCTCTGCTCTCCCGTTAACATTATTTAGATGCTATTAATAAGGCTGCACATACGCCCTTCGTCTCTGAGGAGATCTCCCAAATTAGATTTAAATTAAGGTAAAATTTCCTATACAAATATGCATACAATATGAGGAAACTTAAACTAACTTATATGCTAACGGGGATAGGGCGGGAGCAAGGCTTCTAGTTCGCAGAGTTCGTAAACGGGAGGTCATGTCACGAATTGACCACATATTGGATGAGCAAGGAACCCACGGGACATAGTGCAAGCCTTTGCTCAATATTACACTGCCCTCTATAATTTAAAAGATGATGCCTCCACCCCTCAACCTGACCAAACATCTATTGATGCATACTTAGATTCTGTTAATTTGCCATGTATTACCACTGACCAATTAAATTATTTAAACGCCCCCTTCGCGGCTGCAGAAATTCAGCAGGCGATTAAACAGACTAAACTTCATAAAGCCCCAGGCCCGGATGGCTTAACGAATGATTATTATAGGACCTTTTCTCAGCAGTTAACACCATATCTACAGCGTCTGTTCACACACTGGAGAGACGCTGGTACTGTGATGACCCCTAATTTAGATGCCACTATTTCCACTATACCAAAACCGGGGAAATCACTCACACATCCCGGAGATTTCAGACCCATTGCTTTGTTAAATTCACATGTCAAACTGTTTACTAAAATCATAACATCTAGACTGAAACTAATTATACCGACTATAGTGTCACCAGATCAGGTGGGCTTTGTTGCAGGACGGGAGACGAAGGATGGCGTACGACGTATGTTGAATTTGATTAAAATATCTGAGCTGTCTGGCCAACCCTGTGCATTCCTGTCACTTGATGCTGAAAAAGTTTTTGATAGGGTGTACTGGGGATATTTAAGAGCAGTCCTGAAGAGATTTGGACTGTCGGGCCCTATATTATCCGCAATCTGTGCCATGTACTCGACCCCCTGCGCCAGGGTTTTGACGTCTGGCTTCTTGTCCGGCCCGTTCCAGATCACGAACGGTACGAGACAGGGGTGCCTGCTCTCGCCTGTTATTTTTGCGCTGTGCATGGAGCCGCTTGCCGAGCGCATTAGAATGTCGGCGGGCATTTCTGGGATTAGGGTTGGACAGGTGGAGTACAAAGTCGGTCTATACGCCGATGATGTCATTCTATCCTGTGTAAATTTAGAATCTTCGTTTTCTGCGATTATTTGTGAACTTGGGGAATTTAGCAAGGTCTCATACTATAAACTGAACCCCACAAAATCCCTGTTGTTTCCGGTGGCGGTTCCTTGTGCGGCAAAGACAAGACTGGAGGCCATTTTTCCGTTTAAGTGGATGAGAGAGGGTATTCCTTATTTGGGCATTACACTGACGGGTTCTGAGCAGATTGTGGATAGGAACTTTACTAATTTGGTTTTTTTCAATTCACAACTAAATAACACAGTTAACGGTTATTTTCTGCTGCCTGATTCTGGCCCGAGAGGTATCTCATTATTATATAGAGCCCTGAATGACCCGCCGGATAATACAAAACTGCCTTATATGATCAGGTGGGAGCGCGATCTGGGTTTTCTCTCCGAACCTGTTGACTGGGAGGAAGGATTGTGTGAAGTTGTACGGGTTTCTTCATGTGTGAACCATTTGGAGCAATTGAAAAAGACGCACCTGAGATGGTACCAGTTCCCGGTCCGAATGGCACATTTTGGAGCTGGTGGGTCTGGTGAATGCTGGAGAGGGTGTGGGATGAGGGGTACTCTTGAGCATACATGGTGGTCCTGTCCGTTGCTCCAGCCTTGGTGGAGGGGTGTTGATTTATTGATCTCACAAGTCTTTGGTATCCAGATGACTCTGACCCCAAGCCAGGCCATTTTACACATTGGCCTGAACGAAATTCCTCATATTCTTAGAGGTACACTGTCACATATTTTGATAGCTGCTAGAGTGTTGACAGCGGCTAGATGGAAAGATCCCACCCCCCTAGAGGTTGCAGGACTAATTGATAGAATTAACACTCACTGCCAGCTTGAACTAGCACTAGCTCACTCGATGACCGCCATAATAAAAAGACAGAACATTTGGCACCGCTGGATTGTCTATGTAGTAGACACTCCACGGTTGCCCCTCTCCAGCCTGCTTAGCCGTATATAATTAAGATGCCGGATATTAGATATTGGATATTTTCTTTCCTTTTTGGAATATATTACTGTACTGCAGAACACTGAGACTTATTATGTGTACTTGCTGTTACACACAGTTCTATCGATGCCACTAATGCCTGTTCCTCCCCTCACCCCTTCCCCTCCCCCCCTTCCTTTCCTGTTTTTCATTTGTCGGTCCCCACTTTCTGCTCCTAAGGGTATGTGCACACTTTGCGGTTTCTGCTACGTTTCCGCAGCGTTTTGGCTCTGCAGAAACGCAGCAGATTCTGCTGCGTTGTACAATGCCTTTATTTCCTATGGAAATAAAAAAAAACTGTGCACATGCTGCGTTTTTTTCCGTGCGGTTTTGCTGAGGTTTTCAAAACGCAGCATGTCAATTGTTTGGTGCAGAAACGCTGCAGTTTTACACCTCATCCATTATGAGGTGTAAAACCGCAGGGCAAAACCGCAGATAAACTGCAGATAAACCGCAGGTCTTTGTCCTGCGGATTTACCTGCGGTTTTCTCTACAAAATCCGCAGAGACAAAAAACTATGTGTGCACATACCCTTATTTTCTCCTCTCATTCCCCTAGTTTCATATATATGGTGGTTGTAACTATGGTTGTCATTGTTTTGACTTGTTATCTTGTTCAACCTCAATAAAAATAATTGAGTCAAAAAAAAATGAAATTATGCTCTATTCCCTTTAAGGGCAAATATATGTTTGGTCCTGCGTTAAATGAATTGTTAGACGAGGTCTCAGACAAAAAGAAGTCCTTGCCAGAGCCTAAGGCCGGAGTCACACTGGCGAGGAATACGGGAGCGTGAGAGGCGCAAAAAGCACGCATTAGACACGGACAAATGATTCTCTATGGGGTCACTCGCACCAGGCGCATATTTCTCCTCCGTATCCTACGCTCCGTGCCACTCGCAGCATGCTGCGATTGTCAGCGTACTACGCCCGTAGTACGCCAATGCAAGTCTATGGGTGCGCAAAAAATACGGATTAAACACGGAACACACGTGTGACCTGCGAGCAATACACAGGTCTTTTGGCTGGTGAACAGGAAATGGGCCAATCCATCATCAGGAAACCTAGACATGCAAATGAGCTCAAAAACCGCTCCAGACATCCAGGAAGTCAGCCTCCACGGAGTACAGCAGCAGCATGGCGTCCACATATATTAATGTAGAGATGCTCATTGTGCTGGTGCAGGAGCGTCCAGAAATATGGGACCCACGCGACGCAAACTATGCGAACCGCACAAGAAAGGAGGCGTCATGGAGGTGCATCTGTCGTCAGATGTACCATGACTTTGGTGACAGACCACGTGATGAGCAGCATACAATTCGTAAGTGCAACCATAAAAATATAATTAACCTTAGCGCGCGCTATAAAATAAATCTACAATCAGCACCCCCCCTTCCTGTGCATGTACTTTTATTAGCCTCATGAGGCCGTTACATTAGGATGTGACACGTGGCTTCATACAGCCATACTTAGGGGTTAGGCCATGAGCTCCTCATCCTCCTAGCCAATAAAATTAGTTTCAGTGGAGCTAATGAGACCCTGGGTATCGGCCCAATTACATATGCCACCATGGGTAGAACGCACTCCCCAGAAGGCCCCATGCCTAGACTACTGTTTGAAAATGTGACCTCTCAAATATGTGATTTTGACAATCTTTCCTGTCACATTGCAGTGGAAGATGTGATGAAACGGTGGAGAAGCATCCGGGACCAGTACCGCC
This sequence comes from Dendrobates tinctorius, assembly GCF_039654945.1. Lineage (NCBI taxonomy): Eukaryota > Metazoa > Chordata > Amphibia > Anura > Dendrobatidae > Dendrobates > Dendrobates tinctorius. The sequence continues at coordinate 5,053,154 of NW_027361705.1, forward strand.
GGGAACGCCAGCAGCTGTCCAGGAGTGGGGATGCTGGCCATGTAAAGCGCAAATATATATACTATGACCGGCTGAACTTCCTCGCCCCAATTCTGGCTCTGAGACCGTAAGTACATACCTCACACCACATGACACAAAAACATTACACAAATACTTTACAGGGACAAAAATATTGATGTATTTTTGCCTCTGTTCTATTTCATAACAGAACTCAATCCAACCTTACGGATCGAGGAACGGCCTCAGAGGCAGAGCCCATTATAGATCCTGTAGGGGATGAGGTGGCTGGCCCATCTTCTCCCCCTACAAGAAGGATGGCTGAAGAGGAGGCATCACCAGAACACACAATGGCTGCCCTACACAACACACTACCAGGACGGTCTGCTGCAACCTCACCCATCCTGGAAGAGCCGGGCAACTTGAGCAGCAGCCCAACTGCCCAGATCAGGCCCTCCCCACAGGCTGCTCTAGCATCACGGCGAATAAGAAGAAGGCGCCAGGTCACCATTCAAGAGAGCAGGACCAATGTGTACACAGGGGTGCTGAATTACTTGTCCAGAGTCACTACAGATGATGGTGAGGAGGCCTATGCACATAGCCTCACCCTTTATCTCCGTGCCCTTACCCGTGAGGTCAGGCTCCGTATTAGGGGATGTATTCAGATCCTGCTTGATGCAAGCACCCCCCCCAATACCCCATATGAGGTGTTTGAATTTCTGGAGAGGTGGCAGCTCTCACCAAGAAATTTAATGCGCATGAGACCATCCACACAGATGCTTGCTCAAGCAGGGTCTGAACAGCCCCTAATACGTGGGCCAACACCTCAACCCCTTCCTCCCCCTACCCATCCTTCTATTCCTCAGCCCCAAATGTCTTCCTCAAGCCAACCCCACCAATATGGCCACTTGTACCCACCCAGTGTTGGAGGCTGGTCCCAACCTGGTTGGGGACGATCTGGCTATCTTGGTGGGTATGAGCCACGGGCCTACCAGAGCCAACAAGAAGCCCCTCACCATCATCATTACTCTGGCCAGTATCACCAACAGGCCCAGGAGGCTGGACAACTACAGCATCATGGGCAACAGTATGGCCCCACACAGGGCGATGTTGCCCACAATGTCCAGCAGCACCCACAGGCTGGTCCTCCACGTTCCCCTTCCCCTACATATGAGGATTTATGATTCAAAAGTTTGGAGATGTCCAGTGACATGTAACTGGTGCTTCTAATCTAGACAAAAAAACAGGTGTTCTCCTTCACCAACATTTAGAACATAATTTAACTCTCACATTTTTAAACAATGTTATCCAAACATGAAACAATCCATCATGACAGGCAACGCTACCTCACGCCTTTCACACAGATATTACATGTGTATAGAAGAGAATATTTAAATGCGCTATACTGTTACATGAAAGGATGAAAATACACTAGTCACTTGCTAACGCGTAGGAAAGGCGTGCTTGCCTTTTAGTTAAGTAGTCAACTTTGTTGTTAGCAATCTCTAGTAAAACAATTTGAGGCGACCAGCATTCAGAATATCACGCTCTCTCTATTTCTTAACAAGTGAGTTTTGTATTTTCATCCTTTCCAGTATAGCATGCTTAAATATTGTCTGTTATACAGACAGGTAATATCTGTGTGAAAGATGTGAGGTAGCCTTGCCTGTCATGGTGGAATCTTTCTATGATTGGATAACATTATGAGGAAATGTGAGTGTTTTCTTATTGACTTTATTTAGGTGATGGAGCTCACCCTTTGTTGCCTAATCAAGGTTAATGTAGGCATGCAGCAATGTTGTTATTGCATAATGTTTGTTGCAGTTTTTTTCTGTAATGTTAATGATACACCAAGTTAAAGAAGGCACAAAGGGTCATTTTGGCCATTGCCAAATTTGTGTTATGGCAAAATTATGTTTGCCTTTAAGCAAAAAAAAAAAAGGCAAAACTAAAAATTTGTCTACTCTAGTTAACGTCTCTGTGTGATTTTTCACAATCCCTCACAACATACTAACAGACACCAACCAATGCAATGAAACAGTCATAGAATCATAAAGGCTTGAGTAATATATATTTAGACACTTTTAAAGAAACAAATTATAACATAGACACAGCATTCTCTTGCCAAGAAGTTGCCCCCTCAGGTGAGATAAAGTAATTCGTGAATATATCACGCACTTTGAGGCCAGAGAGCGGTCTACGTTGAGGGATGATAGGTGGTTTCACCCTGCGCACATTGTCCGGCCTACGCACAACACCATCAGAGGAGGAACAATCATGTATCCTGGTGAAGTTATGCAGAATAACACAGGCTTTGACAACTTCATTCACATTTTGCTCACTCAACTGAATGGCAGACTGGAGTACCCGCCATTTGGCACAAAGAATCCCAAAGGAACACTCCACCAGTCGCCTAGCACGTGATAGGCGCAAGTTAAAAATTTGCCTGTGGTCAAGGTTGCGCCGGGGATATGGCCTCATGACATTGCGTGATAACTGAAAGGCCTCATCTGCCACAAGGACATAAGGGACTGATTGTTCGGGGGAGCCTGGTAGCTGGCGTGGTAGTGGTAGATCCAACTGGTTGGTGCGTAGCCGCCGACCCATTATGGAAGTATTGAAGACTCTAGAGTCTCCCGTCCTTCCATAGGCCCCAATGTCAACAATTATAAACTTGTATTGAGGGTCTACCAGAGCCAACAATACAACAGAAAACTATTGTTTATAATTGAAGAATTGGGAGCCTGAGTTCGGCGGCTTACGCACCCTGATATGTTTGCCATCCAGGGCCCCAATACAATTTGGAAACTGGCAGTCCTCCTCAAAGTCCCTTGAAATCCTTAACCAGACTTCCATCCTGGGCTCGGGTAGGACCACCTGATGGAGTCTTGTCCAGATTTGTGCACATGTAGACCTCACTATGCCTGAAATGGTTGACTTTCCAATGAGAAACTCATGGTGGAGGGTGGCATAAGACAGGCCAGTGGACAGGAAGCTGTAGAACAACAGAAATAGTACAGTTTAGAATGGCTAAAGTAAAAAAAAAATCAGTTACATGCCGACCAAACTTGTTAGGAAATGAGAGAGAACAACACACACATATTTGGTGGCACAATGACTAAGTGATATGCAGGACATATTCGATGTAACATTCTGCTGTGTCAGGTGAAACATATTTTGAGTAAGATGAGGGTATTAAACTTTGTCCAAGAAGGCCAAAAAAACATAAATTAACACACACATTATGAACATAGAGAATGTGGTTGTGTAGTACATACCGTATTGTGAGTAGAAGTCGCTCCTCTGCAGATATGGCTTTGTGCATCATAGTGTCCTGAAAGGTGATCCCAGGGCGCACTGTCTCCAAGAGGCGATCAAATGTGGAAATGCTCATTCGACAGTACTGGTAAAATTTCTCCGAATGCTCCCGCAGAGACGAATAGAGGCGGTGAAAATGACCTCTTGTGAGTCGTTGCCTCAAAAGTGGATGTACCCACATGCGTCTCCTACTCCGCGGATCCACTATCACAGGATATGGTTGGCCAAAGCGCCGTGACAAAAGCCAGGTAAAGAGAACCTGCTCAGTTGTATTGAATGTCAGACCCTCTGCCATGCTGCACAAAGAACACCAACACACCTCGTGAAAGCAAGGTGACAAATGTACAGAATGTAGGCAGCCACCTGTTTCTGAGTGTCTAAATAGGGTGAAGGCTAATGATTTAAATTGTTTGCAGGCCTCAAAACCGTTAAATGTCCATTTTGCAAGGCTGCGAGAAAATCTCGCCATACGGATTGCATACGGATACACACGCGCAAAATACGCGACCTCACCTTGCTTACGGATGACCTACGGACCACTATTTAGTGGTGATTCATCCGTATTACGCATGTAAAATACGGAGCGTATTTTGCGCAGGTTAGTGTGACTCCAGCCAAAGGCTACAGTGACTCGTATCAAAGGCTACAGTGGCTAACTGGATAAAGAAAGCAATTACTCAGGCCTATGAGACTCAGGGTCTCACGCCCCCAGAGAAGCTCACAGCTCACTCCACCAGAGCAGTAGCGACTTCATGGGCGGAAAAAGCCGATTCCTCCGTTGAGCAGATATGCAGAGCCGCCACCTGGTCTTCTGTCCATACCTTTATTAAACATTATAGACTTGATTTATCAGCCATGAAAGACTTAAAATTTGGGAGAAAAATTCTCCAAGCGGTAGTCCCTTCTGAAACTACGTAGTCTTAGGTATTCCTCCTGGGTGCTGTCGTGGGAGGTTATTAGAGAAAAAGGAATTAAACCTACGGGTAATTCGGTTTCTAATAACTGACCACGACAGCACGGTTACTTCCCTCCCCGTAATTACATTTGTTTTGAATAAATATTGTTAAGCATTCAGACTTTTATGGTCCTTTATAATAACACTGAGGAGTGAGGGTAGGAGGAGCTATTTGACCTCTGGTATTTCCTGTCCCTATTAGGATAAAAGGGCAACCTCCTGGGTGCTGTCGTTGTCGGTTATTAAAAACCGAATTACCTTTAAGTCTAATTCCTTTTTATGTTTTGGCGTTTTTTACACAATAAAAACTTTTATAGAAAAAATAATAATTTTTACATCACTTTATTGAGAGCTATAACTTTTTTATTTTTCCGCTGATGTAGCTGTATGGCGGCTTGTTTTTTGCATTACAAGATGGCGCTTTCAGTGATACCATATTTATTACCATTCTTTATCGCACTTTTTTTTATTATACCGCTTGGAAAAAGTATAATTTGCTACTTTCGTGTTTTGGTTTTTTTTTACGACGTTCACTGAAGGGGTTAACTAGCACTACACTTTTAGAGATGGGATTTTCACGGACACGGCGATACTAAACGTGTACTTTTTTATTTTTGTTTTATGTAAAAATGTGTATCTTTAAGGGGATTTTTTTTTTTTTTACATTTTTTTTACCTTGCCCCTTTATGGAACTTTCACTTTTTTACTTTGATTTGCAGGCCTAATACATTGCAGTGCTCTAGCATTGCAATGTATTATGCCTATGGTGAATGCTTCTGAGACCATGCAGTTTTTGGCATTTTACACAATGAAAACTATTTTATAGAAAATATATTTTTGCATCGCTTTATTCTGAGAGTTAGAACTTTTTTATTTTTCTGGTGATGGAGCTACATGGCAGTTTGGTTTTTGCAGGACAAGATGACTTTTTCAGTGGTACCAGTTTTATTTACATCCGTCTTTTTGATCGCCTTTTATTGCACTTTTAGTGTACTTTTATTTATTTTTTTATTTCCATAAATGTATTTATTTGAAAAATATTTTTCTTTATTTAGGGATTTAAAAAAAATATATATTTTTTTTACTTTATGTTGTCCCAGTATAGGACATTACTATATTACATCAAATCGCTGATCTGACATTCTGACAGGCAGGGACGGCGGTATGCCAGCACCTCTCAGCAGTTATAAGTTACTGTGTAAACCTAGCACTCAACTTTAGGATATTCAGAAGAATATTTATTGTAGTACGTAAAAAAGCTTTTCGGTCAAATTTTGACCTTCAGTTATGGGGTGATCCGTCCCACTGCCTGTTGTAGTATTCTTTTAGAGGCCAGTAGATGAGGCAACATATGCACGTATGCTGTTTACTGGGGATATCCGTCCCACAGCCTTGTGAGCCAGTAGATGGGGCAGGACGTGCCTCCAGACACAGTATCCACTGCATGTCTCACAGTGGATACTGTGTCTGGAGGCACGTCCTGCCCCATCTACTGGCTGACACAAGGCTGTGGGACGGTTCCCCCCAGTAAACAGCATACGTGCATATGTTGCCTCATCTACTGGCCTCTATAAGCATACTACAACAGGCAGTGGGATGGATCACCCCATAACTGAAGGTCAAAATTTTACCGAGACTTTTTTTACGTACTACAATAAATTTTCTTCTGAATATCCTAAAGTTGAGTCCTAGGTTTATAACTTATAACTACTTGGTTTGGGAACCTAACCTTTAGCACCATTACTTAAGTTGTGCTCACGGTGTTTTTCCCTTCTAAGCACCTCTCAGCAGGCGCTCACAGGCCACCTTCCCTGTAGGACCTGGAAGGATCCCGCGGCCATCTTTGGGCCTCCATGTAGACCATCAGGACAACACGATCGCATCGCTTTGTCCTGACGGAAGCACGCAGGGATGGGGCTCCCCTGTCACTACTGACAGCGGCATCAGAAGGGTTAAATGCCTGCGATCAGTGCTGGCACTAATTGTGAGCGTTCCTGCTGGGTGTCAGGTGTCAAATAAAGCTGACTCCTGCACCCGATCGCTGCTGCGCTCAGCTTGAGGCCGCGCGATCGGTGCGCCGTACTAGTACAGCGCGTGTCGGGAAGGGGTTAAGTGGTCATACACGGTTCTGCGCTTGTAACACTGTAAAGATGGGTGCTGTTCATGACATACCGAGGGGGGCGGAGCAGTCTGAGCATGTGCGCCGCATGGCTCTGTTCCACTGTGCGAGGTAACTTGGTGCTTGGCTCACTTACTTTGATTAGTGATGTGTAGGACAGCCCTAGTCACCACCACGTACCGAGGGGGCTGGCGTGGTGGGCAAATGGTCTCCCGTATTTAGAACGCTGCAAGCATTATTGCAGTTAGAGCGTGTGCGCTGTGCGAGGTGACTTGGTGATTGGCTCGCGTGTATCCTTCCTACTTGTGCATGCTTGTACCTGATCACTTGAGTTTTCTTTATACTCCCCTACACCTTTATCAACCCCTCTATGTGCTGTTGCTCCAACTTCTATTTACTATTGTAATCTGTGGTCTCAGCACTGATCAGCATTTTCTCCATTTATGGGACATCTTTTTTTATTTTTTGGCAGCTTTTTTTTTTCTGTATCCAAAATCTGATCTCTTGGCATTAGAAAAGCTTCAGAAAAATGCCAGTTTTGCTAGCTTTTTTTGCTGCTTTTTTCAGGATCCCAAAGTAAAGCTTTACTTCCGCCATACAATCACGAACAATGTAAGATGTTAGGCCACTAATCATAAACCTTTTTGAAAAAAGGGCAATTTGATCAAATTATTAAGTGGAAAAAGTTTGTCTGAAAAAAATGGATATTTTGACCAAATAAGTTCATATGAGTTTGAAAAGATACAGGATTGCAAATATATAAACAGCGGGTGGAGTTGAATTGGTCAGGTATAGTTTAAGGCATGGACAGATCTTTAAGTAGCTCTGTCGCTGTTAACTTTCACACATTTGTAGAAATTCTGATGGTCTGGCATGGTTTACTTTTTACACATTGAAAATAGACCTTCATAGTTTTTGGAGGACCTTGTTTTTGTATCAGGGTATGTGCACATGGTGCAGATTTGCCTGTGAAATTTTCTGCGCAGATTCTGCATCTCTTGGCAAAAAAAAAATGTGAAAATCCGCGCATTGTTGATGCGTTTTTTATGTGGATTTTCATTGGTATTTGTAAGCTAAATAAAGATATATTATTTAACAAAAAAAGTTTAGATGTCATTTCCTTGTCCAACCTCTTGTTTTACATACTCCATTGAAGAATAATGTTTACACACACATATCTATAGATAGATCGATATCTATAGATAGATATAGTCACCTGCCCACAAATTGTAGGCTTAGCCTGGGAATGACATGAGTCTCCATAATTCATAATTATAGGCTGGTAGCCCAAGAGAGGCATATACAGTAGAGCAGGGATCCATCAGAGGGAGGTCACCTTGCTGTGGTTGATGGGCATACATGAATTGGCCAGTTTGTGCGCTAAGAACCTTTATTTTCACCTGTTACTGTAAGTTGAAAAAATTTGTTTTGAAAAAAATCTTTTTTGATAAGTATAATTTAAATTGAATTTTTTTTCTATGTTTTCACATGGCCTAGATTCATGCACAGTGCTGCTGTGCTCTTGTTTGTCTATATAATGCAGTTTGGCAGCTTGCACGTGTTCACATTAGGAGGTGCTGGTCAGGTTTTTCTAGATAGATCTATAGAGAGATAATGCTAAGCCCGATGTTTAGTCTCGCACCTCAGTACCCGGCACTCGAGATCGGAGCGTTCAGCTGCATAGAAATAAATGCAGCCGAACACTCTGGTCCCGAGTGTCGGCAGCATTGCCGGGTATTTAGGTGCGAGTTTCTCGCAAGTGTTCCCCTGGCCTTAAGCGTAATATCTGTTTAATTTAAAAAAAGGCATGGGCTCCCCTGCATTTTTTTTGCGACAGAGAGGGAAAGCCAGCTACTGGGGGCTGATGTTTATAGCCTAGGGAGGGGTTAATACCCATGGAACTTCCCAAGCTAGTAATATCAGCCCGCAACTGTCTGCTTAGCCTTTACCGGCTATTAAAATAGGCCCCCCCCCAATATTTGTGGGCATGATGTCACCTTTGTATTGTAAAGGGACATCAAGCCCATGGCTTAGTAATGGAAAGGCGTAAATAAGACACCTATCCATTACTAATCCTATAGTTAAGGGGTTAAATAAACACTCAGCCAGGATAAAGTATTTTAATTAAATAAAACACTAAACACAGTTTCCCATCTTTATTGTACTCGTAATTCATGCGATGCCCTTGATCACCTGTAAAAAAAAAAAAAAAAAATAATAAAAAATTAATTAAAATAAGATAAACCAATAGTTTACTCCCTGTTCTGACGTAATCCATGAAATAACAAGTCTCCCACGATGATTTCCCCCATAGAGCTGTCACATCAGGAGATGTGACCGCTCTACAGGGCCTCGAGGGTCACACTGACAGGAGATAATAGCTCCTGCAGTGTTATCACTGATGGTTCACTGGAGTTCATGCTCTCACTTTACGGCACTGCTACATGAGAATTTTCTCACACAGTGGTGCCGCAAGTGAGAGCATGAACTCCATTGGTCACTGACGGCAGAGTGATGCACTGCAGGAGGATACCTGCCACTATTGTATCACCGGAGGCCCCTGGAAAGTGGTCACATCTTCCGATGTGACATCTCTCCACTGGAGATTGTCGTGGGAGACTTATTACATGGATTACGTCGGTACAGGAAGTATGCTGTTGGTTTACTCCTTATTTTTTTTTACAGGTGATCGAGGGCATCGAGGATTAGCTGTATGGTGAGTATGTACTGTATATGTGTGAATGTGGTTTTTTTTGTCATTTTTTTTTTTTCTTTTAACACTTGAACACAGTAGCCGAATGATGGGACTACTACTGTCCTACCATCGGCTAGCTGTCAATGTAGCAGGCATAGCCGGATGGGACAAATGGTCCCTTCGGATGATGCCTGTCTACATACAGACGCACACATACAGCCCCGCAGGCACCCGCACACACACATACATTCTCCGCACACAGTCTATTCCCACACACCCTTCCTCCTCCCTATCTGCAGCGTTTCTCGCACGCAACTATGCAGCAAAACCGCAGATCTTTTAAAACCTGCGGTTCAGCTGCAGATTTGACTAACTCAATGGAAGTCAATGGGTGCAGAAATGCTGCAGATTCGCAAAAAGAATTGACATGCTGCGGAAAATAAAACGCTACAAATCCGCGCTGATTTTTCTGCAGCATGTTCTCACCAATTCTCAATTTCCCATTGAGTAACATTGGTTGTGCACTACTCTGTGGATCTGATGCAATTCTGCGCGTCCAAAAACGCTGCGGAAACGCATCAAAATCCGCAATGTGTGCACATAGCCTCAGAGTTAAATTAATATATTTTCTTGACACTAAAAGATAAACACATAAAATACAGAGATGCCAAGTTTAACAGGAAAAAAAGACCGAAAATGAAAAAAAAAAAAAAAAAAAAGCAACAAAACCAAACAGAAATGTGTCTGGGATTTAGTCTGTATGGCCCACATCATGCACCGCTGCATGTAGAAGAATCTCTGTGGTGAGAACCAATACTTAATTTGATGCACAAATATACCATCCAACATAAGAAATGTCTACACCTGTCTTGTATAGGAACAAACCATTGACTAAGATTAGAAAACAAAAAATACTGTGCTTTGTCGTCTGAGATGTCAATTTTTTTTTTTTTATCTTTTCTACAAGTTTTAAAAGGATTTGCCAATAAAGATTGTTGAATTTTAATTAATTGCCTGGTGTGTCGAGCTGGATCTACTTCCATTTCCTCATTGTTGTAAGTGTACTGACCCGAAGAGTAAAGCTGTCTTATCACTTTTACCACACGGTGAATGTTATAACCCCCCCCTCCCCCATTAAAAAACAACAGCTATTTCCGAGGTACTGTTTTGTTTACTCTGACTTCCAAAAATTGTAAACTTCAACACTTCCTGCGAAAAACAAGCCCTCACATGACTGTCTGCATAAAAATATAAACTCACAGCTTATGGCGATGCAATAACTTTTTTTTTACAAAAATAAGAGTGTCTTTTATTGTATGACAGCAGCCAAACAGAAGAAAACAATATAAATTTGGTATCGCTGTAATTGCACCGACCCGAAGAATAAAGTAGTCTAGTCACACCGCACGAGGAACGGCGTAAAAAATAAATAAAAAACAATTCTTCACCTGCTTTTAATTTGTTCATTCTTCCTCCTAAAGATTGCAGTAAGGTTCGGCTCACATTTATCTGCGTTTATGTAAATCTTTGAAATGCGTGTTTCCGTCCTCACTAATGAAGCAGACTTCATGTAGCTATACATGCAACTAAACCGCTATACCGGGGTCCAATAAGGGAGACTGTAGTTGAATCTGTATTTTATTGAACGTGGTGGTATATTGGCACGGTGAAACTACAAATAAAACATGCATATACTGAGTCAATACAGGGTACATCAGGGATACATATCGTACATTAGGAATCAACATCTGCACTACTAGCTGAGGAGGGGGAAACTAACTGAGCAGGCTGATCTGAGACAGGAATTGCAGTATATACAGGAAGCATGTTTAAGTATCAGCGATGCTGTGACAAGAGTGAGAAGAGAAATGAGATGTTTCCAGGATGCAGGCAGAAGGAAAATGGTGGACTGGAGGGAAAGTGGGGCTGAACTAACTATGCTCCTTTGCAAAGGGCTCCTAGAAGGCACTGCACCATAGTGCTTTGCAACGTTCGCGGAATCCATTGTGAACGGGGAAAGATGCAAAGTGAAAGTAAAAACTTCAATACACTGCGGTTATGACTCTGGTCACTAGATGGAGGCAGAAACAATGAAAACAATAGGATCTATAGAAAACTGAACATCCTATATATTCTCAGTAATCATTGCAAATATCAAATAGACAGTTAAAGGTTGTGAATTAAATGTCGGAGACAGAACAGCGTGAATCAGATCAAACCTCCAACGGAAGGTTTCTGGCGATCCGAGTTGATCGCCGTCTTCACCAGAGACATAGGGGTCACCTCTGGGTACGGGAGGTCTGGGGTCGAGGGTGGTTAGTACGGAGTCTGCTGAGGAACCCATGTAGGTGGGTGCGGCATTACATTCTGGTAAATTGTCCGGCGTAAAGGGGGGTGTATATTTCTTCTGTGGTAAAAAGGGCCACTTCGTGGGCACGTGTCCTTCCTCACCACTTAATAAAGAACCGCCGGAAAACTGGAGGCCTGGGCTGCCGTGAGGTTAGCAACCTGGGTGTACTTATAATCTCTGTGGGTAGGACACAGTTTTTTCTACCAGCCGTAGTATATGTGTGTGGAATTGAGGTGGACTTGTCTGCATTTCTGGACAGTGGGGCGGGGCTTAATTTAATTGATGCTAGGTTCATCCAGGTCCAAGGCCTCATCCCACATACTTTGTTCAGACCCATATCCATAATTGCCATCAACTCCATCCCCCTTAGACAGTGACACTTTACTCAAGTTGTCCGAAACTTGTGGTTTCTCGTGGGGACCAAATCAAAAGCAACACCCCTAGGGATAATATCCTGGAAAATCTTCTGATAATGCATGGAGCTGCTTCCTTTCTTGTTGATGCTTCTCCAGATTCGGTCAGGTTGCAAATTTATCTAATGAGGCCCGTAGAGCATTGTGGCTCAAAAGCTGGATAGGGGGAAGGCCAATCTAAAGCCAAATTATGCTCAGTCCCATGTAAAAGAAAATATCTTTTTGGCCAAGCACTGGGTGATGTTTTGGATAAGGCAGTGGATAAAAAGAAAGGGTTTCCCTGTGTGTGCATTCCACAGTATAAGTTCTTTTCATTAGATAAGGTATAGCGGGAACAAACCTGGGAGGTGACCAGGGAGTGTATATTTACTCCATTTTTCCCTCTCAGTGTACTATATCAGCAGAAGTGGTTAGCAGGGTACCTGAGGGCATACCGGTGTTTGTGGACAGTGGAGCGGGAGTCAATCTGGTGGACGCTCACTTTGTCCAGACCCATGGGCTGAGGTGTAGGGCTCTGGGTAAACCCCTAAGCGTCCAGGCCATTGACACTGTCCCACTGAGCCAGGGGAGGTTGACCCAACTCATAGAAAATATACATCTGCGTATAGGGACTCATCATGAAGAGTCCCTGTCATGCTATGTCTTGGGGGGTATGCCATCGCCTATCGTTTTAGGCCTCCCTTGGTTGGAAAGACACAATCCAGTAATTGGAGGTCTAGGGAAGTAGTCAGCTGGGATCAGTCGTGTGAAGGCTGTTGCCTGGGGTCTACTGTCTCTGCTGCCTTTCTACAACTGTCCCCTTCTTCTCCAGTGGGGGCAGCAGAGGAGTAGGGGCAAGTCTCAACCCTCACCATTAGCCAACCCTGAGAGTCGAGTTCAGTCTTGTGGCAAACGTGTGTGTGGCAATAAACGTTCAGGTCCAGACCTTTGTGTGAACGAGTATGTATGGGTGTCCACCAAAAATATCCATTGGGAGTGTGCTGCTGGGGTCAGGAGTTCTTGCGTGATCGGTCCGTATCGGGTGTCGACCATCCTCGGCCCTGAGACTTACCAGCTGGAGTTACCCCCAGTAATGCCCATACTCAACTCATTCCCCAGGTCAGTGCTCTGGAGATTTGTGGTGCCTCCGGAGCATACATTGTCACCTCCATCAGCCCACGGGTTAATGTCAGTTTTTCCCTCCGGTGGCCGCTGGTGTTACTACATGTTTAGTTAGTCTGCTGGTGGTGACCATTCCTACCTTCCTATATAAGGTCACCTGGTGCAGCAGCTTACTGTTGGTTATGACAGGTCCTTTTTGGATACCAACCGTGGTGAAGACTGGCGCTACCTGGTGCAGTGGTGGTTCAGCTGAAGACAGGAGCTTTCTGGTGCAGTGGTGATTCTGCTGAAAGCTGAGTTTAGGAGCCTTACTCTGCTGCACGGTGCATTGGCAGCAGAGAAAGCTAAGTGTTATGTATAACCCTGTCTGTCGTGTCTCCCCTTTGGTGTTTTATTAGTGCAGCGGTGGGACCAGTGTCTGCACTTACCAATTCCCTAGTGATGGATAGGTGCAGGGTAAGTGAGGGACAAGGTATCCTGCTCGGCGACGGTTTGAAAGAAGCCGTATAGGGACATCAAGTTAGTTCAGGACTCAGCCGCAGCAGAGTGCAGGAGGTGTCCCTTTCCCCGTTCCCTACCATATAGCAGGGCCCACCGTTGTAATTATTTTCCTGGTGTCCCCTTGTTTGTCCAGTTGTTTGATCATCGGGTGGCGCCATGCAGGGCCAGTCACATATCGTGACATAAAGCCTCTAAGGGTTCGGTCTGTCTTGGGTGTAACGGGGTCTTCCAAGCTGGGGTACCTCTTTCAGTACCACCCCGTGTTTTCGGAGGTCCGCTCTGCGTTGGCTGGAGCCTGAATGAATGACATCTGGCTGGAATTCCTTTGAGTGCATGGGTGCATATAAAAGATCACTGCTTCTCCATGTATTTCCAGTCTGACAACACTTTACTCCCAGGACACAGAATATATCACACAGATACAGAGGGCAGGCCAATAGACAAGCATCAGGCCAGATATGCATTGCAAATGCCGCAGGTGGCCGGAGCCTGTGGATGTTTACTGTGGGAATTACAAAGGTGGGGGGAGGGCGGACACTGCTGATACATTAGGGACATGCATCTCACATGGAACCTATTATATATACATATAACTGCACAACATATTCTGGGTGCTGAGTGGTTCTGTAACACGGCTCCCCTTTTCAGCGACGCAATCGGCATACACAGTCTGATCCTCAACTGATCGGTTTGGGGATGACCGAAGTTTATTGGGTTGGTACAAGTTCCGTTTGTCGACTTAGTCCATCGGCGTTACCGTTTTGTTTGCCAGGTCTGTAGTGGATGGTGAAGTTCAGAGGTTGTAGAATCATAGAATCGTAGAGTTGGAAGGGACCTCCTGGGCCATCTGGTCCAACCCCCTGCTCAAAGCAGGATTCGCTAAATCATCCCAGTCAGATGTCTGTCCAGCCTCTGTTTGAAGACTTCCATTGAAGGAGAACTCACCACTTCTCGTGGCAGCCTGTTCCACTCATTGATCACTCTAACTGTCAAAAAGTTTTTTCTAATATCTAATCTGTCTCCTCCCATTCAGTTTCATCCCATTGCTTCTAGTCTTTCCTTGTGCAAATGAGAATAAAGTTGATCCTTCTACAATGTGACAGCCCTTTAGATATTTGTAGACAGCTATTAAGTCTCCTCTCAGTCTTCTCTTTTGCAAACTAAACATTCCCAAATCCTGCAACCTTTCCTCATAAGACAGGGTTTGCAGACCGGTCACCATTCTGGTCGCTCTTTTCTGAACTTGCTCCAGTTTGTTGATGTCTTTTTTAAAATGTGGTGCCCAAAACTGGACACAATATTCCAGATGAGGTCTGACCAAAGAGGAGTAGAGGGAAATAATGACTTCACGTGATCTAGACTATATGCTTCTGTTAATACATCCTAGAATTGCATTTGCCTTTTTTGCTGCTGCATCACACTGTTGACTCATATTCAGTCTGTGATCTATTAGTATACCCAAGTCTTTTTCACATGTGCTGTCACTTAGCCCTATTCCTCCCATTCTATATATGCTTTTTCCATTTTTATTGCCCAGATGTAGTACTTTGCATTTCTCCCTGTTAAAAACCATTCTGTTAGTTGCTGCCCACTTCTCCAGTTTATTTAAATCTTTTTGAATCCTCTCTCTCTCTTCTCTAGTATTAGCTATCCCTCCTAGCTTTGTGTCATCAGCAAATTTAATCAGTTTACCCTCAATTCCTTCATCTAAATCGTTGATAAAGATGTTGAACAATACAGGGCCCAGGACAGAGCCCTGTGGTACCCCACTTGAGACATTCTTCCAACTGGATGTGCAGCCATTTACGACCACTCTTTGGGTCCGATCACTAAGCCAGTTATGAATCCACCTAACAGTTGCCTTGTCCATTCCATACTTAATCATTTTTTCAATAAGGATTGTATGAGAGACTTTGTCAAATGCTTTGCTGAAGTCAAGATATACTATATCTACAGCATTTCCTTGATCCAACCAATCAGTGATACCGTCATAGAAGGAAATTAAGTTAGTCTGACATGACTTATTAGTTACAAACCCATGCTGACTCTGTATAATCATTTCATTCTTATCCAGGTATTGACATACATGTTTAATAATTTGTTCAAAGATCTTTCCTGGTATAGAAGTCAGACTCACCGGCCTATAGTTACCTGGGTCCACCTTCTTCCCCTTTTTGAAGATAGGAACAACATTTGCTCTTCTCCAGTCTTCTGGCACTTCTCCTGTTCTCCAAGAATTTTCAAAGATTATAGAGAGGGGTTCAAAAATTTCTTCTGCTATCTCCTTCAGTACTCTGGGGTGTAATTCATCTGGACCTGGAGACTTGAATTCATTTAGGCTAGCTAAGTGTTTCCTCACTATCTTTCTGTTTATTGATATCCTGGATTCTTCTATTCCCTTAATAGGACAGTGAATAACAGTTGATGTTACATTTCCTTTCTGAGAGAAAACAGATGCAAAATAGGAATTTAAAAGTTCAGCCTTCTCAACATCCTGTCTTACCATTTCATCATTTTCATCCTGTAAAAATCCTATAGCATCTTTGACTTTTCTTTTACTTTTGACATATCCCCAAAATCCTTTATTATTGCTTTTGACATCTCTTGCAAGCCTCAATTCATTTTCAGCTTTAGATAATCTGATTTGTGCCCTGCAGGTTCTGCAGACAGCATTATATTCTTCTTTAGATATGCCTCCCTCTTTCCATTTTATAAACATTTTTTTCTTCCTTTTTAGCATGTGCTTAAGTTCTGTGTTCATCCATCCTGGTTTCCTTAACTGCTTCCTATTCTTCCCTCTTTTCGGAATTGTTAACAACTGTGCTTTGAGAATTTAATTTTTCAAGATTTCCCATCCTTCCTGGACATTTTTGTCTTTAAGGATATCCAGCCATTGGATCCCTCCAATTCTCTTTCTGAATCCCTTAAAATCTGCCTTTCTGAAATCTAACCTTGACGTCTGAGTCTTCACAGGTCTTCCGCCTCTAGTTATCCAAAATTCTAAAATAGCATGGTCGCTACCTCCTAGGGTCCCAGCCACTTTTACCTCCTCAACCATTTCCTCCCTGTTTATAAGGATTAGATCCAAGGTAGCAGTTCCCCTTGTTTTCTCCCTTACCTTTTGGAAGGCTAAACTCCACCGCAGCAATCTGGCGTTGTCTCCAGAGACCCGATTAAGCCAGACTAGGGGATTATGGTCCGCTAGGAGGGAAAACTTTCGTCCATACAAATATGGTTGCAACTTCTTGGGTGCCCATACTACCGCCAGGCACTCCTTCTCGATGGCTGCATAGCTTACTTCACGGGGCAGTAGTTTCCAACTCCGGTAAGCTACCGGGTGTTCTTGGCCGTCCGGCCCGACTTGGCTCAGTACTACCCCCAATCCAAACATAGAAGCGTCTGTATGAACAAGGAAACGTTTAGTTGGATCGGGTGCGGCCAATACAGGGGTATTGGTGAGGGCGTCCTTTAGTTGGCGGAAGGCTTCCTCACACTCTGGGGTCCAGGTTACCTGGCGGGGTTGGTTCTTATGGGTCAAATCAGTGAGGGGCTTGGCTACGCTGCTGTAATTGGGAACGAATTTCCTGTAATACCCCCCTGTCCCTAGAAACGCCATGACCTGGGTTTTAGTGCGTGGCATTGGCCATTTGGCTATGGCCTCAATCTTGGCTGGTTCTGGTCGCTGTTTCCCACTTCCCACCCAATGCCCTAAATACTGAACCTCTGCTTTGCCCACGTGACACTTGTTTGGGTTCAGGGTGATTCCGGCCTGGTGGATCCTGTCCAATACTGTTTCTAGGTGATTTAGATGCTCTTCCCATGTCGCACTGTAGATGGCGATGTCGTCCAGGTAGGCACAAGCATAGTCCTGGAGACCATCCAGAAGCCAGTCAGCTAGCCTTTGGAAGGTCACCGAGGCATTCTTCATCCCGAATGGCATAACTTGAAACTGGAATAAGCCGAACGGAGTGACAAATGCCGACTTGGGAATAGCGTCAGGACTAAGGGGGAATCTGCCAGTAGCCTTTGCATAGATCGATGGTGGTCAAATACTTTGCCCCCGCCAGCCGGTCTAACAACTCAAACACACGCGGCATGGGGTATGCATCCGTCACTGTTTTCTCATTGAGCTTACGATAGTCTACACAAAACCGTGTAGTCCCATCCTTCTTGGGCACTAACACTACGGGGGTTGCCCAGGGACTATCTGACTCTTCAGTGACCCCTAAACGCAACATCTCTTGTATCTCTTGTCGCATCCCCTCTCGTACAGACTCAGGGACGCGGAAGGGGTTTTGTCGCAGGGGGGTCTGATCTTGGGTCTCAACCTTGTGTTGTGCCAGGCGAGTGTACCCCGGTCTCTCTGAAAACATCCTCTGTCGCAGCTTCAACAACGCCTCCACCTGCTGTCTCTCCCGGGGGCCTAGGTCTTCACCCAGGTGTACCTGGTCCCATGTTTTAGACTGAGTCCTTTCCCCTAAGACATCGGCAAGGGAAGTCCGGCTAAATCCTCTGCTTCAGGTGCACAGATGGCCACTACCTCTTCAGGGCGCTCCTGGTAGGGCTTCAGCATATTCACGTGGAACATGCGGATAACTCTGGGGTCGTCACAATCGGCGACATTATATGTTGTGTCGGCTATTTTCCCCACTACCTGGTAGGGCCCCTGCCATGCAGCTTGGAACTTGTTCTGCTT
Organism: Dendrobates tinctorius; assembly: GCF_039654945.1. Lineage (NCBI taxonomy): Eukaryota > Metazoa > Chordata > Amphibia > Anura > Dendrobatidae > Dendrobates > Dendrobates tinctorius. The sequence continues at coordinate 5,071,299 of NW_027361705.1, forward strand.
AGTGGGCTCTAACACCAGGACCTTCAGTCCTATTTCCAAGGTGCGCTCTCTGGCCCTCCGATCGTACCATATGCGCTGGCGCCGCTGGGTCGCCTGCATGTTCTCACGTACAGCCTGAGTCAGCGCCTGTAGGCGGTCCTGGAATTCCAGCACATAGGGTACAATATGTACCCCTTCTGTGAGGCCCTCCCCTTCCCAGTGTTCTAGCACTAAGTCTAGGGGTCCCCTTACCCGTCTCCCGTATACCAGCTCGAACGGGGAGAACCCCGTGGATTCCTGGGGCACCTCCCGATAGGCAAACAGGAGGTGTGGCAATAATTTCTCCCAGTCCCTGTAGGTCCTGGTAAAAGTCCCAATGAGCTGTTTTAATGTCCCGTTAAAGCGTTCACACAACCCATTGGTTTGCGGGTGGTACGGGGTGCTTCTAATGGACTTTACGCCGCACAGCTTCCACAGTTGGTTGGTCACCTCTGCTGTAAACTGGGTACCCTGGTCCAAGATAATCTCCCGGGGAAATCCAACCCGTGAGAGAACCTGGAGCAGGGCGGCCGCCACCGTCTCTGCCAGTATGTTAGGTAACGCAACCGCCTCTGGATACCGTGTGGCATAATCTACCACTGTCAATATATACTTTTTCCCGGACGGACTAGGTTTGGCTAACGGCCCTATCAAATCGACCGCTACTCGGCTAAATGGTTCCTCCACAATGGGGAGGGGGCGTAATTTTGGCCTTGCATCGATCCCCCTCTTGCCAATGCGCTGACAACTGTCACAGGTCTGGCAGTACTGACGAACATCCTAGGTTACCCCCGGCCAAAAGAAGTTTTGTGTCAGACGATGCCTGGTGCGACTGACGCCGAAGTGCCCAGCCAAGGGTATATCATGTGAGATTCGCAGTAGCTCCTGCCTATACTTCTTGGGAACTACCAGCTGTTGTTTTATAGTGGGGCTCGTGGGGCCCTGTGTGGTGCTGCTCTGTGATCCGGTAGAGGAGTCCCTGCTTCCATACAAACTCTTCCCATTCTAGTACTCCTCTCCCCTCTTGTGCCTTCCCACGATATCCCTCCAACGAAAGATCCTCAAGTAACTCCCTCTTAAATTCATCTGGGGGTGGCCCAAGAAATGTGTCTGGCTATAGGAATACGTGCAGGGCTGGGATGTCTTAGGCCGGTTTCACATTAGCGCTTTTTCAGCGCTGAAATCTGAAAAGTTTGATTTTGGCGCGCACGGCGCACCGTCAAAAGTGCGCAGCGCAGGTCAAAGCGCAACTAGCGCACGGCCTGCGCACGATCTGCGCACCCTATGCTAAAGATAGGGTGTGCCGATCGCAGGCGCCGCTGTCCGCTAGTAGGCGGCGCTACAAGCAAGGGGCAGGCACGCCGGGCAGAGAGCCGGCTCGGGGGCGGAGCTACCCCCGGCCGTTCGTGCGCTGAAAAAGCGCTAATGTGAAACCGGCCTTACCTGGGCCTCTGAGTGTGATTCCGCCTCCGCAGCTCGAGCTTGTCTTCGGGTGGTCACAGGATAGGTCTCAGCCAGAGGGGCAACCGAGAATGCAGACAACATGGGCCCCAAGTCATTTCCCAGCAAGTCGTCTGCAGGCAAATCCTCCATCAAGCCGACCTCAACAAGGCCATCCCCGACTCCCCAGTTCAAGTGAATCCTGGCAGTGGGTAGTCGATGTATGGCTCCCCCTGCTACACGGACTGCCACTGTCCGGTCCGTCTTCTCTTCTTCTGTTGTCGATTATCTGCCCGGGCTGCCTGCATGGGGTCTACTTCATGCAGCACTTCCTCTATCTCTTCCACCCCTTGGTTAGTCGTAGCCCCCAATGCCGGGTCAGCTTCGCCTTGGTAGCAGTGTACAGCAGCCCGGCTGAAAGTAGCTGCTCCCGCCTTTGGCCACTGGGTATGCTTGGGGTTGGGGCATTGTCTTTGCAGGTGGCCCAGCTGACGGCAGGTGTGGCATCGCGCCCCAGGGGGACTGTGGTAGGCCGGGTTTCTAGCTGATCCCCCTACAATCTTCGGTGGTTTGGGGCCCTCCAGGTCCATGGGCAGGCCCCTAGTGACCACCTTTGATCCGGAGAACTGCGGCCTCCTGGCATCATGATGTTCATCGGCCAGACGAGCGGCTTCCTCAAGAGTCGTTGGCCGCCTGTCCCGAAGCCATTCCTGTGCCTCGGGGTTTAGTCCATTAAAGAATCGTTCTAACAGGAAGAGCTGGAGGACGTCCTCCTTAGTGGTTGCTTGGCCCCCTTGTACCCACTGTAGCAGTGACCGCCGTAATTTACAGGCCCATTCAGTGTGGGTATTGGTTACGCGTTTTATAAGTCCGCGGAACTTTTGGCGATAGGCCTCTGGTGTCAGCGCATACTGGGCCAAGATCACTTCTTTGATCCGCTCATAGTCCATACAGTCCTCATCAGGTACCGTGCGATAGGCGTCCGCTGCCCGGCCTGTCAGCTTGCTGGCCAGAATCTGAACCTGTTCCTCCGGCTTTACTTAATAAAGGGCACACTGCCGCTCAAAGTCCTGCAGAAAGCCATCAATGTCTTCCTCTGCCTCCCCCAACTGTCAGAAGGCATTGTACTGGATCTTTTTGTGGCTTAATGTTGAAGGTACCTGGTCGAAGGCCAGAGCTCCCCCTTTTCGCTGACTCTCCTCTCTCCGCTCTGCCATCTCCATCTTGGACAGCTCCACTTTAGTCTGCTCTGCCATCTCCATCTTGGCTAGCTCTAACCTAGTCCGCTCGGCCATCTTTACCTTCAGATCAGTACGCACATCAGTCATCACCTCTCGTATGATCTCTGCTGCAGGGTTCGGGCCATAGAACGCCAGTCTGTTCTTTACCTCCCTCTGGAATTCTGTCTCCTCCACGTTCACATTGGGGGGCGCTGCACTGTCGTGTTCCATGATGGCTGCTATCAAATCCGCTTTTGTTTTGTTGCTGGCGATCAACCCTCGGGCTTCCACCAGATCTTTTAATGTAGTCCTCTTTAACTTCTGGTAGTTATTTTCCATTCATTCCTTTCCTCCTGTAGAAGGGGTATCAAATCCCGCTGTCTGCCACCAGTGTAACGGGGTCTTCCAAGCTGGGGTGGCGCCATGCAGGGCCAGTCACATATCATGACATAAAGCCTCTAAGGGTTCGGTCTGTCTTGGGTGTAACGGGGTCTTCCAAGCTGGGGTACCTCTTTCAGTACCACCCCGTGTTTTCGGAGGTCCGCTCTGCGTTGGCTGGAGCCTGAATGAATGACATCTGGCTGGAATTCCTTTGAGTGCATGGGTGCATATAAAAGATCACTGCTTCTCCATGTATTTCCAGTCTGACAACACTTTACTCACAGGACACAGAATATATCACACAGATACAGAGGGCCGGCCAATAGACAAGCGTCAGGCCAGACATGCATTACAAAAGCTGCAGGTGGCCGGAGCCTGCGGATGTTTACTGTGGGAATTACAAAGGTGGGGGGACGGCGAACACTGCTGATACATTAGGGACATGCATCTCACATGGAACCGATTATATTTACATATAACTGCACAGCATATTCTGGGTGCTGAGTGGTTCTGTAACATTGGGGCTTATCTTGGACTAGGAAGAACAAGCTTGTCATCTTCTGGAAACAAAGAGCAGGATCATAACCCTGATATCAGCAGCAATTACCAATCCGGTTATGACTCTGAGGAAGGCTATGTCGCTTCTAGGGAAAATGACATCCTTTATTCCTACTGTTCAGTGGGCCCATGTACACTCCAGATATTTACAGAAGGACATGCTAGAAGGGGAAAAGGAGCTCAAAGGCTATTTAGAAGGTAAGATTATTCTTTCCCAAACATCCATTGAATCCATGGTTTTGTGGCTGGACTTGAAGAATTTTACACAGGGAATCCCATGGTCCTTTCAGGTTCAGATGTGATTGTGACGGATGCAAGCGCAGAAAGATGGGGAGCACATCTCAGAGATTACATAGTCTAGGGTGTATGGTTAGAGGCAGAGGTCAGCTACTCCTCAAATGCAGTATCATGTTTGATGTATGTTGGACAAATGGATGAAAGTTGCTTATATCAACCATCAGGGGAGGTACAAGATCTCGACCTCTGATGTTGGTGACAGAGAAGATTCTGCAGTTCATGGAACATCAATTGATGCTGACCGCTTTACACATTAGAAGGAAAGAAAACAAGGGTGCAGACGTCCTCAGCCGGAATACGCTAAAACAAGGAGAATGGGAACTGAAGCCACTAATATTCCAGCAGATCGTAGGTCAATGGGGGCAACCAGAAATAGACATGTTCGCAAACAGGCGAAACAAGAAAAAAAAATCACCTGCTCTTAAAATCCAAGAGAGAGGTCAAATGCGGTGGATACACTACACGTTTCCTGGGACTTCAAACTAGCCTATGCCTTCCCCCCCATTAATGTTAATTCTGGCAGTACTACGGAAGGTTCGGGAGGAGAGAGCAAATGTCAGTCTAATTGCTCCATTTTGACCCAAGAGGCCATAGTTCTTGTGGATGAGGATCATGTCCTTGTCAGATCCCTGGATTCTCCGGATCTCCTCAGGCAGGGCCCAGTGTGCCATCCTCAGAGGTCAGTCCTGCATTTGATGTCCTGGGCTTTGAGAGGTCTCTATTAATCCAAAAGGGCTTCTCCCTACCGTGCTGCAGAGCAGGACGCCGGTAACAACTAGGATATATGGGATGACATTGGCTAAATTCTTGTCTAGTTAGAGATGGTCCATGGGGGAAGGAGTCCCAATTAAAAGCCGTATTAGAATTTACTTTATTTCAAAGGGTATGGAGATGGGCCTAATCATTAACTTTAAGGTGCATGTATCTGCTTTAGGTGCACTATATCATTACAATCTAGTGGCAGATAGGTGGACAATTAGGTTCATTTAGGCGCGACATTGATCAAAACCAATACCAGCCCCAAAAATGCTGCCTTGGGATTTAAACCTGGTTGAGGAAGCACTAACAAGATCTCCCTTTGAACCCTTAGAGGATTTACCAGCCAGGATACACTAAAAACAGTGATATTAGTGGCCCTAAATTCAACCCGCAGGGTCAGTGATTTACAGGCTTTTTCTGTCATCCACCCATTTATACAGTTCTCGGAAGATATCGTATTTTCCGCCGTATAAGACGACCCCCCAACTTTTCCAGTGAAAATAGAAAATCTTCTTAAAACTCGGGGGGGGGGGTCTTATATGCCGTGTCATTTTATACGCTGGGTGTGGAGCAATCTACATATAGTGGGGGAGTGGTCCCGATGACCAAGAGAGGGGGCGTCTCACAGGGAAGATGTAACTGGAGTTATCATCCCCCTTTTCCCTCATTGGTGGCAGCGGTGCTATCTGTGGCTCTGTACTGGGGGTCGGCAGCGGCTCCTCTTGTGTAGCATGGGGGCTCTGTGCTGGGGGTCAGCGGCGGCTCCTCTTTGTGCAGCTGGGGAACGGCGGCGGCTCTATGTCCTGCGTCAGTGCTCCGCCGGCATATGCCCAAAGCCCGGAGGCCCCCGGGACCTCCATTGCTGCGATGCGGTTGCCTGCGGGAAGATGGCCGCTGGAGCCCACACGAGCTCAGATTCAGATCTCGTCCCGAGATCTTGGGAGATGAGATCTGAATCTGAGCTCGCGCGGCGGACTCCAGCGGCCTTTTTCCCGGAGGCCACCGCATCGCAGCAATGGAGCTGCCAGAGGCCTCCTAGCTTTGGGGATATGCCGGCGGAGTCCCGACGCGGGACATAGAGCCGCCGCCGTCCCCCAGCTGCACAAAGAGGAGCCGTGTCGAAACCATGGAGAAAAAAAATCTTAGTTAAGCCCCCTTTACATTAAGCGGTGCACCAGCGATCCCGACCACGATATGACCTGGTCAGGATCACTGGTGCATCGCTAAATGGTCGCTAGTGAGCTGCCAAACAGGCAGACTCACCAGCGATGTAGTGACGCAGCAGCGGTCGTTATTTACCTTTCAGATGCAGAGATGAAGACGTCCTCCCGCCCGCGTCCACGCGTCGCTTGTCGGCGCCAGCAGGAAGTCCAGCAGCCGACAAGAAATGGACTTGGACGATCTCTCGTGATCAGCGATAACCAGCAGGGGAGCCGGTCGGAGGTAAGTATCACACATAGCGATATCGCCAGCATCACAAAATCGGTGACGCTTTAGCGATATTGCCAGCGATATCACTATGTGTAAAGCCCCCTTTACTGATAACGGGATTTTACAGAGCCCTTATATTCCCTCTGCTTTTTACCACTAGTGGTGTGCACTTTAAGGTTATGTTTATGAAAGAATGTTTATTGGTGATGGTTGTGTTACTAAAGGCCCCGTCTCACATAGTGAGATCGTTAGCGAGATCGGTGAAACGTCACAGATTTTGTGATGCAACAGCGACCACCTCGCCAGCGATCTCGCTACATGTGACACACAGCAGCAACCTGGCCCCCGCTGCGATCTCACTGATCTTGCTCGAATGTCCTGGGCCATTTTTTGATCACTGGTGTCCCGCTGGCCAGCATGCATTTTTGTGTTTGACACCGACGAGCGACTTTGTTGGCGACTCAGAACTCAGGGACGCAGGCGTGAGTCGTCAGAATAGCTGCTGTGTGACAAGGTCCCGACAACCGCCGAGGTTGTTATACGGATCGCCGGGTCGTTGATTAGATCTGTATGACAGCTTACTATCGACCATTTAGCGACGTACCAGCGATCCTTACCAGGTCAATAAAAAACCCGTCCGTACCACAGAACTTCCCCAAGGGGAGTGGTCAGAATCAACACCAACTTCACAAAAATATCAGAAAAAGTTTATTGACAACAATTTGTTCAATATTCAAATCAATAGTAATCTCATACATTGAGGTACACATAATGCTAGCTGCTCCATTATACATACTTACATATAAGATATGCTGTATATACCACTATGGCTGGAGTCACACTAACCAGCGCAAAATACGCTCCGTAGTTAACATGCGTAATTCGGATGAATGACCCCTAAATAGTGCTCCGTAGGTCATCCGTAAGCCAGGTGCGGTCGCGTATTTTGGGCATGTCTGCATCTTCTCTGCAGGAGCATCCTGAGAAATTTTACCAGTACTGTCGCGTGAGCATTTCCACATTTGATCGACTCTTGGAGACAGTGCGCCCTGGGATAACCTTTCAGGACACAAGGATGCGCAAAGCGATATTTGCAGAGGAGCGACTTCTACTCACAATACGGTATGTACTACACAACCACATTCTCTATGTTCATAATGAGTGTGCTAAAGTTTGTTTTTTTGCCTTTTTGGACAAAGTTTTATGCCCTCATCTTACTCCAAATATGTTTCAACTTACACGCCAGAATGTTAGCTCTAATATGTACTGCATATCACTTAGTCATTGTGGAACCAAATATGTGTGTGTTATTCTATCTCAATTCCTCCCAAGTTTGGTCGGCATGTAACTGATGTTTTTGGACTTTAGGCGTTCTAAACTTATCAATTTATGTTGTTCTACAGCTTCCTGTCCACTGGCCTGTCTTATGCTGCCCTCCACCATGAGTTTCTCATTGGAAGATCAACCATTTCAGGCATAGTGAGGTCTACATGTACAGAAATCTGGACAAGACTCCATCAAGTGGTCATGCCCGAGCCCAGGATGACGACTGGTTGAGGATATCAAGGGACTTTGAGGAGGACTGCCAGTTTCAAAATTGTATTGGGGCCCTGGATGGCAAACATATCCGGGTGCGTAATCCGCCGAACTCTGGCTCCCAATTCTTCAATTATAAACAATACTTTTCTGTTGTATTGTCTCTGGTAGACCCTCAATACAAGTTTTTAATTGGTGACATTGGGGCCTATGGAAGGACGGGAGACTCTAGAGTCTTCAAAACTTCCATAATGGCTCGGCGGCTACGCACCAACCAGTTGGATCTACCACCACCACGCCAGCTACCAGGCTCCCCTGAAGAATCAGTCCCTTATGTCTTTGTGGCAGATGAGGCCTTTCTGTTATCGCGCAATGTCATGAGGCCATATCCCCGGTGCAACCTTGACCACAGGCGCTGAATTTGTAACTTGCGCCTATCACGTGCTAGGCGACTGGTGGAGTGTTCCTTTGGGATTCTTTGTGCCAAATGGCGGGTACTACAGTCTGCCATTCAGTTGAGTGAACAAAATGTGAATGAAGTTGTGAAAGCCTGTGTTGTTCTGCCTAACTTTACCAGGATACATGATTGTTCCTCCTCTGATGGTGTTGTGCGTAGGCCGGACAATGTGCGCAGGGTGAGACCACCTATGAACCCTCAACGTAGACCTCTCTCTGGCCTCAAAGTGCGTGATATTTTTACTAATTACTTTATCTTACCTGAGGGGGAAACTTCTTGGCAAGAGCATGCTGTGTCTATGTTATAATTTCTTTCTTTAAGTGTGTCTAAATATATATTACTCAACCCCTTATGATTCTATGACTGTTTCATTGCATTGGTTAGTGTATGTTAGTATGTTGTGAGGGATTGTGAAAAATCACACAGAGACGTTAACTATAGTAGACAAATTTTTAGTTTTGCTGTTTTTTTTTTGTTTGCTTAAAGGCAAACATAATATTGCCATAAGAACATTTTGGCAATGGGCAAAATGACCCATTGTGCCTTCTTTAACTTTTTTGAAAAGTAACATTACATAACATAACCCAAAAAAAGATTAGGCAATAACAACATTGCTGCATGAGAATATTAAACTAGATTTGAAAAAAAAAAAGGTGAGCTCCATCACCAAAATAAATGCTAAAAGATAACACTCACATTTCTTAATAATGTTTTCCAATCATAGAAAGATTCCACCATGACAGGCAAGGCTACCTCATGGCTTTTAGACAGATATTACCTGTCTGTAGAACAGAGAATATTTATCATGCTATACTGGAAAGGATGAAAAAACAAAACTCACTTGTTAAGACATAGAGAGAGCGTGATATTCTGAAGGCTGGTCGCCTTGATTTGTTTTACTAGAGATTGCTAGCAAAAAAGGTGACTACTTCACTAAGGCCAGCACGCCTTTCCTAGGCATTAGCAAGTGAGTAGTATATTTTCATCCTTTCATTTTACAGTATAGCGCGTTGAAATATTTTCTTTTGTACACACATGTAATATCTGTCTGAAAGGCGTGAGGTAGCCTTGCCTGTCATGATGGATTCTTTCATATGATTGGAAAACATTGTGAAAAAATTAGAATGTTAAATTAAGTAAAAAAGTTTGGTGATGGAGAACACCTGTTTTTTCCTTTCTATTTGGAGCACCAGTTAAACCGCACTGGACATCTCCGGCCATCAGACTAATAAATCCTCATAGGTTGGGGAAGGGGAACGTGGAAGAGCAGCCTGTGGGTGCTGCTGGACACTGTGATCAACATCGCAATGTGTGGGGCCATACTGTTGCCCATGATGCTGGAATTGTCCTGCCTCCTGGGACTGTTGGGGATACTGGCCAGAGTAATGATGATGGTGAGGGGCATCTTGTTGGCTGTGGTAGGCACGTGGCTCATACCCACCAAGATAGCCAGATCGTCCCCAACCAGGTTGGGACCAGCCTCCAACACTAGGTGGGTACAAGTGGCCATATTGGTGGGGTTGGCTAGAGGCTGACATTTGGGTCTGCGGAATAGAAGGTTGGGTAGTAGGAGGAGGGTGTTGAGGTGTTGGCCCACGTATTAGGGGCTGTTCGGACCCTGCTTGAGCAAGCATCTGTGTGGATGGTCTCATGCGCATTACATTTTGGGGGGAGATCTGCCACCTCTCCAGAAATTCGAATACCTCATATGGGGTATTGGGGGGGTGCTTGCATCAAGCAGGATCTGAATACATCCCCTAATACGGAGCCTGATCTCACGGGTAAGGGCACGGAGATAAAGGGTGAGGCTACGTGCGTAGGCCTCCTCCCCATCATCTGTAGTTACTCTAGATAAATAATTGAGCACCCCTGTGTCCACTTTGGTCCTGCTCTTGAATAGTGACCTGGCGCCTTCTTCGTGTTCGCCGTGATGTAAGAGCAGCCTGTGGGGAGGCCCTGATCTGGCCAGTTGGGCCGCTGCTCAAGTTGCCCAACTCTTCCAGGATGGGTGATGGGGCAGCAGCAGACCTTCCTGGTGGTGTTGTGTGCTGGGCAGCCATTGGGTTGTCCTGTGATGCCTCATCTTCTGCCATCCTTCTTGTAGGGGGAGAAGATGGGCCAGCCACCTCATCCCCTACAGGATCTATTATGGGCTCTGCCTCTGAGGCCGTTCCTCGATCCGTAAGGTTGGATTGAGTTCTGCTATGAAATAGAACAGAGGCAAAAATACATCAATATTTTTGGCCCTGTAAAGTATTTGTGTAATGTCGTGTGAGGTATCTACTTACGGTCTCAGATCCAGAATTGGGGCGAGGAAGGACAGCCGGTCATAGTAGATGTACTTCCTTTTAACATATCCAGCATCCCCACTCCTGGACCGCTGCTGGCGTTCCCAGCGGTACTGGTCCCGGATGCTTCGCCAGCGTTTCATCACATCTTCCACTGCAATGTGACAGGAAATATTGTCAAATTCACATATTTGAGAGGTCACATTTTCTACCAGTAGTCTAGGCATGGGGCCTTCTGGGGTGTGCTTTCTACCCATGGTGGCATATGTAATTGGGCAGATACACAGGGTCTCTTTAGCTACACTTAATAATTGTTTTGTCTAGGAGGATGAGGAGCTTGTGGCCTAACCCCAAATTATGGCTGTGTGAAGCCACGTGTCACATACAAATGTAACGGCCTCATGAGGCTAAAAGTACATGCACAGGAAGGGGGGTGCTGATTCTATATTCCTTTTTTCTTGCGCGATAAGGTTACTGATGTTTTGCGTTGTACTTACGAATTTTATGCTGCTCCTCACGTGGTCGGTCACAAAAGTCATAGTACATCTGGCGACAGATGCGCCTCCATGACGCCTCCTTTCTTGCCCGGTTTGCATAATTTGCATCGCGTTGGTCCCAGATTTCGGGACGCTCCTGCTCCAGGACAATGAGCATCTCAACATTTACGTGGACTCCATGCTGCTGCTGTACTCCGTGGAGGCGTACTTCCTGGATGTCTGGAGAGCTTTTTGAGCTCATTTGCATGTCTAGGCTTCCTGATGATGGATTGGCCCATTTCCTGTCACCAGCCAAAAGACCTGCGTATTGCTCGCAGGTCACACGTCTGGTCCGTGTGTAATCCGTATTTTTTGCGCGCCCATAGACTTGCATTGGCGTACTACGGGCGTAGTACGCTGACAATCGCAGCATGCTGCGATTGCCACGGAGCGTAGGATACGGATGAGAAATATACGCCTGGTGCGAGTGAACCCATAGAGAATCATTTGTCCGTGTCTAATGCGTGCTTTTAGCGCCTCTCACTCGGCCGTATTCCTCGCCAGTGTGACCCCGGCCTTAAGGTCCATATATAAAAAGTGCTCAGTGCAATGGGGAAATATTAGCCCAAAATATCATAAGATTATCTGCTCTATTAGCCAATAGCTAATCCACCATCTATTGCACAAATAAATAACATAATAAATTAAATCCAGCATAGATAAACTTACATTACATTGTATGCGGAGACTATGCCGTGTCCCTCTACCCCGACGCGCGTTTCGTACCACACTTCTTCAGGGAGCGTGTCGGGGAAGAGGGAAGACCGGACTTTATAACTGACCGCCGTCCAATGAACTTCTGCATTAACTGTCACATGTAGCGCTGCAGCTGTACAGGAATTGCAGCGCACGGAACTCCTTATCCTCCCTCCCGAAAATGACCCGTCACAGCCGGTCTTTGGAACGCAAGCGAGCAGATAGCCTTAGTAGCGGCTAGAGTTGAGCGAAACGGGTCGAAAAATTTCAAGTCGCCGACTTTTGGTAAAGTCGGGTTTCATGAAACGAAACCCGACCCTAGGGTGAGGTCGGCCACGAGCTCGGCGACTTTAGCGCCAAAGTCGCGTTTCAAAAGTTTGTTTTCCGCCCTTTTTCAGCCAATCAGGATCCACGGACACTGTGGGCAACGTGATGACATAGTCGGAGGTCACCACCATCTTTGAGAAGGGCATGCAAGTGATTGGCTTGCTTAAGGGAGCGTCACAGGGGGTATAAAAGGGCGTGCACGCCGACCGCCATGTTACTCATGCTGATCTCAGAATAGGGAGAGCTGCTGCTGATTCTGTAGGGAGAAGAGCGTTAGGCAGGGAAGAAGACACCAAAAACTGCTTCTGCTGCTAGCAATTTTGCCTGTACAACACACCAGTCACTGTGTGTGCAGTGCAAGAGGAGGCTATATTTTGCTGGATCAGCTGTGTTGGTTGTTAGGCTGCCTTATAAGGCTTCCTGATAGCTGCATTGCTGTTTTCCCACTGCTCTGCAAACTGCTTTTTTAAAAGCAATCCAAATTTTTTTTTTTTTGTCCTGGTGAGGTACTGAGCGTGCATTTTTCCACACCATACAGCGGTGTACGCTCCTCACACAGTACCCTGTAACGGCTGTTATCACGGCCACAGTGAAGCTATCTGTGTGTCACACTGTAAGAATAAGTCGAGGACATGTTCCGTTCTTACAGACCTACACCTTCTAGTTTTGTCTGCTTTTAAAACAGTTAAGTATATTTGCTGTTTGATCATATTCAAAACTATAGAGAGACAGCGTGTGTCAGTCTGTATACTTAAAAAACACGGAGCTTGACAATTTTACGGACACCGGTGTACGTGCACGCTTCTCTCTCAGTACCGTGTAACGGCTGTTATCACGGCCACAGCGAAGCTATCCGTGTGTCACTCTGTAAGAATAAGTCGAGGACATGTTCCGTTCTTACAGACCTACACTCTAGGGAGATTCCTATTCTGCCCAATTCTATATACACTGTGAGAATCATGTGGGAATAGTGGATGAGGGCAGGTATATCTCGCCCAGATTCCTTTCCTATGTGGCCTAGTCTGGTCAGTATCGCACCTGCCTGCTAATGAATAATGGGAGGTGGATATAAAAGGATGCCAGGTGGTTGTGTGAGTGTCTCAGCCTGGGAACACAGAGAGCCTGTCTGTGTGAGAGACACACGTGAGTGGAAGCAGTGCCCACTGCAACTGTGGTTTGGCTGGACGGGAGAAGCCCGCCAGTTGGTAGTTAGGTTGTCCATTGTTTAGTTAGTGCCGGACAGGCAAGGATTTGTTTTATGTTTTATTTCCTTTTGCATTGCTTTCACCGTTAATAAACCTGACCCAGGGTCAGTTATACACGAATCCCAGCTCTGCGCCTGAGTTTAATGCTGAACGCACGTGACCTTTGACCCCAGCAATGGCGATCCCGGAGTGTTTTATCACAACACCTTGTAGTTTGTCATACACTAGCCAATTTCTGCCTGTGACATAGCAGTGTGATATTAACTGGGCCTCACACAACAGTGTCCACACGTGTGTTCAGAAATTCTACATCTCCCCTGTCCTATAGTGACATTTTTCACACCTGCGACATTGAGTCAGTGACATAGTGGTGTGATGTTAACTGGGCCTCACACAATCCAACAGTGTCCACAAGTGTGTTCAGAAATTCGACGTCTCCCCTGTCCTATATACACCTTGTACCTTGTTTTACATTACTATATAGTTTGTGGGATTTTGTGTACATTTTTACCAAAAATGAGGAAGGCTGGTGGAAGAGACCGTGGAATTGGGCGGGGGTTGCCAGCTGGTAATGATGGTGTTGGTGGTGGATCTGATGGTAGTGGCAAAAGCAAAATAGGACCGAATGCAGGAGGTGTTGAGCCTGCGTCATCGTCTGGTTCCACAAGGCCTTGAAGGTTTCGTTTTCTAGGAGTTGGCAAACCGCTTTTAAAGCCAGAGCATCAGGAAAAAGTTTTGTCTTACATTGCTGACTCAGCCTCCAGCTCTATTGCCTCCTCTTCTGAAGTTGTAAAAAGTAAAAGCACTGAGTCGTCATTGGAGGGTCATGTTCATGAACCACACCTTTCCTTGTGTCCTTCACCCCAACCAAGAATGAAGGATGACGCAGGCCATACAACTGATTACTCCATGGAGCTGTTTTCACATACCATGCCTGGGTTATCAAGTGAAATGGTGAATTACCCAGGCCAAGATGAATCTGACATGGAGTGCACTGATGCACAGCCACTGATAGATGATTCTGCTGGTACATTCACTCAGAGCACTACATTGTCCTCGCAATGTAATGAGCCAGATTCTGACTCTGATGAGACTCAGGTGCCCCTTCCCGCATACTATACCACCAAACAGTGACAGAGGAAGGTGCACATGACATTGAAGAGGAGGTGATGGATGACCCAGTTGTTGACCCAGATGGCATCCATTGGGGGAAGAGGGTGCTGCTTCCAATAGCTCAGATGAGGAGGAGGAGCATCCACAGCAGACATCGACATCGCAACAGCTGTTATCTGGCAGGCCCGGAGCACTCCAAAGACAGGTTCCAAAAATCAAAAGAGTTGCTGGACAGCTTGTCCAGACGGTCAAAATAGCACAGCGTGCTAGGCCGCAAAATGTCTTCCAAAGTAGGAAGAGTGCAGTGTGGCACTTTTTTGAACAAAATCCTCATGATCAGGCCAAGGTTATCTGTAAGAAGTGCGCAAAGACCTTTAGCCGAGGGAAAAATCTGAAAAATTTGAATACCAGTTGCATGCTTAGACATTTAACCAGCATGCACTTGCAAGCTTGGACACAACACCAAACCTCAAGTACCACATGTGCAACTGATCACAAAGAAGGTAGTCAGCAACGCTACATTGTTTCCCCCACTGTAAGCCCACCGGTTAGCACAGCAGCAAATGTTGGAGTGTCATTGTAAGGCCAAAGTAGTCAGGGAATCCCACTGTTATATCAACGAAAGACTGAATCTAGGCCATCAGAAAGAACACCAACTCCATCACCATCATCAACCCTCTCTCAGTCCGCCCTGTCCACCGCTAGTTCCACCATATGCAGCTCTCAAGTCCAGCTCACCCTCCCAGACACTATGAGAAGGTCAAGAAAGTGCTCAGTCTCTCATCCGCGTACACTGGGTTTGAACGCCCACATTGCCAAACTAATCTCGTTAGAGATGATGCCCTATCGGTTGGTGGAAAGCGCAGCTTTCCGCGAACTCATGGCCTATGCAGTACCACGCTATGACCTACCCAGTCGCCACTTCTCTCGCAAAGCCATCCCAGCCCTCCACCACCATGTGAAAGACCGCATTGTCCATGCACTCAAGCAGTCAGTGAGTGGAAAGGTGCACCTCACAACAGATGCATGGTCCAGTCGGCATGGCCAGGGCCGTTACGTGTCCATCACTTCGCACTGGGTTAATGTGGTGGATGCAGGGTCCACAGGGGACAGCGGTGGTGGGACAGTGCTGCCTAGCCCACGGTATAGGAAACAGTTGGCTGTAGGCGTTCGACCCTCCTCCTCCTCCTCCAGAAGCGAAAGCTCGTCCACAAAGCGCAGTCGTACGAGCACTCCATCTGCAGCTGGCACTGTTGCACTCGAGGTGTCCACCTATCGAGCAGCTAGTGGAAAGCGTCAGCAGGCTGTGTTGCAGATGATGTGTTTGGGCAACAGACACACCGCGGAGGTGCTGGCCGAGTACTTTCAGCGACAAACTGAGTCATGGCTGGGCAGCATACATCTTGAGGCAGGCAAGGTAGTTAGTGATAACGGCCGTAATTTTGTGGCAGCCATAGCCCTTTCAAAACTCAGCCACATACCTTGCTTGGCTCACACCTTGAACCTGGTGGTGCAGTGCTTCCTCAACAATTATCCGGAGTTAACAGCCCTGCTCCAGAAGGTGCGAAGACTGTGCGCGCACATCTGCCGGTCGCCTGTACACTCCATTCGTATGCAGATGCTGCAGCGATTGCTCCACCTTCCCAACCACCGCCTCATTATCGACATAGCAACAAGGTGGAACTCCACCCTGCACATGGTTGAACGGCTGTGCGAACAGAGGCAGGCCATAATGCATTTGTGGGAGGATACACGGCCAAGCACTTTGAGAGCAGACATGGAGTTGACAGGTGTGCAGTGGTCGAAGCTGAAAGACCTCTGTAAAGTCCTTCAGTGTTTTGAGGAATGCACACGGCTGGTAAGCGCAGACAACGCCATCCTAAGCATGAGCATCCCACTTATGCGTCTGCTCATGCAAACTTTGACGCACCTTAAGGAGCAGGCGTCTGCAGCCAATGTTGACGAGGAGGAAGAGGAGGAGGGAATCCTTGATGACATTCAGCCATTGTCTGCTCAGGGACCTCTCCTGGACGAGGTGGAGGAAGAAGAGGAGGAGGATGATGATGGGGATGATTACTTAGGGGAGGAGGATGCATCTCGTGGGGCAAGTGAAAATGTTGGCGTGGCAATGTCTGGTACAGGGTTTGTGCGTGACTAGAGGGATGTGGATTTGCCAGAAAGTGCTCCTCCAACCAGCACTAGCAGTGCATCATTGACACCGGGAACACTGGCCCACATGTCAGATTATGCCTTGCAGATCCTAAAAAGGGACCCCCGCATTGCCAAAATGAACGATGACGACTACTGGTTGGCCAGCATCCTGGATCCACGCTATAAAGGCAAATTACAAAACATGCCACACGAGAACCTTGACCTAATATTGGCTAATAAACCAGCAACTCTGGTAAACCGGTTGGTTGAGGCATTCCCAGCACACAGCAGCGGTAATGGTTCTCACACGAGCCGTACTGGCCGGGGGCAGCTTGGCAGAGGTGTTCGTGGTGCACACAGCAGAAGTGGCGTTGGAGACAGGGGTTTCATGACAATGTTGTGGACTGATTTTTCAAGTACCGCTCACACAACTGGTAATACTGCATCGATGGAAAGTGACAAGAGACAGCAGTTGTCAACTATGGTTACAAACTACTTTTCCTCCCATATCGATGTTCTTCCACACAGGTCATTCCCCTTTGACTATTGGGCCGCTAAACTTGACACCTGGCCTGAATTGGCACAATATGCCTTACAGGAGCTCGCTTGCCCAGCTGCAAGTGTGCTATCGGAAAGTGACTTCAGTGCAGCTGGATCAATCCTGACAGAAAAAAGGACCCGTCTGTCAACCCAAAATGTGGATGATCTAACCTTCATTAAAATGAACCATGCATGGGTTTCCAAGGATTTTGTCCCACCTTCCCCTGATGACACATAGGGTGACAGAAAAATGGCTTGCTTTGGTCCTCCTCTTCCTGGGACTTGAACAATTTCGCCTTTTGCATCAGCTGAATGTCCAACATTAACACATGCCACTTTCTAAAAATCCCTAACTGTGCTGCCTCCCCCCCCCCCCCATGGCCGGGGTCACCACCTAGCGCACGAAACCGTGCGAGTGCCGTTGCCCTGGACAGGTGGGTAAGCTGACTCTTGGCGCGGGCACTGGCACAGGGTCCCTCATAGTGCAATAAAGTGTCTCTGACGGTGGTGGTGCACACCCGCCGTCAGACACACCGCCGTACTATGTGGGGCCCAGTGCCAGTACCGACGCCCACGAGTGGGCCCCCCTTGCTTGGGCAGGGCCCCAGCATTTGCAGTCTTTACCTCTCCCTGCTCCTCCGCTGTGTAGTCTGGGCCGTCAAATCCATACTGGGCCTACTCCTGATCTATAGACATATATTTTGAATGTGTACACTATGCTATCCATACATGTTATCCGGGGATACGGTACCCTTTCTCACCTTTGTGCAATCACATGTAATCCATACTGGGCCTGACACCGTCTGAGCCTGCCTCCTGATCTATAGACATATATTTTGAATGTGTACACTGCTATCCATACATGTTATCCGGGGATACGGTACCCTTTCTCACCTTTGTGCAATCACGTGTAATCCATACTGGGCCTGACACCGTCTGAGCCTGCCTCCTGATCTATAGACATATATTTTGAATGTGTACACTATGCTATCCATACATGTTATCCGGAGATACGGTACCCTTTTTCACCTTTGTGCAATCACGTGTAATCCATACTGGGCCTGAGAACGGCTGGCGAGCTGTTAAGCAAGCTACAGCACCTGTGGTTTGCACACGTAAGTTTTTCATTTTTTGAGGAATGACGGTTAGGCCTAATTCCGTAACTGCGGTTGACCTGCACTTAGTGGGAAATCATCGTTCGCGGGTAATAATTGTAATCCCAGATCCCCATCACTAACGTTGTTCAGCGGGTTATCTGCACCTGTAAGCTACAAACGCTGGCCTTTTCAGTGTAGCGCACATGCAGCCACGGACATGTAAGGGCATGACACACCAGTTATTGGCCAATCTCACGTGCCACAGCCTCGCGTGTCCCTCTAGTAAGCCGGACTCGGACCACGGGGCATGACGGAGTCTCGTTCGTTAACGGAATTAAGCTTGCAATGTGTGCATCTTTTTTGTGGCTGGATGGTTGAGGTTGCCCATGTTGAGTCAAATTACGCCGTAGGCTCCACTCCTGGTGGTGCCCTTCTGGACATTCCTTTAAGGTTCAGCTTTGCAACCATACTGCCCACGTAAAACAAACACTTTGCCTTCATGAACACTGTTTGGAGGGTCGTGACTCGTGGGAATAACGCCGCCCAATAAGTTAACCTTGCTAGAGAGATCCTTCGTTGCTCCCAAGCATGACATCACACTCCCTAGGAGGAAGGTAATGCCACTGTGGTGACCGTACTCCTGGGGGCGACACAAGTGCACTGATGCCCAGCCACTGCTCGATGAATCTGCTGGTACATTGACCCAGACCACTACATTCCCCTCGCACGCTACACGGCCTGAATCTGACCCTGATGAAACTCAGGTTACCCTTCCCATATACATTTCCATCTTACACGGTGACAAAGAGGAAGCTGGAGATGAAAGTGCAGGTTCGGCACATCCGCCGTCAGACACACCACCGTACTATCAGGGGCCCTGTGCCAGTGCCGTCGCCAACGAGTGGGCCCCCCCCTGCTTGCTCAGGATCACAGCACTTGCAAGGTTGAAATACTGTGCAGTGAGATGGAAGATGGGGATGTTGAGGAGTCCAGACTAGTACAGGGATTCCCTAGCGAGGAGACTTATTTCATTGTTTTCAGTGTTGGGACAGCAATTTTTGGGGAGCACTATACTCTGGAGAATGATAGATGGGGCCCACCATACACTGGAACATTCCAAAGGTGGACATCAGACACTGGAGCAGCATTTACAGGGCCCATTATACACTAGAGCATTAGAAATGGGACCCATTGTGTTTGGAGCATTATTTGGGCCCATAAGACAGTGGAGCTTCATCCATGGGGACCAACATATACTGTAGCATTATGTGGAGCTCATCATATACTGTTTCAAACATTATATGGGACCAATGATTCTGTATGGAGAAATAGATGGGCCTCGTCATGAGATGTAAAAAGTGAAGTATTTTTCATTGTACTATACCGCTATTTCTCTGCCGTATCGGAGCATCATGAGTTGTGGTATGTGTTAAAGGGGCGCTCTTTTGCCCAGGGCACATGAAAACCTGGAGCCAGCCCTACCCCCCCACAACTTTAGCCAAATAACCCCCATTTTTCAGTGCGTAACTAGTATTGTGAAGTTAATTAAGGTTGACAAGCTTGAGTAAGAAGAATTGCTGCTTTTGGCATTCAAATGGGCACTGTAGGTGTGTTTCCTGTCCTCCTCTCACTGCCGACTTTAATTCCCCATTGACTTACATTGGGTTTCGTGTTTCGGTCGGACCCCCGACTTTTCCCTATAGTGGGCCGATTTTGCTCGACCCGACTTTTGGAAAAGTCGAGTTTCATGAAACGAAACTCGACCCTAAAAAAGCAAAAGTCGCTCAACTCTAGTAACGGCCATTCTGCGTGCCAGCATGTTCCGATATGCCGGATGTAGATAGGTCCGAGGGAGAAAAGAAAAGTCTGCGCGCTCCATCCATGCCAATGCAGCGGTACCATATACTTATTTATCATATATCCAAAATATATATCTGTATAAAAAATTGGTGAATAACTAAACAAAAGTGACATTATGCTGTATATACGTAGATTTTTTTTATACATAATATCAAAATATCAAATATAGTTATATATATATATATTTCTGAATAATCCCAGTATATCTCATATATAACAATAATAATTAAATAATTAAAAGTGACAATGTGCTGTTATATAACCCATTATACACAATGATTAAACATTGCATAAAATATAAACATAATTATAAATAATCAATTAATTATAAACCCAAATGAAAATTAATAAATAATAAGAATTAATAGTGTTAAGTGAAGAGATTACTTATAATGTATACATTATACACATAATTATGATTAATATCAACATCAAATAAAAATTTATAATAATAATTGACAATAATACTAAGTGGGAAAAAAACAATTTATAACACATTCACAGTTTCATTACGTTATACCAGTGTGCCTAATATTAAATTTATAATAAGACATACATAATTATAACCATTACATTATAGTATAATAAAGTGCTAAGTTTATCACAATATAAATAATTAATTACAATATATTAACTACTACATAATTTACTGGTCTAAATAGTGATCATAAAAACCTAAATGGAAATCACCCTAACATAATACTTTTTGGATAATGATTTTATAAATATAGATAGAAATAGCAGCAATCTTCAACCCCTCAGGGTCTAACATCCTCATGAATAGTAGAGACTGATCATCCATGGTATTCTTCTGTTCGGGAAGGATAAGCATGTCATTGGAGATGGAAAATTGGACATTTGTACAGAGATCATAAAGGACTAAAATGTAAAAACAAAGTATTAAAACCATAATTAAAATCCCTGTAACCCTATTCCCCTAAAATGCAGTTACCCACTAGAACCATAAATTAGAGGAAGGCACTGAAACCAAAGTTTTCATGAAGTCCATGGGGGGGGGGGGCTACACTACCTTGTCTATAAATCCATTTACTCTCTAATTTGGCCAGACTTTTGGCCAAATCTCCACCTGTAGACCCCATCTGAATAAGATCAATTCTCTTTACCTTAAGTAAGGTGGAGTCACTATTGTGATATTCAGAGAAATGTCTAGGAATTGCTTTGAGTGTTGATGGATCCTCCACATTGTGCCCCTTCTAAATATCTGACGTGTTCCCTAGTATGTACGCGTAATTCCCGCGTTGTTAAACCAATATATAGTTTTCCACAGGGACATTGAGCGCAATAAACCACATGTGATCAAATGTCTAATGGTGAACGACTGGTTTCCTGCTGCATTTGAAAATGTGTTACTTTTCACCACAGTTAGAACATCCTTTACAATGACAACAAGGATAGAAACCAATAGTTTGCATCCAAGTTTTACTTCTCGTCGTAGGTGGTTCATACCAGGTAGTATCGTTGTCGGGATCGCTGGTGCGTCGCGTAGTGTAACGGTACCTTAACTGTCTGGAGGAGCTGGGGTTCACTGGACTCTATTGAACGCTGGGTATTTGACTGTCCCTGGCTTTTGTATGCTTATTTTTAAGCTACACTATTTAGTTATCTTGAGCTATGGTGTACACTATTTATCTCTGATCTCTCCTGTGAGGTGTGTACTTTATAAAATTGTATACCATATTTCCTTACTTGCACTTTCATTGTATTAGGAGGCATCAGAGACAAAATCCCAGGTGTCTGGTCTTATCTTTTTTTAATTTGGCACCCTTTTGTATATTATGATCATTTACACTATGCACTTTATTTACTGAAAAGACTTTCACTATTTACCTTAATTAGCATCTTAATATGCATTATAGGCTGCTGATAATTTCTTTTGGATGTGATATGCTCTGTATTTAAATTCCCAGACACAAGTCAAAAATAATCTGTCCAGTGTTTCCTATTTCTGTATGACTTATCTTCATCTCCATCTACTTATAGTAAAAAAAAAAAATTTTCAAAGAATTTTTCTGTGATCTAACGAGTTATTTATTTGCTTTTCAACTTATGTTGGTGGACTTTTTTGTTCTACGTAGTTATTTAACTTTTATGCTCGCCTAACACCCATTCCATTGAGCCCTCGGCTCCTGTATTAAAGGGAACCTGTCACACCCATCAAGGGCGTTTTTAAGTAAAAGAGCCACCCTCAGCAGCACTAAGGCTGCATTTTGTGAAGGTGGCTCTTATGTTTCTGATCCCTAGTAATGTCTTGGAGCCATCAATCATTTGCTCCTTGCGTCTGTGCACCGCCTCCTGTGCTCCTGTTACATGCCTGGTGCCTGCGCTCTGCCAACAGTTCTTGGGCATGCGCCGTGTGTTCTGCCTGGGAACTGACGTCAGGCGATGATGTAATGCTCTCTCGCCTGCGTTGAGTTGAGGCCCAGATCCCGCCCTGTGGGACGGCTCTAAGACTGTTGACACCGGGGGAGAAAACAGACCTCCTGCACACAATAGAGGTATGGTGGGGAAAAGTATGTATTTCAGGGGTCAGAAACATAAGATGATTAAATGTATATCTTAACTTTGGGCTGCTCTTTTACCTCGATCCATGAATCCAAATGTTCTTTTCTGTGCCTAATCTCACATACTAGTGGGGGCTTGTTCATGGCCCGATATAACCCTGCTAACAGACCAGGCGTATATTGAATGAGGAACTGGTGGCAGTCCTACCAGGTGGTGCTTTGTCTGTGACTGCGTGGGCAACTTTCTCTCACTCCCCATACCTCCCTGGGCCCATGTGGACAGAGGTGGGGTTTGTGTAAAATTGTGCCAAGCTGACCTTGCGTGTCCCTAGGGGGTGCAGAATGTTACGTTGGTACAAGTGGGGAAATAATGCTACGTGATCCTGCTGCAGTAATATTGACGTCAGGCGGGATGGCGAGGTGTGGATCTTTCACGTTTCGTCACAATATTTATTTTTTTTAGTCTTACGGCTCTGCATCATATACTTGTGTGGAGCACTTGGGGGTTCAAGGTGCTCACTCTAAACGCGACATGGCGTCCACTCTCGCTTCCAAAAGTCAAACAATTCTCCTTCCCTTCCAGGCCCTGTTGTGTGCCCAGACTGTGGTTTTCCCCCACATATGGGGTATCAGTGTACTCGGGATAAATTTTACAACAAATATTAGAGTCCATTGTCTACTAATACCCTTGTGAAAATAAATTAAAAAATGGGTCTTAAGTAAAATTTTTGTGAAAAAAGTTGTTTTTTCCTCCCACATTCCACTATGCTTGACAAGTGTGACCAACTTGTCAATCACTTTTCCATGCTATGCTTGGAAAAGTGCAAGCATTTTGCAAGCTAAAAATTTTGTGTTTTGCAGCAAAACGCATGCGAATTTCGCATGCGTTTTACCCGCGGCGGGGAGTTGCGGAAATGCTGCGGACAATTTCACAGCATTTCTGCAACGTGGACACATGGCCTAAATGTGAGGTGGTTCCTAAAAAAAAAAAAAAAAAAAAAAAGTTTTTTGTAAACTTGGTTGGAAAAATTAGAACTCGCTGGTCAATTTTTAACCTTGCTAACTTCCTAACCAAAAAAATGAATGTTTCAAAAATTGTGCTGATGTAAAGCAGACATGTTGGAAATGTTATTTTTTAACGATTTTGTGACATAACTCTGATTTAAGGGCATACAAATTCAAATTTTGAAAATTGTGAAATTGTTGCAATGTTTCCGATTATTTTTTTTTTTTTTTTTTTACCAAAAACTGAGGTCGTATCGAATAAATTTACCTCTGTCATGAAGGACAGTGTCATGAGAAAACTTTCTCAGAATCGGCGGGTTGCATACTTAATAAGTAAAAAAAAAAAAACAACACTTAAATTTTTTTAATAATGAGCACTCAGTAGTCTAGTGACCTTTTTAGGACTGGGCTATGCATAACCTTCACCTTCTGACACCTCCTTCCTCCTGTGATTGAACTTGTAGGCTTATTCTTCTCCATCCACACAGTTAGCAAATGATTTAGTCTGTACATGCTCACTTTTTGTGCTGAAGTAAGACTTTGTTGGCTGTGTAGAAAATGCCATGCACTTTAACCATAGGTGGAGAGCGATGCTACAGGGCAGAGAGAGAGCTGTGCGTATAGTTCAGAGATGCACAATGCTCAATAGAATACAACAGAACTTCAAAGCTTTTTAAATATCCTATGCTGTGCTGCCAAAGTGATGTACAGGACTTATTCGGAATATATTAAAAGGCTGCACATCAGGTAGGCAATGGTGTTAAAATGGAAAACTTAATGACAGGTTCCTTTTGAATGGTCTATGTATAAGGGCAAATAGCAGTTTCCTAATGACTAATGCTAGGTTCACATTTGCGGTTGAGTCCGCAGTGTTTGATGCGCATACATCCTCATGCGTCCTGCGTACCTATCTTTAACATGGGGTACGCAGGGACATGCGTTTGTATGCGTTTCAGTGCATTTGCGTACGGTTGCACCTTTTCGCGGTATGCGGCGGGGCGTGCCGAACGCATCTTGTTGCATTTTTTGCGGCGTCAAATATCCCCAGTCATCCGCATTTCTGGCTATAGAAATGCAAGCGTACGCAACTACATGCGTACTCTTTGCGTTTGCGTACGCAAGAATTTACATAAGAGAAGCCCATTGGGCGTGGCTGGTGCAAATTTAAAAATTCGCTGGGAAATAGCATTTGCCTATCATCCGCAAACGCATGCATGCGTCTGCATGCATTTTTGCTTGCGTTTGCTTTTGCGGACGATATGCTGCGGACTCCACCGCAAATGTGAACCTAGCCTAAGAACACAGCAGCATGTTATTGCAGAGATCACATGATTATGGGCCATTCCTGTGCCTTTTGACCATTCTTCTAAGAATTTGCACAGATGATTAAAGCCCTATTGTATATTTTAATATGGGAAACGTGAATGAGACCTGTGATGTCCAGAAATGCTTTTTAGCTGCATGTGAATGGTTAATCTCTGGGTTAATAGCGTCAACATCATGTTAGGCTGCCTTTCTGTATCAGCAGCTGCAGGGAGAAATAAGCTTTTATCCTACCAGTGGCAGTTGTCTTCCAGTCATAAGGGCAGTACAAGGAGCTGTTAGTCATCGTTCACTATTCAGTGAGTTTGCTGTAATCACTCCCTGGCATTTTGATTGTCAGAGTACTGTGATCTCTGTATGAGTGTTGACTGTAAGTTTTTTTCAATTCCTATCTGACAGGAAGACATCGGCCACAGAGAGGATATAAATTCATTTTCTCCATGTAGCCTGTGCTCCAGTACAGTGGGCTTATTTGATTTTAACACTATTTTTCTGCAGTCTATTCCTATATCTGTAGGTAGATGGCATCTCTGAACGTGGCCGGTTGTTGTTAAATATTCACACATTTTTTTTAGGACATAACAGGTGCTATTGAAAAGTAGAAAACTTTAAGAAAATAAAATTCTTCTGTCCCACTTTCATAACACTGCAGTTTTCTTCATCATTTTGTTTCAGTTCGTCTACAATGAGTGAGTTTCGAATTCATCATGATGTCAATGAGCTCATCCGTGTGCTCCATGTGCATGGAACTGAAGGAGCTGAGCTTTACATAGATCTCCTACAGAAGAATCGTACACCATATGTCACCACTAGTGTGTTTGCTCACAATGCCAAGGTAAATCCCTTAAAATATTGAATTATGAAGGTAAAATACTTCTGCTCGGCATTGTGTGCCTCATCTCCATCATAGAACTAGTTAAGTAGCAGCATTTAAAGATTTTATACCATTTTGACTGTCAGTCTGTAAAAGAAAATTATGAATCAGGATATATTTGTTAAAACACCACTTCAGTGTTTTTGGTTTTTTTTTCAGCTTGAGTGGTGTCACTAGCTTATGGTCCCTGAACCTAGAATTATATTCACCAGCCACTGTCTTCAGCTATTGCCAGCTTCACTCCTGTCCCAAGCTGTCTTCTTGTGATCGTAATTTCTGACTGGCCCGAAGCCAGAATGTAACTAGTGATGAGCGAGTATACTCGTTGCTCGGCTGTCCACTGAGTATTTTGGTGTGTTCGGAGATTTAGTTTGTGTCGACACAGCTGCGTGATTTGTGGCTGCTAGATAGCCTGAATATATGCGGGGATTCCCTAACAAACATGCATTCCCCACCTGTATTCTGGCTGTCCAGCAGCCGCAAATCATGCAGCTGCATCAACACACACTATAAATCTCCGAGCACGCCCAAATACTCAGAGGACACCCGAGCATGCTCGGGAAAACCCGAGCAACGAGTATACTCTCTCATCACTAAATGTAATAATTACAGGCTTCTTGATGTAAGACTAAAGCTGGAGTCACACATAGCGACTTACCAGCGATCCCGACAACGATATCAACGTGTCAGGATCGCTGGTAAGTCGCTATGTGATCGCTGGTGAGCTGTCAAACAGACAGCTTCACCAGCGATCAGCACAGCGACGCCGCGTGTGCAGCATCGCTATGTTCGTTAGCGCTGATGCCATGGATCCATGTAAAAAATAGAATTAAAATAAATATTGTTATTCTCACCTTCCGACGTCCCGCGCAGCATTCCCGCCTCTCTCCATGCTTCGGTCCCAGTAATCCTTTGCGAGAATGACCGCGATGACGTCCGTTCTCGCGGGATCGCGAAGTCTCACGGTCATTCTTGCAAAGGATTACTGGGACCGGAGCGTGGAGAGAGGCGGGAATGCTGCGCGGGACGCCGGAAGGTGATAATAACAATATTTTTAATTTTTTGTATTTTTTTTAATTATTTTACAGCTGATTGCTGGTCTCCCGCCTGTCACACGCAGCGATGCGTGCTGGCCAGCGGGAGATCAGCGACCAAAAAAATGTCCAGAGGTTTCTTGCAGCGATCAGTGATACCGGCAGGGGGGCCGGTCGCTGATTGCTGTCACACACAGTGATCTCGCTGGTGAGATTGCTGTTGTGTCACAAAACTTGTGACTTAGCAGCGATCTCGCTAGCGAGATCGCTATGTGTGACTGGGCCTTAAGAGAGCCTCTTTCTGGCTCTCAAAGATTAACATTAAGTTTTGACCTTCAGATCGCTCAAGTAAGCACTGAATAGCTTCTGTTAATTCTATTTGTAAAGCTGCTGCTTTTTCCGTTCATCATAACTAATTTTTTTTGTTCACGACTACAGATTAAATATGTCTATATCTTTGGAACTTGCTTTTGGCAACAAAGTTCTCCAATCTGTAAACCTGGAATAAATTATTCTTCTCTTGGTGCTGTCATTCTGAAGGGAAAAGTGGTAATTACACTTGAATATCCCCTTCTTTAATTTTTTTTGAGATTTTTGAAAAATTACATTTTGTGATAGTGTGTGTATGTGTGTGTGTGTGTGATATATATATATATATATATATATATATATATATCTATATATATATATATATATATATATACACTAGCTGAAGATCCCGGCGTTGCCTGGGCATAGTAACCAACTATGGTTAATTATAACAAATTATAATGATTATATTGCACATAAAACCATTTCAACACTACAGATTTGCAACACAAATTAACTAAACGATTACCCAAGTATCTTCTCCTGTGTGATACTTTCTGCTGAGCAGTGTATCTAATCCTATCCTGTGTGATACTGACTGCTGAGCTGTGTATCTAATCCTATCCTGTGTGATACTGACTGCTGAGCTGTGTATCTAATCCTATCCTATCGGGGTCCAGACATGTGACTGTGCAAAATTTTGTGGCTGTAGCTGCGACGATGCGGATGCCAGAATGGCATCCGCACCGTCGCAGCTACAGCAAGAAAATTTTGCACAGTCACACGTCTGGACCCCGATAGCGTCATAGGCTATGTTGTGAGGCAAAATTTTAACCCTGTGCGTTCCAATTCACCAAACAATTTTGCCCCTATCTACATAATGGGGAAAAATTGTATGTATTGGCATCTGCACAGTTGTAGCTACAGCCACAAACTTTTGCACAGTCACGTCTGGACCCCGAGAGCATCATAGGCTGTGTTGTGAGGTGGAATTTTAACCCCACGTGTTCCAATTCACAAAACAATTTTGCCTATTATTCTTATCATTTCTATGGTGTTATCGTCCTTCTGTAAAGCTGGAAATAACACAATGTATTACCGTGCCAACACAGACCACCCTCTGACACAGACTGCAGGGGGAGCCCAGTATCACACAGGAGAGGATTAGACACATGGCTCAGCAGTCAGTATCACACAGGATAGGATTAGATACATGGCTCAGCAGTCAGTATCACACAGGATAGGATTAGATACATGGCTCAGTAGTCAGTATCACACAGCATAAGATTAGATACACGGCTCAGCAGTCAGTGTCACACAGGAGAGGATTAGACACATGGTTCAGCAGTCAGTATCACACAGGAGAGGATTAGATACACAGCTCAGCAGTTAGTATCACACAGGATAGGAATAGATACACAGCTCAGCAGACAGTATCAGACAGAATAGGATTAGATACACGGCTCTGCAGTCAGTATCACGCAGGATAGGATTAGATACACGGCTCAGCAGTCAGTATCACACAGGATAGGA
The DNA here is from genome assembly GCF_039654945.1 of Dendrobates tinctorius. Taxonomy (NCBI): domain Eukaryota; kingdom Metazoa; phylum Chordata; class Amphibia; order Anura; family Dendrobatidae; genus Dendrobates; species Dendrobates tinctorius. Next base: position 5,099,809 of record NW_027361705.1, read on the forward strand.
TTAGATACACGGCTCAGCAGTCAGTATCACACAGGATAGGATTAGATACACGACGCAGCAGTCAGTATCACACAGCATAAGATTAGATACACGGCTCAGCAATCAGTATCACACAGGAGAGGATTAGACACATGGTTCAGCAGTCAGTATCACACAGGAGAGGATTAGATACACAGCTCAGCAGTTAGTATCACACAGGATAGGAATAGATACACGGCTCAGCAGGCAGTATTACACAGGATAGGATTTAGATACTGCTCAGCAGTCAGTATCACACAGGATAGGATTAGATACACGGCTGAGCAGTCAGTAACACACGATAGGATTAGATACACAGCTCAGCAGACATCACACAGGATAGGGTTAGATACACAGATACACCTGTTTATCAAAAGGCTCTTGAATGAGTTGAAAATAAAATACTATCAATACTTGGGTAATCGTTTAGTTAATTTGTGTTGCAAATCTGTAGTGTTGAATATGTGATGTGAAATGTTTTTATGTGCAATATAGTAACATAGTTTTGAAGGCTGAAGGAAGATCTTATGTCCATCTAGTTCAGCCTATTTTTAGTGCAGCTGTTCTGCATTGTTGATCCTGGGGAAGGCAAAAAACCCACAGAGTAGAAGCCAATTTTCTCCACAGGGAAAAAAAATTCCTTCCCCTAAGCTGGGTCAACCATCTACCTATATAATCATTATAATTTGTTGTAACTAACCACAGTTGGTTACTATGCCCAGGCAAAACCGGGCTCTTCAGCTAGTATATTTGTATGTATGTGTGTGTGTGTATGTACAGTCATATGTTAAAGTTTGGGCACCCCTATTAATGTTAACCTTTTTTCTTTATAACAATTTTGGTTTTTGCAACAGCTATTTCAGTTTCATATATCTAATAACTGATGGACTCAGTTATATTTCTGGATTCAAATGAGGTTTATTGTACTAACAGAAAATATGCAATCTGCATGTAAACAAAATTTGATCTGTGCAAAAGTATGGGCACCTCAACATAATAGTGACATTAATATTTTGTAGATCCTCCTTTTGCAAAAATAACAGCCTCTAGTCGCTTCCTGTAGCTATTTTGTAGATCCTCCTTTTGCAAAATTAACAGCCTCTAGTCGCTTCCTGTAGCTATTAATGAGTTCCTGGATCCTGGGTGAAGGTATTTGTGACCATTCCTGTTTACAAAGCAATTCCAGTTCAGTTAAGTTTGATGGTCGCCGAGCATGGACAGCCCGCTTCAAATCATCCCACAGATGTTCAATGATATTCAGATCTGGGGACTGGGATGGCCATTCTAGAACATTGTAATTGTTCCTCTGCATGAATGCCTGAGTAGATTTGGAGCGGTGTTTTGGATAATTGTCTTGCTGAAATATCCATCCCCTGCGTAACTTCAACTTTGTCACTGATTCTTGCACATTATTGTCAAGAATCTGCTGATACTGAGTTGAATCCATGCGACCCTCAACTTTAACAAGATTCCCGGTGCTGGCATTGGCCACACAGCCCCAAAGCATGATGGAACCTCCACCAAATTTTACTGTGGGTAGCAAGTGTTTTTCTTGGAATGCTGTGTTTTTTAGCCTCCATGCATAACGCCTTTTTGTGTGACCAAACAACTCAATCTTTGTTTCATCAGTCCACAGAACCTTCTTCCAAAATGTAACTGGCTTGTCCAAATGTGCTTTTGCATACCTCAGGCGACTCTGTTTGTTTGTGGCGTGCTTGCAGAAACGGCTTCTTTCGCATCACTCTCCCATACAGCTTCTCCTTGTGCAAAGTGCGCTGTATTGTTGACCGATGCACAGTGACACCATCTGCAGCAAGATGATGCTGCAGGTCTTTGGAGGTGGTCTGTGGATTGTCCTGGACTGTTTTCACCATTCTTCTTCTCTGCCTTTCTGATATTTTTCTTGGCCTGCCACTTCTGGGCTTAACAAGAACTGTACCTGTGTTCTTCCATTTCCTTACTATGTTCCTCACAGTGGAAATTGACAGGTTAAATCTCTGAGACAACTTTTTGTATCCTTCCCCTGAAAAGCTATGTTGAATAATCTTTGTTTATTCGGTCGTCCATGACAGCACCACCTGAGAGAGGGGATCCGCCCTTTAGGAACAGGAAACCTACAGATACAAAAGGGTGGCACCTCTCCCACGCATCAGTTGGTTTCCTGTTCCTAGAGGACAGGACTCACTACAGACCGTCCGTCAGGAGTCGTCGTTGAGTACCCAGGCCGGCTGACCGACTCAGGTAGCGAGGGGGTCTCCTACCTCGGTCAGTGCGGGGTCCCTGGAGGCGCCACAGTGGGGCCGGGTAGGTCACCACGGCAGTGGACGGAGCAGGTGGAGCAGGGGTCCGGTGGATGCCGTCTCCAAAAACGCCAGCACCTGGTATGTATGCCCCGGTCCTGCTGTGCTTCCCCAGGCCCGGTCCTCCCGGTCAGTGCTGGCCCCTGGCGGGCTCATGGCGGCGTGCGCAGGGGGGCAGTGGGGCATTCCGGGCAGGAGGCACTGCGCGGCTCGTTCGCGCGCGCTCCCGCAGGGCTCTTATGAGCGGCGGAAGTGACGCGGCGGAAGGGGCGGAGCGATAGCGCCGATACCGGAAGTCGGGTGCCGGCCGGCCTCCGGCACGCGCCGCGGGTTCATGCCCGTCGGACGGTCGCGCGGTGACCCGGGTAAGGCGAGGGGGGCCGGAGCATGGGGGAGGGAGCGCGGAAAGCCGGGTGGGTGGTGCTATGGCAGGATACCTGCTGACCCGGACACCAGGAGGCCATATAAGGCAGATGGGGATGCCGCTGGGGTGCTTCTGAAGGCCCCAGCAATGGATACAACGGAAGCCCCCTTGGACCAGCAGGACGAGGCGCAGGAGCGCCCGCAAAAACAGGCCACGACAAAACCGCATGCGAGTGGCCAGCAGAAAAAACAGAGACGAACTAGCGACCAGATCCGCAAAAGTTCCTCCAGAAAGGACCCCCCTGCCTCCCTCCGTGATCCGGTACCTGCTTCATCTGCATGGGTAAGAGATCTCCGTGAATGTACCCTGATGCAGTGTTCCCTTATGTTTTTTTTCAGGGGAAGAAGGCTACGGGAAAACAGAAGCACAGGGAATGTGCCCTCTGTAGTTCCCCCCTACCAGATGGCCACCCTAAAAAATTATGCCAACCATGCATTCGGCAAACGGTAGGGGTTATTAAAGACAGGGAGTCCAGGGGTAGATTGTCAGGCCCTTATACTCTCCCCCCGTTTATGCAGGTAGCGGAAGAGACACCTGACTTCACTTCGAACCTGAGAGAGATGATCAGGGCAGAAATGAAAGTCTTACCTCAAAGAGAACCTTCTAGGAGAAGAGAGGCTAGTGGTTCAGGCTCGGAGACCTCAGTCGCCCCTAGGAAAGGCGATAATTCCTCGGACTCCTCGGCCTCCTCGTCGTCTTCCTCGGATGAAGACTCTAGCCTGTTCTGCTTCCCCTTAGACCAGATGGACAGATTAGTGAAAGCAATACGGTCCACCATGGGGGTAGCGGACAAAAAACGGGAACTCTCAGCACAGGACATAATGTTCGGGGGTCTAGACCCCAAAAAACGCAGAGCTTTTCCATTAAACGATAAGGTTCAGAACCTAATTGACAGAGAATGGAAGAGACCGGAAAAAAGGGGCTCCATGCCACCAGCCTTTAAGCGGAGATACCCCTTTGATAACCCGGTAGTAAACAGATGGGATAAAGCCCCGAAACTAGACGCAGCAGTAGCCAAAGCATCTAAAAAATCCGCCATACCATTTGACGATATGGCCTCCTTGAAAGATCCGCTAGATAAAAAAGCGGATTCTTTTCTTAAAGGGACATGGGAGATGTCAGCAGGCGCGTTAAGACCAGCGGTAGCTGCCACCTGTACAACCAGATCGATGATGGTCTGGCTAGATCAGCTGGATTCCGAGCTAAAAGACGAAGCTTCAAGATCATCTATTCGGAAAAGTTTGCCGATCATTCAGAATGCCGCGGCGTTTTTAGCCGATGCTTCTGCAGACTCTGCAAGAATGGCGGCTAAAGCCACGGGTCTATCTTTTGCAGCACGAAGAGCGCTCTGGTTAAAATGTTGGCCAGGAGATATTCAAGCCCGGTCCCGTCTCTGTTCCATTCCCTGCGAGGGGGAGTACCTATTCGGCCCCGTCTTGGACGAATTGTTAGAGAAAGCTGGAGATGACAAAAAGAAATTTCCCAGTCTCCCGAACCCCTCGTACAGACGTCCCTTTACCAGAAAAGGTTTTTTCCGGAGAAGGCCGTCCAGAGATCAGGGCAGATGGGAGGAGAAAAAAGGAAAGGTACAGGATTCATGTTTGGAGGGGGGCGCCAGGAAGGTCCAGCTCGAGATACGAAAAAGCCGCCCCAATGACTAGTTACCCCGGTAGGAGGGAGACTAGCTGCCTTCTACCCATCCTGGTCTCTGATCTCTAATAGCAGCTGGATATTGGGGATAATAGCCGTGGGACTACGACTAGAGTTTTCTAGGGTTCCCCTTGATCAATTTAAAATCACCCCACTCAGGTCGTCTGCTTCAGAACAAGCTGCCCTGGAGGCCGAGGTTCATGACCTGTGCGCCAAGAAAGTCCTGATAGAGGTTCCAGAGGGAGAATGGGGGAAGGGATTCTACTCCCCTCTGTTCCTGGTCCGCAAACCAGACAGCTCCTTTAGGACAATAATAAACCTTAAGGCCCTCAACAAGTTTTTGGTCATACGTCCTTTTAAAATGGAAACAATTAAATCTGCAATAAAATTGCTGTTCCAAAACTGCTTTATGGTGGTGTTAGATCTAAAAGACGCATACTACCATATACCCATCCATGCAGGCCATCAGCGGTTTCTCAGAGTGGCGGTTCAGTTGGATGGGTCAATTCGACATTTCCAATATGCGGCCCTCCCCTTTGGAGTGGCATTCGCTCCCCGAGTGTTTACTAAAGTAATAGCGGAGGTCATGGCCCATCTACGTGAATCGAACATTCTGGTGATCCCCTACCTGGACGATTTTCTTATTGTAGGTAAAACGGCGAATCATTGTTTACAACAGCTACAAAAGGCAATGTCCGCCCTAGAACGGTTAGGATGGTTGCTGAACGTCAAAAAGTCTCGGTTGCAACCAATGAAAGTCCAACAATTCTTGGGCCTAACCCTGGATTCTGAAAAAGAGGAATGCCGTCTGCCTCCGGAGAAGCTTGTTCGCCTCCATTATCAGATCCTGAACGCCTCCAATAACCCCACCATGTCCCTCAGGAAAGCCATGTCCCTTCTAGGCTCTCTTTCGGCCTGTATCCCGGCAGTCCAGTGGGCCCAGTTTCATGCAAGGAAACTACAGAGCGAGGTCTTATTACATCAAAAAGTCCTTGGGGGTTACTTGGAGGGTCAGCTAACCTTGTCCCGTAACACAAGGGAGTCCCTAGAGTGGTGGTTAGACAAGGATAACTTGTCTAAAGGGGTGCCCTGGGAGTATAACGTAACCCGCATAGTCACCACGGATGCTAGTCCTTACGGTTGGGGAGCTCATATGGGTGAAATATTAGTCCAGGACCAATGGCAACATGATCAGTTAGGAATGTCATCTAACCTAAAAGAATTGACAGCAGTAGAACAGGCGGCTAAAAAGCTCCTTGTGTATCTACAGGGCCATCACGTGCGAGTGTTCTCCGACAATCAGGTGGCCGTAGCATATATCAATCACCAAGGCGGGACCCGTTCCAGACCCCTGATAATTGTAGCAGAGCGGTTGTTCCATCTAGCAGAACAATACTTTCTATCTTTAACAGCGTTGCATATAAAAGGAAGAGACAACATCACGGCAGACTTTTTAAGCCGCAATCAGCTAAAGCAAGGGGAATTGTCCCTAAACACCTCCATATTCAATCTGATTGTTCAAAAGTGGGGATATCCAGATGTAGACCTCTTCGCCACCAGAGACAACAGGCAATTGAAACAATTCTGCTCCCTAAATCCCAGAGAGAATCCTCTGGCGGTAGATGCCTTCCTGATAAAGTGGGACTTCAAACTAGCCTACGCCTTCCCTCCCCTATCTCTTCTACCCCTGGTGATGAGGAAAATCAGGAAAGACAGAGCGAGGGTTATAGTCATCGCTCCATTTTGGCCCAGGAGAGCATGGTTCTCATGCCTCAGGACCATGTCGGTGTCCGATCCTTGGGTTCTGCCGGACATCCCGGATCTCCTGTCCCAGGGCCCAGTCTTCCATCCTCAGGTGGCTGGCCTTCATCTGACGGCGTGGAGTTTGAACGGTCATTATTAGAAGAGAAGGGCTTCTCCGCAGACCTAATTAACACCCTACTTAAGAGTAGAAAAATCATTACCACAAAAATTTATGTCAGAATTTGGAAGAAATTCCTTCAAAACTCAGGAGTAGTCGCTGGGGATTCAGCGCCTATAATGCAGATATTAGAGTTCCTACAAAAAGGTCTGGACATGGGGCTCTCTACCAGTACCCTTAAAGTACAAGTGTCAGCCTTGGGGGCTCTGTTTAGCTGTAACATCGCTGGTAATTATTGGGTAAGCAGGTTCATTAAGGCGGCAGGTAGATCCAGGCCAATAATGAAGGATAGGTTCATGCCGTGGGACTTGAACCTAGTCCTCACTGCTATGACAGAGACCCCATTCGAACCTATCTCGTCGGCTTCCCTAAAAAACCTGTCCCTCAAGGTAGCCTTCCTGGTAGCTCTAACATCAGCCCGCAGAATAAGCGATATCCAGGCTTTATCTAGGTGTCCTCCTTATTTACAGTTCAAAGAGGATAGGGTAATACTTAGACCTGATCCAGCGTACTTGCCGAAGGTAGTTTCTAGTTTCCATAGGACACAGGAAATAGTTCTTCCATCCTTCCTCCCTAATCCAACTAACGAGAAGGAAAAGAAACTACACACCCTGGATGTCAGGAGAGGCCTCATAGAATATCTGACAGTCACCGATCCCTGGAAGAAAGATAATGTCCTATTTATCTCTCATCAAGGCCCCAGGAAAGGTTGTAGAGCATCAAAAAATACACTAGCCAGATGGATTAGAGAGGCGATTTCAATAGCATACACCTCAAAGGGCAGGTCGCCACCCGGGAAGCTGAGGGCGCATTCCACCAGAGCCATGGCGACCTCATGGGCCGAAAGATCAGAAGTCTCCATTGACCAGATTTGTAAGGCGGCTACTTGGTCCTCTCCGAGCACCTTTTATAGTCATTATAGGCTAGACCTGGGTGCTTCCACAGACCTCTCTTTTGGTATAAGGGTGCTGCAGGCTGTAGTCCCTCCCTAAAGCTGATATTACTCTCTGTAAATCTCTCAGGTGGTGCTGTCATGGACGACCGAATAAAGTCTTAGTTACTCACCGGTTAACGGTATTTTTCGGAGTCCATGACAGCACCCGTATATTCCCTCCCTTTTAGTTTGATTGGGGTGTGCACGTCTATTTCTTGTGTATGCTCACTGGTGGTAAAAGTTTATAATTGTAAAGAATACTGTACATAAATCATGCATTAACCTTGGAAGTCCTCTTGTGCTCTGTAATCCAACTGATGCATGGGAGAGGTGCCATCCTTTTGTATCTGTAGGTTTCCTGTTCCTAAAGGGCGGATCCCCTCTCTCAGGTGGTGCTGTCATGGACTCCGAAAAATACCGTTAACCGGTGAGTAACTAAGACTTTTCAGATCATTTGAGAGTTGTTTTGAGGAGCCCATGATGCCACTCTTCATAGGAGAATCAAATAGGAGAACTACTTGCAAGTGGCCACCTTAAATACCTTTTCTCATGATTTGATACACCTGGCTATGAAGTTCAAAGCTCAGTGAGGTTACAAAACCAATTTAGTGCTTCAGGAAGTCAGTAAAAAGTAGTTAGGAGTGTTCAAATCAAGAAAATGATAAGGGTGCCCATACTTTTGCACCGGTCATATTTTGTTTAATGCAGATTGCACATTTTCTGTTAGTACAATAAACCTCATTTGAATCCAGAAATATAACTGAGTCCATCAGTTATTAGATATATGAAACTGAAATAGCTGTTGCAAAAACCAAAATTATTATAAAGAAAAAAGGTTAACATTAATAGGGGTGCCCAAACTTTAACATATGACTGTGTGTGTATGTGTGTATGTATATATGTATGTATGTATGTGTATATATATATATATATATATATATATATATATATATATATATATATATATATATATATATATATATATATATATATATATTTTGAGAGCAAAGAATAGCATAGCACTCACCGATCGAGGTGAAAAAGTCCACTTTATTTAGCAATCCACATTAAGGCTATGTGCCCACGCTAGCATTTTTAAACGCTCAGGAAAAGGATCCCCTTCCCAGAAATCGCGCGTCTTTTTCCGCGCGTTTTTTGCGCGGTTTTTGACGCGATTTTTGACACGCGATTTCTGGGATCATTGGGGATGGCTAAAAACGCTCAGCAATGCGGGAATTAATGAGCATGCTGCGTTTTTAGCCGCTAAGCGATTCCTGAGCGGTTAAAAACGCATGCATTGGCACAAAAAGCCAAAAACGCATGCTAATTAATTTGATGCATCTTTTAAGCGTTTCTGCAGCGTCTGAGCCGGCTCAAACGCTGCGGAAACGCTTAACAAAACGCATCGTGGGCACACAGCCTAAAACTTCATGGCCGGGAGGCTGGAGAGAGGAGTGAGCAATGTCTGACGACGGCTGTTTCGTGCTTACTAGCACTTCGACGGGTCAGTGATGGCATAGGCCATCCTTGACGTGGCGGGATGGCTTGTACATTATTTTGATCAAAATTATTTTTACTCAGTACCCTTATTATCATTATTACCTTTATGCATTATTTGCAATTTATTTTTTATTTTAGGATATTTGTGTTTTTTGCTTTTTGTTTTCTCTGGTTAATGGTCATGTGTTAATATGCACTTACATTGTGCATACACATGAACTTAATTTCTCAGTTCAGACTCCAGTATTTTGTTCACGAGATGTGTGGATTTCTTGTTTGGAATTTATGCCCTTTGAGACAGACCATTTTTATTGTTTTCCTCCCCTCTTTCAAGAGTCATAAATTCTTATCTATTGACCACGCCATATGAGCACTTGTTTTGATATCTCCTTTATTTACGGTAGCACAGATTATTGCGCATTCTCTGTAGCAAACAGACAGAAGCAGCAGCTGCATAGAAGATATACAGCAGCCCCATGGAGGATATACAGCAGCTGCATGGAGGATGTGCAACAGTTGAATGGAGGATATAAAGCAGTACTGATCTGTGTTACTGTGAATCCATTACTGAAGTGAGATTAAAGGGAATCTGTCACCCCATTTTTCCCCTATCAGCTGCCGGCATCACCATCAGGGGCTTAGCTACAGCATTCTTTAACGCTGTAGATAAGCCCGTGATGTAAGGCCTCTTTCACACTTCAGTTTTTTGTGTAAGTTAAAATCTGCCAAAAAGGCGGCCAAGCGGATCCGTTCTTAACTGATGGCACAGGATCCGTTTTTTGACGGATCCGCAAAATGAGGAAATTTAAAGGAACCGCTGGCGGGGAGAGACACAGAGAGAGAGATTTTGTCTGGCACCCAGACAGAATTTGGGGTTAATTCAGTGTCTGGAGGATCCGCCGGGCAAAAAAACGTTGCAAGCTCCGTTTGGAAATCTTTCAGGATGTTGACGGACAGCAACATTATGGCGGATCCTCACAAAAATGGATGTAACGGACGGCAATCCGTCAAAATCCGCCAATAATGAAAGTCAATGGGGAAAAAAACGGATCCTCAAAAAAAAATTGCGGATCCGTTTTTTTCAAAACCTGGCGGATTTTGACTGATTGTAAAAAACGGAAGTGTGAAAGAGGCCTAACCTGAAACATAAGAAAAAAGAGATTATACACACCCCGGCGTCCAGTCTGATTGGTGTTGCCGTCCGATCCGGCGCCTCCCATCTTCATACGATGATGTCCTCCTCCTTGCTTCTCCCTCGGTTCCTGCGCAGGCGTATTTACACTGCCCTATTGAGGGCAGAGAAGAGTACTGCAATGCGCAGGCGCCGGAGCTCTCTGACTTTTCCCGCCGCCTGAGCACTGCAGTAATTTACTTTGACCTCAACAGAGCAGAGAAAGTACGTGTGCGCAGGAGCCGAGGGAGAAGCAAGGAGGAGGACGGCATCCTATGAAGATGGGATGCACCGGACCGCGACACCCACCGCCCCCGGTGAGTATAATCTAACTTGTTTTTCTTATCTTTCAGGTTTCATCGGGGGCTTATCTACAGCATTACAGAATAATATAGTAACATAGTAATTAGGGTTGAAGGAAGACTTTAAGTCCATCTAGTTCAACCCATATCCTATCGCAGAAAAGGATTTCCAGTTTGTCAAGGAGCGCTTCTGGCTGATTCATTAATTACTCCGAATATTTAAAGGAATATCCAGTTTATTATTAGACATAAAAACGCAACGCGTTTCGGCTATACATAAAATTAGCCTTGATCAGGTAAATTCATATATATCTTTATATAGGGGGTAAAAAAAAAATCAAGGTTCCACCCTTCAATCAATTATCATTGATTAAAAACACATGCAAACCTCTCCAAATTGTTGGGAGGCTAGTTGTAGGTGAAATCTATATTGCTTGGAATCCAATAAAAAATAAACAAAAAAAATTTTTTTTTTCTTTTTTTTTTTTTTCTCCCTTTCCTTTTCCTCCCTCTTCCTTCCCTTTTTTCCAACCCGTAGATAATTTCATTTTATTAGTTTCATCACTAGGGACCATCAGATTAAATAGTATTTCGGGACTAGAACTCATGCATTCATATTCCCTATATCATTATCGCACTTACATATTTACTCTACAGAGCCACCCACATGTATCATCTCTGGGTGCTTAGTTTCTTTCAATGGGGTTTTTAGCCATTGATTTCTAGCCGGGGATATTTGTCTTCCACACAAATCATTATTATATACTAGAGGAAACATCTCATCAGAAATGGCATATGATCACATTCTTAAGGGGGATTCAAAGCGAACCAACAAGAAACCAGTAGTGAATATATCAAAGAATCTTTTTAGACTTAAGACAACAGTACTATATAATTTCTAGCTTATCATTGAGGCCATCTGGATACTGAGTCCTCAATCTGTATATCCAGAAGGCCTCTTTCTTAACCCCTTCCTGCCATCCGACGTACTATCCCGTCCATGGGACCTGGGCCCCTATACCCATGGACGGAATAGTACGTCTCATCGATCTGCCGCGCCCACGTGGTGAGCGCCGCTGATCGCGGCTGGGTGTCAGCTGATTATCACAGCTGACACCCAGCACAATGTGTCAGGGGCGGTCACGGACCTCCCCCGACACGTTAACCCTTTGCACACCGCGATCAAACATGATCGTGGTGTACCGGGGGTTAAAGGGAAGCATCGGCAGGGAGGGGGCTCCCTCCGTGCTTCCCTGAGCCCCCCACGGCAGCGCAATGTGCAGCGCTGCTGCGGGGGGCTCCTTTCCTGCAGGACCCTGAATCCAAGATGGTGACGGGGGCCTTCGGGGGGCCTGCAGGAAGCTGGCTTCCTCAGTGCCTGCAAAGCGCAGGCATGAGGAAGCCTTCTGCACTGCCTGTGACAGATTGCTGATCTGTCACAGTGATCTGTGATGTGACAGATCAGCGATCAGTCACAGGACAGTGATGTCCCACCTGGGACTATTTAATAAAGTTAAAAAAAAAAAAAAAGTGTTAAAATAATTTAAAAAAAATCGCCAAATAAATTAGAAAAAAAAAAAAAAATATTCCCCCAATAAATCCATTTTTTGGAAATAAAAAAAAAACAAAAAACAATAAAAGTACACATATTAGGTATCGCCGCGTCCGTAACGACTCGCCTTATAAAACTGTCCCATTAGTTAGTGGTATCCAAGAGAAAAAGGTCGCACTCTGCGGGGTAATGATGAATGTTTATTGACACTGAATTGCATGTCACGTCGGGGATGTGAAGGAGAGTGTGTCAAATGGCTGACTATGGCCGTTTCACGCTACTCGAGCGCTTCCACGGGTCAAAGTGCAGGAGGAAATGATGGATATTTATGCACACCAGTCACTCCTCCTGCCAGCCACTATAAAACTAACAAGTGAAACAAATAAGTGTTAAGTGCAGACATATAAAAACACATGCAATTTACCGCCTCAGCGGGAACAATTCCTTTACATGTAAAATTGCAAAGATTACAAGGAACAATAAATCATTGTCAGCATTACTAAATAACCCCTATTGTTACATTAACTCTTCTGGATAATCTATTCCGAAATAACTGCTAGATCAGTAGCAAGTATATGCTTCCATTAAATATAATGTAATCATAATATATTGCAATTATGCCGTAACTCCAGCCACCAGAATAAAAATCACTGACACCTATCTTTTGGCCATTTATATTATAATGATGTCCTAGAAAAACTGTATTATCCCGATTAAATCGGATTAAAACAAATTTTACCATATAATACAAAATTAAGCAAATAAAAAACTACCCAAATTTATGTATATTTTTTATCAAGCAAAATACTATGCCTAATGTCATCAATTTATATGCCTCTTAGACATGATTCTTATATTATAACCTCATGATGTTACGCAAAATACATCTATGTGAATCAGTTATCATAAAAAAATGGCCATGTCTACTTTATCATTGAAACCTACGAGACCCGTCGCCCGTGTATCCATGATCCATTTCGATTCCCGCTGCAATAATAATTTATGCAAGTTCCCCCCTTGTGGGGGTAACATCAATTTTTCAATACCCGCAAAAGTAAGGACACCCGGATCCATCCCATGTACAGTCCTGACATGGTCAATAAGACGTGGCACTCCTTTTCCAGATTTTATCGACTTAAAGTGCTCCCGAAATCGAACATAAAGCGGGCGTATTGTCTTTCCTATATAAAAAAAACCGACATGTACAGAAGATAACATAAACCACATGATCAGTCTTGCATGTAATTAAACTGGACACTGTGTGTTTAACTGCACCCATTTGCAGTGTACGATCAGTACAATGATACCTGCAATAGGGACATTGTCCACATTTATAATTACCTTTAGGTATTCCTTGATTTAACCATGTGTCACGTAGAGTTATTAAACGATTCTGGACTAAAACGTCCCTGATCCTTGTACTGCGTCTATTAGAAATCAATGGTCCTCTAGACACTATTTAAATGATATGAACCACATGAACATGGTATTTACATATAATTTTGGAGGTGCCAAATTGGAGTTTCTTGATGTCCTTTTGGAGATCAAGGATGATACTATATGTACATCGGCTTTTAGGAAACCTATAGCTACCAACTCCGTATTGCGGTTTGACAGTTATCACCCCACACATACTGTCAATTCACTACCATATAGTCAATTTTTGCGAATATTTCGTGTCAATAATACAGTCGAGGGTCGGGAACGACAATCCAGAGAATTGCATGAGAGATTGAGACAACGAGGGTACCCTGACCATTTATTAGATACTACACTTCAAAAAGTGAAATCACAATGGGATGACAATAGGAGATGTATAGTAAATCAACAGAGTAAAGAAAGTAAGAAAGAAAAAAGATTCACCTTCTGTTTCCGTTATGGCCCGATGGATAGACAAATTGGATCCGTAATAAGGAAACATTGGCATGTTTTGGAACAAGATAGGGAGTTGATTGATATAGTGTCTAGAGGACCATTGATTTCTAATAGACGCAGTACAAGGATCAGGGACGTTTTGGTCCAGAATCGTTTAATAACTCAACGTGACACATGGTTAAATCAAGGAATACCTAAAGGTAATTATAAATGTGGACAATGTCCCTATTGCAGGTATCATTGTACTGATCGTACACTGCAAATGGGTGCAGTTAGACACACAGTGTCCAGTTTAATTACATGCAAGACTGATCATGTGGTTTATGTTATCTTCTGTACATGTCGGTTTTTTTATATAGGAAAGACAATACGCCCGCTTTATGTTCGATTTCGGGAGCACTTTAAGTCGATAAAATCTGGAAAAGGAGTGCCACGTCTTATTGACCATGTCAGGACTGTACATGGGATGGATCCGGGTGTCCTTACTTTTGCGGGTATTGAAAAAGTGATGTTACCCCCACAAGGGGGGAACTTGCATAAATTATTATTGCAGCGGGAATCGAAATGGATCATGGATACACGGGCGACGGGTCCCGTAGGTTTCAATGATAAAGTAGACATGGCCATTTTTTTATGATAACTGATTCACATAGATGTATTTTGCGTAACATCATGAGGTTATAATATAAGAATCATGTCTAGGAGGCATATAAATTGATGACATTAGGCATAGTATTTTGCTTGATAAAAAATATACATAAATTTGGGTAGTTTTTTATTTGCTTAATTTTGTATTATATGGTAAAATTTGTTTTAATCCGATTTAATCGGGATAATACAGTTTTTCTAGGACATCATTATAATATAAATGGCCAAAAGATAGGTGTCAGTGATTTTTATTCTGGTGGCTGGAGTTACGGCATAATTGCAATATATTATGATTACATTATATTTAATGGAAGCATATACTTGCTACTGATCTAGCAGTTATTTCGGAATAGATTATCCAGAAGAGTTAATGTAACAATAGGGGTTATTTAGTAATGCTGACAATGATTTATTGTTCCTTGTAATCTTTGTAATTTTACATGTAAAGGAATTGTTCCCGCTGAGGCGGTAAATTGCATGTGTTTTTATATGTCTGCACTTAACACTTATTTGTTTCACTTGTTAGTTTTATAGTGGCTGGCAGGAGGATTGACTGGTGTGCATAAGTATCCGTCATTTCCTCCTGCACTTTGACCCGTGGAAGCGCTCGAGTAGCGTGAAACGGCCGTAGTCAGCCATTTGACACACTCTCCTTCACATCCCCGATGTGACATGTAATTCAGTGTCAATAAACATTCATCATTATCCCGCAGAGTGCGACCTTTTTCTCTTGGATACCACTATCGTTTTGCTATGAGGTCAAGCACCCAGGAATCCTGGATGTGAGCTCTCCGCCTGCTGCCAGCCACGGATCTCAGTACGGTAATAGCGGTGCCGCCCGCTTTCTTGCATTGACTTTATTAGCATTATTTGTTTCTGGACTGAGCACGCTTTAAAACCACCATAAATAGTAAATCAAACCCCCCGTTGTCACCCCCTTAGTTAGGGAAAAATAATAAAATAAAAAAAATGTATTTATTTCCATTTTTCCGTTAGGGTTAGGGCTGAGATTAGGGTTAGGGGTGTGTTGGGGTTCGGGTTGGAGTTAGAATTGGGGGTTTCCATTGTTTGGGCACATCAGGGGCTCTCCAAATGCAACATGGCGTCTGATCTCAATTCCAGCCAATTCTGAGTTGAAAAAGTCAAATGGTGCTCCTTCCCTTCCAAGCTCTGCCATGCGCTCAAACAGTGTTTTACCCCCACATGTAGGATATCAGCCTACTCAGGACAAATTGCAAAACAATTTTTGGGGTCCAATTTCTCCTGTTACCCTTAGGAAAATAAAAAATTGGGGCAAAAATATCATTTTTCTGGAAAAAAATGATTTTTTTTATTTTCACGTCCGAGTGTTAAAAACTTCTGTAAAGCACTTGGGGGTTCAAAGTGCTCACCACACATCTAGATAAGTTCCTTAGGGGGTCTAGTTTTCAAAATGGGGTCATTTGTGGGGGGTTTCCACTGTTGAGGTACATTAGGGGCTCTTCAAACGCAACATGACACCCGCAGACCATTCCTTCAAAGTCTGCATTCCAAAACGTCACTACTTCCCTTCCGAGCCCCGACGTGTGCCCATACAGTAGTTTTCTCCCACATATGGGGTATCAGCATACTCAGGACAAATTGGACAACAACTTTTGGGGTCCAATTTCTCCTGGTACCCTTGGGAAAATAAAAAAAATGGTGACTAAAAGATCATGTTTGTGGAAAAAATACGAATTTTTTATTTTCACGCCTGGGCGTTATAAACTTCTGTGAAGCCCTTGGGGGTTCAAAGTTCTCACCACACATCTAGATAAGTTCCTTAGGGGGTCTAGTTTCCAAAATGGTGTCATTTGTGGGGGGTTTCCACTGTTTTGGTACATCAGGGGTTTTCCAATCGCGACATGGTGTCCGATCTCAATTCCAGCCAAAAAAGTCAAATGGCGCTGCTTCCTTTCCGAGCTCTGCCATGCGCCCAAATAGTGGTTTACCCCCACATGTGGGGTATCAGCGTACTCAGGACAAATTGCACAATAACTTTTAGGGTCCTGTTACCCTTGGGAAAATAAAAATTGGGGTGAAAAGATCATTTTTGTGGAAAAAATGAGTTTTTAATTGTACCGCTGTACGTTATAAACTTCTGTAAAGCCCTTGTGGGTTCAAAGTTCTCACCACATATCTAGATAAGTTCCTTGGGGGGTCTAGCTTCCAAAATGGGGTCACTTGTAGGGGGTTTCCACTGATTAGGTACATCAGGGATTCTCCAAACGTGACATGGCGTCCAATCTGAATTCCAGCCAATTTTGCATTGAAAAAGTCAAACTGCGCTCCTTCCATTCTGAGCTCTGCCATGCGCCGAAACAGTCGTTCCCCCCCACATATCAGGTATCAGCGTACTCAGGACAAATTGCACAATAACTTTTGCAGTCCAATTTCTCCTGTTACCCTTGGTAAAATAAAAAAAATTGAACCTGAAGTATTTTTTTTATGAAAAAAAGTTAATGTTCATTTTTTTTAAATATTCAAAAAAATTCCTGTGACGCACCTAAAGGGTTAATAAACTTCTTGAATGTGGTTTTGAGCACCTTAAGGGGTGCAGTTTTTAGAATGGTGCCACTTTTGGGTATTTTCTATCATATAGCCCCTCAAAGTGGCTTCAAATGTGATGTGGTCCTAAACATAAAATGGTGTTGTAAAAATGAGAAATCGCTGGTCAACTTTTAACCCTTATAACTTCCTAACAAAAAAAAATGTTGGTTCCAAAATTGTGCTGATGTAAAGTAAACATGTGGGAAATGTTAGTTATCAAGTTTTTTGTGTGCCGTATCTCTGTGATTTAAGGGCATAAAAATTCAAAGTTGGAAAATTGCGAAATTTTCAAAATTTTCGCCAAATTTCCGTTTTTCTCACAAATAAACGCAAGTTATTTTAATCAAATTTTACCACTAACATGAAGTACAATATGTCACGAGAAAACAGTGTCAGAATCACCGGGATCCATGGAAGCGTTCCAGAGTTATGACCTCATAAAGGTACAGTGGTCAGAATTGTAAAAATTGGCCCGGTCATGAACGTGCAAACCACCCTTGGGGGTGAAGGGGTTAATTAACTGTTGTATCCTGTTCGAAACATCTCCAGGAATCTGTTCAACCGGTGTCAGGGTCACATTAAATTCTTTTTTATGTGTTAGCAGGAGGTGTCTTGATAGACTGTGTGTAAGGAGACCGACTTTGGCATTGTGCCTGTGGCCATTCAATCGGGTTTGGACCATTTGTGTGGCCCTCCCCACATATTGGAGGCCACAGTCACAATTGATGACATATATTACAAAGTCGCTCGTACATGTCAGAAATTGTTCTATTTGAAATATTTCACCTGTACTGTAGGAGACTGTTGTTGTTTGTCTGCTATATTATAGCAACACTGACATTTTTTCTGCTTGCATTTATATACCCCAATTTTATTAACATTCTTTTGGTGTATGATTCCATGGATTTTTGTAA
Source organism: Dendrobates tinctorius (assembly GCF_039654945.1). Classification (NCBI taxonomy): domain Eukaryota; kingdom Metazoa; phylum Chordata; class Amphibia; order Anura; family Dendrobatidae; genus Dendrobates; species Dendrobates tinctorius. The sequence goes on from NW_027361705.1 coordinate 5,117,586, forward strand.
AGTTTTTTGAGGAATTTTGTTTTTTTGAAGAGCTTTTCAGTCGGCTGGGAGCTACCATATTCCTTATTGTTTTTCCCCTTCTAAATGTAATGTTCAGGGCTTGTGGTAATACATTTCGTAGCACAGGGTCTTGTTTCAGGACATACCAGTGTTTTTTCAAAATTTCACGTATTTTTTCGTTGTCTTTATTGTAGGCTGTGATAAAGTTAAACTGCCATTTTTCATTATCAGGTTTCAGGTGAGCTTTAGTTGTATCTATAACAGCATTTTACAGTTTTCTCAATGCTTTTTTCCATGGTGTTTTCAAGCATTTTTTCAAACATTCTCCCTGGGTTTTTGCTAGATTAACCTTATAGGCTTGTTGTATTAGGCTAAGTTCACACGTAGCGGAACTCTTGCGGATATTACCGCGAGAATTCCGGAATTCCATTCCGCAGGAAAATCGCATTTTAAATTCCCGCGATTTTCCCGCAGAAAAACTAGCATTTTGCAAGCGTAATTAGCTTGCAAAATGCTAGCGTTTTCCAAGTGATCTGTAGCATCGCTTGGAGAACTGATTGACAGGTTGGTCTCACTCGGCAAACACAGTGTTTGACAAGTGTGACCAACTTTTTACTACTGAGGCCGCCTATGCAGCATGAGTAGTAAAAGATAAAATGTAAAAAAAAATGGTGTTATTCTTACCTTCCGACGTCCCGCGCAGCCGTTCCCAGTAATCCTTTGCGAAAATGCCCGCGATGACGTACGTTCTCGCGGGATCATGACGTCTTGCGGTGATTCGCGATGACGTTGCGCGAATGACCGCGAGACTTCGCGATCCCGCAAGAACAGACGCCATCGCGGGCATTTTCGCAAAGGATTACAGGGAACGAGAGCGTGGAGACAGGCGGGAAAGCTGCGCGGGATGTCGGAAGGTGAGAATAGCAATATTTTTTATTTTAAATTCTATATTTTACAGGGATATGCTACCCAAAGCCCGGAGGACAGTCTCCTCTCCTCCGGACCGTGGGTACCATCCGCAATTGTTCTGCTTAATTTTCGCATGGTGTGCACAGCCACATGCGGAAAGTAAGCAGAACAATACATTCCTATGGGTACGGGATCGCCGCGATTCCGCAAAATTAATGAGCATGCTGCGGTTTTTACCGCGAAGTGATTCCGCCGCGGTAAGAACCGCAGCATTAGCACAGCATTGCGGAATCCCATAGGAATGCGTGGGATGCTTATTTTTCGCGTTTTCGCGGGAAAATTGCGCGGTTAAAACCGCCGCGGTAACGCGAAAAAATGCAACGTGTGAACTCAGCTATAGGGTTTTTGGATACTTTTTTTCCCGGAACCTATTGGTCAGAATTTTGCTTTGTGCTATATAATCCTGTTCTCTACTATTTTTTCCTTATTCTTAAATATTGACTAAATGGAATATTATTCTTCCATATAGTATAGTGTGCACTATTGTAATGTAAATATCCATTAACTTCTACTTTTTTAAAATGGGTTTTTGTAACAATTTTCTTTCCCATGTGTGAGATCTCTAAATCCAAGTAGACTATTTTTTCTGCACTGATTGTGGATGTGAAGGAAATCCCCCATGTGTTTTGATTCATTTCTCCTACCATCATATGGGCTTGTTCTATGTCACCCCTCCAGATGATTATTAAGTCATCTATAAAACGTTTATACATTATTATATTGTCTTTGTATTTTTCTGAACTGAGGGGGGATAGGGACTCGAATAACCCCATAAAAAGATTTGCAAAACTTGGGGCTACCCGAGTCCCCATGGCGGTACCATGCTGCTGCAGGTACAGTTGTCCATCAAATTCAAAGACATTATGACTCAAAATGAATTCCAGACCAGCCAGAAGGCATTCCAGTTGTTCCTCTGGCATTTTTCCATTTTTCTCCAGGTAAAATCTGGTAGCTCTTATACCCAAATTATGTTCTATATAATGCCACTACATCTAGGGATAGGAATAGAAAATTCTCCTCCCAACTTATTCCCTCCAGGAGGCTGATTAGATGGTTAGAGTCTTTCAAATATGAGGGTAGTAATTTGACATGCATTTGTAGGTGTAAATCCAGATAGTGAGACAAATGGCTAGTGAGAGAGTTAATCCCTGATATAATGGGTCGTCCGGGTGGGTTCACGGGGTCTTAGTAGGTGACGATTTCCGGAAACTGGGAACCATTGATAAAACAATGAGTAAAAGACACCAGAAAGACGAAAAAATATAAAAATCCATTGAGAGAGCTAAAAACCATTAAATATAACATCACCCTTAAAGAAAGAGAAGCCTTAAAAAAATTTAAGAGAACACCAAAATAATTATCAGAGAGGCTGATAAAGGCGGAGGCACGGTTATCCAAGATAGAAAGGATTACCTTGCTGAGGCAGCCAAAATACTATCTAATCGAAAATACTATAAAAAAATTGAAAAAGGATCCCACCAGTGATTTCTCTAAAGAATATCACTCACTTCTGAATGAGGCATCTGAGAAAGGGATCATAACAAAAAGAGAGAAAAAATTTCTAGTTAATAAAGAACCGGCCATGGCTTTCTTCTACCATCTTCCCAAAATTCATAAAGACCCCATGAACCCACCCGGACGACCCATTATATCAGGGATTAACTCTCTCACTATCTGGATTTACACCTACAAACGCATGTCAAGCTACTACCCTCATATTTGAAAGACTCTAACCATCTAATCAGCCTCCTGGAGGGAATAAGTTGGGAGGAGAATTTTCTATTCCTATCCCTAGATGTAGTGGCATTATATTCAAATATAGAACATAATTTGGGTATAAGAGCTACCAAATTTTACTTGGAGAAAAATGCCAGAGGAATAACTGGAATTCCTTCTGGCTGGTCTGGAATTCATTTTGAGTCATAATGTCTTTGAATTTGATGGACTACTGTACCTGCAGCAGCATGGTACCGCCATGGGGACTCGGGTAGCCCCAAGTTTTGCAAATCTTTTTATGGGGTTATGCGAGTCCCTATACCCCCTCAGTTCAGAAAAATACAAACACAATATAATAATGTATAAACGTTTTATAGATGACTTAATAATCATCTGGAGGGGTGACATAGAACAAGCCCATATGATGGTAGGAGAAATGAATCAAAACACATGGGGGATTTCCTTCACATCCACAATCAGTGCAGAAAAAATAGTCTACTTGGAGTTAGAGATCTCACACATGGGAAAGAAAATTGTTACAAAAACCCATTTAAAAAAGTAGACGTTAATGGATATTTACATTACAATAATGCACACTATACTAAATGGAAGAATAATATTCCATTTAGTCAATATTTAAGAATAAAGAAAAATTATAGTAGAGAACAGGATTATATAGCACAAAGCAAAATTCTGACCAATAGGTTCCGGGAAAAAAAGTATCCAAAAACCCTAATTCAACAAGCCTATAAGGTTAATCTAGCAAAAACCCAGGGAGAATCTTTGAAAAAAATGCTTGAAAACACCATGGAAAAAAGCATTGAGAAAACTGTGAGGGAAAATGCTGTTATAGATACAACTAAGCCTCACCTGAAACCTGATGATGAAAAATGGCAGTTTAACTTTATTACAGCCTACAATAATGACAACGAAAAAATCCGTGAAATGTTGAAAAAACACTGGTGTAACGGGGTCTTCCTATCTCGGGTACCTCTTTCAGTACCTCCCTGTGTTTCCGGAGGTCCACTTTGCTTTGGCAGGAGTCTGAATGAAGGATGCTGGCTGGAATTCCTTGGTTACATGGGCGCATATAAAAGATCACGGCTTCTCCACGTATTTCCAGTCTGACAACACTTTACTCACAGGACACAGAATATATCACACAGATACAGAGGGCAGGCCAATAGAAAAGCGGCAGGACAGACATGCATTACAAGTGAAGTCCAGAGGTTGTAGGGCTAAACTCCACCGCAGCAATCTGGCGTTGTCTCCGGAGACCAAATTAAGCCAGACTAGGGGACTATGGTCCGTTAGGAGGGAAAACTGTCGTCCATACAAATATGGTTGCAACTTTTTGAGTGCCCATACTACCGCCAGGCACTCCTTCTCGATAGCCGCATAGCTTCACGGGGCAGTAGTTTCCGACTCAGGTAAGCTGCCGGGTGTTCTTGGCCGTCCGGCCCGACTTGGCTCAGCACTGCCCCCAATCAAAACATAGAAGCGTCTGTGTGAACCAGGAAACGTTTAGTTGGATCGGGTGCGGCCAATACAGGGGTATTGGTGAGGGCGTCCTTTAGTTGGTGGAAGGCTTCCTCACTCTCTGGGGTCCAGGTTACATGGCGGGGTTGGTTCTTACGGGTCAGATCAGTGAGGGGCTTGGCTACGCTGCTGTAATTGGGAGCGAATTTCCTGTAATACCCCGCTGTCCCTAGAAGCGCCATGACCTGGGTTTTAGTGCGTGGGGTGGGCCATTTGGCTATGGCCTCAATCTTGGCTGGTTCTGGTCGCTGTTTCCCACTTCCCACCCAATGCCCTAAATACTGAACCTCTGCTTTGCCCACGTGACACTTGTTTGGGTTCTGGGTGATTCCGGCCTGGTGGATCCTGTCCAATACTGTCTCTAGGTGATTTAGATGCTCTTCCCATGTCGCACTGCAGATGGCGATGTCGTCCAGGTAGGCACAAGCATAGTCCTGGAGACCATCCAGAAGCCGGTCAGCCAGCCTTTGGAAGGGTGCCGGGGCATTCTTCATCCCGAATGGCATAACAAGAAACTGGAATAAGCCGAACGGGGTGACAAATGCCGACTTGGAATCGCGTCAGGACTAAGGGGAATCTGCCAGTAGCCTTTGCATAGATCGAAGGTGGTCAAATACTTTGCCCCCGCTAGCCGGTCTAACAACTCATCCACACGCGGCATGGGATATGCATCCATCACTGTTTTCTCATTGAGCTTACGATAGTCAACACAAAACCGTGTAGTCCCTTCCTTCTTGGGCACTAACACTACGGGGGATGCCCAGGGACTGACTCTTCAATGACCCCTAAACGCAACATCTCTTGTATCTCTTGTCGCATCCCCTCTCGTACAAACTCAGGGACGCGGAAGAAGTTTTGTCGCAGGGGGGTCTGATCCTGGGTCTCAACCTTGTGTTGTGCCAGGCGAGTGTACCCTGGTCTCCCCGAAAATATCCTCTGTTGCTGCCTCAACAACTCCTCAGCCTGCTGTCTCTCCCGGGGGCCTAGGTCTTCACCCAAGTGTACCTGGTCCCATGTTTTAGACTGAGTCCTTTCCCCTAAGACATCCGGCAAGGGAAGTCCAGCTAAATCCTCTGCTTCAGGTGCACAGATGGCCACTACCTCTTCAGGGCGCTCCCGGTAGGGCTTCAGCATATTCACGTGGAACATGCGGATAACCCTGGGGTCGTCACAATAGGCGACATTATAGGTTGTGTCGGCTATTTTCCCCACTACCTGGTAGGGCCCCTGCCATGCAGCTTGGAACTTGTTCTGCTTCGTGGGCTCTAACACCAGGACCTTCTGTCCTGTTTCCAAGGTGCGCTCGCTTGCCCTCCGATCGTACCATACGCGCTGGCACCGCTGGGTCGCCTGCATGTTCTCACGAACAGCCTGGGTCAGCTCCTGTAGACGGTCCCGGAATTCCAGCACATAGGGTTCAATAGGTACCCCTTCTATGAGGCCCTCCCCTTCCCAGTGTTCTAGCACTAAGTCTAGGGGTCCCCTTACCCGTCTCCCGTATACCAGCTCGAACGGGGAGAACCCCGTGGATTCTTGGGGCACCTCCCGATAGGCAAACAGGAGGTGTGGCAAGAATTTCTCCCAGTCCCTGTAGGTCCTGGTAAAAGTCCCAATGAGCTTTTTTTATGTCCCGTTAAAGCGTTCACACAACCCATTGGTTTGCGGGTGGTACGGGGCGCTTCTAATGGACTTCACGCCGCACAGCTTCCCCAGATGGTTGGTCACCTCTGCTGTAAACTGGGTAACCTGGTCCGAGATAATCTCCCGGGGAAATCCAACCCGTGAGAAAACCTGGAGCAGGGCGGCCGCCACCGTCTCTGCCAGTATGTTAGGTAACGCAACCGCCTCTGGATACCGTTTGGCATAATCTACCACTGTCAATATATACCTTTTCCCTGATGGACTGGGTTTGGCTAACGACCCTATCAGATCGACCGCTACTCGGCTAAATGGTTCCTCCACAATGGGGAGGGGGCGTAATTTGGCCTTGCATCGATCCCCTTCTCTTGCCAATGCGCTGGCAACTGTCACAGGTCTGGCAGTACTGACGAACATCATAGGTTACCCCCGGCCAAAAGAAGTTTTGTGTCAGACGATGCCTGGTGCGACTGACGCCGAAGTGCCCGGCCAAGGGTATGTCATAAGAGATTCGTAGTAACTCCTGCCTATACATCTTGGGAACTATCAGCTGTCGTTTTATAGTGGAGCTCGTCCCTGTGTGGTGCTGCTCTGTGATCCGGTAGAGGAGTCCCTGCTTCCATACAAACTGTTCCCCTTCCAGTACCCCTCTCCCCTCCTGTGCCTTTCCAGGATATCCCTCCAATGAAGGATCCTTAAGTAACTCCCTTTTAAATTCATCTGGGGTGGCCCAAGAAATGTGTCTGGCTATGGGAATACGTCTAGGACTGGGATGTCTTACCTGGGCCTCCTCTGAGTGTGATTCCGCCTCCGCAGCTCGAGCCTGTCTCCGGGTGGTCACAGGATATGTCTCAGCCAGAGGGGCAACCGAGAATGCAGACAACATGGGCCCCAAGTCATTTCCCAGCAAGACGTCTGCAGGCAAATCCTCCATCAAGCCGACCTCAACAAGGCCATCCCCGACTCCCCAGTTCAGGTGAATCCTGGCAGTGGGCAGTCGATGTATAGCTCCCCCTGCTACACGGACTGCCACTGTCTGGTCCATCTTCTCTTGGTCCCGGACGAGATGAGGCTTCACAAGGGTCAAAGTTGTCCCGGAATCTTAGTCCCTGCATACATTTCCCATTAACCCACACGACCTGTCTATGCTGTTGTCGATTATCTGCCCAGGCTGCCTGCACGGGGTCTACTTCGTGCAGCACTTCCTCCATCTCTTCCACCCCTTGGTTAGTCGTAGCCCCTAATGCCGGGTCAGCTTCGCCTTGGTAGCAGTGTACAGCAGCCCGGCTGAAGGTAGCTGTTCCCGCCTTTGGCCACTGGGTATGCTGAGTCCGGTTGGGACATTGTCTTTGCAGGTGGCCCAGCTGAAGGCAGGTGTGGCATCGCGCCCCAGGGGGACTGTGGTAGGCCGGGTTTCTAGCTGGTCCCCCTACAATGTTCGGTGGTTTGGGGCCCTCCAGGTCCATGGGCGGGCCCCTAGTAACCATCTTTGATCCGAACAACTGAGGCCTCCTGGCATCATGATGTTAATCGGCCAGACGAGCGGCTTCCTCCAGAGTCGTTGGCCGCCTGTCCCGAAGCCATTCCTGTGTCTCGGGGGTTAGTCCATTAAAGAATCGTTCTAACAAGAAGAGCTGGAGGACGTCCTCCTTAGTGGTTGCTTGGCTCCCTTGTACCCACTGTAGCAGTGACCGCCGTAATTTACAGGCCCATTCAGCGTGGGTATCGGTTACGCATTTTATAAGTCCACGGAACTTTTGGCGGTATGCCTCTGGTGTCAGCGCTTACCGGGCCAAGATCACTTCTTTGATCCGCTCATAGTCCATACAGTCCTCATCAGGTACCGTGCGATAGGCATCCGCTGCCCGGCCTGTCAGCTTGCTGGCCAGAATCTGAACCCGTTCCTCCGGCTTTACTTGATGAAGGGCACACTGCCGCTCAAAGTCCTGCAGAAAGCCATCAATGTCTTCCTCTGCCTCCCCCAACTGTCGGAAGGCAATATACTGGATCTTTTTGTGGCTTACTGTTGAAGGTACCTGGTCGAAGGCCAGAGCTCCCCCTGCTTGCTGACTCTCCTCTCTCCGCTCTGCCATCTCCATCTTGGCTAGCTCTATCCTGGTCCGCTCGGCCATCTTTTCCTTCAGATTAGTACGCACATCAGCCATCACCTCTCGTATGATCTCTACTGCAGGGTTCGGGCCATAGAACGCCAGTCTGTTCTTTACCTCCCTCTGGAATTCAGTCTCCTCCACGTTCACATTGGGGGGTGCTGCATTGTCGTGTTCCATGATGGCTGCTATCAAATCCGCTTTTGTTTTGTTGCTGGCGATCAACCCTCAGGCTTCCACCAGATCTTTTAATGTAGTCCTCTTTAACTTCTGGTAGTTGTTTTCCATTCATTCCTTTCCTCCTGTAGAAGGGGTATCATATCCCGCTGGCTGCCACCTGTGTGACGGGGTCTTCTTATTTCGGGTACCTCTTTCAGTACCGCCCCGTGTTTCCGGAGGTCCACTCTGTTTTGGCTGGAGTCTGAATGAGGGACGCTGGCTGGAATTCCTTGATTACATGGGCGCATATAAAAGATCACTGCTTCTCCACGTATTTCCAGTCTGACAACACTTTACTCACAGGACACAGAATAAATCACACAGACACAGAGGGCAGGCCAATAGAAAAGCGGCAGGCCAGACATACATTACAATAGCCGCAGGTGGCCGGAGCCTGCCGATATTTACTGTGGGAACTACAAAGGTGGGGGAGGGGGGGCGGCTGGGTTCAGCCTTGGGCTGATGCATTAGGGACATGCATCTCCCATGGAACCTATTATACATACATATAACAGCACAACATATTCTGGGTGCTGAGTGGTTCCGTAGCACGTAACAACTGGTATTTCCTGAAACAAGACCCTCTGCTGCGAAATGTATTACCACAAGCCCTGAACATTACATTTAGAAAGGGGAAAAACAATAAGGAATATGGTAGCTCCCAGCCAACTGAAAAGCTCTTCAAAAAACCAAAAGTCCTCAAAAAACTTTACAAAAATCATTGGAATCATACACCAAAAGAATGTTAATAAAATTGGGGTATATAAATGCAAGCAGAAAAAATGTCAGTGTTGCTATAATATAGCAGACAAACAACAACAGTCTCCTACAGTACAGGTGAAATATTTCAAATAGAACAATTTATGACATGTACGAGCGACTTTGTAATATATGTAATCAATTGTGAATGTGGCCTCCAATATGTGGGGGGGGCCACACAAATGGTCCGAACCCGATTGAATGGCCACAGGCACAATGCCAAAGTTGGTCTCCTTACACACAGTCTATCAATACACCTCCTGCTAACACATAAAAAAGAATTCAATGTGACCCTGACACCGGTTGAACAGATTCCTGGAGATGTTTCGAACAGGATACAACAGTTAAAGAAAGAGGCCTTCTGGATATACAGATTGAGGACTCGGTATCCAGATGGCCTCAATGATAAGCTAGAAAATATATAGTACTGTTGTCTTAAGTCTAAAAAGATTCTTTGATATATTCACTACTGGTTTCTTGTTGGTTCGCTTTGAATCCCCCTTAAGAATGTGATCATATGCCATTTCTGATGAGATGTTTCCTCTAGTATATAATAATGATTTGTGTGGAACACAAATATCCCCTGCTAGAAATCAATGGCTAAAAACCCCATTGAAAGAAACTAAGCACCCAGAGATGATACATGTGGGTGGCTCTGTAGAGTAAATATGTAAGTGCGATAAAGATACAGGGAATATAAATGCATGAGTTCTAGTCCCGACAGATACTAGTTAATCTGATGGTCCCTAGTGATGAAACTAATAAAATGAAATTATCTACGGGTTGGAAAAATAGTTTTGACTCATCAGCGATATATACAAATTCTTTAATATGGATGCTAAACGATAAATAACCTTATTAATTTTATTAATTTTAAATTTAATTTTAAATTAATTTTAAACATGGAAGAAGTATATGTATAATGAGAAGGGAGAAAAGAAAGGAAAAAGGAGAAGGAAAGGGAAAAAAAACACATAGAAAATGTTTTGTTTTTTTTTTAAATTTTTTATTGGATTCCAAGCAATATAGATTCCACCTACAACTAGCCTCCCAACAATCTGGACAGATGTTCATGTGTTTTTAAACAATGATAATTGATTGAAGGGTGGAACCTTTATTCCCCCCCCCCCTATATAAATGTCTTTTAACCCCTTTCTGACATCAGACGTACTATCCAGTCCATGGGACCCGGCCCCCTATGCCCACGGACGGGATAGTACGTCTAGCGCGATCAGCGGCGCCCACGTGGTGAGCGCCGCTGATCGCGGCCGGCTGTCAGCTGATTATCACAGCTGACACCCGGCACAATGTGTCAGGGGCGGTCACGGACCACCCCCGACACGTTAACCCCTTGCACACCGCAATCAAACATGATCGCGTTGTACCGGGGGTTAAAGGGAAGCATTGGCAGGGAGGGGGCTCCCTCCGTGCTTCCCTGAGCCCCCCACAGCAGCGCAATGTGCAGCGCTGCTGCGGGGTGCTCTTTCCCTGCAGGCCCCCGAATCCAAGATGGCGACGGGAGCCTTCGGGGGCCTGCAGGGAGCTGACTTCCTCAGTGCCTGCAAAGCGCAGGCATGAGGAAGTCTGCAGCAGTGCCTGTGACAGCTGATCTGTCACAGTGATCTGTGATATGACAGATCAGCGATCTGTCACAGGACAGTGATGTCCCACCTGGGACTATGTAATAAAATTAAAAAAAAAAAAAAAAAATATTCCCCCAATAAATCCATTTTCCAGGACGTCCACCTGACAGCACCATGGAGGACGTCCTCCTCCTCCTTACAGGGACAGGAAAGCACACGAGAGGTTAAAAGGTCGTGTCCCACCCCCTTTCCCTCAGTGTTTTTCCTGTCCCTGCACGGAGGGACACACCAGAGACTTACCGGAGGGGCTCAGGGGATCGTGCGGCCAGTCCGAGCCTTCCCCTGTCAAGAGGTCCCGGGGCCGAAACTCTCCCATGGGGGAGTCCCTCTGCTCCAAAGGCCAGGAGCAGGACGACGCTCCTGGAGGGAACCGTTCCTCCCTGTGGGAGGCTCTCGGCTCCAGGACTCACCTCCATAACAGGCGATTGTCGGCTCCCCGCAGGCGACGGGCCGAGCGGGCACCGGCAGAAGGATGGGCGCAGCAGCGACATGACAGGCGGAGGTCGGGCCCCCGCAGGCGGCGGGCCGAGCACCCGCAGGATGGCTCCAACTGCGGCGAGGTCAGCGCTGGAAGGCCCCTACAGACCGCCATAGCAGGCGGGGGGGCGGTTCCCTGCAGGCGGCGGGCTGAGCAAGCACCGGGGGGAGAAGCAGAGCGCGGTCGCACGCAGGAGCCCGGGCAGGAAGTGGAGGAGGCGGCCTATCGTGGAGGGGCCGCGCGTCACATCCGGTGACGTCAGACGCCGGCTTTGAATCCTGGGCGTGCGCTCCTGAGATCCACAGCACTCTGCAGAATCGTGCCAGAATGGAAGGCAACGCTCCAGCAGGTGGAGGGGTAAGTGCGCATAGCGCAAACCACCCTCCCCCACCCATCCTCACAGCCCAGATCTGAGTAGGTGCCCATTCTGTATTATTAGGAGAAGGGAATCCTGGCAGAATCCCCCTCGGGGGTGAAGGACCCGGCAAAAGCCACCTCCAAATCGGTCCGATGCCCCGTATGCAGGGTAAAGCTGCCAGACCCCTATAGCAAGACCCTATGCGGACCCTGTACCTCAAGGGTCATAGGCGAGGAACAGCCATCCCTCCTTTCCGAAATGAGATCGCTGATAAGGGAGGAAGTTCAGGCCTCTACAGCCGGCCTCACACGGCGTCAGTCCCCCAGCCCAGGGCCAAGTCGCAAGCGTCCAAGGTGGGAAGCAGACCCAGTGTCGGAAGCAAGCCGAATTCCGGGATTCAGACCAGGAGGAAGAAGGCGAGATCCTGGGGGATAGACAGGATCAGAGCAGGAAGTACCTGTTCAGACTGGAGGACACGGACGAGTTGGTCCAGGCAGTCAGAAATACTATGCAGATAGAGGAAGTCCCTAAACCACAGTCCAGACAGGACTTAATGTTTGTAGGACTAGTGGCCCGGAAACAGGTAGTGTTCCCCGTAAGTGAACACATCAAAACGATGGTCCAGGAGGAGTGGAAAGAGGCAGAACGTCAGTTGATACTCTCCCGAGACTTTAAAAATAGACTGCCTTTTGATCCCGAGGAAACACAGGCATGGGAGGAAGTCCCTAAAATAGATGTAACAGTCGCCAAGGTTACCAAAAAGACGGCCATCCCATTCGAGGACTCATCAGGTCTCCGAGACCTGATGGATAGGAAGGCGGACGTCTTGATAAAAAGAACATGGGAGACGTCGGCGGCTCTGATTAGGGCCAACATAGCAGCCACCTCGGTGGCCAGGTCTATGTTTTTGTGGATGGGGCAGTTGGAGGAACACCTAACCAACAAGACCCCTAGATCAGAGATCCTAGCATCACTTCCTCTCATGAAATCAGCCACGGCGTTCCTGTCGGATACGTCGGCTGAATCAGTAAGGTTCGCAGCCAGAAACAGCTCCCTCTCTAATTCGGCCCGGAGAGCAGTCTAGCTTAAATCCTGGTCGGGGGATAACGCTTCTAAAACAAAGCTATGCGCCATCCCCTTCTCGGGCCTGAGTGTATTTGGTCCAGCCCTAGATAACATTCTAGAGCTAGTGTCCGATAAAAATAAGGGATTCCCGGAGGAAAAACCCAGGCGGCCCCAATCCTTTCGGAGAGGCTCCTTCTTCAGGAGACAGACGGAATTCAGGGGTCGGGCAAAGTCCAATAGAAGCTCCTATAAGGGCTCCTTCAGCCAGGGCGGGAGGAACAGGGGTCCCTCATTCACATCAAAATCAAGATCGAGGAGGCAATGACACCATAGGTGTTGGGGGGAGACTTCGCCACTTCGCAGCAAACTGGTCCCGAGTCACCCACAATCGGTGGGTCCTCAGAACCATCGCGGAAGGCTACAGTATAGAGCTCTATTCACCTCCCCCCGACAGATATATTGCCCCCACTGTTGTCCTGGAGGACTCCGCAATGTGGACGGATCTCCAGGACATGGTAAACTCAAAGGTCATAATACCAGTTCCCCCGACGGAAAGAGGAAGAGAGCACTACTCTTCCCTGTTTTCGATCGCAAAACCTTCCGGCGAGACCCGTACCATCATAAACCTGAAACCACTAAATGCCTGGGTCAGATACAAGAGATTCCGGATGGAATCGATTCGATCCGCAATTCCCCTAATAGACAGGGACGCCGTTATGTGCACCCTAGACCTAAAAAAGGCATACTACCAGGTCCCTATCCTTCCCTCATCCCAGAGCCTACTAAGGTTCGCGGACCTGCCACTTCCAGTTCCAGTGTCTTCCATTCGGGTTGGCCTCAGCTCCCAGAATCTTTACAAAACTGGTGGTAGAGGTGGTGGCCTACCTGAGAGATCAGGGTATTGTGATCATTCCATACCTGGACGACTTCCTACTGGTGGCAAGATCCAGAGAAGCGCTCATTCGAGACAGGATCCGGGCAACTACCGTAATGGAGTTCCTTGGCTGGGTGATCAACTGGGAGAAGTCGGACCTCAGGCCAGACACCAGAAAAGTATTCCTCGGAGTCCTCCTAGACTCAGCCGACAGAATATCCTGGCTACCCAAGCAGAAGTCAGGCGTCGCTAAACAAACCCCTAAGAACGAGTGAAGGAATCCCTGCGGTGGTGGACACAGTCCAGAAACCTTCAGGTGGGGGTACAATGGACAACCTCTCCATACGTGGTAGTCACCACAGACGCCAGTGCGTGGGGATGGGGGGCCCACATAGAAGGGAAGATCTTCCAGGGGAAATGGCCATCAGACATCAGGACCAGATCCTCCAATTTCAGAGAGCTCTTCGCGGTCTGGGAAGCGTTGCGGAGAAACCAGTCGGTACTAAAGAATCGTCACGTCCGCATATTATCCGACAATATAACGGCAGTGGCATTCCTGAAGCACCAGGGAGGGACCAGACATCAACCACTACAGGCCCTGGTGGGAAAAATATTCACGTGGGCAGAGCGAACAGTCCGATCAGTGACCGCAGTACACTTAGAAGGTTCCCAAAACAAAGTGGCAGATTACTTGAGCAGACAACAGATCCACCCGACAGAATGGGAACTGAACATGGAAATCTTTGACCATCTTTGTCAGCGTTGGGGGACCCCCAGTATAGATCTTTTCGCAAGCCGGAAGAACTCGAAGGTCCCCAGATTCTACTCCCTGAATCCGACGGACCACCCGGAAGGCGTAGACGCCCTGAGTCAGACCTGGGGAGAATCCCTCTCTTATACGTTCCCACCACTGGCTCTCATACTGGCAGTGCTCAGGAAGATATGCGAGGACCACGCAAGAGTGATGTTGATTGTGCCATATTGGCCGAGGAGAAGCTGGTTTCCCATTCTAGGAGCCATGGCAGTAGAAAATCCAGTCGAGCTACCCCCATGGAAGGACATCATCCACCAGGGCCCGATCCACCACCCGGACCCAGCAAGACTCCACCTATCGGCTTGGATCCTGAGAGGGACATCCTGAAGGCAAAGGGATTGTCGGATCAGGTCATATCCGCCCTACAGGCCAGTAGGAAACCGGTGATATCCGCAATCTATCGAAAAATATGGAAAAGATTCTGTCTGGAGAGTGGCAGGTCCGATCTTGTGGCAGGCGCCCCTGACCTCCCTAACATACTAAGCTTTTTGCAGGCAGGTTTTAATAAAGGCCTTAAACCCAGCACTCTAAAGGTCCAGGTTTCAGCCTTGAGCGCCGTCTTCGATTACCAGTTAGCTTCGCATCCCTGGGTAATAAGATTTATAAGAGCCACACAGTGCCTGCGCCCCACAATTAGGCAGCTCACCCCACCTTGGGACCTGGGCCTGGTACTCAGCTTTCTCTGTACAGGCCCCTACGCTCTCGGGAGAAAATAACCATCTCTGCTCTCACTCGTAAAACGGCCTTCCTAGTAGCCATTACCACGGCCGAAAGAATAGGGGGAGATCCAGGCCCTGTCCACTAAGGACCCATATCTCCAGATAAGAGCTGACCGTATAATCTTAAGGTTAGACCCGGCATTTACCCCAAAGGTGGCCTCTCCAAAAAATCTAAACCAAGAGGTAGTGTTACCATCTTTTTGTGATAATCCCCGTAATAGAAAGGAGCAGCGTCTTCACTCGCTGGATGTAAGGCGCGCAGTTCTAGACTATCTAGAGGCCACCAATAGCTGGCGCATAGACCCAAACCTGTTCATCCTTTTTGGGGGTAGAAATAAGGGGAAGAGGGCCTCTAAGGCGTCCATCGCGCGCTGGATTACCTCTGTAATCTCGGACGCCTACCAAGCTGAAGGCGCCAACCCGCCAGATTCCATGAAAGCCCACTCTACAAGGGCGGTATCCGCCTCATGGGCCGAACGGGCGGAGGCGTCGGTTGATCAAATCTGTAGAGCAGCAACCTGGGCCAGTCTTAATACATTCTGCATGCACTACAAGCTTGATGTGTTAGCTGGTCAACAGACCGCATTTGGGAGAAAGGTTCTCCAGGCGGTAATCCCACCCTGGTGCTTTGGTACTCTCCATGGTGCTGT
Organism: Dendrobates tinctorius; assembly: GCF_039654945.1. Classification (NCBI taxonomy): domain Eukaryota; kingdom Metazoa; phylum Chordata; class Amphibia; order Anura; family Dendrobatidae; genus Dendrobates; species Dendrobates tinctorius. The sequence continues at coordinate 5,133,135 of NW_027361705.1, forward strand.
CAGGTGGACGTCCTGGAAAATAGGTATTAGACCTACCGGTAATGATGTTTCCAGGAGTCCATCCTGACAGCACGGGTAGTTCCCTCCCGGTTGTGTTATACTACAATGTATTATGTTATGTCATATGCTGTAATATGATTGTTTCATTAAACTGTTACTAGCATCATCCACCTTGTGGTACTTGTTAAATCACTGAGGGAAAGGGGGTGGGACATGACCTTTTAACCTCTCGTGTGCTTTCCTGTCCCTGTAAGGAGGACGTCCTCCATGGTGCTGTCAGGATGGACTCCTGGAAACATCATTACCGGTAGGTCTAATACCTATTTTTTTGGAAATAAAAAAAAAAAACAATAAAAGTACACATATTAGGTATCGCCGCCTTTGTAACGACCAACCCCTTAAAAAATAAAAATAAAAATAAACGAAGCAAAAAATGATTTATCATACCGCCAAACAAAAAGTGCAATAACGCGCGATCAAAAAGACACATATAAATATCCATGGTACCACTGAATACGTCATCTTGTCCCGCAAAAAAACGAGCCGCCATACAGCATCATCAGCGAAAAAATAAAAAAGTTATAGCTCGCAGAATAAAGCGATGCAGAAATAATTATTTTTTATATAAAATAGTTTTCATTGCATAAAACCGCCAAAACATAAAAAAATGACATAAATGAGGTATCGCTGTAAACGTACTGACCCGAAAAATAAAACCGCTTTATCAATTTTACCACACGCGGAACGGTGTAAACGCACCCCCCCCAAAAGAAATTCATGAAACGCTTGTTTTTGTTCATTCTGCGTTCCAAAAATCGGAATAAAAAGCGATCAAAAAATGTCACGTGCCCGAAAATGGTACCAATAAAAACGTCAACTCGTCCCGCAAAGAATAAGACCTCACATGACTCAGTGGGTCAAAATATGGAAAAATTATAGCTCTCAATATGTGGTGATGCAAAAACTATTTTTACAATAAAAGGCGTCTTTTAGCGTGCGACAGCTGCCAAAAATAAAAACCGCCATAAATAGTAAATCAAACCCCCCGTTATCACCCCCTTAGTTAGGGAAAAATAATAAAATTAAAAGAAAATGTATTTATTTCCATTTTCTTGTTAGGGTTAGGATTAGGGCCAGGGCTAGGGTTAGGGCTGTGGTTAGGGTTAAGGGTGTGTTGGGGTTCGGGTTGGAGTTAGAATTGGGGGTTTCCACTGTTTGGGCACATCAGGTGCTCTCCAAATGCAACATGGTGTCTGATCTCAATTCCAGCCAATTCTGCGTTGAAAAAGTCAAATGGTGCTCCTTCCCTTCCAAGCTCTGCCATGCGCCCAAACAGTGTTTTACCCCCACATGTAGGGTATCGGCCTACTCAGGACAAATTGCAAAACAACTTTTGGAGTCCAATTTCTCCTGTTACCCTTAGGAAAATAAAAAATTGGGGGCAAAAATATCATTTTTGTGGAAAAAAATGATTTTCTTATTTTCACGCCCTAGCGTTATAAACTTCTGTGAAGCACTTAGGGGTTCAAAGTGCTCACCACACATCTAGATAAGTTCTGTGGGGGGTCTAGTGTCCAAAATGGGGTCACTTGTGGGGAGTTTCAATAGTTTAGGTACATTAGGGGCTCTCCAAAGGCAACATGACACCCGCAGACCATTCCATCAAAGTCTGCATTCCAAAACGTCACTACTTCCCTTCCGAGCCCCGACGTGTGTCCATACAGTAGTTTTCTCCCACATATGGGGTGTCAGCGTACTCGGGACAAATTGGACAACAACTTTTGGTGTCCAATTTCTCCTGGTACCCTTGGGAAAATAAAAATATTGGTGACTAAAAGATCATGTTTGTGGAAAAAATACGAATTTTTTATTTTCGCGCCCGGGCGTTATAAACTTCTGTGAAGCCCTTGTGGGTTCAAAGTTCTCACCACATATCTAGATAAGTTCCTTAGGGGGTCTAGTTTCCAAAATGGTGTCATTTGTGGGGATTTCCACTGTTTTGGTACATCAGGGGTTTTCCTATCGCGACATGGTGTCCGATCTCAATTCCAGCCAATTTTGCATTGAAAAAGTCAAACGACGCTCCTTCCCTTCTGAGCTCTGCCATGCGCCGAAACAGTCGTTCCCCCCCACATATCAGGTATCAGCGTACTCAGGACAAATTGCACAATAACTTTTGCAGTCCAATTTCTCCTGTTACCCTTGGTAAAATAAAAAAAATTGAACCTGAATTATTTTTTTTGTGAAAAAAAGTTAGATGTTCATTTTTTTTTAAATATTCAAAAAAATTCCTGTGACGCACCAAAAGGGTTAATAAACTTCTTGAATGTGGTTTTGAGCACCTTAAGGGGTGCAGTTTTTAGAATGGTGTCACTTTTGGGTATTTTCTATCATATAGACCCCTCAAAGTGGCTTCAAATGTGATGTGGTCCATAAAAATAAAATGGTGTTGCAAAAATGAGAAATCGTTGGTCAATTTTTAACCCTTATAACTTCCTAACAAAAAAAAATTTGGGTTCCAAAATTGTGCTGATGTAAAGTAAACATGTGGGAAATGTTAGTTATCAAGTTTTTTGTGTGCCGTATCTCTGCGATTTAAGGGCATAAAAATTCAAAGTTGGAAAATTGTGAAATTTTCAAAATTTTCCACAAATTTTCATTTTTTTCACAAATAAACACAAGTTATTTGAATGAAATTTTACTACTATCATGAAGTACAATATGTCACGAGAAAACAATGTAAGAATCACAGGGATCCATGGAAGCGTTCCAGAGTTTTGACCTCATAAAGGGACAGTGGTCAGAATTGTAAAAATTGGCCCGATCATGAACGTGCAAACCACCCTTGGGGGTGAAGGGGTTAAAGATATATGATTTTACCTGATGAAGGCTAATTTTTTGTATAGCCGAAATGCGTTGTGTTTTTATGTCTAATAATAAACTGGATATTCCTTTAAATATTCGGAGTAATTAATGAATCAGCCGGAAGCGCTCCTTGACAAACTGGAAATCCTTTTTTGCATTCTCTGACGAATCTCCTACAAGGTAGTTCGTTCCACATGTTTTGAGCTGCAGGCCAGCAGATCCAGACGATTACTCCAGTACCAAAACACAGGGTTATACGCTGAGCAACAAGACACCAAAAATGTGAGAAGAATTTTTTATTTCTTTCTGACATAATTAAAACTCTGCACTTAGATCTCCACCCCCCTTCTTTTTCTGGATATTCCTTGAAATACTCGGGAGTAATTAATGAATCAGCCGGAAGCGCTCCTTGACAAACTGGAAATCTTTCTCTGCAACCCATATCCTATCCTAACTTGCCCTAACATGTTGATCCAGAGGAAGGCAAAAAAAACCCATGTGGCAAACAGTAAGCTTCACATTGGGGAGAAAAATTCCTTCCCAACTCCACATACGGCAATCACACTAGCTCCCTGGATCAACGCAATAGTAAGGAAACTAGTGTATATACCCTGTAATATTTTACTTTTCAAGAAAGGCATCCAGTCCATTCTTAAATTTTATTAGGGAATCACTCATTACAACATCATATGGCATTAAGTTCCATAGTCTCACTGCTCTTACAGTAAAGAATCCACGTCTGTGAGTATGCTTAAACCTTCTTTCCTCCAGACGTAGAGGATGCCCCTTTGTCCCCGTTACAGGTCTAAGAGTAAAAAGATCATTAGAAAGGTATTTGTACTGTCCCCGCATATATTTATACATTGTAATAAGATCACCCCTAAGCCTTTGATTTTCCAAACTAAATAACCCCAAGTGAAATAACCTATCATGGTATTGCAGACCCCCCCCAGTTCCCTAATAACCTTGGTCTCTCTTCTCTGCACCCGCTCCAGTTCAGCTATGTCTTTCTTATACACCGGAGACCAGAACTGTACACAGTATTCTAAGTGTGGTCACACTAGTGACTTATATAGAGGTAAAATAATGTTCTCCTCATGAGCATCTATGCCTCTTTTAATGCATCCCATTATTATATTTGCCTTTGCAGCAGCTGCCTGACACTGGCCACTAAATGTGAGTTTGTCGTCCACCCATACACCCAGATCTTTTTCAGTGACAGTTTTGCCCAGTGTTTTACAATTAAGCACATAATTATACATCTTGTTTGTTCTACCCAAGTGCATGACCTTATATTTATCCCCATTAAAGCTCATTTGCCATTTCTCAGCCCAAGCTTCTAGTTTACATAAATCCTCCTGTAATATAAAATTGTCCTCCTCTGTATTGATTGCAGAGTTTAGTATCATCTGCAAATATTGAAATTCTACTCTGTATGCCCCCTACAAGGTCATTAATAAATGTTAAAAAGTAGCGGGCCCAATACTGACCCCTGTGGTACCCCACTGCTAAGGGCCCCGTCACACAGCGATCTTGCTAGCGAGATCGCTGCTGAGTCACTAGTTTTTTGACGCCACAGCGATCTCACCAGCGAGATCGCTGTGTGTGACAAGGATCAGCGACCGGCCCCCCTTCCGTTATCGCTGATCGTTGATGGAAAGCCCTGGACATTTTTGGGGTCGCTGGTCTCCCGCTGGTCAGCATGCTTTGCTGCGTGTGACAGGCGGGAGACCAGCAAGCAGGAGCTGGTAACTAAGGTACACATCGGGTTTCTAAGGGGGCGCGCTGTGCCTAGAAACCCGATGTGTACTTTAGTTACTAGCACGCTGATGCAGGGAGCTGGTAACCAAGGTACACATCGGGTTTCTAAGTGACGCACGCCCCTTAGAAACCCGATGTGTACCTTAGTTACCAGCTCCTCAGTGCGCTGGTAACTAAAGTACACAGCGACGCCGTGCTGATCGCTGATGAAGCTGTATGTTTGACAGCTCACCAGCGATCATGTAGCGACTCACCAGCGATCCTGACACGTTTATATCGTTGTCGGGATCGCTGGTGAGTCGCTATGTGTGACGGGGCTCTAACCGTGACCCAGTCCGAGTTTGCGCCAGTAATAACCACCCTTTGTTTCCTACCCCTGAGCCAGATGCTGTACATAAGCCCCTGATGGCTGTGGCCGCTGCTGATAGGCCGAGAATTAGGTGGCAGATTCCCTTTAATTATGTGCTAGGTGCTGGTGCACAATATGCCCGGTATCTTGCCGTGCTGAGTGTTCCTTCTAGACTTTCACACTCGCCTCTTCTTAGTAGTAGGAGCTGTAATGAGAATACTGTGTGATATTGAAACCCTTTTTGCTCTTTTTTTCAAAATAAATTTAAGCTGTTTTTCAGCATGAATTGGAGGTGGTGGGGATGTGTCTTTTGTGTGGAGAAAGTCTGTCAGTTGACTATAACTTCCTGCCCACCTTAACCAGGCATATATTAAAAAAAAAGTGGTGCACGACAAAGCACAATGTGACTCCTTTTGCATCATTGTAGTCAGTGGGCCCATCAGCACATTCGTCCAAATCCCTTTAGACAAAGCAATTGAACATAGAGGCAATTGGTATGTGAACCCTGCCTTAAATACAGCTTACTTGTTATTTACTGTGTTGAAACAAGTGTAAATCTTTATTTCAATACCTTCAAATTAACACACATTTTTCACAGGTGAAAATAGCAGAATTCTCCAGGACACCAGAAGATTTTCTAAAGAAATATGAAGAATTAAAGTTGAAGAATACTCGCAATCTTGACCCAATAGTATATCTACTTTCCAAACTTACAGATGACAAAGAGGTACGACAGTATTTGGACAAATGTAGAGCTTTAAAAGGGTTTATGAAAAGGGATTTTTTTTAAATCGCATCATTTATGACTAACATTGTGTTTATGTAAACTCTGGATTATTTTTATTAATGCAGTATTATGAATTTTACAGTTCACTTCAAAATATTCCATTTATCTAAGTCAACAAAAATGCCGAGACCCCATAGAACATAATTCGGGTTGGTTTTTACCGACCCCAGTGTCGCGATCGCCATTTTTAACCGTATAACGACGATCGCAAGTCAAATATGCCATTTAATGGGGTCCTCTGTTCCCCCCTGCCCCGGGGTACCGCCCGGTGTCCCTAGGTCTTTTGGCCTCCCCCCACGGCCGCTGGTGTCGTCTTCCGGGAAGAAAATGGCGAGCGCAGTGCGCCCGCCGAGATCTGCCAGCCAGCACCCGGCAACAATAGGAAGATTTTCCTATTGGTTCATTTTGGTCACTGTGATAGACCCTTTCACAGTGATCAAAATAAAAAAAATAGTAAACCACCCCCTTTATCGCCCCCTTAGTTAGCGAAAAATATTGAAATAAAGAAAATATATTTATTTCCATCTTCCCATTAGGGTTAGTTAGGCTAAAGTGAGTTGGGGTTGGGATTAGAGTTAGGGTTAAGGGTGTGTTGGGGTTAAGTGTGTGGTCAGGGTTATGGTTAGGGTTGGAATTAGAGTTAGGATTGTGTTGGGATTAGGGTAAGGAGTGTGATGGGTTAAGGGTTGAAGTTAGAATAGGGGGGTTTACACTGTTTAGGTACATCAGGGGGTCTCCAAACGCGACATGGCGCCACGATTAATTCCAGCCAATTTTACATTCAAAAAGTCAAACGGTGCTCCCTCCCTTCTGAGCTCTGCCGTGCGCCCAAACAGTGATTTACCCCCCCACATACGGGGGCATCAGCGTACTCTGGACAAATTGTGTAACAACTTTGGGGGTCTAATTTCTCCTCTTACCCTTGGGAAAATAAAATATTGGGGGCTAAAAATTAATTGTTCTGGAAAAACAACCATTTTTTATTTTTACGGCTCTGCGTTTATAAACTTCTGTGAAGCACTTGGGGGTTCAAAGTGCTCACCACACATCTAGATAAGCTCCTTGGGGGGGGGGGGGGTCTAGTTTCCTAAATGGGGTCACTTGGGGGGTTTCTACTGTTTAGGCACATCAAGGGCTCTGCAAATGCAACATGACGGCAGCAGACCATTCCATCAAAGTCTGGAAGCACTCCTTCCCTTCAGAGCTCCACCATGCACCCAAACAGTGTTTCCCCCTAACATATGGGGTATCAGTGTACTCGGGATAAATTGCACAACAACTTTTAGGGTCCAGTTTCTCCTGTTACCCTTGTGAAAATAAAAATTTTTTGGAAAAAGTTCAATTTTGTGGAAAAAATTATATTTTTTATTTTCATGGCTCTACGTCATAAGCTTCTATGAAGCACTTTGGGGTTCAAAGTACTCACCACACATCTAGATAAGTTCCTTAAGGGGTCTAGTTTCAAAAGTGGTGTCACTTGTGGGGGGTTTCCACTGTTTAGGCACATCAGGGGCTCTCCAAACGCAACATGGCATCCGATCTCAATTCCAGTCAATTCTGCATTGAAAAAGTCAAACGGTGCTCCTTCCCTCCCAAGCTCTGCCGTGCGCCCAAACAGTGGTTTACCCCCATATATGGGGTATCGGCGTATTCAGGAGAAATTGCACAACAAATTTTGTGGTTCATTTTCTCTTTTTACCCTTGTGAAAATAAAAAAAAAAAAAGGTTCTTAATTAAAATATTTGTTAAAGTTATTTTTTCCTTCCACATTGTTTCAATTCCTGTGAAGCACCTGAAGGGTTAATAAACTTCTTGAATGTGGTTTTTAGAATGGTGTCTCTCTTGGGTATTTTCTGTCATGTACACCCCTCAAAGTGACTTTTTAAATGGTCCCTAAAAAATAATTTTGTTAATTTTGTTGTAAAACTGAGAATTCATTGGTCAACTTTTAACCCTTATAACTTCCTAACAAAGAAAAAATGTTTCCAAAATTGTGCTGATGTAAAGTAGTCATGTGGGAAATGTTACTGTTTAAGTAATTTGTGTGACATATCGCTCTGATTTAAGGGCATAATAATTAAACGTTTGAAAATTACAAAATTGTAAAACTTTTTGCCATACTTCTGTTTTTTTCATAAATGCGCAAGTTGTATTGAAGACATTTTACCACTAACATGAAGTACAATCTGTCACGAAAAAACATTTTCATAATCAGCGTGATCCATTAAAGCATTCAATAGTTATAACCTCATAAAGTGACAGTGGTCAGAATTGTAAAAATTGGCCCGGTCATTAAAGGGAGTCTGTCACCCCATTTTTGGACTATTAGTTGCGGTCACTGACATCAGGGGCTTATCTACAGCATTCTGTAATGCTGTAGATAAGCCCCGATGTACCTTTTTTCTTATCTTTAAGGTTACGTTATACTCAACCCGGCGTCCGGTCCGATGGGTTCGGTTTAGCCGTCCGATCCGGCGACTCCCATCTTCTTACGATGACGTCCTCCTTGCTTCTCCCTCGGCTCCTGCGCAGGCGTACTTTCTCTGCCCTGTTGAGGGCAGAGTAAATTACTACAGTGCGCAGGTGCCGGGAAAGGTCAGAGCGCTCCGGCGCCTACGCACTGCAGTACTCTGCCCTACCCTCATTAGGGCAGAGAAAGTACTCCTGCGCAGGAGCCGAGGGAGAAGCAAGAAGGAGGACGTCATCGTATGAAGATGGGAGGCACCGGACCGCGACACCCACCGCACCTTACCACGTCCCCAGGTGAGTATAATCTAACGTGTTTTTCTTATCTTTCAGGTTTCTTCGGGGGTTTATCTACAGCATTACAGAATGCTGTAGATAAATCCCTGATGGCTGTGGCCGCAGCTGATAGGCCGAAAATTAGGTGACAGATTCCCTTTAACCCCCTTCCCGACCCATGAAGCCTATGTAGGCATGAAAAGTCGTGCCTAAATGACCCATGACGCCTACGTAGGCATCATGGTATAAATCGGCCTCCTGTGGGTCTGGTGACCGGGGTCAATGAAAGGTCACCCGACCCGCACACACAGGACCCTTATACTTCACCACGGGGGGGTGGCTTAGCCCCCACGTGGCTACGATCGCTCTGATTGGCTGTTGAAAGTGAAACAGCCAATCAGAGCGATAGTAATATTTCATCAATGAAATTTGATGAAACATTACAATCCAGCCATGGCCGATGCTGCAGTAGCATCGGACATGGCTGGAGACACTAATTTAACCTCCCCACACCAGCTGGCGGGGGCTATCGGCCCCCGACACGGACTGACGGCAGCCATCGGCCACCGCCGTCACAATCTGCTCCCCCTCCCCTTCCCTCCGCTCCCCCCCGCAGTCCGCTCCCCCCCCTCACCCTCCACGGTGCCTCCGAGTCCCGCTCTGGCTTCCAGTGTCCCGGCTCATGGGCGCCGCAATCTTGGAAAATGGCGGGCACATTCGCAGTGCGATTGTAATATTTCCCCAATTAAATTTGGTGAAATATTACAATCAAGCCATGGCAGATGCTGCAATAGCATCGGCCATAAAAACATATGTGACATGCACAAGTGTGAACAAGTCAGTAAGACAATGCTCACACCACCCAATGTCATTTAGACACTGTTCACATGTTCAGGTTTTAAATACATTAGATAGGGACTGCTTCGTGAAGGGTTTCCGTGGCGTGGTGAAGCTGCTTGGTATACATTTTTTCCAAAAAAGTATCAATTAAATACCCTGTATTTGTTATACAGTACTTGCTGATTACTGTCATGTTTTTTTACTGCAGAGTATTTTTGCTAATTTGTCATTTTGTGTTCTCTTGTTGTGTTTCAGCCATTGGGTGGTGTGAGCATTGTCTTACTGACTTGTTCACACTTGTGCATGTCACATATGTTTTTAATCCGTTTTTCCTTGCTAAGCATGGTTTGGGAGACCCCACCCCTCTCCTGTGTGACATGCACATAAATGAGCTGTCTTACACCACAAGCCCATATACTAGGAGGCGCCTGTCTGTATCCTGTTCATTTAGACACTGTTCACATGTTCAGGTTTTAAATACATTAGATAGGGACTGCTTCGTGAAGGGTTACCGTGACATGGTGAAGCGGCTTGGTATACATTTTTTGCAAAAAACGTATCGATTAAATACCCTGTATTTGTTACACAGCACTTGTTGATTACTGTCATGTTTTTTACTGCAGAGTATTTTTGCAAATTTGTCATTTTGTGTTCTCTTGTTGTGTAATAGCATCGGCCATGGCTGCAGACACCGATGAGACCCCCCCACTGACTGATGGCACCGATAGGCCGACGGCAGCGATCGGTCACTGCAGTCATCATCAGCTCCCCTTCCCTCCGCTCCCCCCAGCCTTCTGATCCCCCCCCACCCACCCCGGTACCTCCTGTCCCTCTGGCCGTCCCGGTGTCCCGCATCATGGGCGTCGCCATCTTGGAAAATGGCGGGGGCATGCACAGTGTGCCCACTGGAATCTGCCGGCTGCAAATTCATTCATTTATTTTGATCACTGTGATAAACTCTCATAGGTAGGGACAAATAATAAAATAAAATATTTTTATTTTTCCGTTAGGGTTGGAATTAGGGTTAGGGTTGGAATTAGGGTTGGGATTAGGGTTAGGGTTGGAATTAGGGTCAAGGTTAGGGTTGGGTTGGGATTAGGGTTATGCTTGTGGTTTGGGTTAGAGTTGGGATTAGGGTTAGGGGTGTGTTGGGGTTAGGGTTGTGGTTAGGGTTATGATTAGGGTTGGAGTTAGAATTGAGGGGTTTGCACTGTTTAGGCACATCAGGAGGTCTCCAAACGTGACATGGCGCCACCATTTATTCCAGCCAATTTTGCGTTCAAAAAGTCAAACAATGCTCCCTCCATTCCGAGTCCCAACGTGTGCCCAAACAGTGGTTTACCCCCACATATGTGGTATTGGCGTACTCATGAAAAATTGCACAACTTTTGGGGTCTAATTTTTCCTGTTACCCTTGGGAAAATAAAAAAATGGGGGCTAAAATAATTTTTGTGGGAAAAAAAATGATTTTTTATTTTCATGGCTCTGCGTTATAAACTTCTGTGAAGCACTTGGGGGTTCAAAGTGCTCACCACACATCTAGATAAGTTCCTTGGGCGGTCTAGTTTCCAAAATGGGGTCACTTGTGGGGGGTTTCTACTGTTTAGGCACATCAGGGGCTCTGTGTCACGTCGCCGTCAGACACAGGGACTACTATTCCTGCCTCGGCCACTGGGAGGCGCCGGACTGTCACGTCGCCGTCAGATACAGGGACTGCTGTTCCTGCCTCGGCCACTGGGAGGTGCCGGACTGTCACGTCGCCGTCAGATACAGGGACTGCTGCTCCTGCCTCGGCCACTGGGAGGCGCCGGACTGTCACGTCGCCGTCAGATACAGGGACTGCCGATCCGATCTCAACCACTGGGAGGCACCGGGCGGTCACGTCACCGTCAGACTCAGGGACGGCTGTTCCTGCCTCGGCCACTAGGAGGCGCCGTGGTTTCCCTGTGGGTGGTGGTGACAGAGATGGGGCTCCTGCGCAGGCATTGCTCCTCTGTCATTCATGAAAGGGTTGGTGCATCACCATCTGGCCTGGTCCTGGGGGCGGTCCAAATGACATCATCAGACACTGAACCTGTGAGGGATAGCCTGATCCTTCAAATACCTTGGGGCCTGTCTTGCAGGCCGCCTGATATAGTCTTGGTTTCCCCAGTGTGCTAGTTTATTTGCTATCTTTGATTCTGACCTTTGCCTGGATTTCTGACTCTGCTTCTGCCTGACGATTTTGTACCTCTGCCACCCTCCTGGTTTACGACTCTGACCTTGGCCTGGTTTTTCACGCTGCGACTGCCTAACGATTTTGTACCTCTGCTGCCCTCCCGGTTTATGACTCTAACCTTGCCCTGGATTTGACTCTGCTGCTGTCTGCCATTTTTGTACCTCTGCTGCCCGCCTGGTTTAGACTCTGATTCCTGACTACGCTTTTGGTCCCGTTTTTTTAACCCCTTTCTGGTGACCGTCCTGCTCTTGTCCGCTGCTCTTATTCAGACAGCTACCTCCTGGGCTCTGCTGTAAATCGAGATCCCTGTATAGGAGTAAAGGGTATCGGGGTTCCTCGGGGTGCTGTCTTACTGCAGCCCAGACTTGCAGACGGACGTCACACTCTGCAAACTTAACATGACGCCCGCAGACCATTCCATCAAGTCGGCATTTTAAAACGGCACTACTTCACTTCCGAGCCCCGACGTGTGCCCAAACAGTGGTTCCCCCCACATATGAGGTACCAGTGTACTCAGGAGAAACTGGACAACAACTTTAGGTGTCCAATTTCTCCTGTTACCCTCGTGAAAATAAAAAATAGCGGGCTAAAAAATAATTTTTGAGGAAAAAGATTTTTTATTTTTTCTGCTCTGCGTTATACTCTTCTGTGAAGCACTTGGGGGTTCAAAGTGTTCACCACACATCTAGATAAGTTCCTTCGGGGTTCTAGTTTCCAAAATGAGGTCACTTGTGGGGGAGCTCCAGTGTTTAGGCACACAGGGACTCTCCAAACGCGACATGGTGTCCGCTAAGGATTGGAGCTAATTTTCTATTCAAAAAGTCAAATGTCGCTCCTTCCCTTCCGGGCCCTGCCGTATGCACAAACAGTGGTTTATGACCACATATGAGGTATCAGTGTACTCAGGAGAAAGTGCCCAACAAATTTTAGGATCCATTTTACACTGTTGCCCATGTGAAAATGAAAAAACTGAGGCTAAAAGAAAATTTTTGTGAAAAAAAAGTACTTTTTTTTTACGGATCAATTTGTGAAGCACCTGGGGGTTCAAAGTACTCACTATGCATCTAGATAAGTTCCTTGGAGTGTCTAGTTTCCAAAATGGGGTCACTTGTGGGAGAGCTCCAATGTTTAGGCACACCTGGACTCTCCAAACGCGACATGGCAACCGCTAAATATTCCAGAATATTTTCCATTCAAAAAGTCAAATGGCGCTCCTTCCCTTCTGAGCCCTGCCGTGCGCCGAAACAGTGGTTTATAACCACCTATGAGGTATCGGTGTACTCAGGAGACAATAGTACAAATATAAACAAAAAGTGAAATATATAAGAAATAGGCATGACAAATGTTTTTTAACACTATCATGTTTTTTACAAAGGAGATATATATATATATATATATATATATATATATATATATATATATATAAGCAAGTATTTAAGGTAAAAATGTACATTTATAGCTTTTTCTGGAGTGTTTAACTTGAGGACAATCACGTTTGATGCTCCAGCAATAGTCAGCCATCATATGTACATCACATCTACCCTGGTAACGGTCTTCCATAACCTTCAAATCTTGGTGAAATCGTTCACCTTGCTCATCGCTAATAGCACCAAGATTTTCCGGAAAGTTGGCAAGATGGCAATGCAGAAAATGTAGTTTAATACTCATGTTGCAACCAAGCGCTTTGTAGATCTCCAATAGTTTCTGAACAATTTCTTTGTAATTACTTGCACGTGTATTTCCAAGAAAGTTCTTGACGACGTCTTTGAATGATAACCAAGCATTCTTCTCAAGATCTGACATAGTCCCGGTGAAATGTTCATCTTTGATGAGCTGTCGAATTTGTGGACCATCAAACACACCAGCCTTGATTTTTTTCAATGGACAGTCCAGGAAGTGCCCACATGATGTACTTAAAACAGTCGCCGTCAGTTGGCAATGCTTTTACAAATTGCTTCATGAGACCTAGTTTTATGTGCAGAGGTGGGAATAGTATATTCTTCCTGTCAACAAGTGGCTGATGTAGAATGTTAGGATCTCCAGGTTTAAGACCTGATCTTGGAGGCCAATTCGACTCAACCCAATGCTTTTCTCGAGCTCTGCTATCCCACATACAGAGAAAGCAGGGATACTTTGTGTACCCACGTTGCTGACCAAGAAGGAAGCAAACCATTTTAAGGTCAACACTGATGATCCAATTGTGTGTGTCATATTTCAATAACTCAATAACTCTCTTTGCATCTCCATGTTCTTCACGAAGAGAGACAGAATGCCCAATAGGGACTGCACCAAATAAATTGCCATTGTGTAGAAGGACACACTTAAGACTCCGCTTTGAGCTATGAATAAACAGTCGCCATTCATTTGGATTGTACATTGAAAGCCCTAATTCTTGTAGTAAACCAGGAATATTATGGCAAAACACAAAACCGCTGTCACACCGAAAGTACTGCAAAAATGTACTTTCTCTAGTACGAAAGTATGATACCTTCGCTCCTTGTTCAAGTAACTGTTTCTCATTCAGCCTTGATGCTAGTAATTTTGAAGCTTTTTTTTGATAAGCCCAATTCACGTGCTAAATCATTTAACTCGTGCTGATCAAATCCCTTACGAACTGAATCCTTGTGACTTTCAAATTCTGCATCATTGCTGTCACTGTGTTCATCAACATCACTCAAAACTTCTAGAGATGGTAGCTGTTCGAAAACTGGCACTGGAATTTCAGCTGAATGAGGCTTTGGTCTGATAGCTGACGGTAGATTTGGATATTCTATTTTACTTTTATTTTTGCTGTTAAATCCTGATGTTTTCACTAAACAGAAGTAACAGTCTGTGGAATGACTTTTTTGCTCTCTCCACACCATGCCAACTTTTCACGTGTTCCTTTGGTCCACATCCGTAAACTCTCGACACACTGCTTGCACACTATGTAAGGGGACCATGGCTTATCTTGATCACCGAGTTTTACTTTAAAATATGCAAAATATGCTTGTTTGACAAATGCACTGATGTTTGCCCTTTGAACTGGAATGGTGAAAACACCACAAATACAGCAGAAGGAGTCAGGGTTGTTTAGGCATTTACGACGAGAGGAAGAAGGAGCAGGCATGAACTGAAACAAATGAAATATGTACATAAGTAAATAAAACACTGAGATGGAAAGTTACAAGCTTTGAAAACTAACAAAGAAAAAAATCATAAAAGATATCTAAATTACAACTAAGCGCACAATGTAAAGAGAAAAGCTATCACAAATCCTATTTATTCCTACTACGATACATTTTTTTAGTAAAGATATTGATAATTATGACGTATTGGGAGCTGTACACACCTCTCACCACACTGTCTCAGTTGTGACTACTCTTACAAGTTGCCACGTAGCTCTATATGAGTCGAATTGTACTCAGATAACAAGTCTTATTACAGAAATCAGTGCAATTGTGCTTCTATGGCAGGTAAGTTGAGGAGGAAAAACTTGATGTGATAGAAAAAAACTGACTACATTTTTGGAATCAGCATGCCAATTTTAGTATAAATCAGCTCAAAAACCTAACTCAACAGAAAATTTTTTTCAAATTGTTCCCCAGTGCTAAATTTACCACTAACATGAAGCCCAATATGTCACGAAAAACATTCTCAGAATCGCTAATATGCGTTGAAGCGTTCCTGAGTTATTACCTCATAAAGGGACACTGGTCAGAATTGCAAAAAATGGCCAGGTCATTAAGGTCAAAATAGGCTGGGTCATGAAGGGGTTAAGCTGCAAATTGGCTCCCTCACTAAGGGGTTAATAGAAGGACTGACTAATTTGTTTACTATTGCAAAGAGAGGAGAGAATCTCATTTATTTTAGTAGATGTAAGATTAAGGTTTATTTACATTTCATTATATTGTGCATTCACACAGCGCTAGTCCAAATAATCATGCTGTGTAAAGAGTCTGCCAATCACCTGACGAACGTGAAAACTTTCGTTCATAGGAAGAAATGATCTGTTGGCTTTGAATGATTTTCAATATCGGCAGCTCATCATACTATGTAATCAGGACCTGTCCTGTCAAGTAAATGGCAGACTATATAAACAGAACGATCTATTACTGATTGTTTTGTGTAATGAAAGAAGGCTCATGAACATTTTTGTTAAAAAAAAAAAAAAAAAATTAAAGCCTTAACCCCTTAACGACCGCCGAAACGCCTTTTAACGGCGGTAATTAAGGGTACTAAAACCACAGCGCCGTTAATTCACGGCGCTGTGATTTAAGTGAATAGCGCCCCCCAGTGTCGGATTTTATCCGGGGTCTCGGCTGCCAGGGGTAGCCGAGACCCCAGAGAACATGAATCGGTCGGTTTTTACCGACCCCCGCTTTTGCGATCGCCGTTATTAACCCTATAACGGTGACAGCAAAAAAAAAAAAGCCGCGATTTCACATTTAATTTCTCCTCTGATGTGATCGCACATCAGAGGAGAGAGAAATAGGGTCCCCGATCCCCCCCCGGTACCTCTCCATGGCCCTCCGTCCCCTCCCGGTGGTCCCACGTCCCGCCGGCATCCTCCGATGGGCGCCGCCATCTTGAAAATGGCGGGCGCATGCGCAGTGCGCCCGCCGGGAATCTGCCGGCTCCGGCTGGCAGATTCCATTAATTATTTTGATCACTATGATAAACTTTCATAGTGATCAAAATAAAAAAAATAGTACATAACCCCCCCGTTTATCACTCCCTAAAATATTTTCTTTATTTCATTATATTTAATGAAATAAAGAAAATATTTTTTTTTTCAGTTTTCCATTAGGGTTAGGGTTAGGGTAGGGTTAGGGTTAGGGTTGGGCTAGGGTTAGGGTTGAGCTAGGGTTAGGGCTAGGGTTAGGCTAGGGTTAGGGTTGTGCTAGGGCTAGGGTTAGGGCTCGGGTCACGACTAGGGTTAGAATTAGGGTTGGGGCGAACTAGAATTAGGGTTAGGATTAGGGTTGGGATTAGGGTTAGGGTTGGGATTAGGGTTAGGGGTGTGTTGGGGTTAGGGTTGGAGCAAGAATTGAGGGGTTTCCACTATTTGCCAACTTTGGGGGTCTAAAAAAATCACTTTTGTGGAAATAAAAAAAGACTTTTTATTTTCACGGCTCTGCGTTTATAAACTTTTGTGAAGCGCTTGGGGGTTCAAAGTGCTCACCACACATCTAGATAAGTTCATTAGGGGGTCTAATTTCCAAAATGGGGTCACTTGTGGGGAGTTTCCACTGTTTAGGCCCATCAGGGGCTCTGCAAGCGCAACATGATGCCCGCAGACCATTCCATCAAAGTCTGCATTCCAAAATGGCACTCCTTCCCTTCCGAACTCTCCCATGCGCCCAAACAGTGGTTCCCCCCCACATATGGGGTATCGGCGTACTCAGGACAAATCGCATAACAACTGTGCGGGTATGATTTCTCCTGTTACCCTTGTAAAAAATAAAAATTTGGGGGCGAAAAGATCATCTTTGTGGAAAAAAATAGATTTCTTATTTTCACGGCTCTACGTTATAAACTTCTGTGAAGCCCTTGGGGATGCAAAGTGCTCACCACACATCTAGATAAGTTCCTTAATGGGTCTAGTTTCCAAAATGGGGTCACTTGTTGGAGGTTTCCACTGTTTAGGCACATTAAGGGCTCTCCGAACGCAACATGGCATCCGATCTCAATTCCAGCCAATTCTGCGTTGAAAAAGTCAAACGGCGCTCCATCCCTTGCGAGCTCTGCCGTGTGCTGAAATAGTGGTTTACCCCCACATATAGGGTATCGGCGTATTCAGGAGAAATTGTACAACAAATTTTGTGGTTGATTTTCTCTTTTAACACTTGTGAAAATAAAAAAAATTGGTTCTGAAGTAAATTTTTTGCAAAAAAAAGTTAAATATTAATTTTTTCCTTCCACATTGCTTTAGTTCCTGTGAAGCACTTAAAGGGTTAATAAACTTCTTGAATGTGGTTTTGAGCACCTTGAGGGGTCTAGTGTTTAGAATGGTGCCACTTTTGGGTATTTTCTGTCATGTACACCCCTCAAAATGACTTTAAATATGATGTGGTCCCTAAAAAAATGGTTTTGTAAATTTTGTTGTAAAAATGAGAAATCGCTGGTCAACTTTTAACCCTTATAACTTCCTAACAAAAAAAAATTTTGCTTCCAAAATTGTGCTGATGTAAAGTAGACATGTGGGAAATGTTATTTATTAAGAAATTTGTGTGACACATCTCTCTGATTTGAGGGCATAAAAATTTAAAGTTTTAAAATTGCAAAATTTTCAAAATTTTCGCCATATTTCCATTTTTTTCATAAATAAACACAAGACTTATCGAAGAAATTTTACCACTAATATGATGTACAATATGTCACGAAAAAACAGTCTTAGAATCAGCGGGATCCATTAAAGCGTTCCAGAGTTATAACCTCATAAAGGGACAGTGGTCAGAATTGTAAAAATTGGCCTGGTCATTAAGCTGCAAACTGGCTCTGTCGCTAAGGGGTTAATATACCTTAAATGCTTACGCTAACACAAAACTAGAGAAAACACTTCTTGCAAACAGAACCAAATTGAGTGTTTGAAGCTAAAAGATATATCTTTTATTCCTACAAAATATTAAAAAATCACACATGGGTTTATAACATAGACAAACTGATGGTAACAAAGAATGTGAATCATGTAAATAGATGGGTCCTGGTGGTGGATAAATGAAGGAGAGGAAATCAGAAAAAAGTATCCATATATTCCTCAGTGACAATTAGGCGTCCTCAAAAAACCTTCCCACTATTAATTACAAATTGGCCCATAAGAGTATTGATCTCAATTCTTATCCATTCAGCTGAATGATCCCCCACAAAGTGCAAATAAATCCCCAATGCACATTTCACTTCCCAAGGGGCGAGTGATTGATTAAAACAGTGTTCACTGCAGGACCTTAGCCCCTTACCGACCTGTGACACAGCGTATGCGTCATGAAAGTCTGTGCCAATCCGACCTATGACGCATACCCTGTGTCATGACTTCAAAGCCCCCCTGCGGGTCGGGTGACCGGGGTCACTGAAAGGTCACCCGACCCGCAATGACAGGAGGCTTTGTGCTTCACCCCAGGGAGGGTGGCTTAGCCCCCCTGTGCCTACGATCGCTCTGATTGGCTGTTGAAAGTGAAACAGCCAATCAGAGCGATAGTAATATTTCATCAATGAAAATTGATGAAATAGTACAATCCAGCCATGGCCGATGCTGAAATGGCTGGAGACACTAATTTAACTCCCCCACACCGACTGACGGTGCCGAACGGCGGCGAACGGCCGCCGCTGTCATAGTCTGCCCCCTCCCTCTCACTCCCCACGATACTTACAAAGCCCCCTGGCCGTCCCGGTGTCCCGCCGTCCCGGTTCATGGGCGCCGCCATCTTGGAAAATGGAGGGCGCATTGCTCGCCGGCATTTCCCGGCTGCAGATTCATTTTTTTTTTAAATTTTGATCACTGTGATAAACTCTCACAGTGATAAAAATAAAAAAAAGAAAATCACTGCCCCTCTTATCACCCCCCATAGGGACAAATAATAAAATAAATAAAATATTTTTATTTTTCAGTTAGGGTTAGGGCTAGGGTTAGAGCTAGGGTTAGGGTTATGGCTAGGGTTAGGGTTGGAATTAAGGTTAAGATTAGGGTTAGGGGTGGGTTGGGGTTGAGATTAGGGTTAGAGTTGGGATTAGGGTTGTGGTTAGGGTTATGATTAGGGCAGGGATTAAGGTTGGGGTTAGGCTTGGAGATAGAATTGAGGGGTTTCCACTGTTTAGGCACATCACGTGGTCTCCAAACACGACATGGCGCCACCATTTATTCCAGCCAATTTTGCCTTCAAAAAGTCGAACAGTGCTCCCTCCATTCCGAGCCCCGACGTGTGCCCAAACAGTGGTTTGCCCCCACATATGGGGTATCAGCGTACTCCGGAAAAATTGCACAACAACTTTGGGAGTCTAATTTCTCCTGTTACCCTTGGAAAAAGTAAAAATTGGGGGCTAAAAAAGTTTTTTGTGGGAAAATTTTTTTTTATTTTCACGGTTCTGCGTTATAAACTTGTGTGAAGCACTTGGGGGTTCAACGTGCTCACCATACATCTAGATTAGTTCCTTGGGTGGTCTAGTTTCCAAAATGGGGTCATTTGTGGGGGGTTTCCACTGTTGAGGTACATCAGGGGCTCTGCAAACGTAACATGACGCGCGCAGACCATTCCATCAAGTCGACATTTCAAAACATCACTAGTTCCCTTCCGAGCCCCAACGTGTGCCCAAACAGTGGTCCTCCCCCACATATGGGACACCAGCGGACTCAGGAGAAACTGAACAACAACTTTTGGGGTCCAATTTATCCTGCTACCCTTGTGAAAATAAAAAGTGGGCTAAAAATCATTTTATGAGGAAAAAATTATTTTTTTTTTCACGGTTCTGCGTTATAAACTTCTGTGAAGCACTTGGGAGTTCAGAGTGCTCACGACACATCTAGATAAGCTCCTTAGGGGGTCTAGTTTCCAAAATGGGGTCATTTGTTGAAAGTTTAGGCACACAGGGTCTCTCCAAACACGACATGGTGTCCGCTAATGATTGGAGCTAATTTTCCATTCAAAAAGCCAAATGGCGCTCCTTCCCTTCCGGGCCCTGCCGTGCGCCCAAACAGTGGTTTATGACCACATATGAGGTATCGGTGCACTCAGGAGAAATTGCCCAACAAATTTTATGATCCATTTTATCCTGTTGCCCATGTGAAAATGAAAAAACTGAGGCTAAAATAAAATTTTTGTGAAAAAAAGTTTTTTTTTTTGTTTTTTACAGATCAATTTGTAAAGCACCTGGGGGTTCAAAGTGATAACTATGCATCTAGATAAGTTCCTTGGAGGGTCTAGTTTCCAAAATGTGGTCACTTGTGGGGGAGCTCCAATGTTTAGGCGCACAGGGGCTCTCCAAACGCGACATGGCAACCGCTAAATATTCCAGCATATTTTCCATTCAAAAAGTCAAATGGCGCTCCTTCTCTTCTGAGCCCTGCCATGTGCCCAAACAGTGGTTTATAACCACATGTGTGGTATCGGTGTACTCAGGATAAAATGGATACTAAAATTTGTTGGGCAATTTCTCCTGTTACCCATGTGAAAATGAAAAAAATGATGCTAAAAGAAAATTTTTGTTACAAAAATTAAAATGTCCATTTTTTCCTTCCACGTTGCTTTAGTTCCTGTGAAGCACCTGAAGGGTTAATAATCTTCTTGAATGTAGTTTTGAGTAGTTTGAGGGGTGCAGTTTTTAGAATGGTGTCACTTTTGGATATTTTCTACCATATAGACCCCTCAAAGTGACTTCAAATGTGAGGTGTTCACCCCAAAAAAAATGGTTTTGTAAATTTTGTTGTAAAAATGAGAAATCGCTGGTCAACTTTTAACCCTTATAACTTCCTAACATTGTTTTCAAAATTATGGTGATGTAAAGGAGACATGTGGGAAATGTTATTTAGTAACTATTTTATGTCACATAAGGCTAGTTTCACACTTGCTTTTTTTTGCAGCGCGTTTTTCCCGCAAAAAAACGCATTGAAAAAACGCATACATAAGCATACAACTGCTGCGTTTTTTTCAAGCATTTTTATGAGCATGCATGAAAAAAACGCAGCGTTTTTATGCGTTTGTATGCGTTTTTAGCGCGTTTTTACCGCGTTTGCGTTTTTTTCCAACATTTTTAGGTGGCCCCTCACACTACCCAAACCATGACTTTACTAACCCTAACCCTGACCCTAACCCTAACCCTAACCCTGACCCTAACCCTAACCCTAACCCTGACCCTAACCCTTAACCAAATCATACTTAACCCTAACCCAAACCCTAAACCCTAACTAACCCTAACCCTAACCCTAACCCTGACCCTAACCCTAACCCTAACCCTGACCCTAACCCTAACCCTAACCCTGACCCTAACCCTAACCCTAACCCTGACCCTAACCCTTAACAAAACCATACTTAACCCTAATCCTGACCCTAACCCTGACCCTAACCCTTAACAAAACCATACTTAACCCTAACCCTGACCCTAACCCTAACCCTAACCCTAACCCTAACCCTGACCCTAACCCTAACCCTAACCCTAACCCTAACCCTGACCCTAACCCTTAATAAAACCATACTTAACCCTAATCCTGACCCTAACCCTGACCCTAACCCTTAACAAAACCATACTTAACCCTAACCCTGACCCTAACCCTAACCCTAACCCTAACCCTAACCCTAACCCTGACCCTAACCCTAACCCTAACCCTAACCCTGACCCTAACCCTTAATAAAACCATACTTAACCCTAATCCTGACCCTAACCCTGACCCTAATCCTTAACAAAACCATACTTAACCCTAACCCTGACCCTAACCCTAACCCTGACCCTAACCCTAACCCTAACCCTGACCCTAACCCTTAACAAAACCATACTTAACCCTAATCCTGACCCTAACCCTGACCCTAACCCTTAACCAAACCATACTAAACCCTAACCCTGACCCAAAACCCAACCCTAACCCTGACCCTGACCCTAACCCTAACCCTAAACCCCCTTAACTAACCCTAACTCTAACTCAAACCCCTAAATTCCATTGTAAAAAAAAAAAAACGCTTATGCAAAAAAACGCTTACATGAGCATGCCAGTGCGCACATATGCGCATCCATAGGCTATAATGGCACTTTTTAGCGCAAAACGTGCGCATATGTGCGCATGCGCTTTTTTGCAGGGCCAAAAAATGCAACATGATGCGTCTGGAAAATCCAATCGCACACCCCAAAAAAACGCAGCGCTTGAAAATCGCATACATGCGCTTACAAGCGCGCAAGTATGCGCACCCATGTTAAAGATAGGGGAAAAAACGCATGCGCAGGTTAGCGTTTTTTTCCAGCGCTAAAAAACGCAAATGTGAAACCAGCCTAACTCTCTGGTTTAACAGAATAAAAATTCAAAATTTGAAAATTGCAAAATTTTCACCAAATTAACGATTTTTTTTCACAAATAAATGCAAAAATTATCAACCTAAATTTACTACTAACATGAAGCCCAACATGTCACGAAGAAACAATCTCAGAATCGCTAGGATCCGTTGAAGCGTTCCAGAGTTATTACCTCATAAAGGGACACTGGTCAGAATTGCAAAAAATGGCCAAGTCATTAAGGTCAAATTAGGCTGGGTCATGAAAGGGTTAAATCCTCGTGACCTTAATCTCATGACTGGTATTGGACTGCCGACACCTGCACAGATTGCCACACGTACCCCTCATCCATCCCCAGCCATCAGACTGCTACCACGCATGTCCTGGAGCGAGAACACATTGCAAAGGCTTCCGGACAAGAGCAGAACGGTAAAAAGATGCATAGACTGGAGCGGAGAAGAGCGCACCTGCACTCCAGTCTCAGAGGCAACAGATACAAAAACAAAGGTAAATAACAATCCTCCATCAGGGGAACACAGATGGAAGACTGGTGAAAATGGCAAACATATTTAAGCCAAAGCAAACAAATTCTATCCAGTAAACAATAAACGTGCATTGCCAATCGGTCATAGATTCCTCTAGATATGTAGTATGTACCACAGCTGTCATAAATTGTCTCAGGCTTTATCTTTCAAATTTTTTGTGAATGATGGAAATGAATCCCGTAAAAGCAATAACGGATCTACCAGGTCCTATGCAGAACTGCAGGTGAACAAAGGTATCATTCTCAAATAGAAAATAAATAAATCTATACATGAAAAAAATAATAGTAATAAAAAAAATCTGAAAAAAAGCACATATAAAAGTCGTGGCAATTTAAACTAGTGTTTCGTTTTAAATCAGAAGGGTCCATGGTACCCAGAGAAACAATTTAGGGCAACCACATGAGACGTAATAGATCACATAGGTAATGCGTTATAAGTTGTTTGGAGAAATGTTGTAGTCCATTTGCAGAATCCAAAGTGGTGCTATGAAGGACATTGGTGCAAGCAAGATAGCGGCCACACGGAAAGAAGCCTTTGAAGGGGTCCCAATCAAAGGCTTCTATCTGTGCGGATGCCACGTTTGCTCCAAAATGTATGTGTAGCTCACATCAAGGGAACTGAGAATTCCAGTGTGTGAGCTTGTGAGGGGTATTAGTGCTGCCAGGACAGCGGCTGTTGTTATGGAGGTAATAACAAATAAGTTATAGCTCTCAGAATAAAACGATGCAAAACTATTTTTTTCTATAAAATTGTTTTTATTGCGTAAAAGCACCAAAATATAAAAAAAAAATAAATGTGGTATCGCTGTAATCGTGCTGATCCAAAGAATAAAGTCAATGTAAAAAATGTCATGTGCCTTAAAATGGTACCAATAAAAATGTCAAGTCGTCCCTCAAAAAACAGGCAAATATGAAAAGACTGACCGTCCCTTGCAAACATAAATAGGATCTGTGCAGGTGCTTACTAAGAGTAGCCATCTCCATATATAACAAAAAAAAAAAGTAGCACTCTGTAGCGCTATAGCATGCAAACATGAAAGATAAGTAATTTGATTTGCATTACTTCTCTAGAAAATATGGAAAATTGAGAATACTTGGCGCATAAATTGCAAATTCATGTGTACCCTGCAGCTGCGACAAGGCTGTTCTCGTTGCTAGCACCTATCTTATCCTATAACGCTGCCAGGTAAACATGAATTGTCCGATTTATGCACTAAGTATTTTTACCCGTACCCGCCTGATTTCTGTTTGGAAGTGACGGTCAGTCTTTTGATATTTGTACACATAGGCTGTCTGACTGAGCATTCCGCCCCTCCGACTCTGGAGGTTTTAGTCACGGCAGGATCCCACCTTCACATATAAATGTAGGCTTCAGCTTGAGAGGATTCACATTAGGCAGGATCCCAGCAACGAGATTCACCTTATCGTGGCTCCCTGGTACACATGAATTAGCCAATTTATGCGCTAAGTATTCTCAATTTTTCATATTTTTTATAGCCGTACTCTGTTACTCTGTTACTCTGTCAACAAAAGCGGAAACAAATGACACTCAAGACAGGGTACTCAGAAGGAAGCTAAGAAAAAGGAAGCAAAACTTCTTTCCTGCATGCTGACCAACGCAAGAAGCCTGACCAATAAGATTGTAGATCTGGAGTTGATAATGTATGAGGAAAAATACAACATAGTAGGAATAACTGAGACATGGTTAAATGACAGCTATGACTGGGCGGCTAACTTGCAAGGATATGATTTGTTTAGGAGGGATCGTAAAAAAAGGAAAGGGGGTGGAGTCTGTATATATATAAAGTCCACTTTAAAGCCCACACTAAGAGAAGATATACAAGAGGGAAATGAAGAGGTGAAGTCTCTATGGGTGGATATACAAGGAGGGAAAAGTAATAAAATCCTCATAGGGGTTTGTTATCCACCAAATATAGCAGAAGCCTCTGAAAATGTATTATTGAAACAAATAGACAAAGCAGCAAATCACAATGAGGTGATTATTATGGGGGACTTCAACTACCCCGAAATAGACTGGGAAACTGAAACTTGCGTATCTCAGAAAGGAAACCAATTTCTGTCACTGACCAAGGATAATTATCTGTCACAACTTGTGCAGGGCCCAACTAGGGGGACAGCCCTTCTGGACTTGCCCGTATTTTTCGGACTATAAGACGCACCGGACCATAAGACGCACCCCAATTTTCAGAAGGAAAATAGGGAAAAAATAATGTGTCAAATGGGGGGCCCCGTCTTACAGTCCGAATTCAGCTTACCTGGGAAGGGATCCGGCACAGGTGGAGGAGTGGTCACAGGGGTCATTCAGTGGTCCAGGCTCGTGCGGTGGCGGCTCTGTGCTGGGGCAGGTTGGTTGTGCTGGAGCATCTGGGCTGGGGCAGCTGTGCTGGGGCAGCTGGGCTCTGCTGGGGCAGCTTAGCTGTGCTGAGGCTGGGGCAGCTGGGCTGTGCTGGGGCAGCTGGGCTTGGGGCAGCTGTGCTGTGCTGGGGCAGGTGGGCTCTGTGGGGTGAGGGTGGCGGCTCTCTGCTCTGGTGCAGGGGCGGCGGCGGATCCGCCGGCATTTCCTCCAAGCCCGGAGGCCCCCGCACATCCCTTGCTGTCCGCCGCCATGTTGCGGTGGCCTCCGGGAACATGGACGCCGGGAAGATGGCCGCCGGTCCGGGGACGGCGCATGCGCAGGTTCAGATCTCATCCCCAGATCTCGGGGGACGAGATTCCTATTTCTGCAATGAGATCTGGTCCTGCAGAGATCCCGCCGCCCCTGCACCTTAGCACAGAGAGCCGCTACCCCTGCACCGGAGCACAGCCCGCTGCCACCACCGCACTACAGAGCCCCGCGGCACCCGCACCAGCCTCCAGCCATGATCGGAGGTTAGTGTATTGCGACCTTAAGATGCACCCTCCACTTTCCACCAAAATTTTTGGGGAAAAAAGTGCGTCTTATGGTCCGAAAAATACGGTAATTTTAAGCAACAGGCCAGATAGAATAACAGAAGTACGAGTCGATGGGCACCTAGGGAACAGTGACCACAATATAATACAATTCCACTTGTCCTTCAGTAAGGTGCCCTGGAAAGGGGTTACAAAAACGCTGAATTTCAGGGAAGCAAAGTTTGATCAGCTTAGAGAGGACCTTCACCAAATTGATAGGGACAATGTCCTCAAAAATAGGAGCACGGAAAATAAATGGGAAATATTTAAATCAGTTTTGCACACCCACTGCGAGCTAGCCATACCGTACAGAAATAAAAGGGCTAGGAACAGGAGAACACCAATGTGGCTAAATAAGGATGTAAAAAGGGCAATAAATAACAAGAACAAGGCATTTAAGAAGCTAAAACAAGAAGGCAATGAAGAAGCATTAAAAAGTTATAGAGAAAAAAATAAAATGTGTAAAAAAAAACAAATACATTAAGCAAAAGTGGAAACTGAGAGTCTCATTGCTAAGTAAAGTAAAACAAACTCCCACTATTCTTTAATTATATAAACAGTAAAATGATTAAAATTGATGGTGTTGGCCCTTCAAAGAACAATGAGGGTGATATCATAGAGAGCGATGTGGGAAAAGCAAATGTTTTTAAATACTTTTTTTCTCAACAGTGTTCACACAGGAAAAGGATTTGCCAGGAGAAATGCAGAGTGATAACGTAAACTCCCCGTTAAGTATTACCTGCCTAACCCAGGAAGAAGTGCAGAACCGCCTTAATAAGATTAAAATTGACAGATCACCAGGCCCTGATGGCATTCACCCTCTGTATTAAGGGAGTTAAGTAATGTTATAGACAGGCCTCTGTTACGTGTTACGGAACCACTCAGCACCAAGAATATGTTGTGCAGTTATATGTATGTATAATAGGTTCCATGGGAGATGCATGTCCCTAATGTATCAGCCCACAGGCTGCGCCCTGGGCAGAGGGGACACGATATTCCCCTTTTGTCCGCCCCCTCCCCCCCACCTTTGTAATTCCCACAGTAAATAACGGCAGGCTCCGGCCACCTGCGGCTATTGTAATGTAAGTCTGGCCTGCCGCTTTTCTATTTGCCTGCCCTCTGTATCTGTGTTATATATTCTGTGTCCTGTGAGTAAAGTGTTGTCAGACTGGAAATACGTGGAGAAGCAGTGATCTTTTATATGCGCCCATGTAACCAAGGAATTCCAGCCAGCGTCCTAAATTCAGACTCCAGCCAAAGCAGAGTGGACCTCCGGAAACACTGGGTGGTACTGAAAGAGGTACCTGAGATTGGAAGACCCCGTTACACTGGTGGCAGCCAGCGGGATATGATACCCCTTCTGCAGGAGGAGACTGAATTCCAGAGGGAGGTAAAGAACAGACTGGCGTTCTATGGCCCAAACCCTGCAGTAGAGATCATACGAGAGGTGATGGCTGATGTGCGTACTGATCGGAAGGAAAAGATGGCCGAGCGGACCAGGATAGAGCTAGCCAAGATGGAGATGGCAGAGCGGACCAAAGTGGAGCAGGCCAAGATGGAGATGGCAGAGCGGAGAGAGGAGGGTACCTGGTCGCTGGAGCAGGGGGAGCTCTGGCTTTCGACCAGGTACCTTTAACAGTAAGCCACAAAAAGATCCAGTATAATGCCTTCCGACAGTTGGGGGAGGCAGAGGAAGACATTGATGGTTTTCTGCAGGACTTTGAGCAGCAGTGTGCCTTTCATCAAGTAAAGCCGGAGGAACGGGTTCAGATTCTGGCCAGCAAGCTGACAGGCCGGGCAGCGGACGCCTATCGCACGGTACCTGATGAGGACTGTATGGACTGCGAGCAGATCAAAGAAGTGATCTTGGCCCGGTATGCGCTGACACAAGAGGCATACCGCCAAAAGTTCCGCGGACTTATACAACGCGTAACCGATACTTACGCTGAATGGGCCTGTAAATTACGGCGGTCACTGCTACAGTGGGTACAAGGGAGCCAAGCAACCACTAAGGAGGACGTCCTCCAGCTGTTCTTGTTAGAACGATTCTTTAATGGACTAACCCCCGAGACTCAGGAGTGGCTTCGGAACAGGCTGCCAACGACTCTTGAGGAAGCCGCTCGTCTGGCCGATGAACATCATGATGCCAGGAGGCCTCAGTTGTCCGGATCAAAGATGGTTACTAGGGGCCCGCCCATGGACCTGGAGGGTCCCAAACCACCGAAGATTGTAGGGGGACCAGCTAGAAACCCGGCCTACCACAGTCCCCCTGGGGCGTGATGCCACACCTGCCGTCAGCTGGGCCACCTGCAAAGACAATGTCCCAACCAGACTCTGCATACCCAGTGGCCAAAGGCGGGAACAGCTGCCTTCAGCCGGGATGCTGTACACGGCTACCAAGGCGAAGCTGACCCGGCATTGGGGGCTACGACTAACCAAGGGGTGGAAGAGATGGAGGAAGTGCTGCATGAAGTAGAGCCCGTGCAGGCAGCCCGGGCAGATAATCGACAACAGCATCGACAGGTCGTGTGGGTTAATGGGAAACGTATGTAGGGACTAAGAGATTCCGGGGCAACTTTGACCATTGTGAAGCCTCATGTCGTCCGGGACCAAGAGAAGACGGACCGGACAGTGGCAGTCCGTGTAGCAGGGGGAGCTATACATCGGCTGCCCACTGCTAGGATTCACCTGAACTGGGGAGTTGGGGATGGCCTTGTTGAGGTCGGCTTGATGGGAGGATTTGCCTGCAGACGTCTTACTGGGAAATGACTTGGGGTCTATGTTGTCTGCATTCTCGGTTGCCCCTCTGGCTGAGACATATCCTGTGACCACCCGGAGACAAGCTCGAGCTGAGGAGGCGGAATCACACTCAGAGGGGGCCCAGGTAAGACATCCCAGCCCTACAGGTAAACCCATAGCCAGACACATTTCTTGGGCCACCCCAGATGAATTTAAGAGGGAGTTACTTGAGGATCCTTCATTGGAGGGATATCGTGGGAAGGCACAGGAGGTGAGAGGGGTACTGGAAGGGGAACAGTTTGTATGGAAGCAGGGACTCCTCTACCGGATCACAGAGCAGCACCACACAGGGACGAGCTCCACTATCAAACGACATCTGTTAGTTCCCAAGAAGTATAGGCAGGAGTTACTGCGAATCTCTCATGACATACCCTTGGCCGGGCACTTCGGCGTCAGTCGCACCAGGCATCGTCTGACACAAAGCTTCTTTTGGCCGAGGGTAACCTATGATGTTCGTCAGTACTGCCAGACCTGTGACAGTTGCCAGCGCATTGGCAAGAGGGGGGATCAATGCAAGGCCAAATTTACACCCCCTCCCCATTGTGCAGGAACCATTTAGCCGAGTAGCGGTCGATCTGATAGGGCCGTTAGCCAAACCCAGTCCGTCAGGGAAAAGGTATATATTGACAGTGGTAGATTATGCCACACGGTATCCAGAGGCGGTTGCATTACCTAACATACTGGCAGAGACAGTGGCGGCCGCCCTGCTCCAGGTTTTCTCACGGGTTGGATTTCCCTGGGAGATTATCTCGGACCAGGGTACCCAGTTTACAGCAGAGGTGACCAAGCAACTGTGGAAGCTGTGTGTCGTAAAGTCCATTAGAAGTGTCCCGTACCACCCGCAAACCAATGGGTTTGGTGAACGCTTTAACGGGACATTAAAACAGCTCATTGGGACTTTCACCAGGACCTACAGGGACTGGGAGAAATTCTTGCCACACCTCCTGTTTGCCTATCGGGAGGTGCCCAAAGAATCCATGGGGTTCTCCCCATTCGAGCTGGTATACGGGAGACGGGTAAGGGGACCCCTAGACTTAGTGCTAGAACACTGGGAAGGGGAGGGCCTCATAGAAGGGGTACCTATTGAACCCTATGTGCTGGAATTCCGGGACCGCCTACAGGAGCTGACCCAGGCTGTACATGAGAACGTGTAGGCGACCCAGCGGCGCCAGCGCGTATGGTACGATCGGAGGGCCAGCAGAGAGCGCACCTTGGAAATAGGACAGAAGGTCCTGGTGTTAGAGCCCATTAAGCAGAACAAGTTCCAAGCTGCATGGCAGGGGCCCTACCAGGTAGTGGAAAATAGCCGACACAACCTATAATGTCGCCGATTGTGACGACCCCAGGGTTATCCGCATGTTCCACGTGAATATGCTGAAGCCCTACCGGGAGCGCCCTGAAGAGGTAGTGGCCATCTGTGCACCTGAAGCAGAGGATTTAGCCGGACTTCCCTTGCTGGATGTCTTAGGGGAAAGGACTCAGTTTAAAACATGGGACCAGGTACACTTGTGTGAAGACCTAGGCCCCCGGGAGAGACAGCAGGCGGAGGAGTTGTTAAGGCAGCGACAGAGGATGTTTTCGGGGAGACCAGGGTACACTCGCCTGGCACAGCACAAGGTTGAGACCCAGGATCAGACCCCCCTGCGACAAAACTCCTTCCGCGTCCCTGAGTCTGTACGAGAGGGGATGCGACAAGAGATACAAGAGATGTTGCGTTTAGGGGTCATTGAAGAGTCAGTCCCTGGGCATCCCCCGTAGTGTTAGTGCCCAAGAAGGATGGGACTACACGGTTTTGTGTTGACTATCGTAAGCTCAATGAGAAAACAGTGACGGATGCATATCCCATGCCGCGTGTGGATGAGTTGTTAGACGGGCTGGCGGGGGCAAAGTATTTGACCACCATCAATCTATGCAAAGGCTACTGGCAGATTCCCCTTAGTCCTGACGCTATTCCCAAGTCGGCATTTGTCACCCCGTTCGGCTTATTCCAGTTTCGCGTTATGCCATTCGGGATGAAGAATGCTCCGGCGACCTTCCAAAGTCTGGCTGACCGGCTTCTGGATGGTCTCCGTGACTATGCTTGTGCCTACCTGGACGACATTGCCATCTATAGTGCGACATGGGAAGAGCATCTAAATCACCTAGAGACAGTATTGGACAGGATCCACCAGGCCGGAATCACCCTGAACCCAAACAAGTGTCACGTGGGCAAAGCAGAGGTTCAGTATTTAGGGCATTGGGTGGTGTGAGTTCATTCTCCCCTTCACCTTTGATGTCTGATGAACTCCCTCTGCTAGTGAAGAGAGGTAGTGAAATTGATTGGGATGGTAAGAACCTGTCATCTGAACAGGCGGAGTGTGATTGGACATCTGGAATTTCTGAGTGGATATAAGGCAGCCGACGCCCTGCAGGGCTTCTGGTGACCCTTTCTGCTCTGAGCTCTTGCATCCAGTTTTGTTCCTGTCTACTAAAAGCTAAGTTTTTGCCCTGCTAATATTTCATGAGATTTTGTCTGGTTGCCTTAGTGTTTGTATTCAGCCAGTCCTGGTTGGGACTGGCTGAATTCCATTTTTGTCTCTGATCAGTTGATCTCTTTGCTCTGTTTTCAGAATATACCTGAGTGCTGATATAGTGATTTTCAGGGCCTTTTTCCCTATCAGACGGTTGGGACATTTTTGGTAGGGTTTTTTGCGGATTGCAGCCAGCATCTTTTCTGTCCTGTCCTATCTAGTTAGTTGGGCCCCATCGTTTGCTCAGCCTGTCTTTCTGTCTGTGTTTGTGTTTTCATCTGTTTTTCACCGACAATACATGCTGGGGGCTGTCAATTGCTTTGGGGTCTGCTCTGGGGCAGTTTAGATTTCCCCTTTCCTACTTTAGGCTTATGTAGTTCTCCGGCAGTGACGAGGGGTCTAGGGCACCGTAGGAACCCCCCACGGCTACTGTTAGTTGTGGTGTATAGGATCAGGGGTCTGCAATCCGATAGCTACCAACCTCTCCGGTTTTCTGGACTTAGCTTGTATTTTTGTTTTCTCCTCCTCCGGTGACTCATTCATAACAGGGTGGGAAGTGGGAAACAGCGACCAGAACCAGCCAAGATTGAGGCCATATCCAAGTGGCCCACCCCACGCACTAAAACCCAGGTCATGGCGTTTCTAGGGACAGCGGGGTATTACAGGAAATTCGTTCCCAATTACAGCAGCGTAGCCAAGTCCCTCACTGATCTGACCCGTAAGAACCAACCCTGCCAGGTAACCTGGACCCCAGAGTGTGAGGAAGCCTTCCACCAACTAAAGGACTCCCTCACCAATACCCCTGTATTGGCCGCACCCGATCCAACTAAACGTTTCCTTGTTCACACAGACGCTTCTATGTTTGGATTGGGGGCAGTACTGAGCCAAGTCGGGCCGGACGGCCAAGAACAACCGATAGCTTACCTGAGTCGGAAACTACTGCCCCGTGAAGTAAGCTATGCGGCCATCGAGAAGGAGTGCCTGGCGGTAGTATGGGCACTCAAAAAGTTGCAACCGTATTTGTATGGACGACAGTTTTCCCTCCTAACGGACCATAATCCCCTAGTCTGGCTTAATCGGGTCTCCGGAGACAACGCCAGATTGCTGCGGTGGAGTTTAGCACTACAACCTCTGGACTTCACCATCCACTACAGACCTGGAAAACAAAACGATAACGCTGATGGACTAAGTCGACAAACGGAACTTGTACCAACCCCATAAACTTCGGTCATCCCCAAACCGATCCGTTAAGGATCAGACTGTGTATGCCGATCACGTCGCTGAAAAGGGGGAGCCGTGTTATGGAACCACTCAGCACCCAGAATATGTTGTGCAGTTATATGTATGTATAATAGGTTCCATGGGAGATGCATGTCCCTAATGCATCAGCCCACAGGCTGCGCCCTGGGCAGAAGGGACACGATATTCCCCTTTTGTCCGCCCCCTCCCCCCACCTTTGTAATTCCCACAGTAAATATCGGCAGGCTCCGGCCACCTGCGGCTATTGTAATGTATGTCTGGCCTGCCGCTTTTCTATTGGCCTGCCCTCTGTATCGGTGTGATATATTCTGTGTCCTGTGAGTAAAGTGTTGTCAGACTGGAAATACGTGGAGAAGCAGTGATCTTTTATATGCGCCCATGTAACCAAGGAATTCCAGCCAGCGTCCTTCATTCAGACTCCAGCCAAAGCAGAGTGGACCTCTGGAAACACGGGGTGGTACTGAAAGAGGTACCCGAGATTGGAAGACCCCGTAACAGCCTCTATTCCTTATATTTAAAGACTCTATAGAAGCAGGGTCTGTTCCTTTTCATTGGCAGCAAGCAAATGTGGTACCAATATTCAAAAAGGGGTGTAAAAGGGAACCTGGAAACTATAGGCCGGTAAGCTTAACATCTGTTGTGGGTAAAATTTTAGAAGGGTTTCTAAGGGATACCATTATGGAATATCTCAATGTTAATAAATGTTTAACTCCATATCAACATGGATTTATGAAGGATCGCTCCTTTCAAACTAACCTGATCAGCTTCTATGAGGATGTAAGCTCTCAAATGGACCAAGGAGAATCATTGGATGTCATTTATCTCGACTTCTCTAAAGCATTTGACACTGTCCCACATAAAAGATTGGTAAGTAAGATGAGAGCTTGGGCTAGGGAAAAAGTGTGTAGATGAAGTTACTTGTAGAAGTTACTTGTAGAAGTTACTTGTAGAAGTTACTTGTAGAAGTGTGTAGCTACCTAGCTGGCTTAGTGATAGAAAACAAAGAGTTTTTATTAATGGTGCATACTCAGATTGGGCTAGGGTTACTAGTGGGGTACCACAGGGTTCTGTATTGGGCCCCCTACTATTTAATATATTAATGATCTAGTAGATGGCTTACACAGCAAAATATCAGTATTTGCAGATGATACAAAACAATGTAAGGTAGTTAACACAAAGGAGGACAGTTTGCAACTACAGACAGATTTGAGTAAATTGGAGAATTGGGCTGAAAAATGGCAAATGAGGTTTGACACAGATAAGTGTAAGGTTACATGGGAAGGAGAAACAGATGCTACAATTACTTACTAAATGGGAAACTGCTGGGGAAATCAGACATGGAAAAAGACTTAGGCATCTTAGTCAATAAGAAGCTAAATTGAGTGCCCAGTGTCAGGCAGCTGCCACCAAAGCAAATAGGGTCATGGGATGCATTAGAAGAGGTCTGGGGACACGAGATGAAAACATAATTCTCCCTCTGTACAAATCACTCGTCAGACCACACTTGGAGTGTTGTGTGCAATTTTGGACGCCGGTGCTCAAGAAAGACATTACTGAACTTGAAAGGGTTCAAAGGCGGGCTACTAAAATGATAAATGGAGTTGGTTCACTACAATACCCTGAAAGGTTATCAAAATTAGGTCTATTTACTCTAGAAAAGAGAAGACTTAGGGGAGACTTAATATGTATGTCCAAGTATATCAGAGGGCAATACAGAGAGCTCTACAATGAACTGTTTGTACCAAGGACTGTGACAAGAACAAGGGGGCATTCTCTTTGCTTGGAGGAAAGACAATTCCTGACCAGCATAGAAGAGGGTTCTTCACGGTAAGAGCAGTGAGGCTCTGGAATTCTTTTCCTGAGGAAGTGGTGATGGCCAACTCACTGAATGAATTTAAGAAAGGAATAGATGCTTTTCTTGTGAGTAACAGTATAGAAGGTTACGAACAACATAATTATATAGGTAGATGGCTGACCAAGCTTAGGGGAAGGAATTTTTTTCCCTATGGAGAAAATTGGCTTCTACTCTGTGGGTTTTTTGCCTTCCCTAGGATCAACAATGCAGAACAGCTGCACTAAAAATAGGCTGAACTAGATGGACATAAGGTCTTCCTTCAGCCTTCAAAACTGTTACTATTGGGAACATTTTACATAATGTTTGGAATCACATTCATGCAGCACTCTAAGCTGAGCACTTAAATCGGGGTTTACATTCCTTATTAAATATAAGGAATAGAGGCCTGTCTATCACATTACTTAAACTCCCTTAATACCCGAGGGTGAATGCCATCAGGGCCTGGTGATTTGTCAATTTTAATCATACTAAGGCGGTTCTGCACTTCTTCCTGGGTTAGGCAGGTAATACTTAATGGGGAGTTTACATTATCACTCTGTATTTCCCCTGGCAAATCCTTTTCCTGTGTGAACACTGTTGAGAAAAAGTATTTAAAACATTTGCTTTTCCCACATCGCTCTCTGATATCACCCTCATTGTTCTTTGAAGGGCCGACACCATCAATTTTAATCATTTTACTGTTTATATAATTAAAGAATAGTTTGGGGTTTGTTTTACTTTCCTTAGCAATGAGTCTCTCAGTTTCCACTTTTGCTAAATGTATTTGTTTTTTTATACATTTTATTTTTTTATCTATAACTTTGAATGCTTCTTCATTGCCTTCTTGTTTTAGCTTCTTAAATGCCTTGTTCTTGTTATTTATTGCCCTTTTTACATCCTTATTTAGCCACATTGGTGTTCTCCTGTTCCTAGCCCTTTTATTTCTGTACGGTATGGCTAGCTCGCAGTGGGTGTGTAAAACTGATTTAAATATTTCCCATTTATTTTTATTTTCTGTGCTCCTATTTTTGAGGACATTGTCCCAATCAATTCGGCGAAGGTCCTCTCTAAGCTGATCAAACTGTGCTTTCTTGAAATTCAGCGTTTTTGTAACCCCTTTCCAGGGCACCTTACTGAAGGACAAGTGGAATTGTATTGTGTTCACTGTTCCCTAGGTGCCCATCGACTTGTACTTCTGTTATTCTATCTGGCCTGTTGCTTAAAATTAAGGCCAGAAGGGCTGTCCCTCTAGTTGGGCCCTGCACAAGTTGTGACAGATAATTATCCTTGGTCACTGACAGAAATTGGTTTCCTTTCTGAGATACACAGGTTTCAGTTTCCCAGTCTATGTCGGGGTAGTTGAAGTCCCCTATAATAATCACCTCATTGTGATTTGCTGCTTTGTCTATTTGTTTCAATAATAAATTTTCAGTGGCTTCTGTTATATTTGGTGGCTTATAACAAACCCCTATGAGGATTTTATTACTTTTTCCTCCTTGTATCTCCACCCATAGAGACTCCACCTCTTTATTTCCCTCTTGTATATCTTCTCTTAGTGTGGGCTTTAAAGTGGACTTTATATATAGACAGACTCCACCCCCTTTACTTTTTTTTACGATCCCTCCTAAACAAATCATATCCTTACAAGTTAGCCGCCCAGTCATAGCTGTCGTCTAACCATGTCTGAGTGATTCCTACTATTTTGCATTTTTCCTCCTACATTACCAACTCCAGATCTTCAATCTTGTTGGTCAGCATGCAGGAAAGAAGTTTTGCTTCCTTTTTCTTAGCTTCCTTCTGAGTACCCTGTCTTTGGTCCTCTTTACCACATCTAGTATCCTTGATTAGTTTGTCCTTCTGCTGCATGTTCTTGTCTGCTGTTTTTCCTCCCATCCCCTCTTCTTCTAGTTTAAAGCCCTCCTGATGTGTGGCAAGTCCGGCCTGCAGATAGTTGCCTCCGTGCCTCTTAGCAGTGAGTCGCCCATAACTACCACTCTTCCTTTCTTTACGGACGCACTGCTTGTTGCTCGTGAGTGTTTTTGAGTATCATTTGTTTCCACTTTTGTTGACAGAGTAACTTCTTTTGTTGATAGTGTGTCTTCTCTTGTAGATACGGTATCATCCTGAGCTGTGCCATTTTCATTCTCCAGCATGAGGGCTTCATATTGGTTACTAAGCTGTGTGGGAGGTGATGACCACTTGATCCGTTTGCTTCTTTTTGTCACATGGCTCCACTTTTCAGCCTCTGTATGTGCTCTGAAGCTTTTCTCACTTTCCGTATCCTGAATGGTTGCTTCTGCTTCATCCAAGAAGTCCTTGTGTTCTTTAATTACCTTCAATGTTGCTAATCTTTCTTCCAGTCCCTGCACCTTTTCCTCTAAGAGGGCAACAAGTTTGCACTTCTGACAGGTAAAGTTGAGTTTTTGGGCCGGAAGATCCGTAAACATGTAGCATGTGTTGCAGGTGACAATGTGTTTTTTCTTGTCCTCCATATTGCTATTGCTGATGCAGTCTATGATGGGTGGAAACTCAAACAGCCAGACCCGGCAAGTCCCAGCGATCGATCAGCTTAAGGCGACTCTTCTCCTCTTCCCAGAATGCACCGGAAATATGCAGATGAGCTTCCTGCTTCTCCAATCCCTTCAACTCAGTCCAACTCAGACTGTCATGTGTCAATGGAAATATAGGGGTCTTTCACATTACTTGTAGTACAAAGGCTCTGTAAAAGCGCTATAGCTTCTCACACCCCTAAAGAAATTCAGCAAATTTTGCGCTGAATGTCTCCCTCCTTTCTGAGCGCCATTGTGTCTAAACCATGTTTAGCGTGCACATGTTTAGCATTTCTGCAATGATGACAACCCGCCTAATTTACGAGTGTGTGTCTCCAGAAGCATTACCTGGGAACTACATTGTACTGGTGACTACAATGTTCTGTGCACTACAATGGCAATTTTTGCTCAACATCCACTACTGCTTGTTTCTGGGAAGCGCCCATAGTCAAAATCGTCACCAGACCTGTAGATAAATTCCCAAAGGGGTATAATTTCCAAAATGAGGTCACTTGAGGGGGGGATTCTTCTCTTCCATCACTTTGAGGCTCTGTTCATGAAGTCTGCAAAGTATTCTACCAAATAGTGCTCCATCTATTTCACGTCTCGCCGTGTGGCTAAGCAGTACTTTACAGCCACATATTGGGTATTTCTACATTCAGCAGAAATTGTGGGAAAAATTTTGGTGCCAATTGCCCTGTGTGAAAATATAAGATCTGGAGCTTAAACAAAACTTTGTGGGAAAATTTTAATTATTTTTCTTCACTGCCCACAATGGTGTAAAATTTTCTGACACACCTGTGGTGTCAAAATTAACACGGCATCCATAGGTGAATTCATTTAGAGGTGTAGTTTTTAAATTGTCACTTAGGGGGGCTCTGCTGTTCTGGCACCTCAACTGCTCTACCAGTGTGATATGGCATCCTCAAGCAAAATCTGAATTCCAATATGGCGCTTATTCTCTTCTGAGCTTTGCACTGTGCCTCAAAAGTAGTTTTTGACCACTTATGAGGTATTGGTGTACTCAGCAGAAATTGCGCAAGAACTTTGGGTTTCATTTTCTCCTGTTACCCTTGTGAAAATAAAATATTTGGGGCTTAAAGAACATTTTTGTGGGGAAAACGAGATTTGTTTTTCCAATATACGGTATATTTTATTTATTTTTTCTTCACGGCTCAATGTTATAAGCTTCTGTGAAGCACCTGGGAGTTTCAGGGTGCTCACCACACATCTAGATAAATTCCCTGAGGGGTCTAGTTTCTAATCAGTGATTTTCTGTGTGTAAATAAAAAAAAATGTTGGTAAAAGATTATTTTGGTGGAAAATATTTTTTTTTTTTTTAATTTTCACAACTCAACAGTATAATTTTATGTGAAGTACCTGGGGGTTCAAGATGCTCACCATACATTTAGGTAAATTTATGGTGGGGGGTGTCAGGTTTCCAAAATGGGGTCACTTGTGGGGGTTTCCACTGTTTAGGCACATCAGGGGCGCTCCATACATGCAATGACGCCAGCAGAATATTCCATCAAAATCTGCATTCCAAAATGTCACTCCATCCTTTCTGAGCCCTGACGTGTGCCCAAACAGTAGTTTTCCCCCAAAATATGGTGTATCCGCCTACTTTGGCTATGCAATTTCTCCTATTTTAGGGTCCATTTTCTCCTGTTACTCTTATGAAAATAAATTTGGGTCTAAAAACATTTTTTGTGCGAAAATGTTTTATTTTATTTTCACGGCTTATTTTTATAAACGTTTGTGAAGCGCATGAGGATTCAAGGTGCTCTCCACACATTTAGATAAGTTACCTTAGGGGTCTAGTTTCCAAAATGGTGTCACTTGTCACCGGTTTCCACAGTTATGGGTCCTCTCCAGGTGGCACTATATAAAACTCCTTCGCTCCAGCACATCACTTTGGTCTCTGACAAGACATGGAGAAAAAATCTAATTCTTGGGCTACTTAACTACTGATGCCTGTCACATGGCATGAGCATAAGCCCATCTGATAATGTTTTGCTCCTGTTACCTGAGGTCTTAGTGGTGACCAAAGAATGGGACATCATTGCTTCCTGTCCTGCTAGAGACCACTAAAGCAGTTTGTGCTAGACCAGAGTGGGGAACCTTTTTTCTGCCAAGGCCAATTTTGAAAATTCTAACATAATTCGAGGACCATACTAAATTATTGACTTAAAAATTGTTTCTGATATATTTGGTCAAATACTTAACTCACCCCTAATGTGAAGGCTGGGACTGCTTTAGTTTTGTGTGGCTGTGATAACTGTGCAACTGATTTTCCAGATCAGATTCAGTCTTGACTCTTTGTGTTAAGTTTTGTAAAGAACTCGCAGCTAGAGATGAGCAGACACCTGGATGTTAGGGTGCGGCGGATTCGGCTGAACAATTAGAAAAAGTTCGGGTACCAGAACAGTACCCGAACTCGTACTCTATTCACTTGAATGGGGGCTTGAACATCCAGTGTTTGCTGCGTTATGCGCATGACAGCGCGGCAAACACCGCTTCTGATCGGTGGTGAAATCCTCCCCACCGGTCAGAGAGCCGCGGTTCCCACACTGTCAAAAGACATCGTGAGCGCTCAGCTATGATTGGAGGTATAAACTTTACCTCCAGTCACTGGTGTCAGCTGCTGGGACTACTGATCCCATCGTCCGACACCTGCTACCAGTAATTACATTGAGAGCGGAAGCGGCGGATGGGAGTATTCATCTGCTGCTGCGCTGCAAATAAATAATTAAGACACCCATCCATTACTAATCCTATATTAAATATGTATGTATGTTAAATAAAGACACAGCAAGAATAAAGTCCTTTATTTGAAATAAGACTAAACACAGTTTTCCATTTTTATTTAAATACCTAATTCCGCAGAAGCCCTCGTTCTCCTATAATAAAAGTAAAATTAAAAACAATATACCAAACCTGTCCTTCGTTATGTGTCTGTGTTTTCTTACAATATGACTATGGGGTTATTAATAGGGGGGCGTCTTATTGATGCCTCTCCATTACTAACCTCGGAGCTTAATGTCACAGGACAAAAAGGTGACATCAATCCCCGTCAACTATCACCCCACTTGCTACAGCTACAGGGCAAGTGGGAAGAGCCAGGCAAAGCGCCAGAATTGGCGCATGTAATAGATGCCTTTTCGGGACAACTGCAGGCTGCTATTTTTAGGCTGGGGGGTCCAATATCTATGGCCCCTTACCAGCCTGATAATACCAGCCCCAGCTGGCATTATCAGGTAACCGGTCACCTGTTTTGGCCGCTATAATATGCAGCCACCGCCTTTCAGGGCTTATCTACAGCAGTCTATAATGCTGCAGTTAAGCCCTCCCCATCTGACCTGAAATACAAGAAAAATAAGTTTTATTATGCTCACCTGGGGGGCGGTCCGGTCCGATGGGTGTCGCAGGTCCGGGTGCGGCGCCTCCCATTCTCTTGCAACGCCACCCGCCTGCTTGCTTCCCCGCTCCCGGCATCGCACTTCTGCGCAGCCATATTTCTCTGCCCTGTTGAGGGCAGAGCAAAGTATTGCAGTGCGCAGTTGTGCTGGGAAAGGTCTGAGAGGCACAGCGCCTGTGGAAGATTAAAGAAATAGGGAGCACTACTTAAGGGTATATATAAAATAGAATCTAATATGTATAGTGGTGCTGCACAATGAACAGAGAGTAGCATGCAATGAAGAAGAGAAAAATATCCATGCATATAAATGCACACACCCAAAAATAAACTTATATACAGTACATACAAATATGTGTATAGATATATTGAAATGTTATTGGTAGACAAAAAGACCACGATAAAATCATTTAAAAAAGGACAAAACACATCACTATAAGTCCCATGGAACAACAATATGTGAAAATATAATACCACATAGAAAAGGTATATACATGTGGGAAAACAGTCCCTAGAAAATAATAGTGTATATAAACAGTCTCCTAATGCTTGAGTAT
Source organism: Dendrobates tinctorius (assembly GCF_039654945.1). Classification (NCBI taxonomy): domain Eukaryota; kingdom Metazoa; phylum Chordata; class Amphibia; order Anura; family Dendrobatidae; genus Dendrobates; species Dendrobates tinctorius. Next base: position 5,174,064 of record NW_027361705.1, read on the forward strand.
AATGCCATCCTGGGCGTTCCCAGGGTGCTGTGAGGAGAGGAATCCTGTATAAAGCGTCAGAAAGCCCATAGAGTGCTAAGGGAAAGAAAGTGTATGTTTGGAAAGATGTCCCTAAAGCAAACGTGCAGAGACAAAAGTAACCTGCAATAGAGATAACGCCAATAGATAAATGAAGGTTCAAATAGCCAGCAAGTCACCAAACAGAGCAATCCATGTCAGAGCATCAGGGACGTCAGGACAAAAGGAGCAATGGTCCCGGGACAAAAGTGTTGTGGGGAGCCCCACGCATATCGCTGCTAGCCGCAGTTTCATCAGGCACAAGGGAGAGAAGTACGCCTGCACAGAAGTGCGATGCCAGGAGCGATGAAACAAGCAGGAGGACAGCGTCGCAAGAAAATGGGAGGCGCCGGACCTGCGACAGACCCCCGGGTGTGTATAATTAAACTTATTTTTCTTATCTTGCAGGTGGGATCGGGGGCTTATCTGAAGCATTATAGAATAAGTAGATAAGCCCTGAAAGGTAGCGACCACTTCTTATAGCTGCCAAAACAGGTGACAGGTGCACTTTAAGTTTATTTGCATAAAAAAATTTGGTGACAATTTTGAAGATTTTGCAATTTTCCAACTTTTAATTCTTACGCCCTTAAGTCACAGAGATATGCCACACAAAATAATAATAAGTAACATTTCCCACATGTTTACTTTACATCAGCACAATTTTGGAACAAAATATTTTTCTTGTTAGGAAGTCATAAAAAATGGTTTTGTAAATTTTGTTGTAAAAATGAGAAATCGCTGGACAAATTTTAACCCTAAAATTTGTCCAGCGATTTCTCATTTTTACAACAAAATTTACAAAACCATTTTTTTAGGGACCACATCACATTTGAAGTCACTTTAAGGGGTCTGTATGATAGAAGATACCCAAAAGTGACACTTATAAAAACTACACACCTCAAGCTACTCAAAACCACATTGAAGAACCCTTCAGGTGTTTCACAGGAATTTTGGGAATGTGGGAAAAAAATTAGCTAACTTATTTTTCACAATTACTTGAGATCCAATTTTTTTTATTTTCACAAAGGTAACCGTAAAAATGGGCACCAAACTTTTCTGTGCAATTTCTCCTGAGCATGCTGTTACCCCATATGAGGGAGAAAAAACACTGTTTGGGTGCACGGCAGAGCTCGGAAGGGAAGGCGCACCATTTGATCTTTTTTTTGCAAAATTTTGTTGCGTTTGAAGAGCAGTTGATGTACCTAGGCAGTGAAAATCCCGCACAAGTGACAGCATTTTGTAAACTAGACCCCTCAGGGAACTGATTTAGATGTATGATGAGCATATTTAACCCTCAGGTGCTTCACAGGAGTTTATAGTGTTGAGCCGTAAAAATATAATCAAATTTACCCAAAAATGTCTTCAGCACAAAATAGTACATTTTCATAAGGGTAACAGTAGAAATTGCACCATACATATTGTGCAATTTCTCCTGAGTATGCCGATGCCCCATATAAGGGAGAAACTACTGTTTGGGTGCAAGGCAGGGCACGGAAGGGAAGGGCTTAGTATTTTTTTTTTTTTTTAAACAACAAACCGAGGTCCTTTCTTTCCTGAGTGTGCCAATGCCCTGCATGTAATCAGGAAATATTTTTCAGGCACAGTGCAAAGCTCAGAAGGCAAAGAGTGCCAGATTTTTTACTACTATGGTTTGCAGGTGCCATGTACCACTGGGAGAGCCCATTAGGTGCCAGAACAGCAACTCACAATGAATTCAACTAGAGGTGCAGGGATCAGATTGACACCACCGGTGTGTCACAGAATTTTGTACCATTGGGCAGTGAAGAAAAAATTACTACATTTTTACCATCAAAATGTAGTTTTAGCCCCAGATTTTCCATTTTCACACAAAATTTGTCCCACAATTTCTACTGAACATGGCAATACCCTATTTGTGGCTGTACAGTACTACTTGGCCATACGGAGAGAATCTGGAGGAACTGATCACTATTTACCTCCTGGAGTTCAGATGTTCCTAGAACAGTTTGTGGACTCCATATACAGAGCTCCTAATTGCTAGAATAGCAGAATCCCCCCTCAGGTTACCCCATTTTGGAAACTATACCCCATGGGGAATTTATCTACAGGTGTAGTGACGATTTTGACTCCATGGGTATTTTCCAGAAACAAGCAGCAATGAATGTTACCAAGTGAAAGTTGCTGCCGTTGCAGTGACCCGTATGCTTTAGTGACCAGTACGCTATAATCACCAGTACATTATGCCAAGACTGTACTTTTGGAGGCATGCACCCATAAGTTAGGCAGGCTCTCATTGCTTCAGAAATACCAATCGTGGATGTAATATGTAGTTTAGGTACACACTGGGGCTCAGAAGGGAGGGGACATTTGGATATGAGAGCTGAGAATTTGCTGAATGTCTTTTGGCAGGTGAGGAGCCATGATCAAGAAATAGTATATGCAGAGCTTTTGACAGTCAGTTTTCTTGAATTAAATGGCCATACCTATATTTTAAAGCATTTTGGATAAAATTAAGGTTATGGATGATGACCACTTCATGCATGATTAATCATCAGGAAAATGGCATCACAACAAGCAGACAGAAATAATGACACTTAAAAAAAAATACATTGCTCAGAAAAATAAAGGGAGCACTTAAACACAATGAGAAAAAAAGCAAAGAACGAAACATAATGATTGACCACCCTGCAGTAAATAATTAAAAAGCAATAATGCATGAAAATAATATACTTGGGCAGTACGGTGGCTCAGTGGTTAGCACTGCAGCCTTGCAGCGCTGGAGTCCTGGGTTCGAATCCCACCAAGGACAACATCTGCAAGGAGTTTGTATGTTCTCCCCGTGTTTGCGTGGGTTTCCTCCGGGTACTCCGGTTTCCTCCCACATTCCAAAAACATACTGATGGGGAATTTAGATTGTGAGCCCTATCGGGGACAGTGGTGGTGATGTGCGCTGCGGAATTTGTTAGCGCTATATAAAAATGAAGATTATTATTATACTTGGCTAAGACTTTTCTGATTAATAAAAAAAAAAGAAAAAGAAAAAATGACAAATCCATCCCACCACTTCACAGTGACCCTAATTGGGACAGTCCTAACTCTAATATTAAGAACCTTACTGCTTGTCAAGTGACATGCATGTGGATAAGGGCTGAGAGGGACTGGGCACAGCTAGTGGACACACAGCCATGGGAGACAACACAGTGTAACTCCAAGTCATTCACACATCTGTGAAATGAACCTGTCAGGTTATGAAGCAACACCGATTGTGAATCAATTTCTCCTGCTTATGTGCAAATGGAACAGACAACAGGTAGAAATAATAGGCAATTAGCAAGACAACCCCTATAAATGAGTGGGCCTACACTGGATGAGTGGGTCTACACTTTCTCTATTCTCTTCATTTTTGCTGTTGTTTTGGTCACTTTTGCATTTTGTCATTGCTCTCACCACTTTGGTACTGTACAGTAGTATGAGGCGGTGTCTATAACCCACAGAAGCTGCTCAGGTAATGCAGCTCTTCTAGAGTGTGAACTGTGGCAATTAAGGTAGCTGTGTCTCCCAGCACAGTGTCCGAAGCATGGAGCACATACCAGCAAACAGGCCAGTACACCAGAAGACGTGGAGGGGGCCGTAGAAGGGCAACAACCCAGAAGCATGATCGCTACCTCCTCCTTTGTGCAAGACGGTACAGGAGCAGTGCCAGAGCCCTGCAAAATAACCTCCAGCAGGCCACTAACATCCATGTGTCCTCTCAAACTGTCAGACACAGATTTCATTAGAGTGGTATGAGGGCCCGACGTCCACAAGTGGTGTTGTGCTTACAGCCTGATAGTGTGCAGGGCGATTGGCATTCATCAGAGAACACCAAGATCTGCAGATTCGACCCTGGTGCCCTGTGCTCTGAACAGATGAGAGCAGGTTTACACTGAGCACATGAGGTAGATGTGACAGTCTTCAGACGTTGTGGAGAATATTCTGCCTGCAATATCCTCTAGCATGACCAGTTTGGCAGTGGGTCAGTAAAGGTGTGGGGAGGCATTTTTTTGGAGGGCCACACAGTCCTCCATGCGCTAGCCAGAGATACAATGACTTCCATTTGGTAACGAGATGTGAAACTCGGTCCCATAGTGAGACCATATGCAGTCTCACTATGGGACCGAGAAAGGCATCCAGTCCCTTCTTAAATTTTAGTAGGGAATCACTCATTCCAACATCATAGGGCAGAGAGTTCCATAGTCACACTGCTCTTACAGTAAAGAAACCGCATCTGTGATTATGCTTAAACCTTCTTTCCTCCAGACGTAGAGGATGCCCCCTTGTCCCCGTCACAGGTCTAAGAGTAAAAAGATCATTAGAAAGGTCTTTGTATTGTCCCCGCATATATTTATACACTAGCTGAAGAGCCCGGCGCTGCCCGGGCATAGTAACTAACTGTGGTTAGTTATAGCAAATTATAATTATCCTCCATCCCATAGTCCCGTGCCCATATACCCATCATACATATCCTCCATCCCATAGTCGAGTGCCCATATACCCATCACACATCCTTAATCCCATAGTCCCGTGCCCTTGTACCCATCATAAATATCCTCCATCCAATAGTCGAGTGCCCATATACCTATCACACATCCTTCATCCCATAGTCCCGTGCCCATATACCCATCATAAATATCCGCCATCCCATAGTCCCGTGCCCATATACCCGTCATACATATCCTCCATCCCATAGTCCAGTGCCCATATACCCATCACACATCCTCCATCCCATAGTCCCATGCCCATATACCCATCATACATATCCTCCATCCCATAGTCCAGTGCCCATATACCCATCACACATCCTCCGTCCCATAGTCAACCATTATGACATCATAATGAGCGGCGGGGCTTGCAACCTATGATTACATCAGCGTCGCCATGGCAACCATTATGACATCATAATGAGGGTCGGGGCTTGATACACACACACACAAACACTTTTTCCCAATTATGTAGATAGGGGCAAAATTATTTGGTGAATTGGAACGCGCGGGGTTAAAATTTCGCCTCACAACATAGCCTAGGACGCTCTCGGGGTCCAGACGTGTGACTGTGCCAAATTTTGTGGCTGTAGCTGCGACGGTGCAGATGCCAATCCCGGACATACATACATACATACATACATACACACATTTGAGCTTTATATAGATAATAGATTGTAATAAGATCACCCCGAAGCCTTTGATTTTCCAAACTAAATAACCCCAATTGTAATAACCTATCTTGGTATTGCTGACCCCCAGTTCCCTAATAACCTTGGTCGCTCTTCTCTGCACCCACTCCAGTTCAGCTATGTCTTTCTTATACACCGGAGACCAGAACTGTGCGCAGTATTCTAAGTGTGGTCGCACTAGTGACTTATATAGAGGTAAAATTATATTCTCCTCATGAGCATCTATGCCTCTTTTAAAACATCCCATTATTTTATTTGCCTTTGCAGCAGCTGCCTGACACTGGCCACTAAATGTGAGTTTGTCGTCTACCCATACACCCAGGTCTTTTTCAGTGACCGTTTTGCCCAGTGTTTTACAATTAAGCACATAATTAAACATTTTGTTTGTTCTACCCAAGTGCATGACCTTATATTTATCCCCATTAAAGCTCATTTGCCATTTTTCAGCCCAAGCTTCTAATTTACTTAATTCCTCCTGTAATATAAAATTGTCCTCCTCAGTATTGATTACCCTGCAGAGTTTAGTGTCATCTTCAAATATTGAAATTCCACTCTCTATGCCCCTTACAAGGTCATTAATAAATATGTTAAAAAGAAGCTGGTCCAATACTGACCCCTGTGGTACCCCACTGCTAACCGTGACCCAGTCCGAGTGTACTCCATTAATAACCACCCTTTGTTTCCTATCCCTGAGCCAGCTCTTAACCCACTTACACATATTTTCCCCTATCCCCATTGTTCTCATTTTATGTATCAACCTTTTGTGTGGCACCGTATCAAAAGCTTTTGAAAAGTCCATGTACACCACGTTCCACTGCATTCACTTGGTCCAGTCCTGAACTTCTTCATAAAAGCTTATCAGATTAGTCTGACAGGAACGGTCCCTTGTAAACCCATGTTGATATTGGGTCATGAGGTTATTCTTCTGCAGTTACTCCAGTATAGTTTCTCACCCATGACGGCACCACGGAGAGAGGGGGTCCGCCCATCAAGGACAGGAACCTACAGCTAAAAAGGCAGCACCTCTCCTCCGCCCCCAGTTGGGTTCCTGTCCCTGACGGGTGACCCGTGGATCCTGCATCAGCGGCGGCAGCAGCTTACCTGAGCAAAGGACCAGGGGAAGAGTCTTGAGGAGATCATTTGCATATTCCCAGTGCCTTCTGGGATAAGTGAAGAGTCTCCGTGAGCTCAACGATCACTGGGTTTTGGCGGTTGCAGCTCAAAAGAGGAAATCGGAAAACCAGGGGAAGAGTCTTGAGGAGATCATTTGCATATTCCCAGTGCCTTCTGGGATAAGTGAAGAGTCTCCGTGAGCTCAACGATCACTGGGTTTTGGCTGTTGCAGCTCAAAAGAGGAAATCGGAAAACCAGGGGAAGAGTCTTGAGGAGATCATTTGCATATTCCCAGTGCCTTCTGGGATAAGTGAAGAGTCTCCGTGAGCTCAACGATCACTGGGTTTTGGCGGTTGCAGCTGAAAAGAGGAAATCGGAAAAACCTTTCATCTTTCATCGTTTTTAAGAAATCTCAAGATGGAAGAGGCCAGGAGCCATTTGGTGAGCTGCATTTCTTGCTACATGTTCACAGATTTACCAGTGGAAAAGCCAAACTTCACATGCCACAAATGCAAGCTTGTGTCCCTGTTGGAGGAAAAGTTGCAAAATCTCGAAGAGAGGTTAGCTACGTTGAAGATCATTAAGGAAGGTGAAGAGTTCTTGGACAGAGCAGAATTATCTCTTCATGTTACAGAAAGAGAAGAAATTCGAAGTGCACCTGAAGAAACAGAGGAATGGAGACATGTGACCCAGAGAAGCAGGAGGATCAGGAGGCAGTCAGCACCCATACTGCTCAGAAACCAGTACCAGGCTCTCACGCAGGAAAACGATGAAGAAATACATCAGGATAAGACTTTGCCAACAAACAGCAACCTTGTACGCCCTCAGAGTCCTCCTGGATGGAGAAAGAAAAATGTTGTGAAGAAGAAATGGAGAGTGGTGGTCATGGGGGATTCCCTGCTGAGAGGAACAGAGGCCGCTATCTGCAGACCGGATATAACTACAAGAGAAATGTGCTGTCTTCCAGGTGCAAAAATTAAAGATGTGTCTGACAGGATATCAGGACTCTTCAGACCTACAGATGACTACCCATTCCTGCTACTACATGTGGGGACAAATGACACCGCAAGAAACGACCTGGAAACCATCTGCAGAGACTTTGAAGACTTAGGCAAGAAAGTGAAAGAACTGGGAGCGCAGGTGGTCTTCTCTTCCATCCTCCCAGTGGATGGCCATGGAACAAGGAGGTGGAATAAGATTCTGCAGGTGAACAACTGGCTACGTCGATGGTGCCGTCAGCAACGATTTGGATTTCTGGATCACGGAGTGAACTACTTATACGATGGACTACTTGCTAGAGATGGGGTGCACCTTACGAAGACTGGAAAGCATGTATTTGGAAGTCGCCTTGCTACACTTGTAAGGAGAGCTTTAAACTAGAACAACATGGGAAGGGAAGCAAAAGACCAGAAAAAGCCATACACCTGACAAATGCTATTGAGAACTCTGCTATTAGAAGTGGAAAGGAAGAACAAAGACGAAAGAATCTAATTAATAAAAATATTGGAGAAAGAGAAACCAATCACAAACTAAAATGTTTCTATACTAATGCACAAAGCATGGGCAACAAACAAGGAGAATTGGAACTACTAACACAGGAACAGAAATATGATGTAATTGGAATCACTGAAACTTGGTGGGACAATACACATGATTGGAATACAAGACTAGAAGGATACAACTTATTTGCAAGAAACAGACTTGATAAACGAGGAGGGGGTGTCGCATTGTATGTTAGAAACACGTATATCTGCACAGAGATTGAATCTTCAGAGACTGGGAGTTCTGTGGAAACTGTTTGGGTAAGAATACAAGGACAGAACAATGGAAAGGACACCATTGTAGGCATTTACTACAGGCCGCCTGTGCAAGCCGAATATATAGATGAACTCTTTATGCATCAGATGGCCAAGTTCTCCAAAAAATATGACATAGTTGTCATGGGAGATTTCAACTATCCAGACATTTGTTGGGAATCTCTCTCAGGCAAAACTAACAGGTCAAGGAAATTCTTATCCTCTCTTGCTGACAACTTTATCTTCCAAAAGGTAAGGGAGAAAACAAGGGGAACTGCTACCTTGGATCTAATCCTTATAAACAGGGAGGAAATGGTTGAGGAGGTAAAAGTGGCTGGGACCCTAGGAGGTAGCGACCATGCTATTTTAGAATTTTGGATTACTAGAGGTGGAAGACCTGTGAAGACTCAGACGTCAAGGTTAGATTTCAGAAAGGCAGATTTTAAGGGATTCAGAAAGAGAATTGGAGGGATCCAATGGCTGGATATCCTTAAAGACAAAAATGTCCAGGAAGGATGGGGAATCTTGAAAAATGAAATTCTCAAAGCACAGTTGTTAACAATTCCGAAAAGAGGGAAGAATAGGAAGCATTTAAGGAAACCAGGATGGATGAACACAGAACTTAAGCACATGCTAAAAAGGAAGAAAAAAATGTTTATAAAATGGAAAGAGGGAGGCATATCTAAAGAAGAATATAATGCTGTCTGCAGAACCTGCAGGGCACAAATCAGATTAGCTAAAGCTGAAAATGAACTGAGGCTTGCAAGAGATGTCAAAAGCAATAATAAAGGATTTTGGGGATATGTCAAAAGTAAAAGAAAAGTCAAAGATGCTATAGGATTTTTACAGGATGAAAATGATGAAATGGTAAGACAGGATGTTGAGAAGGCTGAACTTTTAAATTTCTATTTTGCATCTGTTTTCTCTCAGAAAGGAAATGCAACATCAACTGTTATTCACTGTCCTATTAAGGGAATAGAAGAATCCAGGATATCTATAAACAGAAAGATAGTGAGGAAACACTTAGCTAACCTAAATGAATTCAAGTCTCCAGGTCCAGATGAATTACACCCCAGAGTACTGAAGGAGATAGCAGAAGAAATTTTTGAACCCCTCTCCATAATCTTTGAAAATTCTTGGAGAACAGGAGAAGTGCCAGAAGACTGGAGAAGAGCAAATGTTGTTCCTATCTTCAAAAAGGGGAAGAAGGTGGACCCAGGTAACTATAGGCCGGTGAGTCTGACTTCTATACCAGGAAAGATCTTTGAACAAATTATTAAACAACATGTATGTCAATACCTGGATAAGAATGAAGTGATTAAACAGAGTCAGCATGGGTTTCTAACTAATAAGTCATGTCAGACTAACTTAATTTCCTTCTATGACGGTATCACTGATTGGGTGGATCAAGGAAATGCTGTAGATATAGTATATCTTGACTTCAGCAAAGCATTTGACAAAGTCTCTCATACAATCCTTATTGAAAAAATGACTAAGTATGGAATGGACAAGGCAACTGTTAGGTGGATTCATAACTGGCTTAGTGATCGGACCCAAAGAGTGGTCGTAAATGGCTGCACATCCAGTTGGAAGAATGTCTCAAGTGGGGTACCACAGGGCTCTGTCCTGGGCCCTGTATTGTTCAACATCTTTATCAACGATTTAGATGAAGGAATTGAGGGTAAACTGATTAAATTTGCTGATGACACAAAGCTAGGAGGGATAGCTAATACTAGAGAAGAGAGAGAGAGGATTCAAAAAGATTTAAATAAACTGGAGAAGTGGGCAGCAACTAACAGAATGGTTTTTAACAGGGAGAAATGCAAAGTACTACATCTGGGCAATAAAAATGAAAAAAGCATATATAGAATGGGAGGAATAGGGCTAAGTGACAGCACATGTGAAAAAGACTTGGGTATACTAATAGATCACAGACTGAATATGAGTCAACAGTGTGATGCAGCAGCAAAAAAGGCAAATGCAATTCTAGGATGTATTAACAGAAGCATACAGTCTAGATCACGTGAAGTCATTATTTCCCTCTACTCCTCTTTGGTCAGACCTCATCTGGAATATTGTGTCCAGTTTTGGGCACCACATTTTAAAAAAGACATCAACAAACTGGAGCAAGTTCAGAAAAGAGCGACCAGAATGGTGACCGGTCTGCAAACCCTGTCTTATGAGGAAAGGTTGCAGGATTTGGGAATGTTTAGTTTGCAAAAGAGAAGACTGAGAGGAGACTTAATAGCTGTCTACAAATATCTAAAGGGCTGTCACATTGTAGAAGGATCAACTTTATTCTCATTTGCACAAGGAAAGACTAGAAGCAATGGGATGAAACTGAATGGGAAGAGACACAGATTAGATATTAGAAAAAACTTTTTGACAGTTAGAGTGATCAATGAGTGGAACAGGCTGCCACGAGAAGTGGTGAGTTCTCCTTCAATGGAAGTCTTCAAACAGAGGCTGGACAGACATCTGACTGGGATGATTTAGCGAATCCTGCTTTGAGCAGGGGGTTGGACCAGATGGCCCAGGAGGTCCCTTCCAACTCTACGATTCTATGATTCTATGATTCTATGACTGTCCCGTTCGCGGTTCTGGCCGCCGGGAGGCCCCTGCAGTGGCGGGGTCGGTGCCTGAAGCCGCCACTGCTGTAGTCGATGGGCTGTACAGGGTGAGCGGGCGGGGGAGGACCGAGCCGCCGCTCTGGAAAGGAGAATGGGGCTGGAGGACGCCGGCACACGTGGGGGCAGCGCAGCGGTACAGAAGTGTACCAAGATAGCGCTGCCCCGGAAATGAAATGACGACTTCCGGGTCCCCGCGGTCGGCGCATGCGCAGTGCGTGCTCCCCGGGGCTCAGCGGTGCAGGCTGGGAAAAGGAAGGTGACGTCATGGCGGGAGATTTAAAAGAATGCAGGAGCTGCTCCTTGCTGGAAGCGTCCTGTAAACATGGAGGACAGCAACCAGCACGGGGAGCAGCCAATGCAGCAGCATAAGCAGCAGCACAGGCAACACCACAATCGCCGGCAAAAAGAAAAGGACGGGCGCGAGAACCGGTCCAGTAGCCACTCCACGCAGCGGAGCAAGTCGACTGCAAGGAACAAGTCACCTTCCGTGGATCAGCCTGTGAGGGATCTGAATCCACCTCCCGAACCGGTACCTGCATCTGCGCACAACGGGGTAAGTGATCTACGTGAATGTCCCCCATTATAATAACTTCTTTCCCTTAGGGAAAGATGAAAGAAAAAACAAAGAACAGGTAATGCCCCACCTGTAGCAGACCGCTACCACCAGCTTCGGATAAAAAGCTCTGCGATTCCTGCATACAGGAAGTTCTTTGTGATGAAACCCAGGATTACGCCTCGGATCTAAGAGCGGTAATCCGTTCAGAGTTTCAAAGTGCCCTTTCATCCCTAAAACACAAAGGAAGGGGAAGGAAAAGGGACAAAATAGTAGCCTCCCAGTCAGAGGCCTCGACGTCAGGGGAAGTTACATCACATACCTCAGGCACTGACGCGTCATCCTCAGATGAGGAAACAGAAGGGCGTCATTGCTTTCCCCTGGGCGAGGTAGACATGCTAGTAAAGGCGGTAAGGTCTACCATGGGGGTAGCAGACCCTCGGCCAGATAGATCAGTCCAGGACAATGTTCGGGGGACTAGGCCAAAAGAGACGCAGAGTGCTTCCGCTGAACGAGAATGTACAGAGCCTGATAAAGAAAAATGGGAGAGACCATATAGGAAGAACTCCACGATCCCTCTCTTAAAAGAAAATACCCATTCGATGAGGAGGCGTCCACGTCTTGGGACAAAGCCCCGAAGTCAGACATGGCAGTTGCCAATGCCTCCAAAAAATTTGCACTCACCTTCGAGGATATGGGAACTTTAAGGGACCCATTAGACAAAAAAGCTGATACTTTCCTCAAGGGCACTTGGGAATCAGCAGGAGGAAATCTTAGGCCAGCAATAGCGGCAACTCGTACCTCCAGAGCCCTCATGGTGTGGGTGGACCGATTAGAGAAACAGCTAAGGGAAGGTACACCCAGGGAAAAGATCCTGGAATCCATTCCAGTGATAAGGGGAGCTGCGGCCTTCTTAGCCGACTCATCGGCTGATTCAGCAAGGCTGTCATCTAAAGCGGCAGCCCTATCAAACGCAGCCCGAAGAACACTGTGGCTTAAATGTTGGCCTGGGGACCTACAAACTATGTGCCATCCCTTGTGAAGGGAAATTCCTATTCGGAGAGACATTGGATGATATCCTCCAAAAGGCGGGGGATAAAAAGAAGGGATTCCCAAATTTAGGTCCTACAGGTTTTAAAAGGTCCTTTCGGAACAAAAAGTTTTTTCAAAGGAGACCCCCGAGAGAACAGAAATGGGACGACAGAAAGAGAGACAGGGGATTCTTCTTTGGTGACTCGTCCCGGGACAAAAAGCCCTCCAAGTGACTGTTTGCCCAGGGTGGGAGGAAGGCTAAGCTTTTTTTCTCCCACCCTGGAGGGAAATATCGAACAACGTGGTTGCTAAATCTGATAGGATCAGGGTTAAGAATAGACTTTCTCTCTCTCCCACCTCAAAAATATATAGTGACCACACTAAGATCATCAGCGTCAGAACAGGAAGCTCTCGAAAAAGAGGTCCTAAGCCTATTGAACAAAAGAGTCCTACAGGAGGTTCCCCCACGGGAGCAAGGCAGAGGGTTCTATTCGCCTCTCTTTCTAGTAACCAAACCAGACGGTACCTTCCGGACAATTATAAATCTAAAGAGGCTAAACGATTATGTCAAAAACGAGAAATTCAAAATGGAGTCGATCAAGTCGACCATCAAAATTCTCTTCCCACATTGCTTTATGGTAGTATTAGATCTCAGCGACACGTACGATCACGTCCCCATCCACAAAGACTCCCGAGACTGGCGGTCTCCATAGGAGGCAAAGTAAGGGAGTTTCAGTACAGGGCCTTGCCATTTGGGATTTCGATAGCCCCGCGAATCTTCACGAAATTGGTGGCAGAGATGATGGCTCACCTAAGAGAACAAGATGTTCTAGTAGTTCCATATCTGGACGACTTTTTAATAGCGAGCAACTCTGCGCAAACATGCAGGGAACAGAGGGACAGAGTGATGGCCACTCTACAAAACCTCGGCTGGCTTCTGAACCTGAAAAAATCAAGGCTGGAGCCCAGAAAAGTCCAGGAGTTCCTAGGCCTGACTCTGGACTCAAACACCCAGGAGTGTTACCTACCAGACCATGAAAACGAGGATCGCTGAGATGGTAGCAAGAGCGACACAGAACCCTTCCATGACGCTAAGAAAAGCAATGTCACAACTAGGGTCCCTCTCCGCCTGCCTGCCAGCGGTCCAGAGGGCACAGCTACATACGAGAGATCTCCAATGGGATGTTTTAGCCAACCAGTCGGCATTAGGAGGTCACTTGGAAGGTTCTACCAGATCTCCCCGACCTTCTGTCCCAAGGTCCCATGTTACACCCTCGGGCAGTGAACCTCCATTTATCAGCATGGAATTTGAAAGGACACTGCTGAGGGGGAAGGGTTCTCAGAAAACCTGGTTTCCACGCTACAAAAGAGTAAGAAACCAATCACAACCAGGGCCTATGGTAGAACTTGGAGGAAATTTCTATCCAGCTCTGGGGTAAGGGTTCAGGATGGAGTACAAATTGACAAAATTCTCGAATTCTTGCAAAAGGGGTTAGAACAGGGGCTGGCGACTAATACGTTGAAGGTACAGGTAGCAGCTCTAGGCGCCCTTTATAACCAGGATGTGGCGGGCAACCCTTGGGTAGCACGGTTTATGAGGGCCGCAGCCAGATCTAGACCAATAACCACCCAGAAGATACCATCATGGGATCTAAACCTAGTGTCTGCCCTAACAGGGCCCCCATTCAAGCCCATCCAGTCAGCACCCCTGAAAACCTTATAATTAAAGACTATACTCTTAGTAGCCCTAACATCCGCTCGCAGAGTGAGCGATATTCAAGCCTTGTCAGCGATACCCCCGTTCACTAAAATCCTGGACGATAGTCATATTAAAACCTGACCCAGCATACCTACCTAAGGTGTCAACACGCTTCCATAGGTCACAAGAAGTAGTCCTTCCTTCCTTCTGCCCAAACCCTAGGAATAGGGGAGAGGAAAAATTCCACACCCTAGATGTGAAGAGGTGCCTAGTTCAGTACTTAGAGGCCACCAAGGGATGTAGGAAGGAAGGGTCTCTGTGTGTTTCCAGGGACCTCGGAAGGGGCTCAAGGCATCCAGGAGTACCTTAGCAAGGTGGATAAGGGATGCGATTGCCCTGGTGTACTCATCCAGTGGGAATACCATCCCGGAGGGTTTAAAAGCCCACTCTACAAGAGCAATGGCGACCTCATGGGCAGAAAGATCAGAGGTATCAATAGAGCAGATCTGTAAGGTGGCCACCTGGTCAACACCTTCTACCTTTTTCAGGCACTATCGCTTAGATCTAGCCTCTACGTCTGACCTGACCTTCGGGAGAAGGGTCCTTCAGGCGGTGGTCCCTCCCTAAGCTACCAATCTCTGAAATTCTCTCCGTGGTGCTGTCATGGGTGAGAGAGAATAGCTTAGTTACTCACCGATAACGGTGTTTCTCGGAACCCATGACAGCACCCGCTTATTCCTGCCCCTTCTCGTGTGCGGTGAGCACGAGTTAATATGTATAGAGTGGTTTGTTAGACACGGTGCTTCTCTATAATATGCGATTTTATAATGTTATGTATATACTTTTGTTGTTACCTAACCTGGAGACCCTCTGATGATCTGTAACCAACTGGGGGCGGAGGAGAGGTGCCGCCTTTTTATCTGTAGGTTCCTGTCCTTGATGGGCGGACCCCCTCTCTCCATGGTGCTGTCATGGGTTCCTAGAAACACCGTTATTGGTGAGTAACTAAGCTAATCTCTTAGAAAACCCTCCAGGATTTTACCCACAGTTGAGGTTAAACTTACTGGCCAATAATTTCCAAGTTCAGTTTTTGTCCCCTTTTTGAATATTGGTACCACATTTGCTATACGCCAGTCCTGTGGTACAGACCCTGTTATTATGGAATCTTTAACGATTAAAAATAATGGTCTATCTATGACTGTACTTAATTCTTGCAGTACTCGGGGATGTATCCCATCCGGGCCCGAGGATTTGTCAATTTTAGTGATTTGTAGGCGCCGCCGTACTTCCTGCTGGGTTAAGCAGGTGACATTTAATGGTATATATTGTGCACAGGTCCTATTCAGGATGCTAATAAACGTCTCCCATTTTCTTTGTGTATTTTTATGTCTCCGGATATCGTCCCAGTTAATTGCACAAAGATCATCTCTCATCTGTTGGAAATTGCTTTCCTGAAGTTTAGTGTCCTTGTAACCCCTCTACTACACAATGCAATCCAAATGCATAACGTGCTCTGTTATGAATGAGTCACCGTAGGAGGCAAAAGCAGAAATACAAGCTAAGTCCAGAAAACCAGAGAAGTTGGCAACTATCAGATTGCAGACCCCTGAACCTACCAACACAACTAGCAGTAGCCGTGGGGGGTTCCTACGATGCCCTAGACCCCTCGATCACAGCCGGAGAATTACATAGGCCTAAAGAAAGAAAGGGGAAATCTAAACTGCCCCAGAGCAGACCCCAAAGCAATAGGCAGCCCCCAACATATAATGACGGTGAAGCAAGATGAAAACACTAACACAGACAGAAAGATAGACTGAGCAAAGACAGGGCCCAAAACTACCTAGATAGGAAAGGACAGGAAGGCTGCTGTCTGCAATCTGCCAAAACCCTATCAAAGACATAAGCCAACAAGCTGATATGAAAAAGGCCCTGAAGCAGCTAGGCTTCAAAAACTAAATCAGCACTCAGGTATTTTCAGAAGACAGAGCTAAATGAATTCAGCACACCCAGCAGGGAATGGCAGAATCCAGAAAAACAAAGCAAAACAAAGTCAAAGCACAAAAGCAAAAGGCCGAGCAGCAAACTTAGCTTTGGAGGAGCAGGAAGAGGGAGTTCCTTGGGTCTCAGTAATGAAGGGGAAAATGAACTCACAACAGTACCTCCCCCTTGAGGAGGGGTCACCGAACCCTCAACTACGCCACCAGGGCGATCAGGGTGAGCCCGATGAAAGGCACGCACCAATCTTTTGGCATGAATATCAGAGGCAGAGACCCAGGAATTATCCTCCTGACCATAACCCTTCCACTTAACCAAATACTGGAGTCTCCGTCTAGCCAGACGGGAATCCAGTACTTTCTCTACCTCATATTCCATGTTACCTTCAACCAATACAGGGTCTGGAGGTGCCACCCCCGGAACAACAGGTTCAACAAACCTCTTCAACAAAGATTTATGGAACACATTATGGATTTTAAATGTGACAGGAAGAGCCAAACGAAAAGAGACCGGATTAATAATCTCCACAATCTTGTAAGGTCCAATAAATCTAGGCTTAAACTTAGGAGAAGCCACCTTCATAGCAATATTTTTTGATGATAACCACACCATATCACCAACCTTAAACTGGGGACCAATGGTCCTATGTCGGTTGGAAAACCGCTGGGCCTTTTCCTGGGAGAGAGATAACTTATCCACCACTTGGTCCCAGATCTGGTGCATTCTCTCCACCACAGTGTCAACACCTGGGCAGGCAGAGGGCTCCACCTGCCCTGAAGAAAATCGAGGATGAAACCCAAAGTTACAAAAAAAAGGTGACATCAAAGTGGCATAACTAGCTCTATTATTTAAAGCAAATTCGGCCAAGGGCAAAAATGAAACCCAATCATCCTGATCAGCAGAAATAAAACATCTCAAATATGACTCCAAGGTCTGGTTTGTTCTCTCTGTCTGCCCATTGGTCTGAGGGTGAAAAGCAGAGGAGAAGGACAACTGAATTCCCAGCCTGGAACAGATAGTTCTCCAAAATCTAGACACAAACTGGACTCCTCTGTCAGATACAATGTTCTCAGGAATCCCGTGCCAACGAACCACCTGTTGTAAAAACAGGGGCACCAACTCAGAGGAAGACGGCATCTTAGGGAGTGGTACAAGATGAACCATCTTAGAGAACCTATCACAAATCACCCAAATAACAGTCATCCTCTGAGAGACAGGCATATCAGAGATGAAATCCATTGAAATATGGGTCCATGGCCTCTTGGGGACAGGCAAAGGCATCAACAACCCACTAGAGCGAGAACATGATTTAGACCGGGAGCACGTCCCACAGGACTGCACAAAATTCCTGACATCACGAGACAAGGAGGGCCACCAAAAAAACCGACTCACCAGATCTCTAGTACCAAAAATACCTGGATGACCAGCCAAAGCAGAGCAATGAACTTCAGACATCACTCTCTTCTTCCACTGGTCAGGAACATACAACTTTCCACTGGGACAACGCTCAGGTTTGTCCTCCTGGAACTCTTCCAGAGCACGTCTCAAATTGGGCGAGATGGCAGAAAGAACTACCCCTTCGCTTAAGATGGTAGCAGGCTTGGTCACCACAGGAGAATCAGCAAGGAAGCTCCTAGAAAGTGCGTCTGCCTTGACATTCTTTGTTCCAGGAAGAAAAGAAACCACAAAATCAAAATGTAAAAAACAAGGCCCACCTAGCCTGTCTAGGGTTCAAGCGCTTAGCCGACTCTAGGTAAATCAAATTCTTGTGGTCAGTGAGGACCACGACTTGATGCTTAGCTCCCTCCAACCAATGTCTCCACTCCTCAAATGCCCATTTCATGGCCAACAGTTCCCTATTCCCCACATCATAGTTACGTTCAGATGGAGAGAACTTTCGGGAAAAGAAAGCACAGGGATTCATTTTAGATGTTACAGGATCCTTTTGGGACAAAACAGCTCCTGCACCAATCTCAGAAGCATCCACCTCTACCTGGAATGGAAGTGAGACATCAGGTTGCCGCAAAACCGGGGCGGAGGTGAATCTTCACTTCAGCTCCTGAAAGGAAGAAACAGCCTCCGGAGACCAATTTAACACATCAGCACCCTTTTTAGTCAAATCAGTCAATGGCTTGGCAATACTAGAAAATTTTGCTATAAATTTCCGATAAAAATTAGCAAAACCCAAAAACTTCTGGAGGGCCTTCAAAGAAGTGGGCTGAACCCAATCGTGAATGGCCTGTACCTTGGCCGGGTCCATTTCAATAGTTGACGGGGACAAAATAAATCCCAAAAAAGAAATCCTCTGTACTCCAAAAAGGCATTTAGATCCTTTGACATACAGGGAATTCTCCCTCAAGATCCAGAACACAGTCCGAATATGTTCCACGTGAGAATCCCAATCCTTGGAGAAGATCAAAATATCATCCAGATAGATAATCAAAAATTTATCGACAAAATCTCGTAAAATATCGTTCATGAAGCACTGGAAGACAGAAGGGGCATTAGTGAGCCCAAAAGGCATCACCAGGTACTCAAAATGTCCCTCCGGAGTATTAAACGCCGTCTTCCATTCATCCCCATGCTTAATGCGAATAAGATTATACGCCCCCCTGAGGTCAAGCTTGGTAAACCAGCAAGCACCTTTAACTCTGGAGAATAGATCAGAAATCAGGGGTAACGGATACTGATATTTAACAGTAATTTTGTTGAGGGCACGATAATCAATACAAGGTCTTAATGATCCATCCTTTTTGGCTACAAAAAAAAAACCGGCACCCAAGGGTGACGAGGATGGTCTAATATGACCCTTCTCCAACGCCTCCTTAATATAGGATCGCATAGCCTCGTGCTCGGGTAAAGATAAATTGAAGAGCCGACCCTTGGGAAATTTACACCCCGGGCTCAGTTCAATTGCACAGTCATAACTCCTATGAGGAGGCAGAGACGCAGACTCATTCTCACTAAATACATCATAAAAGTCCGCCAAATAATCAGGAACATCATGCGACTGAGGAGAGGTGGATAACACTGGAGCCTCACTAAAGGCACACCGACAACCCCAACTCACCACAGACACAGATTTCCAATCCAAAACTGGATTATGAATCTGTAACCAGGGAAACCCCAGAACAATAGTATCATGCAGATTATGCAACACCAAAAATCTGCAATTTTCTTGATGGTCTGGGGCAACCTGCATTACCACCTGGGTCCAAAACTGGGGTTTATTTTTAGCCAAAGGAGTAGCATCAATCCCCCTCAAAGTAATAGGCGTCTGCAGAGGTGTCATCGGAAATCCACAACGTTTAGCAAAATCCAAGTCCATTAGGTTTAGGGCTGCTCCCGAATCCACAAAAGCCTTGGCGGAAAATGTGGACAGGGAGCAGATCAGAGTAATAGCCAGCAGAAACTTAGGTTGAACACCCCCAACAGAAAACGTGTGTGCAAAGCGTTTCTCTCGTTTGGGACAGACAGAAATAATATGCGAGGCATCTCCACAGAAAAAACACAACTTATTACGCCTTCTGAACTCCTGACGCTGCTCTCTGGAAAAAACTCTATCACATTGCATAGGTTCAGACATTTGTTCAACAGGTGGCAACACCTCTTGTGCAGCTTTGCGTTCGCGCAAACGCCGATCAACCTGAATGGCTAATGACATAGAATCGTCATGACCAGAGGGAACAGGAAATCCCACCATAGTATCTTTTACGGCTTCTGACAACCCCTTCCGAAAGAGAGCAGCCAAGGCATTGTCATTCCAGGTAGTAAGTACTGCCCACTTTCGGAATTTTTGACAGTACAATTCTGCAGAATCACGACCCTGGCTCAATGCCAGCAGGGTCTTTTCAGCCTGATCAATGGCATTAGTTTCGTCATACAACAACCCCAAAGCTTGAAAGAATGCGTTCACATTAGTCAGAATAGGATCATCTGGTTTCAAAGAAAACGCCCAATCCTGGGGATCGCTACGCAGTAAAGAGATGACAATTTTAACCTGCTGCGCGGAGCTCCCTGACGAGTTAGGCTTCAAGGCAAAAAATAATTTACAATTATTTTTGAAATTCAAAAATTTAGACCGATCCCCAAATAATACATCAGGTGTAGGAATCTTTGGTTCAGCAGCATGTGAATGAGCAAGGTAGGCGGAAATTCCCCCCACTTCCGCAGGGAGCTGCTCCACACGATCAGACAATTGCTTTATCTCCATTGAGAGAAAAAAAAAATTCCCCCTACGGCCTCAGAGATATAGAGGAAAAAATATACTTTTTTTTTTTTTTACAATTCTTTCCTGCTATTGGGTACCGCAGAATCTGCGGTATGGCGGGTGATTCTGTTATGAATGAGTCACCGTAGGAGGCAAAAGTAGAAATACAAGCTAAGTCCAGAAAACCAGAGAAGTTGGCAACTATCAGATTGCAGACCCCTGAACCTATCAACACAACTAGCAGTAGCCGTGGGGGGTTCCTACGATGCCCTAGACCCCTCGATCACAGCTGGAGAATTACATAGGCCTAAAGAAAGAAAGGGGAAATCTAAACTGCCCCAGAGCAGACCCCAAAGCAATAGGCAGCCCCCAACATATAATGACGGTGAAGCAAGATGAAAACACTAACACAGACAGAAAGATAGACTGAGCAAAGACGTGGCCCAAAACTACCTAGATAGGAAAGGACAGGAAGGCTGCTGTCTGCAATCTGCCAAAACCCTATCAAAGACATAAGCCAACAAGCTGATATGAAAAAGGCCCTGAAGCAGCTAGGCTTCAAAAACTAAATCAGCACTCAGGTATTTTCAGAAGACAGAGCTAAATGAATTCAGCACACCCAGCAGGGAATGGCAGAATCCAGAAAAACAAAGCAAAACAAAGTCAAAGCACAAAAGCAAAAGGCCGAGCAGCAAACTTAGCTTTGGAGGAGCAGGAATTCAGACTGGTCTCCAAGGATGCCACAGAGAAATCACCCGCAGGGCAGAAGGGCGTAGGCAGCCTTATATCCAGTCCGTAACTCCACTCAGCCAGTCATCATAATCAGCCTCAGGTGTTTGACAATCAGGCTCACTACCTTTCTTTACCAGAAGAGGGAGTTCCTCGGGTCTCAGTAATGAAGGGGAAAATGAACTCACAACAGTGCTCACATCTCGCACAGCAATATGCACCCTCGACCGGCTGGTCAAGGATTTTATACATGCGGCAAGTCGCACACTGGATGGCATTGGCAATAGTGGAGCACATCCTAATGAGGATTGCACCAGACAGAAAAAATAAGTAAAGAAATAAAATAAAAAAATAAATAAAAAGTATTAATAAAATATAACAGTAATTCAGTAATACCTCCCTTGGAAACTCCCTGAATCCAAAGTCACTGAATCACAAGTCACACACTTACCACAGATCGCTCTTACGCTCAGGTCACACTCAGCTCGTTCACACTCGCTCAGGCAGAAGATTTAAAGAGTTTTTTTTTCCCTTCAACAGCTAACCACCCTGCTGCTCAATGCACTTCCAAAAGGAGTTGAGCCCCAACCAGCTGCCCCTTATAAACCCTTAATTATGAACCCCCACCCTTAATTAACCCCTTGTGAATATAATTACACCTCAAGATTTAAATGCAATATAGTTAATCTCTTATTTTACTATCTGTGTTTGTGTTTTTAAGGGTTAACCCTGTAGAGAGAAAATATAAATTAAACAAGCCCCCCAAAAATTGAACAGGTGGAAAAGCACTCAGAAACCCACTCCAATTCACACAGGTATTTGTGAAAGGTTTTCCAAATACCTCTTCACTGAATCACAAGTCACACACTTACCACAGATCGCACTTATGCTCAGGTCACACTCAGCTTGTTCACACTCGCTCAGGCAAAAGATTTAAAGAGTTATTTTTTTTTCCCCTTCAACAGCAAACCACCGTGCTGCTCAATGCACTTCCAAGAGTGAAGTGTGTGGTTAGTTCCTTCATGATGAAGGCATTGACGCCATGGACTGACCTGCCCTTTCCCCAGAACTGAATCCAGTCGAGCACATCTGGGACATCATGTTTTGTTCCATCCACCAATTCTGCATTGCACCACAGACTGTCCAGGAGTACTGATGAGCGGTCACTAAAATGATTGCGTCCTCGTTACTACAGTAGAGGCAAGCAAATAATAATGTTCGAGTGCTCAATCTGAGTAATGAGTATAATGCAAATCGATGGAAAATTTGAGCATTTTTCTGGGGGCCCCCTCCCTAAAAACTATGTAAACCGCATGAAATTGCATGGAAGCAGCATAGGGAAGACCCCTAAAAGCATCTCTGAATCCCAGGTTGGTTCTAGTAGCAATGTTGTCAGCTTTATTACGCGACTTTTAAGGACTGACAATAAAACATACAAAACCGCACTTTAAATGTATTTGACTGAAAAAGTACTGTATATACTTGTGTATATACCGACCCATGTATAAGCCGACTCCCCCCTAATTTTGTCACAAAAAACTGGGGAAACTTATTGACTCAAGTATAAGCCTAGGGTGGAAAATGCAGCAGCTACTGGTAAATTTCAAAAATAAAAATAGATACCAATAAAAGCAAAATTAATTGAGACATCTGTAGGTTAAATGTTTTTGAATATCCATATCGAATCAGGAGCCCCATATAATGCTTCATACAGTTCATGAGGGCCCCATAAGATGCTCCATACAAAATATGCCCCATACTTTATAATGCTGCACAAAAGTTAATAATGGCCCCATAAAATGCTCCATAGAATATGCCCCATATGCTGCTCCAAAAAGGTTATGGCCCCAAAAATGTTCCATAGATTATGCCCCATATGCTGCCCAGTAAAATGCTCCATAGATTATGCCCCCATGAGATGCTCCATAAAATGCTCCATAGAATATGCCCCACATGCTGCTCCATAGATTATGCCCCCCTAAAATGCCCCATAGATTATGCCCCGTATGCTGCTCCATAGATTATGCCCCCCTAAAATGCTACATAAGATGCTCCATGGATTATGGCCCCATAGGATGCTCCGTAATATGCTCCAAAGACTATGCCCCCATATGCTGCTCCATAGATTATGCCCCCATATGCTGCCCCATAAAATGCTCCATAGATTATGCCCCCATATGCTGCCCCATAAAATGCTCCATAGACTATGCACCCATAGGCTGCCCCATAAAATGCTACATGGATTATGCCCCCATATGCTGCTGCAAAAAAATGACATACTGACCTCTCGTTGCTGGGGGCCAGGTGCCGGGGGGCTCTGAGCAGGCGGGGACACCGGCGCGCTATAGGGGACAGGTGCCGGTGTCGCTGCTGGCTCAGGGCCCCGGCACCTCAGATATTCACCTGTCCCCTTTCCATCGCTGTGCCCGCTCTGTCTTCTGCGTCCTCTGTCAGTGAAGTTCAGGCAGCAGAGGGCGCGGAGCGCACTATGTCACCGAGCCTTCTGACCTGAACGTCAGAGGACGCGGAGGGCAGAGCAACGCGCAGTGATGGACTGGGGACAGATGAATATTGCATATACTTAACCCCTCCTGGCACGGTCTCTGCAGCCCCGCTTCTCCCGATCTCAGGCTTCTTCCTTCAGTAGTCAAGTGGTACCGCTCATTAAAGTCATGAATATGCGCATATTCATGACTTAAATGAGCGGTATCACGTGACTGCTGAAGGAAGGAGCTTGAGACCAGGAGAAGCATGGGGGCTGCAGAGACACGTGGGGGAGGGTCAATATGTTCTGACACCCTCGCTTCCTCTCCCCCGCCGACCCTGGTATATGACTCGGGTATAAGCCAAGAGGGGGACTTTTAGCCCCCAAAAATGTGCTGAAAATCTCGGCTTATACGCGAGTATATACGATATTAAGAAAGATTCTTTCCAGGATAATGACTTTTGTATATAAGGCAAAATAATTGACAAATTAAATGCTCAGCCTCACCTTGGGTTATGTTTGTTGTAATCCTTTATCTGGCCATGTGGTGTGTGAGACAACATCAGACACACAAAAAAAAATCACAATTTTGTTTTTCAGGGCCATCAGCTGGCCATCACTCATGTTTAGTTGTTCAGCAGGCTGCCACTTCAATTGTTAGCGTATGTGCACACGCTGCGTATCTGCAGAGGATTTGGCCCTGCAGATCCGCAACAGTTTCAGCTGCGTTGTACAGTACCATTATAATCAATGCAAAACAAAAACCGCTGAGCACATGCTGCAGATTTTTCCACGGGTTCAAATCCGCAGTATGTCAATTCTTTGTGCGGAATCCGCAGCGGTTTCACCCCTTCTCCATTGTAGAGGTGTGAAACCGCAGGGCTACGCAGGCTAATCCGCAGATAAACCGCAGGTCTTTTGACCTGCGAATTTACCTGCGGATTTTGCCAAATCCGCGCGAAAAAATCCGCATATCATTCCGCAGCGTGTGCACATAGCCTTAGAGGGCCAGCAAGTGTCTTGTGGACATATGAGACCAAGATTATGTTTTGGTAAAGCACATAATTCTACTGTTTACTGTAAGGCTGTGTGCACACATTGTTTTTTTAAGCGTTTTTGCTGCTTTTCTCCCGCAGCGGAAACGCTTAAATGCTATTAAAACGCATCCCATGCAGTCCTATGTGATTCCGCAGTTTGTGCCCATGCTGTGGATTTTACAGCTGTGGAATTGCATAGCTACACGTGTGGCATACTAATTAGCTATGGGTAAGCGGTTTTGAACAGGTTTTTCATTATGTGGCCTCCAGACTAAGATTTTGAGCTATTATGTTGTGATGGTTTATTACTGTGAGGGGGTCACTTTGTGGGATTCTTTGGATATCTGAAAGAAAGACTTTAAGCACTGGCACTTTACTTATCTCTGCATATCCATTATACACATTCCATTGCTGTTAGTATTGCTACATGTGTGTTTTTTCTGTACCTGAATTCCTTATCATATGGAGCTCTTTTATTATGTGACCCGTCTTTATGTACTTCATTGTCTATATTATTAACTTTTCAGAATAAAACTATTTTTTATATTTTCCTTGGTGGATGTCTTTACTCCATGTGTTTTTGTATACAAAGTTACCCAAATATGGTGGAGATTCAAAGATATATTGGTTGTTTTGCTGCCTAGGTGCTTTTGAAATGCGAAGATTCCCAAAGAATTATGAGTCGCAATGTAGTGCTTGTGGTCAGAAAGCTAGGTTTGTATCGTAGTAGATCATGGGTCGGCCAGCAGGACAGTAATCCCAAACATAATTCAAGAAGTACCCAGAAAGAGATGGAAGCAAAGCACTGGAAAGTTGAGCATTGGTAATTCCAGCTCCAGTAGCATAAAGTCTCCCCCCACTGCCTCTTACATACAGATCCTAGAGACAGACTGAATGGACACATTAAATCAGTTAATTTAGCCTGTTTAGATGAATTTCTGATTACAGAACACCGTAAAAAACATGAATCAGTCAATGAGTGTATGGTAAAAAATAGCATCAATGCTTAGAACTTATAAAGCTATAATCCCTGACTAGATGCCTGTTATACACTAGTCCTACTGCCACACCTCACCATAGACAAATTGCAGGTAAGTGAGATGTTATTGTAGTGTATATAAGGAATTTGATCTGGTCCTGAAAAGATTTTTTTCTTGTACGAGGCAGCCACAAAGTCTGGAGGAACTCAAGTAACACTTGCAACTTTGATGAACTTCCCAGTACAGTTGACCATAAAATCATGAATCTGTCAGTGAGGCCATAAAAAGAAAGCAGCAAGGCTTAGAATTTCCCTGTCATATGCTATACCTATGGCTACACCTCGTTGTAGTCGAATTGCAGATTAGCGCAATATTATTATAACAAAATCTATTTGAATTAGCCCTGATCATAGCGAATTATTTTATTGTAGCAGCATCAAGGTGTTAGGCGTCGAGTTTCCCCCACTGCACAGGGGGAATCTCAAGCCATGCCCTCTGCGGTCTCCCATTCTTCTGCAGCCGCAGAGCCTCTTGCTCAACAGAGACGTCGGTCCCAGTGTCTTGCTCAGGCTAATGCTGTGCGTCTGGTTGCTGCTGCTGCCCCAGGCTCAGCTGTTGTGAATTCGCTTTCTGGCCTCCCTGTGGTTATTACTGAAGGTAGTGGAGCTGGTCTGATTGACAGAGTGGTTGTGAGTTCTCTTTCTGGGCTCCCTCTGGTTGTTACTGGAGGTAATGGAGCTGATCTGATTGACAGAGGCTTGCCACCTGATAATGAGGATGACGATTGGAGATCTGGGGTTTCAGATTGGGATTTAAGACAGCCGACTCCCTCTATCCCTGCTGGTGATTTTTTTTCTGTTCCTCCTCAAGTGTGATGTCTCCAGCTCTGTCCCTGCATGTGCAGCTAAGTGGTTCATTTGCTATTCTGTTTGCATTTGATCTGGTTTTGTCTATCACTGTTTTGTGCGGATCAGCCAGCTCCAGCTGGGGCTGTGCTGAATCACCGCCCATATGTTACTGCTTGTGCCAGTTTGTTTTGTCCCGTTAGATTGGTCTCTTTTTGCTCTGCAGAAAAGACCAGAGTGCTGATATAGTAGGGGGTGAAGTCGTGCGACTTCACTGGTTTTGTGCATCAGACGTGTTGGACTTTTGGCAGTTTTTTTTGCGTGATTGCAGACAGTGTCTTAACTTTCCTGTCCTGTCTAGTCAGTCTTGGCCCCATCATTTGCTCAGTCTATTTTCCTGCCTGCGTTTGTGTTTTCATCTAGTCACCGACAATATATATTTGGGGGCTATCTATTCCTTTGGGGTCTGTTCTGGGGCAGTTTAGATTTCCCCTTTCTTGCTTTAGGCTTAGTTAGCTCTCTGACTGTGCCGAGGCGTCTAGGATCATTGTAGGTATGCTCCACGGCTACTGCTAGTTGTGTGGATAGGATCAGGGGTCTGCAACCCGCTTAGTTACCAACCTCTCTGGTTTTCTGTGGCTTAGCGTGGGCCTGCTCTCCTCCTCGGTGACCCTTTCATAACACTCAGCTATAGCATCCTGCATTAGTCAGTGGCGAGCAGACGCTCCTGGGACTAAGTCCTGCTTTTCTCCATCTGAGCATGCCCGTGAGAAGACTGCTCATTGGTGGTTGGAGGTCCCATGCTCAGATCCTTGAGCAGCTCGGATTGGGCCATCAGGAAGGTCCCGGAAGGCTGCGGTTATAAAAGGATAGCACTCCACAGTAGCCAGTGTCTATTAGTGATGTTCGCAAGTGCAACGCCGTGCGCCTAGTGGGTTTTGTGAGGCTCTTACCCTGCATCTTTGGGGCAGAGTCTTGTGACCGTACACAAGCACTGATTCAGCTGTGCCCTGTGACAGTTAACAGGGTACGGCATCTGTGTTCTGCGGTTCTGTGGCTCTGTGAAGCAACAGAGCCCTTCGCTATTACATACTGGGTGGCGTTTAACCCACGTGTGTCCAGTGCGATACCGCTATTTAGTGTCTGCCATTGCCAAGCAGCAGTTAACATCTCTGCACGGTGAACCCCAGGCTGCAAATGCACCTTATTGCCATCTTTTTATTATTTGGTGCGTTCCGCCAGCCCTAACACAAGGACTGTTATTTTATCAAACCTGCTGGGGAATATAGTGGTGTGTTTCGCATCTACTCAGCCTGACATGGAGGATACCAGGATCTTCTGTACCAACTGTAGACTCTCCAGTTCTGGCTGTAAAATCATGTATGCAGTGGGAGATCTTCCAATGTGAGGACCGCCTGACACCCCACACCAAGGCAATGGATCATATACTAATAAAACCTATGAGTGCTTTTGTTTTCCCAAAATTTTCCCTCAACTAGAAGATGGATGCACAGATGTATTGTTCAACATCTTTATCAACGATTTAGATGAAGGAATTGAGGGTAAACTGATTAAATTTGCTGATGACACAAAGCTAGGAGGGATAGCTAATACTAGAGAAGAGAGAGAGAGGATTCAAAAAGATTTAAATAAACTGGAGAAGTGGGCAGCAACTAACAGAATGGTTTTTAACAGGGAGAAATGCAAAGTACTACATCTGGGCAATAAAAATGGAAAAAGCATATATAGAATGGGAGGAATAGGGCTAAGTGACAGCACATGTGAAAAAGACTTGGGTATACTAATAGATCACAGACTGAATATGAGTCAACAGTGTGATGCAGCAGCAAAAAAGGCAAATGCAATTCTAGGATGTATTAACAAAGCATACAGTCTAGATCACGTGAAGTCATTATTTCCCTCTACTCCTCTTTGGTCAGACCTCATCTGGAATATTGTGTCCAGTTTTGGGCACCACATTTTAAAAAAGACATCAACAAACTGGAGCAAGTTCAGAAAAGAGCGACCAGAATGGTGACCGGTCTGCAAACCCTGTCTTATAAGGAAAGGTTGCAGGATTTGGGAATGTTTAGTTTGCAAAAGAGAAGACTGAGAGGAGACTTAATAGCTGTCTACAAATATCTAAAGGGCTGTCACATTGTAGAAGGATCAACTTTATTCTCATTTGCACAAGGAAAGACTAGAAGCAATGGGATGAAACTGAATGGGAGGAGACACAGATTAGATATTAGAAAAAACTTTTTGACAGTTAGAGTGATCAATGAGTGGAACAGGCTGCCACGAGAAGTGGTGAGTTCTCCTTCAATGGAAGTCTTCAAACAGAGGCTGGACAGACATCTGACTGGGATGATTTAGCGAATCCTGCTTTGAGCAGGGGGTTGGACCAGATGGCCCAGGAGGTCCCTTCCAACTCTACGATTCTATGATTCTATGATTCTATGAAAAGCATTTTTAAGGAGTGGATCGCCTTCACTGGTAAAGCGTAGGTACTAAATGCAAGGAATGATAAAAATTTAGATGGCGACTCTCCCATACTAATTTCAAGAGACTATTGGAGGGCCTTATCTCTATGCACTGGCTAAGTGCATTGCCTGAAAAACCTTTACCCCTGGAGATGGTGATAGTAACATAGTTAACAAGGCTGAAAATAGATATTTGTCCATCAAGTCCAGCCTATATTTCGTCAGAGTAAATCATAGTAACTTAGTTTTGAAGGCTGAAGGAAGACCTTATGTCCATCTAGTTCAGCCTGTTTTTAGTGCAGCTGTTCTGCATTGTTGATCCTGGGGAAGGCAAAAACCCACAGAGTAGATGCCAATTTTCTCCATAGGGAAAAAAATTCCTTCCCCTAAGGCTAGTTTCACATATGCGCTTTTGAGCGCAGCGACGCTGCATGCGTCCTGCGTCCCCTATCTTTATCACTGGGGGCGCAGGCCGTGCGCAGTATGCGTTTGGCGGCGCATGCGTCCTTTTCACTGTGCGCCGAGCGCAACCAAACTGCAGCAGGTTGCGTTTGGCGCTGGTCGGCGCACCGTGAAAAGGACGCATGCGCCGCCAAACGCATACTGCGCACGGCCTGCGCCCTCAGTGATAAAGATAGGGGACGCATGCAGCGTCATGCGCCGGTAGGCGGAGCTACCGGCGGAGGTGCGGCAGGGGGTGGGGCTTAGCGGCGGCCGTGCGCAGGCCGTCGCTGCGCTCAAAAGCGCAAATGTGAAACTAGCCTAAGCTGGGTCAACCATCTACCTATAATGTTATGTTATTCGTAACCTTCTATACTGTTACTCACAAGAAAAGCATCCATTCCTTTCTTAAACTCATTCAGTGAGTTGGCCATCACCACTTCCTCAGGAAGAGAATTCCAGAGCCTCACTGCTCTTACCGTGAAGAACCCTCTACTATGCTGGTCAGGAATTGTCTTTCCTCCAAGCAAAGAGAATGCCCCCTTGTTCTTGTCACAGTCCTTGGTACAAACAGTTCATTGTAGAGCTCTCTGTATTGCCCTCTGATATACTTGGACATACATATTAAGTCTCCCCTAAGTCTTCTCTTTTCTAGAGTAAATAGACCTAATTTTGATAACCTTTCAGGGTATTGTAGTGAACCAACTCCATTTATCATTTTAGTAGCCCGCCTTTGAACCCTTTCAATTTCAGTAATGTCTTTCTTGAGCACCGGCGTCCAAAATTGCACACAATACTCCAAGTGTGGTCTGACGAGTGATTTGTACAGAGGGAGAGTTATGTTTTCATCTCATGTCCCCAGACTTCTTCTAATGCATCCCATGACCCTATTTGCTTTGGTGGCAGCTGCCTGACACTGGGCACTCCAATTTAGCTTATTGACTAATATGCCTAAGTCTTTTTCCATGTCTGATTTCCCCAGCAGTTTCCCATTTAGTAAGTAATTGTAGCATCTGTTTCTCCTTCCCATGGAGGTGTTAAACCTCATTTGCCATTTTTCAGCCCAATTCTCCAATTTACTCCAATCTGTCTGTAGTTGCAAACTGTCCTCCTTTGTGTTAACTACCTTACATAGTTTTGTATCATCTGCAAATACTGATATTTTACTGTGTAAGCCATCCACTAGATCATTAATAAATATATTAAATAGTAGGGGGCCCACTACAGAACCCTGTGGTACCCCACTAGTAACCCTGGCCCAATCTGAGTATGCACCATTAATAACCACTCTTTGTTTTCTATCACTAAGCCAGCTACCTACCCATCTACACACATTTTCCCCTAGCCCAAGCTTATTCATCTTACTTACCAATCTTTTATGTGGGACAGTGTCAAATGCTTTAGAGAAGTCGAGATAAATGACATCCAATGATTCTCCTTGGTCCATTTGAGAGCTTACATCCTCATAGAAGCTGATCCGGTTAGTTTGAAAGGAGCGATCCTTCATAAATCCATGTTGATATGGAGTTAAACATTTATTAACATTGAGATATTCCATAATGGTATCCCTTAGAAACCCTTCAAAAATTTTACCCACAACAGATGATAAGCTTACCGGCCTATAGTTTCCAGGTCCCCTTTTACACCCCTTTTTGAATATTGGTACCACATTTGCTTGCCGTCAATCAAAAGGAACAGACCCTGTTTCTATAGAGTCTTTAAATATAAGGAATAGAGGTCTGTCTATCACATTACTTAACTCCCTTAATACCCGAGGGTGAAATGCCATCAGGGCCTGGTGATTTGTCAATTTTAATCTTATTAAGGCGGTTCTGCGCTTCTTCCTGGGTTAGGCAGGTAATACTTAATGGGGAGTTTACGTTATCACTCTGCGTTTCCCCTGGCAAATCCTTTTCCTATGTGAACACTGTTGAGAAAAAAGTATTTAAAACATTTGCTTTTCCCACATCGCTCTCTGATTTCACCCTCATTGTTCTTTAAAGGGCCGACACCATTAATTTTAATCATTTTACTGTTTATATAATTAAATAATAGTTTGGGGTTTGTTTTACTTGCCTTAGCAATGAGTCTCTCAGTTTCCAATTTTGCTAAATGTATTTGTTTTTTACACGTTTTATTTTTTTCTCTTTAACTTTTTAATCCTTCTTCATTGCCTTCTTGTTTTAGCTTCTTAAATGCCTTGTTGTTAAATTGCCCTTTTTACGTCCTTATTTAGCCACATTTGTGTTCTCCTGTTCCTAGCCCTTTTATTTCTAGCCATTTATTGTCAAACTACTGTGTTTTCTCTTTTTAAACCATAATGACAACCCAAAACATCCAAATGACTCTGATCAAAAGTTTACCTACCTCATTTCTTAATACTGTGCATTGCCCCCTCTAGCATCAATGACAGCTTGTAGTCTTTTGTAGAAGTTGTGGATGAGGTTCTTTATTTTCTAAGTTGTGGATGAGGTTCTTTATTTTCTCAGCTGGTAAAGCTGCCCACTCTTCTTGGAAGAACCCTTCAGTTCCTGTAAATCCCTTAGATCCATTGACAGTTCTTTTAGCTTTCCCCATGACTCACAATCCAGAAACGTCAGTGGCTGGATGAAAGGTGCAGGTGTCTGTCTGGATCCCATAAACTCACTCAGATTTTATGCGCACACACTGATTACAAGTAAACAGGTCAGAGGTGAGGATGTTACCTTTAATAGCCATTCGAACCCATCTGTGCATGTTATCAGGCCAAAATAACCAGGGTATGTAAACTTTTGATCAGGGTCATCTAGATGTTTTGGGTTGTCATTATGATTTAAAAAGAGAAAACAGTAGTTGGACAATAAATTGCTTCAGCCAACCACGAACTATGAGTGTAGAAAAAGTTTTGTTATTGTCATTCATATTCTCTCTAAAAAGGCCAAGAAAGCAAACATTTTGCTGGGGTATGTAAACTTTTGAACACAACTGTATGTAACGTTGAGCTTTCAAAGCGTGGGAATATCGCACACCAGTTTGTGACCTGGAAGGTGCAAACGCAGCTGCAGCAGTTTTAGATGACTTGCAGAAATGGACTCGCGCGGCATACTTTCACAAGTAGCTCAGGCATATCTAGGTAGATTTTGAAAAAACGCTGAACCCAAAATTGAGCACGTGAGCCAGGCGTCGTACATGTGCGAGGTTGTCAAGCTTCAGATCTGCCAACAGGTTACTGCCTTTGTCTCAGACGACAAAGTCTGATTGTTAGTGTAGGGGCGAGAGCCACAGATCAGTCTGGTATGAGAGGCCTTTCAAAAACTCCATATGGTTTGTCACCTAAGTAGATTAGCTTCAGCAGAGCTTGTTGACACTTGGCTGAGGCAGTGGTGCACTCCTTGCAGCTGGCAACTGATGTTGACATTTGTGAAATCAGGAGGAGGAGGTGCAGAAACTGCTGTAGAAGCTGTGGGCAACCCTGATTGCAATCCTCTCTGTTGGTAGAGAATGTTCAGTCTCAGGGTCCGACTGGGTCCCGGCTTCCACAATTTTAACCCAGTGTGCCGTCAGGGAAATGTAGCGTCCCTGGTCACAAGCACTTGCCCAAGTGTCCATGGTTTAAGTGGATCTTCCCAGTCACAGCGTTAGTCAGGGCACAGATGATGTGATGGGACATGTGCTTGTATAAGAGGGGAGGGCACTCCTTGAGTAATAGTAGTGGCTGGGGACCGAGTACCGAGAGACAGACGCTGCCTTGAGGTTGCAGAAGAGTTCCATTTCTATAAGTCTAATTGGCAACATTTCCATTGCAAGCAGTCTGTAAATGTGGCCGTTTAGTATTGTAGCCTGTGGATGGGCGGCAGCGTATTTACGCTTGCATTCCCAGGAATGAGGTAGGGACCACTGAATGCAGCGCTCGAACAAGGACTTGGACGTGGTTGCAAGTGTCCAATGACAAGTGCATGATAGGAGGCATTTTCGCCTACATCATGGACAGAGGATTGGTGTGCACGTAGAACAGGGGAAGAGCCACCTCTGATATCTACACCTCTACAGAGACCTCCAGAGGCACACCGCTACCCCAAA
Source organism: Dendrobates tinctorius (assembly GCF_039654945.1). Taxonomy (NCBI): domain Eukaryota; kingdom Metazoa; phylum Chordata; class Amphibia; order Anura; family Dendrobatidae; genus Dendrobates; species Dendrobates tinctorius. The sequence goes on from NW_027361705.1 coordinate 5,207,399, forward strand.
TGCTTCACACCACTCACCTGAGACCCTCAGAGACTATCTCAACTAGGAAGAGAGTGACAAAAATGCAAATGACCAAGTAATTAATGAGTTAAACAAACTGAAATATGAATACAACTCTGCACTGCAGGAAATACAGGGCACAATGTGTGAACTGGAGTACGAAAATGGCTAAGACAGGAGATAGAAATGCTAAAAACGTGGACACCTGAACATCCGAGCTAGTAGGGGATCATGGAGACGAGTGCCAACAATATTGTCTCCACTGGCCAGGCGGCTGAGATGAAGAAAGCTGAAACTAATGAAAGTGAACCAGAAATCCAATCCATAGAAGAGACAAGAGAAACTGCCACCAGCACAATCTCCATCACAGTCCTCCACCCACCTGTGATGTCACAAAGTTCTGATACCACCCTAATAATGGGCTCAAATGGGAAATGCCCGAGTACACAGCACCTATTCCCATGAAAAAGGATCAACAAAATACACTGTCTAACTATTGAACAGGTGATAGTGGTTGTCAACAATCCACGGTTTACCAACCCAAATTATATTTATATGCACATGTAGAAAAATCTGTCGATGTGCAGGCCGGCCAGTGATGTAAGTAAATGGGTTATGTTTGCCACTTAGGCTACTTTCACACATCCGGTGTGTGGGGTCCGGCGGCGTGCGGCGAAAAGCCGGGCCGCCGGATCCGGCCTGCAGCCGTGACACCGGATGTGTGTGCGGCGTCTGATACGGCTCGGACGTGATTTAAAGGAGCCACAGGAGGAGGTGGACAGAGACAGCCGCTGAGAGAGACAGCTGCTGAAAGGGAGGTGAGGGGAGGGGAGAGGAGAGGGGGTTGGAGAGAGAGACATGTGGGGTTAACACTCAGTGTCCGGGCGAGAGAATCTCTCTCTCTTGCCGGGCACTTGTGGGGTTAACCCCACAGAGAGATCTCTCTCTCTCACCCAGACACTGTGAGTGTTAACCCCACAAGTGCCCGGCGAGAGAGATCTCTCAAGTGTCTGGGTGACAGAGAGAGATCTCTCTCTCTCTCACCGGGCACTTGTGGGGTTAACATTCACAGAGTCCGGGCATGCGCTGTGGAAAAAGCCGGTCCGGCGCTGAGAAAAAACGTTGCAGAGAACGTTTTTTCCAGACGCCGGACCGGCTGGTTTTGCCGGATCTGGCAAAAACCGGATACGCCGCATAGGCATCAGGCGCGATGCGGCGATAATGAAACTCTATGGGGAAAAAAACGGATCCGGTGGCAACAGGCGCCGGATCCGGTTTTTACACTTTTCGCCGCATCGCGCCTGATGCACAAAAACTGATGTGTGAAAGTAGCCTTAGTCACAATGCCATAAATGTCTCCCATAATTGTGGGCCTACACCTATCACAAAAAACAATAAAATCTGACTCCATAATGTCTGCTATAATTCCCTTTGAAGACCAGAAAAGTTACCTCTGGAGAGAAGCTTGTCGCCTCTCAGCCTCTGGTATAGACTTAATGTCTACTTCACCATCAGATAACCCACTTTATTAACTTGCTTGCTCTGTATCTTCTCCCTTTCAGTTTCATTCCATTGCTTCTTGTGTTTCCATGTGCAAATGAGAATAAGGATGATCCCTCTACACTGTGACAGCTATCAAGTCTTTAACTGTTCCTTGTAGGTCATACTGTGAGGACTCTGAATATTTTTGATTACCTTTTGGGCATTCTCTTTCAAGATGGTGTCTGTTTCATTTGCCCTTTGTCTTCTTGCCTTATAACTACACACCATACCCTAGTCTGTTCTAGTGTATTCTGCCTGTGTCCTGCTCCTGGTGGTTTCCTGTCTTTTACAGTAGCTGCTCCTGCAAACCCATGTGAATATTCTGCTCCTTGCTCTCTGAGATCCTGCTGTATTCATCTGTGCCAGTGTCCCTCCTTCTGACTGCTCGTGCTGCTTCCTCATGCTGACCTTCACCTGCAATTGCTAAACCTAAGCTGGTTACTGCTCTGGTTCTGCCTTCGTTTAATCAGTTGCAAAGCCAGGGACTACTCTGCTTAATCTGAGACTTCCTACCAAGACCTCCCTGGATAATCTTATACCTTGTTTGGACTTGCTTATCTGTGCATCGACTAGACACAGACTTGCATGTTTCCAGCATTTTCAAGTGTAAATTGCGCTTCAGACTGTTTCGCTGATTGCATTTCTCTCCTGAGGTTTCCAACAGACATGTTAGGTTTTATTCAGTAGCTATTCTAAGTGTTATAACTTAGAGTTTTGAAGCACAGTGTGTTTACAGTAAAGACTTTCACCTACAAACTGCGTTCTGTGGTGTCTTGCTCCACGCAAAAAGACTCCGGAGTCCTCCAGTATAATTATTACACATACTTTACAGTCTGCTTACCATTCTGGTAGCTCTTCTCTGAACTTGCTCCAGATTTTCAATGTCTATTTTAAAATGTGGTTCACAGAACTGGACACAGTATTCCAGATGAGGACTGACCAAGGAGGAGTAGAGGGGGGGGGGGGGATAATTACTACGTGATGTAGACTCTATGCTTCTCTTAACCCCTTAACCCCCCCAAGGGTGGTTTGCACATTAATGAATGGGTCAATTTTTACAATTCTGTCCCTTTGAGGTAATAACTCTGGAATGCTTCCATGGATACTGGTGATTCTGACTTTTTTTTTGTGACATTGTACTTCATGATAGAGGTAAAATTTAATTGATATAACTTGCGTTTATTTGTGAAAAACGGAAATTTGGCAAAAATTTTGGAAATTTCGCATTTCTCCAACTTTGAATTTTCATGCCCTTAAATCAAAGAGATATGGCACACAAAATACTTAACATTTCCCACATGTCTACTTTACATCAGCACAATTTTGAAACCAAAATTTTTTTTTGTTAGCAAGTTATAAGGGTTAAAAGTTGACCAGAGATTTCTCATTTTTACAACACCATTTTTTTTTTTTTAGGGACCACATCACATTTGAAGTCACTTTGAGGGGTCTATATGATAGAAAATACCCAACAGTGACATCATTCTAAAAACTTTCCCCCCTCAAGGTGCGCAAAACCTTATTCAAGAAGTTTATTAACCCTTCAGGTGCTTCACAGGAATTTTTTGAATGTTAAAAAAATGAACATTTAATTTTTTTTCACAAAAAAATGACTTCAGGTCCAATTTTTTTTTTTACCAAGGGTAACAGGAGAAATTGAACCTTAAAAGTTATTGTGCAATTTGTCCTGAGTACGCTGATACCTGATATGTGGAGGGAACCACTGTTTAGGCGCATGGCAGAAGTAGGAAGGGAAAGGGCGCCGTTTGACTTTTTCAACGCAGAATTGGCTGGATGCCATGTCGCGTTTGGAGAGCCCCTGATGTGCCTAAACAGTGGAAACTCCCTACAAATGACACCATTTTGGAAACTAGACCCCCCAAGGAACTTATCTAGCTGTGTGGTGATAACTTCGAACCCCAAAGGGGTTCACAGAAGTTTATATCGTACAGCCATAAAATTAAAAAATCATATTTTTTCCAAAAAAATGATCTTTTCACTATTTTTATTTTCCCAAGGGAAACGGGACCCCAAAAGTTATTGTGCAATTTGTCCTGAGTATGCTGATACCCCATATGTGGGGGTAAACTAATGTTTGGGGCGCATGGCAGAGCTCGAAATTGAAGGAGCGCCGTTTGAATTTTTCAACGCAAAATTGTCTGGAATTGAGATCGGACGCCATGTCGCGTTTGGAGAGCCCCTGATGTGCCTGATCAGTGGAAACCCCCCACAAGTGAGCCCGTTTTGGAAACTAGACCCCCCCAAGGAACTTATCTAGATGTGTGGTGAGCACTTTGAACCCCCAAGTGCTTTACAGTAGTTTATAGCGCCCAGGCGTGAAAATATAAAAATCATATTTTTTCCACAAGCATGATCTTTTAGTCCCCTATTTTTTTATTTTCCCAAGGGTAACAGGAGAAATTGGATCCCAAAAGTTGTTGTGCAATTTGTCCTGAGTATGCTGATACCCCATATGTGGGAGAAAACTACTGTATGGGCTGTGGCGTAATGACCCCTGTGTCCGCTAGGGGGCGCTGTGTGGATGTCCCAGGAGAGAAGATGAATGGCAGAGTCATGAATGACCATTATGTATCTCAAGGTGGGTGGACATGAGATGGAGACTGATGTGTGTGTGTTGATCAGCAGTGATACTGCTGACGTAATGTGTCAGGGAGAAGTCAACAGGTAACTGGGGAAACGGGTGGCCCAGTTACCTACAAACCCACCCAGGGGGTGTGTTTAAGAACGCTATTCTAAAGTATCTGTGTGGTTCAAGGACCTGTGATGAGGTCATAGCCATGTGACCTGGTGGGCGTGGCTACTGACCATATTGGGTGGCCAGGGTAGGTCACATGTGAATGCTGGGACCCGGTTGGTCCAGTGTGGAAGGTCCCGCTGAGATGGGGCTTCCTGGCTAAAAGCTTATGAAGTGGCTGTGAGTAATGGCGACCTGTGCCTGTTAGTTCCCTGGAGGGAATGAACGTGTGCAGCATGGTGAAGCAGCATGAGAAAACCCTGACTGGGTGGGAGAACTTGGTGGCTAGAAAGCCTGCGCATTGAACAGTGCATAACTTGTATGACTACAGGATAACAAGAGCTGAACTCTGTAATGGACGCTATGCTGACTATATGCTGTTTCCTGTTGCTTTGATGGTTTATGATGCTGAATAAACCGAAGGGACTATGATTGTTTTATGGAAAACCCGTGCCGGATCTGTTTTTTTTTGTGGCTGCAAGCGAGGGATCCCCTGTGTTAATGACAGCGCTACCTCGCATTTGGTGGAGAAGGCTATGGGCAATGTTGTAGCCTTGTTGCTGGAGCAACAGAAGAGGACTGCAAAGTTTGGTTGCTAAGGGCAACGGCTTCCAACAGCACATGTTGCAGTGCTGGCAATGCTGAGCCAGGTGGGCTGACGGTCTGGAAAGCCGTGTGATGTGCTGACAGGAGTCAGAGAGAGAGACTGGTGATAGGGTGCCTCTGCAGAGAAGAGGTACCCAAGGACCTGTGTGGCGACACAGGTAACGGACAGGTGTTCGTGTGGTACTGACCTGGGTCAGTGAGTAAGACGGTGTACCTGGAGGGTTCAATGAGGAAAGGTCCTGGAGGGTCAGTGTTGAGAGATTCTAGGAGAAGTGTCGTCTCCCTGGAGCACATGGTATGACCTTGGTCCTGGTGAGGTGTGAGTGTTGGGCAGTCTCAGGTGGAGACAGATGTCCTGAAGAGCACCCGTCGAGCCCCTGGCCGGTGTGTGGGGAGACCCTGATAGGAGGGTCGCTCCCTGAATCGCACCCGGTGCGCCCTGTGTGTTGGACGGTCTCAGGAGGAGACGGAACGTCCTGAATAGCACACAGGACACGTGAGTTTTGTTGTGGTGGTTTTTTTTTTCTTTTCTCAACTCAGCCTGCGGTGGCTCAGTGGGAGTCAAGAAGGTGACAAGCTGCTTGCTGTAACTCAGCGGGGTTACGAAGGGGTCAAGCGGCTTCTGGTAACTCGGCGGGGTTACGAAGGGGTCAAGCGGCTTCCGTTTACTCAGCGGGGTTACGAAGAGGACACCAGCAGCGGTGTGTGAACAGCAGCCGGTGGTGTCGGTGATTGGTGACAGAAGAAGCTGTGGTGGTGCCAACAAGGACTTGTGTGGTATCGTAAGAGACAAACTGTGTGGTGTGAACTGTGGTGTGAGAAGACCTGTATAACGGACATGGGGAAATCCCAAAAGAGGCGGTGGCCCAAAAGGGGGTGGAGTTCCAAATCGGGGTGGTAGCCCAAAAGGGGGTGGAGTTCCAAATTGGGGTGGTAACCCAAAAAGAGGTGGAGTCCCAGAGGGCAGTGGTGACCCAAATGGGGTAGTGGTCCAGAAAGGGGCCGAGTTTGAAGAAATGGCAGCACTGGTTGGCTCAGTTGGTATGTCTGGGAAACCGCAGTGTACGTGTGTCGTTTCCAGAATGTGGGATATTCTTTCCGGGTGATGACTGGCCACAAGTGTACTGTGATGCTACACCAGGAAGGAATCTCTGGACGGTTGGACTCAGTCAGGTGACTCTGTCTAGTAGGAACTCCTCTCACTTTCTGTCTGACCGAGAAAATGGTCCAGGTTCACTGTAAACATGGGGTCACGGTGAAATATGCGGTAGACAGAGTAATGTTTGAGGGGCTTGGAGGCAGTGCGTGCCAAGGTGGCAGTATACCATCAGACTTAGTGTATGCCTTGGAGTGGGGCCGGGACTTTGTCAGGTTTGATGACATATGCCAGGAGGGTGTAGATGTTCCTACTGTTGGGCTAACAGATATTAAGAAGGTGATGGCTCCTGACGTGCAGAGGTCAGAGGTAGAAGTGACCGGGAAAAGGGGTACGTCGGCCCAACGGACGGACCTGACATCTCGTGACAGGACTGACGTTGACCTGGTTGATAAAACGGCTGGAGTGTTCGCACGCTTAATGTGTAACTGGAGGGATTGCTCGTCAGGTCGGCGTGACTCAGACTCTGGGGGTGACTGTGTCTCTGAGAGAGACAGGGAGCAGACTAGAGGAGCTAGAGAGAGAAGTCTCTGAGCTCAAAGGTCACATGGTAACGTGGCATGGACTGAATAAGGCCCTCAGAGAAGAGGTGGATGAACATCTTAAACAAGAAAGAGTCCTGAGACAAACGGCTAAGCACAGGGTCGAGGAGCTCGAGAAAAAAGTCTTGGAGCTCAGAGGTCACCTGTCCACCTGGCAAAGTGTGAACAAGACCCTTAGGGAAGAGATGGAAGAACTCAAAGAAACTGTAAGATCTCCGGCAGGAGAGGAAGTTGGACGAAGACTTACCGCGGGTGAGCGCGAGTGACGACAAGACGGAACTGCCAGTATCCATCTTGGCAAAGGGTCGTGAAGAGGTAAAATCTTGTGAAGTTGGTGAGCAACGAACGGAAGAAGACAGTCACCCGGTCGGGTCAACTGTAGTGAGGGAAGTGTCCATGGTAAAGCCAGAGCCTCTTGTCCTGGAAGAGAACAAGACCACGACCTTCAAATCTGTAATCGAGGTACCCGAAGACATGCAAGAAGTCTGTGCTGAGGAAGGTGTGCATGAGGCTTTCAAAGTGGCGGTCAAGGCATGTTAGGTGCACTGGGCACCTGAGACTCGGCAGTTGGTGATAATATCAGCCAGGAAAGATACAGCAAACCGGGTAGCTGTCCTGAAAGAGATGCATTTACAATGTCTCCACGCCAAACAGCTGGTCAGGCGGAGTAATATGAAGGCTGCTCGACGCCTAGAGTTAGCAAAGGAGGCAATGGATCAGCTGGGTTTGCCGAAAGATGTGGTTCCAGTACCTAAAGCTCTGATTGGGAGAATCATTGGAAGATCCGGGAAGGTAATGCAAGACCTTGTGAATATCTCCTGTTGTGAGCTCATCTGTTCATTCATCTTTTGTGTCCGAGGATCTCCCTCTTCTGGTGAAGGAAGGTAGTGAGGCTGATTACCAAACACCTGATCAGGTGGATGGTGACTGGGTAACGGGAACTTCTGACTGGATATAAGGCAGCCGACGCCCTTCTGAGTTGCTGGTGATTTCTCTGCTGGATTCTTGGAGACCAGTCTGATTCCTGCTTCCAAAGATAAGTTTTTGCTCTGCTATTGAACTTATTAGTTTTGGTTTTGTTTACCTTGTTTTCTCCTTCGTCTCATTGGGGGGTACAGAGACTGTGGGTGTATGCTACTGTCGTCTGGAGGCCGACACTAAGTGTACAAAAAACAAGTTAGCTCCTCCTCCGCCGCATACACCCTCGCCCCGATAGCTGGCGGAAACCAGTTTTTTGCTTAGTGTCTGATGGAGGCACACGCAGTCTGGATCTCTCCAGACTATTTTTTGTTTTTTCTCGCTATGAAGAGGAGACAGGGGCGACGGATCCTATTGAAAGGGTCCGATCTCCCCAAACCATCAACGGGCGAGCACGCGCAAGTATCGCCTCCACGTATCCTTTCCCACACCGAGGGACATCTCTGGGACTTTTCACCAGACATCTATTTTTATTTTTTATTTTTGAGAAGATGAGACAGGGGCAATGCATCCTATTGAAAGGATCCGATTTCCCCAAACCAACAACGGGCGACCACGTGCGAGTGTCCCTCCATGTTTCCTTTCCCGCGACGTGGGACACTATGCCAGACTTAGCCCTGTCCACCCCTAGGTATTGAAACCATGGGCTTGCACAGAGGCACAAGACTAGTCTGTGCGGCCCCCACTGCTCCACCAACGCACGACGGCGGTGCTGCATGGCGGCGGACGGTCCCTCTCCTCGCCCCTACAGGGCAGACGGAGCTAGGGTGCCTGCCCCGTCCAAAAACGGATTACCTCATGGCCTCGGTTGAGGGCAGGTATGGATGACTGGGGAGGGCTCCGGGGCAGCGAGAGGCTCCAGTGCGGTACGGCCAGAGGTGGCAGGTTCGGGGGCTAGGGCTCGCACCCCCGGATGGAGGTGATCCAGCAGGCTCCATTCCTCTCCCTTCCTCCCTCCTCCTCCCTCCTATACCTGCACGTGGAGGGCCGCGGACCCCCCAGCGGTGTGAGGAGAGTGCCGGCAGGATCGCCGGGCTAGCGGGGCCGCCAGTGCACGGGCGGGCAGTGACTAAATTTAGCCCGCGGCTTTGGCCCAGGCCGCGGGTGGAAGTCCCGCCCCCCGGCGTGACATCCTATCCGGCGGCGCCCCCCATGACCCGTGCGTACGCTGGATAAAATTGAGGCCCCGGCTTCAGAGCAGGGTAGGCCGCGAGCAGGTGAGCACTCGCAGCCTACCTAGAGGAAGGAGCAGGCAGACACAGGAGCGCGGGAGAGACACGCAGGAGCCGGGTAAGTGCGACCCCGTCCCGGAGCCACACTAAGGGTTACCCTCCTCCTCCTTATTGCCCCTTCATAAGGGAAAAAAAAAAAAGAGAAAATTGGCCTATTTTCTGCAGTATGTCTGGGAAAGGAAAAAAGCACACGTTCCTTTATACCGCATGCGTTTCCTGTGGGGTTATGTTCCCACGAGCGCAGACTGTTAAGTTATGTGAAGCCTGTAGTTCCGAACGCACCCAGGAGCCCTTCCCCGCAACGGAGCCCAGGGGTCTTGATCCCCCGGAATGGGCGTTATCGCTTTCTCGGTCCATGGTTTCACTTACGAAGGCGATTGAGACCCTTCAGGCCCCGGATAGGGGTAGAGACAACGGCTCGCCTGATTGGGAGGGTTCATCCACCTCACAAGAGCCTCCGGCCTGCAGGGGCCGCACACTCTCTAAGCAGACGCATAGGGAGAAAACCCATATGGCGTCTTCGGGCCCCTCCGGTGCTTCGGCATCCGTGAGTGCGGCGTTTCGCTCACCGTCACCATTTTCTGGGAGCGAGCAGAGTTCAGGTGATGACGTGGAGGAATCCTTGGACCTGGATACCCCGGGGTGTCGGGAGACGGTAGACAATCTCATTGAAGCTGTCAATCAGACTCTAGGTATTGAGGATGTGTCCCTAACCGCAGGTCTTAAGATATCCTTCAAAAAGGCCAGGCGACCACATAGAGTGTTTAGCACTCATCCAGAGTTCGAGGACATAGTGCAGCGGCACAGGGAACGTCCAGACAAGCGCTTTTCAGGACAAAAGACGCTAGAAACGAGATACCTGTTTTGCACCAGAGCTCTGTAAGAGATGGGCGGAATCGCCGATTGTGGATCCCCCAGTGTCACGCCTGGCCTCAAGATCCCTGTTGTCAGTACCAAGTGGTTCTTCCATTAAGGACCCCACGGATCGGCTCATAGAAGGTTTAGCCCGCTCGGTGTATGAGGCATCAGGAGCAGCGCGCTCTCCTTCATTTGCGGTAACATGGGTAGCCAAAGCCATGATGTCATGGTCAGATTCTTTGAATAAAGTCCTACAAGATAGAGACTTGCCGACGGAAGTGTCTGAGATAGCAAATCAGATCGCAATGGCGGGTGACTATTTAATTAATGCGTCCTTGGATGCGGCTAATTGCGCGGCACTGGCGGCGGCAAATGCTATCGCCATCAGGAGAGCCTTGTGGCTAACGCTATGGCGGGCTGATTCTAATTTCCCTGCCATATCAGAGTAACCGGCTATTTGGTGAGAAATTAGACAAACTCATTTCGGATGCCACAGGGGGAAAGAGCAGCTTTCTCCCACAGCAGAAGATTTGACTGCCTTTTCGTCAGCCTTAGGCACGCTTTCGAGCATTTCGCACCCCTGGATGGGCAACAGCGGCCAGTTCTTCTGCCCCAATTTGCTACAACCAGGACAAGGAGCGTCAGGTCACGTATAGAACCAACCCGCTGGGTAGGATGCGGGGCCGACCGCCCAGGTCAAGGGGGGCCAGGTCCCAGAGGCCCTCAGCAAAATGACTCGGGGCATCAGGTACAGTAAGGCCGGTTCTCGACCTAAAGCTCCTGAACAGGTTCATCAGAGTCAGGCATTTTCACATGGAATCTCTCCGGTCGGTCATATCGTCCATGGAGCAGGGAGAATATTTGGCCTCGATCGATGTCCAGGATGCCTACCTGCACATCCCTATTTTTCCCCCGCATCAAAAGTTCCTGCGGTTTACAATCGATGGGCGGCATTTCCAATTTGTGGCCCTACCTTTCGGGTTGGCCACGGCCCCCAGGATATTCATGAAAGTGATGGCTGTCGTCATGGCCATTCTACATTCTCGGGGCATAGTGGTTTTGCCGTACTTAGACGACCTCTTAGTAAAGGGTCCGTCCTTTCGGGCATGCAATGAAAATGTCAGTATCACACTGGATACCCTATCTCGCCTAAGATGGTTGGTCAACGGGAAGAAGTCATCCCTTACCCCAGCTCAGAGGATTCTATTCCTAGGGATGATTTTCGACACTTCCCGAGGGTTGGTAATTCTCCCTCAGGACAAGGCTCGGGCGCTCCGGCAGGGAGTTCGATGTCTTCAACAACCAGGCCCTCACACTATCCGGTTCGGGATGAGGGTTCTAGGGAGGATGGTGGCGGCGATGGAAGCAATTCCGTTTGCTCAATTTCATCTTCGTCCCCTGCAGCATGCTCTCTTAGTGTCTTGGGACAGAAGTCCGTTCTCGCTCAATCATCAGTGCAGGTTGTCCTCTCAAGTCCGACGGGCACTTCAATTGTGGACGCGCGACTCCTCTCTTCATCAGGGGAAGCCCTTTCCCCCAGATCAATGGTTGGTGATCACAACCAATGCGAGTCTTTTCGGTTGGGGGGCAATCTTCTGCCATCACACGGCCCAGGGGCAATGGTCGCCTCAGGAGGAACATCTCCCTATCAACTTGTTGGAGATTCGAGCGGTGCGGTTGGCACTGCAGCATTTTCGGCACTTGCTAGCAGGACGCCCAGTCCGGATTCAATCAGACAACGCCATGGCAGTGGCGTACGTGAATCACCAGGGAGGCACGCGCAGCAGGGCAACCATGCGCGAGATAGAGCATGTACTCCGTTGGGCCGAGAGGCACCACTCGGTAATCTCAGCAGTTCACATACCAGGCGTGGAAAATTGGGCAGCAGATTTCCTAAGCCGGCAGGGTGTTGCGGCCGGGGAATGGTCCCTGCACCCCGAGGTCTTCCAGCAGATTTGCCAACGGTGGGGGACTCCGGACGTGGATCAGATGGCCTCCAGGGAGAACGCCAAAGTGGGCACGTTTGTCGCTTGGTCTCAGGACCCGCGAGCAATCGCAGTGGATGCATTGGTCCTACCATGGAACCAGTTTCGGCTCCCATACCTGTTTCCCCCACTGCCACTTCTCCCGAGGGTCATCTGAAAGATCAAGACAGAGGGGGTCCCGGCAATTCTTCTGGCCCCAGACTGGCACCGTCGAGTATGGTACGCGGATCTAGTGCAGCTTCTCGCAGACGTGCCTTGGCGTCTGCCGGAACGACCAGACTTACTGTCCCAGGGGCCGATCTGCCACCCGAACTTAGGGGCCCTGTTTTTGACGGCATGGCCGTTGAATCTTTGATTCTGACCCAGGCGGGGTTTGGGCGTGAGGTGGTTGCTACGATGGTTAGCGCCCGGAAGCCGGCCTCGGCGAGGGTTTATCATAACACTTGGAAGGTTTTCTTTCACTGGTGTCGAGAGCACGGGGTTGCGCCATTGTCCTTCTCGGTTCCCAACATTCTGGCTTTTCTGCAGTCAGGTCTAGACGCAGGTTTGGCCCAGAGTTCCCTGAGGAGACAGATATCGGCCTCGTCTGTCCTTTTCCAGCGAAAGATCGCTACCAATATGCAGGTCAAGACGTTCATTCAGGGGGGCTCTCATTTGGTGCCCCCCTTTTAGAGCGCCCATGGACACCTGGGACCTTAACCTGGTTCTGGGTGTCCTGCAGGAAGCTCCTTTTGAGCCATTACAAGAAATCTCATTGTCATACCTTTCCAGGAAGGTTGTATTCTTGGTAGCCATAACTTCCATTAGGCGGGTCTCGGAGTTGGCAGCCCTATCTTGTAGAGCTCCGTTTCTGACTTTTTTTTAAGGATAAGGTAGTCCTTAGGCCACCACCGCCCTTTCTGCCGAAGGTCGTGTCCTCTTTCCATATTAATGAGGACATTGTTCTGCCTTCGTTTTGTCCAGCGCCAGTACACAGAGTGGAAAAGGCGCTCCACACGTTGGACCTGGTAAGAGCTCTCAGGAGGTACGTGTCGAGTACAGCACCTTTTCGCCAGACAGACTCGTTGTTTGTGATTCCCGAAGGGCGCAGGAAGGGGCTCGCAGCCTCACGGTCGACCATAGCCAGATGGATTCGTCTAACTATTCAGGAGGCTTACTGTATCAGAGGCACGCCGATTCCACCTGGAATAGGGGCGCACTCTACTCGGGCAGTGGGCGCCTCTTGGGCGCTTCGGCACCAGGCTTCGGCAGAGCAGGTATGCAAGGCGGCAACCTGGTCAAGCCTGCACACGTTTTCTAAGCATTACAATGTGCATACTCAGGCTTCGTCAGATGCGAGCCTGGGTAGGAAAATTCTCCAGGCAGCAGTGGCACACCTTTAGACAGGAGGGCATGCGGTTTGGATCGGTGAGTTGCTCCCACCCAGGGACTGCTTTAGGACGTCCCACAGTCTGTGTCCCCCAATGAGACTAAGGAGAAACATGGATTTTTGTGAGTACTCACCGTAAAATCCTTTTCTCCGAGACGCTCATTGGGGGACACAGCACCCACCCTGATAGCCAGTTGGCTCTTGTTTATTTGATTAGTATATTTCCTTGTTTAATGTAGGGTGGTCCTTTTTCAGACATATGATTTTTTGCGTTAAGGCTAATTTATTATGTTCTCCTACTGCTTTTGCACTAAACTTGTTTCCGCCCGCTATCGGGGCGAGGGTGTATGCGGCGGAGGAGGAGCTAACTTGTTTTTTGTATACTTAGTGTCGGCCTCCAGACGGCAGTAGCATACACTCACAGTCTGTGTCCCCCAATGAGCGTCTCGGAGAAAAGGATTTTACGGTGGGTACTCACAAAAATCCATGTTTTTGGAGTTCAGCCATCCCCGGCCGGGGGTGTGCTGGATTCTTTTTCCTTGATCATTGTTCTCTTTTGTTCTGCTTCCAGAATATTCTGAGTGCTGATATAGGGTTTGAAGTCTAGTGACTTCAGGGTCCTTTTTGCTTATCAGTTGTGTTGGTAATATTTTTTAGCAGGGTTTTCTCGGATTGCAGACAGCAGCTTTTCTATCCTGTCCTTTTTAGTTAGCTTGGGCCCCATCGTTTGCTCAACCTATCTTTCTATCTGTGTTAGTGTTTTCATCTTGCTTCACCGTCATTATATGTTGGGGGCTGCCTATTGCTTTGGGGTCTGCTCTGGGGCAGTCAGTTTTTCCCTTTTCTCTCTTTAGGCTTATGTAGATCTCCGGCTGTGACAAGGTGTCTAGGATCACCGTAGGAACACTCCACGGCTACTGCTAGTTGTGTGATAGGATTAGGGGTCTGCAATCCACTAGTTTCCAACCTCTTTGTTTTTCTGGGCTGAGCTTGTGTTTTGTTTTTTCCTCCTCGGTGACTCAATCATAACAATCTCCGGTGTGGTGAGGGTGAGGATCCCTCCTGATGATGACCAGGTATCCATTGAAGTGGGTAGGATTCTCATCATGGTGGTTGGCTCCGTGGAGAGCCTGAGACTCTTTCGGATGCTCGTGGAGTATCGAGTGGGGTACCTGCAAGAGATTGAGCAGTTGAGGTTTGACCGTCGGCGAATTAATAAAGAGGTACTGAATACCAGGTGGTGGCCGCCTCCAACCCAAGATGTAAGAACCCGAAGGGTTCCCCCAAGTAGTGACATGGCAGGTGGCCGAAGAGTGTCAGCAAGTGACAGTTCAACGAGCCATGCGAGGCTGAGAAACATTAGTTCCTGTGACACGCTGAATGGGTCAGACTCAGGCTATACAGTAGGTTCGATTAAGACTGATGACCTTACCAACCGGGAGAGCTGGTCAGTGGGAGAAAGGTCAGGTGACGAAGTGCACTGTAGGAGGGTGGTGACTAAACAGTGTCTGATGACGCAGACAGACTGTGACTGGAGGGCCAAGGATCAAGGCCAATATTCTGACCGCTGGGGGTTGGGGAGGCCTAACACAGATGAGGACGTGTGACAGATGGAGATGGTTCTCTCGACCTGTGGGGCAAGGTGTAGTGCGTGCCCGGTCTCGAGATCATGGGGTTATGCTGTGTGTTCAACCCCACAGGTTTGACCAGAGGGGGGAGGTATGTGGTGTAATGACCCCTATGTCCGCTAAGGGGTGCTGTGTGGATGTCCCAGGAGAGAGGATGAATGGCAGAGTCATGAATGACCATTATGTATCTCAAGGTGGGTGGCCTTGAGATGGAGACTGATGTGTGTGTTGATCAGCAGTGATACTGCTGACGTGTTGTGTCAATGTGTCAGGGAGAAGTCTCCAGGTAACTGGAGGCGGGCTGGACCAGTTACCTACAAACCCACCCAGGGGGTGTGTTTAAGAAAGCTATTCCAAAGTGTGTGTGAATGGTTCAAGGACCTGTGATGAGGTCATAGCCATGTGATCTGGTGGGCGTGGCTACTGACCATATAAGGTGACCAGGGTAGGTCACATGTGGCGAATGCTGGGACCCGGTTCGTTCAGTGTGGAAGGTACCGCTGAGATGGGGCTTCCTGGCTAACAGCCTGTGAAGTGGCTGTGAGTAATGGCGACGTGTGCCTGTTAGTTCCCTGGAGGGAATGAATGTGTGCAGCATGGTGAAGCAGCATGAGGAAACCCTGACTGGCTGAAATAACTTGGTGGCTAGAAAGCCTGCGCATTGAACAGTGCATAACTTGTATGACTACAGGATAACAGAGCTGAACTCTGTAATGGACGCTATGCTGACTGTATGCTGTTTCCTGTTGCTTTGATGGTTTATGATGCTGAATAAACCGAAGGGACTATGATTGCTTTATGGAAAACCCGTGCCGGATCTGTTTTTTTGTGGCTGCAAGCGAGGGATCCCCTATGTGAATGACAGCGCTACCTCCCAGGGCACACGTCGGAGCTCGGAAGGGAAGTAATGACATTTTGGAATGCATACTTTGATGGAATGGTCTGCAGGTGTCTTGTCGCATTTAGAGAGCCCCTGATGTGCGTAAACAGTGGAAACCCCCCACAAATGACCCCATTTTGGAAACTAGACCCCCAAGGAACTTATCTAGATGGGTGGGGAGCACTTTGGACCCCCAAGTGCTTCACAGAAGTTTATAACTTAGAGCCATAAAAATAAAATCTTTTTTTTTTTCCACAAGCATGATCTTTTAGTCCCCAATTTTTTATTTTCCCAAGGGTAACAGGAGAAATTGGACCCCAAATGTTGTGCAATTTGTCCTGAATATGTTGATACCCTATATGTGGGGGTAAACCACTCTTTGGACTCATGGCAAAGCTTTGAAGGGAAGAAGCACCGTTTGACTTTTTCAACGCAAAATTGTCTGGAATTGAGATCAGATGCCATGTCGCGTTTGGAGAGCCCCTGATGTACCTAAACGGTGGTAACCCCCTAACTCCAGCCCTAAGCCTAATCCCAACCCTAGCCTTAACCCTAGCCCTAATGGGAAAATGGAAATATGTTTTTTTTTTAATTTATTAATTTTCCCTAATCAAGGGGGTGATAAAGGGGGTTTGATTACTATTTATAGCGGGATTTTATGGCGGCTGTCACACGCTGAAAGATGCTTTTTATTGCAAAAAAATATTTTTACATCAGCACATCTTGAGAGCTTTAATTTTTCCATATTTTTTCCCACAGAGTCATGTGAGGTCATATTTTTTGCAGGACAGGCTGACATTTTTATTGGTACCATTTTCGGGCACGTGAAATTTTTTGATCGCTTTGTATTCTGATTTTTTGGATGCAGAATGAACAAAGACCAGCAATTCATGAATTTCTTTTTTTTTGGGAGGGGGGGCGTTTGCACCGTTCCGTGTGTGGTAAAATTGATAAAGGCGTTTTATTCTTCGGGTCAGTACGATTACAGCGATACCTCATTCATACCATTTTTTTGTGTTTTGGCGCTTTTATACAATAAAAACTATTTTATATAAAAAATTATTTTTGCATCCCTTTATTCTGCGAGTTATAACTCTTTTTCTATTTTTTTCGCTGATGACGCTGTATGGCAGCTCGATTTTTGTGGGGTAAGATGACGTTTTCAGCGGTACTATGTTTATTTATATCTTTTTGATCGCGCGTTATTGCACTTTTTGTTTGGCGGTATGATGATAAAGCATTGTTTTTTTGCCTTTTTTTTTTGATGGGGTTCACTAAAGGAGTTAAATAGTGGGACAGTTTTATAGGG
The DNA here is from genome assembly GCF_039654945.1 of Dendrobates tinctorius. Classification (NCBI taxonomy): domain Eukaryota; kingdom Metazoa; phylum Chordata; class Amphibia; order Anura; family Dendrobatidae; genus Dendrobates; species Dendrobates tinctorius. The sequence goes on from NW_027361705.1 coordinate 5,224,239, forward strand.
CGGGTCGTTACGGACGCGGCGATACTAAATATGTATACTTGTTTTTTTTTGTTTTTTTTTTAAAAAAAAGACTTTATTAGGGAATATTTTTTTAAATTATTTAGGATTTTTTAAAATTATTTTTACACGTGTTTTTTTTTTTACTTTATGATATTGTCCCAGGGGGGACATTACTACTTAGTGTCAGATCGCTGATTTGATACTTTGCAGTGCACTGTGTCAGATCAGCGATCTGACAGGCACTGCAGGAGGCTTTCTCAGTGCCTGCTCTCAGCAGGCACTGAGAAGGACCCCGTGGCCATATTGGATCCGGGGGCCTGCAGGGAGGAGGCCCTCGGAGCAACACAAGCACATCGCGATTCTTCCCTATGCCCCCGGTACACTGCGATCATGTTTGATCGCAGTGTGCCAGGGTTAATGTGCCAGTGGCTGTCCGTGACTGCTCCTGGCACATAGTGCCGGGTGTCAGCTGTGATAATTAGCTGACACCTGCCCCCCCCGTGAGCGCTGCTGATCTATGATGACGTACTATCCCGTCCTTGGGAATTAAGTCCCAGGGCACTTGGACGGGATAGTACATCATCTGTCAGAAAAGGATTAATACATCCTTGAACTTTTTGCCTTTTTTCTTGCTGCATCACAATGTTGACTCATGTGCAGTCTGTAATTTTCATTTGTCTTGCCCCGATGCAAAATCTTGGATTTCTCCCTGTGAAATACCATTCTATTAGTTGCTTTCCTTTGTTCAAGCTTAACTAGATCCTTCTGAATCCCTGTCTTCTCTAGTGTTGGCTATACCTTCTAGCTATGCATCATCATCAAATTTGAATAGTATATCTTCAGTTTCCTTATCTGTATCATTTATAAAAATGTTGAACAACACTGGTGCCAGGACAGAGCCTTGTGGTAACCCACTTGAAACACTTTTCCAATTGGAAGTGCATCCATTTATTACCACTCTGAGTGCGATCACCAAGCCAGTTATCAATCCACCTAACCGTAGCCTTGTAAATCCCATACTTAGACATTTTTTTTCCCAAAGGGATAGTATGAGATATTTTATCAAATGTTTAGCTGAAGTCGAGATATACTATGTCTACAGCATTTCATTGATCCACCCAGTCAGTGATTCCATCATAGAAGGATATTAGATTAATCTAGCGTGACTTTTTTTTTTTCTTACAAACCCGTGCTGGCTCTGGTTAATTACTGTATTCTTATCCAAGTACTTAAATACATGCTGATTAATAATTTGTTCAAATATCTTTCCTGCTATAGAAGTAGGGCTCACTGGCCTTACTATCACCGTCATATTGAACATATTGGATTAATTGTAACTTGAGAATTGAAGAAGAGCTTGCACTTCATTTTAATCCCTATTGAACATGGACCTCCTGCCTTTTATAGACATATAGAAGATAGCAAAGGGTTAACATCATTGGGATCTGATAAAATCAGGCCCCGATTAAGTTACCTGTCAAGAGAATCTGCTCTGCACAGGAATCGCAGCGCTTGCAGGACCCTGGGGATTCCTGAGCGCTGCGAGACCACCCACCGCTCCTAAACGCCGACGTACATATACCGTGGGCGGTGATGAAGAGGTTAAGTTAAAATAGAAGCACAAATAGCTATTGGTAGATGCATCAAGCAAAGAATTATACGGTAATTTCAAACATTAAAGAGAACCTGTCATGCAGAAAAAAGCTAATAACCAGATAAAGGGATAATCTGGAGGTTAATACCATTGTGACAATGTAGCCACCAGTCTGAGAACACTGTTTTCGGAAGGAAATTAACTTTATTTCTCCTGGCAGGCTCAGTTTTTCAGTCAAAGGGGTTGCGGCTGGCTCTATTTCCACTCTGTGCATTATTAGAGCCTGCTATCAGTCAGTGCTAGGGGTGCAGTTACTGTCACTGCTGTCTATGTACAGAGTGGTGACTGAACCTTGCCAACGCCACCCCTATGACTGAAAGATCAAGCCTTCCGGGAGGTATAAAGTTAATTTCTTTCCTGCAGTAGGTCTTTCAGTGTATCGGCCGCTTAACTAATTATCTGCAAGTTAATATCATTTTTTACATGACAAGTTATCACTTTTAGTTTTCACAGAAAATATAAGTGATGATATACAGATTGGTGGAAGTCTTGCTTGAGAGACACCCATGATCTTTCGAATTGAGCTTTGAAATGCCCTATTGGAATGGAGCAGTTCATTTTCTGTGGAATTAATGGTTTTTTTTTAAGCAATCCCATAGAGATTGCATGCGTGTGAATCATAGAATCATAGAATCGTAGAGTTGGAAGGGACCTCCTGGGCCATCTGGTCCAACCCCCTGCTCAAAGCAGGATTCGCTAAATCATCCCAGTCAGATGTCTGTCCAGCCTCTGTTTGAAGACTTCCATTGAAGGAGAACTCACCACTTCTCGTGGCAGCCTGTTCCACTCATTGATCACTCTAACTGTCAAAAAGTTTTTTCTAATATCTAATCTGTGTCTCTTCCCATTCAGTTTCATCCCATTGCTTCTAGTCTTTCCTTGTGCAAATGAGAATAAAGTTAATCCTTCTACAATGTGACAGCCCTTTAGATATTTGTAGACAGCTATTAAGTCTCCTCTCAGTCTTCTCTTTTGCAAACTAAACATTCCCAAATCCTGCAACCTTTCCTCATAAGACAGGGTTTGCAGACCGGTCACCATTCTGGTCGCTCTTTTCTGAACTTGCTCCAGTTTGTTGATGTCTTTTTTAAAATGTGGTGCCCAAAACTGGACACAATATTCCAGATGAGGTCTGACCAAAGAGGAGTAGAGGGAAATAATGACTTCACGTGATCTAGACTGTATGCTTCTGTTAATACATCCTAGAATTGCATTTGCCTTTTTTGCTGCTGCATCACACTGTTGACTCATATTCAGTCTGTGATCTATTAGTATACCCAAGTCTTTTTCACATGTGCTGTCACTTAGCCCTATTCCTCCCATTCTATATATGCTTTTTTCATTTTTATTGCCCAGATGTAGTACTTTGCATTTCTCCCTGTTAAAAACCATTCTGTTAGTTGCTGCCCACTTCTCCAGTTTATTTAAATCTTTTTGAATCCTCTCTCTCTCTTCTCTAGTATTAGCTATCCCTCCTAGCTTTGTGTCATCAGCAAATTTAATCAGTTTACCCTCAATTCCTTCATCTAAATCGTTGATAAAGATGTTGAACAATACAGGGCCCAGGACAGAGCCCTGTGGTACCCCACTTGAGACATTCTTCCAACTGGATGTGCAGCCATTTACGACCACTCTTTGGGTCCGATCACTAAGCCAGTTATGAATCCACCTAACAGTTGCCTTGTCCATTCCATACTTAGTCATTTTTTCAATAAGGATTGTATGAGAGACTTTGTCAAATGCTTTGCTGAAGTCAAGATATACTATATCTACAGCATTTCCTTGATCCACCCAATCAGTGATACTGTCATAGAAGGAAATTAAGTTAGTCTGACATGACTTATTAGTTAGAAACCCATGCTGACTCTGTTTAATCACTTCATTCTTATCCAGGTATTGACATACATGTTGTTTAATAATTTGTTCAAAGATCTTTCCTGGTATAGAAGTCAGACTCACCGGCCTATAGTTGCCTGGGTCCACCTTCTTCCCCTTTTTGAAGATAGGAACAACATTTGCTCTTCTCCAGTCTTCTGGCACTTCTCCTGTTCTCCAAGAATTTTCAAAGATTATGGAGAGGGGTTCAAAAATTTCTTCTGCTATCTCCTTCAGTACTCTGGGGTGTAATTCATCTGGACCTGGAGACTTGAATTCATTTAGGTTAGCTAAGTGTTTCCTCACTATCTTTCTGTTTATAGATATCCTGGATTCTTCTATTCCCTTAATAGGACAGTGAATAACAGTTGATGTTGCATTTCCTTTCTGAGAGAAAACAGATGCAAAATAGGAATTTAAAAGTTCAGCCTTCTCAACATCCTGTCTTACCATTTCATCATTTTCATCCTGTAAAAATCCTATAGCATCTTTGACTTTTCTTTTACTTTTGACATATCCCCAAAATCCTTTATTATTGCTTTTGACATCTCTTGCGAGCCTCAGTTCATTTTCAGCTTTAGCTAATCTGATTTGTGCCCTGCAGGTTCTGCAGACAGCATTATATTCTTCTTTAGATATGCCTCCCTCTTTCCATTTTATAAACATTTTTTTCTTCCTTTTTAGCATGTGCTTAAGTTCTGTGTTCATCCATCCTGGTTTCCTTAAATGCTTCCTATTCTTCCCTCTTTTCGGAATTGTTAACAACTGTGCTTTGAGAATTTCATTTTTCAAGATTTCCCATCCTTCCTGGACATTTTTGTCTTTAAGGATATCCAGCCATTGGATCCCTCCAATTCTCTTTCTGAATCCCTTAAAATCTGCCTTTCTGAAATCTAACCTTGACGTCTGAGTCTTCACAGGTCTTCCACCTCTAGTAATCCAAAATTCTAAAATAGCATGGTCGCTACCTCCTAGGGTCCCAGCCACTTTTACCTTCTCAACCATTTCCTCCCTGTTTATAAGGATTAGATCCAAGGTAGCAGTTCCCCTTGTTTTCTCCCTTACCTTTTGGAAGATAAAGTTGTCAGCAAGAGAGGATAAGAATTTCCTTGACCTGTTAGTTTTGCCTGAGAGAGATTCCCAACAAATGTCTGGATAGTTGAAATCTCCCATGACAACTATGTCATATTTTTTGGAGAACTTGGCCATCTGATGCATAAAGAGTTCATCTATATATTCGGCTTGCACAGGCGGCCTGTAGTAAATGCCTACAATGGTGTCCTTTCCATTGTTCTGTCCTTGTATTCTTACCCAAACAGTTTCCACAGAACTCCCAGTCTCTGAAGCTTCAATCTCTGTGCAGATATACGCGTTTCGAACATACAATGCGACACCCCCTCCTCGTTTATCAAGTCTGTTTCTTGCAAATAAGTTGTATCCTTCTAGTCTTGTATTCCAATCATGTGTATTGTCCCACCAAGTTTCAGTGATTCCAATTACATCATATTTCTGCTCCTGTGTTAGTAGTTCCAATTCTCCTTGTTTGTTGCCCATGCTTTGTGCATTAGTATAGAAACATTTTAGTTTGTGATTGGTTTCTCTTTCTCCAATATTTTTATTAATTAGATTCTTTCGTCTTTGTTCTTCCTTTCCACTTCTAATAGCAAAGTTCTCAATACCATTTGTCAGGTGTATGGCTTTTTCTGGTCTTTTGCTTCCCTTCCCATGTTGTTCTAGTTTAAAGCTCTCCTTACAAGTGTAGCAAGGCGACTTCCAAATACATGCTTTCCAGTCTTCGTAAGGTGCACCCCATCTCTAGCAAGTAGTCCATCGTATAAGTAGTTCACTCCGTGATCCAGAAATCCAAATCGTTGCTGACGGCACCATCGACGTAGCCAGTTGTTCACCTGCAGAATCTTATTCCACCTCCTTGTTCCATGGCCATCCACTGGGAGGATGGAAGAGAAGACCACCTGCGCTCCCAGTTCTTTCACTTTCTTGCCTAAGTCTTCAAAGTCTCTGCAGATGATTTCCAGGTCGTTTCTTGCGGTGTCATTTGTCCCCACATGTAGTAGCAGGAATGGGTAGTCATCTGTAGGTCTGAAGAGTCCTGATATCCTGTCAGACACATCTTTAATTTTTGCACCTGGAAGACAGCACATTTCTCTTGTAGTTATATCCGGTCTGCAGATAGCGGCCTCTGTTCCTCTCAGCAGGGAATCCCCCATGACCACCACTCTCCGTTTCTTCTTCACAACATTTTTCTTTCTCCATCCAGGAGGACTCTGAAGGCGTACAAGGTTGCTGTTTGTTGGCAAAGTCTTATCCTGATGTATAAAAGGATAAAGGAGTGAAGCCACTCCTTTATGCCAAGGCAGAATTTCAGAGACCTTTCTCGAGATCATTTTGACCCCTCTGAATCCGTAGTATCACCTCTCCTTTAAATAGGTAATAACTAGAGATGGGCGAACCAGAACAGTAAAGTTTGGCATCTGTGACGTTATTTTTGGCCAGGATATTAATTGCTCTGAGATGGATGGGTAGTTTAAACCCAACACTGAGATCCTGGATAGAACTTGTCAATTCAGTGATTTCATTTGAAAACATGGTCCATCAAATATGGAGCTTAACACCTGTCACTATCTAACAAGTGCCTAAGAATATTGACGTGGGGGGGTGTACCACATTTATAGGTGCCCTGTTTTTCCAGCAGAAATGTTAATTTTAGTTATGTAAATAGTTATTGGGTATCAATGTCCAAGTTTCGAGGTCGACGTTATATGCGATCCAGTAAATGTATGCTGAGATAAGTTAGAATATGTGGTTAGATGAATGTGAAATATATAACCACAGTGTCACATTGCTGGACGGTTAATGATCCGACATGGGAATGAACACTACTAATTCATGCATTGTTGCTTTTAATTTTGTAAGCCAGTGTAAACCAGTGTAATAAAAAGTGTACTCCTGTTTATGGGCATGGGAAATGTTTGTTCTAAATGTACCGTATTTTTCGGACTATATGATGCACTGGACCATAAGACGCACCCCAAATTTTCAGAAGAAAAATAGGAAAAAAAATGTGTGTGTCAAATGGGGGGCTGTTTTACAGTCTGAATTCAGCTTACCAGGGAAGGGATCGGCACAGGTGGAGTAGTGATCACAGGGATCGTTCGGTGGTCCAGGCTGGTGTAGTGGCCTCCGGGAAAATCCCATCCCAAGCTGGGGCCGTGGCAGCGACTCTGTGCTGGGGCAGGGGTGGCCGCTCTGTGCTGGGGCAGGGGGGCTGTACTCTGGGGCAGTGGCTCTCTGTGCTCTGTGTGGGCTCCGCCGACATTTCGTCAAAGCCCGGAGGCCCCCACACATTTGTTGCTGTCATGTTGCAGTGGCCTCCAGGAACATGGCCGCCTGGAAGATGGCCACCTGGCCGGGGGAGGCGCATGCTCAGATTCAAATCTCGGCAACGAGATCTCGTCTCCCGAGATCTCTGGACAAGATCTGAATCTGAGCATGCGATGCCCCTGGCCCGGCTGCCATGTTCCTGGGAGGCTGTGCTCCGGGGCAGGGGCTGTGCTCCGGTGCAGTGGCAACGGCTCTGTGCTCCGTGGGGGGCTCCACCGGCATTTCGTCAAAGCCCGGAGGCCCCCAGACATCCGTTGCTGCCATGTTGCGATGACCTTCGGGAACATGGCTGCCGGGAAGATTTTCACCTGGCCGGGCGCGGCGCATGCTCAGATTCAAAGCTCGTCAATGAGATTTCATCCCGAGATCTCGGGATGAGATCTGAATTTGAGCATGCGCCGCCCCCGGCCCGGCGGCAATGTTCCCGGAGGCCACCGCAATATGGCAGCAACAGATGTGTGGGGGCCTTCGGACTTTGATGAAATGCCGGTGGAGCCCCCCATGGAGTACAGAGAGCCACTGCTCCGGAGCACAGCCTGCCACCACCACACCACAGAGCCCCGCCACAGCCGCACCAGCCTGGGAAGGGAAGCTGCATCGGGACCGCCGCTGCTGCCACAGGATTTGTAAGTATATTGTGAGCATAAGACACCCCCCCCCATTTTCCCTCAAAATTTTTTGGGAAAAAAGTGTGTCTTATGGTCCGAAAAATAGGGTATATTTTCAATAAACTAAGTAAAAACAAAACGTTTGGCGTCTGTACTGAACATCTACTGTTCGGGCACGGACACCAAACACGGACTTCCCCAGGAAGTCCGTGTTACTGTTCGGGTTCGGCCCACCTAACACTGGGTGTTTATTGCACTGTAAATGTGTATGACTGTATGGCAAACACGGCTTCTGATCAGTAGACTATTCATCAGTTGACGCCTGCACTGTAAATAATTAAAAAAAAAATAATTCATGGGTTCCACTGTGTTTTTCATAACCAGTAAAAATCATACAAGACCCCAATAAAAGATGCAATTTTATTTAAATAGTAACCACCAGCCAGTGGTACAAACAAGTGTGAGGACAGGCTATTATCTCAGAAGGTTCAATTAGATAAAGGACAAATTTCCAATCTGTCATTGCACCTATCTCCAAGGATGAATAATGTATTACTAAAGGGGCTAAATTTTTAGCTCACAAATCATTTCAACTGCTTTGAATGGGTTAAAGACCTCTATCTGTTTTGCAGGTATCGTAAATGGAAGAAGTTTTTCATTTGTAATGATTGAGTAGAACAGGCCGTGGCAAACTGCAGCCCGTGGGCAACATCTGGCCCCTTCACTGCTCCTGTGTGGCCTGCTGACACAGCCAGAAGCTGGAGAGGAACTGATCATTTAATCTTCATTGCAACTGTAGCCCCGCCCTTGTCTTCTCATTGGTGGATGCGGGGCTGCTCAGTTCCTGGTTTGCAGAGAGAGCTGGTGAAACCTGTGCAGGTGGCAGAGCGGTCAGGACAGGAGAAGGGAAGTAGGGACTACAACACCCATCTGCTGTAGATAATGGGCAAGTAGCTTCTAAGAGGAACCCAGATACCACCCGGGGGGCAGCATAATGTGTCTGCTGTGCCGAGGAGGTCACAGCACCTGCGTTGCCTTCTTTCGTACTGTGGAATGAAAGTTGTGGGGCTGTAGTTTATGTTTAGGGAGAACAGCTAATTAGGAGCCACTAAATCTCCCTGCATCTTCCTGGCAGCTGATAGGAGATAAAGCACTGGGGCTGAGTATTCCTACTGAATATGGGGTCTTGCATTGAAGTGCCCTTCATCTCCACTACATGCAGCCTGCAGATGGCATATTCTGTATGCTTCCCAAACTGCTCTTCTGCCCTACCATTTACTCTGATGCCTCCCTCACCTCTGTATGTGAAGGTTAACCCTTACCTCTCTCTTTGCTCCCAGCTTGTGCTGTTGTATGTCCTGTGCAGGAGAGGTAAGGATTAAGTCCCCCATAGCGCTCCCCCTGTGATCTGTGGCTTATCACATCCACTCCATAGACTGCAGTAAGGATTCCCACCCCCTGCCTGTCAGCTCCTTCCCATTTCTGATGTGGATCTATGCATGTGGAATAGAGGTGGGGAGCAACATTTTTGCAATGTTCCAAATTTATTGCTTGAGGAACTACAATTACGTGTTACAATAAGCTTTATTGCAACAAGTATTGTCAGGCTATGTTCACACGACTCTGATATTTGTCCAAGTGCTGTTTGTGAAAAGAAATAAACCCGACGTCAGACAGAGCACTAGGAGCAATGTTATGCAATTGGGCTATCCAGATTACAGTCAGAAAATGTCTCTGTGAGAAAGATCACTGCACCCATCGGTCTCTTCTGTATTTCGGATGAGACTCTCTTGTTGACATCTATGGGTGTGCAAAAAAAAAAAAATGGATCCCATAAGAATCATCAGTATAGCATCTAATTTTTAATAAATCTTTATTTTTATATAGCGCTAACATATTCCTCAGCGCTTTACAGTTTGCACACATTATCATCACTGTCCCATATGGGGCTCACAATCTAGATTCCCTTTCAGTATTTCTTTGGAATGTAGGAGGAAACCCGAGAACCCGGAGGAAGCCCATGCATACACAGAGAGAGCATGCAAACTCCTTGCGGATGTTGTCCTTGGTGTGATTTGAAACCAGGTCTCCAGCGCTGCAGTGCTAACCACTGTGCCACCGTGCTGTATTTTGTAAATTTTATTCACTTCTGATGTATAAAAATGGAAGCTATACAGTTTGACAATACAGATGGAAAATCGTCTTTCTGGATGAAAATAACGATTTTTTTTATATGCTCATGTAAACTTAATCACATAAGCAACTGCTTTTTATAAAGTGATAAAATTAATATTATGCAGAATTAAAGGGTGATCTGAAACCAAAGGTGACTTTCATACTAAATTTAATTCAATAATCTAATCGCTTTTCTAATACATTTAAAAAAAAAAAAAAAATTCTACCTTTCCCTCTACTTTTTTTTCTTTTTTACTTCCAATGGCATTTTTTTTTTTGAAAATCCCAGTGCACTTTGGGGTACTCATACGGGACATCATTAGGGGGCAAATGCTGCGGTTACTGCCACAGCTGCTTTCCCCACCATGAGATAAAGCGTCATCTGTTTCAGAGACTGGAATGATTCCTGCCGGGTCATCACTTCTCTTTAGAGACAGCAAGGGAGCACACTGTTACAGTGCATTTAAAGGAATATAGCACAGAAAACTCATACTAAGTATGTGTCAAAATTTACAACCGATGCATTATCAGGAGAGCAGGACTAGCCGAGCCTCCAAAACACACATCACTGATGGCTCCTCATTTCAGAGATGGCGCAGAGGCTGCGGCAGTGACCGCAGCTTCTGCCCCCTGATGACGGCTAATTCGAGTATCCCAGCATGCACTTGTGAATCTCAAGCAAAATGCCATGGGATGTTAAAAAAAAAAAAAAAAAAAGTCAAGTCAGACTGTAGAGGGTACGTTAAGGAATTTTTCATTGAAGTATATTAGAAAATGAGATTAGATTATTACACTTAATGGATATACATTTAACATGAAATTCACCTTTGGTTTCGGACCACCACTTTAAGTTCAGCCGATTTGGCACTGCTGTAGAGGGCCGATCCAGTTTCTCATGCGTCCCCTTGGGAAAATTAATTGTCCACCCCTGGTCTAGAAAGTTATCGACAGGGTCTTCAGAAGGTGGATATGGAGGGGTGTCGGGCTTTTTTGGGCTTATTAAAAGAAAGTGATAATAGACATGATGGGTCTGGGTTCCTTTAAGGTCCCTGTTATGATTGTGTCACCGAGGAGGAGATCACAATAGGCTATGCCATCAGAACACCAGAGTGGTTGGTCCTCTGATCTTAACAACACAACTAGCAGTAGCCGTGGAGCGTTCCTACGTTGCCCTAGACGCTTCGTCACCGCCGGAGGACTTACTAAGCCTAAAGACAGAAAGGTGAAATCTAAACTGCCACGGAGCAGATCTCCAAAGGAATAGACATCCCCCAAACATATATTGCCGGTGAGACAAGATGAAACACAAACACAGACAGAAAATAGACTGAGCAAATGATGGGGCCCACACTGACTAGATAGGACAGGACAGAAAAGGCACTGTCTGCAATCACGCAAAAACCCTAACAATTCCAACACGACTGATGTACAAAAATACTGAGGTTTGCACAAACCTTGCCCCCACTATATCAGCACTCAGGTGTGAACTGGTGGCTAGCAACAGGCTAATACAGCAGGGACTGAGCAAACCAACACAAGATACAAAATTACAGGGCAGGAGCCAGCAAAATCAGATGCAAAGGGTTTAGCAAATGACAGTTAGCTGAAAAATGCAGGTTCAGGCAGGAGACAGAAATCCTTAATAAGCAAAGAAAGGAGTATCACCGGCAGCCACTGAGAGAAGTCTGCTAGCTTATGTAGTCCCAGTCACTACCCCCACTCCTCCAATTATCTTCTGCAGCTGTTGGGTTAACATCATGTTGACCAGCTCCACTTCCAGCAGTATCCAACAGAGGGAGCCTTGCCTCAAAAGTCGGATTAAGAGAGTTCACAACTGGAGCCCAGAAACAAAGCGTAAAGATGCCTCCACAGGGGGCACAAAAAGTATAGACATCTTTCTACATCTAGTGCAGAGGCATCTATGCTAAATATCAGCACTTGATAATAATCTTCACACAGAATCTCACAGAGAATGAGATATTGGCTCTGGAAGGACTTAGAAAAAATGAACAACTTATAATCAAATTGTTGGATAGAAGAGGTAATCTGGTTATTATGAATCATTCTGAGTACTGTGAGATGGGTATTGGTATCCTCTAAGATAAAGATACATATAAGGTATTAAAATTCGATCCTGTGACCGCTTATAAGAAAACATTAAAACAAATGCTTGATGGAGCACGAGTGGCTTTATCTCCAGAAATGAGTATGATTTCTTATTACTAACACACCCCCTTGTAGTGACGTTCTACACACTACCCAAAATTCGTAAGGGCCAAACCCCACTTAAGGGTCGACCGATGGTGTTGGCAGTTGACTCACTGACCGAAAACTGTGGCATACATATTGTGAAAATTCTTCTCCCATTTGTTATATCCCTCCCCTCCTACATCAGGGACACCTCTGTCCTGCTACAGAAACTTGAGGGACTCCATGTGTATAAACATACTCTGCTAGCATCAATAGATGTAGAGGCGCTATATAGTAATATCCTGCATGAATCTGGCATCCAAGAAGTCCATTATTTTCTTAAGCAGAGATCCATAGCCTGCATTGGACATAATGATTGTCATGACTCTCCTTTAGTTAACTCTCTCCTATAATACCTTTACATTTAACGGTAAGTACTTGCACCAGCTCAGGGGCACTGCGATGGGGAGACCTTGCGCCCCATTGTAAGCAAATTTAATAGTGGGGTGGTGGGAGGTAACAATAGTCTTCGGTGAAGATCTGATGCATCAATACGTGGCAATTTGGTATAGATTTTTAGACATATTTATCGCTTGGACAGGAGCAGGTGATCAATTAAATGAATTTGTCGTGGAGTTAAAAATCAATGAAATCTGCTTGGGATTCACATCAGAATATCATAACAATGAACTGCTGTTCCTTGATATTATTGAAAAAGAACCCAACGGCGCACTAGTTACAAATATTTATCGCAAACCCACAAGTACCAACAGTCTCCTGAATTGGAGCAGCCACCACTCAACATATATGAAGAAAGGTATCCAGAAGGGCCAATTCTTAAGATTAAGGAGGAACTGCTTCAACATCGAGACGTTCTGGAGCCAAGCGGGGGATATGTAGAATAGAGTTAGAGAAAAAGGCTACCTTTGTCACATAGAATCATAGAATTGTAAAGTTCGAAGGGACCTCCTAGGCCATCTGATCCAACCCTCTGCTCAAAGCAAGATTCGCTAAATCATCCCAGACAGATGTCTGTCGAGCCTCTGTTTGAAGACTTCTATTGATGGAGAACTCGCCACCTCTCGTGGCAGCCTGTTCCAATTATTGATCACTCTGTCAAAAGGTTTTTTCTAATATCTAATGTGTCTCCTCCCATTCAGTTTCATCCCATTGCTTCTAGTCTTTCCTTGTGCAAATGAGAATAAAGTTGATCCTTCTACAATGTGACAGCCCTTGAGATATTTGTAGACAGCTATTAAGTCTCCGCTCAGTCTTATGGCAGAGAGTTCCATGGTCTCACTGCTCTTATGGTAAGAATCTGCGTCTGTGAGTATGCTTAAACCTTCTTTCCTCCAGACGTAGAGGATGCCCCCTTGTCCCCGTCACAGGTCTAAGAGTAAAAAGATCATTAGAAAGGTCTTTGTACTGTCCCCGCATATATTTATACATTGTAATAAGATCACCTCTAAGCCTTCGATTTTCCAAACTAAATAACCCCAAGTGTATAACCTGTCTTGGTATTGCAGACCCCCCCAGTTCACTAATAACATTGGTCGCTCTTCTCTGCACCCGCTCCAGTTCAGCTATGTCTTTCTTATACACCGGAGACCAGCACTGTACACAGTATTCTAAGTGTGGTCGCACTAGTGACTTATATAGAGGTAAAATTATGTTCTCCTCATGAGCATCTATGCCTCTTTTAATGCATCCCATTATTTTATTTGCCTTTGCAGCAGCTGCCTGACACTGGCCACTAAATGTGAGTTTGTCGTCCACCCATACACCCAGGTCTTTTTCAGTAACAGTTTTGCCCAGTGTTTTACAATTAAGCACATAATTATACATCTTGTTCTACCCAAGTGCATGACCTTAAGGTACTGTCACACTTAGCGATGCACCAGCGATATGACCGGGTCAGGATCGCTGGTGCATCGCTAAGTGGTCGCTAGTGAGCTGCCACACATGCAGATCTCACCAGCGACATAGCAGAGGTCGGGGGTCGTTACTTACCTGACAGACGAGGTGATCCTGACGTCCTCCCGCCCGCGTCCACGCGTCGCTCGTCGGCGCCACAGGAAGCTGACGACGAGAAACGGTCCAGGACGTTCTCCCGCGATCAGCGATAATCAGCGGGGGAGCCGGTCGGAGGTAAGTATCGATATCGCTAGCAATATCGCTGCTACGTCACAAAAACCAGTGACGCTACAGCGATATTGCTAGCGATATCGCTTAGTGTGACAGGCCCTTTACATTTATCCCCATTAAAGCTCATTTGCCATTTATCAGCCCAAGCGTCTAGTTTACATAAATCCTCCTGTAATATAAAATTGTCGTCCTCTGTATTGATTACCCTGCAGAGTTTAGTGTCTGCAAATATTGAAATTGTACTCTATGCCCCCTTCAAGGTATTTAATAAATATGTTAAGAAGCTGGCCCAATACTGACCCCTGTGGTAGATCACTGCTAACCGTGACCCAGTCCAAGTGTGTTCCATTAATAACCACCCTGTTTCCTATCCCTGAGCCAGTTCTTAACCCACTTACACATATTTTCCCCTATCCCCATTGTTCTCATTTTAAGTATCAACCTTTTGTATGGGACCGTATCAAAAGCTTTTGAAAAGTCCATGTACACCACGTCCACTGCATTCCCTTGGTCCAGTACGGAACTTACCTCTTCATAAAAGCTTATCAGATTAGTCTGACAGGAACGGTCCCTCGTAAACCCATGTTGGTATTGGGTCATGAGGTTATTCATCTTCAGATACTCCAGTATAGTATCTCTTAGAAAACCCTCCAGGATTTTGCCCACAGTTGAGGTTAAACTTACTGGCTGATAATTTCCAAGTTCAGTTTTTGTCCCCTTTTTGAATATTGGCACCATATTTGCCATATGCCAATGCTGTGGTACAGACCCTGTTATTATGGAATCTTTAAAGATTAAAAATAATGTTCTATCTGTGACTGTACTTAATTCCTGCAGTACTCGGGGGTTTGTCAATGTAGTGATTTTTAGACGCCGCAGTACTTCCTGCTGGGTTAAGCAGGTGACATTTAATGGAGAATTTTTATCACTGATCATGTCATCCTTCATGGGATTTTCTTGTGTAAATACTGTTGAAAAAAAGTAATTTAACACATTGGCTTTTTCCTCATCCACCATTTCACCCAGACTATTTTTAAGGGTGCCAACACTATCATTTTTTAGCTTTTTACTATTTACAGTTAGGTCCATATATATTTGGACAGAGACATTTTTCTAATTTTGGTTCTAGACATTACCACCATGAATTTTAAACAAAACAATTCATATGCAGTTGAAGTTCAGACTTTCAGCTTTCATTTGAGAGCATCCACATTAAAATTGGATGAAGGGTTTAGGAGTTTCAGCTCCTTAACATGTGCGACCCTGTTTTTAAGGGCCCAAAAGTAATTGCACCCAATCAGTACCTTATGTCAATGTGCGATAGATCCCCAGGATGCGCCCGTCCCCGACACATGTTTCGGCATCTGCCTTCGTCAGGGGGTCAGCCTCAGCCCATTGTTTATGAATCCCTGCATATTGCACTTTATATATGGTTTATTTTTTACTTACCTGTACCTAAGCCCACTATTTATGAATGCTAGCACATTGCACTTTATATATGGATTGGTTTTTACAAATTTGTGCTTTTTTTTATTAATTACTTTCGCTCCTTGCACGTTATGATCATGTATAATATCAGTATATCAATTTTTTCATTCTTTGTGGCTTATTAATTCTTTTACAACTATATTATATTCTATATAGTCATAGTATATTGAAGTGCATAATATCTGTGCAATAGACCCCTTGTGTTGCCCCTTCTTTTTTTAATTTATTCCCACCCCTGCATCTATTGTTTTGAATCTTTCTTAATAAACATTTAATTTAATTGAATATTGGACGTTGTTTTCAGGTTTTTCGTTGTGATATGTCTAGTAATAGTGGTTCCTTAATTGTGTGATGGGGACATTCCATCGGCTATAGGGTACATCTAGGGCCTCCTAGGGGCAGTCATCCTGGAGTGAGCGCGCTGAAACGCTCCACCCTAGGGTGCCAACCTCTGCCGTTAGGAAGGAGAAAGCATAGGTGCATTACTAGGGACAGCTACTACACACTAAGGTTGTCTGTTTTTCAAAGTGTGTTGTTTGTAGCATGTTTGTACCATTAGCTGGTGGTTATTTTTTAAATAGTTTAATTAAAAGTGCATATTTTATTGGGGTCTTGTATGATTTTTAATTGTTACCCTAGGACAAATATAATATTTACTTTGATTTTTGTTAACCAGCCAGGCAAAGCTCACAGCTGGGGGCTGCAACCCTCAGCTGTCAGCAAGGTTGGTTATCAAGAATAAAGGGGTCCCCACAATGTATTTTTAAATTATTTAAATAATATAAAAAAAACTGCATGGGTTCCCCCACACTTTTGACAACCAGCTAAGCTAAAGCAGACAGCTTGGGGCTGGTAACATAGTAACATAGTTTTGAAGGCTGAAGTCCATCTAGTTCAGCCTATTTTTAGTGCAGCTGTTCTGCATTGTTGATCCTGGGGAAGGCAAAAAACCCACAGAGTAGAAGCCAATTTTCTCCATAGGGAAAAAAATTCCTTCCCCTAAGCTGGGTCAACCATCTACCTATAATATTCTATTATTCGTAACCTTCTATACTGTTACTCACAAGAAAAGCATCCATTCCTTTCTTAAATTCATTCAGTGAGTTGGCCATCACCACTTCCTCAGGAAGAGAATTCCAGAGCCTCACTGTTCTTACTGTGAAGAACCCTCTTCTATGCTGGTGCAGAAATTGTCTTTCCTCCAAATGAAGAGAATGCCCCCTTGTTCTTGTCACAGTCCTTTGTACAAACAGTTCATTGGAGAGATCTCTGTATTGCCCTCTGATATACTTGTACATATATAGTAGGTCTCTCCTATGTCTTCTCTTTTCTAGAGTAAATAGACCTAATTTTGATAACCTTTCTGGGTATTGTAGTGAACCAACTCCATTTATCATTTTAGTAGCCCGCTTTTGAACCCTTTCAAGTTCAGTATTGTCTTTCTTGAGCACCGGCATCCAAAATTGCACACAATACTCCAAGTGTGGTCTGACGAGTGATTTGTACAGAGGGAGAATTATGTTTTCATCTCGTGTCCCCAGACCTCTTCTTAAAAATTTAGCTCCATTGCTGGGATTTGAACTCACAGCCCCTTGTTTATAAGCCAACACACAATACATTACCACAGTGCTATCCAGGAAACTGGTATTCTCAGGATGATGAGGGGCCACGGATATTGGTCCCCCAGCCTAAAAATAGCAGCCCACAGCCGCCCAGGAAAGCCACATCTATTACATGCACCAATTCTGGCCAATTCATTTTTGTGGGGTGAATGTCACCCTTGTATTGTCAGGTGACATCAAGCCCATAACAATCTTTATTTTTATATAGCGCTATCCTATTCCACAATGCTTTACAGTTTGCACACATTATCATCACTGTCCCCGATGGGGCTCACAATGTAAATTCCCTATCAGTGTGTATTTGGAATATGGGAGGAAACCAGAGTACCCGAGCAAACCCACGCAAACAAGAGGAGAACATGCAAACTCCTTGCAGATGTTGTCCTTGGTGAAATTTGAACACTGCAGTGCTAACCACTGAGCCATCGTGCTGGCCCATGGCTTAGTAATGGATAGGCGTCTATAAGACACCTGTTAATTACTAATACTATAGTTATATAGTAAATAAAGACACAGCCAGAATAAAATCTTTTATTTGAAATTAAACAAAACACACTTTTATTTAAAAATTACAAAGTTATACTCACCTAATGCCTAATTCCACTAAATCCCTCCTCCTGTAATAAAACAAAAATAAAATAACACTATACCTCCCCTGCCCATCGTTCTGTCCCACGCCGTAATCCTTGTCTGGGGATAAACATTTTTCAACCTGGATGGTGCCAAGATGTGACCGTCCAAGCTGAGAAAAACTGGTGAATGAGCTGCTGTGAGCGCAGTATCAGTGACTAGCAGTGATGTCATCGAGGTTACCACCTGTCACCAAGGCTGGGTTCTCAGCCAAGCTGAACTGTGGTGACCTCCAGTGGGATCCCCGCTAGTACCGTAAGAAAGTCTTACAGTGCAGAGGCAAGTTCACCGCTGTTCAAATTCACAGCAGTGAAATTCTCCCAGTTAACTGCAATGAACTCAGCTCTGCACCGTGAGACTTTTTCTCATGATGCTAGTGGAGATCTCACAGAGGTCATTGGAGTTCAGCCTGACAGTGAACGCAGTTTCAGTGACCAGCAGTAACCTCGATGACGTTAAAAAAATATAGCGTGGGACCCCTCTATTCTTGATGAGCAGCCTTGTTGAAGCTCACAGCTGATGATTGCAGCTCCAGCTGTGAGTTGCCTGTCTGGTTATCAGAAATACAGGATAACACACGCCGTTTTTAAAAAATATATATATATTAACAGTGCAGGCGCCGGCTTATGAATACTCTCATAAGCCCTTCTTGCACTCACTGTTACTAGTGGCAGCAGATGTCGGCTGATGGGAGCAGTAGTCCCATCAGCTGACACCAGTGAACGGAGGTAACTTAATACCGCCAATCACAGCTGCATGCTCACACTGTCTTTTGACAACCTGGGACCCACAGCTGTTTGGCTGGCGATGATGATTTTACCGCTGATCAGAAGCGCTGGATTTTTAGGTGCACATTCAAGCAAATGGGGTCTGGGTTCGGGTACTGATCTAGTACCTGAACCCAAACTTTTTGTAACTGTTAAACCGTACCCGCCGGACCCGAACATCCAGGTATCAGCCCATCTCTAGAAATGACATTTAATATTGGGAATAGCGTGGCTGATTGCAGCCGGGTATTAGCTGATTCTCACAGCTGACACCCGGCTCTAAGTACCAGGAGCTGTCACGGCACTTTAACCCCTGGCACACTGCGATCAAACATGATCGCAACGTTCTGGGAGCAGGTAGAGGGGCTGTCAGCTCTGAGGTTACATAGTAACATAGTTTTGAAGGCTGAAGGAAGACCTTCTGTCCATCTAGTTCAGCCTATTTTTAGTGCAGCTATTCTGCATTGTTGATCCTGGGGAAGGCAAAAAACCCACAGAGTAGAAACCAATTTTCTCCATAGGGAAAAAAATTCCTTCCCCTAAGCTGGGTCAACCATCTACCTATAATATTCTGTTATTCGTAACCTGTAGTGAGAAATTACATGCAGCGTTGACAGCTTATATGGCATGCAGATCTGCACGCCATATAAATGATCAGCCTGCACAAAATGAGTGTTCCATAGTGGGTCACAGTTTAAAACATAAAATGAAATAATTTAAAAAAAAAAAATTGTAAAATATAAAAAAAAAAAATATTGATTTTTTTTTTTATTATCATTAAATCAATATTTGAATAAAAAAAATCTAAACAATAAAAGTACACCTATTTAGTATTGCCACGTCCGTAACGACCTGACCTATAAAACTGTCCCACTAGTTAACCCCTTTAGTGAACACTATTAAAAAAAGGCAATGCTTTATCATACCGCCGAGCAAAAAGTGGAATAACACGTGATCAAAAAGACGGATATAAATAAACGTGGTACCTCTGAAAATGTCATCTTGCCCCACAAAAAGCAAGCCGCCATATAGCTCCATCACCAGAATAAAGCGATGCAAAAGTAATTATTTTTTCTATAGAAGTTTTGATTGTATAAAAAAATTCTATAAATGAGGTATTGCTGTCATGGTGCTGACCAGACGAATAAATCTGCTTCATCAATTTTACCACACGCAGAACAGTGTAAACGCCCCACCCCCAAAAGAAATTCATGAATTGCTGTTTTTTGTTAATTTTGCCTCCCAAAAATCGAAATAAAAAGCGATTAAAAAATGTCATGTGCCCGTAAATGGTACCTATAAAAACGTCAACTCGTCCCGCAAAAAACGAGACCTGACATGACTCTGTGGGCCAAAATATGGAAAAATTATTGCTCTCAAAATGTGGTGATACAAAAACTATTTTTTGCAATAAAAAGCGTCTTTTAGTGTGTAACAGCTGCCAAACATAAAAACCTGCTATAAATAGTAAATTAATCCCCCCTTTATCACCCCCTTAGTTAGGGAAAAATATTCAAATAAAAAAATGTATATTTCCATTTTCCCTTTAGGGGTAGGGATGGGGTTAGGGTTGGGGCTAATGTTAGGGTTGGGGCTAATGTTAGGGTTAGCGTTGGGGCTAAATTTAGGGTTAGAATTAGGGTTAGGGTTGGATTTAGGGTTGGAATTAGGGTTGGAATTAGGGGTGTGTTAGGTTTGTGGTTAGGGTTATGGTTTCTGTTGTGATTAGAGTTAGGGGTGTGTTGGGGTTAGGGTTGGAGTTAGAATTGGGGGGTTTCCATTCTTTAGGCAAATCAGGGGCTCTCCAAATGCGACATGCGTCCGATCTCAATTCCAGCCAATTCTACGTTGAAAAAGTCAAACGGTGCTTCTTCACTTCCGAGCTCTGCCATGGTCCCAAACAGTGGTTACCCTGCATATATGGGGTATCAGCGTACTCAGGACAAATTGTACACTTACTTTTGGGGTCCAATTTCTCCTGTTAACCTTTGGTAAAATAAAAATTTTGGGACGAAAAGATCATTTTTGTGAAAAAAATAAGATTTTTTATTTTTATGGCTCTACATTATAAATTTCTGTGAAGCATTTAAGGGTTCAAAGTGCTCCCCACACATCTAGATAAGTTCCTTAGGGGTCTTCTTTCCAAAATGGTGTCATTTGTGGGGGGTTTCCACTGTTTAGGCACATCAGGGTCTCTCCAAATGCGACATGGCGTCCGATATTAATTCAAGCCAATTTTGCATTGAAAAGTCAAACGGCGCTCCTTCCCTTCCGAGCTCTGCAATGCGCCCAAACTGTGGTTTATCTGCAAATATGGGGTATCTGCGTACTCAGGGAAAATTGCACTATAACTTTTGGGGTCCAATGTTAAATGTTCATTTTTTTTTTTTTAAACATTCCAAAAATTCCTGTGAAGCACCTGAAGGGTTTACAAACTTTGTGAATGTGGTTTTGAGCACCTAGAGAGGTGTAGTTTTTAGAATGGTGTCACTTTTGGGTATTTTCTATCATATAATAATAATAATAATAAATTTTATTTTTATAGCGCCGACATATTCTGCAGCACTTTACATTTCAGAGGGGATTTGTACAGACAATAGACATTACAGCATAGCAATAATCACATAGATTATAACAAATACCAAGAGGAAAGAGGGCCCTGCTCGCAAGCTTACAGTCTATGAGGAAAGAGGTAGACACGAAAGGTGGGTGGTAACAGTTGCCCTGATTGTATGGACCAGCCATAACACAGAGGGCTAATGGATGCATAAAGCATGTGGGAACATGATGTGGGAAATCTGGTTATGGTAAAACTTTTGGCTGTGTCACACAGGGATAGATTAGGTTAATGTGTTGAGGCGATAGGCCAGTCTGAATAAATGCGTTTTCAGGGCACGCTTAAAATTGTGGGGATTGGGGACTAATCGTATTGACCTGGGAAGTGCATTCCAAAGAATTGGCGCGGCACGTGTAAAGTCTTGGAGAAGGGAGTGGGAGGTTCTGACTATTGAGGATGCTAACCTCAGGTGGTATACTGAAACAAGGGAGATGTAAGGTGGTGCTGAGCTATGGAGGGCTTTGTGGGTGAGGGTAATAAATTTAGACTGAAATCTGGAGTGGATGGGTAGCCAGTGTAATGACTGGCACAAGGTAGAGGCATCGGTGTAACGATTGGTGAGGAATATGATCCTGGCTGCAGCATTCAAGACAGATTGGAGAGGGGAGAGTTTGGTAAGAGGGAGACCGATTAGAAGAGAGTTAAAATAGTTGAGACGACAATGAATAAGAGAAACAGTGAGTTTTTGCAGAGTCCAAAGTTAGAAAAGGTCGAATTATAGAAATGTTTTTGAGGTGCAGATGACAAGAGTGAGCCAGTGATCGAATGTGGGGGGCAAAGGAAAGCTCAGAATCGAGTATGACCCCAAGACAGCAGCGGGCCTGTTGCTGGGGAGTAATAGTGGAACCACACACAGAAATGGCAATGTCGGGTATAGGCACATTAGTAGAGGGAGGAAACACAAGGAGTTCAGTCTTTGACAGGTTCAGTTTCAGATATAGTGAGGACATGATATTAGACACAGCGTTGAGACAATCTCCGGTGTTTTTTAGAAAGGCTGGCGTGCTGTCAGGAGAAGCGTATAATTGGGTGTCATCAGCATAGAGATGGTACTGGAAACCAAATCTACTGATTGTTTGACCAATAGGGGCAGTGTACAAGGAGAAGAGGAGGGGGCCTAGAACCGATCCTTGAGGGACCCCAACAGTAAGGGGAAGGTGAGAGGAGGAGGAACCGGCAAAAGATACAGTAAAGGAGCGGTCGGAGAGATAGGAGAACCATGAGAGAATGGTGTCCTTGAGGCCAATGGAATGGAGCATAGTGAGGAGGAGCTGATGATCCACAGTGTCGAATGCTGCCGAGAGATCCAAGAGAATTAGCATGGAGTAATGACCATTTGATTTAGCTGTTAGCTGTCAGTGAGGGCAGTTTCAGTGGAGTGTAAAGAGCGGAAACCGGATTGGAGAGGGTCGAGAACAGAGTTTTCTGAGAGATAGCGGATAAGACGGGAGTGGACCAGGCGTTCCAGGAGTTTAGAGATGAAGGGAAGATTAGTGACAGGTCTATAGTTAGCGGCACAGTTTTGGTCGAGGGATGGTTTTTTAAGTAGTGAATGTATGATGGCATGCTTAAATGAGAAGGGAAAAATACCAGAAGAGAGGTTAAATATTTTAGTTAGGTGAGGGATGACAGCAGGGGAAAGGGACTGGAGGAGATGTGACGGAAATGGGTCACTGGTGCAGGTGGTTGGGCGAGAAGATGCAAGGAGCCTGCTTACTTCTTGTTCTGAGACTGGTTCAAAATCAGAGTGAGCTAGATGCAGTGGGGGAGGGAGGACAGTGCATGGTATGAGGTGATTGGGAGATAATTTCCTGTCGAATCTGGTCAATTTTTTCTTTGAAGTAATTGGCCAGATCGTCAGCTCGGAGCTCCGTGGTTGGGGCCTGTACTCTTGGGTTGAGTAGAGAATGAAAAGTATCAAAGAGACGTTTTGGGTTATTGGACAGTGAGGTGATGAGGGTGTTGAAATAGGCTTGTATAGATCCCTCAAAGAGTGACTTCAAATGTGATGTGGTCCCTAAAAAAAAAAAAAGTGTAAAAATGAGAAACCAGTTGTCAAATAACTTCCTAACAAAAACAAAAATTGTGCTGATGTAAAGTAGACATGTGAGAAATGTATTTTGTGACATATTTCTCTGTTTTAAGGGCATAAAAATTCAAAGTTGGAAAATTGCAAAATTTTCAAAATTTATGCCAGTTTCCGTTTTTTTTTCACAAATAAATGCAAGTCATATCAAAGAAATTTTGCCACTATCATGAATTACAATATGTCACGAGAAAACTGTGTCGGAATCAGCGGGATCCCTGTAAGAGTTCCAGAGTTATTACCTCATAAAGGGACAGTGGTCATAATTGTAAAAATTGGCCTTGTCATTAATATGCAAACAACCCTTGGGAGTAAAGGGGTTAAAGATCATACAGTAATTCCCATATTTGAATTGACATCAGGGCCAGCATTAGCAACTGGGCGCTATGAGGGCCCTGTGTCTGTGCCGGCATCCACAAGTGGGCCCACCTGCCTGCTTGGGGCCCCCGGTATTGCAATACTTAACTCTCCACATTCCTCTGCTGCGGCGCCTTCTGCTTCTCCTCCCTGTGACATTTCAGTTGAAAGGGCTTGATGATATCACATCTGCGCCCCCTGCCTGAACAGGCACAGTGCAGAGAGCCGGAAGACACCGACACAGAGCAGTCCAGAGCAGAGCAGCGGCCAGCAAGGAAAGGTGAGTGTTTAATTTTTTTTTAATAATGTTCGGAGCAATATATGGGGCCCATCATACACTAGAGCATCATATATGGGGCCCATTCTATATGGAACTTTATATGGGCCCATCATACACTGAAGCATTATATATTGGGCCTATTATATATGGAGCGTCGTATATGGGGCCCATCTTACACTGGAGCGTCGTATATGGGGCCCATCATACAGTGGAGCATTGTATATGGGGCCCATCATACACTGGAGCATCATATATGGGGCCCATTCTATATGGAGCATTATATGGGCCCATCATACACTGGAGCATCATATATGGGGACCCTTATATATGGAGCATTGTATGGGCCCATCATACACTGGAGCATCATATTTGGGGCCCATCATACACTGGAGCATCATATTTGGGGCCCATCTTACACTGGAGCATCATATTTGGGGCCCATCTTACACTGGAGCATCATATATGGGGCCCATCATACACTGGAGCATCATATATGGAGCTCTTATATATGGGGCATTGTATGGGCCCATCATACACTGGAGCATCATATACTGTATGGGGCCCATTATATATGGAGCATTATATAGTGCCCATCATACACTGTAACATTATATGTGGCTCATTATTCTATATGGAGGACTATGTGGTACCCATAATACTGTATGGAGCAATATATGGGGCTCATTATACTGCATGGAGCAATATATGGGGCTCGTTATTCAGTATAGAGCAATATATGGGGCTCATACTGCATGGAGCATAATGTGGTGCCCATAATACTATATGGAGGACTGTACTGTCTGGTTTCTGACCTATTTTAGAATTTACAATAGATGTCACTGATGTAATGTAAGAAGTAAGTAAAATCTTTGGCATTGTACTATACAGTGGGGAAAAAAGTATTTAGTCAGCCACCAATTGTGCAAGCTCTCCCACTTAAAAAGATGAGGAATGCCTGTAATTGACATCATAGGTAGACCACAACTATGAGAGACAAAATGAGAAAACAAATCCAGAAAATCACCTTGTCTGATTTGGGAAGATTTATTTTTCAAATTATGGTGAAAAATAAGTATTTGGTTATTAACAAAAGTTCAGCTCAATATTTTGTTATATATCCTTTGTTGGCAATGACAGAGGTCAAATGTTTTCTGTAAGTCTTCACAAGGTGGCTGACTAAATACTTTTTTCCCCCTCTGTACCTATATTTCTGTTGTATCTGTGCATTATGAATCGTGGTATGTGTTAAAGGGGCCCAGTGAGCCTCTTTCACCTGGGGCCCACAAAAACTTGGAGCCGGCCCAGTTTAACATTGATATATTTAACTAGTGTTCCTGTCCAGTCCTGTTTTTCTCTTTCCTAAGTTTCACAGAAATGTAATTAAATGAGGCCTTTTCTCTTTCTCCCATCTCCTTTCATCAGACCCTCCAATATCTGCATCAGAACGCTAAAGAGTGCGTAGAAATCACTACCATTACTACTGCCAGTAGCAGCCATCCTATTGCTTCCTGCTCCTCACAGATCTCCATGCAAGAGCTTGAAGAGTTACGCAGGCAACTTGGAAGTGTAACAGCTACAACCAGTACCCCCCAGGTAAAAGTTGGGTGTATCATATCGTCGATGTTATATGCATAGTTGTCACGTTTGTATGAATTGCTACGGTTTTATATTTCTATACTTTCAGCCATTGGAAGTTTTGCGGAAGCAGCTCAGAGACAAACTGATTAAGAAGAATGTTGGACTGTCAGTTCCAGTATTCCCGCATTGGGTGTATGAGCGACCAGCTCTGATTGGAGATTTCTCTCCTTCAATCAATACAAGTACCGAATTCACCATGCCAATAGGTTTGTATGACTATAATAATGTCCTGGAATCCTTTATTTAACCCCTTAATGACGGAGCTAATTTTGACCTTAATGACCATGTCAAATTTTTTAAATCTGATCAGTGTCACTTTGTTTTGATAACTCTGGAAGGCTTCAACGAGTGATTTTGAGACTGCTTTTTCATGACATCATGTACTTCATAATGGTAGTATAATTTGTTTCCTACAACCTGCGTTTATTTGTGAAATATCGGAAATTTGATAAAAATTTCACATTTTTCAAACTTTTAGTTCCTATGCCCTCAAACCAGAGAAGTATGTCACATAAAATAGTTAATAAATAACATTTCCCACACGTCTACTTTACATTTGCATCAATTTTTTTAAACATTTATTTTTTGTTAGGAAGTTAAAAGAGTTAAAAGTTGATCAGCGATTTCTCATTTTTCCAACAAAATTTGCCAAACCATTTTTCTGGAACCACATCACATTTTAAGTGACTTCAAGGGGCCTATATGACAAAGTACTGAAAAGTGACTCCATTCTAAAAACTGCAGCCCTCAAAGTCCTGAAAACTACATTCAAAAAGTTTATTAACCCTTAAGAAGCTTCACAGGAACTACAGCATTGTAGAAGGAAAAAATGAATGTTTTACTTAAGCCCCAATTTTTTTTTTTATTTTCACAAGGGCAACAGTACAAAATGGACCCAAAAATTTGTTTAATTTCACCTGAATGCGTTGATACCCAATATGTAGGGTACATGCCAGGACTTTGAAGGGAAGGAGCGTCATTTGACTTTTGAAGCGAAAAGTTGGCTGGAATCATTAGCGGAAGCCATGTCGTGTTTGGAGAGCCCCTGAAATGCCTAAACGGTGGAAACCTCCCACAACTGACACCATTTTGGAAGCTATACCTCTCAAGGATTTATTTAGATGTGTGGTGAGCACCTTGAATCCCAGGTTCTTTTCAGAAGTTTATAAGGTAGAGCCATGAAAATAAAAAATAACTTTTTTCCTATAAAAATATTTTTATCCATTCTTCACAAGGATAGCTGGAGAAAATGGACCTCAAAATAAGCTGTGCATTTTCCCTAAGTATGCTCATACCCCACATGTGGGGGGTGGGGAATTACTATTTGGGGGCATGGCAGGGCTTGGAAGGGTAGAGATGACATTTTGGAACGCAGACTTTTATGGAATGTTCTGCAGGTGAGTGCTGTGTCGCATGTGGAGAGCCCCTGACATGTGAAAACAGAAGAAACCCCCCCCCCCCCACAAGTGACACCATTTTGGAAACTAGACCCCTTAGGGAATTAATCTGGGTGTATACTGAGTCTTTGTAACCTACAGGTGATTCACAAAACTGTATAAGATTTAGATGAGAGAGCAAAAAAAAAATGTTTTTCCACTAAAATGTTGTTTTAGCATGAAATTTATGATTTACACGAGGGTTAATGGGAGAAATTCTCCCGAATGTGACAGTACCCATATGTGGTTGTACACTACTGTTTTTGCACATGGTAGGGATTGGAAGGGAAGGAGTTCTACTTGGCTTTTAGAATACAAATTTAATTTGAAGAAATTGTGGGCCCCCATTAGCTAGGCCCCTGAGGTGCCAGAACAGCAGAACACCTCACCCTCCACCCAAGGTGACCCCATATGGGAAATTTCATTTCCTAAGTGTAACGGGCTCTTCCTATCTCGGGTCCCTCTTTCAGTACCACCCCATGTTTCCGGAGGTCCACTCTGCTTTGGCTGGAGTCTGGCTGGAATTCCTTGGTTACAAGGGCGCATATAAAGGATCACTGCTTCTCCACGTATTTCCAGTCTGACAACACTTTACTCACAGGACACAGAATATATCACACAGATATAGAGGGCACGCCAATAGAAAAGCGGCAGGCCAGACATAAATTACAATAGCCGCAGGTGGCCGGAGCCTGCCGATATTTACTGTGGGAATTACAAAGGTGGGGGGGGCGGCTGGGCGCAGCCTTTGGGCTGCTGCATTAGGGACATGCATCTCCCATGGAACCTATTATACATACATATAACTGCACAACATATTCTGGGTGCTGAGTGGTTCCGTAACACGTAACATGGCTCCCCTTTTCAGCGACGCGATCGGCATACACAGTCTGATCCTTAACGGATCTGTTTGGGGATGACCGAAGTTTATGGGGTTGGTACAAGTTCCGTTTGTCGACTTAGTCCATCGGCGTTACCGTTTTGTTTGCCGGGTCTGCAGTGGATGGTGAAGTCCAGAGGTTGTAGGGCTAAACTCCACCGCAGCAATCTGGCGTTGTCTCCGGAGACCCAATTAAGCCAGACTAGGGGACTATGGTCCGTTAGGAGGCAAAACTGTTGTCCATACAAATATGGTTGCAACTTTTTGAGTGCCCATACTACCGCCAGGCACTCCTTCTCATTGGCCGCATAGCTTACTTCACGGGGCAGTAGTTTCCGACTCAGGTAAGCTACCGGGTGTTCTTGGCCGTTCGGCCCGACTTGGCTCAGCACTGCCCCCAATCCAAACATAGAAGCGTCTGTGTGAACAAGGAAACGTTTAGTTGGATCGGGTGCGGCCAATACAGGGGTATTGGTGAGGGCGTCCTTTAGTTGGCGGAAGGCTTCCTCACACTCTGGGGTCCAGGTTACCTGGCGGGGTTGGTTCTTACGGGCCAGATCATTGAGGGGCTTGGCTACAGTGCTGTAATTGGGAACGAATTTCCTGTAATACCCCGCTGTCCCTAGAAACGCCATGACCTGGGTTTTAGTGCGTGAGGTGGGCATAACTCGAAACTGGAATAAGCCGAACGGGGTGACAAATGCCGACTTGGGAATAGCGTCAGGACTAAGGGGAATCTGTCGGTAGCCTTTGCATAGGTCAATGGTGGTCAAATACTTTGCCCCCCGCCAGCCGGTCTAACAACTCATCCACACGCGGCATGGAATATGCATCCGTCACTGTTTTCTCATTGAGCTTACGATAGTCTACACAAAACCGTGTAGTCCCATCCTTCTTGGGCACTAACACTACGGGGGATGCCCAGGGACTATCTGACTCTTCAATGACCCCTAAACACAACATCTCTTGTATCTCTTGTCGCATCCCCTCTCGTACAGACTCAGGGACGCGGAAGGGGTTTTGTCGCAGGGGGGTCTGATCCTGGGTCTCAACCTTGTGTTGTGCCAGGCGAGTGTACCCTGGTCTCCCCGAAAACATCCTCTGTCGCTGCCTCAAAAACTCCTCGGCCTGCTGTCTCTCCCGGGGGCCTAGGTCTTCACCCAAGTGTACCTGGTCCCATGTTTTAGACTGAGTCCTTTCCCCTAAGACATCCGGCAAGGGAAGTCCGGCTAACTCCTCTGCTTCAGGTGCACAGATAGCCGCTACCTCTTCAGGGTGCTCCCGGTAGGGCTTCAGCGTATTCACGTGGAACATGCGGATAGCCCTGGGGTCGTCACAATCGGCGACATTATAGGTTGTGTCGGCTATTTTCCCCACTACCTGGTAGGGCCCCTGCCATGCTGTCCTATTTCCAAGGTGCGCTCTCTGTCCCTCCGATCGTACCATACGCGCTGGCGCCGCTGGGTCGCCTGCATGTTCTCACGTACAGCCTGGGTCAGCTCCTGTAGGCGGTCCCAGAATTCCAGCACATAGGGTACAATAGGTACCCCTTTTTTGAGGCCCTCCCCTTCCCAGTGTTCTAGCACTAAGTCTAGGGGTCCCCTTACCCGTCTCCTGTATACCAGCTCGAACGGAGAGAACCCCGTGGATTCTTGGGGCACCTCCCGATAGGCAAACAGGAGGTGTGGCAAGAATTTCTCCCAGTCCCTGTAGGTCCTGGTAAAAGTCCCAATGAGCTGTTTTAATGTCCCGTTAAAGCGTTCACACAATCCATTGGTTTGCGGGTGGTACGGGGCGCTTCTAATGGACTTCACGCCGCACAGCTTCCACAGTTGGTTGGTCACCTATACTGTTAACTCGGTACCCTGGTCAGAGATAATCTCCCGGGGAAATCCAACCCGTGAGAAAACCTGGAGCAGGGCGGCCGCCACCGTCTCTGCCTGTATGTTAGGTAACGCAACCGCCTCTGGATACCGTGTGGCATAATCTACCACTGTCAATATATACCTTTTCCCTGATGGACTGGGTTTGGCTAATGGCCCTTTCAGATCGACCGCTACTCGGCTAAATGGTTCCTCCACAATGGGGAGGGGGTGTAATTTGGCCTTGCATCGATCCCCCCCTCTTTCCAATGCGCTGACAACTGTCACAGGTCTGGCAGTACTGACGAACATCATAGGTTACCCCCAGCCAAAAGAAGTTTTGTGTCAGACGATGCCTGGTGCGACTGATGCCGATGTGCCCTGCCAAGGGTATGTCATGAGAGATTCGCAGAAACTCCTGCCTATACTTCTTGGGAACTACCAGCTGTCATTTTATAGTGGAGCTCGTCCCTGTGTGGTGCTGCTCTGTGATCCGGTAGAGGAGTCCCTACTTCCATACAAACTGTTCCCCTTCCAGTACCCCTCTCCCCTCCTGTGCCTTCCCACGATATCCCTCCAATGAAGGATCCTCAAGTAACTCCCTCTTAAATTTATCTGGGGTGGCCTAAGAAATGTGTCTGGCTATGGGAATACGTGTAGGGCTGGGATGTCTTACCTGGGCCGCCTCTGAGTGTGATTCCGCCTCCGCAGCTCGAGCTTGTCTCCGGGTGGTCACAGGATATGTCTTAGCCAGAGGGGCAACCGAGAATGCAGACAACATGGGCCCCAAGTCGT
Source organism: Dendrobates tinctorius (assembly GCF_039654945.1). Classification (NCBI taxonomy): domain Eukaryota; kingdom Metazoa; phylum Chordata; class Amphibia; order Anura; family Dendrobatidae; genus Dendrobates; species Dendrobates tinctorius. The sequence continues at coordinate 5,254,746 of NW_027361705.1, forward strand.
TTCCCAGCAAGACGTCTGCAGGCAAATCCTCCATCAAGCCGACCTCAACAAGGCCATCCCCGACTCCCCAGTTCAGGTGAATCCTGGCAGTGGGCAGTCGATGTATAGCTCCCCCTGCTACAAGGACTGTCCTGTCTGGTCCGTCTTCTCTTGGTCCCGGACGAGATGAGGCTTCACAAGGGTCAAAGTTGCCCCGGAATCTCTTAGTCCCTGCATACGTTTCCCATTAACCCACACGACCTGTCGATGCTGTTGTCGATTATCTGCCCGGGCTGCCTGCACGGGGTCTACTTCGTGCAGCACTTTCTCCATCTCTTCCACCCCTTGGTTAGTCGTAGCCCCCAATGCTGGGTCAACTTCGCCTTGGTAGCAGTGTACAGCAGCCCGGCTGCAGGTAGCTGTTCCCGCCTTTGGCCACTGGGTATACGGCGTCCGGTTGGGACATTGTCTTTGCAGGTGGCCCAGCTGACGGCAGGTGTGGCATCGCGCCCTAGGGGGACTGTGGTAGGCCGGGTTTCTAGCTGGTCCCCCTACAATCTTCGGTGGTTTGGGGCCCTCCAGGTCCATGGGTGGTCCCCTAGTAACCATCTTTGATCCGGACAACTGAGGCCTCCTGGCATCATGATGTTCATCGGCCAGACGAGCGGCTTCCTCAAGAGTCGTTGGCCACCTGTCCCGAAGCTATTCCTGTGTCTCGGGGGATAGTCCATTAAAGAATCGTTCTAACAAGAAGAGCTGGAGGACGTCCTCCTTAGTGGTTGCTTGGCTCCCTTCTACCCACTGTAGCAGTGACCGCCGTAATTTACAGGCCCATTCAGCGTGGGTATCGATTACGCGTTTTATAAGTCCACGGAACTTTTGGCGGTATGCCTCTGGTGTCAGCGCATACGGGCCAAGATCACTTCTTAGATCCGCTCATAGTCCATACAATCCTCATCAGGTACCGTGCGATAGGCGTCCGCTGCCCGGCCTGTCAGCTTGCTGGCCAGAATCTGAACCCGTTCCTCCAGCTTTACTTGATGAAGGGCACACTGCCGCTCAAAGTCCTGCAGAAAGCCATCAATGTCTTCCTCTGCCTCCCACAACTGTCGGAAGGCATTATACTGGATCTTTTTGTGGCTTACTGTTGAAGGTACCTGGTCGAAGGCCGGAGCTCCCCCTGCTCGCTGACTCTCCTCTCTCCGCTCTGCCATCTCCATCTTGGCTAGCTCTATCCTGGTCCGCTCGGCCATCTTTTCCTTCCGATCAGTACGCACATCAGCCATCACCTCTCGTATGATCTCTACTGCAGGGTTTGGGCCATATAACGCCAGTCTGTTCTTTACCTCCCTCTGGAATTCAATCTCTTCCATGTTCACATTGGGGGGTGCTGCACTGTCGTGTTCCATGATGGCTGCTATCAAATCCGCTTTTGTTTTGTTGCTGGCGATCAATCCTCGGGCTTCCACCAGATCTTTTAATGTAGTCCTCTTTAACTTCTGGTAGTTGTTTTCCATTCATTCCTTTCCTCCTGTAGAAGGGGTATCATATCCCGCTGGCTGCCACCAGTGTAACGGGGTCTTCCTATCTCGGGTACCTCTTTCAGTACCACCCCGTGTTTCCGGAGGTCCAATCTGCTTTGGCTGGAGTCTGAATGAAGGACGCTGGCTGGAATTCCTTGGTTACATGGGCGCATATAAAAGATCACTGCTTCTCCACGTATTTCCAGTCTGACAACACTTGACTCACAGGACACAGAATATATCACACAGATACAGAGGGCAGGCCAATAGAAAAGCTGCAGGCCAGACATACATTACAATAGCCGCAGGTGGCCGGAGCCTGCCGATATTTACTGTGGGAATTACAAAGGTGGGGGGGGAGGCTGGGCGCAGCCTGTGGGCTGCTGCACTAGGGATATGCATTTCCCATGGAACCTATTATACATACATATAACTGCACAACATATTCTGGGTGCTGAGTGGTTCCATAACACTTAACACTAAGGAATTCATCTAGGGGTGTATTGAGAATTTGAACCTATAGGTGCCTCACAGAATTTTATAACATTGAGACACGGAAATATGACATTTTAGTAGTAAAAATGTAATTTTTGTATTTGCAGCAGATTTTTCAGGTACACAAGGGTTAATGGGTGAAACTGGACCCTATAATTTATTGCACGATTTTTGACAAATGTCATGATGCCCCCTTTGACGTCAGAAATTACTGTTAGGCCACACGTCAGAAATGAGAATTAAGGAGGTGCTGTTTGGCTTTTGCAGCACAGATTTTGCTAGACCCCATTGAATTAATCTACTGCTGCAGTGACTATTTTGTATCATCCACGAGTCGACAAGACTTTTTCTGGAGAATTGCAAATAATGCCAATTTAATGCCCATACATTGTGCCCCCATTCAGTGTAGAGCCCCTATCCATTGTACCCACCTTGTAAATTAAGTGCTCTACCGACTACAATAATGCCAAACATGTGGCCGCTTACTGTGGTTTATTCACAGTGTGGCTTATAAAGAGAGGGCCATTTGGATTTGAAAGCGCAAAATTCACTGGATTTTATTTGAGGGGGTGGGAGCCATTTCGCTTTTCTAGAAACTTTATTACATAGTAACATAGTTATTAAGGTTGAAGGTAGACTTTAAGTCCATCTAGTTCAACCCATATCCTGTCCTAACCTGCCCTAACATGTTGATCCAGAGGAAGGCAAAAAAAAACCATGTGGCAAACAGTAAGCTTCACATTGGGGAAAAAAATTCCTTCCCGACTCCACATACGGCAATCAGACTAGCTCCCTGGATCAACGCAATATTAAGGAAACTAGTGTATATACCCTGTAATATTATACTTTTCAAGAAAGGCATCCAGTCCCTTCTTAAATTTTAGTAGGGAATCACTCATTACAACATCATATGGCAGAGAGTTCCATAGTCTCACTGCTCTTACAGTAAAGAATCCGCCTCTGTGAGTATGCTTAAACCTTCTTTCCTCCAGACGTAGGGGATGCCCCCTTGTCCCCGTCACAGGTCTAAGAGTAAAAAGATCATTAGAATGGTCTTTGTACTGTCCCCGCATATATTTATACATTGTAATAAGATCACCCCTAAGCCTTCGATTCTCCAAACTAAATAACCCCAAGTGTAATAACCTGTCTTAGTATTGCAGACCCCCTAGTTCCCTAATAACCTTTGTCACTCTTCTCTGCACCCACTCCAGTTCAGCTATGTCTTTCTTATACACCGGAGACCAGAACTGTACACAGTATTCTAAGTGTGGTCGCACTAGTGACTTATATAGAGGTAAAATAATGTTCTCCTCATGAGCATCTATGCCTCTTTTAATGCATCCCATTATTTTATTTGCCTTTGCAGCAGCTGCCTGACACTGGCCACTAAATGTGAGTTTGTCGTCCACCCATACACCCAGGTCTTTTTCAGTGACAGTTTTGCCCAGTGTTTTACAATTAAGCACATAATTATGCATCTTATTCGTTCTACCCAAGTGCATGACCTTACAGTTATCCCCATTAAAGCTCATTTGCAATTTATCAGCCCAAGCTTCTAGTTTACATAAATCCTCCTGTAATATTAAATTGTCCTCCTCTGTATTGATTATCCTGCAGAGTTTAGTGTCATCTGCAAATATTCTATCAGTAATTTGGGAAACCCCTATAGTTCCAGTGACAAATGACAAACTTGAGTGGGGGTTGGTTTTGTATGGGATAAATTAGGGATTTTATTGGTAACATTTTTTGATCACTTTCAAAATAAGGCTGGATCACATTCTTTTGTTCTGCAGTGAGTACTTGCATTTGGGTTTCCGTGTAAATCCCACAAAAATGCGATTCAGGCAAAACCCCAGCGGAACCACCCACCATGAGGCAGTTGGAGACACTGCGTACTCAGTTTGGCGTCTGCTCCGGTGGTATCCAATGTTTTAGATGTGCACAAAGCTATGGTCTTCCATAATTGTGCACTAAAAATATGCCTAAAATAAAACACCAACGGAACACAGACCAGTTCAAAGTGATTCCATCTAAGTGTTTTGTCTGAATCGTGGTTTTAGGGGATGTACATGGAAACACCAATGTAAGCACTCTACGGAGAGTGCAGGATAAATGTGAGTCGAGCCTTATTCAGATTTTTGGGAGGTAGAATGAACAAATACAAATAGACAGCAGTACAAGAATAGTTCATATTTTCTTGCGGTATAAGTGAAAAGGTGGATTTATTTTTCATGTCGGAGCGATTATAGCGATTCCAAATTTATAAACAGTAATTTTTTTTTTAAGGTTTTGCTGCTATCACACAGTAAAACAGTAAAAAATTTTTTTTTTTTTTTTTTTTTCTAAATAGTAGATTTTTTTTGTGCCATATTCTGAGAGCTGTTTTTTTTTTAATTTTTTGAGTGGACAGCCCTATATGTGGGCTTGTTTTTTTTACAGGACGAGTTGCAGATATTTTTGTTGCTACCATTTTAGAGTACATAATAGTTTTTGAACGCTTTTTATTCAGATTTTTTTTAAACATAAAATGAATAAAAACTAGCAATTCAGGAAACTAGCAATTCAGGTATTTTTATTTTTTTGCAATGTTTGCAAAACTGTGAAAGTGATAGGACCGACTTGTTCTTCTGGTTGGTATGATTAGAGCGATGCCAGATTTATATTGTTTTTTCATGTTTTTCTAGTTTTACATAATAAAAACAATGTTTTATAGAAACTAGTTTGTTTTTGCATCACCCTATTCTGAGATCTGTACCTGTTTTATTTTTTTGCTGAATGAGCCATCTTAGGCTAGTTTCACACTAGCGTTTTGGAGCGCAGCGACGGCCTGCGCACGGCCGCCGCTAAGCCGCGCCCCCACCGGTAGCTCCGCCCACCGGCACATGACGCTGCATGCACCCTGCGTCCCCTATCTTTATCACAGGGGGCGCAGGCCGTGCGCAGTATGCGTTTGGCGGCGCATGCGTCCTTTTGACGGTGCGCCGACCTGCGCCAAACGCAACCTGCTGCATTTTGGTTGCGTCGTCGCTCCGTCAAAAAGGCGCATGCGCCGCCAAACGCATACTGCGCACGGCCTGCGCCCCCTGTGATAAAGATAGGGGACGCAGGGCGCATGCAGCGTCATGCGCCGGTGGGCGGAGCTACCGGCGGGGGCGCGGCAGGGGCGGGGCTTAGCGGCGGCCGTGCGCAGGCCGTCGCTGCGCTCCAAAATGCTAGTGTGAAACTAGCCTTAGGGCTTGTTTTTTGTTGGATGATTTGGCGTTTTCATGTATACCGTTTTTTTTCTCTAAATTTATTTACATATTACTTTTTTATCGCTTTGTATTCAATTTTTGTGAGTCAGTATGATGAAAAAGCAACATTTTTGTCATTTTTTTTATTCATTTATTTTATCGTGTACACAAAACAGAATAAATAACATGTCAGTTTTATAGAGCGGGTGGTTCCGGACTTGGCAATACTAGTTATGTGTACTTTTTGTTAAGTTTTGTTTTACCACAAACGTGTTTGGAGTAGCAATATGCATTTTGAGTGCGCTTTTTTTTTTTTTTTTTTTTTTTTTAGTTTTTACTTTTTTGCATATTTTATTTCTTTTTCACATTTTATCACTTTGGGACATGTATAGTCTTTTTTTTATTTATTGCTTATCGGAATTCGTTAAGGGGTGAAAGGGAGCCTGTCACCACAAATAACACTATTAATGTGCAGATATGCGATTAATCTGCAGGTTAATAGCTGACCAGCGCCTGCATGAGTCCGAATGCATAGGAAAGGTAGCTTTTTTTTCTCCCTGCAGCGTTCGATTTCAGTCATGGGAGCGGGTGTGCTGCGGGTTCAGTCATCTCTCTGAGAATACATAGCAGACGATGATGCAAAGTTGAATGACAACGCCCACCGCAATACGCATATCATTTAAGGCTGCATCATTAAAGTAATCCTTTATGTTCATATATCTTTTGGCAAAGGTTACTACTCTTATTGTGTTAGTCATTTTATTTATAGCAATTGACACCTGTATATCTGCACTGTATGGCAGAGATCTATCTTGCACATGCGCTTTACAATAGGTATCCACCTATATATGTGGCTTTTATGTGCTTAACACACAGGCACTTTAGTAGCAGTATGATATTATGCACATATGTGCTTTTTATATTTATGATGCACCAAAATTTAGGGTTTATGTATGTACACAGTACAGACACCCCTAACTGATATTGACATTTTTGCACATATGCGTTTTTTTTATACTTCTGTTACTAGGATATACACTGCTCAAAAAAATAAAGGGAACACTTAAACAACAGAATATAACTCCAAGTAAATCAAATTTCTGTAAAATCAAACTGTCCACTTAGGAAGCAACACTGATTGCCAATCAATTTCACATGCTGTTGTACAAATGAAATAGACAATAGATGGAAATTATTGGCAATTATCAAGACATCCTCAATAAATGAGTGGTTCTGCAGATGGGGACCACAGACCACATCTCAGTACCAATGCTTTCTGGCTGATGTTTTGGTCAATTTTGAATGTTTGTGCTTTCACACTTGTGGTAGCATGAGACGGACTGTACAACCCACACAAGTGGCTCAGGTAGTGCAGCTCATCCAAGATCGCACATCAATGCGAGCTGTGGCAAGAAGGTTTGCTGTGTCTGTCAGCGTAGTGTCCAGAGGCTGGAGGCGCTGCCAGGAGACATGAAGGGGGCCATAGGAGGGCAACAACCTTGCAGCAGGACCGCTACCTCAGCCTTTGGGCAAGGAAGAACAGGAGGAGCACTTGCAGAGCCCTGCAAAATGACCTTCGGCAGGCCACAAATGTGCATGTGTTTGCACAAACGGTTAGAAACCGACTCTATGAGGATGGTCTGAGTGCCCGACATCCACAGATGGGACATATAGGTGTTAAATTAATGGGTATATTCCTGGAAAAAAATTGCGTGGGCTCCCACGTAATTTTCTCTGCCAGAGTGGGAAAATCAGTGACTGAGGGCAGATATTAATAGCCTAGGGAGGGACCATGGTTATTGGCCCCCTTGGCTACAAACATCTGCCACCAGCCAGGTGACATTAAGCCGGGTTAATGTAGAAGTTCCAATAAGACACCTATCCATTTTTAATCCAATAGTATAAAAGGGTTAAAAAATACAGACAGTAATTAGAAAATATGTTAATGAAATAATGACACACAGTTTATGACCAAATTTATTACACTGCCAATCCAACTGAAGCCATCGTTCTCCTGTAATAAAAATTAAAAAAGCAACAATATCCATACCTCTCCGCCGTTCAGTCATGTCCCACGCTGCAATCCATCTGAAGGGGTTAAATAGTTTACAGCCGGGAGCGGTGCTAATGCTGTCTACGCAGGCGCCCCGGCTGACCAGAGATGAACTGATTGTGGTTTTTTTTTTTTTATAATTTTTATTACTGGAGAACAATGGCTTCAGTTGGATTGGCTGTGTAACAAATTTGGTCAAAAACTGTCATAATTTCATTAAAATATTTTCTAATGTCTGTGTCTTTTTTAACCCTTTAATACTATTGGATTAATAATGTATAGGTGTCTTATTGACACCTCTCCATTAATAACCTGGCTTAATTTCACCTTTCAATTGCAAGGTGACATGAACTCCTCATTAACTATGCCACCGCTACACAGCAGTGGGATGTGAGAGGATAAGTGCCAGAATTGGCGCATCTTACAGATGTGCCTTTTCTGGGGTGGCTGGGGGCAGATGTTTGTAGCCAGTGGGGGCTAATAACCATGGTCCCTTCCTAGGCAATTAATGACTGCCCTCAGTCACTGGCTTTCCCTCTCTGGCGGAAAAAATTGCACAGGAGCCCCACGCAATTTTTTTCCAGGAATATAACACCTACATGTCCCAAATTTTACACACATAAACTAATCTAATTATTAGTCAAATACATATATAAATCTATATAAAATGAAATGGTTTACTGTATGTGGAAAAAAAAAATATATGTATATATTTGTGTGTATGTGTGTGTATGTGTATGGTGTATGTATCTGTGTGTGTGTGTGTATATGTGTGTATATATATATATATATATATATATATATATATATATATATATATATATATAGTATGTATACATGTCCTCTATCTATTAACCTGTCAGTGTGATTTTACAGTATAGCGCACTCAATTGCCGGCTTTTCTATAGGACACCGGTGCGTATTTCTCGCAAGTCACACGTATGGTCCGTGTGTAATCCGTTTTTTTCTCGCACCCATAGACTTGCATTGTGAAGTTTCAGGCGTAATACGGTGTAAATCGCAGCATGCTGCGATTTCCTCCGCATGTATAATACGGGCGAGAAAAAAACGGATGATGGGAGCTGCCCCATAGATTAACATTGGTTCGAGTGCTATGCGATTTTTTTTTTCCTCGCATAGCAGTAGTCCGTATTTCTCGCTAGTGTGACTCTGGTCTACTGTAAGGACTAATTTTAGGGGTATATAGATTGCAATGCTAGGTAGGCAGGGGGAGTGTATGTCGGTATATAGATATCATTGCATACTTCAAAAGAGTGCATTACTGTCTGCTACTGCTGCTGCCTATTACATATAGACCTATCTCCAGGTATCAGTGGCTAGGAATATTTTTTTTTGGCACCTTAATTATGATTATTTTATTCCAAAGCAATTTAGACTCCCTTTTTTTTCTCCATTTGCTTGTTAACACTGCAAATTGCAGCCAGATCCTTTTAATACTCCAGCAATTTTAAACGGCTTTGCTTGTCCCAGGCATCACATTGGAGTGCACAGAAAATTCTAGCATTTTTTTGTGGTACTGTAGTATTTTTTGGAGAATCTTATAAATATTTTTGACATCATTTTGCTGATCAAAAAATATTTAGGTGCCCAAAAATTTTTCAGCTGGCCAAAAAATACTTAGTTGCTCAAAAAATATTTAACTACAGTTCATATATTTAAGTATTTTGTCCTCCACACACATCGCATATCATTAAGCTAAATATTTTACTATTTTAGTCCTCCAAAGAATTTTTTTTGTAGTGTCATAGTCTACTTATTTACACAGTTTTGGGGACCAACAAAAAAAAAATCCAAGCCACATATTTAACCCCTTTCTGACCTAAGACGTATTATTCCGTCCATGTGCCCTGGGATTTAATGCCCATGGACAGAATAGTACGTCATCATCGGTCAGCGTAGCTCACGGGGGGGAGCGCGGGTGATCGTGGTGAGGTGTCAGCTGTTTATCACAGCTGACATCCGGCACTATGTGCCGGGAGCGGTAACGGACCGCCCCCGGCACATTAACCCTCGGCACAATGAGATCAAACATGATTGCAGTGTTCTGGTGGCATAGGGAAGCATCGCGCAGGGAGGGGGCTCCCTGCGTGCTTCCCTGAGACCCTCAGAACAACTTTGTTCCGAGGGCTTCCTCCCTGCAGGCCCCCGGATCCAAGATGGCCACCTGGTCCTTCCGGGTCCTGCAGGGAGGTGGCTTGTCAGTGTCTGCTGAGAGCAGGCGCTGGGAAGCCTCCTACAATGCCTATCAAATCGCTGATCTGACACAGTGCTGTGCAAAGTGTCAGATCAGCTATCTGACTTTGCATAGTAATGTCCCACTCTGGGACAATGTGAAAAAGTAAAAAAAAAAAAAAAGTGTGAAAATAATTTTAAAAAATTCCTAAATAAAGAAAAAAAGAGAAAAATTCCCCAATAAATTTCTTTATGTAAATAAAAAAAGCCCAATAAGTATACATATTTAGTATTGCCGCGTCCATAACGACCCGCCCTATAAAACTGTCCCACTAGTTAACCCCTTTAGTGAACCCCGTAAAAAAATGCTGTGTCATTATACCGCCAAACAAAAAGTGCAATAACACGCGATCAAAAAGACAGATATAAATAAACATGGTACCGCTGAAAATGTCATCTTGTCCCGCAAAAATCAAGCTATCATACAGCGTCATAAGTAAAAAATAAAAATGTTATAGCTTGCAGAATAAAGCGATGTAAAAATAATTATTTTTTATATAAAATTGTTTTTATTGTATAAAAGCACCAAAACATGAAAAAATGATATAAATGAGGTATCGCTGTCATTGTACTGACCCGAAGAATAAAACCGCTTTATCAATTTTACCACATGCGGAACAGTAGAAATGCTACCCCCAAAACAAATTAATGAATTGCTGTTTTTTGTTCATTCTGCCTCCAAAAATCGGAATTCAAAGCGATCAAAAATGTCATGTGCCTGAAAATGGTACCAACAAAAACATCAACTCATCCCGCAAAAAATAAGACCTCACATGAGTCTGTGGGCCAAAAAATGGAAAAATTATAGCTTTCAAAATGTGTTGATGCAAAAACTATTTTTTGCAATAAAAAGCGTCTTTTAGCGTGTGACAGCTGCCAAACATAAAAACCCGCTAAAAATAGTAAATCAAACCCCCCCCCCTTTATCACCCCCTTAGTTATGGAAAAATAATAAGATTAAAAAAATGTATTTATTTCCATTTTCCCATTAGGGTTAGGGCTGGAGTTAGGGTTTGGATTAGGGTTAGGGATGCGTTGAGGCTAGGGTTGGCGTTAGAATTGGGGGGTTTCCACTGTCTAGGCACATCAGGGGCTCTCTAAATGCGACATGGCATCCGATCTCAATTCCAGCCAATTTTGCATTGAAAAAGTCAAACGGGGCTCTTTCCTTCCGTGCTCTGCCATGCGCCGAAACAGTGGTCCCCCCCCACATATTGGGTATCAGCGTACTCAGGACAAGTTGCACAATAACTTTTGGGGTCCAATTTCTCCTGTTACCCTTGGGTAAATAAAAAAAATTTGACCTGAAATAATGTTTTCTTGAAAAAAGTTAAATGTTCATTTTTTTTTTTAAAACATTCAAAAAATTCTCCTGTGAAACACCTGAAGGGTTAATAAACTTCTTGAATATGGTTTTGAGAACCTTGAGGGTATGTGAACACACTGCGGATTCTGCTGCGGATCCGCTGCGGATTTGGCCCTGCGGATCCGCAGCAATTTCCGCAGCAATTTCTCTGCGTTGTACAGTACCATTATAATTTATGAAAAACAAAAAACGCTGTGCACATGCTGTGGATTTTTCTGCGCGGATTTGCTGCGGGTTCAAATCCGCAGCATGTCAATTGTTTGTGCGGAATCCGCAGCGGTTTCACACCTGCTCCATTGTAGAGGTGTGAAACAGCAGGGCTAAACCGCAGGTCTTTTGACCTGCGGATTTACCTGCAGATCTTGCAAAATCCGTGCGGAAAAATCCGCAGACCAATCCGCAGCGTGTGCACATACATAGCCTTAGGGGTGCAGTTTTTTGAATGGTATCACTTTTGGGTATTTTCTATCATATAGACCCCTCAAAGTGACTTCAAATGTGATGTTTTCCCTAAAAAAAAAAAGAGGTTGTAAAAATGAGAAATCGCTGGTTAACTGCCAAATTTCCGTTTTTTTCACAAATAAACGCAAGTTATTTGAATGAAATTTTACCACTAACATGAAGTACAATATGTCACGAGAAAACAATGTCAGAATCACCGGGATCCATGGAAGCGTTCCATAGTTATTACCTCATAAAGGGACAGTGGTCAGAATTGTAAAAATTGGCCCAGTCATTAACGTGCAAACCACCATTGAGGGTAAAGGGGTTAACAGTGTGCTATTTCCATCATACGCCTGATCTATCCGTGACCTACAAATAGTAACATTTCAGGGCTACATTTCACTGTATTTGCTGTCTGTGACCCAATTTCTATACACTATTTTGGGATACAAAATTTCAAAATACAGGCCACATATTGAACAGCCTGATATCTCCGTCAAACGCCAGGTCTATCTGTGGCCTACAAATTGTAGCATATCAGGGCTACATTCAAGCTCTGACTGGCCCATAGAATAACAGGGGAATACCCCGGTGGGACCCTGTGCAGATCTGGGCAGCAGTGCTCCTGTTTGGGCAGTACTTGGCAGAATTCTCTTTATTGACTATGTACAGAAAAAAGCAGCAACTCATCATTCATTAACCAAACTATCCAGTTTATTATTTTATGTAGCTATAGGTAAATTTGTGAATGAGGGTAATGTAATATTTATATGCATATGAAAAGTGGGCCCCCCAAAGTCAGTGTTACTGGTGGGCCCTTGGCACCCCATTCCGACACTGGCTACATTCCACTGTATTTGCTGTCTGTGACCCTATTTCTATACACTATTTTGGGGTACAAAATTTTAAAATACAGGCCACATATTGAACAGTCTGGTATCTCTGTCAAACACCAGATCTATCTGTGGCCTACAAATTGTGGCAATTCAGGCCTCCGCAAAACATTTTTTGCTGTGTTACCCTATATCTATACCCTTTTTTTGTCAGAAATATAAATACAGGCCACATATTTTACAGTGTGGTATTTCCGTGACACGCCTCATGTATGTGTGGTCTGAAAAATCTGGCATTTTAGGGCTCCATTGAACTGTTTTTGCTGTGTCTTACCCTAGTTCTAAACACTATTTAGCTGTCACAAACAAAAATACAGACCACATCTTGGAAATTTTAGCATCTCTGTAAAAATACTTCTGTTTCAAATTGTTGTGGCTGCTTCATGACTGTGTCTTAAATGCACCAAATACTACCACCATCTTCATCTTCTGCATGGAGGCAGTTACTGTGCAGATAGAAAGTCTGAGGAGCAGAGGGTGAATGCGTGGACTGTGTTGTACTCTGTCTCTGGATTATGAAGGCAAAATAGTCTAGATTAAATCATGACTGGAAGAGCAAGAGCACGTGGAAGAGAATCGGGCCAAGACTCAAAACTACCTTTAGCCTGTTGTTCCTGGGCCGGAGTATGATAATCCATCACCTACTCAAGAAGCCTGGCCAATAAGATTGAAGATCTGGCGTTGGTAATGTATGAGGAAAAATACGACATAGTAGGAATAACTGACACATGCTTAGACGACAGCTATGACTGGGCGGCTAACTTGCAAGGATATGATTTGTTTAGGAGGGATCGTAAAAAAAAGGAAAGGGGGTGGAGTCTGTCTATATATAAAGTCCACTTTAAAGCCCACACTAAGAGAAGATATACAAGAGGGAAATTAAGAGGTGGAGTCTCTATGGGTGGAGATACAAGGAGGTAAAAGTAATAAATCCTCATAGGGGTTTGTTATAAGCCACCAAATATAACAGAAGCCACTGAAAATGTATGATAGAAACAAATAGACAAAGCAGCAAATCACAATGAGGTGATTATTATGGGGGACTTCAACAACCCCGACATAGACTGGGAAACTGAAACCTGCGTATCTCAGAAAGGAAACCATTTTCGGTCAGTGTCACAACTTGTGCAGGACCCAACTAGAGGGACAGCCCTTCTGGACTTAATTTTAAGCAACAGGCCAGATAGAATAACAGAAGTGCGAGTCGATAGACACCTAGGGAACAGTGACCACAATATAATACAATTCCACTTGTCCTTCAGTAAGGTGCCCTGGAAGGGGGTTACGAATACGCTGAATTTCAGGAAAGCAAAGTTTGATCAGCTTAGAGTGGACCTTTGCCGAATTGATTGGGACAATGTCCTCAAAAATAGGAGCACAGAAAACAAATGGGAAATATTTAAATCAGTTTTACACACCCACTGCGAGCTAGCCATACCGTACAGAAATAAAAGGGCTAGGAACAGGAGAAGACCAATGTGGCTAAATAAGGATGTAAAAAGAGCAATAAATAACAAGAACAAGGCATTTAGGAAGCTAAAACAAGAAGGCAATGAAGAAGCATTAAAAAGTTATAGAGAAAAAAATAAAATGTGTAAAAAAACAAATACATTTAGCAAAAGTGGAAACTGAGAGACTCATTGCTAAGGAAAGTAAAACAAACCCCAAACTATTCTTTAATTATATAAACAGTAAAATGATTAAAATTGATGGTGTCGGCCCTTTAAAGAACAATGAGGGTGAAATCATAGACAGCGATGTGGGAAAAGCAAATGTTTTAAATACTTTTTTCTCAACAGTGTTCACACAGGAAAAGGATTTGCCAGGGGAAATGCAGAGTGATAATGTAAACTCCCCATTAAGTATTACCTGCCTAACCCAGGAAGAATTGCAGAACTGCCTTAGTAAGATTAAAATTGACAAATCACCAGGCCCTGATGGAATTCACCCTCCGTTATTAAGGGAGTTAAGTAATGTGATAGACAGGCCTCTATTCCTTATATTTAAAGACTCTATAGAAACAGGGTCTGTTCCTTTTGATTGGCGGCAAGCAAATGTGGTACCAATATTCAAAAAGGGGTGTAAAAGGGAACCTGGAAACTATAGGCCGGTAAGCTTAACATCTGTTGTGGGTAAAGTTTTTGAAGGGTTTCTAAGGGATACCATTATTGAATATCTCAATGTTAATAAATGTTTAACTCCATATCAACGTGGATTTATGAAGGATCGCTCCTTTCAAACTAACCTGATCAGCTTCTATGAGGATGTAAGCTCTCAAATGGACCAAGGAGAATCATTGGATGTCATTTATCTTGATTTCTCTAAAGCATTTGACACTGTCCCACATAAAAGATTGGTAAGTAAGATGAGAAAGCTTGGGCTAGTTGAAAATGTGTGTAGATGGGTAGGTTGCTGGCTTAGTGATAGAAAACAAGAGTGGTTATTAATGGTGCATACTCAGATTGGGCCAGGGTTACTAGTGGGGTACCACAGGGTTCGGTATTGGGCCCCCTACTATTTAATATATTTATGAATGACCTAGTGGATGGCTTACACAGTAAAATATCAGTATTTGCAGATGATGCAAAACTATGTAAGGTAGTTAACACAAAGGAGGACAGTTTGCAACTACAGACAGATTTGAGTAAATTGGAGAATTGGGCTGAAAAATGGCAAATGAGGTTTAATACAGATAAGTGTAAGGTTATGCACATGGGAAGGAGCAACAGATGCTACAATTACTTACTAAATGGGAAAATGCTGGGGAAATCAGACATGGAAAAAGACTTAGTCATCTTAGTCAATAAGAAGCTAAATTGAAGTGCCCTGTGTCAGGCACCTGCCACCAAAGCATATAGGGTCATGGGATGCATTAGAAGAGGTCTGGGGACACGAGATGAAAACATAATTCTCCCTCTGTACAAATCACTCGTCAGACCACACTTGGAGTATTGTGTGCAATTTTGGATGCCGGTGCTCAAGAAAGACATTACTGAACTTGAAAGGGTTCAAAGGCGGGCTACTAAAATGATAAATGGAGTTGGTTCACTACAATACCCAGAAAGGTTATCAAAATTAGGTCTATTTACTCTAGAAAAGAGAAGACTTAGGGGAGACTTAATATATATGTACAAGTATGTCAGAGGGCAATACAGAGATCTCCCCAATGAACTGTTTGTACCAAGGACTGTGACAAGAACAAGGGGGCATTCTCTTCGTTTGGAGGAAAGACAATTTCTGCACCAGCATAGAAGAGGGTTCTTCACGGTAAGAGCAGTGAGGCTCTGGAATTCTCTTCCTGAGGAAGTGGTGATGGCCAACTCACTGAATGAATTTAAGAAAGGAATGGATGCTTTTTTTTGTGAGTAACTGTATAGGTTACGAATAACATAATATTATAGGTAGATGGTTGACCCAGCTTAGGGGAAGGAATTTTTTTCCCTGTGGAGAAAATTGGCTTTTTCTCTGTGGGATTTTTGCCTTACCCAGGATTAACAATGCAGAACAGCTGCACTAAAAATAGGCTGAACTAGATGGACATAAGGTCTTCCTTCAGCCTTCAAAACTATGTTACTATGTTACTAATACTGAACTTGTTGCACAAAAAAAGAGCCCCTGCAGTTTCTAGAACAGAAGCTAGAGATTTTGACATTACGGCTGGATTTCAGGATGTGTCAATTGGAGCGCGTGGTGGTCGAAGATGTGACTTCTGATATGGGTGTTTCCACTAGACAATCCATCCAACATGTTATTAAATCAAAATCTGGTTTTGCTCGCAACTCTATTCAGGTTTGCACAGACGATGTCAAATTGATAACTAGACCCAAGGGGTTCTTGTCACAGTGCCATGTTGACTACAGCTCACAGATGTTATCTAGATCACTAATCTCATCTCTACTTTACCAGCATGATGAATTAATGGGAAAAGCACGTGGTTTTGATGGAGCTGTTCTTTTCTCGCCAAAGAAACGAAGATCAATGAGGTGGTTAGCTACACACGCAATGTAGAAATAGTAAAGATTACAATTACTTTCACCAATGAGTTACCACACACTTCACCAGCTTGCTTTCACTTTTACAACATTATATTCCGAAGCATTAAAGAAGATGATGAATATATTATGAATCAAATAGGTATGAATAATTATCACCCAAACAATGTTACAGAAGTCAGAACATATACAAGCTATCTGTGTGGCACTGATTTACCACATTAATTTTGAAGTATGAGACTAATATCTTGTGGATTAATGTGAGCCAAAAAGTCCTTCAAAGTGAAACTGTTCTGTATGTAATATACAATTGGCTTGCGAAAATTAGAACATGCCTTCTATGATGCTTGCATTAAAGTACTGATTGGCCAAATATGTACGGACTCAGGAAGACTGGGCTTCGGGTACCTGTGCTGCGGCGGGTCCGGAACTGTCAAGTCTGCGTCCCCTGTTTCCTGAGGGAAGGAATAAGGAAACGGACAGGCCCCATTACCCAGGAAGAGGGTGCGTGTTTAGACGGGGAATCTGGCCGGAAGCTGATTGGAAAAACACGCAAAGCAAGAGTGAGTCCCCCCGCTGTCAACGTGTGAGCAGCATGGGGTCAGCGCACTACGTACCCAAAGCGCCGGCGCTGCGACAGACTGCAGCAGACAGACCTGGTGACCTAGAGGCAGGGGGGCGAGCCTAAGAGAAAGTGGGCACGACAGCAGAATTTTTTGGCAGGGACAAGCAGCGCATAAGAGTCTGAGCAGCATGTTCCATCCTTAGAGCTTTGCCACCGCGAAGGACTGTTCCCCTCGGCTCCCGCCGCTACAAGCAGTACTGCCAGAGAGCAAGGTGCCGTGTGCCCAGTGACCGCCATAGAGCGAGGCGCCGTGCCCTCCGTGAACGTGAGTACAGCGCACGTGCGCAGTACAGAGAGCCAGTTCATGCCACATGTCCAGCGTGGATAAGAAATAATAAGGCACAGAGGAATGATGGAGGATGTTGGTTGTTTGAATCTTTTCAGCTTGTGACTATCTGCCATTTTTTTGTAGTGTTCTGGCCACTGGTAGTTTTTCCCCTGGTGCTGGGTTTATCTTGGGGCAGATGATTGTATCACCCTTTATTAACCTGCACCTGTCTCCCATTGCTTGCTGGACAACAGTGTTATTCTACTTGAGTCCTGGCTTGGAGCTTTGCTTTGCCTTCTGTGTGTTTAATTAGTGCAGTGCTGGAATCTCTGGTTCTGCTAGTCTTTGTTTCTGTTTTCAGTTGGTTTCTGCAGCCTTCTCTTTGTTTTCTATTAAGAGGTGACCTTTTTTTGTACCCAGTCCTTAGATCTTTCAGGGACCCCCTTTCTATAGGTCTTCGTTTGAGACTAGCCTAGGATCGTCGGTGGGTCTATTCGCAGGAATGGGTCGCCCACTCCATCATAGGGTATCAGCCTAGTCACAGTGCAGCGTCAGTTTTCCCCCCTCCTACCCTAGTCCTGTGCTGCAGAACCATAACATTGGTACGTTCAGCAAGGTACTCCCTTAGAATTTTCCAAGACTTTGCACTCCTTATGAGAGTACCCCGTGCCCCAGGGCAATGGGAGGGGCTGAGAAAACTCTCCCATAACTTTGCCAGTTTTTCACTGCCTCTGCTGGACTAGAGTTGTCTGGCTCACCTGTACTCCTTGGTTGTCCAACGAACTGTGACCTCGGTCGCCAGCGTTTTGAAATGGGAATTTTTTTAAGAATTACGCAAGAAGGGCCTTCTGTTACTGCAACATTTTTGTACACCTCTGCCTCTGGATTAAGAGATATCAAGTTCTCCTTTTAGCGTGTGTCTAGAAGGGTCACCAATCAGTATTGCCTGGATGTCAACCCAACTTTCTAGAACGCAAGGGTCATGGGAAAGGCAGCGTAACATAGTCAACCAATGCGTGCCAGACTGCTAACAGGCAAGATTTCCATGTCCTCACCAAGAGGACAACTGACCATGCTCTCCTTCTCCTCCTCATTTTCCTCAGGCCATCCCCGACTTTTGACTAACGTCTGCTCTAGCATTGTAAATGCATCATTGTAAATACATCATTGTAAATACACCCCTGTACTTTGTATCTCCCCCATTTCATTGTAGATTGTAAGCTCTCTTGAGCAGGGTCGTTATCTTTTGATTTAATTATTGTATTAACGTTGGTATAGTTACTTACAACTGTCATGTTTCAAAATGTTATACTGTAAATTTGTTTGCGCTATATAAATAACGATTATTAGAATTATAACACAAAGAATCAGGATGGTGATGCAAATTATGGCGTCATCGCCTCACCATCTTGGTGGATTCCTCAAACTTTTGGAAAATGGTACATAGGTTTGACATCCGTGTCCACTCCTGAGATCTTATGTGTAACGTCTGAACGAAGTACCGACGGACTTGTTGATGCTAGTAGGCAACAACTGCCCTCTTCTGCTCACAAGTCCTTTCCAACATATGCATTGTGAAGTTCCAACACGTGAGGACATCACACACCAGTCGATGAGCAGAAGCTGCAAATGCTGCTGAAGCACGTCAAGGACGGATGAAGCTGTAGCTGACCTTTTAAAATGGGCACGCAGTGTACTTTCACAATCAGATCCGGCAGCTTCAGATTGCTGTTGAGAAACCGTTTAATGATGATGTTAAGCATATTGGCCATGCATGGTATGTTTGTGAGCTCGCCTCAGCCGCCACCAGGTTCCGGCCATTGTCACACAAGACAATGCCTGGCTGTAGGTTCAGCGGTGTTGACCACAGATCTGCCCGCTCTTTCAGAGCTGTCCACAACTCTTCAGCATTGTGTGGTTTGTCACCTAAGCATATTAGCTTCAGTACAGCCTGTTGATGCTTGGCTGAGTCAGTGCTGCAGTGCTTCCAGCTTGTGACTGATGTGGTCATTTCAGAGTTGAAGGCTGAGGAGGATGAAGTGCAGGAGCTGTAGACTGAGGGCAACCCTGATTGATGTAGGGCCCGCGATTCTCGACGTTGAGAAGACATGTTCCATTCCAAGGTCCGTCTGGGTCCCGGCTTCCACTATGTTAACCCAGTGTGCCGTCAGTGAGATGTAGCGTCCCTGTCCAGAAGCACTACTTGTCAGTGTGTCCGTGGTTAGGTGGACTTTCCCAGTAACAGCATGGTTGATGGCCCGAGTAATGTAGTGGGACATGTTCTTGTGTAATGCCGTGACGGCACACTGGAAGAATTAGTGGAGGCTGGGGACAGTCCTTTTTTTAGATGGACGCCGAAATCAGGTTGAAGACTAGTTCTGTCTCCACGAAGCTAAAAGGCAACATTTCAAGCAGAAGCAGAAGAGAAATGTGCGGATTTTACTGGGTTCTTGTGGGCCTTGATTAGATATTTCCGCTTGCGTTCCAAGGACTGGGGTATTTACAACAGAACGCTGCGCTGGGACAAGGACGTACTTGTTGATGGTGCTGCTTGAGTTTGTTTGCAATGACAGATGCAGGGCAGGAGGTGTCTAAACATGCACCATGGATAGGGGAGGGGATTTCCTTGCACGCACAACAGCGGAAGACACAGTGGTATCACGGTATCACCCTCAGACACTGTTCCTAGAGCCTGGTGTTTGGTCCACAAAGTTGGGTGCTTTGCTGCCATGTGTCTGATCATGGTGGTGGTACACAGACTGGTATTTTCGCTACCCCTGGTGATGCTGGCATGGCCGGTGGTGCAAATGGCCTGTTTGAGGTTATTGGGAGAGTCCTCTTGGGAACCACCAGACTCTGGAACACCTAACAGTTGTACTGGCAACTTCCGTGTTGTTGGCGTTAAAACGACATTCAGTGTCTACCTCTCCCACACCACCTCCTCACCTCGCCCCCTGTGTTTTGGGGTTCCCCAAGGCTCAGTTCTAGGACCCCTACTCTAATCCATCTCCACCTTCGGCCTGGGACAGCTCAAAGAATCCTACTGTTTGCAATATCATCTCTACGCTGATAACACGCAGATCTACCTATCTTGACCTGACATCACCTCCTTACTGACCAAAATCGCAGCATGTCGGTGTGCAATTTCCTCGTTTTCTACTTGCTTTCTAAAAGTGAACATGGACAAAACAGAATTCATCATCTTTCAACCACCTCACTGTGCCCCTCCACGAGAACTTACCATCAATATTAAAGGCTGATCACTTTCCCCAGTCCCGCTTGATCGGAGCCTCGGGGTGATACTCGACTCTGCCCTCTTTTAAGCCACATATCCAAGCCCTTGCCTCCTCCTGTGGACTAAAACTCAAAAAACATTTACCGCCTCCTTACATTCCTTGACCAAGAAACTGCACAAACGATTTTGCATGCCCCCATAATCTTCAACCTTCTACTGTATGGCCTCCCCTACAGCACTCTTGCACCACTCCAATCTATCCTAAACTATGCTGCGCAACTAATCCATCTTTCTCCACGTTATTCCCCAGCCTCTCCTCTGTGAACGCTAAAACTATGACATAAATCTGTGACATGGTCTCCCTGGACTTGCCTACAAGCAACCTTCGATCCTCTCAACATCTTCTCTACTCCCCTCTTATCTCTTCTTCCCTCTTATCTCTTCTTCCCCAACCACATGCAAGACTTCTCTCGTGCTTCACCCATACTCTTTAACTCTCTACTCCAACACATCAGACTACCGCCTACCATGGACACTCTCAAAACGAATCTGAAGAACAACCTCTGCCAACAAGCCTACAACCTGCAGTGATTCTTAATCTACTGAACCGCATGACCAGACCAGCTCTTCCCTCTCCTACTGTATCCACTCCCATCC
Source organism: Dendrobates tinctorius (assembly GCF_039654945.1). NCBI lineage: Eukaryota > Metazoa > Chordata > Amphibia > Anura > Dendrobatidae > Dendrobates > Dendrobates tinctorius. The sequence continues at coordinate 5,275,765 of NW_027361705.1, forward strand.
CCTGTAGACTGTGAGCCCTCGCAGGATGGGTCCTCTCTCCTTCTGTACTTGTGTATGCCTTGTATTGCTCATGTTTAGTGTACTTGTCTATGTCTGCCCCTTTTTCACATGTAAAGCACCATGGATTAAATGGCGCTATAAAAGTGACTAATATTATCATCCACCACCTCGTCTTCCACTTCTGCACCCTGTTTCTCCTCCTGACTTTCTAGCAATTGTGTCTCAATATCGTCCACCTCTTGTGACACGTGTACACTGTCGTCTGTGTGGCTGCTTAAATATTTAGGCAGCACCACATGCGATATCATCTTGTCCCACTTCAAGTGTACTGTGCGAGAGGCCCGAATCTATAAATGGTAACAGCTCTTGGGAGTGTCCCAGTGAGGGATCAGTTGTCTACAGGCAATCAGCATGGTGGGAGGAAGGAGGATCAGGGTGAAGAACATGTGTTCCAGACCCATGGCTACTCAGATTTGACCGTGTGGAAGACAAGATGCTGGTGATGGTGGCAAAGTGACTGGAAGCATTGTCCGTTGTTCAATCAACAACCTTTGGACACTGCTGTGGGTTCAATTCGTGGTGTGCTGATGCGTTCCCCTAGTAATTGTGACAGGAAGGTCGAGCGAGAAAATGTGCGTGTTTGTTGTGGGCCGATTTCAGCTTGCCAATAGCCTCTGTATGCACCATCACGTCCACTTCCCCGTCCCTTGCCACACACCTTGCCCCTTTAAAATGTACTACATAATTTTCCACGTTCACTCCAAATTGCAGAATTTTTAGCGAACTTGTGTCTATGGACACTTAATCCCCCCTCACACTTAGGCCCGGTTCACATTTGCGGTTGAGTCTGCAGCGTATCGTCCGCAACCACAAACGCACGCAAAAACGTATGCATACGCATAAAAACGTAGCGTTTTTTTAGCCGCATCAGCTTACGCAAGACGTCAAAGCGCTGCGTTTTTATTCGTTTGCATGCGTTTCCGTTTTTTATGCGCATGCTTTCCATAGGGAAAATTTTTTCCTTTTTTTCCCGGACACAACCAATGCCCAATGGGAGTGTCCCATGGCATTTCGTTATAGACCCTTGTAGAGCTGAAATTCTTGGATTTTGCAACTTTATCCTCCATCAAGATGGATCTTCACATGGAGAGTTTCTATCGGAATCTGGATTTGGATATCCACTTGTTTCTTGCCTTTGCTTGTGAGCGAGAACGGAAAAGACAAAGACGGAGAAGACGACGTCGGCGCTTTTGGCAGCACCCCATTCTTGAAGTCCGGAAGAGCCGTGGAGCCTACCACTCCTTATTGAGTGAAATATTTGTCCGTGAAATCCTGGACAAATATTTTGACAAAACGTGGATGTCTGAAGAGAGCTTCCGGGATTTGCTGGGTCGTGTACAAGGAGCCATCAGGCAGGACACCCTTCTCCGTAGAGCAATTCCAGCTGAGGAACGTCTGCTGGTGACACTAAGGGGCGTAATATTTTTATTTTAAAATAAACGTCTGTCATAATTATTATTGTTCTTAAATGTCATTATTTTTTTTTTTTTTTTAAACCTCTGTCGTAAACATTATTATTCAAAATATTTTTTTTCTTTCTCTGTTAGGCTCTCTCCGGTACCCAGGAATCTGCCAATCATCGCTCCATTTCCAGTTCCGGATTGGCGTTTCCACCCTTTCTGGGATTGTTGCAGACACCTGCCGGGCTTTGTGGGACGTTCTGCATCCAGAATTTATCCCTCTACCCACCACGGAAATCTGTCAGGAAACTGCAGAAAAATTCTGGGAAATTTGTAATTTCCCCAACTGTTTAGGAGCAGTGGATGGGAAACATATAAGGATTACCAAACTGGCTCTAAGTGGATCCGAGTACTTAAATTATAAAAAATACTTCTCTATAGTGCTCATGGCAATTACAGCTGCAGACTGTAGATTTCTCGCAGTGGACATTGGTTCTTTGGGCCGTGGTAATGACTCCCAGACCTTTAAAAACTCTGATATGGGCCATCGGTTGTATAGTAATAATTTTAATTTCCCCCTCCCACGACCTCTTCCCAACACTCGAAGCCCGCCAATGCCATTTGTTGTGGTTGGTGATGAGGCATTTCAGATGTGTGGAAACCTACTGAAACCATACTCTAGTCGGAACTGGAACCACACAAAAAGGATTTTTAATTACCTACTGACAAGGGCATGAAGAACTGTTGAGTGTGCCTTTGGTATGCTTGTCTCGAAATGGTGCATTTTGGGAACAGCCATTATTCTCAAAATTGAGACAGTCGATGAGGTGGTCAAGGCGTGTGTGGTTCTCCACATCTACATAATGGCTAAAGAGCGACCAAACTTTGAACTTGATGAACCTGTTTGTAACCCGTTGCCAGATTACCATCATCACCCTCTGAGGACAACAAAGGAAGTTGCCCAAATGAGGGATCCATTTGCGGACTACTTTGTTTCTGAGATTGGACATGTGGTATGGCAAGATGCCATAGTTTAGAATGTTCTTGTAATTTTGTGTAATGTTATGGACTTGTAATGTTAAAATGTGCCTAAAATTTTTTATGTTAAATAAAAAAATTTAGTAAAACACCTGTCCACTTTGGTTGTGTCACTCATGCTTTACACTTCATCTGTTCTATTTGTCAGTGTTAGAGTAGGTGACTTCTCATTAGCTCCATCGTCTCTTCAGTCTGCATTAATCTATAGTCCAATTTGCCACCTCCAAAATTGCAACATGTTGCATTAGCCGCGCCCCGTTGCTCAACCGAAATGACACATGCGTAAGCAAACGCGGTCGAACGCATACAAACGCATGTATCTGTGTCCACAACATGAAAGGTAGGAAAACGCGATGCATCCGGATGTATGCGTCAGAAACGCTGCCGACACAATCACAAATGTGATACCGGCCTTAGTGGAATATGAAGGTCTTGAGATCCATTTGTAGGAATCCAGATATTAAAGGTACCAAACAACAACCATTGTCTTTTAAGTTTAAAAAGATTATTGAGGACTTTTAAACAAGTTATTCAACATTTATGTAGCCTCCCTTGACAGAACAGTAGAATCATAATTGTGCTGTATCGCAATACTAGACCAAGAGGAAAACAGAAATTCTTGATGCAATAACGCGGCTGCCCCACAACAAAGGTGAACTGTACTATAAAGCTGTGAACAGGATAAATTGTCCAATGTCTGATGCCAGACGTCTTCAAACATCAACTACCTGCTGGTGTTCATCACCAGCGTTAAACAAAAATCCAAAATAATTTTTTTTTTTTTTTTTTAAAGGAGTCTCTGGGCCCATATGTGAAGTGTGAATCTCTGTTATTAAAGTCTCCAAGTTTTTTGTGTCATCAGAACTTAGTCTTAAATGCAGGTGTTTGACTGACTGCTGATGACCCTGAGGATTTAAAGAGTGCTTTTAAGATGGTATTTGGATCATCTTCAGCTGGAGGATTGTAAACCACACTGCAGGAGGAGGAGTTTGTGTTTCTTCGACATGAACTTTCCTTCTTTGATGGGGTGTCACTTAATCTTACAAGTATGGGCTGGTCTGATGTTATCACACTACCATTCAAAGGAAGATTGCATTTCATTGGTTGTCCATCTAGGTGTCTGTTGCATTTTTGTAGGCACCAACTGCATCTTCATTTCTTACAACCTCTGCATCTCCGGAACTCAACAAGCAGGTGCACTTCAAGGCATACACAGAAAAGCTCCACGCTATCTTCCTTGGTGACTCTTGGATGCAAATTATTAATGGTCATTTTTGTGCCTTCTAAAGAACAAAAGACAGACTCTTTGAGTTGGCCCTACTGATGAACCGGCCTCCTTTGTGACAAGTGTCCGTGACACGTTGGTTCGAGCCTTTGAGTGCAATAAAGGTGGCGTTTGGCAAAGTGTCGTGCTGAGTAAACATGGGAGCTGTGTGTGCATCATTCTGTAACACTTTTTAGTAAGAGGTAAAGTTTGCCCAAGAGAAAATTAATTTCCAGACAATCACGGCCTTTTTTGAACTTAGTTTGCAGCAGTGAACTTGATCTTCTTGGTGGGGTTGTGGTAAAGTTCCAAATCATCATCAATACCATAATCGTCCATATCTTGTAAAGAGGAAATCAGTTGTTTCCCCGGTTCAAGGTTAACTACGTTTATTAGCATTCATTTAACAGTGTTCGTTACAGTGGAACAAACATTTATCGACTGTAACATTTGGATATTAATGGTAATATGTATGGGTGAAGATGAAGAACCTTGTGCCATGTGTGTGTTGATGGTTACAGCTGGTGCACTCCTCTTTAACCCCTTCACGACCAATGACGCCACATGGGCGTCATGAAAACCTGTGCCAATCTGACCAGTGAGGCCTATGTGGCGTCATGACTTTAAAGCCCCCTGCGGGTCGGGTGACCGGGGTCACTAAAAGGTCACCCGACCCGCAGATACCAGGGGGCTTTGTTCTTCACCACAGGGGGCGTGGCTTCGCCCCCACGTGGCTACGATCGCTCTGATTGGCTGTTAAAAGTGCAACAGCCAATCAGCGATCGTAATATTTCATCAATGAAAATTGATGAAATATTACAATCCAGCCATGGCCGATGCTGCAGTAGCATCGGACATGGCTGGAGACAGTAATGTGACCCCCCACACACACCGGCTGGCGGGGGCGATCGGCCCCGCCACTCAATGACAGCGGCGATGTGCCGTCGCTGTCATCAGCTCCCCCGCCTCCCTCCGCTCCCCCCCGCAGTCCGATCACCCCCCTCCCACCCCCTGGTGCCTACCGAGTGCCGCTGTCGCTCCCGGTGTCCCGCAGTCCCGGATCATGGGCGCCACCATCTTGGAAAATGGGCGCATGCGCAGTGCGCCCGCCTGAATCTGCCGGCTGCAGATTCGATTCATTCATTTTGATCACTCTCACAGTGATCAAAATGAAATGAAAAGTAAATAAAACCCCCCCTCTATCACCCCCATAGGTAGGCACATAAAATAAAGAAAATATTTTTATTTTTCCGCTAGGGTTAGGGCTAGGGTTGGAATTAGGGTTAGGGTTGGAGTTGGGGTTAAGATTAGGGATAGGCTTGTGGTTAGGGTTATAGTTAGGGTTGGGATTAGGGTTAGGGGTGTGTTGGGGTTAGAATTGAGGGGTTTCCACTGTTTAGGCACATCAGGGGGTCTCCAAACGCGACATGGTGCCACCATTGATTCCAGCCAATTTTGCGTTCAAAAAGTCAAACGGTGCTCCCTCTCTTCCAAGCCCCGATGTGTGCCCAAACAGTGGTTTACCCCAACATATGGGGTATCAGCGTACTCAGGACAAATTGCACAACAACTTTGGCAGTCTAATTTCTCCTGTTACCCTTGGGAAAATAGAAAATTGGGTGCTAAAAAATAATTTTTGCGGAAAAAGCTTTTTTTATTTTCGCGTCTCTGCGTTATAAACTTCTGTGAAGCACTTAGGGGTTCAAAGTGCTCACCAGACATCCAGGTAAGTTCCTTGGAAGGTCTAGTTTCCAAAATGGGGTCACTTGTGGAGAGTTTCTACTGTTTAGGCACATCAGGGGCTCTGCAAACGTAACGACGACCGCAGACCATTCCATCAAAGTCTGCATTTCAAAATGTCACTACTTCCCTTCCGAGCCCCGACGTGTGCCCAAACAGTGGCCCCTCCACATATGGGGTACTTTCTGCCATATAGACCCCTCAAAGTGACTTCAAATGTGATGTGGTCCCTAAAAAAAAAAAAAGGTTTTGTAAATTATGTTGTAAAAATGAGAAGTCACTGGTCAACTTTTAACCCTTATAACTTCCTAACAAAAAAAAATTGTTTCCAAAATTGTGCTGATGTAAAGTAGACATGTGGGAAATGTTATTTAGTAACTATTTTTTGTCACATTACTCTCTGGTTTAACCCTCCGTCAGGAACAATATTCGCACTAACTCGTAATGGAACAATGTGCCTGTCAAGCGCAGGCTAGAAAAATGCCTAGAATATCTAATTTTCTCAATTTCAGTGATCTAAAAGTGATCAGAGACCTTCATAGGGATGTAATAAAAGAGACTACACATTATCAGGTGCAAAACAAACCCATTTACTCAACATAAAAGTAATAACTTTGATATACACAAATTTCAAAACTCCTGAGACGTACACTTTCATTTGTAAGAAAATCTGCCTTATTTATATTAAATATCCACAAACCTTTCTCTATCCATTCATAAAACAAGCTAAATAAACAATAGTAATGACTAAAAACATTACATACCAACCTTATAAAGTGTGATGTGTTCGGGACCAATGAGCCTGAGAAGCCAGCACAGCTATATCTTCCTTCCTGAAGCTCTGCAGACCAACTGTGGTATTAGGTTTCACACAGCAGCTAGAGCCAGGAGACTATCTAGAGGGAGGGGGTTTCCTGAAAAGCTGGTGAGAAGGGAGAAATGAAAGTAGAAGAGCTGCGCCTGTCAGATCCATTGTTCCTGACGGAGGGTTAACAGAAAAAAAATTCAAAATTTGAAAATTGAGAAATTTTCGCCAAATTTCTGATTTTTTCACAAATAAACGCAAAAAATATTGACCTAAATTTACCACTAACATGAAGCCCAATATGTCACGAAAAACAATCTCAGAATCGCTAGGATCCGTTGAAGCGTTCCTGAGTTATTACCTCATAAAGGAACACTGGTCAGAATTGCAAAAAATGGCCTGGTGATTAAGGTCAAAATAGGCTTGGTCATGAAGGGGTTAATCTGTTTTTCACGAGAATCCATCAGTCTGTTTGGTTTGCCTACAAAACTGAACTGCTTTGTTTAATTCTGCATCCCACGAGCATGTTGCACTTTGACCTTTATACGGACACATGCATGTTAAGCAACATATTTCTTACTGGCATCTTTTATGCACAGCTTCAGATGCGCATCTGTTAAGGGCCTGTCACACTAAGCGATATTGCTAGCGACATCGCTATGTCTGATACTTACCTCCGACCGCCCCCCCTCTGATTATCGCTGATCGCGTGAGAATGTCCTGGACCGTTTCTCATCGTCAGCTTCCTGTTGGGCTTCCTGTGGAGAGACGAACGATGATCGTGGACGCGGGCGGGAGGACGTCACGATCGTCTAGTGTGACAGGTAAGTAGCGACCCCCGACCCCAGCGATGTCGCTGGTGAGATCTGCCTGTGTGGCAGCTCACTAGCGACCACTTAGCGATGCACCAGCGATCCTGACCCGGTCATATCGCTTGTCGGGATCGCTGGTGCATCGCTAAGTGTGACAGTACCTTTACACCGATCTTCTGACAGGCATGAAAGGCATTATGCTAATTAGTGTTGGGCAGCTAAATGACTAATTATTGTAGGCTGTATCCTGACGCTCATACCTCCCATAGCCACCGCTGTTATTAACCTCTTAACCCTCAAGGGTGGTTTGAACGTTAATGACCGGGCCAATTTTTACAATTCTCTGAACACTTTAGCTTTATGAGGTAATAACTCTGGAACGCTTCCATGCATCCTGGTGATTCTGACATTTTTTTTTTCTTATTGTGAGGAAAGAGGGAGACACGAGCGCAATATAGTGTCTTATCCCACAAATAAAGTAAGCGGTTTGACAAAAAACTGCTCACTTGGTAGTAGGTATTCAAAGCATATATAGATAAGGGCTGCTGCAGATCCACAAGTTGGTCACCAACTATCTGAAACAGAGCTCTGCAAAGGAATACGTGGATTTCGTCCGCGCTGCCCAAATTATGAAATTCCGGAAGGTTAATAAAGTTTGACAGTGGTTTTTCTACGCATTTAAAGGTTTTCTTGCAACCTCTTCTTCAGGAAATAACACCGGTATTTTTTTTCGTGACATATTGTTCTTCATGTTTGTTGTAAAATGTCATTAATATACACTACCGTTCAAAAGTTTGGGGTCACCCAGACAATTTTGTGTTTTCCATGAAAACTTATACTCATACTTTTATTGATGAAATGAGTTGCCAAATAAAATTAAAATCTAGTCCAGACATTGACAAGGTTCGAAAAAAAGATATTTATTTGAAATAATAATTTTCTCCTTCAAACTTTGCTTTCGTCAAAGAATGCTCCCTTTGCAGCAATTACAGCATTGCAGACCTTTGGCATTCTAGCAGTTAATTTGCTGCGATAGTCTGGAAAAATTTCACCCCATGCTTCCAGAAGCCCCTCCCACAAGTTGGTTTGGCTTGATGGGCACTTTTTGCATACCATACGGTCAAGCTGCTCCCATAACAGTTCAATGGGGTTGAGATCTGGTGACTGAGCTGGCCACTGCATTACAAATAGAATACCAGCTGCTAACTTCTTCCCTAAATAGTTCTTGCATAATTTGGAGGTGTGCTTTGGGTCATTGTCCTGTTTGTAGGGTGAAATTGGTTCCAATCAAGCGCTGTCCAGAGGGTATGGCATGGCATTGCAAAATGGAGTGATAGCCTTCCTTACTCAAAATCCCTTTTACCTTGTACAAATCTCCCACTTTGCCAGCACCAAAACAACCCCAGACAATAACATTACCTCCACCATGCTTGACAGATGGCGTCAGGCACTCTTCCAGCATCTTTTCAGTTGTTCTGCATCTCACAAAAGTTCTGTGTGATCCAAACACCTCAAACTTGGATTCCTCTGTCCATAACACTTTTTTTTTCCAATCTTCCTCTGTCCAATATATGTGTTCTTTTGCCCCTATTAATCTTTTCCCTTTATTAGCCAGTCTCAGATATGGCATTTTCTTTGCCACTCTGCCCTGAAGGCCAGCATCCTGGAGTTGCCTCTTCACTGTAGACGTTGACACTGTCGTTTTACGTGTACTATTTAATGAAGTTGCCAGTTGAGGACCTGTGAGGCATTGATTTCTCAAACTACAGACTCTAATGTACTTGTCTTGTTGCTCAGTTGTGCAGCTTCTCTTTCTACTCTGGTTAGAGCCTGTTTGTGCTCTCCTCTGAAGGGAGTAGTACACACCGTTGTAGGAAATCTTCAGTTTCTTGGCAATTTCTTGCATGGAATAGCCTTAATTTCTAAGAACAAGAATAGACTGTCGAGTTTCACATGAAAGTTCTTTTTTTCTGGCCATTTTGAGAGTTTAATGGAACCAACAAAAGTAATGCTCCAGATTCTCAACCAGCTCAAAGGAAGGTCAGGTTTATAGCTTCTTTAATCAGCCAAACTGTTTTCAGCTGTGCTAACATACTTGCATAAGGGTTTTCAAGGGTATTCTAACCATCCATTAGCCTTCTTACACAGTTAGCAAATACAAAGTACCATAAGAACACTGGAGTGATGGTTGTTGGAAATGGGCCTCTATACACCTACGAAGATATTGCATTACAAACCAGACGTTTGCAGCTAGAAAAGTCATTTACCACATTAACAATGTATAGAGTGTATTTCTGAATCATTTAATGTTAGCTTCAGTGGAAAAAACTGTGCTTTTCTTTCAAAAATAAGGATATTTCTAAGTGACCCATAACTTTTAAACGGTAGTGTAACTTGCATTTATTCGTGAAAAAAATGGAAATTTGGCGAAAATTTTGAAAATGTTTCAATTTTCCAACTTTTGACTTTTCCTGCCCTTAAATCAGAGATATGGCACACAAAATACTTATTTAAATAACATTTCCCACATGTCTACATTACATCAGCACAATTTTGGAACCAACATTGTTTTTGTTTGGACGTTATAAGCATCTTTACAACACCATTTTTTTAAGGGACCACATCACATTTGAAGTCACTTTGAGGGGTCTATATGATAGAAAATACCCAAAAGTGACACCATTCTAAAAACTGCACCCCTCAAGGTGCTCAAAACCTCATTTAAGAAGTTTATTAACCCTTCAGGTGCTTCACAGGAATTTTTTGAATGTTAGAAAAAAAATGAACATTTAACTTTTTTATCACAAAAAAATTACTTCAGGTCCTATTTTTTTATTTTACCAAGGGTAACAGGAGAAAGTGGACTATAAAAGTTATTGTGCAATTTGTTCTGAATACGCTGATACCTGATATGTGGGGGGGGGGGACCACTGTTTCCGTGCATGGCAGAGCTCGGAAGTGAAGGAGCGCCGTTTGACTTTTTCAACGCAAAATTGGCTGGAATTGAGATTGGACGCCATGTCGCGTTTGGAGAGCCCCTGATGTGCCTGAACTCTGGACACCCCCCAATTCTAACTCCAACCCTAACCCTAATCCCAACCCTAACCATAATGGGAACATGGAAATAAATACATTTTTTTAGTTTTGTTATTTTTCCCTAACTGAGGGGGTGATAAAGGTGGGTTTGATTTACTATTTATAGCTGGCTTTTATGTTTGGCAGCTAAAAGACGCTTTTTATTGTAAAAAATAGTTTTTGCATCAATACATTTTGAGAGCTATAATATTTCCATATTTTGACCCAGAGTCATGTGAGGTCTTATTTTTTGCGGGATGAGTTGATGTCTTTATTGGTATCATTTTCAGGCACATGACTTTTTTTTATGGCTTTTAATTCCGATTTTTGGGACGCAGAATGAACAAAAAACAGCAATTCATTAATTTCTTTGGGGGGTGGGTGGCGTGTACACGGTTCCTCGTGTGGTAAAATTGGTAAAGCAATTTAATTCTTCAGGTCAGTATGATTACAGCGATACCTCATTTATATAATTTTTTTATGATTTGGTACTTTTATACAATAAAAACAATTTTATATAAAAAATGTATTTTTGCATCGCTTTATTCTGCGAGCTATAACGATTTAATTTTTAAGCTGATGATGCTGTATGGAGACTCGTTTTTTGCCGGACAAGATTACGTTTTCCGCAGTATCATGTTTATTTATATCCGTCTTTTTGATCGCGAGTTATTGCACTTTTTGTTTGGCAGTAAGATGACAGCATTGTTTTTTGCCTTTTTTTTGAAGGGGTTCACTAAAGGGGTTAACCAGTGGGACAGTTTTCAAGGGCGGGTCGTCACAGATGCGGTGATACTAAATATGTATGCTCTTATTGTTTTTTGTTTTTTTTAATTTGCAAAAAGAATTTATTAGGGAATATTTTTTTTTTAACTTATTTGGGAATTTTTAATTATTTTTATAGGTTTTTTTTATTTTTATTTTTACTACATTATATTGTCCCGGGGGGGACATTGCTGTGTAAAGTCAGATCGCTGATCTGACACTTTGCAATGCACTGTGTCAGATCAGCGATCTGACAGGCAGTGCAGATGGCTTCTCCGCGCCTGCTCTCAGCAGTCACTGAGAAGCCACTGCAGGACCCCGAAGGCCCCCGTGGCCATCTTGGATATGGGGGACTGCAGGGAGGAGGCCCTCGGAGCAACGCAAGCACATCGCGTTGTTCGGAGCGTTTCAGGGAAGCACGCAGGGAGCCCCCTCCCTGCGCGATTCTTCCGTATGCCCCCGGTACATTGCGATCATGTTTGATCGCAGTGTGCCAGGGGTTAATGTGCTGGGTGTCAGCTATGATAATCAGCTGACACCCGGCTGCGATATGCGGCGCTCCACCCGTGAGCGCCGCTGATCTATGATGACGTACTATCCCGTCCTTGGGAATTAAGTCCCAGGGCACATGGACGGGATAGTAAGTCATCTGTCATAAAGGGGTTAATCATGTAAGTTCTCATTCCTGCTGTCACCATGCCCCTTTTCCTGATCACTTGATCCAAAGACTCGTCCGACATATTTTTGCTAAAAACTTGCACCTTCCCAGCAGCAACTGTAGGAAACCCCGTTACAGTTTTCCAGGGTGTTTGTGATGCCTGTAAAAAAAAGAAAAAAGGTTACACACAAAGTTGATGTGTAACCCCCAGGGGGAAATGTTTGTCAGCCCATACACTTAGTGTATGAGCATTTCAATTGTAGGAGACCCGCTCCTTTGTAATAAGAAAAAAAATTTCTGAGGCCCTCCTACACTTAAATTCCAAGGGGGATTTGGGTGCATGCAAATTTGGGCCAGGCCTTGCATTCACTTTATGGACAAACTTTATAGTAGTAAAAAAAGAAAGGATTAATGGGAACTTTTGCTTCATGTGGCCATCCAGTAACATAGTTAGTAAGGCCGAAAAAAGACATTAGTACATCCAGTTCAGCCTACAAAATTCTGTCAGAATAAATCCCCAGATCTACGTACTTCTAAAGAACCTAACAATAACTGTAAGATACAGTATTGTTATGCTCCAGGAAGACATCCAGGCCTCTCTTGAACCCTTCGACTGAGTTCGCCATCACCACCTCCTCAGGCAAGGAATTCCAGATTCTCAATGCCCTAACAGTAAAGAATCCTCTTCTATGTTGGTGGAGAAACCTTTTCTCCTCCAGATGCAGAGAATGCCCCCTTGTGACCGTCACCTTCCTTGGTATAAACAGATCCTCGGAGAGATATTTTTATTGTCCCTTATATACTTATACATGCTTATTAGATCGCCCCTCAGTCGTCTTTTTTCTACACTAAATAATCCTAATTTTTCTAATCTCTCTGGGTATTGTAGTTCCCCCATCCCCTTTATTAACCCTCCGTCAGGAACAATGGATCTGACAGGCGCAGCTCTTCTACTTTCATTTCTCCCTTCTCACCAGATTTTCAGGAAACCTCCTCCCTCTAGATTGTCTCCTGGCTCTAGCTGCTGTGTGAAACCTGATACCACAGTTGGTCTGCAGAGCTTCAGGAAGGAAGATATAGCTGTGCTGGCTTCTCAGGCTCATTGGTCCCGAACACATCACATTTTATAAGGTTGGTATGTAATGTTTTTAGTCATTACTATTGTTTATTTAGCTTGTTTTATGAATGGATAGAGAAAGGTTTGTGGATATTTCATATAAATAAGGCAGATTTTCTTACAAATGAAAGTGTGCTTCTCAGGCACATTGTTCCCTAATGCATATTCTCTCTCTTGCTTCAGATTATCTTCTGAAATGGAGAAGAAAATGTATGATCTTTCAAAACCCCATCATGTTGAGGAAGTGGGAAACATGCTGTTAGATGATGATGATGCAGACCCCACAATGAATGAGGATTGTGAAGAAAGTGAGATTGATTCTCATGATGAGGTGGAAGTCTGTGAACTAAATTCTGAAACAGAGCAAGATGGTGACAGTGATGAGGAGGAAGAAGATATAGAATCTTATTATATGGGAAAAGATAAAAAAACCTAATGGAACAAAAATCCACCCATAAAAAAACGTATGGAACCTCATAACATTATCACTCACCTTCCTGCAGTTATGGGAACAGCACGTAATGCAAAAAATGCAGCTGAATGCTGGAATACTTTTTTCACAGATGACATTCTGGACTCTATTGTCATATACACTAATCAATATAAAGCACAAGTTCATCTGTGACAGAATCCTGAAGCCCACGGATGAAATCGAACTGCGTGCATTTTTTGGATTATTATACCTTGCAGGAGTTTATAGGGCAAATCGGCAAAGTTTGGAGGAACTTTGGGGTATAGAAAGTGATGGAATTGAAAAATTTAGCCTTATGTCTCTAAAAAGATTCAAGATTCTAATTCGTTGCCTTCGGTTTGATGACAGAACTACCCGAACCGAACGTAAAACATATGACCGGCTTGCTCCAATTCACGATGTATTCCAAAAATTTGTGGAAAACTGTAAAAACTGGGGCAAATGTCACAATTGATGAAATGCTCCCTGGTTTTCGTGGCAGATGCGCATTTCGTCAATACATACCATCAAAACCTAGCAAATACGGAATAAAAATGTATGCCCTTGTTGATGCCAGTAAGACCTACACATACAACATTGAAATTTATGCTGGAAAACAGCCAGATGGTCCTTACTGTGTCAGCAACAAACCCACTGATGTTGTGAAAAAGAATATCTGAGCCCTTATTTGGATCAGGTCGCAATATAACTGCTGATAATTGGTTTTCAAATTGTGATCTTATTGATTATCTAAAAACGCAGAAGCTTTCATATGTCGGAACTGTAAGAAAAAATAAAAAAGAATTGCCGCCACAGCTTGTTACTGTGACAGGGAGAAAACAGTACAGCAGTATGTTTGCATTCCATGATGGAAAGGTTTTAGTTTCCTATGTACCACGCGAAAAAAAAATGTACTTCTTCTCTCAACGCTTCATAATGATGATGCCATCGATCCTAAATCTGAAGCACAACAAAAACCAGAGATTATTACATTTTATAATGAAACCAAAGGGGGTGTTGATACAGCTGATCAGATGTGCTCAACTTTCAGCGTCAGCAGAAACACCTAGCGCTGGCCAATGGTCATATTTTTCGCAATGCTAAATTTGGGTGGTATAAATTCACAAATCATTTACCTTGAAAACCAGCTTGAACCACTCCGTAGACCATTGTACCTGAAAAAATTGGCCCATGAACTAATGCTTGGAGAGCTACGCAAGAGAAGTATGAAAACCATCGGTATCCCCTCTGGCCTTCAAGTTAGGCTCAAAAGATTCCGCCCAGATATTGATACTGAAAATCCAACACCTGTACCACCTCCCAAAAGAAGGAGATGCACCACCTGCACCATGGAAAGCGGGAACAGAAGGCTTTCTAATTATGAATGTCTCAAATGTCATCATGCAATCTGCCTGACACATGCAAAAATGTATTGCAATTCTTGCTCTTTGCTTTGCAAATGTGTTTTTTCTGGGGAACCTTCAGGATTTAATTCAGATTAATTCTGTGTGTAATATTATTCTACGTGCCTAGAAAATGTTTTTGTACCAACATTTTCTCTTTTTATTAACCGTTATTTGATATCATTGGGGGCTATTTGGTGGGAGTTTTGAAATTTGTGTATATCAAAGTTATTACTTTTATGTTGAGTAAATGGGTTTGTTTTGCACCTGATAATGTGTAGTCTCTTTTATTACATCCCTATGAAGGTCTCTGATCACTTTTAGATCACTGAAATTGAGAAAATTAAATATTCTAGGCATTTTTCTAGCCTGCGCTTGACAGGCACATTGTTCCATTACGAGTTAGTGCAAATATTGTTCCTGACGGAGGGTTAATTTTGTTGCCCTCCTTTGTACCCGCTCTAGTTCCATTATATCCTTCCTGAGCACCGGTGCCCAAAACTGTACACAGTACTCCATGTGCGGTCTAACCAGAGATTTGTACAGAGGCAGTATAATGCTCTCATCATGTGTATCCAGACCTCTTTTAATGCACCCCATGATCCTGTTTACCTTGGCAGCCACTGCCTGGCACTGGCTGCTCCAGGTAAGTTTTTCATTAACTAGGATCCCCAAGTCCTTCTCCATGTCAGATTTACCCAGTGGTTTACTGTTCAGTGTGTAATGGTGATATTGATTCCTTCTTCCCATGTGCATAACCTTACATTTATCATTGTTAAACTGCATCTGCCACCTTTCGGCCCAAGTTCCCAACTTATCCAGATCCATCTGTAGCAGAATACTATCTTCTCTTGTATTGACTGCTTTACGTAGTTTTGTATCATCTGCAAATATCGATATTTTACTGTGCAAACCTTCTACCAGATCGTTAATAAATATGTTGAAGAGAATAGGTCCGAACACCGACCCCTGCGGTACCCCACTGGTCACAGCGACCCAGTTAGAGAATATACCATTTATAACCACCCTCTGCTTTCTATCACTAAGCCAGTTACTTAGCCATTTACACACATTTTCCCCCAGACCCAGCATTCTTATTTTGTGTACCAACCTCTTGTGTGGCACGGTATCAAACGCTTTGGAAAAATCAAGATATACCACATCCAATGACTCACCTTGGTCCAGCTTACCTCTTCATAAAAACTGATTAGATTGGTTTGGCAGGAGTGATTCCTCATAAAGCCATGCTGATATGGCGTTAAACAGTTATTCTCATTGAGATAATCCAGAATAACATCTCTCAGAAACCCTTGAAATATTTTACCAACAATAGGGGTTAGACTTACTGGCCTATAATTTCCAGGTTCACTTTTAGAGCCCTTTTTGAATATTGGTACCACATTTGCTATGGACCAGTCCTGTGGAACAGACCCCGTCGCTATAGAGTCTCTAAATGTAAGAAATAATGGTTTGTCTATTACATTACTTAGTTTTCTTAGTACTCGTGGGTGTATGCCATCCGGACCTGGAGATTTATCTATTTTAATCTTATTTAGCCAGTTTTGCACCTCTTCTTGGGTTAGATTGGTGACCCTTAATATACCGTTTCCCCGAAAATAAGACACCGTCTTATACTAATTTTTGCTCCGAAAGTTGCACCATGTCTTTTTTTCAGGGGGGGTGTCTTATTTTCATGAGAAACATTACAGCGAGCTCTAACCTTACATAAGGAACGTTCTGTAGCGTAAAACCAGTAGTCAGACATATAGACCGTTCAGCAGAAAAGCAGACAACAAATCAAAGTAACACAGTACGGTACGGTACTGTAATTGCCTGACTCCCACACAGGGCCACAAAACATAAGGGCTCTAAAATGGCTCCCACACACTTTCTGGACACTGTACCGCTACCGTAACAATCACCCACAGCAGTTCCTTTACCATAGCAGCCCTATCATCATTTTGCAGCCCCAAATATTCTCATCATCCCATTGCAGCCCTCATTATCCCTTTACAGTCCCCAATACAGCACCCCCATCATTCCATTACAGCCCCCATCATTCTACAGTACAGTATTGCAGCCTCCCATCCCACATCATCCCACTGCAGCCTCCCATTATCACTGTATCCCACTGCAGCCTCTCGTGTGTGTACCGTGCACACACACACACACACACACACACACACCCCCATACACAGACACACACACACACACACACTTTCACTTTCTTACTGGTTTCCTCCGCGGTGCTGCTTTCAGTGCTTTGGTGCAGGAGCCCTGGGCGAATCAGATTGCAGGAGCCCTGGGCCAATCACAGCCCAGGAACAATCAGAGGCTATGGATGACGTCAACTGGCCCATGGTTCCTGCGCTGTGGCGCTGGGCTCATGGGCGGAGATCGGCACACAGCTCCGAGGCGGTGATTAACTCCTGCGAACAGCGCGGCTGCAGTGGCGGGCACCTGACAGCGGGGACAGCGGGAGTGAGACACTACTGCATGCCCCATGCACAGAACAAGGTATGCCTTATTTTCGGGGGGCGGGGGAGGGTTCCTTATATTAGCAGGCACAGTGCTCCCCCTAGCATGCCTTACTTTTGGGGGGGCGCCCTATATGGGGAAACAGGGTAGGGTTTTCTTTGTCTATCGGCATTTCACCTAGCATTTCATTTTCCACCGTGAATACCGTGGAGAAGAAGGTGTTTAATATATTAGCTTTTTCCTCATCATCTACAACCATACTTTCCTCACAATTTTTTAATGGGCCTACACTTTCACTTTTGATTCTTTTACTATTGATATAGTTGAAGAACAGCTTGGGATTAGTGTTACTCTCCTTAGCAATGTGCTTCTCTGTTTCCTTTTTCGCAGCTTTAATTATTTTTTTAGATAAAGAATTTTTCTCCTTATAGTTTTTTAGAGCTTCAACGGTGCCATCCTGCTTTAGTAGTTTAAATGCATTCTTTTTACTGTTAATTGCCCCTCTTACTTTTTTGTTTAGCCACATTGGGTTTTTCCTATTTCTTGTCCTTTTATTCGTCGCTTCAAAGGGTTATTGGGCTGCGTGTAACTTTGTGGCAAGGCGGACCTTGCATTCAATGCATAGGCTAACAGTATGGAAGAACAAAATGTATAATCTGAACTTGATTTTCCTGTTTCCATCCGGTACTTTGGGTTCAAAGGCTTATTGGGGTGCATATAACTTTAATGCAGGGTGGGCCTTGCATTCAATTCATAGGCTAACAGTATGGCAGTAGCAAAAGAATAATGTTAACTTGGTTTTCCTGTGTCCATCCAGTATGTGGGTTCAAAGGCTTATTGGGGTGCATGTAATTTTGTGGTAAGGAGGGCCTTGCATTCAATTCATAGGCTACGTATGGTGGTACTAAAAGAATAATGTGAACTTGTTTTTCCTGTGGCCTTACAGTTCATGGGTTCAAAGGCTTATTGGGGTGCATGTGACTTTGTGGCAGGGCCTTGCATTCAATGCATAGGCTAATAGTATGGCAGTACCAAATGAAAAATAATGGGAACTTTTGTTTAATGTGGCTATCCAAGACGTCTGTTCCAAGGATTATTGGTGTGCGTTTAACTTTGCGGCAAGGCAGCCCTTGCATTCAGTGCATAGGCAAATAGTATGGGAGACCCACTTTCATATAATGGGAACATTTTTTCAAAAGGCCCTCCTGTACATCTCTTGAAAGGGATATTGAGGTGTGTCCTAATTTTTGGCTTAATAATTTTTGGCTTTATAATGGCCCTTTTAAGAATCATAATGCTGACTCTATAAAAATAGGATTTGTGACTTTGAGTCACTCCTTCATAAATTAAACAAGATGTGTCTGATGATGTGTCACACATCACACGGCCAGCTAAGGTTGTTAAATGCTACAAAGTCATTTCCCAGTAAATGTATTAGTATTCGTTGAAAGCAATGGTAACGTTGAAAAACGCATCAAAAATGCTACGTATTGGCACTGTTCGAAAAATCATGTGATGCTTCTCTAATTTGTGTAATTAACAGCACCTGTAACTTACCTGTGGCACCTAACAGGTGTTGGCAATAACTAAATCACACTTGCAGCCAGTTGACATGGGTTAAAGTTGACTCAACCTCTGTCCTTTGTCCTTGTGTGTACCACAATGAGCATGGAGAAAGGAAAGAAGACCAAAGAACTGTGTGAGGACTTGAGAAACCAAATTGTGAGGAAGCATGAGCAATCTCAAGGCTACAAGTCCATCTCCAAAGACCTGAATGTTCCTGTGTCTACCGTGCGCAGTGTCATCAAGAAGTTTAAAGCCCATGGCACTGTGGCTAACCTCCCTAGATGTGGACGGAAAAGAAAAATTGACAAGAGATTTCTACGCAAGATTGTGCGGATGTTGGATAAAAAACCTCAACTAACATCCAAACAAGTTCAAGCTGCCCTGCAGTCTGAGGGTACAACAGTGTCAACCCGTACTATCCGTCGGCGTCTGAATGAAAAGGGACTGTATGGTAGGAGATCCAGGAAGACCCCACTTCTTACCCCGAGACATAAAAAAGCCAGGCTGGAGTTTGCCAAAACTTACCTGAAAAAGCCTAAAATGTTTTGCAAGAATGTTCTCTGGTCAGATGAGACAAAAGTAGAGCTTTTTGGGCAAAGGCATCAACATAGAGTTTACCGGAGAGAAAAAAAAGGCATTCAAAGAAAAAACACGGTCCCTACAGTCAAACATGGCGGAGGTTCCCTGAAGTTTTGGGGTTGCTTTGCTGCCTCTGGCACTGGACTGATTGACCTTGTGCATGGCATTAAGAAGTCTGAAGACTACCAACAAATTTTGCAGCATAATGTAGGGCCCAGTGTGAGAAAGCTGGGTCTCCCTCAGAGGTCATGGGTGTTCCAGCAGGACAATGACCCAAAACACACTTCAAAAAGCACTAGAAAATGGTTTGAGAGAAAGCACTGGAGACTTCTAAGGTGGCCAGCAATGAGTCCAGACCTGAATCCCATAGAACACCTGTGGAGAGATCTAAAAATGGCAGTTTGGAGAAGGCACCCTTCAAATATCAGGGACCTGGAGCAGTTTGCCAAAGAAGAATGGTCTAAAATTCCAGCAGAGCATTGTAAGAAACTCATTGATGGTTACCGGAAGCGGTTGGCCGCAGTTATTTTGGCTAAAGGTTGTGCAACCAAGTATTAGGCTGAGGGTGCCAATACATTTGTCTGGCCCATTTTTGGAGTTGTGTGTGAAATGATCAATGTTTTGCTTTTTGCCTCATTCTCTTTTGTTTTTTCATTTAAGACAAATTAAATGAAGATAATAATACCAAAGAATTTGTGATTGCAATCATTTTCAGGAAGAAACTGAGTATTATCTGACAGAATTGCAGGGGTGTCAATACTTTTGGCCACAACTGTATATACTAATTATTACCCTTGAAAGGATGTCCCTTAACATATTTCCCTGTAAAATCCATTTTCGTTTCGTGTTTGTATGTTTTATTGAGCGCCTGTAAAAGTGGTGTCACACTCTGACCATGTTTTTTCACAGCAGTGACCTAGGAGTCAGAAATGCTTGCAGTGACGTTCCCCATGATCTCATGTCGTTTGTGCACTGTTTCCATACTTTTCCGAAGTTTTGATACCCTAGAAAGACCTCCGGGGGGGGGGGTTGCGGCAAAAAGCTAGGATTTCCCATAGACTAACATTGGGTTCGTTGCTCGGGTCGAGTACCTGAGTATTCCAATTTGCTCGACCCGAGTAACGAGTACCCGAGTATTTTAGTGTTTGCTCATCACTATTTATAACTCAGTGGTGGCTGCTTGGTATGGGCTTGTGTGGAAAGGAAAGCAGATACCGATTATGTGCTTGGCTAGGCTTAGAGATATTGCATTCTTTTATTATTGGTCATTTTCTAGATTCAATATCTGAAGCTTGTGCAGGGAACTTGGGACCTGTGGTGCCACAATGTCTGCAAGCAATCATGAGTCAAACAAAGGAAGCCTGTTGGCTAGTAACTGTACAAGAGTTCACACCTCTGTAATAATTGCTGGGGACACAGGGTCTATGCCTTTTGCCCCCCCCCCCCGGAGAGAGTTTCAAAAGCCTAGTTGCTTGAACTAATAAAAAATAATTGGTCTGGGGAATGCCAAGGGTGGGGGTTGAGTTTGGAGCAAGTATTTAGCAAATTCCGTCAAAATATTAATTAGATATCATTTTCCCATATCTCACAGTCATGAACAGCTCTCTGCTTCCCCTTATCGTCTGGACAATTGCACGATTAACCAACGAATAAGGGAGGAGGCCGCATGCTGTTTCCACTAGTAGACAGGTTACTGGAAAACGGACAGTGAGCATATAGTATATACATAACCGATTCCAATGCATGGAAAATATGTATCCCGGTACAGTCACTACTGACTCGATAATAACCTACGACCACCAGCCGTTTATATGGGCTTATTGGACGCCTGTGTTCATGAAGTGTATGGCTTAGGTGTGCAATTTGCATAACAAAAGGAGCAGAACTATTACATTTTATATTTAGTCCAGGATAGACAAAACAATACAGCATATATAATTACTTAAAATGAAAGGAGGACTAAAGAAACTTACTACGCTGTCATAGAGATGGCACAGCTAACGAAGAAGAGCAATTCAATTGGCTACATCGATTGGATGGGAATCATGCATACTTTTGAGTTGGATTGTGGAATGTTTTCAGCCCATCAGCATTTTTTAAAATTGCCATCTTAGGAGGTATCATTCCCTCTGAAGATTAAACATTCAAGTTTTGTCTCCTTGAAATTTTGTGCGAGAACTGAGGGGTGAGAATGTCCCCTCAATGGAGTGTTATGGATCTTAATTTTTTTTATTATGGCCATGGCGTATATAAACCGTGATGGAAACAACTTGGATCATTTTCTGAATAGTGAAATCATAGCATCGTAGAGTTGGAAGGGACCTCCTGGGCCATCTGGTCCAACCCACTGCTCAAAGCAGGATTCGCTAAATTATCCCAGACGTGTCTGTCCAGCCTCTGTTTGAAGACTTCTATTGAAGGAGAACTCGCCACCTCTCGTGGCAGCCTGTTCCACTCATAGATCACTCTATCAGGCTATGTGCCCACGTATGCAGAAAATTTCTGCTTCAAAACCGGACTCCTTCCCAGAAAATGCGCTTTTATTTCCGTGCGTTTTTTGCGCGTTTTCTGTGTGTTTTTTTTGTGCAAAAACTGTGCGTTTTTGATTTTTCTTTCTGCGCGTCTTCTGACTCATCGAAAATAGCAAAAAGCGGACTTTTCCGCAAAATTAATGAGCATGCTGCGTTTTTTTTTACCGCAAAGTGTTTTTTTTTCCCGGAAAAAAATGCATCAATGTGCACAAAAAGTGCGCAATTCACTTAAAATGAATGGGATGCTTCTTGTATGCGTTTTTGAAGTGTTTTGACCAGGACAAACGCTTGAAAAACGCTTACGTGGGCACACAGCCTCAAAAAGTTTTTTCTCATATCTAATCTGTGTCTCCTCCCATTCAGTTTCATCCAAAATGCTTCTAGTCTTTCCTTGTGCAAATGAGAATAAAGATGATCCCTCTACAGTGTGACACCCCTTGAGATATTTGTAGACAGCTATTAAGTCTCCTCTCAGTCTTCTCTTTTGCAAGCTAAACATTCCCAAATCCTGCAACCTTTCCTCATAAGATAGGGTTTGCAGACCGGTCACCATTCTGGTCGCTCTTTTCTGAACTTGCTCCAGTTTGTTGATGTCTTCTTTTAAAATGTGGTGCCCAAAACTGGACTCAGTATTCCAGATGAGGTCTGACCAAAGAGGAGTAGAAGGCAATAATGACTTCACGTGATCTAGACTGTATGCTTCTGTTATTACATCCTAGAATTGTATTTGCCTTTTTTGCTGCTGCATCACACTGTTGACTCATATTCAGTCTTTGATCTATTAGTATACCCAAGTCTTTTTCACATGAGCTGTTGCTTGGCCCTATTCCTCCCATTCTGTATATGCTTTTTTCATTTTTATTGCCCAGATATAGTACTTTGGTTTTAAACAGGGAAAAATGCATTCTGTTAGTTGCTTCCCACTGCTCCAGTTTATTTATATCTTTTTTAATTCTCTCTCTTCTGTAGTATTAGCTATCCCTCCTAGCTTTGTGTCATCAGCTAATTTAATCAGTTTACCCTCAATTCCTTCATCTAAATCATTGACAAAGATGTTGAACAGTACAGGACCCAGGACAGAGCCCTGTGGTACCCCACTTGAGACATTCTTCCAACTGGATGTGCAGCCATTTACGACCACTCTTTGGGTCCGATCACTAAGCCAGTTATGAATCCACCTAACAGTTGCCTTGTCCATTCCATACTTAATCATTTTTTCAATAAGGATTGTATGAGAGACTTTGTCAAATGCTTTGCTGAAGTCAAGATATACTATATCTACACCATTTCCCTTATCTTCCCAATCAGTGATTCTGTCATAGAAGGAAATTAAGTTAGTATGACATGACTTATTAGTTACAAACCCATGCTGACTCTGTTTAATCACTTCATTCTTATCCAGTTACTGACATACTTGTTGTTTAATAACTTGTTCAAAGATCTCTCCTGGTATAGAAGTCAGACTCACCGGCCTATAGTTGCCTGGGTCCACCTTCCTCCCCTTTCTGAAGATAGGAACAACATTTGCTCTTCTCCAGTCTTCTGGGACTTCTCCTGTTCTCCAAGAATTTTCAAAGATTATGGAGAGGGGATCAAAATCTCCTTCAGTACTCTGGGGTGTAATTCATCTGGACCTGGAGACTCGAATTCATTTAGGTTAGCTAAGTGTTTCCTCACTATATTTCTGCTTATAGATATCCTGGATTCTACTATTCCCTTAATAGGACAGTGAAGAACAGTTGGTGTTACATTTCCTTTCTGAGAGAAAACAGATGCAAAATAGGAATTTAAAAGTTTGGCCTTCTCAACATCCTGTTTCATCATTTTCATCCTGTAAAATCCTATAGCATCTTTGACTTTTCTTTTACTTTTGACATATCCCCAAAATCCTTTATTATTGCTTTTGACGTCTCTTGCAAGCCTCAATTCATTGTCAGCTTTAGATAATCTGATTCGTGCCCTGCAGGTTCTGCAGACAGCATTATATTGTTCTTTAGATATGCCTCCCTCTTTCCATTTTATAAACATTTTTTTCTTCCTTTTTAGCATGTGCTTAAGTTCTGTGTTCATCCATCCTGGTTTCATTAAACTCTAACTATTCTTCCCTCTTTTCGGGATTGTTAACAATTGTGCTTTGAGAATTTCATTTTTCAAGATTTCCCATCCTTCCTGGCCTTTTTTTCCTTAAGGATATCCAGCCATTGGATCCTTCCAATTCTCTTTCTGAATCCCTTAAAATCTGCCTTTTTGAAATCTAACCTTGATGTCTGAGTCTTCACAGGTCTTCCTCCTCTTGTTATCCAAAATTCTAAAATAGCATGGTCGCTACCTCCTAGGGTCCCAGCCACTTTTACCTCCTCAACCATTTCCTCCCTGTTTATAAGGATTAGATCCAAGGTAGCAGTTCCCCTTGTTTTCACCCCTACCTTTTGGAAGATAAAGTTGTCAGCAAGAGAGGATAAGAATTTCTTTGACCTGTTAGTTTTGCCTGAGAGATTCCCAACAAATGTCTGGATAGATAAATCTCCCATGACAACTGTCATATTTTTTGAAGAACTTGGCCATTTGATGCATAAAGAGTTCATCCATATCTTCAGCTTGCACAGGCGGTCTGTAGTAAATGCCTACAATGGTGTCCTTTCCATTGTTCTGTTCTTGTATTCTTACCCAAACAGTTTCCACAGACCTCCCAGTCTCTGAAGCTTCTATCTCTGTGAAGATATACGCTTTTTTAACACACAATGCGACACCTCCTCCTCGTTTATCAAGCCTAGAACAACACCTCTCTTCCCTGACAGCATTACACTTAAAGGAGAGGGAGAACAACACGGCATGCTTCCTGATTCGGTATCCATTAAGAAAGAGGAATAGTCCCTAAACCTAGGAGTGTTCCCACAGATAATAGGTTTGCGGGGGTCCCAGACAATAGACTTGTTCGCTAACAGAGGGAACAGAAAGGTGGACAGGTTCTGCTCTCTGAATCTCAGAGAAGAGCCTTCTGCGGTGGATGCCTTACACATATCATGAGGTTTGGCCTAGCCTTCGCCTTTCCTCCTATACTAACGATACCGTCAGTACTGAGGAAGATCAGGGAAGATTCTGCAAAAGTGATATTAAAAGTCCTTTTCTGTCCCAAAAGACTGGGGTTTCCTTGGATGAGGCAGATGTCCATTTCAGATCGTTGGGTCCTGCCAGAATTCCATGATTTGCTCAGCGCCCAGTCTATAACCCCCAGGTTTCATGTCTCCATTTAACAGCTTGGATTTTGATAGGTCGCTGTTAAAGGGAGTCTGTCACTGGAAGTTGGCGGCCTATGTAAATGGCCTGTGTCCGGTCCGATGGGCGGTGTTTCATCTTCTTTCTCCACCCCAACCGTGGCCCCCATCTGCGATCTTTGCTGGTATTAGAGATGTTCAACTCCATAGTTCGCACGTGCGCAAAGCAATCTTGCTTTGCGTACGCGCAGTATGCTTTGCCCAACTGCGGGCAAATACGAAAATCATTACTGTGCATGCGCCGGTACACTATGTCCTGCAAGTATTTTGCTGTGTTCCGGGACATAGTGTACCGGCGCATGCACAGTAATGATTTTCGGCTTTGCCCGCAGTTGGGCAAAGCATACTGCACATGTGCGAAGCAAGATTGCTTTGCGCACGCTCAAACTATGGAGTTAAACTTCTCTAATAAAGGCAAAGATCGCGGACGGGGGCCCACGGATGGGGTGGAGAAAGAAGAAGAAACACCGCCCATCGGACCGAACACAGGCCATTTACATAGGCCGCCAACTTCCGGTGACAGATTCCCTTTAACACAAAATTTTTTTTCCCAGGGTTTAGTATCCAAACGTCTAAAAAAACAGGAAACCTGTGACCTACAAGGGTATATGGTAGAACTTGAAAGAAGTTTCAATGTATTTCAGGGGAGAAACTGGACATAGAAGTTCCATTAAGATCTATCTTAGAATTTCTCCAAAAAGAGTTAAAGCTTGGGTTGTCTACCAGCACCATTAAGGTTCAGGTTTTGTCCCTAGGGGCACTGTATAATTATAATCTGGCAGCTGATAATTGGATATCTAAGTTTATTAAATCTTCTGATAGTCTTCTGATAATCCCTAGTCCAAAGATTTGTCACTGAGATTTGAATTTACTTTTGGAAGCTTTAATAGGAAGCATTTGAGCCCTTATATAAACTATCCATTAAGAATCCCACCTTTAAGGTGGTTATTGTAGTGGCGTTAACATCCGCCTTTAGTCATTAGTATTCAGGTTTATCGGTTAATCCCCCCCCATACACTCATGTTTTAGAAGACAGGATAATTTTGAGACCTGATCGTGACTACCTACCAAAGGTGGCTAAGAGATACCATAGGAGTCAAGAAATTATACTTTCCTCTCTTTGTAATAGCCCTAGAAGCCCAAGAGAGCAGCAGTTCCACGCATTGGTTGTCAGAACGACCCCAGTTGAATGCATGGAAACGACTAAAGAGTGGTGGAAAGCCCAGTCTTTATTTTTGACTTATCAGGGGGCTAGGAAAGGGCTTAAAGTATGAAAGGGCAACCTAGCAAGATGTCAATTCCAGAAGGTATAATTCATGTCACTTGAGCAATTACATCCTTTTCGACAGAGAAGGCGGAGGTATTCATTGACAAAATATGTAAGGCAGCAGCTTGATCCTGTCTTCCAACCCTCTATAGACACTATAGGCTGAACTTATCCTCCTCTACAGATCTAATGTTTAGTAGAAGGTTTCTGCAAGCTGTGATCCCTTCCTAAGGTGGATTGTTTTTCTATATAAAACTCTTGGGTGGTACTGTCTTGAGTGAAGTGAAAAATCTTAGTTACTCACTGGAATAGGATATTTCAGAGCCCATGACAGCACTTTTAATCCCCCCCCCCCATCAGCGGTTGTGGGTACGCTATTAAGTAATTAGAGTAACGCTGTGTGCACACATCCGGAATTCCCGCAGATTTTATTCGTTTTTGCCTCGTTTTTTTGCTGCGAAATGCATAAAATAAGCAGCCCATTGAGTGCAATGGCATTCCGCACATGCTGTGCTAATGCTGCGTATTTTTCCACGGCGGAATCGCATCCCGGAAAAATACGCAGCAGGCTTATTAATTATGCAGAATCGCGGGAATTCCGCACGCATAGTAATGCATTGTTCCACTTACTTTCCGCGTGTGGCTATGCCCACCATGCGCAAAGTGAGCAGAAAATGTGCGGATGGTACCCAGGTTCTGGAGGAGAGGAGACTCTCCTCCAGGACCTGGGTACCATATCCCTGTTAAAGAATTAAAATAAAAAATCGTGTTGTTCTCACCTTCCGGCGTCCCCGCAGCGTTCCCGCCTGTCAGCCACGCTCCCGGCATCTTCCGGTCCCAATGATGCCTTGCGACAATGATCTGTGATGACGTAGTGGTCTCGCGAGATCGCTACACGTCTTCTGGGGTCATTGTCGCAAGGCATCACTGGGAACGGGACGTGCCGGGAGCATCGCTGGGGCCTGGTAACTCTGCGTGGGACGGCTGGAAGGTGAGAATTAAACTTTTTTTTTAACATTATATCTTTTTACTATTGATGCCGCAGCTTCAATAGTAAAAAGTTGGTCACACTTGTCAATCTGTCAAAAAGTTTTCCAAGCAATGCTAAAGATCGCTTGGAAAACGCTAGCATTCTGCAAGCTAATTACGCTTGCAAAACGCCATTTTTCGCCGGAATTCCACAAGCGTATTTCCCGCGGCAGGGAGTTGCGGAATTGCTGAAATTTCCACGGCAATTCCGCACAATGTGCAAATATTATATTCACCAAATTGCCCAATCAATTGACAACAACCCCATGCTGGGAAATGTACCACAAGACAACAATGAACACCCTTTAGTGGAAACCTGAACTCTTTATGCCATAAGAAGGTCCCACACAATGGTACATTTAAAAAAAACCTTTATTTATAAACAATACAGTTTAACAATCATTAAAAAGAAGGTGCTAGACCAGTATGAGAGACAAAAAAATCCATAGGAGCACCACACCACAGAACATTCTTTATAAGAAAATAGGGTCTCGTATGTTGAGTATCACTAGAAGGGGTTAACATGGTTTACTTCTTCCATGCTCATGAACTGACTATCCTCAGACATATCCAACAAAATGGGGACATGAATATCCTCCAATATTCCCCCAGTTAAATCCCCATACTCAGCCCTACAAAAACCTAGTGACGCATAATAAACACATGTGTGTGAGCACTATAACATACCATGAACTGGTGGCGCTTCCTGGAAGGTCCCTCATGCCCCAACGCGCGTTTCACTATGCTTCATCAAGGAGCTTACAATAATCTATGGTCGTAGTCGCTTTGTGTACTGGACTCAGTATGAAAATCGATGCAGTTTCCTCCAATCATTTAGCTGCTTTCATTTTTTGGAGAGCCTCAGGAAAATGAAAGTTGGAATCTTATTGATTGCTATGGAGCCTCCGTCTCTCTCCATATACGGTGCTGAGTCCGGTGTCACCGCGTCAGGGGCAGTCAGGCATTCAGCTGCAGCACTGGACAATAACCATAGTAACCACAGACAAGTCAGACAGCATATATTATATTATAACGAATGTTCTGTGGTGTGGTGCTCCTATGGATTTTTTTGTCTCTCACCTTCTTTTTAATGATTGTTAAACTGTATTGTTTATTAATAAAGGTTTTTTTTAAATGTACCCATTGTGTGGGACCTTCTTATGGCATAAAGAGTTCAGGTTTCCACTAAAGGGCGTTCACCATGTGCATATAGCCTAAGGCTATGTGCACACGTTGTGGATTCTGGTGCGCTTCCGCAGCGTTTTTGGCTCTGCGGACCCCATTACCGGTGAGTAACTTTTTTGCCCTATTAACCACAATGTCTGTATCTCTTTTTTTTTTTTTTTTTTTGCTCTTTGCACATTGAAGGTCATGTTTTATGCTGGGTCCAGGGTCTATGTACACAAAAATATTTTAATGTCACACATTAAATACAGAGTGCACTTCATATTCCGCCTTGTTTTGTATGTTTTTGCCTTAAAACGTGAGTTGCGTAGAGTGCATCAGGTTGACATATGTGAGTTGTGGAAAGTACATCAGGTTGACATATATATGTGAGTTGTGAAAGTCTGAAATAATTTTGGTAGTTCACGGATTACTAGAGTATATTTCTACTGTCCCTATTCTAGCCCTATCAACTTATAAATATTCTTCTTATTTAATTTTTTTTCACAGAAAAAGATGTTGATCAATCATGTGCGGCTGTAGGACGCACACACGGATGTAGTGCAAATGAGAAAATACATGGACCGGGAAAAAGTCCTGGCCAAAAACTAGCAAAATCAGTGATGTGCAACACTGATAAGCAGCTGCAGGACGCATGAAAAAACTGCCTAAAAAAGATTGATGACGTACTTCTCAGTGCTCCGTGGCAGAAGGGACGTTGGGAGCAGAGGAGGATTGTGATGGCTTAGGCCTGTTTCACACTTAGAGAGAGAGAGAGAGAGAGAGAGAGAGAATTTTATTTTCCAGCCGCCAGAACAGACTTTAGGGTTAATTTTCAGGCTGAGTGAAGTCTTTCGGGCATGCGCAGTGTGAAGTGCGGATCCTGCCGTCCGAAAAAACGTTACATACTCCGTTCGGGCATGTCGGCGGACGTCAATATTTTGGCGGATCCGCAAAAAAACGGATCCAACGGATGGCCATCCATTAAGATCCACCGGTAATGCAACTCAATGGGAAAAAAAACGGATTCGCCAATCAAAATGGCGGATCCGTTTTTTTGCAAAACGACGGATCTTGACTGATGGACAAAAACTGAAGTGTGAAACAGGCCTTAGGAAAAAGCAGGGGACGGTAATGGATCAGAGATGTCTTCTTTCTTTTAGCAAGAACAGCTGCTGCAGCAGCAGTAGTAGTAATGGAACAGACTTGCAAAAAGTCTGTGGCACCGTAAGATCCATCAGTTTCGCAGCAGTTCAACCCTCTTACTGCTGTGCAACATCTCAAAGCTTTTGTGAGTTAAATCAGTTGTCACTGTAAAGTCAGACCTCGTCTCTAAGTCATTGATTGATGGATCGGACATCATCGTCAGATCACTCCAATCAGTGCTGGAGCTGCTGATGCTGCGATCTAGCACCAGCCTATGATTGGCGCTGTTATGATATTCAGAATTGAACAGCCAATCATAACAATCGTAGTTGGGGGGCAAAACACCCCATGACAGCGAGTCTCTGTGCCCTGCAGTTAGGATCAGTAGGCACCTTAATGGGGTCACTGCATTCAGTCACAGTGATACATTTTAGCTAGGACATAGCTATACGTCCAAGGTCAGGAACTCCTTACCTTCCGTGATGTATGGATACATTCAAGGTCGTGTAGGGGTTAAAGAGAAAGCAACCTTCCTTTTCTAATGCTTAACAGTTTTACATTAACTCCCTATACTGTGATGACTCTGGGTCGTGGCACCAACCCTCCCAGGGCGAGCTGACCTAGTGAAGACCACCCCCTATACTGGGAGTGTCAGGGGCAAGCCCCAGGGGGTGAGGTACCACGACAGCTGGCACCAGGCGGCCGGCTCACAGGAGACACGAGTGGGTGAGTGTCTGCAGGAACGTGTAAAGCGTGGACACAGGAACACGTGGTATACAGAGACTTCGTACGCCCGGGTGTGAGTGAAGCAGGATGCGTGCAAGGAGCACGTCAGAGCACTGAGTCAGGCAGCAGGTGTGTCAGGAGGTGTAACAGAGTACAGAAGCAGGGTGTGTGCCAGAGGGCACAACTGAGCATAAGACAGAGTGCAGGATTGGAACGTGTGCCAGGAGGCACAACTGAGTAAGAGACAGAGTACAGGTTCAGAGCATGTGCCAGGAGGCACAACTGAGTATGAGACAAGGCACAGGGTCCGAGTGTGTGCCAGGAGGCACAACTGAGTATAAGACAGAGCACAGGATCAGAGTGTGTGCCAGGAGGCACAACTAAGTACAAGACAGAGCACAGGGTCAGAGCGTGTGCCAGGAGGCACAACCGAGTACAAGGCAGAGTGCAGGTTCAGAGCGTGAGCCAAGAGGCACAACAGAGTGCAAGGTAGGGGACCCGAATACAGCGCACAGCCAGGCAGGGACACGGCAGACCAAGCCAGGAAGCACAACAATAATCAGGCACCTCCCCTAGGAAGAGGTAGCCTGATATTGCACATGATCCCGAGTGCTTCCGGGTCAAGTCCTCCAGTACCATAGAGAGGACTGACCTGGAGACCGAACTGAGAAAAGCGCGCAAGCGCAGACATAACATGAAGGAGACAGGGACCTAGGTACGAGAGGTGCGCGTACGCACCCGGCGGGACCCCCGGAGTGACCTCGGCTCCGGAAGAGATGATGTCGGGGCCGAGGTCCCGCCCCCATGTGAGCGCGGCGTGACAGTACCCCCCCTTTACGCCCCCTCTTTCTAAAACTGGAGAGTAACTTAGACAAAATGTGGGGTGCGTGTATATTCTCCCTGGGCTCCCATGACCTCTCCTCGGGGCCAAAACCCTTCCAATCGATCAAGAACATGGTTCTCCCTCTTACCTTCTTCATGGCCAAAATGTCATTCACCTCAAACTCATCCCTCAATCCAACAGGCTGGGGTGTGTGGCCTGGAGAAGGATGAAATTGGTTAAAAACCACAGGTTTAAGGAGAGACACATGGAAGGAATTGGGAATACTGAGTGAAGGAGGCAGCTTCAATTTGTAAGCAACATCATTAATCCACCTGAGGACCTCAAAAGGACCAATGTAACGGGGACCCAGTTTGTAAGATGGTACCTTAAGGCTGTGTGCACACGCTGCGGATTTAGGTGCGGATTCATCCATGCGGATTTTGTAAAATCCGCAGGTGAAACCGCAGGTCAAAAGACCTGCGGTTTTAACCCTGCGGTTTTTCATCTCAATGGAGGAGATGGCAAACCGCAGCAGAATCCGCAGAAAGAATTGACATGTCAATTCTTTCTGCGGATTGAAAACCGCAGATAATCCGCGCGGAAAAATCCGCACCGTCTGCACTGCGGTTTTTGATTCCCATAGGGAATAATGGTACTGTACAACGCAGCAAAAACTGCTGCGGATCCGCAGTGGCCAAATCCGCTGCGGAACCGCAGCAAAATCCGCAGCGTGTGCACACAGCCTTAAGCGGACATATTTGGTGGAGAGCCACACCTTGTCACCAGGGAGAAATGGAGGAACGTCCAGGCACCTCTTGTCAGCGTGTAATTTCATTCTGTCCCGTGCTTTATCGAGAGCGGTTTTGGTCTCCTGCCATACCCTGGAGAACTTCACAGCCAGAGAATCGGCAGCAGGTACCCCCGAGACAGGAAGTACCGGTAGAGGCACATTGGGATGCTGTCCAAAGACGATGAAGAAAGGAGACTTGGTAGAAGATTCACTGGAGTGATTATTGTAAGCGAATTCAGCCCAAGGAAGTAGACCGACCCAGTCATTCTGATGAGCATTAGAAAAATGCCGGAGGTAGGATGTAAGGATCTGGTTGGTACTTTCCACCTGCCCATTGGTTTGGGTGTGATAGGCGGAAGAGAAATCCAATGACACTTTCATGAGTCCGCATAGAGCTCTCCAGAACCGAGAGGTGAATTGGACCCTTCTGTCTGACACGATGTGCTAGGGGAAGCCGTGAATCCTGAAGATATGGGAAATGAAGATCTTCGCTAAGTCAGGAGCAGAGGGTAGTCCGGGAAGAGGAATGAAGTGGGCCATCTTTGAAAATTGGTCTACAACTATTGGTCTACCAAGACCACAGTACAACCGGAAGAACAAGGCAGATCAGTAATGAAATCCATGGCTATGTGCTGCCATGGAGCCGACGGAACGGGAAGCGGGAGCAGAAGACCAGAGGGTGGTTGTCTGGGTATCTTGTTCTGGGCACAGGACGGGCAAGATGCCACAAAGTCTTTAATATCCTGGGAGAGTGAAGGCCACCAATAATAGTGAGAGATTAAGTCCAAAGTCTTTTGGACACCAACATGGCCGGCAATCTTGGATGAATGTCCCCAATTTAACACTCGTTTTCGGTTATTCTCAGCCACAAAGGTTCTTCCCGGAGGTAACGTGGTTAACTTGACAGGAGCCACGGTAATTACTTTTGATGGATCAATGATATGAGAGGGTCCTTCCTCTGCATCAGACGACAGGAATGGTCGTGACAACGCATCCGCCCTAACGTTTTTATCGCCGGGCCGAAAATGTAGTTCAAAGTCAAAGCGGGCGAAGAATAGGGACCACCTGGCTTGCCGAGGATTGAGCCTCTGTGCGGACTGGATGTACGCCAGGTTCTTATGGTCCGTGAAGATCTTGAATGGATGTATGGCGCCTTCCAGTAAGTACCTCCACTCCTCCAAGGCCAATTTAATGGCGAATAGCTCTTTGTCGCCAATGGAGTAGTTATGTTCAGTGGAGGAAAATACTTTAGAAAAGAAGCCACCGGTGACAAAACGTCCAGAAGAGGACTTCTGCAGAAGGACAGCGCCAGCCCCGGTAGAGGATGCGTCCACCTCGAGAGTGAAAGGTCTACTAACCTCAGGTCGGTGAAGCGCCGGAGCAGCGGCAAAGGCTTGTTTCAACGACTCGAAGGCCTCTTCAGCCTCAGAGGGCCAAGCCTTTGGGTTAGCTCCTTTGCAGATAAGGGACGAGATGGGGCGAACCAACGAGGAGAAATGAGGAACGAACTGTCGGTAGTAGTTCGCAAAACCAAGGAAGCGTTGGATTGCCTTCACCCCATGGGGCTGTGGCCAATCGAGGACGGCAGACACCTTTGCCGGATCCATGCGTAGACCTGATTCTGAGATAATGTACCCCAAGAATGGCAGGGACGTTTGCTCGAAGGCACATTTCTCGAGCTTGGCATAAAGGCGGTTCTCCCTCAGGCGCTGGAGGACTTGACGCACGTTCTTTCTGTGGGCGGAGAGGTCTGGAGAAAAAACGAGGATGTCATCCAGATAGACTACCACGCAGGAGTACAGCATATCCTGGAAGACGTCATTCACGAACTCCTGGAACACCGCTGGGGCATTGCAGAGGCAGAAGGGCATGACCAAGTACTCGTAGTGACCATCTCTGGTGTTAAAGGCGGTCTTCCACTCATCACCGGAACGAATGCGGATCAAGTTGTAGGCCCCACGAAGATCCAGTTTGGTAAAAATTCGAGCTCCTCTAAGCCGGTCAAAGAGTTCTGGGATCAATGGCAATGGATACTTGTTCTTGACCGTGATATCGTTCAGGCCTCGGTAGTCTATACTAGGACGGAGGGAGCCGTCCTTTTTGACAAAGAAAAATCCCGCTCCCGCGGGCGAGGAGGACTTAAGGATAAAACCTCTCGCAAGGTTCTCCTGGATATACTCAGACATAGCTTGTGTCTCAGCAGGGGATAGCGGACATATTCTACCCCTGGGTGGCGTAGAACCAGGAATGAGGTCAATCGGACAGTCATATGGCCGATGGAGGGGCAGAGTCTCGGCCTCCTTCTTGTCGAAGACATCTGCAAAGGACCAGTAAGCCGACGGCAGACCGGTAGGTGCCGGGGATGGACAGGCAGAGTTCATCGGATGGACGGGCAACAGGCAGTTCTGACAGGACGGTCCCCAACGGAGTATCTCGCCCGACCGCCAGTCCAGGGTTGGCTCATGAGTCCGTAGCCAAGGGAGACCTAGAAGAAGCGTGTGAGACATGGTAGACAAGACGAGGAAGGAGATCTTCTCCCGGTGCAGGGCTCCTATCTGCAGCTCGATGTCTTCGGTGGCCTGGGTAACGGTCTCCTGCACGGACGTACCATTGACCGAAACTATCGACCGAGGAGTCTCCAGGGATCTGACAGGAATTCGTTATTTTTGAACCGCCTTGAGTGTGATAAAATTCCCCTCCGCGCCAGAATCCAGAAAAGCCTCCTCAGAATAACGCTTGGCACCGAGATTCAATAACACGGAAACGAGCAGGGGAGGAAAGGGATCACGTACACCTAGGGAGGCCTCTCCTACTAACCCTAGGCGGAGAAGTTTCCCAGCTTCTTGGGGCAGGAACGAAGGAGGTGAGAGGAGCTCCTCTCTCTGGCTGATTCACGGGCACGTTCCTGAAACCGCAGTTTAATGCGTGTCGCCAGAGAGATCAGATCCTCTAAAGAGGTGGGAGTATCCAGACCTGCCAGTTCGTCTTTGATCCGACCGGACAGGCCACGCCAAAAGATCCCTACGAGAGCCTCGTTGTTCCAACCGAGTTCGGAGGACAAGGTACGAAAACGGATGGCATACTGTCCCACCGGTAGCGTACCCTGATGGAGGTTAAAGAGAGACTCGGTGGTAGAGGCCAGCCGACCCGGCTCATCGAACACCTTGCGGAAGGTTTCCAAAAAGATGGAAAGCTGAGAGACGAGTGGGTCATTACGCTCCCAGAGGGGCTTCACCCATGCTAACGCCTCCCCCTCTAAGTGTGAAACAATAAAGGCAATTTGGGCGCGCTCAGTGGGATAGTGCTGCGGCAAAAGCTAAAAATGTAACTGGCATTGGTTCAGAAATCCTCGGCAAAACTTAGGGTCCCCGCTATATCGGGGTGGCTTGCCGAGGCGCGGCAGCGGGTGCGGAGCCGAGGACTGGGCAGAAACGGCTTATATGGAAAGAAGCCGACTCTACCGACGCCATATGGTTGAGGATATGGACCTGGGTGTCGCGTTGCTGTGTGAGTTCTTGCTGGCGGCTGGCCAGCTGGGAAGCATTCCCAGGGTCAGAGGACTGCATGGCCGACAAACGGGACTCCATGGATTTCAGAGAGGACACGATCCTGGTCTGACTCTCCCTTAGAAACACCAGTTCCTTTTGGACGGAGGCGGTGGTACCAGCGGGGTCCATGGCTTGATTATACTGTGACGACTCCTGGAGTGGACCCTCTGGGTCGTGGCACCAACCCTCCCAGGGCGAGCTGACCTAGTGAAGACCACCCCCTATACAGGGAGTGTCGGGCAAGCCCCAGGGGGTGAGGTACCACGACTGCTGGCACCAGGCGGCCGGCTCACAGGAGACACGAGTGGGTGAGTGTCTGCAGGAACGTGTAAAGCGTGGACACAGGAACACGTGGTATACAGAGACTTCGTACGTCCGGGTGTGAGTGAAGCAGGATGCGTTCAAGGAGCACGTCAGAGCACTGTGTCAGGCAGCAGGTGTGCCAGGAGGTGTAACAGAGTACAGGAGCAGGGTGTGTGCCAGAGGGCACAACTGAGCATAAGACAGAGTGCAGGATTGGAACGTGTGCCAGTAGGCACAACTGAGTAAGAGACAGAGTACAGGATCAGAGCATGTGCCAGGAGGCACAACTGAGTATGAGACAAGGCACAGGGTCCGAGTGTGTGCCAGGAGGCACAACTGAGTATAAGAGCACAGGATCAGAGTGTGTGCCAGGAGGCACAACAAAGTACAAGACAGAGCACAGGGTCAGAGTGTGTGCCAGGAGGCACAACCGAGTACAAGGCAGAGTGCAGGTTCAGAGCGTGTGCCAAGAGGCACAACAGAGTGCAAGGCAGGGGACCCGAATACAGCGCACAGCCAGGCAGGGACACAGCAGACCAAGCCAGGAAGCACAACAATAATCAGGCATCTCCCCTAGGAAAAGGTAGCCTGATATAGCACATGATCACGAAAGCTTCCGGGTCAAGTCCTCCAGTACCATAGAGAGGACTGACCTGGAGACCGAACTGAGAAAAGCGCGCAAGCGCAGACATAACATGAAGGAGACAGGGATCTAGGTACGAGAGGTGCGCGTGCGCACCCGGCGGGACCCCCGGAGTGACCGCGGCTCCAGAAGAGATGACATCGGGGCCGAGGTCCCGCCCCCATGTGAGCGCGGCGTGACATATACTTTTTGATTATACTAAAAGAAAGCCTATCATCTGCACAAAATGACCGGTGGTGTAGAGTGCACCTGTGAGACTGATTAGTTCAGTGAACTTTTCCATCTATTTATTTTGCATCCATTCTTTTTGATTTACAATTCTGGCTTTCTAGAAGGCAAAGGAAGGCAGAAATACATGGAAAATAAGCAGGTTGAAAATTGCACTAAACTGGTCATGCACTGAGTTTTTGTGCTTGGTTTCCTCAGTCATTTTGTGTTGTGTTAAATAAATTATTATTAATATTATTACTAGATGGAGGCCGATGCTATCGCATCGGGAGGGCGGTAATGTCAAGATGGGGGCAGGCGTTGCAGCCTTGAGAATCTCTTCCCCCCCCCCCCCCGTGTGCTCACCCACCTATCCACTTTCTTTCCCCATGTGCTGACTTCTTCCGTCTGTGCTCTCTTCTTTGACCTGTCTACCCCATGTGCTATCCCCCTTGTCTGCTGTCTCTGTCCTTCCTGTGCTGTGTTCTCCCTTCATGTGCTGTCCCATTTGAGCTGTCTCCCCCTGTGCTCTGTCTCTCTCACCCCTGTGTCTGACCGTGTACAGAACATACCACAGCTCCTGGGCAGGGGAGGCAGCAAAATACAATACTGACAATTACAGCAAGAGATCAGAGGATACATTTTGCGAGGTAAAATATTGTTTAAAAACAGTCACTGAAATATTAAAGGGAAAACCCCTTTAATGTGACCGGCTTCCTCTGCCTGTAGACACATCGCGCATCTGCTGCCGGGATCAGCCGAATGATTCACTGCGCCTGCGCAGAATTCGGCCAGGCGCAATGCGACGGTGTTCCACTGGTGGTACTGTGGAAGAGGCTGTGTGAGTGTTGGTACGGCGTATAGTGTGTGTGGTGCGACGGTGTTCGGCTTTTGGTACCGCGCAATAGGTTGGTACCAGCAGCAGTGTCAATATTGAGACAACCATCACTTGGGTGTCCCAATATGGCGGTCGGTGAACTTCCGCTTGGAATTCTGGGATACCGTGACATCTGGACAGAACAGGAAATGAAAACATTACAAGGCAATTATATAAATAGATTATTATTATGTTGTGACAGTTGCTTTTTAACAGCTAAGTTCATTTTTATTTTAAGCATTCAGCTCATTTAGGCAATGCCTATGTAGAAGCAAATACTATATTAGCATGTGTTCTGTATTATTTGTATTAACTAGTGTCTCTTTATTTCCTTTAGGAACCCTTGCTTTACCCTCACAGGAAGTAGCCATAGTTGAAGATCTACTGTATGTTCTGGTTGGAGTTGATGGACGGTATATTACTGCACAGCCCATAGTGGAACGTCAGATACGTTCTTTTTCAGTAGACCCAAACTTGGATATGTCTGTAAAAGAACTTGTGAACAGGATACTACCTGTAGCAGCCAGCTATTCCTCAATTACCAGGTACTAAAAACACTGTAATCATTCAAAAAATATGACAATGCACAAGGAAATTTCGTTCCCCAATAATAGTATTGATGCTTTATTTTCAGAAGATTTTATTTGAGCAAACTTTTTTACAATAATGAAAGGAAAAAAAAACAGTATATATGAAACACACAATATACAGTTGTGTGAAAGTGTTTTCTCCCTTCCTGATTTTATTCTTTTGCATGTTTGTTACTTAAATGTTTCAGATCCCCAAATAAATTTAAATATTAGACAAAGATATCACAAAATGCAGTTTTTTAAAAGAAGGTCTGTATTAAGGGAAAAGAAATCCAAACTTACAGGTCCCTGTGTGAAAAAGTGATTACCCCCTTTAAACATAAATTAACTCTGTTTCATCGTATATTTGGGAAGCTGAGATTAAATTCCATAGCCACACTCAGGCCTGATTGTTGACATGCTTGTTTTCAATCAATAAATCCCTTAAATAGGACCTGCCTGACAAAGTGAAGTAGACCAAAATTTCCTAAAAAACTAGACATGCCGCGATCCAAAGAAATTTTGCAGCAAATGAGAAACAAAGTAATTGAGATCTGTCCGTCTATATAGTGGCCACTATACCACATCAGGACACTAGTAAGGTTGCTATCGAGCCTCCTGATGATCCCAAAGGGGTGAAACGCGTTGAGGCGTATCTAGGCTATGGGGCGGTTGTTGGAGTATACGTTGAGTATCCCATTTTCTTTATCTGAGCTTTCCACCGATGATATGTCTTATCTGTTATTTGACAATATGATGAGATCTGAGAACTAATGTTGTGGATATAGGCTCAATGTGTTCTTTGGACTTTGGCTATGTTTACATATCGTGACCTATATATATGAGGATGTGGTATCTTGGATTATATATATACATATCTGTGAATCAATACACATGCTGGTACAATTAGGTGGATTGACACACATTGTTTGCTGCTGATGAGTCATGATGTATTGTGTCTTTTCAGTTATATCTATATGTCTGAGCCATGAGTCGGGATAGAACTGTTTCCCTAAATGCCTATTTATTGATGTGTTCTATTATATGTGCAATATTTTGTGGGTTCTAGGGTCCCCCTCATCGTAGGATTGTCTGTTATTTGGCAGGGGTTCCCTTAGTATCGGGGAAGGGACTTCATTAGTGGTGCCAGGGTACAATAGGGCCCCTAGGGACAGCCACCGTTGAGCGGGGGCGCCACAACGTTCCCCCTAGGGTGCCAACCTCCGCGGTTAGGAAGGTGATAACAGGAGACATTAATAGGGACTCTTAGGATATTCCCCACAATTTTATGTGTTTTGTATTTTTTGGACACTTTTTTGTCTTGTTTTTTGTGTTCACTTGTGGTGTGACCCTGGTGGGTTTTTTTATCAATAAAATATTAGTTTTAGAGCCCCTGATGTACCTAAACAGTGGAAACCCCTCACAAGTGACCCCATTTTGGAATCTAGACCCCCTAAGGAACTTATCTAGATGTGTGGTGAGCACTTTAAACCCCCCAGTGCTTCACAGAAGTTTACAACACCCAGGTGTGAAAATAAAATCATATTTTTTCCACAAACATGATCTTTTAGTCCCCAATTTTTTTTTCCCAAGGGTAACAGGAGGAATTGTACCCCAAAAGTTGTTGTCCAATTTGTCCTGAGTACGCTGATACCCCGTATGTGGGAGAAAACTACTGTATGGGCACACGTCAGGGCTCAGAAGGGAAGTTTTTGAATGCAAACTTTGATGGAATGGTCTGCGGGTGTCATATTGCCTTTGGAGAGCCCCTGATGTGCCTAAACTGTTGAAACTCCCCACAAGTGATCCCATTTTGGAAACTAGACCCCCCCACAGAACTTATCTAGATGTGTGGTGAGCACTTTGAACCCCTAAGTGCTTCACAGACGTTTATAACGCCCGGGCGTGAAAATAAATAAATATTTTTTTCCCACAAAAAGCATATTTTTGCCCCCAATTTTTTATTTTCCTAAGGGTAACAGGAGAAATTGGACCCCAAAAGTTGTTTTGCAATTTGTCCTGAGTAGGCTGATATCCAGTATGTGAGGGTAAAACACTGTTTGGGCGCATGGCAGAGCTTGGAAGGGAGGAGCACCATTTGACTTTTTCAACGCAGAATTGGCTGAAATTGAGATCAGATGCCATATTGCGTTTGGAGAGCACCCTAATCCTAATCTCAGCCCTAACTCTAACCCTAGCCCTAACCCTAATGGGAAAATGGAAATAAATACATTTTTTTTAAATTTAATTATTTTTCCCTAACTAAGGGCATGATAAAGGGGGGTTTGATTTACTATTTATGGCGGGTTTTTATGCTTGGCAGCTGTCATACGCTAAAAGACGCTTTTTATTGTAAAAATAGTTTGCATCACCACATTTTGAGAGCTATAATTTTTCCATATTTTGACCCACCGAGTCATGTGAGGTCTTATTTTTTGCGGAACGTTTTTAGTGGTACCACTTTCGGGCACGTGACATTTTTTGATCGCTTTTTTATTCCTATTTTTGGGACGCAGAATGAACAAAAAACAGCATTTCAAAAATTTCTTTTGGGGGGGTGCGTTTACATCGTTCCGCGTGCAGTAAAATTGATATAGCGGTTTTATTCTTCGTGTCAGTACAATTACAGCGATACCTCATTTGTCAGATTTTTATGTTTTGGTGCTTTTATGAAAGGAAAACTCAACGATCACTGGGTTTTGGCCATTGCAGGTGAAAAGAGGAAGTCGGAAAACCAGGGGAAGAGTCTTGAGGAGATCATTTGCATATTCCCAGTGCCTTCTGGGATAGGTGAAGAGTCTCCGCGAGCTCAACGATCACTGGGTTTTGGCCGTTGCAGCTGAAAAGAGGAAATCGGAAAACCAGGGGAAGAGTCTTGAGGAGATCATTTGCATATTCCCAGTGCCTTCTGGGATAGGTGAAGAGTCTCCGCGAGCTCAACGATCACTGGGTTTTAGCCATTGCAGGTGAAAAGAGGAAGTCGGAAAACCTCATTTTTCATCGTTTTTAAGAAATCTCAAGATGGAAGAGGCCAGGAGCCATTTGGTGAGCTGCATTTCTTGCTACATGTTCACAGACTTACCAGTGGAAAAGCCAAACTTCACATGCCACAAATGCAAGCTTGTGTCCCTGTTGGAGGAAAAGTTGCAAAATCTCGAAGAGAGGTTAGCTACGTTAAAGATCATTAAGGAAGGTGAAGAGTTCTTGGACAGAGCAGAATTATCTCTTCATGTTACAGAAAGAGAAGAAATTCGAAGTGCACCTGAAGAAACAGAGGAATGGAGACATGTGACCCAGAGAAGCAGGAGGATCAGGAGGCAGTCAGCACCCATACTGCTCAGAAACCAGTACCAGGCTCTCATGCAGGAAAACGAAGAAATACATCAGGATAAGACTTTGCCAACAAACAGCAACCTTTCTCCTGGATGGAGAAAGAAAAATGTTGTGAAGAAGAAACGGAGAGTGGTGGTCATGGGGGATTCCCTGTTGAGAGGAACAGAGGCCGCTATCTGCAGACCGGATATAACTTCAAGAGAAATGTGCTGTCTTCCAGGTGCAAAAATTAAAGATGTGTCTGACAGGATATCAGGACTCTTCAGACCTACAGATGACTACCCATTCCTGCTACTACATGTGGGGACAAATGACACCGCAAGAAATGACCTGGAAACCATCTGCAGAGACTTTGAAGACTTAGGCAAGAAAGTGAAAGAACTGGGAGCGCAGGTGGTCTTCTCTTCCATCCTCCCAGTGGATGGCCATGGAACAAGGAGGTGGAATAAGATTCTGCAGGTGAACAACTGGCTACGTCGATGGTGCCGTCAGCAACGATTTGGATTTCTGGATCACGGAGTGAATTACTTATACGATGGACTACTTGCTAGAGATGGGGTGCACCTTACGAAGACTGGAAAGCATGTATTTGGAAGTCGCCTTGCTACACTTGTAAGGAGAGCTTTAAACTAGAACAACATGGGAAGGGAAGCAAAAGACCAGAAAAATCCATACACCTGACAAATGCTATTGAGAACTCTGCTATTAGAAGTGGAAAGGAAGAACAAAGACGAAAGAATCTAATTAATAAAAATATTGGAGAAAGAGAAACCAATCACAATCTAAAATGTTTCTATACTAATACACAAAGCATGGGCAACAAACAAGGAGAATTGGAACTACTAACACAGGAAAAGAAATATGATGTCATTGGAATCACTGAAACTTGGTGGGACAATACACATGATTGGAATACAAGACTAGAAGGATACAACTTATTTGCAAAAAACAGACTTGATAAACGAGGAGGAGGTGTCGCATTGTATGTTAGAAACGCGTATATCTGCACAGAGATTGAAGCTTCAGAGACTGGAAGTTCTGTGGAAACTGTTTGGGTAAGAATACAAGGACAGAACAATGGAAAGGACACCATTGTAGGCATTTACTACAGGCCGCCTGTGCAAGCTGAAGATATGGATGAACTCTTTATGCATCAAATGGCCAAGTTCTCCAAAAAATATGACATAGTTGTCATGGGAGATTTCAACTATCCAGACATTTGTTGGAAATCTCTCTCAGGCAAAACTAACAGGTCAAGGAAATTCTTATCCTCTCTTGCTGACAACTTTATCTTCCAAAAGGTAGGGGAGAAAACAAGGGGAACTGCTACCTTGGATCTAATCCTTATAAACAGGGAGGAAATGGTTGAGGAGGTAAAAGTGGCTGGGACCCTAGGAGGTAGCGACCATGCTATTTTAGAATTTTGGATAACTAGAGGAGGAAGACCTGTGAAGACTCATACGTCAAGGTTAGATTTCAGAAAGGCAGATTTTAAGGGTTTCAGAAAGAGAATTGGAGGGATCCAATGGCTGGATGTCATTAAAGACAAAAATGTCCAGGAAGGATGGGAAATCTTGAAAAATGAAATTCTCAAAGCACAGTTGTTAACAATTCCAAAAAGAGGGAAGAATAGGAAGCATTTAAGGAAACCAGGATGGATGAACACAGAACTTAAGCACATGCTAAAAAGGAAGGAAAAAATGTTTATAAAATGGAAAGAGGGAGGCATATCTAAAGAAGAATATAATGCTGTTTGCAGAACTTGCAGGGCACAAATCAGATTATCTAAAGCTGAAAATGAATTGAGGCTTGCAAGAGATGTCAAAAGCAATAATAAAGGATTTTGGGGATATGTCAAAAGTAAAAGAAAAGTCAAAGATGCTATAGGATTTTTACAGGATGAAAATGATGAAATGGTAAGACAGGATGTTGAGAAGGCTGAACTTTTAAATTCCTATTTTGCATCTGTTTTCTCTGAGAAAGGAAATGTAACATCAACTGTTATTCACTGTCCTATTAAGGGAATAGAAGAATCCAGGATATCTATAAACAGAAAGATAGTAAGGAAACACTTAGCTAACCTAAATGAATTCAAGTCTCCAGGACCAGATGAATTACACCCCAGAGTACTGAAGGAGATAGCAGAAGAAATTTTTGAACCCCTCTCCATAATCTTTGAAAATTCTTGGAGAACAGGAGAAGTGCCAGAAGACTGGAGAAGAGCAAATGTTGTTCCTATCTTCAAAAAGGGGAAGAAGGTGGACCCAGGCAACTATAGGCCGGTGAGTCTGACTTCTATACCAGGAAAGATCTTTGAACAAATTATTAAACAACATGTATGTCAATACCTGGATAAGAATGAAGTGATTAAACAGAGTCAGCATGGGTTTGTAACTAATAAGTCATGTCAGACTAACTTAATTTCCTTCTATGACGGTATCACTGATTGGGTGGATCAAGGAAATGCTGTAGATATAGTATATCTTGACTTCAGCAAAGCATTTGACAAAGTCTCTCATAAAATCCTTATTGAAAAAATGACTAAGTATGGAATGGACAAGGCAACTGTTAGGTGGATTCATAACTGGCTTAGTGATCGGACCCAAAGAGTGGTCGTAAATGGCTGCACATCCAGTTGGAAGAATGTCTCAAGTGGGGTACCACAGGGCTCTGTCCTGGGCCCTGTATTGTTCAACATCTTTATCAACGATTTAGATGAAGGAATTGAGGGTAATCTGATTAAATTTGCTGATGACACAAAGCTAGGAGGGATAGCTAATACTAGAGAAGAGAGAGAGAGGATTCAAAAAGATTTAAATAAACTGGAGAAGTGGGCAGCAACTAACAGAATGATTTTTAACAGGGAGAAATGCAAAGTACTACATCTGGGAAATAAAAATGAAAAAAGCATATACAGAATGGGAGGAATAGGGCTAAGTGACAGCACATGTGAAAAAGACTTGGGTATACTAATAGATCACAGACTGAATATGAGTCAACAGTGTGATGCAGCAGCAAAAAAGGCAAATGCAATTCTAGGATGTATTAACAGAA
Source organism: Dendrobates tinctorius (assembly GCF_039654945.1). Lineage (NCBI taxonomy): Eukaryota > Metazoa > Chordata > Amphibia > Anura > Dendrobatidae > Dendrobates > Dendrobates tinctorius. The sequence continues at coordinate 5,320,261 of NW_027361705.1, forward strand.
GCATACAGTCTAGATCACGTGAAGTCATTATTTCCCTCTACTCCTCTTTGGTCAGACCTCATCTGGAATATTGTGTCCAGTTTTGGGCACCACATTTTAAAAAAGACATCAACAAACTGGAGCAAGTTCAGAAAAGAGCGACCAGAATGGTGACCGGTCTGCAAACCCTGTCTTATGAGGAAAGGTTGCAGGATTTGGGAATGTTTAGTTTGCAAAAGAGAAGACTGAGAGGAGACTTAATAGCTGTCTACAAATATCTAAAGGGCTGTCACAATGTAGAAGGATCAACTTTATTCTCATTTGCACAAGGAAAGACTAGAAGCAATGGGATGAAACTGAAGGGGAGGAGACACAGATTAGATATTAGAAAAAACTTTTTGACAGTTAGAGTGATCAATGAGTGGAACAGGCTGCCACGAGAAGTGGTGAGTTCTCCTTCAATGGAAGTCTTCAAACAGAGGCTGGACAGACATCTGACTGGGATGATTTAGTGAATCCTGCTTTGAGCAGGGGGTTGGACCAGATGGCCCAGGAGGTCCCTTCCAACTCTACGATTCTATGATTCTATGATTCTATATAAAAAAATTATTTTTGCATCGCTTTATTCTGCAAGCTATACCTTTTTTATTTTTTCGCTGATGACACTGTGTGGCGGCTCGTTTTTTGTGGGACAAGATGACGTTTTCAGCGGTACCATGGTTATTTTTGTCCGTCTTTTTGGTCGCGCGTTATTGCACTTTTTGTTCGGCGGTATGTTAATAAAGCATTATTTTTTGCTTTGTTTTTTATTTTTATTTTTTAAGGGGTTCGCTAAAGGGGTTAACTAATGGGACAATTTTATAGGGCGGGTCGTTACGGACGCAGCGATACTAAATATGTGTGCTATTATGTATTTTTTTTATTTTATTTCCAAAAAATGAATTTATTAGGGAATATTTTTTTTTATTTATTTAGCGATTTTTTTTTTTTTTTTATAAATTATTTTTACCCTTTTTTTTTTTTTTAAAGCTTTATTACATTGTCCTAGGGGGGACATCACTGTCATGTGTCAGATCGCTGGCACTGCAGCAGGCTTCCTCCGCTCTGCAGGCAGTGAGGAAGCCAGCTCCCTGCAGGCCCCCGAAGGTCCCCGCCGCCATATTGGATCCGGGGACCTGCAGGGAAGGAGGCCCCCGCAACAGCGCTGCACATCGCGCTGCTGCGGGGGTCTCAGGGAAGCACGGAGGGAGCCACCTCCCTGCCGATGCTTCCCTAAACCCCCGGTACACTGCGATCGGGTTTGATTCATACCAGAATAAGGATGGGATTAATCATACCAGGAACGTGATGGTGCCAATCATACCAGGATGCGCCAAAAAGAAATGAATACTCATGGGCGAGGAATGCAGTGAATATTCAATTCTCTTTAGCAGCGGGAACAGGAGTTAGCCGGAGCCGCTGTCTCCTTCCTCGGTGACCTGCTGCTCCACCGAAACCACTCCCCCACCTCCCCACCACAGCCAGAGCTGGTACATCCTGACTGTAACACGCACCCCCCATTTCCAGGACGTCTCTCCTGACCGCATCACCAGGTTTTCCTTCTTATCCTTGATAGGGACAGGAACACAGAAGAGGTTAAATAGCCCCTCCCCACTAACACCCTTCAGTGTTTTTCCTGTCCCTATCAGGGACATACGCAGAGTAGCGCAGCGGTGCTTGGAGTACCTGTTGGGCTGGCGTGGAAGCGTCGGGACCCGGTGGAGCAGGAGCTCCCGGGACAAGCAGTGTCCTCCTGAGGGTTCCCTGGTGGAGGAGGCAGGCTGGAGGACCCTCAGTGCTGGGGTCGAGCTGGCTGCTCCCCGTTGGACCGCATCCCCTCAGAGGGCTCTGCGCTGTGCCAGCTGCTGCTCCAGTCTGCAGACACTGGCGCCTCGTGTCCTGGATTTCCGGCGCGCCGTGTCGTCGAGGGGCGCACCGGTGATGACTTCCAGGGGCGGGGCCAAGGAAATCATGGCGGCGCCCAGCGCGACGTGGTCCCGGGCAAAGAATCCCACCGAGGCCGGCATCGCATGGATTATGGCGCCCCGTGCATGGAGGGGCATCGGGAAAGGCGAGACCCGCACAGATCGGTGCACGGTGAGCGTGTGCAGCAGGGCAGCCACGTCAGGAGCAACAGCTGGGCTCAGAAGGAGGACGAATCAGATGTCTTGAAGCCGGGTAAGGCGACTACTTAAGACACTCTGACAGACACCACACTGACTCAGTAGAGATGGAAGGTGGTAGCCATCCAGACGTCCAGTCCCTAGAGCCAGCTCTGGACCATGTGAGTAAAGGGGTCACAGACACACAGGAACCTCTTTCATATATATCTTTATTTTGCAGGCCAAGGAAGCACCTAAGCAATCCACCTCGACCACCAGGAAGAAACCTAATAAATGCCCCCTATGCTCGGCCAAGCTCCCGTCGGGACATACAAAAAAATTACGTGAGGACTGCATATCAGGACTCCTCAGGAAGGAGTAGTCCTCTCTCCTGGACAATGAGATCTACGATACGAGAGGAGGTGCAGTCCACAGTCGCAGTGCTTGTACCAGCATAGTCCCCGCATTTTAAGAGGCCCAGATGGGAGCTGGAACAGAGTACTGAGGAAGGAGAGGTGTCAGACTACTCCGATCCTGATTCCGGCGAATGTTCCTCGGCAGCTCGTCCAGAAGATAACTCTTTTTTTCGCGGAAGACACGGACACACTCCTACAGGCAGTCCGAAATACAATGAATGTAGAAGATTCCACAGAACCACGAACAACCCAAGATGAGATGTTCGGAGGGCTGAGAGCCAGCAGAAGTACAGTATTTCCGGTTAATAAACATATAATAGCAATGATATTGGAAGAATGGGAAGAATCGGGGAAGAAACTGATAGTCCCTTTTGATCTGGTAGAGACAAAGGTGTGGGAGACAGTCCCAAAGATCGACATAACTGTAGGTAGAGTGTAAAAAAAAAACGGCTATCCCCTTCGAGGATTTGTCGGGCCTGAAAGATCTGATAGATAAGAGATCAGAGAAAGCCTGGGAAGCATCAGCAGCCGTTATGAAAACTGACATAGCAGCCACAGCGGTAGCCATAATCAATAAGCTTATGGGTGAGCGAGCTAGAAGACCAAATTAGAAACAAAACCCCCAGAGAGGAGATCCTAAAATCACTACCTCTCCTGAGAATGGCTACCGACTTCATGGCGAACGCCTCGGCAGAATCAGTCCGTTTTGCCGCAAGAAATAATGCCCTGTCTAATGCAGCATGTCGAGCGCTGTTGCTGAGATCTTGGACATGAGACACTCAGTCAAAAAACAAACTGTGCTCTATACCCTTCTCAGGACTCCACGTTTTTGGACTCATATTGGACAAGATACTCGAGAAAGCTTCTGACAAAAAGGGCTTTCCGGAGGAAAAGCCAAAACGAATGGCCTTTTTTCGGAGGACACGCTCCCATCCCAGACAGGACTATAGGGGAAAGGGAGAGTCCAGTAGGGTGAGCTACCCAAAAGGAGGAAGAGGGAGAAATTCTCAGGAGCAGAAGGCAAGACCTACCAGAGAATGACACCAGGAAGATAGGAGTGAGACTCCGGTACTTCCAAAACAACTGGCAGGATATTACCCAGAACCCATGGATTCGGAATACGGTCACAGAAGGTTACAAAATCGAGTTCACCGAGCGACCGCCCAGGAGAAACTGCGTAATCCAGACCCAGTCTCAGGTGACCCACCAAAGACTGTTAAGACGTACGAGACCTAATGGAGATAGGGGTCATAACTCTGGTTTCCCATGCTCAGAGATTTCAGGGTCACTACTCAACATTATTCTCCATAAAAAAAACAGGAGGAGAATACCGAACCATAATAAATCTAAAACCACTAAATCAGTGGGTGACCTACAAAAGATTCAAGATGGAATCTCTGAAAGCATACCATTAACCCCTTCCTGACATCCGACGTACTATCCAGTCCACGGTACCCGGGCCCGTATGACCGTGGATGGGATAGTATGTCTACCGCGATCAGCGGCGCCCACGTGGTGAGCGCCGCTTATCGCGGCCGGGTGTCAGCTGATTATCACAGCTGACACCCGGCACAATGTGTCAGGGGCGGTCACGGACCGCCCCCGACACGTTAACCCCTTGCACACCGCGATCAAACACGATCGCGGTGTACCGGGGGTTAAAGGGAAGCATCGGCAGGGAGGGGGCTCCCTCCGTGCTTCCCTGAGCCCCCAACGGCAGCGCAACGTGCAGCGCTGCTGCGGGGGGCTCCTTTCCTCCAGGCCCCGAATCCAAGATGGCGACGGGGGCCTTCGGGTGCCTGAGGAAGCTGGCTTCCTCAGTGCCTGCAAAGCGCAGGCATGAGGAAGCCTTCTGCAGTGCCTGTGTCAGATCGCTGATCTGTCACAGTGATCTGTGATGTGACAGATCAGCGATCTGTCACAGGACAGTGATGTCCCACCTGGGACTATTTAATAAAGTAAAAAAAAAAATAAAAAAAAGTGTAAAAATAATTAAAAAAAAATCGCCAAATATATTAGAAAAAAAAAAAAATATTCCCCCAATAAATCCATTTTTTGGAAATAATAAAAAAACAAAACAAAAGTACACATATTAGGTATCGCCGCGTCCGTAACGACCCGCCCTATAAAACTGTCCCATTAGTTAACCCCTTTAGCGAACCCCTTAAAAAATTAAAATAAAAAACGAAGCAAAAAATAATGATTTATTATCATACCGCCAAACAAAAAGTGTAATAACGCACGATCAAAAAGACGCATATAAATATCCATGGTACCGCTGAAAACGTCATCTTGTCCCGCAAAAAACGAGCCGCCACACAGCATCATCAGCGAAAAAATAAAAAAGTTATAGCTCGCTGAATAAAGCGATGCAAAAATAATTATTTTTTATATAAAATAGTTTTCATTGCATAAAACCGACAAAAACATAAAAAAAGACCTAAATGAGGTATCGCTGTAACCGTACTGACGTGAAGAATAAAACCTCTTTATCAATTTTACCGCACGCGGAACGGTGTAAACGCACCCCCCCAAAAGAAATTCATGAAACGCTGGTTTTTGTTCATTCTGCGTCCCAAAAATCGGAATAAAAAGCGATCAAAAAATTCCACGTGCCCGAAAATGGTACCAATAAAAACGTCAACTCGTCCCGCAAAAAAATAAGACCTCACATGACTCAGTGGGTCAAAATACGGAAAAATTATAGCTCTCAATTAAAAAGCGTCTTTTAGCGTGCGACAGCCGCCAAACATAAAAACCGCCATAAATAGTAAATCAAACCCCCCGTTATCACCCCCTTAGTTAGGGAAAAATAATAAAATAAAAAAAATGTATTTATTTCCATTTTTCCATTAGGGTTAGGGCTAGGGGTGTGTTGGGGTAGGGTTAGGTTAGGGTTAGGTTAGGGTTAGGGCTAGGGTTAGGGCTAGGGTTAGGGCTAGGGGCGTGTTGGGGTTCGGGTTGGAGTTAGAATTGGGGGTTTCCACTGTTTGGGCACATCAGGGGCTCTCCAAATGCAACATGGCGTCTGATCTCAATTCCAGCCAATTCTGAGTTGAAAAAGTCAAATGGTGCTCCTTCCCTTCCAAGCTCTGCTATGCGCCCAAACAGTGTTTTACCCCCACATGTAGGGTATCAGCCTACTCAGGACAAATTGCAAAACAATTTTTGGGGTCCAATTTCTCCTGTTACCCTTAGGAAAATAAAAAATTGGGGGCAAAAATATCATTTTTGTGGAAAAAAATGATTTTTTTATTTTCACGTCCGAGTGTTATAAACTTCTGTGAAGCACTTGGGGGTTCAAAGTGCTCACCACACATCTAGATAAGTTCTGTGGGGGGTCTAGTGTCCAAAATGGGGTCACTTGTGGGGAGTTTCAATAGTTTAGGTACATCAGGGGCTCTCCAAACGCACATGACACCCGCAGACCATTCCATCAAAGTCTGCATTCCAAAACGTCACTGCTTCCCTTCCGAGCCCCGACGTGTGTCCATACAGTAGTTTTCTCCCACATATGGGGTGTCAGCGTACTCAGGACAAATTGGACAACAACTTTTGGGGGTCCAATTTCTCCTGTTACCCTTGGGAAAATGAAAAAATTGGGGACTAATTGATCATGTTTGTGAAAAAAAATACGATTTTTTTATTTTCATGCCCGGGTATTATAAACTTCTGTGAAGCCCTTGGGGGTTCAAAGCGCTCACCACACATCTAGATAAGTTCCTTAGGGGGTCTCGTTTCCAAAATGGGGTCACTTGTGGGGGTTTCCACTGTTTAGGTACATTAGGGGTTCTCCAAAGGCAACATGACACCCGCAGACCATTCCATCAAAGTCTGCATTCCAAAACGTCACTACTTCCCTTCCGAGCCCTGACGTGTGTCCATACAGTAGTTTTCTCCCACATATGGGGTATCAGCATACTCAGGACAAATTGGACAACAACTTTTGGGGTCCAATTTCTCCTGGTACCCTTGGGAAAATAAAAAAATGGTGACTAAAAGATCATGTTTGTGGAAAAAATACGAATTTTTTATTTTCACGCCCGGGCGTTGTAAACTTCTGTGAAGCACTGGGGGGTTCAAAGTGCTCACCACACATCTAGATAAGTTCCTTGGGGGGTCTAGTTTACAAAATGGTGTCATTTGTGGGGGGTTTCCACTGTTTAGGTACATTAGGGGCTCTCCAAAGGCAACATGACACCCGCAGACCATTCCATCAAAGTCTGCATTCCAAAACGTCACTATTTCCCTTCCGAGCCCCGACGTGTGCCCATACAGTAGTTTTCTCCCACGTATGGGGTATCAGCATACTCAGGACAAATTGGACAACAACTTTTGGGGTCCAATTTCTCCTGGTACCCTTGGGAAAATAAAAAAATGGTGACTAAAAGATCATGTTTGTGGAAAAAATACGAATTTTTTATTTTCACGCCCGGGCGTTGTAAACTTCTGTGAAGCACTGGGGGGGTCAAAGTGCTCACCACACATCTAGATAAGTTCCTTAGGGGGTCTAGTTTCCAAAATGGTGTCATTTGTGGGGGGGGTTCCACTGTTTTGGTACATCAGGAGTTTTCCAAACGCGACATGGTGTCCGATCTCAATTCCAGCCAAAAACGTCAAATGACGCTGCTTCCCTTCCGAGCTCTGCCATGCGCCCAAATAGTGGTTTACCCCCACATGTGGGGTATCAGCATACTCAGGACAAATTGCACAATAACTTTTAGGGTCCTGTTACCCTTGGGAAAATAAAAATTGGGGTGAAAAGATAATTTTTGTGGAAAAAATATGATTTTTTAATTGTACCGCTGTACGTTATAAACTTCTGTAAAGCCCTTGTGGGTTCAAAGTTCTCACCACATATCTAGATAAGTTCCTTGGAGGGTCTAGTTTCCAAAATGGGGTCACTTGTAGGGGGTTTACACTGTTTAGGTACATCAGGGACTCTCCAAACGTGACATGGCGTCCAATCTGAATTCCAGCCAATTTTGCATTGAAAAAGTCAAACGGCGCTCCTTCCATTCTGAGCTCTGCCATGCGCCGAAACAGTCGTTCCCCCCCACATATCAGGTATCTGCGTACTCAGGACAAATTGCACAATAACTTTTGCAGTTCAATTTCTCCTGTTACCCTTGGTAAAATAAAAAAAATTGAACCTGAAGTATTTTTTTTATGAAAAAAAGTTAGATGTTCATTTTTTTTTTAAATATTCAAAAAAATTCCTGTGACGCACCTAAAGGGTTAATAAACTTCTTGAATGTGGTTTTGAGCACCTTAAGGGGTGCAGTTTTTAGAATGGTGTCACTTTTGGGTATTTTCTATCATGTAGACCCCTCAAAGTGGCTTCAAATGTGATGTGGTCCTAAAAATAAAATGGTGTTGTAAAAATGAGAAATCGCTGGTCAACTTTTAACCCTTATAACTTCCTAACAAAAAAAAATTTTGGTTCCAAAATTGTGCTGATGTAAAGTAAACATGTGGGAAATGTTAGTTATCAAGTTTTTTGTGTGCCGTATCTCTGTGATTTAAGGGCAAAAAAATTCAAAGTTGGAAAATTGCGAAATTTTCAAAATTTTTGCCAAATTTCCGTTTTTCTCACAAATAAACGCAAGTTATTTGAATGAAATTTTACCACTAACATGAAGTACAATATGTCACGAGAAAAGAATGTCAGAATCACCGGGATCCATGGAAGCGTTTCAGAGTTATGACCTCATAAAGGTACAGTGGTCAGAATTGTAAAAATTGGCCCGGTCATGAACGTGCAAACCACCCTTGGGGGTGAAGGGGTTAATAAAGAAGGACTCCGTCATGAGCATCCTAGATTTAAAAAGTGCCTATTATCATGTGCCCATCCACATATCTCACCAGAAATTCCTCAGGTTCGTGATAAAAGGTCACGGGAGGATACAGCACTACCAATTCCGTTGCTTACCATTCGGACTCGCCTCGGCGCCCTGGATCTGTACAAAGCTTATAGCTTAGATCATGGCCCATCTAAGGGAAAGAAATACCCTCATTATACCGTACTTGGATGACCTGCTGCTAGTGGCAGACTCTCCACAACAGATGGAGCAGGACCTTGCATCCACCGTATCAATCCTACAGAACCTAGGATGGGTAATAAACTGTGGAAGAAGTCAAGTCTAAGACCACAAAGAGAGAAAGTGTTTCTTGGAGTCATACTAGACTCGGGGAAAGAATGTTCCTTCCTTCCCCTGCACAAACAGCAGGCGATCAAACAAGAGGTCCAGAGACGCAAGTGCATCTCCATAAGGAAGGCCATGAGAGTCCTGGGTCTCATGACTTCATGCATCTCCAGTGTACAGTGGAACCAATTTCATTCAAGAATCTTGCAAAAAGAAGTCTTGGCGACCTGGGACGGCAAAGAAGCATCACTGGACAAAAACATGAGACTCTCCGAGGAAGGAAAGCAGTCCCTGTCCTGGTGGATGTACACACAAAACCTCGGAAAAGGAAGACGCTGGAGACTGTTGCCATGTACAAGCATCACTACCGACGCCAGTCTCAGAGGTGGGGGGCTCACATGGAAGGTTGATACCTCCAAGGGACATGGGGCCCATCAACCGGTCCTCGAATTACAAAGAGCTCAGAGTGGTCTGGGAGGCACTAAAGACATGCCAAGAAGAACTGAGGGGTCAGAATGTCAAGATCTTCTCGGACAACTCAACTACTATTGCCTTCCTCCAACATCAAGGAGGCCCCAGACACCGTCACCTATAGGATCTAGCACAGAAAATCTTTCCCTGGGCAGAACAGACAATAACATCAATTACGGCAGTCCACCTGAAGCGATCCAGAAATCAGGTAGCGGACTACATGAGCAGAGAGGAGGTCCAATCTTCAGAATGGTCACTAAGCGAGGAGGTCTTCAGACAGCTATCCCAACACGGGGACACCAGAAATCGTTTTTTTCGCCACAAAGAAAAATTCAAAAACAAAGAAATTATTTTCTTTCAACCCAGCAGACAACCCAACAGGATTAGACGCTTTGGCTCAGGAATGGAACATAGAGCTTGCTTACGCGTTCCCGCCACTCCCTCTTATACCAAGGGTCTTAAAAAAGATCCATGAAAGCAGAGCATCAGTTATGTTGATTGTTCCTTTCTGGCCCTAAAGAAGCTGGTTCTCCCTACTAAAATGGATGGCACGGGAAGATCCGATACTACTACCAGCGAGACGGGACCTTTTAACTCAAGGACCCCTAGTACACCAGAGACCAGAAAAGCTACAGCTATCGGCCTGGATCCTGAGGCGAAGATCCTAAAATCAAAGGTACTCTCTGACCCAGTAATATCTACTATGCAGAATAGTAGGAAGCCGGTAACCGCCATATACCGAAAAATCTGGAAGACATTCTGTTCTCAATGTAAGGCGACAGTGTCAGTCATCCTGGGTCCAAATATTCCTCATATTCTCGACTTTCTCCAGGTAGGCTTTGATAAAGGACTTAGGCCTAGTATGCTGAAAGTACAAGTGTCAGCCTTAGGGTCATACTTTGACTTTCCCTTAGCCAATCATCCCTGGGTAGTGAGGTTCAGAAAAGCCACACAGTGTATGAGACCCACAATCCGTAGCTTGATACCACCTTGGGATCTTAGCTTGGTCCTAAATGAGCTACTCAAGAATCCATACGAACCACTAGAGCAGGCTCTCTTAAAGTCAGTGACATTTAAAACCCTATTTCTAGTAGCAATAACTACGGCTAGAAGCATAGGGGAAATTCAGGCCCTGTCTATAGAGCAACCATATTTAAAGATCCAGGAAGACTGAATCGTCTTAAAATTAAATCCGGCCTTTCTTCCCAAGGTGATTACAGATTTCCACCGGAGTCAAGAAAGTGCTACCTGCTTTCTGCCAGAATTACAACAACAAGAAAGAACGCTCTCTCCACCTCTTGGATGTTAAAAGAGCCGCCCTCCAATATTTAGAGCTCACAAAAGACTGGAGAGTAGACTCTAACCTCTTTATCCAGATGGCAGGCAAAAACAGACGGAAGAAGTCATCGAAAGCTACCCTGGCTAGATGGATGAAGTCAACTATCAGTGCAGCATATGTGTCGGCGGGGGAGACTCCGCCAGAAAACCTTAGGGCCCATTCTCTAAGACCCATATCTGCCTCATGGGCAGAGAGCAGGAGCATCCATGGACCAGATACGCAAGGCCGCAACCTGGTCTAAGTTTAATACTTTTTGCAAGCATTATAAATTAAATGTTACGGCCAATTGTCATGAACTCAGTGCGGGTTTGACTCGCACACGTGGGGTTAATGTCTGGAACCAGTGCTGATGACTGGCATTTCTGGGGTTAAAGGTTGTTATCCCAGTGCAGGCTTACCTGCACACCTGGGGCTATGATTGTGGCCTCTCCCTGGTTCTGGGAGAGGCTTCTTATAGCCTCAGGACGCTCCCATCCCCGTCAGTTATACTTTCGCCCTTGTCATTGTGTGGTGACCCCTGAGTATGTTTGTGCTGTGTTCTGGTTGCTTGATTCTCTGTGTACGACTCGGTCTGTTCTCTGGATATTGCTTAGGATTCTGCTTGGTACCTTCTATGTCTGTTTGGTTTCGACTTCTGCTTGGCCCTGACTATCCGTCCTGTCTCATCCCTGGTACTTTACTGATTTCTCTGTGTATGACCTCCGTTTTGCCTGACTGAGTATTTCTGTATAGTGTCCTGCCATCTCTGAAAGCAGGACGCTAAGCCCCGCCCCCTTGCAGTCACATGACAGTAGGTCCTGTGACTGCTTGCTAAACTTCAGCGTCCACAGGTCCTGTGTATCTCTACTTTCCGGCTGTACCTGACCCCGGGCCCCCCTACAGTGCGGTTGAGTCCCTGCTCAGCGGAGGCTGCACGCCGGCGCTGACAGGATCCTGACACCAATCTTCAAACAGCCTTACATATATATGTAATCGATATTACATAGTGTATTACATATTTACAACTTATTACCGTTTTTTGTGTTCTAAAGTTGTATTCCAATAAATATGTTCTATCTAAATATCTTGATTATTGTATCATAAAAATCATTTAATGTCTGATGTTCACATTGTTCTACAATACATTTTTCACTTAAATATAAGCAATATATGTGGGAGTCGGAGTCGTGGAGTCAGAGTTGGAGTCGAAGTCGCAGGTTTGGCTTACCGACTCCACAGCCCTGCCTCCTGGTGGTGCTGTCATGATGGACTTCTGAAAATACCATTACCGGTAGGACTAATTCCTACTTTCTCTAGTCACGTTCCACGACAGCTACATCGGAGGATGTCTTCCCCGCCCTAATAGGGGACAGGAACAGGAAGAGGTTAAATACCCCTCCCCTTCCTGCAACTACCAGTGTTTTCCTGTCCCCTATGGGCATGAAGAGGTCTACGATGGTGCTGCCGTGGCCGGCGATCGGGAGCACCCCACGCCCAGTATCAACTGGGATACCTGTCAGATGCCGGGCAGCCGAGGTCGGGGGCCTTGCTCTCCTCCGGTGGCTGCTCCCGTCTCCGCCTGCATGGTGGGACTCGGGACTCTCCCGCCTCTCCTGTGCCTCCTTCGGGGGTAAAGCGAGGAGGTGATGTGCGCGCCGGGGTCCTCCAGATAGCTCCCCGGCTTCCTCCTCCTCCGTGCTGCCGGTTCCCGGGGGCTCGCGCTGGCCGGGGATGGGATGGCGTTCCTCCACTTTGGGCGTTACTGGGATTTCCACGGGGGCACGCATCGCTTAGGGGCGCGCATCACTTCCGGTCTGTCCCTATGCGTTCCACGGTGGAGGGCGCGTTACTCCTAGGACCGGCGGTCACATTCTGGGGCGTCCTCATGTGGTTCCCCCATTGGGCCAAAGGGAGGAGGAGGTGCACAAACAACGCTGGACCCTCAGTCTTCAAGGTTCGGGTGAGGAGATCACCAGGTAAGACACCTGTCTGACACTGACTGTAGACGGCTTGGACGGTGACAAGCCCTCTCTCTGCATCGGCAGAGCCCAGTGTACCCCCTCCTACTGTAAGTAGCAGGTGTCGGCCCTGGATATCCAGTATTATTTACTAAAATGGGGAGAGAAAAGGTCTCTGACCCTATGAGAACCAGCCACAAGTGTAAAATGTGTGCTGCCAGACTCCCTCGACATACGGGGAAAGCTCTGCCCGTCCTGTACAGAGAGGTCCTTCGCGCTGAGCAGCCCTCTCCTGGATAGCATCAAATCCCTCATAATACAGGAGGTTCACTCCTCCATGGCTCCCTTCTCCCAGACCGCCTCCCTCTAGGAGGAGGAAGAAAGCTCTGATAGAATCTGACTCAGACTCAGACAAAATTCAGTCCTCGGATTCAGAGGACGCTCAGGAGATCGAGGGTTCCTCTTCCACATCCACCCCTAAAACCAGGGAACAAGAAATATCACTTGGTTCCGTGAATGTGGGTGAGCTAATCAGTATGGTTAAGAGCACCATAGGGGTGGAGGAGGAAGAAGTTAAGATACACAGTACAGGATGAGATGTTGGGCTGAAGCCCAAAGAAGGTGTCCTGTACACGAGAACGTACAGAATCTGATCCTCCATAAAAGGAGGCCTCTATATATATATATATATATATATATATATATAAAAAAGCCTATCCCTTTGAGGGCTCCTCCCAGCTCAAAGATCCAATGGATCCGGGAAAATATATATATATTTGAGAGCTTATTAAGGAAGTTCTGGGACACCTCTACAGATCTGCTAGAAGCTAATATGGCTTTCACATGCCCTGTCTCTGTGATTACGCACAGACTCAGGGCACCTTAGGGGGAAAGATACCTGATGCCCTACCCCTACTGCAGAAAGCAACGAGGTTCCTAGTCGATGCTTCCGCTGGCGGTCGCTATACAACTTGAGACCTGGCCGGGACCAGGAAGACCAGCCTGTAATAAGCAGGTCTTGGGTAATTCTTTAATGCACGGCTCTTCTAGGCTGAGCGTGACTGCTCTCGCCAGGTCCGGGTAGCCGCAAAAGCTGGTGTCCTTTCTAACTCCTCTAGAAAAGTGCCCTGGTTAAAATCCTAAGGGAGGCGACTTATCTCCAAATGGTGCGCCATCCCCTTCCAGGGCCACTATGGGTTCAAGCCTGTCCTGGATAACATCCTGGACACAGCTTCGGACAAAAGGATCTCTTCCAAAACGTAGAAATCCTAGGAGACGGATTTTTCATCCCTCCCGTGACCAAACCTCTGTCAACAGCTAATCTAAGCTGAATTTGCATGCCCTCATCAGATCACAGCCGCTAAGCAGCTTGAGGCTGGGCCATTACCGGCATGAGAGACTGGCGGGGAATCCCTGGTCCTGTTGACATACTCAGGAAAAGTATAGGGAGGGCAAGGGCAGGAACTTCCTTGTCACTAACCATCAACAGACCCCAGATAAGCAATGACGCCCGGTTGGGGGTCGTCTCTCGCTCTTTTTCACCAGCTGGCAGTCCATCTCCACAAATCAGTGGGTCCCACCATACCATACGAGATGGACTAAAAATTGGGTTCGAGAGTCCTTCCCCGTAATGCTTAGGGGGAAACCTCCCTACAGCCTCCACACCTTCAGGGCTCCTTACCAAGAGATCTGCTCCGGTAGAACGCGCGGGTGCCAAAGCGGGGAAGGACACGGCCATTACGCACATCCCTTTCTGGTGCGGAAACCATCAGATAAGAACTGAATCAACATAAACCTGAAGCCATTAAACGAATCGGTCCGGTACAGGCAATTCAAAATGGAGTCAATCAGAGGCAGTTCCGCTCATCGGACAGAGCTGGGTAATGGCAATCGTAAGCTGAAGGGTGCATATTACCATGTGCCAATCCATCCGACCACGTTTCTCTCCAAGATCATGGCGGAAGCAGTGATTTTCAGCCGGCGCCAGGGGATAGGCGTTATCCCATATCTGGATGACTTCCTCCTCTCTATACCATCTATCTCATGTCAGAAGATGGACGTAGGACAGACCCTGGGGATATTAAGATCCCTGGGTTGGATACCGAACCTGGTCTATCCCTCCACGAGAAGGAAGCTTCTGGGAGTTCTCTCAGGCTCAAAGGGAAAGACATCCTTCCTACCTATGGTTTGTCAGGTCGACCTTGTCCACCAAGAACCTGGTTCAGGACTAGCGGGCACTGACCCTCAGAATCAATGTATGCTCTAGGATCTCGACTCACATGCACCGAGGCGGTTTCTTGGGCTCAGGCCCACACCCAAATTCTACAAAGCCACGTACTTTTACTTTCCAGGATCCGCCTGGCCTACGTGGCTACAAATTCCATTGTCCTGATGGATTCCCCCTCACTGGTCAGGTTAAACCGGCCCTGAGGTGGTGGTTGAACTACCGAAATCTTCAGAAGGAGTCAGCCGGATTCAGTTTCCCCTGAAAACACTCCGCTCAGATGCTAGCCAACGAGGCTGGGGCGCAGTAGTAGAGAGATCCTATTTTCAGGAGCGATGGCTACCAAGCATCAGCACCAGTTCCTCAAATCTGAGACAATTGAAGGCGGTAGGGAAAGCGCTAAAAGACATCATCATCGCTAATTCAAAATCGTCACGTCTGCATCTATTCGGACAACATGACCACAGTGGCCTATCTCCAGCCAAGGGGGTATGGAGTACGCCGGCCTGAAGGCAGTAGCAGCAAGGATCTTCTCCTGGTCAGTGCGTCTGAAAGGATCAGACAACACCCAGGCAGATTTCCTCATTCGAGAAGATGTTCATCCGGAGGAGTGGCGCCTGGACCAGACGGTATTCGTGTCCCTAGCCTCAAGATGGGGCGGAGGTGGACCTAGTCGCCAACAGGCAAAATGGGTATTCGTCTCCCTCAACCACATGGACGGAGTGCAAGGAATAGGTGCCCTTCACCCAATGGTGGGATTCCAACCTCGTATATACCTGCCCACCCATACCGATGCGGGCAAAAAACATCTCAGGAAATCCAGACGGACTGAATTCCCACAATACTAATTACCCCGCTGTGGCCCGGAAGAAGTGGTACAGTGCCCTACCTGCCATGGCCCAGGAAGGTCCTGGCTTCTGCCCCAAAATGGGCGACCTCCTTCACCAAGGTCCTCTGCTACACCCGGATGTAGGCAAAGGGAACCTGGCAGCATGGTGATTGGGGCCGAATTCCTAAGAGCCAAATGGCTTTCGGATAGGGTAATCCAAACCCTTCAGGAAAGCCAAAAACCAAATAACCAAGTCCATCTATGCCAAGGTCTGGAAAAGGTTTAGGTTTACGCCCTGGTGCTCTCCAGGCACCCCTGATCCCTTACATCTCATTGCAGCACAGACCCTAGATGTTTACAAAAGGTCTGGAACAGGGCCTTATCCCCAGCACACTAAAGGTATAAATATCAGCTCTTAGCACCTTTTTGATTTTGACCTGGCCAGCCACCGCTGGATCCTACGGTTTATGGCTTCGGCAGCCGGGATTCATCCTATACTCCGCAGTCAGGGGCCTCCTTGGGATCTCAACACCGTGCTCAAACCTAAGATCCACTGAGCCTCAAGGTTCCTTGACCATGGAAACCTAACCCTTTAACCGTCCTCTTAGTCGCAATTACTGCGGCTAGACGTATAGGAGAATTGCAGGCCCTGTCAATTCAAGAAGCTTACCTTGCAATCATTACAGATAATATTATCCTGAGATTAGATCACGCCTTTCTACTCAAAATTTCATAGGGATCAGGACATGGTACTGTCCTCATTCGGTCCAAGCTCTTCCAACCCTAAAGGGGGTTTTACACAAAGCGATATCGCTAGTGATATCGCTATAACGTCACTGATTTTGTGACGTTATAGCGATATCGCTATGTGTGATACTTACCTCCGACCGGCTCCCCCGCTGTCCATCGCTGATCGCGCGAGAATGTCCGGCTCCTTTTCTTGTCGTCCGCTTCCTGCTGGGCTTCCTGCTGTGACGACGAGCGACGCGTGGAGACGGGCGGGAGGACGTCAGGATCGCTGTGTGTGAAAGGTGAGTATCGTGCCCTGCGTCACTGCTGCATCGCTGTGAGGTCTGCCTGTGTGACAGCTCAATAGCGATCATTTAGCGATGCACCAGCGATCCTGACCGGGTCGGATCGCTGGTGCATCGCTAAATGTAAAAGGGCCTTAAGGAAGAGACCTTCCACACTCTCGACATTTGCAGAGTGGTCCTGTCTACCGACAATAGAGTGAGGCCTAGCGGATTCACGAGAATTTATTCATCCAGTTCTCAGGACGAAATAAGGCAAGAAGGCGTTAAAGAACACGATCGCGAATTGGATCACGCAATCTATCTGCCTGACTTGCGCATCACAGAAGCTGGCTCCACCCGCCTCACTGAGGGCACATTCTACCTATGCGACAGCAACATCATGAGCAAAAGGGGAATGCTTCATCAGAGCAGTTATCCAGAACCGCCCCTGGTCGTCCATCCACACGTTCACCAGGCGTTACAGGCTAAATTTCAATGGGTATTTAACATTTGGCAGACGAGTGCTGCAGGCCGTGATTCCCCCCCCCTAGAAAAATTAGCTGTTGGTATTACGCCGATGTAGCTGTCGTGGAAGGTGACTAGAGAAAATAGAATTAGACTTACCGGTAATTCGGTTTCTTGGAACCTTCCACAACAACACTAATTTCCCTCCCTATCTGATATTCTTATTGGATGATTCCTGCACTGTTCATACTGGTGTCCAGCAAAACACTGGTAGTTGCAGGAAGAGGAGGGGTATTTAACCTCTTCCTGTTCCTGTCCCCTATTATGGCGGGGAAGACATCCTCCGATGTAGCTGTCGTGGAAGGTTCCTAGAAACCGAATTACCGGTAAGTCTAATTCTATTTTTCCTCCACATTTTGGGTGGAAAAAAATGCGTCTTATAGTCTGAAAAATATGATACATTACTAACTTGTATTTTAAGATATAACTTATAAAGCTGAAAAAACTATTAAAACCATACATATACAATACACATACGTTATTCTGGTCCAGTTTGGTTACATATTTTGTACAACAAAGGTAGTGACCTTAGAGGAAAATTCTTTATTCCAAGTACCATCTGTTAATATATTACTGAAGCAATTTATTAGCGCAAAAGAGAATTCAAAGGTGTTGAGTTGAAACCCTATCAATTGTTGTTTTGTTTTGATGCGTTCTGGTTTGGGGAATTTGCAGTACATGGTAAAGTGGTGGGTATATCACCAATTCAATATTTTGTCGTCAAGGTAAGCAAAGCCATCTTGTCCTTATACTTGTCCACTAGCATTTTTTACTTCATTGGGACCTGCTCTCAATTTCTCAGCAGAGTCCCTGAGCAGTTTGTGACCTAGTGAGACCCTTGTTTTATTTTTTTTATTTTTTTTTTTTTGGGGGGGGCATTCAGTGGGTTTTATTCAATTCTCTCCCTTCATACCCTGACATACTCTTGGCTAGTTTATACATTTTGCTTCTGTACTCTCTACACAGCAGTTATCATCTGAAGTCCTATCCCCACATGTAGTATGTGTAATAATATTAGCAATTACCTCCTATTAGAAATGTAGTATAGTTCTTTTCATTCGCTATGTTGCCTACCTCATATGCAGTGTGCTGAAATAGCTGAGGTGTCCAAGGTTCTGACCACTCATATACTGACAATTAGCGGTTAATCGTCTGAACCATGGATACCTAAGCTACTGCAATGCCCTGTACATGAAGTAAGCAACACAGCAAATCAGAAAAGCTATATTACTTTTCTAATTAATTTGATGTATTTGCTAATATTAATATTGTTAAACCCACTATATATTGGGTTATTATCTTGGAGATGGGAACACCACTTTAAGCTTTTTTTAAACTGAATTAAGGATGTAGACTTTTTATCAAATTTGTTGCTGACGTTATCAATGAACAGTCTAATTTTGAATAGTTTGGGTCATGTCATGGTGAACCCTGCTTTGTTATAATGAAAAAATGTCCTGAGTCATACTCTTACAAAAGGAAAAAAAAAAGGAGCCAAATGTGGTTTATCTGCACTAATGTTATGCAATCAAGATACCGATGAAAGTATAATAATAAAGGATTTTTTATTCCTGATCTTCCAGTCAACTCGTTTCAAAGTCATTATTTCCCTCTACTCCTCTTTGGTCAGACCTCATCTGGAATATTGTGTCCAGTTTTGGGCACCACATTTTAAAAAAGACATCAACAAACTGGAGCAAGTTCAGAAAAGAGCGACCAGAATGGTGACCGGTCTGCAAACCCTGTCTTATGAGGAAAGGTTGCAGGATTTGGGAATGTTTAGTTTGCAAAAGAGAAGACTGAGAGGAGACTTAATAGCTGTCTACAAATATCTAAAGGGCTGTCACATTGTAGAAGGATCAACTTTATTTTCATTTGCACAAGGAAAGACTAGAAGCAATGGGATGAAACTGAAGCGGAGGAGACACAGATTAGATATTAGAAAAAACTTTTTGACAGTTAGAGTGATCAATGAGTGGAACAGGCTGCCACGAGAAGTGGTGAGTTCTCCTTCAATGGAAGTCTTCAAACAGAGGCTGGACAGACATCTGACTGGGATGATTTAGCGAATCCTGCTTTGAGCAGGGGGTTGGACCAGATGGCCCAGGAGGTCCCTTCCAACTCTACGATTCTATGATTCTATGATTCTATGATTCTAGACTACTACTTCAGGACACAAACCATATATATATTTATATCTATATGTGAGTGTGTGTAATAAATATATATATATATATGTATATATATATATATATATATACCGACCTGTGGATCTACAGCAGCTGTTTCATGCGTATTCATGGTTGTGTGTCACACAACCTTATCAGGTTAGCATAATTTTATTTGACATCATTGTTATTCTCAGATAACTGAAGTGCTAAATAAAATGTCCATCTATGACATTGGTGATTTTCTGGTTTTCCCACTATTCCTATGTGAAGCACAAGTCTCAACACTTGGTCATTTCAACCATATCTTTTGGGGTCCAATTAACAAATGATAGTTGGTTTTGGGCAAGACATTGCTGAGCATACAAATTAGTCTGGGCCACCATGAGATAAACAAAATATTTAGAGAATAAAGATGTTTTAGGGTGCTTCCTTTTAGAGGATCCTTGACCCAATTTGAAATAAGGTGGGTTATATAGCTAAAGGACTAAGTATCTCCGATGTTGAATCGGATTATATTTTTTGTCTATGTGCAGCAAATAAAAAAACTTTACAAAAGACCAATAGATAATAAAAACGTATTAACCCTTTCCTGACATCTGACGTACTCTCCCGTCCATGGGACCCGGGCCCCTATGCCCGTGGACGGGATAGTACGTCATAGTGGTCAGCGGCGCTCACGTGGGGAGCGCCGCTGATTGCGGCTGGGTGTCAGCTGATTATCACAGCTGACACCAGGCACTGTGTCAGGGGCGGTGACAGACCGCCCCCGGCACGTTAACCCCTGGCACACTGCAATCAAACACGATCGCAGTGTACCATGGGTTTAGGGAAGCATCAGCAGGGAGGGGGCTCCCTCCGTGCTTCCCTGAGATCCCCCGCAGCAGCGTGATGTGCAGCGCTGCGGGGGATCTCCTTCCCTGCAGGTCCCCTGATCCAATATGGTGGCAGGGGCCTGCAGGGAGCCGGCTTCCTCACTGCCTGCAGAGCGCAGGCATGAGGAAGCCTACTGCAGTGCCTGTGTCAGATCACTGATATGTCACAGCGCTCTGTGATGTGTCAGATCAGCGATCTGACACATGACAGTGATGTCCCCCCCCTGGGACAATGTAATAAAGTGTAAAAATAATTTATAATAAAATCGCTAAATAGATAATAAAAAAATATTCCCTAATAAATTCATTTTTTGGAAATAAAATAAAAAAATACATAATAGCACACATATTTAGTATCGCCGCATCCGTAACGACCCGCCCTATAAAACTGTCTTATTAGTTAACCCCTTTAGCGAACCCCTTAAAAAATAAAAAACAAAGGAAAAAATAATGCTTTATTTTCATACCGCTGAACAAAAAGTGCAATAACGTGCGATCAAAAAGACGGCTATACATAACCATGGTACCGCTGAAAACGTCATCTTGTCTCGCAAAAAATGAGCCGCCACACAGTCATCAGCGAAAAACTAAAAAAGTTATAGGTCGCAGAATAAAGCGATGCAAAAATAATTTTTTAGATAAAATTGTTTTCATTGTATAAAAGCGCCAAAACATAAAAAAAAACAAATGAGGTATTGCTGTAATCGTACTGACCCGAAGAATAAAACCGCTTTTTCAATTTTACCGCACGTGGAACGGTGTAAACGCACCCCCCCAAAAGAAATTATTGAAATACTGGTTTTTATTCATTCTGCGATCAAAAAATGTCACATACCCGGAAATGGTACCAATAAAAACGCCAACTTGTCCCGCAAAAAATAAGATCTCACATGACTCGATGGGTCAAAATATGGAAAAATTATAGCTCTCAAAATGCGGTGATGCAAAAACTATTTTTACAATAAAAAGCGTCTTTTTAGCGTATGACAGCTGCCAAAACACAAAAACCTGCTATAAATAGTAAATCAAACCCCCTTTATCACCCCCTTAGTTAGGGAAAAATAATAAAATTTAAAAAAAGTATTTATTTCCATTTTCCCATTAGGGTTATAGTTAGGGCTAGTGCTGAGATTAGGTTTAGGGGTGTGTTGGAGTTAGAATTGTGGGGTTTCCACTGTTTGGGCACATCAGGTGCTCTCCAAACGCAACATGGCGTCTGATCTCAATTCCAGTCAATTCCTCGTTGAAAAAGTCAAATGGTACTCCTTCCCTTCCAAGCTCTGCCATGCGCCCAAACAGTGTTTTACCCCAACATATGGGGTATCCGCCTACTCAGGACAAATTGCAAAACAACTTTTGGGGTCCAATTTCTCCTGTTACCTTAGGAAAATAAAAAATTGGCAAAAATATCTTTTGTGGAAAAAAAAATGATTTTTTTATTTTCCCGCCCAGGTGTTATAAACTTCTGTGAAGCACTGGGGGGTTCAAAGTACTCACCACACATCTAGATAAGTTCATTAGGGGGTCTAG
This sequence comes from Dendrobates tinctorius, assembly GCF_039654945.1. Classification (NCBI taxonomy): domain Eukaryota; kingdom Metazoa; phylum Chordata; class Amphibia; order Anura; family Dendrobatidae; genus Dendrobates; species Dendrobates tinctorius. The sequence continues at coordinate 5,341,854 of NW_027361705.1, forward strand.
TTTCCAAAATGGGGTCACTTGTGGGGGGTTTCCAAACACGGCATTGCGTCCGATCCGAATTCCAGCCAAAAAAGTCAAATGGCGCTGCTTCCTTTCCAAGCTCTGCCATGCGCCGAAATAGTGGTTTACCCCCACATGTGGGGTATCAGTGTACTCAGGACAAATTGCACAATAACTTTTGGGTCCTGTTACCCTTGGGAAAATAAAAATTGGGGGTGAAAAGATCATTTTTGTGGAAAAAATGTGATTTTTTTTTTTTTTAATTGTACGCTGTACGTTATAAACTGTGAAGCCCTGGGAGGTTCAAAGTTCTCACCACACATCTAGGTAAGTTCCTTGGGGGGGATCTAGTTTCCAAAATGGTGTCATTTGTAGGGGGTTTCCACTGTTTTGGCACATCAGGGGCTTTTCAAACGCAACGTGGCGTCCGATTGCAATTCCAGCCATAAAAGTCAAATGACGCTGCTTCCCTTCTGAGCTCTGCCATGTGCCCAAATAATGGTTTACCCCCACATATAGGGTATCAGCATACTCAGGACAAATTGCACAATAACTTTTGGGGTCCTGTTACCCTTGGAAAAATAAAAATTGAGGGGGAAAAGATCATTTTTGTGGAAAAAATGATTTTTTTAATTGTACGGCTGTACGTTATAAACCTTTGTGAATCCCTTGGGGGTTCAAACTTCTCACCACACATCTATATAAGTTCCTTGGTGGGTCTAGTTTCCAAAATGGTATCATTTGTGGGGGTCTCCACTGTTTTGGCAAATCAGGGACTTTCCAAACGCGACATGGCGTCCGATCTCAATTCCAGCCAAAAAAGTCAAATGGTGCTGCTTCCCTTCCGAGCTCTGACATGCGTCCAAATAGTCGTTTACGCCCACATATGAAATATCAGCGTACTCAGGACAAATTGCACAATAACTTTTGCAGTCCAATTTCTCCTCTTACCCTTGGGAAAATAAAAATTAGGGGTGAAAAGATAATTTTTGTGGAAATAATATGATTTTTTAATTGTATGGCTGTACGTTATAAACTTCTGTGAAACCCTTGTGAGTTCAAAGTTCTTACCAGATATCTAGATAAGTTCCTTGGGTCTAGTTTCCAAAATGGGGTCACTTGTGGGGGGTTTCAACTGTCTAGGCACATCAGGGGCTCTCCAAACGTGACATGGAGTCCGATCTGAATTCCAGCCAATTTTGCATTGAAAAGTAAAACGGCGCTCCTTCCCTTCTGAGCTCTGCCATGCGCCTAAACAGTGGTTGCCTCCCACATATCGGGTATCGGCTTACTCAGGACAAATTGCACAATAACTTTTGCGTCCATTTTCTCCTGTTACCCTTGGTAAAATAAAAAAAATTGGACCTTTTAAGTAATTTTTTTGTGAAAAAAAATTAAATGTTCATTTTTTTTAAACATTAAAAAAATTCCTGTGAAGCACCTGAAGGGTTAATAAACTTCTTGAATGTGGTTTTGAGCACCTTGAGGGGTGCAGTTTTTCAAAAGGTGTCACTTTTGGGTATTTTCAATCATATAGACTCCTCAAAGTGACTTCAAATGTGATGTGGTCCGTAAAAATAAAATGGTGTTGCAAAAATGAGAAATAGCTGGTCAACTTTTAACCCTTATAACTTCCTAACAAAAAAAAAAATTTGGTTCCAATATTGTGCTGATGTAAAGTAAACATATGTGAAATGTTACTTACTAGTTTTTTGTGTGCCATAACTCTGTGATTTAGGGGCATAAAAATTAAAAGTTGGAAAATTGCGAAATTTTCAAAATTTTCGCCAAATTTCTGTTTTTCGCCAAACTTCTGTTTTTTTTCACAAATAAACGCAAGTTATATCAATGAAATTTTACCACTAACATGAAGTACAATATGTCACGAGAAAACATTCTCAGAATCACTGGGATCCATGGAAGCGTTTCAGAGTTATTACCTCATAAAGGGACAGTGGTCAGAGTTGTAAAAAATTGGCCCGGTCATGATCGTGCAAACCACCCTTGGGGGTAAAGGGGTTAAAAAAACACATCTCGTTTCAGCCCTGTAATCCTTCATCAGATGTATAATAAATTGATTTTGTTAAAATGATTTTGTTGGAAGCTATTTATACTCCATTTTCATTCCTAATGGGTGTGGTGGTACTAACGAAGGAACCAATCTATCAAACTGTTTATCAATTAGAATACATACAGCGGGTGCGGAAAGTAGTCAGACCCCTTTAGATTTTTCACTCTTTGTTTCATTGCAGCCATTTGGTAAATTCTAAAAAGGTCATTTTTTTTTTCCATTAATGTACACTCTGCACCCCATCTTGACTGAAAAAAATAAATGCAAAAAGTTTTGTAAATTTATTAAAAAAGAAAAGACCAAATATCACATGGTCATAAGAATTCAGACCCTTTGGTCACACTCATATTTAACCTCTTTACCCCCAAGGGTGGTTTGCACGTTAATGACCAGGCCAATTTTTACAATATTGACCAGTGTCCCTTTATGAGGTAGTAACTCTGGAACACTTCTATGGATCCCTGTGATTCTGATTTTGTTTTCTCGTGACATATTTTTCTTCATGTTAGTGGTAAAATTTCATTCATATAACGCGTTTATTTGTGAAAAAAAAAACGGAAATATGGCTAAAATTTTTAAAATTTCGCAATTTTCCAACTTTGAATTTTTATGCCCTTAAATCGCAGAGATATGGCACACAAAAAACTTAATAAGTAACATTTCCCACATGTTTACTTTACATCAGCACAGTTTTGGAACCAAATTTTTTTTTGTTAGAAATTATATTTCTCATTTTTACACCACCATTTTTTTTAAGGACCACATCACACATTTGAAGTCACTTTGAGGGGTCTATATGATAGAAAATACCCAAAAGTGATACCATTTTAAAAGCTGTACCCCTGAAGGTTCTCAAAACCACATTCAAGATGTTAATTAACCCTTCAGGTGCTTCACAGGAATTTTTTGAATGTTTAAAAAAATGAGCATTTAACTTTTTTTACACAAAAAAATACTTCAGGTCCAATTTTTTTTTATTTTACCAAGGGTAACAGGAGAAATTGGACTGCAAAAGTTATTGTGCAATTTGTCCTGAGTACGCGGATGACTAATGTGGGGGGGAACCACTGTTTGGGTGCATGGCAGAGCTCAGAAGGGAAGGAGCGCCTTTTTACTTTTTCAACGCAGAATTGGCTTGACGCCATATCGCGTTTGGAGAGCCCCTGATGTGCCTAAACAGTGGAAACCCCCCACAAATGACACCATTTTGGAAACTAGACTCCCCAAAGAACTTATCTAGATTTGTGGTGAGAACTTTGAACCCCTATGGGCTTCACATAAGTTTATGACGTACAGCCGTAAAATTAAAAAATCATGTTTTTTCCACAAAAATGATCTTTTTCACCCCCATTGTTTATTTTCCCAAGGGAAACAGGACCCCAAAAGTTATTGTGCAATTTGTCCTGAGTACGCTGATACCCCATATGTGGGGGTAAACCACTGTTTGGGCGAATGGCAGAGCTTGGAAGGGAAGGAGCGCCGTTTGACGCAAAATTGGCTGGAATTGAGATTGGGCGCCATGTTGCGTTTGGAGAGCTCCTGATGTGCCTGAACAGTGACAGTGGAAACCCCCCACTAGTGACCCTATTTTGGAAACTAGACCCCCCAAGGAACTTATCTAGATGTATGGTGAGCACTTTGATGCCCCAAGTGCTTTACAGTAGTTTATGGTGCCCGGGTGTGAAAATAAATACAAAAAATAATTTTTCCACAAACATGATATTCAAGTCCACAATTTTTTACTTTTCCAATAGTAACAGGAGAAATTGGATCCCAAAAGTTGTTGTCCAATTTGTCCTGAGTGCGCTGATACCACATATGTGGGCGAAAACTACTGTATGGGCACACGTCGGGGCTCGGAAGTGAAGTAGTGATGTTTTGGAATGCAGACTTTGATGGAATGGTCTGCGGGTGTCATGTCACGTTTGGAGAGCCCCTGATGTGCCTAGGAAAAAGAAAAAAGGTCCAGCTTTGCAAATTCAAGTCCAATTTATTGTTAAAAACAAGTCCAAAACAGAGCAAAAAATATTGTGTTCACATGAGTAACAAGTAGTAGATTACGCGTTTCGAACAATAGCTTGTTCTTTCTCAAAAAGTTATGAGAAAGAACAAGCTATTGTTCGAAACGCTTAATCTACTACTTGTTACTCATGTGAACACAATATTTTTTGCTCTATTTTGGACTTGTTTTTAACAATAAATTGGACTTGAATTTGCAAAGCTGGACCTTTTTTTTTTTTTTTTTTTTCCTTGGTTACTGCGTGAAGACTGCTCGTGGTCCGGGCTATCCACTACACATGCCTTCAGGTGAGCTGGCTTCTTTTTCTCTTCCTGATGTGCCTAAACTGTGGAGAAACCCCATAAGTGACCCCATTTTGGAAACTATACTCCCCAAGGAACTTATCTACAGTAGATGTGTGGTGAGCACTCGAAACCCCAAGTGCCTCACAGAAGTTTATAACTTAGAGCCATAAAAATAAAAAAATCATATTTTTTTTCCACAAAAATGATATTTTTGCCCCCAATTTTTTTTTCAAAGGTAACTGGAGAAATTGGACCCCAAAAGTTGTGCAATTTGTCCTGAGTATGCTGAATACCCCATATGTGGGTGTAAACCACTTTTTGTGGGCATGGCAGAGCTTGGAAGGGAAGGAGCACGATTGACTTTTTCAACACAGTATTGGCTGCAATTGAGATCAGATGCCATGTTGCATTTCGAGAGTCCCTGCTGTGCCTAAACAGTGGAGTCCCCCCAATTGTAACTCCAACCCTAACCCCAACACACCCCTAACCCTAATCTCAGCCCCAATCCTAATGGGAAAATGGAAATAAATACTTTTTTTTTTTAATTGTATTATTTTTCCCTGACTAAGGGGGTGATAAAGTGGGGTTTGATTTACTATTTATGGTGGGTTTTTATGTTTGGCAACTGTCAAATGCTAAAAGACGTTTTCTATTGTAAAAATAGTTTTTGCATCACCACATTTTGAGAACTATAATTTTTCCAAATTTTAACCCACAGAGTTATGTGAGGTCTTATTTTTTTCGGGAAGAGTTGACTTTTTTTATTGGTACCATTTTCCGGCACGTGACTTTTTTATCGCTTTTTATTCCGATTTTTGGGATGCAGAATGACCAAAAACAGAATTTCTTTGGGGGGGAGGGCGTTTACACCATTCCGCGTGTGGTAAAATTGATAAAGCTGTTTTATTCTTTGGGTCAGTACGATTACAGCGATACCTCATTTATATCATTTTTTAATGTTTTGGTGCTTTTATACAATAAAAACAATTTTATATAAAAAATTATTTTTGTGTCTCTTTATTCTGCAAGCTATAACTTTATTTTTTTCGCTGATGACTCTTTATGGTGGCTTGTTTTTTGCAGGACAAGATGATATTTTCAGCAGTACCATGTTTACTTATATACGTCTTTTTGATCGCGTGTTATTGCACTTTGTTCGGCGGTATGATGATAAAGCATTGTTTTTTGCTTTGGTTTTTTTTTTTCTTGAAGGGGTTCACTAAAGGGGTTAACTAGTGGGACAGTTTTGTAGTGCTGGTTTTTAAAAATTTTTTTTTTTTTTAACTTTATTATATTGTCCCAGTGTTGGACATTACTATAAAGTGTCAGATCGCCGATCTGACACTTTGCAGTGCACTGTGTCAGATCAGCAATCCGACGGGCACTGCAGGAGGCTTTTTCAGCGTCTGCTCTCAGCAAGCCCTGAGAAAGCCACCTCCCTGCAGGACCCCGAAGGCCCCCGCGGCCATATTGTATCCGGGGGCCTGCAGAGAGGAGGCTCTCGGACCAACGCAAGCACATGGAGTTGCTCCAAGGGTCTTAGGGAAGCACGCAGGGAGCCCCCTCCCTGCACAATTCTTCCCTATGCCCCCAGTACACTGTGATCATGTTTGATCGCAGGGTGCCAGGGGTTAATGTGCTGGGGGCGGTCCGTGACCGTCCCTAGCACATAGTACCGGGTGTCAGCTGACACCCGGCCGCAATCAGTGGAGCTTCCCCGTGAGCGCCGCTGATCGCAGTGACGTACTATCCAGTCCAAGGTCCCACGGGCCCGGGTCACGTGGACGGGATAGTACGTCATATGTCAGAAAGGGGTTAATGTACACTCTGCATCCCATCTTGATGGAAAAAAACAAATGTAGAAATTTTTGCAAATGTACTAAAGGAAAACTGAGATATGACACGGTCATAAGTATTCAGACCCTTTGCTCAGTTTGAGTAGAAGCACCCTTTTGAGCTAGTACAGCCATGAGTCGTCTTGGGAATAATGGAACAAGTTTTACACACCTTGATTTGGGGATCCTCTGCCGTTCTTCCTTGCTTATCCTATCCAGTTCCGTCAGGTTGAATGGTGAACCTTGGTGGGAAAAAAAATGAACTTTTCTGAATTTACCAAATGGCTGCAATTAAACAAAGAGTGAAAAATTTAAAGGGGTCTGAATACTTTCCTTACCCACTGTATATTGTGAACGTTACATAAACAGCCTGAAGATATGGAAAAAAAAATCGCACAAACTGAAGATTTCAGAAAAATGGTACGTGACAGAAAAATTTCATGGTGATTTTCATGATTAGCAGCGCAAATTACATTCAGGAAATAAAATCTTTGTTGTCCAGTGTTTAAAAAATCTAAATCTTAAACTTGTGATGTGCTTTGTAGTAAGCCCTCACAAGTCCGTACTTTGGAGGGCCACATTTTGCTGCAATTACTGCTTACAAGCAAGCCTCTTGTGATACATCCCTACAGCATACTGTATATAAATGCCGACATTTTTGCCCATTCATCTTTGCAAAATAGCTCTAGCTCATTGAGATTGGTTGGAGAGCATCTGAACAGCAATTTTCAAGTCTTCAAAAAAGTTTACACAGGCGCTAACCACTCAAAATAAGGATAGGACAAACTCCGATGCGGCTGGTGTAATAACATCCACTGTGTCAGTTCCTGTTGATAAACTGAACTAGAATTTACAGTTAGGTCCATATACAGTGGGGAAAAAAAGTATTTAGTCAGTCAGCAATAGTGCAAGTTTCACCACTTAAAAAGATGAGAGGCGTCTGTAATTTACATCATAGGTAGACCTCAACTATGGGAGACAAACTGAGAAAAAAAAATCCAGAAAATCACATTGTCTGTTTTTTTTTTCCATTTTATTTGCATATTATGGTGGAAAATAAGTATTTGGTCAGAAACAAAATTTCATCTCAATACTTTGTGATATATCCTTTGTTGGCAATGACAGAGGTCAAACGTTTTCTGTAAGTCTTCACAAGGTTGCCACACACTGTTGTTGGTATGTTGGCCCATTCCTCCATGCAGATCTCCTCTAGAGCAGTGATGTTTTTGGCTTTTCGCTTGGCAACACGGACTTTCAACTCCCTCCAAAGGTTTTCTATAGGGTTGAGATCTGGAGACTGGCTAGGCCACTCCAGGACCTTGAAATGCTTCTTACGAAGCCACTCCTTCGTTGCCCTGGCGGTGTGCTTTGGATCATTGTCATGTTGAAAGACCCAGCCACGTTTCATCTTCAATGCCCTTGCTGATGGAAGGACTTTTGCACTCAAAATCTCACGATACATGGCCCCATTCATTCTTTCATGTACCCGGATCAGTCGTCCTGGCCCCTTTGCAGAGAAACAGCCCCAAAGCATGATGTTTCCACCACCATGCTTTACAGTAGGTATGGTGTTTGATGGATGCAACTCAGTATTCTTTTTCCTCCAAACACGACAAGTTGTGTTTCTACCAAACAGTTCCAGTTTGGTTTCATCAGACCATAGGACGTTCTCCCAAAACTCCTCTGGATCATCCAAATGCTCTCTAGCAAACTTCAGACGGGCCCGGACATGTACAGGCTTAAGCAGTGGGACACGTCTGGCACTGCAGGATCTGAGTCCATGGTGGCATAGTGTGTTACTTATGGTAGGCCTTGTTACATTGGTCCCAGCTCTCTGCAGTTCATTCACTAGGTCCCCCCGCGTGGTTCTGGGATTTTTGCTCACCGTTCTTGTGATCATTCTGACCCCACGGGGTGGGATTTTGCGTGGAGCACCAGATCGAGGGAGATTATCAGTGGTCTTGTATGTCTTCCATTTTCTAATTATTGCTCCCACAGTTGATTTCTTCACTCCAAGCTGGTTGGCTATTGCAGATTCAGTCTTCCCAGCCTGGTGCAGGGCTACAATTTTGTTTCTGGTGTCCTTTGACAGCTCTTTGGTCTTCACCATAGTGGAGTTTGGAGTCAGACTGTTTGAGGGTGTGCACAGGTGTCTTTTTATACTGATAACAAGTTTAAACAGGTGCCATTACTACAGGTAATGAGTGGAGGAAAGAGGAGACTCTTAAAGAAGAAGTTACAGGTCTGTGAGAGCCAGAAATCTTGATTGCTTGTTTCTGACCAAATACTTATTTTCCACCATAATATGCAAATAAAATGAAAAAGAAACAGACAATGTGATTTTCTGGATTTTTTTTTCTCAGTTTGTCTCTCATAGTTGAGGTCTACCTATGATGTAAATTACAGACGCCTCTCATCTTTTTAAGTGGTGGAACTTGCACTATTGCTGACTGACTAAATACTTTTTTTCCCCACTGTATATTTGGACAGACAACATTTTTCTAATTTTGGTTCTAGACGTCACCACAATGAATTTTAAACAAAACAATTCAGATGCAGTTGAAGTTCTGACTTTCAGCTTTCATTTGAGGGTATCCACATTAAAATTGGATGAAGGGTTTAGGAGTTTCAGCTCCTTAACATGTGCCACCCTGTTTTTAAAGGGACCAAAAGTAATTGGACAGATTAAATAATTGTAAATAAAATGTTCATTTCTAGTACTTGGTTGAAAACCCTTAGTTGGCAATGACTGCTTGAAGTCTTGAACTCATGGACATCACCAGACGCTGTGTTTCCTCCTTTTTGATGCTTTGCCAGGCCTTCACTGTGGTGGTTTTCAGTTGCTGTTTGTTTGTGGGCCTTTCTGTCTGAAGTTTAGTCTTTAACAAGTGAAATGCATGCACAATTGGGTTGAGATCAGGTGTCTGACTTGGCCATTCAAGAATATTTGCTTTAATAAACTCCTGGGTTTAATTGGCTTTGTTTTGTGTCATTGTCCATCTGTAGTGTGAAATGACGACCAATCAGTTTGGCTGCATTTGGCTGGATCTCAGCACACAGTATGGCTCTGAATACCTCAGAATTCATTCGGCTGCTTCTGTCCTGTGTCACATCATCAATAAACAATAGTGACCCAGTGCCACTGGCAGCCATGCATGCCCAAGCCATCACACTGCCTCCGCCGTGTTTTACAGATTATGTGGTACCACGCCTTCGCCATACTTTTCTCTTTCCATCTTTCTGGTAGAGGTTGATCTTGGTTTCATCTGTCCAAAGAATGTTCTTCCAGAACTGTGCTGGCTTTTGTAGATGTTTTTTAGCAAAGTCCAGTCTAGCCTTTTTATTCTTGATGCTTATGAGTGGCTTGCACCGTGCAGTGAACCCTCTGTATTTACTTTCATGCAGTCTTCTCTTTATGGTAGATTTGGATATTGATGCGCCTACCTCCTGGAGAGTGTTGTTCACTTGGTTGGCTGTTGTGAAGGGGTTTCTCTTCACCATGGAGATTATTCTGCGATCATCTACCACTGTTGTCTTCCGTGGGCGCCCAGGTCTTTTTACATGGATGAGATCACCAGTGCTTTCTTTGTCAGGATGTACCAAACTGTAGATTTTGCCACTCCTAATGTTGTAGCAATTTCTCGGATCGTTTTTTTCTGTTTCTTCAGCTTAAGGATGGCTTGTTTCACCTGCATGTAGAGCTCCTTTGACCGCATGTTTCCATGTTCCCTTCTCAGCAAAACCTTCCAAATGCAAGCACCACACCTCAAATTAACTCCAGGCCTTTTATCTGCTTAATTGAGAATGACATAACGAAGGGACTGCCCACACCTGTCCATGAAATAGCCTTGGAGTCAATTGTCCAATTACTTTTGGTCCCTCTAAAAACAGGGTGGCACATGTTAAGGAGCTGAAACTCCTAAACCCTTCTTCCTATTTTAATGTGGATACCCTCAAATGAAAGCTGAAAGTCTGAACTTCAACTGCATCTGAATTGTTTTGTTTAAAATACATTGTGGTAATGTCTAGAACCAAAATTAGAAAAATGTTGTCTCTGTCCAAATATATATGGACCTAACTGTATAATTGTACAAATCACCGCACTATACTGAGAAGATGTGATGATACTATGTACAAATTATTAGTAGTATTGATACTCACTTGATACTAGAGTAGATGTGGAATATTCTGTGAAGATTATATTCATTAGCTAATGAATGGTGCTGATGGAGTAATAATGTTAATAGTGAAACAGTACAATGTGTATGTATTCCACACTGAGTACTACAATTGCGGTACTTACTGGTCCATTGAGACGGCTTATGATCCCCTTTACATAGATATTATGTGTACTTAGCAGCAATGAGACATATATTCAGATGGGTTTTGTGCCGAAGTGGGTAATGGGGATGGCAGAATGATTATTAAAAATGTACCTGAATAAGGTTAAAGTACTGTTTAACTGGCACTTCTGTGTCTGCAGTCACTGTCCAGTAGATCAATATAGGCAGCTAGCTGAAGAGCCCGGCGTTGCCTGGGCATAGTAACTAACTGTGGTTAGTTATAACAAATTATAATTATCCTCCATCCCATAGTCCCATGCCCACATACCCATCATACATATCCACGATCCCATAGGCCCGTGCCCATATACCCATCATACATATCCTCCATCCCATAGTCCCATACCCATATACCCATCATACATATTCGCCATCCCATAGTCGAGTGCCCATATTTATACCCATCACACATCCTCTATCCCATAGTCCCATGCCCATATACCCATCATACATATTCTCCATCCCATAGTCCCATGCCCATATACCCATCATACATATTCGCCATCCCATAGTTGAGTGCCCATATACCCATCACACATCCTTCATCTCATAGTCTCATGTCCATATACCCATCATACATATCCTCCATCCCATATTTCCGTGCTGTATTGCCAACTATTTAGCAATAAGGTTCGGATACAGCTTTAAAGAAGACACCACTTGGATATGACACAATTTTATTATACAATGATTAATTTAAACGATAAAACACCAAATTAATGGAATGGCAGATATAATATTACCCTGTTTTGTTAATTCATTTCATGTGAATCATTCATATTAGTTGTATTATAGTACATAGAGAAATAAGCATCCATACTATACATTACCAAGCATTGTAACATCACTTCTCCACTAGAGGGACCACTGTTATGAATGGGTCACCGAGGAGGAAAAAACGTAAAACAAGCTAAGCCCCAGAAAAACCAGAGAGGTTGGTAGCTATGCAGATTGCAGATCCCTGATCCTAACCACACAACTAGCAGCAGCTGTGGAGCGTACCTACAATGAACCTAGATGCCTCGTCACGGCCGGAGTATTAAATAAGCCTGAAGCAAGAAAAGGGGAAAACTAACTGCCCCAGAGCAGACCCCAAAGGAAAGACAGCCCCCACACATGTATTGACGGTGAAACAAGATGAAAACACAAACACAGGCAGGAAAATAGGCTGAGCAAATGATGGGGCCCAAACTAACTAGAAAGGAGAGGAACGGAAAGACACTGTCTGCAATCTGCCCAAAATCCTACAAAATAATGTCCAACACTTCTGATAACAAAATTAACCCTGAAGTCACTAGACTTCTCCCACTATATCAGCACTCTGAAATATTCTGAGACAGAGTAAAAAGAGGCCAATCTAATAAGGGACAAAAAGCAAATTGGCAAATACAGATAAATAAGAGTGGAAATTCAGCACAGCCCCAGCTGGGGCTGACTGACCACACAAAAAACTGAATAGAACAACAAAATCAAGTGAGAACATTAGAAGAAAAGCTTAGCTTGAGCTGACTGGAACAGAGCTGAGAACCAAGACCTGACAAGCAGAAGGCATTACCAGCACCAGAGTAGGGCGTTGGCTGTCTTAAATCCAATCTGAGATTCCTAAGGTCCAATCGTCATCCTCATTACCAGGTGGCAGATCTCTACTGATTAAATCAGCCTCACTACCTCCTGTAACCACCAGAGGGAGCCTGGAAGGAGAACTCACAACTGGTAGAGCATAGAATGAACTCACAACAGACCACAGTGTGAGCGAGATGGAAATACTCTGGTCTTGTCATCACAGAAACCGTGCACCCACGATACCTTCTGGAAATGTCCCTCTTTAACTGACACAGCGTCCACCTTTTTATACACAACTTTCCCTATTACATCTGTGCAGTATGTTTAGGCTGAATCATCAGAATCTTGAAATTGCACAGTTGGTTGTTGTCTTGATTACAGCACAAGACTTCAAGGTCTGTTTGTTATAGACTACTACAATCTTAAAGTCTGTTTGCACCAACCAGAGATTCGTTTGCCATTAGCATGTCTCTTAACAATAGCACAATGCATCAGGGTTGTTTTGCTACTAATTATAACCCAAGGTCTGTTGGCCTCTAACAATCAATGTTGCCTGTCCAGTTCCAATATATGTTGCTTGTTACTAAGTTAACTCTTCATGCTCATGGCATAACGCTCTAAGATGGTAACATATGGGCACCATGACTTCCATAATCACCTATTCTGAAAACTGGATACCTATCGTAACCCAGGCACACACCCATACTTGTCTCATGTGTATCACAATCGGTCCTCGATTATTGATGTCATGCATGACCATTGCTACATGAGACCATAACATTTTTGTCTCTCTTGTCTCCGAGCATCACACAAGACAAGCATGAACACAAGACTTCCTTGTTCAAGCAGCATAAATATTCATTATCTGTACAATTGTTCAAAGTTCAGCATTAAATATAATACACTGTAGTATATTGCAATATATAGTGTTTGGATTCAAACAACCATATTTCATATTTTCAATTCTTTCCACCCTTGGTCTAGTGACCACACTATATCAAAGCATATAAACAATCTATTATAATATGTAGGCTATAAGATATCCATATTTTTATTAGCACCACAATCCACCCTTGGATATCTTATACCCACACATTATTTATCCAACAACAACAAACCAATACATGCATAATACAAATTACTCCTTAAAGTTAACCTAGAGCTAACACACACGTGACCCACTAGTTATATTAGTTGGAATATAACGAAAAGTGATATTTCCAAAGGAAAACATCCCCCCTCTAGGCAATCTTACATGTTCTGTAAATGATGGAGAGATCACTACACTGTTGTTACACGTCATATTTTTGCCCGCCCTCATACTTAAACACTTTTTATCTAAACTGGAGCCACATATAATAGCCCTCTCCCCATCCCCAGTCTGATTCATCATATTTAAATGTTGACATCTGCCTATTTTATCACAAGTCCACTGACAGCATGGCTCAGCTGGCATAATACTTGGAATCCTTCTGTTAATCATTTCTCCCATTAGAAATTTCTTCAGTACAGTTCACACTTTGGATCACATCTTCTTGGATATACCACCATTCAGGGGAAGAGTCTTGAGGAGATCATTTGCATATTCCCAGTGCCTTCTGGGATAAGTGAAGAGTCTCCGCGAGCTCAACGATCACTGGGTTTTGGCCGTTTGCAGCTGAAAAGAGGAAATCGGAAAACCAGGGGAAGAGTCTTGAGGAGATCATTTGCATATTCCCAGTGCCTTCTGGGATAAGTGAAGAGTCTCCGCGAGCTCAACGATCACTGGGTTTTGGCCGTTGCAGCTGAAAAGAGGAAATCGGAAAACCAGGGGAAGAGTCTTGAGGAGATCATTTGCATATTCCCAGTGCCTTCTGGGATAAGTGAAGAGTCTCTGCGAGCTCAACGATCACTGGGTTTTGGCCGTTTGCAGCTGAAAAGAGGAAATCGGAAAACCAGGGGAAGAGTCTTGAGGAGATCATTTGCATATTCCCAGTGCCTTCTGGGATAAGTGAAGAGTCTCCGCGAGCTCAACGATCACTGGGTTTTGGCCGTTTGCAGCTGAAAAGAGGAAATCGGAAAACCAGGGGAAGAGTCTTGAGGAGATCATTTGCATATTCCCAGTGCCTTCTGGGATAAGTGAAGAGTCTCTGCGAGCTCAACGATCACTGGGTTTTGGCCGTTGCAGCTGAAAAGAGGAAATCGGAAAACCAGGGGAAGAGTCTTGAGGAGATCATTTGCATATTCCCAGTGCCTTCTGGGATAAGTGAAGAGTCTCTGCGAGCTCAACGATCACTGGGTTTTGGCCGTTGCAGGTGAAAAGAGGAAATCGGAAAAACCGCGTGCCTATCGGCGCGCGAATTTGGGCTCATCTTTCATCGTTTTTAAGAAATCTCAAGATGGAAGAGGCCAGGAGCCATTTGGTGAGCTGCATTTCTTGCTACATGTTCACAGACTTACCAGTGGAAAAGCCAAACTTCACATGCCACAAATGCAAGCTTGTGTCCCTGTTGGAGGAAAAGTTGCAAAATCTCGAAGAGAGGTTAGCTACGTTGAAGATCATTAAGGAAGGTGAAGTGTTCTTGGACAGAGCAGAATTATCTCTTCATGTTACAGAAAGAGAAGAAATTCGAAGTGCACCTGAAGAAACAGAGGAATGGAGACATGTGACCCAGAGAAGCAGGAGGATCAGGAGGCAGTCAGCACCCATACTGCTCAGAAACCAGTACCAGGCTCTCACGCAGGAAAACAATGAAGAAATACATCAGGATAAGACTTTGCCAACAAGCAGCAACCTTGTACGCCTTCAGAGTCCTCCTGGATGGAGAAAGAAAAATGTTGTGAAGAAGAAACGGAGAGTGGTGGTCATGGGGGATTCCCTGTTGAGAGGAACTGAGGCCGCTATCTGCAGACCGGATATAACTTCAAGAGAAATGTGTTGTCTTCCAGGTGCAAAAATTAAAGATGTGTCTGACAGGATATCAGGACTCTTCAGACCTACAGATGACTACCCATTCCTGCTACTACATGTGGGGACAAATGACACTGCAAGAAACGACCTGGAAACCATCTGCAGAGACTTTGAAGACTTAGGCAAGAAAGTGAAAGAACTGGGAGCGCAGGTGGTCTTCTCTTCCATCCTCCCAGTGGATGGCCATGGAACAAGGAGGTGGAATAAGATTCTGCAGGTGAACAACTGGCTACGTCGATGGTGCCGTCAGCAACGATTTGGATTTCTGGATCACGGAGTGAACTACTTATACGATGGACTACTTGCTAGAGATGGGGTGCACCTTACGAAGACTGGTAAGCATGTATTTGGAAGTCGCCTTGCTACACTTGTAAGGAGAGCTTTAAACTAGAACAACATGGGAAGGGAAGCAAAAGACCAGAAAAAGCCATACACCTGACAAATGCTATTGAGAACTCTGCTATTAGAAGTGGAAAGGAAGAACAAAGACGAAAGAATCTAATTAATAAAAATATTGGAGAAAGAGAAACCAATCACAAACTAAAATGTTTCTATACTAATGCACAAAGCATGGGCAACAAACAAGGAGAATTGGAACTACTAACACAGGAAAAGAAATATGATGTCATTGGAATCACTGAAACTTGGTGGGACAATACACATGATTGGAATACAAGACTAGAAGGATACAACTTATTTGCAAGAAACAGACTTGATAAACGAGGAGGGGGTGTCGCATTGTATGTTAGAAACGCGTATATCTGCACAGAGATTGAAGCTTCAGAGACTGGGAGTTCTGTGGAAACTGTTTGGGTAAGAATACAAGGACAGAACAATGGAAAGGACACCATTGTAGGCATTTACTACAGGCCGCCTGTGCAAGCTGAAGCTATGGATGAACTCTTTATGCATCAAATGGCCAAGTTCTCCAAAAAATATGACATAGTTGTCATGGGAGATTTCAACTATCCAGACATTTGTTGGGAATCCCTCTCAGGCAAAACTAACAGGTCAAGGAAATTCTTATCCTCTCTTGCTGACAACTTTATCTTCCAAAAGGTAAGGGAGAAAACAAGGGGAACTGCTACCTTGGATCTAATCCTTATAAACAGGGAGGAAATGGTTGAGGAGGTAAGAGTGGCTGGGACCCTAGGAGGTAGCGACCATGCTATTTTAGAATTTTGGATAACTAGAGGCGGAAGACCTGTGAAGACTCAGACGTCAAGGTTAGATTTCAGAAAGGCAGATTTTAAGGGATTCAGAAAGAGAATTGGAGGGATCCAATGGCTGGATATCCTTAAAGACAAAAATGTCCAGGAAGGATGGGAAATCTTGAAAAATGAAATTCTCAAAGCACAGTTGTTAACAATTCCGAAAAGAGGGAAGAATAGGAAGCATTTAAGGAAACCAGGATGGATGAACACAGAACTTAAGCACATGCTAAAAAGGAAGAAAAAAATGTTTATAAAATGGAAAGAGGGAGGCATATCTAAAGAAGAATATAATGCTGTCTGCAGAACCTGCAGGGCACAAATCAGATTATCTAAAGCTGAAAATGAATTGAGGCTTGCAAGAGATGTCAAAAGCAATAATAAAGGATTTTGGGGATATGTCAAAAGTAAAAGAAAAGTCAAAGATGCTATAGGATTTTTACAGGATGAAAATGATGAATTGGTAAGACAGGATGTTGAGAAGGCTGAACTTTTAAATTCCTATTTTGCATCTGTTTTCTCTCAGAAAGGAAATGTAACATCAACTGTTATTCACTGTCCTATTAAGGGAATAGAAGAATCCAGGATATCTATAAACAGAAAGATAGTGAGGAAACACTTAGCTAGCCTAAATGAATTCAAGTCTCCAGGTCCAGATGAATTACACCCCAGAGTACTGAAGGAGATAGCAGAAGAAATTTTTGAACCCCTCTCTATAATCTTTGAAAATTCTTGGAGAACAGGAGAAGTGCCAGAAGACTGGAGAAGAGCAAATGTTGTTCCTATCTTCAAAAAGGGGAAGAAGGTGGACCCAGGTAACTATAGGCCGGTGAGTCTGACTTCTATACCAGGAAAGATCTTTGAACAAATTATTAAACAACATGTATGTCAATACCTGGATAAGAATGAAGTGATTAAACAGAGTCAGCATGGGTTTGTAACTAATAAGTCATGTCAGACTAACTTAATTTCCTTCTATGACGGTATCACTGATTGGGTGGATCAAGGAAATGCTGTAGATATAGTATATCTTGACTTCAGCAAAGCATTTGACAAAGTCTCTCATACAATCCTTATTGAAAAAATGATTAAGTATGGAATGGACAAGGCAACTGTTAGGTGGATTCATAACTGGCTTAGTGATCGGACCCAAAGAGTGGTCGTAAATGGCTGCACATCCAGTTGGAAGAATGTCTCAAGTGGGGTACCACAGGGCTCTGTCCTGGGCCCTGTATTGTTCAACATCTTTATCAACGATTTAGATGAAGGAATTGAGGGTAAACTGATTAAATTTGCTGATGACACAAAGCTAGGAGGGATAGCTAATACTAGAGAAGAGAGAGAGAGGATTCAAAAAGATTTAAATAAACTGGAGAAGTGGGCAGCAACTAACAGAATGGTTTTTAACAGGGAGAAATGCAAAGTACTACATCTGGGCAATAAAAATGGAAAAAGCATATATAGAATGGGAGGAATAGGGCTAAGTGACAGCACATGTGAAAAAGACTTGGGTATACTAATAGATCACAGACTGAATATGAGTCAACAGTGTGATGCAGCAGCAAAAAAGGCAAATGCAATTCTAGGATGTATTAACAGAAGCATACAGTCTAGATCACGTGAAGTCATTATTTCCCTCTACTCCTCTTTGGTCAGACCTCATCTGGAATATTGTGTCCAGTTTTGGGCACCACATTTTAAAAAAGACATCAACAAACTGGAGCAAGTTCAGAAAAGAGCGACCAGAATGGTGACCGCTCTGCAAACCCTGTCTTATGAGGAAAGGTTGCAGGATTTGGGAATGTTTAGTTTGCAAAAGAGAAGACTGAGAGGAGACTTAATAGCTGTCTACAAATATCTAAAGGGCTGTCACATTGTAGAAGGATCAACTTTATTCTCATTTGCACAAGGAAAGACTAGAAGCAATGGGATGAAACTGAATGGGAGGAGACACAGATTAGATATTAGAAAAAACTTTTTGACAGTTAAAGTGATCAATGAGTGGAACAGGCTGCCACGAGAAGTGGTGAGTTCTCCTTCAATGGAAGTCTTCAAACAGAGGCTGGACAGACATCTGACTGGGATGATTTAGCGAATCCTGCTTTGAGCAGGGGGTTGGACCAGATGGCCCAGGAGGTCCCTTCCAACTCTACGATTCTATGATTCTATGATTCTATGATTCTATGATTCATTCAAGTTTCTAATATATATAGTGGTAGCAGTGATAGTCTTTGCCCGTCAAAAATGGCTAGTGTTCATCCACTGAGCCATGTAAATCCATAGATTGTTTGTTTGGTTTTCAGAAATCCACATTTTCCATAGTTGGCATCTGTTTACTGCCTGAAGATTGCTTGGCTCTTGAAAGCAGTCACACAAGATGAAAGCAATAATGCAACACTTACAGATCAGATTTTGATCTAAGGGGAAAACAAAAACATTATTATCTGAGATCACATTGACTGCTACTTGAGAAATTACTTGAGCAGATGCAGTACACCTAATTGATTCCACCAAATTTTAGAAATCCGCTGACTGAGCTATTCTAGCTTCTCTCTGTATTATTGACATGTCGCTTTAGTCAATATTCATGCATTTCTCCTGGATAAATCTGATCTATCACATTACCTCCATTCATTGAAATATCAAGCGTAACTGTTTAAGATGCAACTTACAAATGGATTTTACAAACCTATTATGTTCCTAATTGACAAATAAGTTAAGAACATACATAAACCTAAACCACAACTTTTAGCTAAATACAGTTCGATTCATCACAATGGGATGATTACAACCTCACTGGATACGTTGTATTGTCTTAAAAAATAACACAGGAATGATGACTGGTGACCAATGTAAAATGATCCAGCCCCATAGACAGAACACAGGAATAGTAGCACCGTCTTTTTGGGGTCTACAATATGGCAAAGTCTGCGCTTTCCCAGTCTCTTTTCCACCGTTGGGATCTGCATTTCTTGCGAAATTGTGACTTGAGACACTCTTGTGGCATAATCTACATTACAATGATTTGCCATTGAAAATAAAAAAACTAGGATCATTCTGAGACATATCTGGATGATTGCAAACATTTCTGTACAGTGCCAAATAATTACTACAGAACAACATGGGATCATCAGATCGCCTAAATCTGAATATTGCCAGGGCCCTGCCACCCCTAGTATTTCTTCTACTTAAGGTACATTGCAACTCAGATCTATTAGACACACTGCAATCTTCTACCTCATTCTGGTTTTGCTTCACTGTAGCTGTCTCTACAACCTGGGTCTGGCAAATACGATGAGGTTTTAATGGGTTAAGGAGAGGATCTGTTTCCATCTCCCCATTAAAATGATCATCCCCCTGTTCTGGGTTGGTGACAGTTTTGGAGTCAGTTGACTCCTGTGCATCACCATCCCACTGATCTGGCTTCCTCATCTCTGCTCTGGCCATGGCCAAAGCTTTCTTCCTTTTCACCTTCCCCCTCTTCTTTCTGCACTTATACTGTTTTACACATGCAGCAGCCTGTTCTGCATCATGCGGAGTTCCAACACATTTGTCCATTACTAACTTATTCTGACCCTGTGCTACCACCAATGCATTCTGAGCCTCACATAGCTGTATTTCCAATTCCTGCACTGTAGTTGACATTCTTTGCTTTTCCTCATGCTGTTTTCTATATGCAGATAGCAGGATCCAGCCACACCTACCAAGAGCGCATAATTCTTTCCCTTTTTCTACTTTTACTTTCTGCAAGCATTCTGCTACCTCAGCAGGCTCTACATTTTGCCAATATTTGTCCCAATGTTCAATTGAACCAACACTATGTGACCACTTAGTCGCCAAAATATAATATGGAGTTTCCTCCCATCCTGGAGGCTCAATAGACTCACTCACAACCACTTTTTGTTCCATTTCCGACAGCTTTCTTTTCATATTAGTGTTTCGCTCATGCATTTCTCGGTATGCACTGAGTAAAATCCACATATGCCGTCCTAAAGACACTACATCACCTGCCTTAGCAGGGACACCCCTGAGTACATCAACAACATCAGGGGTTAACTGCATCACCTGCCTTTGCAGGGACTCCCTCGATTAACTTACCAACATCGAGGGGCTAACTGCTTCACCTGCCTTAGCAGGGATCCCCATGAGTACACCAACAACATCATGGGGCTCTGAGTCCTTGAGCTTATTCTCCCAGGGTTCTGCCAAGCCACAAAAATGCATTTCCTGTGCTATAATATTGTATGGAGCCTTGGTCCAGCCAGGAATCTCCACACAACCATCCTCTTTTTCCTTAAAGAGAGATATTTTGTACACAATATCACACAATTTTTCTGGACAATCGGAATTTGTAGTTTAAATTCCGGATTATCGGATGTTTAACAAAAATTCAATTCTAAGCCTTCTGCGTATTCTGCCGACTACACCAATTTATGTATTGCCAACTGTTTAGCAATAAGGTTCGGATACGGCTTTAAAGAAGGCACCACTTGGATATGACACAATTTTATTATACAATGATTAATTTAAATGATAAAATACCAAATTAATAGAATGGCAGATATATTACCCTGTTTTGTTAATTCATTTCATGTGAATCATACAATTAATATTAATTATAGTACATAGAGAAATAAGCATCCATACTATACATTACCAAGCATTGTAACATCACTTCTCCACTGGAGGGACCACAGTGTCAGCGAGAATTAAATACTCTGGTCTTGTCATCACAGAAACCGTGCACCCACGATACCTTCTGGAAATGTCCCTCTCTCACTGACACAGGGTCCACCTTTTTATACACAACTTCCCCTATTACATCTGTGCAGTATGTTTAGGCTGAATCATCAGAATCTTGAAATTGCACAGTTGGTTGTTGTCTTGATAACAGCACAAGACTTCAAGGTCTGTTTGTTATAGACTACTACAATCTTAAAGTCTGTTTGCACCAACCAGAGATTCGTTTTCCATTAGCATGTCTCTTAACAATAGCACAATGCATCAGGGTTGTTTTGCTACTGATTATAACCCAAGGTCTGTTTACCTCTAACAATCAATGTTGCCTGTCCAGGTCCAACATATGTTGCTTGTTACAAAGTTAACTCTTCATGCTCATGGCATAACGCTCTAAGATGGTAACATATGGGCAGCATGACTTCCATAATCACCTATTCTGAAAACTGGATACCTATCGTAACTCAGGCACACACCCATACTTGTCTCATGTGTATCACAATCGGTCCTCGATTATTGATGTTATGCATGACCATTGCTACATGAGACCATAACATTTTGGTCTCTCTTGTCTCCAAGCATCACACTATTATTGAGCACAAGACTTCCTTGTTCAAGCAGCATAAATATTCATTATCTGTACAGTTGTTCAAAGTTCAGCATTAATTATATTACACCGTAGTATATTGCAATATATAGTGTTTGGATTCAAACAACCATATTTCATATTTGCAATACTTCCCACCCTTGGTCTAGTGACCACACTATATCAAAGCATATAAACAATCTATTACAATATGTAGGCTATAAGATATCCATATTTTTATTAGCACCACACGTGCCCATATACCCGTCATACATATCCTCCATCCCATAGTCCAGTGCCCATATACCCATCACACATCCTCCATCCCATAGTCCCGTGCCCATATACCAGTCATACATATCCTCCATCCCATAGTCCAGTGCCCATATACCCATCACACATCCTCCTTCCCATAGTCAACCATTATGACATCATAATGAGCGGCGGGGCTTGCAACCTATGATGACATCAGTGTCGCCATGGCAACCATTATGACATCATAATGAGGGGCGGGGCTTGATACACACACTCTTTTTCCCCATTATGTAGATAGGGGCAAAATTGTTTGGTGAATTGGAACGCGCGGGGTTAAAATTTCACCTCACAACATAGCCTAGGACACTCTCGGGGTCCAGACGTGTGACTTCCAAATTTTGTGGTTGT
Organism: Dendrobates tinctorius; assembly: GCF_039654945.1. NCBI lineage: Eukaryota > Metazoa > Chordata > Amphibia > Anura > Dendrobatidae > Dendrobates > Dendrobates tinctorius. The sequence goes on from NW_027361705.1 coordinate 5,364,117, forward strand.
AGCTGCGACGGTGCGGATGCCAATCCCGGACATACATACATACACACACTTGAGCTTTATATATTAGACTAGCTGAAGAGCCCGGCGCTGCCCGGGCATAGTAACGAACTGTGGTTAGTTATAACAAATTATAATTATCCTCCATCCCATAGTCCCGTGCCCATATACCCATCATACATATCCGCGATCCCATAGGCCCGTGCTCATATACCCATCATACATATCCTCTATCCCATAGTCGAGTGCCCATATACCCATCATACATCCTTCATCTCATAGTCCCATGCCCATATACCCATCATACATATCCTCCATCCCATAGTCCCGTGCCCATATACCCATCATACATATCCTCCATCCCATAGTCCCGTGCCCATATACCCATCATACATATCCTCCATCCCATAGTCCCGTGCCCATATACCCATCATACATATCCTCCATCCCATAGTCCCGTGCCCATATACCCATCATACATATCCTCCATCCCATAGTCCCGTGCCTATATACCCATCATACATATCCTCCATCCCATAGTGCCGTGCCCATATACCCATCATACATTATCTGCCATCCCATAGTCCCGTGCCCATATACCCGTCATACATATCCTCCATCCCATAGTCCAGTGCTCATATACCCATCACACTTCCTCCATCCCATAGTCCCGTGCCCACATGCCCATCATACCCATCCTCCATCCCATAGTCAACCATTATGACATAATGAGCGGCGGCAGGGCTTGCAACCTATGATGACGTCAGTGTCGCCATGGCAACCATTGTGACATCATAACGAGGGGCGGAGCTTGATACGCACACACGGTTTCCCCAGTATGCAAATAGGGGCATTATGACATCATAATGAGGGGCGGGGCTTGACACACACACACTTTTTCCCCCAGTATGTAGATAGGTTTCAAAATTGTTTGGTGAATTGGAATGCGCGGGGTTAAAATTTTGCCTCACAACATAGCTTAGGACGCTCTAGGGGTCCAGACGTGTGGCTGTAGCTGCGACGGTGCGGATGCCTATCCCGGACATACACACACATATATACACACACACACACACATACATACATACATACATACATACATACATACACACTTTGAGCTTTATATAATAGACATGCTGGAGCACTAGATATATAAGTGTTTCCACTGTTTAGAAGCAATAGTAATAGTACTTGGCAGACAATCCTTATTTAGTGGGTATTATGCACTTACTTGTGCAGCTTCTTGCTGATTTCAGCAGGATGGGTGCATTGTTTACCGATGAAGGTGCCGGGCAGTACAGCATGTGGAGAGGAGAGCGGGTGAACGCCAGCCCGTCACGCGCTCCGGCCGGAAGCGTCGCTGAGGATGCGGCGGTATCGAGGGGCGGAGCTCCTGTGACATCACAACGGAAGCAAGGACGGGTGCGAGAGAGGCACAAACCGACGCATTTCGAGGCGTGTCCCCCCTCTTCGTGAGGGCTGTGCTACATGCTTGCCAGCCCGTCCTTAAATATCGGCTCTCATAGCAGTATTTGGTGCCCTTAATTAGTGGCAATTAATGAGCCCAAATTAGTCCATAGTCAGTGTGTTGGGGCTTCATTTATTTAAATCGCTTCTTCTTGGTGATGTTGATTAAAATACACCTCTGCTACTGCTTCTGCCTAATATTAAAGTGCTGCAAATGCCTTGATCGTTAGAGGAGAGTGAATGGCTGCTGAGGGATAAAATTGGGTTTAATAAAAAAGGTGTAACTGTGTATATGGGATTTAAAATATAACTTTTAATCATAAGAATATAAAAACTATTGTGTCTCCTAGTAGAACTGTGATTAAAAATACTCTTTATTAAACCATGCTTAAAAAATATTAAACTATTAGAATCTGCAAGGTTTTGGTAATAGTTGTGATAAAAAAATTGTTAGTTCACATATATAATAATAATGGACAGGATTAAGGAGCACCTTGATAATAATAATAATAAAGGTTTTTAAAGGTCACCCACTATCTCGTCACTTTTTGGGCAAACACAATCGTTCCTACAAAGGGGTCTCCTATTATGGCATTCAGGTGGTCCTCCAAAATCCGAGAAGGGGCAACCACCTGAACGCCATGTCACGAATGGAGTCAAGATGGATATACACTCTAGACCATTTAGCCCCAAGAGGCCTCAATCATGAGATTGAGTTATATGCAGTTTAGTCTAAATTTGTATTAATTCCCCTCCCTCCCTCCTTTTTTTTTTTTTTTTAAATATTTTTATATTATGTTATTTCTATGAACACTAACTGTTTTATAGAATGCCAACATAGGGTTAATAAAACCACCCCTTTTTTAGATGATTATTCATGTATTTCTATTTATTTTATACGATACATGACTCTTATTTATTTAGGCGTAGTAACTAAATACTGTTAATTCTGACACACTATGATTATATATATATATATATATATATATATATATATATATATTCATAGCCCCGCCCACTCCACATAGCCACATTCACTATAATATTCCACATCATGGCGTCAGTCAGAGCCACCAGACCACTACCCCTAATATCCCACATCGTCCTGTCAGCCAGAGCCACTGGACTACTACCCCTAATATCCCACATCATCCCGTCAGCCAGAGCTACCGGACAACTACCCCTAATATTCCACATCATCCCTTCAGCCAGAGCCACCGGACTACTCCCCCTAATATCCCACATCATCCTGTCAGCCAGAGCCACTGGACTACTACCCCTAATATCCCACATCATCCTGTTAACCTGGGGTCAGAACAAGTGCGCTGAGTGGAATGGCCCTAACTTCCATACCAGGGTTCCCTTTAAGAGAGCCTTGTGTCAGAACCAGAGCGCTGAGTGGATTTGCCCTGACTTCCATACCAATGATCCCTTTAATAGAAGCCTAGAGTGTGAATCAGAGCGCTGAGGGATTTACCCTAACTTCCATACCAGAGATCCCTTTAAGAGAGGCCTGGAGTCAGTACCAAAGCGCAGAGTGGATTTGCCCTCACTTCTATACTGGGGATCCCTTTAAGAGGCTCCTGGGGTCAGAATTGGAGCGCAGAGTGGATTTGACCTCATTTCCTTACTGGGGATACCTTTAAGATGGGCCTGGGGTCAGAACCAGAGCACTGAGTGGAATTGCCCTAACTTCCATACCAATGATCCCTTTAAGGGCCCTGGGGTCAAAACCACAGCGCTGAGTGGATCGGTCCTAACTTCCATACCGGGGATCCCTTTAAGAGAGGCCTGAGGTCAAAGCCAAGGCGCTGGATTGATTTGCCCTGACTTCCATACCAATGATCCCTTTAATAGAGGCCTGGGGTCAGTACCAGAGCATTTGAAGGCAATTGCCCTGACTTCCATATCAGGGATTCCTTTAAGAGAGCCTGGGGTCAGAACCAGAGCGCTGGATGGATTTGCCCTGATTTCCATACCAATGAACCTTTTAAGAGAGACTTGGGGTCAGAACCAGAGCGCAGAGTGGATTTGCCCTGACTTATGTACCGGGGATCCCCTTAAGAGGGGCCTGGGGTCAGAACCAGAGTGCTTAGTGGAATTGCCCTAACTTCCTTACCAGTGATCCCTTTAAGAGACCCTGGGGGGGGTCAGAACCACAGAGCTGAGTGGAACGGTCCTAACCTCCATACTGAGGATCCCTTTAATAGAAGCCTGGGGTCTGAATCAGAGCGCTGAGGGATTTGCCTTAACTTCCATACCGGAGATCCCTTTAAGAGGGAAGATGTGCATATGGGATGGAGGATGGGTATATGGGCACGGGAGAGGGTGATTCATACATATACTAGCTGAAGAGCCCAGAGCTGCCCGGGCATAGTAACTAACTACGGTTAGTTATAACAAATTATATATATATATATATATATCTCTGAGTGTATAGCCCCGCCCACTCTGCATAGCCACATTCACTATAATATCCCACATCATCCCATCAGCCAGGGCTACCGGACTACTACCCCTAATATCCCACATCGTCCCGTCAGCCAGAGCTACCGGACTACTACTATCCTACATCATCCCGTCAGCCAGAGCCACCGGACTACTACCCCTAGTATTCCACATCATACTGTCAGCCAGAGCCACCGGACAACTACCACTAATATCCCACATCATCCTGTCAGAGCCACCGGACTACTACCCCTAATATCCCACATCATTTCGGCAGAGCTACCTGACTACTACCCATAATATCCCACATCATCCCATCAGCCTGGGGTCAGAGCCAGAGCGCTGAGTGGAACGGTCCTAACTTCCATACCGGGGATCCCTTTAAGAGAGGCCTGGCATCAGAACCAGAGCGCTGAGTGGAATTGGCCTAACTTCCATACCAATGATCCCTTTAAGAGAGACTGGGGTCAGAATCAGAGTGCTGAGGGATTTACCCTAACTTCCATACCAGGGGTCCCTTTAAGAGGGGCCTGGGATCAGAACCAGAGCGCTTAGTGGAATTGGCCTAACTTCCATACCGGGGATCCCTTTAAGAGAGGCCTGTGGTCAGAACCACAGCGCTGAGGGATTTGCCCTAACTTCCGTACAGGAGATCCCTTTAAGGCTGGTTTCACATTCGTGCTTTTTAAGCGCACGCACGGCCGGGGGTAGCTCCGCCCCCGAGCCGGCTCTCTGCCCGGCGTGCCCGCCCCTTCGTTGTAGCGCCGCCTCCTAGCGCACAGCGGCGCCTGCGATCGGCGCACCCTATCTTTAGCATAGGGTGCGCAGATCGTGCGCAGGCCGTGCGCTAGTTGCGCTTTGACCTGCGCTGCGCACTTTTGACGGTGCGCCGTGCGCGCCAAAATCAGAAAAGTTTGATTTTGGCGCGCACGGCGCACCGTCAAAAGTGCGCAGCGCAGGTCAAAGCGCAACTAGCGCACGGCCTGCGCACGATCTGCGCACCCTATGCTAAAGATAGGGTGCGCCGATCGCAGGCGCCGCTGTGCGCTAGGAGGCGGCGCTACAAGGAAGGGGCGGGCACGCCGGGCACAGAGCCGGCTCGGGGGCGGAGCTACCCCCGGCCGTGCGTGCGCTTAAAAAGCGCGAATGTGAAACCAGCCTAAGAGAGCCTGGGGTCATTACCAGAGCATTTGAAGGCAATTGCCCTGACTTCCATCCCTTTAAGAGAGGCATGGGGTCAGAACCAAAGCACCGGATGGATTTGCCCTGAATTCTATACCGGAGATCCCTTTAAGAAAGGCCTGGGGTCATTACCAAAACACTGAGTGGATTTCCCCTAACTTCCATACCAAAGATCCACGGGAGGGGGGATTCATTTCTGTCATGTGCTCCTGTCTGGGGGGCAGGCAATTTCTGGGAGCTTATGTTCCCGGGGATGCTAGATTTCTCTCACCATGTCAGTGTTTGCTGAGGTGTTGTCAGGTGGGAAAACTTGCTCATAGCAACCAATCACAGCTCATCTTCTTTTAACCAGCTCTGGTGAAATGAGATGCTTAGTGATTGGTTGCAAAGAAAACTGTTGCTGTACTGCCCGGCACCTTCATCGGTAAACAACGCTCCCATCCTGCTGAAATCAGCAAGAAGCTGCACAAGTAAGTGCACAATACCCACTAAATAAGGATTGTCTGCCAATTACTTTTACTATTGCTTCTAAACAGTAGATACACTTATATATCTAGTGCTCCAGCAATATTGCCTATATTGATCTACCGGACAGTGACTGCAGACACAGAATTAAGTGCCAGTTAAACAGTACTTTAACCTTATTCAGGTACATTTTTAATAATCATTCTGCCATCCCCATTAGCCACTTCGGCACAAAACCCATCTGGATATATATCTCATTGCTGCTAAGTACACATAATATCTATGTAAAGGGGATCATAAGCCGTCTCAAGGGACCAGTAAGTACCGCAATTGTAGTACTCTGAGTGTGGAATACATACACATTGTACTGTTTCAGTACTAACATTAATATTATTACTCCACCAGCACCATTCGTTAGCTGATGAATATAATCTTCACAGAATAGTCTACATCTACTCTAGTATCGAGTATCAATACTACTAATAATTTGTATCTAGTATCATCACATCTTCTCAGTATATCGCGGTGATTTGTACAATTATAAATCTTCAAGTCTTGCCACAGATTCTCAATGGTATTTAGGGCTGGCATGTGACTGGACTATTCAAACACATCAATGTGCTTTGATCTAAATCATTCCATTGTAGCTTTGGCAGTATGTTTAGGGTTATTGTCCTGTTGCATGTTGAACCTGCACCACAAGTGTTTTGCACCTCCTAAGGATTTTCTCTAGGATTGCCCTGGATTTAGCTCCATCCAGTTTCACATCAACTCTGACCAGCTTCACTGTCCCTGCTGAAGAAAATAATCCATGCAACATGATGCCACCACTGTTTTTAATGGTGGGGATAGTGTTTTCAGGGTGATGTACAGTATTCGTTTTGTGCCACACAGTGTTTTGCATTTAGCCTAAAAAGTTGTACTTTGGTGTTATTTGATAATGGCAACTTTTTTCACATGCTAGATGTGTGAGAGATCTGAGACAGTAGTTTTGACCCTCAATCCAATATTTGCAACTTTCTGCATCAATAGGGCCACCACAGAGTGAGTGAAGTAACTATGGAAAGTCATTCTATTTGTTGCATCACCTGTGAGTTAGTTGACGTTTCTCGCATTGGTAAATGTATGTGTGAAATAGCCCCGAACACTGTCAGAGTTCTTGTCTGCTTCTAAGCACTTTCCATAAGTTTTTCTATGTGGCTCAAATGCTTGTCTATGGGGGGTGGGGTGTCAAAAAAGTCACATCTGTTCTATTTCTGGGTGTCATTTATTCGGTGATTGCTTAGATGATTTTTTTCCAAGGTTAAAGGCACGAACAGTCACAGCTGTTACAAGAAGACCAGAACTAAATTTTTCTCCTTCCACGCTTTGTCCAGCCCTTGCTCTGGTTAAAGTGCTCAGTGCAGCCATCTCCCTAGTGAAGCCATCACCTCAGTGCACCCGTTTCCCCAGTGCAGCCATCTCCTCGGTGCACCTGTTTCCCCAGTGCAGCCATCTCTGAATATGGGCGCCACGCCTATGAGAGTGGAGTGGCGTCCATATTCATGATCTTAATGAGCGGTACCACGTGTGACCGCGCACTCACACAGGAAAAGCAGGACCATCAGAGCTGCAGCGCAGGCATAGCTGGAGGAGTTGAGTATGATGGGGGGGGCAAATGGCAAATACGACCCTGCTGAGCACTGATGGGAAAAGCGCGGCACAATACCGGCCGCACCTCTTAAAGAGCCCGCTGCCAAAAAATGGGTAAAGTGGCTGCGGGCCGCACAAGATGATATGGCGGGCCATATAAGGCCAGACGTTCCCCACCCCTGCTCTAAACCATGCCACTTCTCTTGCTATCTTTTTTGCACTAATTTCTCTCGATTTCCCTGACTTTTTTTTTTTTTTTTTTTTTTTAAAGGTAACCTGTTATGTGAAATAATGCTATTAACATGCAGATGTTGGGGTTAATCTGCAAGTTAATAGTGTTCTGACACCATGTGGCTGCTGCACTGTGACCCACTGCTGGAAGGAAATTAACTTTTATTCTTCCTGCAGCTGTCTTCTTTCAGTCATAGGGGTGGTGCCAGCGCAGTTTCAGTCACTAATTTGCTTTTAGAGAGCGGTCTGTAATCAAGCCGCTGGCACTGACCAACAGCTGGCTCTGCACTAGGGCCTGCTGTCAGTCAATATTGTGGGTGCTTTTACCTCCTTTGCTTGCTCTCTGTATTCTCAGTGGTGATTGAACCAGTGCTTGTGCCATCCCTTTGATTGAAACCCAAACGCTGCTGGAGGTAATAATGTTACTCTCCTCCCAGCAGTCTGGTCTCTCTGTGCAGGTGCCACACTGTGCAAAAATGCTATTAACCTGCAGATTAACCCTATATCTGCAGGCTAATAATGTTATTTTTCATGACAGGATCCCTTTAAAGTGTTGTTGGGCCTGTTACCTCAGACAAAGCAATTCCATGTTTTATAGAAATACTGTTTGTCCCCAAATAGATTGATTTCTGTATTCCCAGTTTTGGTCTTAAATGGCTCATCTGCTATTCAACTTCAAGTATTGTCTTACCAGTACATAGGAAAAAGTGAATAAGTTATTCAGGGTATTACTTATTACTGTAACAGCATATAGCAAGATGTGCTCTATATTGGCAAAAGAAAGTATGCTTTAAAAAAAAAAATAAAATGCTACATAAAACCAAAAATGTTTGAAATATTTTTTTTGATAGATTGTTAACATAAATACTTCTTTTTACATCCTCACTATATATCACAGATTTATTGAAGAAAAGTCTTCCTTTGAATATGGACAAGTGAATCATGCTTTGAGTGCTGCTATGAGGACATTGGTAAAAGAGTATATGATCCTGGTTACACAGATGGAACACCTACAGAGACAAGGACTGCTTTCTTTGCAGAAATTGTGGTTCTACATTCAGCCCACTTTAAGGACAATGGAGGTGTTGGCATCACTTGGTAAGTATTAGTTTTCTCTAGATTTCCTCCTTTTATTGTCCATTACTGAAATACGTGCATGTTTGGGTATAGTTTATTGTATTACTTCCATCTGTTAGGATATCTTAGACTGTATGCACCTCTAACAGCTCTGTTCTGCAGTGGGCTTGCTAAAGTATCTGCTTTAATTTGGTCAGGCAGGTAGCTATGTGCAGAGCAATCAGCAGAGCTGCTACAGGAGAACAAATAAGTCTGGGTCAATAATGAGGTTTGAAGGACAGTAAAGAAGTGAGCAGTGCAAAGCCCAGGTTCAGTATCTCATTTACCTACAAAGAGAGGCTGTATGTTAGTTAATTTTACACAAATCTCTACATTTGTATAAAACACTATACACTTAATTTAATAAGGAATCTGTCAGCAGGTTTTTGCTATGTAATCTGACAGCACCATAATGTATAAGGGGAGAGCCTAACCTCAGGGATGTATCACTTATTGGCTGTGCATTTTTTTCAATATAATCATTGTTTTATAAGCAAGAGATTATCACAATAGGGCAAGTCACCTTGGACCTCTTAGTCCAACTCTTTCCTGACCACTGTTAAGCAAGTTTCTGTCACTATTCAATGTACTCAGGCAGCTGGCAATCAGAAATGTGAGCTGGGATACAAAAGGCTGAGCATTTAGAGCTCTGCTTTATCAGCAGCAGAGAAAACTGTATATTAAAGCAGCAGCACCCAGTAAACTAAATATGTTGCTGGAATCAGGGTCTCTGTCCCTTCATCATGCTATTGACAGGATAGCAATAACCTGCTGACAGATTCTCTTTAACCCCTTTCCGACATGCGCTGTACATATACTGCTCTGCAGGAGGTGTGTTCCCACAAAAGACCAGTTTATCTGCGGCAGCACAATTGCATGGCCTCACTCTGAGCGCCGTGTCGATCGCGTGCGGGTGTCAGCTGTATGTGACAGCTGACACCCCGCAGCACTGCCCACAATCGGTGCTAGCACCGATCACGGGCATTTAACCCCTCTGATGCTGCTGTCTACTAACAGCGGCATAGAGAAGCATCGCGCAGGGAGGGGGGCTCCCTGCGCGCTTCCACCATGACATTGCGTTGTCTCGATGGTCTCCTTGGAGACTCCTGGCACTAAGATGGCCGCTGGGTCCTTCCGAGTCCTGGAGGGAAGGTGGCTTGCGAGCGTCTGCTAAGAGCTGTCAGATCTTTGATCTGGTATTCTGCAGCGCAGTGTCAGATCAGCAACCTGACATTGTATAGTAATGTCCCATACTGGGATAATGTAAAGTAAAAAAAAAAAATACAAAGTGTAAAAATGTTATAAAAATTCCCTAACTTAAGAAAGAGAAAATAAATATTTTCAAAATATTTATTTATGTAAATGAAAAAAGTACACATTTGTTATCTCTGCATCCGTAATGACATGCTCTATAAAACTGTCCCACTAGTTAACCCCTTCAGTGCGCACCTGAAAAAAAGTGGCAAAAAACAATGCTTTATCATCATATCGCCTAAAAAAATTGCAATAAAACACGATCAAAAAGACGGATGTAAATAAAAATGGTACCGCTGAAAACGTCAACTTGTCCTGCAAAAAACAAGCCACTGTACAGCTCCATTCGCAGAGAAATAAGTTAGAGCTCTCAGAATAAAGTGATGCAAACATAATTATTTTTTCTATAAAATAGTATTTATTGTGTAAAAGCGTCAAAACATAAAAAAATTAGGTAACGTTTTAATCGTACTGACCCGAAGAATAAAACTGCCTTACCTATTTTACTACATGTGGAACAGTATAAAAAAACAAAACAAAAAGCATTTCTTGAATTGCTGGTTTTTGTTCATTCTGCCTCCCAAAAATCAGTATAAAAAGCGATCAAAAAATGTTATGTGCCCAAAAGTGGTACCAATAAAATCGTCAGCTTCTCCCGCAAAGAACAATACCTCACATGACTCTTCGGGCCAAAATATGGAAAATTATAGCTCTCAAAATATGGTGATGCAAAAAAACTAGTTTTCGCAATTAAAAGCGTCTTAGTGTGTGACAGCAGCCAAACTTAAAAACCCAATATAAATCTTGTGTCGCTGTAATTCCACCGACCCGAAGAATAAAGTCGCCTAATCACTTATACCGCACGAGCAACAACATAAAAAATAAATAAAACAAATTCTTAACATGCTGTTGTTTTTTTTTTCATTCTGCCTCCCAAAGATCGCAGTAAGGATACGAGCACATTTATCCTATGCTCTGCGCGGAGTGCTTATGTTTGGGTGTCCTTGTAAATCTGTGAAATGCATGATTCAGATAGAACCTCCAGCGGAAGATTCTATATAATGAGGCAGATATTGGCACTGTGGACGCCATAGGACCTGTGATATAGCGGTGTCCCACATTTTAGGATTGCACTTCTCTTCTGAGCTTTGCACTGTGCCTCAAAAGTAGTTTTTCCAAAACATATGGGATATTGGTGAACGCAGGAGAAATTGCGCAGCATACTTTGGGGTCCATTTTCTCCTTTTACCCTTGTGAAAATACAAAATTCCTAGCAAAAAAAAGATTTTTGTGGGAAAAATATTTTCTTTAACAATTTTTTTTTATTTTCACCACTTAATGTTATAAACTTCTGCGCTCCTTTCTTTCCAAGCCCTGCCGTGCGCCCAAACGGTAATATTCCCACCCATATGGGGTATTGGTGTACTCAGGAGAAATTTCAAAACAAATTTTATGGAGCAATTTCTCCTATTGCCCTTATAAAATTGCAAAATTTTGAGCTAAAAAAGATTCTGGGAAAAAATGTGATTTTACACGGCTTAACGTTATAAACCTCTGTGAAGCACCTGTGGGTTCAAGGTGCTCAGTACACATCTAGATACGTTCCCTAGGGGGTCTAGTTTCCAAAATGGTGTCACTTGTTGGGGATTTCCACTTTTTAGACACATCAGGGACTCTCCAAACATGGCATGGCATCTGTTAATTAAGCCAGCAAATTTAATATTCAAAAAGTGGAACGGCGCTCCTTCCCATCCAAGCCCTGTCATGCGCACAAACAGTAGATTTCCCCAACATATGGGGTATTGGCATGCTCAGGAGAAATTGCACAACAAAATGTGTGGTCCATTTTCTCCTTTAACCCTTGCGAAAGTAAAAATTATGTCTAAAGGAAACTTTTTGTGAAATAAAAGTAAATGTTTAATTTTTTCTTTCACATTTCAAAAATTCTTGTGAAACACTGAAGGATTAATAAACTTCTCAAATGTGGTTTTAAGCACTTTGAGGGGTGCAGTTTTTAAAATGGTGTCATCCTTAGGTATTTTCTGGCATATAGACCCCTCCAAGGCATTTCACGTGTGAGGTGATCCCTAAAAAATATTTTTGCAAATTTTGTTGTAAAAATAAGAAATCGCTGGTCAACTGTTAACCCTTATAACGTCCTAACAAAAAAAAATCTTTCCAAAACTGTGGTGATGTAAAATAGACATGTGGGAAATGTTGTATTGACTACATTGTGCGATATGACTCTCTGATTTAATGGCATAAAATTTAAGTTTGAAAATTTTGAAATTTTCTACATTTTCGTCAAATTTCCTTTTTTCTTTTTCACAAATAACCGGAAGCCATATCAAAGAAATTTTACCACTATCGTAAAGTACAATATGTCATTAGAAAACAATCTCAGGATCACCAGGTTTCGTTGAATTGTTCCAGAGTTATGACCTCCTAAAGTGACAGTGGTCCGAAAAATTACAGAATGCTATAGATAAGCCCCTGATGGCGGTGCCGGCGGATGATAGGGCTAAAATGAGGTGACAGATCCCCTTTAAGTGGTTCCCTTTTATAACTGAAAACTGGTTAGAACTGGGATGCAATGTGCTAATTTGAGTGGAGCTGTGGGCAAGCATGCAGTGCTTTTCTGTTCAAAGTCCTTGGACTTAAGGTGTTGAGCACTGTGCTCAGCTAGTTCACTCTAAATAACATTTGATTAGAGTGGCAAGGTGCATGTTCTCTTGTTGCTACATTCACATAAGTGCAGCAAGGTAGTAGTAGGAAAATTAAATTTAAAATATAACTTTTAATAATGCCTCAAAAGACCATTGATCAGATGAAATAAAAGAAAAAAACAAGCGTATAGAGATAGACCAAAAGTGGGACTGAATATGGAAAATGATTTCCACATCAATGGGGACTGCACCACCTCAGCTTAGTAATTCACTTTATGATGTATCACATTCATAGTTATTTGAGCTCACATGGATAAACCAACAGGAAGATATGCAGCACACAGAACTTTAGAAAAGCAAAAATATCTCCACAGTTCCTCTATATGCTTGTCCAGGGAAGTGTATGACATAGGCCACAATATGGATCAAACAGCTACTATGATTCCTGTGTAAACATACATAAAAAAAGTAAATAAAGTAAGGAACAATCTCACCTGGTTTGTAGTCAGAAATACCTTGGCGAATTCAATTAGATTCAGCGGTCCTGGTAGTCGCAGGGAGGGGGGAGGAAAGTCCAAGTCCTCTGCCACATTAATGCCCTCCACTAGGATATCAAGGTATTATTTAATTTACCGTAACCCCTTCTTCCGACGCGTTTCTTTTTTTAAATCATCAGGGGAGAAAAGAGTAAGCGGGGAAAAAGAAGCATTCCCTAATATAAAAAAAATTGGTGCTCATGCTTTATGCAAAATATAATATGGTCTACTGCCATATTCTCTGTGTTTTAAATAAACCGCTTTTATATCTGTAATGTTGTCATTTCCTATGTCCCCAAAAGCTGCATATCTGCTCATATTTCCGGAAAGTCTCATACGTTCCACCATGGGACACATGTAATTGTGTGACACACAGGCCGGAAGTACTAAATATCTTCCAGGGTTGATGCCGTAGGTCAAAGCCTGCCTCTCATCTGTGATGTCTATTATTGCCCTCCATCCGTGGAGCGCAAGGACTGAAAGTACAGGTCACCTCCGGTGCATGCAATTCTTGGACGCCAAACCAGAACCTTTAACAACCCTTTGTTTCTGGGGGATCCAATTAATACCCGGACACGGCATGCACTGCTGGAGCGCATCTAATACCCGTCCCGTATATTATGTGATTATTGTAGTTATTGTAAAGCCCTTAAATCCAGAGGGAAGGCGGGGACAAGGGGACAAAAGAAGGGTAGAACATCTACTGGGGATTTTGTTCATAAATTAATTCAAAATGCTCCTGTTGCCCCTTTCCCCCAATGATAGAGGGAGGAGGGGCTTTGGAAAAAGACAATATGGGGACTTGGTAGCCCTGCATATAGTACTCCTACTACCTCCGATCAAGTGGATGGAGGATTAAAAAGTAAACGTGAAGGTAAATGTCCTAGTCTAAGAGACACAGACAACATTGGACCAAAAGATATATTAGATCAATTCATTGAAAAAATGGGACATCAGTGATTAAAGGGTGGTAGCACTATTTTACCCTAGTTGAAACCTATCTCAATGCTACCTAGCAGTGGGGGTTTTCATCCTAAATGAACACGAAATGATGCCCCCACTCCTCGGCAGCTGTCCTTAAAAACCCTATATGACCCTAATCCATAAAATGTAGGAAAGGCGAGGATATCAAAGAGTTAAACGCAAAAAGGAAATTGGGATAGTAAGTGAACCCGAGACATTGGTGTTGCAGTGTATAAGCCTATTAAAAATACCTAAAGTAAGCCCTGGCTAACCAGTGGAGGTTGGCACCCTAGGGGGATCGAAAGTGGCACCCCCGCTCCGTGGCAGCTGTCCCTATCTTTCCCTAATCTCAGGCAATATTCTACAAAAAACAGCTGAAGTTGAGGGTCTCATTGAGACCTGTTGGTGTCTGTGTCTTCAGGCGATAGATCCACCTTGTTTCATGCTGCAGCACCATTTGATCCAAGCTCCCTCCCCTCTTGGGCATTTCATCTTTATCAATTCCCATGAATTTCAATTGTGAATAATCTCCATTGTGACACATATTTGTTTGTCTAGATAATGGGGTATCTTTTTTAAGCTCAATGTCTCTAAGGTGTTCACCTATTCTACGTAATTTCTTGATAGTTTTTCCTATATATTCCAGATCACAAATACACTCAGCTCTGTAAATTACTCCCTTTGTTCAACATTTGATAAAAAGATGTATTTCTAATTGTTGCCCTGTGACATTACTCCTGAACAAATGTCCCTTTATGACCACAGGACAGGCTATACATCCGCTACATTTTAAAATTCCTTTCTGGTTTTGTGTAAGCCAAGTTTCTTTCTTATGGGGGCATAATGGCTACAAACTAGTCTGTCCCCGATTGATCTACCAATTTGAAAGATGATCATTGGATAAGGGCCTACTAAATCCCCAATGTAACATAGTAACATAGTTATTAAGGTTGAAGGGAGTCTTTAAGTCCATCTAGTTCAACCCATATCCTATCCTAACTTGCCCTAACATGTTGATCCAGAGGAAGGCAAAAACAACCCATGTAGCAAACAGTAAGCTTCACATTGGGGAAAAAAATTCCTTCCCGACTACACATACGGCAATCAGACTAGCTCCCTGGATCAACGCAATATTAAGGAAACTAGTGAATATACCCTGTAATATTATACTTTTCAAGAAAGGCATCCAGTCCCTTCTTAAATTTTAGTAGGGAATCACTCATTACAACATCATATGGCAGAGAGTTCCATAGTCTCACTGCTCTTACAGTAAAGAATCCGCGTCTGTGAGTATGCTTAAACCTTCTTTCCTCCAGACGTAGAGGATGCCCCCTTGTCCCCGTCACAGGTCTAAGAGTAAAAAGATCATTAGAAAGGTCTTGGTATTGTCCCCGCATATATTTATACATTGTAATAAGATCACCCCTAAGCCTTCGATCCTCCAAACTAAATAACCCCAAGTGTAATAACCTGTCTTGGTATTGCAGACCCCCTAGTTCCCTAATAACCTTGGTCGCTCTTCTCTGCACCCGCTCCAGTTCAGCTATGTCTTTCTTATACACCGGAGACCAGAACTGTACACAGTATTCTAAGTGTGGTCGCACTAGTGACTTATATAGAGGTAAAATTATGTTCTCCTCATGAGCATCTATGCCTCTTTTAATGCATCCCATTATTTTATTTGCCTTTGCAGCAGCTGCCTGACACTGGCCACTAAATGTGTGTTTGTCGTCCACCCATACACCCAAGTCTTTTTCAGTGACTGTTTTGCCCAGTGTTTTACAATTAAGCACATAATTATACATCTTGTTCGTTCTACCCAAGTGCATGACCTTACATTTATCCCCATTAAAGCTCATTTGCCATTTATCAGCCCAAGCTTCTAGTTTACATAAATCCTCCTGTAATATAAAATTGTCCTCCTCTGTATTGATTACCCTGCAGAGTTTAGTGTCATCTGCAAATATTGAAATTCTACTCTCTATGCCCCCTACAAGGTCATTAATAAATATTTTAAAAAGAAGCGGGCCCAAAACTGACCCCTGTGGTACCCCACTGCTAACCGTGACCCAGTCCGAGTGTGCTCCATTAATAACCACCCTTTGTTTCCTATCCCTGAGCCAGCTCTTAACCCACCTACACATATTTGACCCTATCCCCATTGTTCTCATTTTATGTATCAACCTTTTGTGTGGCACCGTATCAAAATCTTTTGAAAAGTCCATGTACACCACGTCCACTGCATTCCCTTGGTCCAGTCCGTAACTTACCCCTTTATAAAAGCTTATCAGATTAGTCTGACAGGAACGGTCCCTTGTAAACCCATGTTGATATTGGGTCATAAGGTTATTCTTCTCCAGATACGCCAGTATAGTATCTCTTAGAAAACCACGATTTTACCCACAGTTGAGGTTAAACTTACTGGCCTATAATTTCCAAGTTCAGTTTTTGTCCTCTTTTTGAATATTGGCACCACATTTGCTATACACCAGTCCTATTCGCAGAAGTAGCCAATGTTTTTAAGGATTCACAGTACCTGGTTAGCACCATTATTGTAAGATGTGGCAAACCTACAAATGGAGGATTCTGTTTCGACTGGAGTAGATGTCCGAAGTAGTGTCCTATTCAATTTTTTTGTCTCATAGAATGCTTTTTTAAGGACAGTGTGGGTATCCCCTGTCCTGGAATCCTTTACATAGGTCACTTGCTTGGTCTAAAAAATCTGCCTCCAAGGAGCAATTCCGTCTTAGATGTAAATATTGTCCCTTGGGGATACCCTTCCTCAGTGGTGCCGGATGGTGGCTCTCCCATCGAAGAAGGGCATTTGTAGATGTCGGTTTGTGGTAAATTTTACTATTAACCACTCCTGGAGTTTTTTTTTAATTAGAAGATCTAAGAATGGAAGCTCAGTTAGATGATATTCATAAGTAAAGAAGAGACTGAGGGGATTCTTATTGAGCTTCGCTGCAAACTCTTTCAAGCTTTGTATATCGCCCTTCCAAATTGAAAGAACATCGTCGATATAATGTGCCCATAGCATGATTTTTTGGATTCCTCAATAAATTCTTCCCCAAAGACAATGGGGTGGGAGGACCCACCAGCTCAGGAGCAAGTTGGCATATGAGGGCCTGCAAGGGCTACACGGTGTCCTTAAAGCATTCACTGAGAGAAAAAGATTGAATAGGACACAACTTCTGACATATACACTAGTTGAAACAGAATCCTCCTTTTGTAAGTTTGTCACTAAGATGTGTAGTAGAGGGGTTACAAGGACACTAAACTTCAGGAAAGCAAATTTCCAACGGATGAGAGATGATCTTGGTGCAATTAACTGGGACGATATCCTGAGACATAAAGAGACACAAAGAAAATGGGAGACGTTTATTAGCATCCTGAATAGGACCTGTGCACAATATATACCGTATGGGAATAAACATGCGAGAAATTGGAGGAAATCACTATGGCTAAATAGAGCTGTAAGGGGTGCAATAAGAGATAAAAATAAAGCATTTAGAGAATTAAAACAAGTAGGTAGTGATGAGGCATTAACTAAATACAGAAGATTAAATAAATTCTGTAAAAAGCAAATCAAGACAGCAAAGATTGAGACAGAGAGACTCATTGCCAGAGAAAGTAAAAATAATCCCAAAATATTCTTTAACTACATAAATAGTAAGAAACTAAAAAATGATAGTGTTGGTCCCCTTAAAAATAGTCTGGGTGAAATGGTGGATGAGGATGAGGAAAAAAAACAATATGCTAAATGACTTTTTTCAACAGTATTTACACAAGAAAATCCCATGACGGATAACATGATCAGGGATAAAAATTCTCCATTAAATGTCACCTGCTGAATCCAGCAGGAAGTACGGCGGCATCTAAAAAATCAATATAATTGACAAATCCCCGGGCCCGGATGGGATACACCCCCGAGTACTGCAGGAATTAAGCACAGTCATAGATAGACCATTATTTTTAATCTTTAAAGATTCCATAATAACAGGGTCTGTACCACAGGACTGGCGTATAGCAAATGTGGTGCCAATATTCAAAAAGGGGACAAAAGCTGAACTTGGAAATTATAGGCCAGTAAGTTTAACCTCAACTGTGGGTAAAATCCTGGAGGGTTTTCTGTTGTGAGTTCATTTTCCCCTCCGTCACTGAGGCCTGGTGAACTCCCTATTCTAGTGAAGGAAGGTAGTGAACCTGATTATCAGGCACCTGGGACTAATGAAGACGATTGGCTGAGTGGAGTCACTGACTGGATTTAAGGCAGCCTACGCCCTTTCTGCCCTGCGGGTGATTCTCTGTGGACTCTTGGACACCAGTCTGATTCCTGCTCTCCCAAAGCTAAGTTTTCTGTTTTGCCTTTTTGCATCTAAGATTTGTTTTTGTTTTTCTTGCTTTTTGGATTCTGCCACTCCCTGCTGGAGTGTGCAGTGTTCCTTGAGCTCTGTCTTCTGAAAGTACCTGAGTGCTGATTTAGTTTTGAAGCTTAGTTGCTTCACGGCCATTTTTATATCAGCTTGTTGGCTTTTGTCTCTGATAGGGTTTTGGCAGATTGCAGACAGCAGCCTTCCTATCCGTTCCTATCTAGGTAGTTTTTGGGCCCCGTCTTTGCTCAGCCTGTCTTTCTGTCTGTGTAAGTGTTTTCATCTTGCTTCACCGTCATTATATGTGGGGGGCTGCCTATTGCTTTGGGGTCTGCTCTGGGGCAGTTAGATTTCCCCTTTCCTTCTTTAGGCCTATGTATCTCTCCGGCTGTGATCGAGGGGTCTAGGTCATCGTAGGAACCCCCCACGGCTACTGCTAGTTGTGTTGATAGGTTCAGGGGTCTGCAATCTGATAGTTGCCAACTAATCTGGTTTTCAGGACTTAGCTAGCATTTCTGTTTTTTGCCTCCTACGGTGACTCAATCATAACAGTTTTCTAAGAGATACTATACTGGAGTATCTGGAGAAGAATAACCTCATGACCCAATATCAACATGGGTTTACAAGGGACCGTTCCTGTCAGACTAATCTGATAAGCTTTTATGAAGAGGTAAGTTCCGGACTGGACCAAGGGAATGCAGTGAACTATTGTGAGTTCATTTTCTGGTCCACCAGTTGTGAGTTCTCCTGCCAGGCTCCCTCTGGTGGTAACAGAAGGTAGTGAGGCTCATTTAATCAGTAGAGATCTGCCACCTGATAATGAGGATGACGATTGGCCCTCAGGAATCTCAGACTGAATTTGACAGCCGACGCCCTATTCTGGTGCTGGTGATTCCTTCTGGCTTGTCAGGTCTTGGTTTTCAGCTCTGTTCCAGTAATCTAAAGCTAAGTTTTTCTGCTAATGTTCACACTTGATTTTGATTTTGTTGGTCTGTTCAGTTTTTTGTGTGGTCAGCCAGCCCCGGCTGGGGCTGTGCTGAATTTCCACTCTTATTTACCTGTATTTGCCAATTTGCTTTTTGTCCCTTATTAGATTGGCCTCTTTTTGCTCTTTCTCATAATATTTCAGAGTGCTGATATAGTTGGAGAAGTCTAGTGACTTCAGGGTTAATTTTGCTATCAGAAGTGTTGGACATTATTTTTGTAGGGTTTTTTGCAGATTGCAGACAGTGTCTTTCCTTTCCTATCCTTTCTAGTTAGTTTGGGCCCCATCGTTTGCTCAGCCTATTTTCCTGCCTGTGTTTGTGCTTTCATCTTGTTTCACCGTCATTACATGTGTGGGGGCTGTCTTTCATTTGGGGTCTGCTCTGGGGCAGTTAGTTTTCCCCTTTTCTTGCTTCAGGCTTATGTAGTTCTCCGGCTGTGACGAAGCGTCTAGGATCATCGTAGGTACGCTCCACGGCTGCTGCTAGTTGTGTGGTTATGATCAGGGATCTGCAATCTGCATAGTTACCAACCTCTCTGGTTTTCTGTGACTTAACTTGTTTTGTTTTTTTCTCCTCAGAGACCCATTCATAACAGTGGACGTGGTGTACATGGACTTTTCAAAAGCTTTTGATACGGTGCCACACAAAAGGTTGATACATAAAATGAGAACAATGGGGATAGGGGAAAATATTTGTAGGTGGGTTAACAGCTGGCTCAAGGATAGGAAACAAAGGGTGGTTATTAATGAAGCACACTCGAACTGGGTCACGTTTAGCAGTGGGGTACCACAGGGGTCAGTTTTGGGCCCGCTTCTTTTTAACATATTAATGACCTTGTAGGGGGCATACAGAGTAGAATTTCAATATCTGCAAAAGACACTAAACTCTGCAGGGTAATCAATACAGAGGAGGACAATTTTATATTACAGGAGGATTTATGTAAGCTAGAAGCTTGGGCTGATAAATGGCAAATGAGCTTTAATGGGGATATGTCATGATCCAGCGTGGATCTGACAGATTAAATGGATGAGTGAACTTTTTTTCCTTTGGCTAGGTGCTAAAGTGATGTGATTGCCCCCGGTGGCCATTAAAATTTTTACATGTGGTGTCGTTCATTCTAAGTTGCCCCGGTGGTGGTGAGCGGTAGTGCACTTTAGTTTCTTTGGTTTAATGTGCACTTAATTACAAATCAGGTGTTAGGCTCTATAAAAGGGAGCCAGGTGGGTTCAATCACTGTTGGTGATATTGTGTGTTCGTCATTTGGGAAGCAAGCCTGGGTGAGGAAGGAGCTGAACATGAGTCCTGCGCAGCCCAGCCAGAGGGGATGAGTGGCTGCTAGGTGGTCTGCAAGAAGGGCTGGCATGGCGTGGTGGAGTCACAGTTTATGGTGTTGGCAGGAAGTGCTTGCATGGCTTGGTGGAGTGACGACTATGGAGAGAGTTGCACTCAGCATGCGGGACTTGGTTGCTGAGAGCTGGACTCAAGCATGCTTGACTTTTTGAGCAGGAGCTGAACTCATCTTTGGGACTCTGTTACTGGACAGCTGCAACTGGTGGTGGACTCTGCTCCAAGGCTGCACTATGGGGAAGGATCCAGTTATGGTGATGGATCCGGGTGGAGGAGAAGATGCACACAGGTGGTGGGCTCTGTTGCTAGGAGCGTACGTAACAGAGGAAAGTTAAGTGGTGTTTCCCCTGTATTGTCATTTTCCCTCATGTATGTTTAGTGCAGTGGTGGGATTAGTTTCCTCACCGACCAATTCCCTAGTGAGGGTTTAGGTTCAGGGCGAGCTAGGGTTTTTAGGTTCCTGTGCGTCGCCCGGTGCGGAACCGGCATAGGGAACGATAGGATTGCAGGGACACTGGCTTAGGGGAGTTCAGGAGGTCTCCACTTCCCTATTGCAGGGCCCACCATTGTTAATGTTTCCCAGGTTCCCCTTTATTATTTAAATTCGCCTTACTGGAGGCGGGGTTTCCAGATTGTTGTATGTATACGTGTAATGTCTAAATTCGCCAGTTGGAGGCGGTGTATCCAGCTGCACGTGTTTATTATTTAAATTCGCCCCATTGGAGGCGGTGTATCCAGGGTCACGTGTGTCACATGGGTTCGCCTTGCGGTACTCGCTGCGTCCAGACACACATGACCATGACAGGATAAATGTACGGTCATGCACTTGGGTAGAACGAATAAGATGTATAATTATGTGCTTAATTGTAAAACACTGGGCAAAACTGTCACTGAAAAGGACCTGGGTGTATGGGTGGATGACAAACTCACATTTAGTGGCCAGTGTCAGGCAGCTGCTGCAAAGGCAAATAAAATAATGGGATGCATTAAAAGAGGCATAGATGCTCATGAGGAGAACATAATTTTACCTCTATATAAGTCACTAGTGCGACCACACTTAGAATACTGTGTACAGTTCTGGTCTCCGGTGTATAAGAAAGACATAGCTGAACTGGAGCGGGTGCAGAGAAGAGCGACCAAGGTTATTAGGGAACTAGGAGGTCTGCAATACCAAGACAGGTTATTACACTTGGGGTTATTTAGTTTGGATAATTGAAGGCTTAGGGGTGATCTTATTACAATGTATAAATATATGCGGGGTCAAATCAAAGACCTTTCTAATGATCCTTTTACTCTTAGACCTGTGACGGGGACAAAGGAGCATCCTCTACATCTGGAGGAAAGAAGGTTTAAGCATACTCACAGACGTGGATTCTTTACTGTAAGAGCAGTGAGACTATGGAACTCTCTGCCATATGATGTTGTAATGAGTGATTCCCTACTAAAATTTAAGAAGGGACTGGATGCCTTTCTTGAAAAGTATAATATTACAGGGTATATACACTAGTTTCCTTAATATTGCGTTGATCCAGGGAGCTAGTCTGATTGCCGTATGTGGAGTCGGGAAGGAATTTTTTTCCCCAATGTGAAGCTTACTGTTTGCCACATGGGTTTTTTTTGCCTTCCTCTGGATCAACATGTTAGGGCAGGTTAGGACAGGATATGGGTTGAACTAGATGGACTTAAAGTCTCCCTTCAACCTTAGTAACTATGTTACTATGTTACTACTTAAAATATTGGTGCTAACTAGGTACGGTCAATCCTTAAAAAACTTTGGCCAATTCTGCGAATGGATGAGGGTCATCAGGGATTTTGTAGGCCCTTATCCAATGATCTCCTAAGTGATTTACCGCCCGGGCATTTCTGTCTACAAACCGGGTGATATTGTTCCTTACTTAAAGTAATTTTTGCCAGAGCTGTACATACTAATGTAAATGAAGAGACTACTGCAAAATTTTCATATTGTCTGATTTTTCTCTTTATAGGTATATTTTTGAGTAAAATGTAAATTTCTCTTTTATTCTATAAACTACTAACAATATGTCTTCAAATTTCCAAACACTAAATTTTGTATTTTCAGAAAATGAGAAATGGTCAAAAGAACATAAAAATTGAGTGCTTGCAGATCTCAAATAATGCTAAGAAAATAAGTTCATAATCATTTAGAAATAATAATAATAATGTTTTAACTCAGGAAGAGTTCAGAAATCAAGATTTTGGGTGATAACCGTAATTTTTAATCAGAGCTTTCATTCGTCTCGGCATGCTTTCCATTAGTCTTTCGCACTGCTTTTGGGTGACCTTATGCCACTCCTGGTACAAAAATTTAAACAGTTCTTTGTTTGATAGTTTGTGACTATCCATTTTCCTCTTGATTACATTCCAGAGGTCCTCAATGGGGTTCGGGTCTGGAGATTGGGCTGGCCATGACAGGGATTTGATGTGGTGGTCCTTCATCCACACATTGATTGACCTAGCTGTGTGGCATTGTGCTTTGTCTTGCTGGAAAAACCAGTCCTCAGAATTGGGGAACATTGCCTGAGCAGAAGGAACTGTTTTTCCAGGATAACCTTGTATGCGGCTTGATTCATACGTCCTTCACAAAGATTAACCTGCCCAATTCCAGCCTTGCTGAAGCATCCCCAGATCATCACCGATCCTCCACCAAATTTCACAGTGGGTGCAAGACACTGTGTCTTGTACGCCTCTCCAGGTCTCCGTCTAACCATTAGACGATCAGGTGTTGGGCAAAGCTGAAAATTAGACTCATCAGAGAAGATTACCTTACTCCAGTTCTCCAGTCCAATCCTTATGGTATTTGGCAAACTTCAGCCTGGCTCTTCTTAGCTTCTTATTGATGAAAGACTTTTTTCTAGCCTTACATGGCTTTTACCCTGCCTCTTGGAGCCTGTTACAAACTGTTCTTGTCATGCACTTCACCCCAGGTGCAATTTGCCATTTTTTTGTAGGTCACTTGATGTCATCTTGCAGTTGCTGAGTGACATTTGAATAAGATAACGGTTATCCCGGTTAGTGGAGAGTCATTTTCGCCCTCTGCCAGTCTGTAGCTTTGTTGTCCCCAATTGACCTTGTTGTAATAGACTTGCTGTATTAGAAATTTTAAGGATGGAGACATGATGCTCACTGTATCCCTCTGCTAGTAGCAATTCTTGCTTCTTCGGCAAGCATAGAACCTGAATTTGCAGAATGGGCAAAACAAAAATTAGAACAGGACCCTCAGTTTACACACTACATTATGTTCAGTGATGCTGCAATGACCCGGGTACTGCGTTCACCAGACATCAACACAATTTCTATCCGCTCCTAACGTTTGCGATATGTGAATGGCTGTAAACAAAGAGAAACTTGTAAATAACTCATGAAAGAATACAGTTACGTTAAAACCAAGCACACCATTGTTTTTCTTGTGAAATTCTAGAATCATAGAATCGTAGAGTTGGAAGGGACCTGCTGGGCCATCTGGTCCAACCCCCTGCTCAAAGCAGGATTCGCTAAATCATCCCAGTCAGATGTCTGTCCATCCTCTGTTTGAAGAGTTCCATTGAAGGAGAACTCACCACTTCTCATGGCAGCTTGTTCCACTCATTGATCACTCTAACTGTCAAAAATTTTTTTCTAATATCTAATCTGTGTCTCCTCCCATTCAGTTTCATCCCATTGCTTCTAGTCTTTCCTTGTGCAAATGAGAATAAAGTTGATCCTTCTGCAATGTGACAGCCCTTTAGATATTTGTAGACAGCTATTAAGTCTCCTCTCAGTCTTCTTTTTTGCAAACTAAACATTCCCAATTCCTGCAACCTTTCCTCATAAGCATGGGTTTGCAGACCGGTCACCATTCTTGTCGCTCTTTTCTGAACTTGCTCCAGTTTGTTGATATCTTTTTTTAAAATGTGGTGCCCAACATTGGACACAATATTCCAGATGAGGTCTGACCAAAGAGGAGTAGAGGGAAATAATGACTTCACGTGATCTAGACTGTATGCTTCTGTTAATACATCCTAGAATTGCATTTGCCTTTTTTGCTGCTGCATCACACTGTTGACTCATATTCAGACTGTGATCTATTAGTATACCCAAGTCTTTTTCACATGTGCTGTTGCTTAGCCCTATTCCTCCCATTCTGTATATGCTTTTTTCATTTTTATTGCCCAGATGTAGTACTTTGCATTCTCAATAAGTTTGTCACATGACCCTCTTCCATTGAAAAAAAATTGGATCCAAAATGGCCGACTTCAAAATGGCCGCCATGGTCACAACCCATCTTGAAAAGTTTTCCCTCTCCAGTATACTAATGTGCCACAAACAGGAAGTTGATATCACTAACCTTTCCCGTTTTATTTAGGTGTATCCATATACATGGCCCACCCTGTAATTTGCAGCCATTAATCCAAGGCTCAGGTACGCAAGACCTCCCCTGCACCCAGGTGTCCTTTGCAATCAAAATAAGTGAATTTTGCCAACAGCGACTTTATGAAAAAGACCCTGTGAGGGTCCAAACGTTAAGTTCTTGTCGCCTCACCATTTTCTCATTCCCGGCACTAATTTCATACTCATGAATTGTGTTATGGCTGCATAATGTATCTGTACAAAAAAATTCTCACAAGCATCTATCAAGAGTGTGTGGTGATTGAACATTACTCTACTAGGGGGATTGCGATCCCACTTCACCAGCACTTCGGAACACTCCAATCAAAAGTGCTCGCCACACTACCCGTCTATACTCTAGTTAGTATAAGCTGACTCGAGTATAAGCTGAGGCACCTAATTTTACCTAAAAAAACCCCAAAAAACTGGGAAAACTAATTGACTCGAGTATAAACCTGGTATGCATTTTCCCCTCATCCCTATCCATGTATGCATGGTTCCATCCCTATCCTTGTATGCATAGGTTCATGCCAATCCTTGCATGCATGGTTCCATCCCTATCCTTGTATGCATGGCTCCATCCCTATTCTTGTATGCATGGCCCTATCCCTATCCTTGTATGCATGGCCCCATCCCTATTTTTGTATGCATGGCTCCATCCATATCCATGTATGCATGGCTCCATCCCTATCCTGGTATGATTGGCCCCCATCAACAAACAAGAAAAAAAAATAAACCATTACACTGACCTTCTTGCACTCCCTCTCAGCATCTTGTTCCGGTGCCAGCAGATGCTTTTTGCTTGTAAGTAGCGCATGGCAGAGCACAGCTGCTGAAATACTCACTGCTCCCCCACTCCGAAACTATGTGTGTGGAGGGCAGTGAGTATTAAGTAGCGTGCACAGTGTCAGCCGCAGGGCGGCCACGTGTACCGCTGCTTAAGGCTAAGTTCACACGTAGCGGAACTCTCGCGGAAATTACCGCGAGAGTTCCGGAATTCCTTTCCGCGGGAAAATCGCATTTTAAATTCCCGCGATTTTCCCACTGAAAAACTAGCATTTTGCAATCGTAATTAGCTTTCAAAATGCTAGCGTTTTCCAAGCGATCTGTAGCATCGCTTGGAGAACTGATTGACAGGTTGGTCACACTCGTCAAACACAGTGTTTGACGAGTGTGACCAACTTTTTACTACTGAGGCCGCCTATGCAGCATCAGTAGTAAAAGATAAAATGTAAAAAAAAATAAAAAAAAATAAAAAATGGTGTTATTCTTACCTTCCGACGTCCCGCGCAGCCTTCCCGCCTCTCTCCACGCTCTCGTTCCCAGTAATCCTTTGCGAAAATGCCCGCGATGACGTCCGTTCTCGCGGGATCGTGACGTCTCGCGGTAATTCGTGATGACGTCGCGCGAATGACCGCAAGACTTCGTGATCCCGCGAGAACGGACGTCATCACGGGCATTTTCGCAAAGGATTACTGGGAACGAGAGCGTGGAGAGAGGCGGGAAGGCTGCGCGGGACGTCGGAAGGTGAGAATAACAATATTTTTTATTTTAAATTCTATTTTTTACAGGGATATGGTACCCAAAGCCCCGAGGACAGTCTCCTCTCCTCCGGACCGTGGGTACCATCCGCAATTGTTCTGCTTACTTTTCGCATGGTGTGCACAGCCACATGCGGAAAGTAAGCAGAACAATGCATTCCTATTGGTGCGGGATCGCCGCGTTTCCGCAAAATTAATGAGCATGCTGCGTTTTTTACTGCGAAGCGATTCCGCCGCGGTAAAAACCGCAGCATTAGCACAGCATTGCGGAATCCCATAGGAATGCGTGGGATGCTTATTTTTCGCGTTTTCGCAGCAAAATTGCTCAGTTAAAACCGCCGTGGAAACACGAAAAAAACGCCACGTGTGAACTCAGCCTAAGAGACATATAAATATTTACCTCTCTCCACACCCATGGGAGTGGGGCGAGGTGAATATTCATTTCTCAAGTAGCGGCACACGTGACCGCCCGGCAGCTGCAGGAGCCGGCTGCTGCGAGTGACACTGTATGCGCTATTACAGATAAATCAATATTCATTGCCAGTTCAGTGAATATTCATTTCACTTTAGCAGTGGGCACAGTAGTTAGCCACAGCAGCCGGCTCCTGCCTCCTATGACCCGCTGCTCTGCCGCTGCTCTTCCCCCTCCATGATCTGGACACCTCACTCAAGCATAAGCCTAGGGGGATGGTTTTAGCACAAAAAATGTGCAGAAAAACTCGGTTTATACTCGACTATATACAGCTCTGACAAAAATTAAGAGACAACCACATCAAAACCCTGTCATGGGTAGCCCATTCTCCAGACCTGAACCCCATTGAAAACCTCTCTGGAATGTAATCAAGAGGATGATGGATAGTCACAAGCCATCAAACAAAGAGGAACTGCTTACATTTTTGTGCCAGAAGCAGTGTGAAAGACTGGTGGAAAGCATGCCTAGACGCATGAAAGCTGTGATTAAAAAACAAGGTTATTTCACAAAATATTGAATTCTGAACTCTTCCTGAGTTTTCCCATTTCAGTGGGAAAATTATGCCATAGGAATACATTGGGCAGTCGTGAGGCGATTCAAATGGCAGTTAAGCTCATTGATATGCGCAGGCATACCCAGTTACTATGCCAACGCCTACGAACTTTACATGACCCCACCAGGACACAATTTCTGCCAGCTCTTAAAGCGAAACCCAAAGCACAAATTCACATCTAACTTCATCACATGACGCATGCCCCTGAGAGAGAATGTGCGCCAAACTGGATTTAGAAGCCCAGTGCGCCTATCTGGCTCTTAAAGGGCCGACGCGCCAAAGTGATTCTTAAAGGGCAGGCGCACCAAAATGAGTCTTAAAGGGCCGGCGTGCCAAATCGAAAGCTGAGTGACCCCAGGCTCCAAATTGGAGGCTGATTGACCCTGGCTGATTGGGGCTCCACCCACCGAATCGTACCCAGGGTGGCCCTGCCCACCGAACCGGACCCAGGGTGGCCCCGACCACCGAATCGGGCCCGGAGGGGCCGCGCCCACCAAATCGGACCCAGAGGGGCCCCACAGACCAAAGTGGCCCCTGAGAGGCACCCACAGTTAAAACAGATCCTGAGTTGAAAGTCTTGCAGGGGCAGCAGGCAAGTCTCTCTTAAAGGGGCAGCCCGGGCACCACTATCTGTACTTCCTTCAGGAAATACACATTTAGGGTTAGGATTCTTCTGGAATCTCTTGGGATCCACTAGGGTTAGGGTTAGGGATCCACTGGGATCTCTTGGGATCCACTGGGATCTCCATGGAAACTTTAACTTATGGGATCCACTGGGATGCTTTAACTTATGGGAGTCACTGGGATCCACTGGGAAACTAACTTATGGGATCCAGTGGGATCTTTTGTGATCCACTGGGATAAAAATTTATGTTCTGCAATGTTTTGGGCTAATTATTCAGTTGATTTCCGCAATTAATGCAGCCCGAACCGCTACACGCACACTCCGTTGAGGCGACGTTTCGAAGCCAGCGTCCACGAGTGGTGTGCTAAGTATTTTTCGTGTCGATCAGATTTGTTGTTTTTGCGCAATTTGCTTTTGAAAATTTTTTTTCCCGTCATTGGAATGCATTGTCTCAATGCATTTCATTTGGAAAATTTTGCCATAGGCAATACATGGGACAGCCGTGAGACGATTCAAATTTGAGGACCAGTTGCTGCAGTTAAGCTCATTGATATGCAGGCACACCCAGTTACTATGCCAACGTCTACGAACTTTACATGACCCCACCAGGACACAGTTTCTGCCAGATATCAACTCTTAAAGCGAAACCCAAAGCACAAATGCAAATCTAGCTTCATCACATGAGAGAGAATGTGCGCCAAAGTAGATTTAGAAGCCCAGTGCGCCAAACTGGCTCTTAAATGGCCAACACGACAAAGTGATTCTTAAAGGGCCGGCGCTCCAAATCGAAAGCTGAGTAACCCCAGGCTCCAAATCGGAGGTGATTGACCCTGGCCTACAGATCGGAGGCTGAGCCACCCCGGCCTCCAAATTGGAGGCTGAGCCACCCCGGCCCCCAAATTGGAGGCTGAGCCACCCCGGCCCCCAAATTGGAGGCTGAGCCACCCCGGCCCCCAAATTGGAGGCTGAGCCACCTCGGCCCCCAAATTGGAGGCTGAGCCACCTCGGCCCCCAAATTGGAGGCTGAGCCACCTCGGCCCCCAAATTGGAGGCTGAGCCACCCCGGCCTCCAAATTGGAGGCTGAGCCACCCCGGCCGAAAAAAGCACTATATTGTAATCCGAACGCTGCTAACTTATTATAGTGGTTTGAAAAAACTGCTACAGTATATTGTAATCCGAACGCTGCTAACTTATTATAGTGGTTTGAAAAAACCACTGTATTGTAATCCGAACGCTGCTAACTTATTATAGTGGTTTGAAAAAAGCACTATATTGTAATCCGAACGCTGCTAACTTCTTCTAATTATTATAGTGGTTTGAAAAAAACACTATATTGTAATCCGAACGCTGCTAACTTATTATTTTTATAGTGGTTTGAAAAAAGCACTATATTGTAATCCGAACGCTGCTAACTTATTATAGTGGTTTGAAAAAAACCACTATATTGTAATCCTAACGCTGCTAACTTATTCTTTTTCTTTTTATTATTATTCAGTTGATTTTCGCA
Organism: Dendrobates tinctorius; assembly: GCF_039654945.1. Lineage (NCBI taxonomy): Eukaryota > Metazoa > Chordata > Amphibia > Anura > Dendrobatidae > Dendrobates > Dendrobates tinctorius. Next base: position 5,393,865 of record NW_027361705.1, read on the forward strand.
ATTAATGCGTCCCGAACCGTTACACGCACAGACTCCGTTGAGGTGTCATTTCAAAGCCAGCGTCCACGAGAGGTGTGCTAAGTATTTTTCGTGTCAATCGGATTTGTAGTTTTTACGCAATTTGCGTTTGAAAATTTTTTTTCCCGTCATTGGAATGCACTGTCTCAATGCTTTTCAATGGGAAGGTAAAACATGCCCTGAGGTGATTCAAATGCAGGTAAGCTCATTGATAAGCGCAGGCAGACCCAGTTACTATGCCAACGCCTACGAACGTCACATGATGCCCCCACGACAGAGTTTCTGGCAGATAAGATCAGCTCTTAAAGCGAAACCCAGAGCACAAATGCAATTCTAGCTTCATCACATGACGCATGCCCTTGAGAGAGAGAATGTGCGCCAAAGTGGATTTAGAATCCCAGTGAGCCAAGCTAGCTCTTAAAGGGCCGACGCGCCTAAGTGATTCTTAAAGGGCCGACGCACCAAACTGAGTCTTAAAGGGCCTGCGCGCCAAATCGAAAGCTGAGTGACCCCAGGCTTCAAATCGGAGGCTGATCGACCCTGGCCTACAAAAAGGAAGCTGAGCCACCCTGGCCTCCAAATTGGACCCAGAGTGGCCCCGTCCACCAAATCGGACCTAGAGTGGCCCCGCCCCCCAAATTGGACCCAGAGGGGCTGTGCCCACAAAATCGGAACCTGAGGGGCCCCACCCACAATATCGGACCCTGAGGGGCTCCACCCACAAAATCGGAACCTGAGGGGCCCCACCCACAATATCGGACCCTGAGGGACTCCACCCACAAAATCGGACCCTGAGGGGCTCCACCCACAAAATCGGACCCTGAGGGGCCCCGCCCACCAAATCGGACCCTGAGGGGCCCCGCCCACCAAATCGGACCTAGAGTGGCCCCGCCCCCCAAATTGGACCCAGAGGGGCTGCGCCCACAAAATCGGAACCTGAGGGGCCCCACCCACAATATCGGACCCTGAGGGGCTCCACCCACAAAATCGGACCCTGAGGGGCTCCACCCACAAAATCGGACCCTGAGGGGCCCCGCCCACCAAATCGGACCCTGAGGGGCCCCGCCCACCAAATCGGACCCTGAGGGGCCCCGCCCACTAAATCGGACCCTGAGGGGCCCCGCCCACTAAATCGGACCCTGAGGGGCCCCGCCCACTAAATCGGACCCTGAGGGGCCCCGCCCACCAAGTCGGACCCTGAGGGGCCCCGCCCACCAAATCGGACCCTGAGGGGCCCCGCCCACCAAATCGGACCCTGAGGGGCCCCGCCCACCAAATCGGACCCTGAGGGGCCCCGCCCACCAAATCGGACCCTGAGGGGCCCCGCCCACCAAATCGGACCCTGAGGGGCCCCGCCCACCAAATCGGACCCTGAGGGGCCCCGCCCACCAAATCGGACCCTGAGGGGCCCCGCCCACCAAATCGGACCCTGAGGGGCCCCGCCCACCAAATCGGACCCTGAGGGGCCCCGCCCACCAAATCGGACCCTGAGGGGCCCCGCCCACCAAATTGGACCTTGAGGGGCCCCACCCACCAAATTGGACCTTGAGGGGCCCCACCCACCAAATTGGACCTTGAGGGGCCCCGACCACAAAATTGGACCTTGAGGGGCCCCATCCACCAAATTTGGACCCTGAGGGGCCCCGGCCACCGACTTGGATCCTGAGGGGCCCCACAGGCCAAAGTGGCCCCTGAAGGGCCCCGCTCACCAAATTGGACCCCGGGGCCCCCGCCCACCAAATCGGACCCCGGGGGCCCCCGCCCACCAAATCGGACCCCGGGGGCCCCCGCCCACCAAATCGGACCCCGGGGGCCCCCGCCCACCAAATCGGACCCCGGGGGGCCCGCCCAACCAAATAGGCCCCCGAGGGGCCCCGCTCACCAAATCGGACCCCGAGGGGCCCCGCTCACCAAATCGGACCTCGAGGGGCCCCGCCCACCAAATTGGCCCCTGAGTGGGCCCCCACAGTTAAAACGTATCTTGAGCTGAAAGTCTTGCAAGGGCAGCAGGCAAGTCTCTTTTAAAGGGGCAGCCCGGGCACCATTTCCAAGCACTATCTGTACTTCCTTCAGGAAATACACATCTAGTTATAGTGGTTTCAAAAAACCACTATATTGTAATCCGAGCGCTGCTAACTTATTCTTATTATAGGGGTTTGAAAAAACCACTTTATTGTAATCCGATCGCTGCTAACTTCTTCTTCTTCTTATTATTATTATTATTATTATAGTGGTTTGAAAAAAACACTATATTGTAATCCGAACCCTGCTAACTTATTCTTCTTCTTGTAGTGGTTTGAAAAAACCACTGTATTGTAATCCAAACGCTGCTAACTTCTTCTTATTATTATAGTGGTTTGAAAAAACCACTATATTGTAATCCGAACCCTGCTAACTTATTCTTCTTCTTGTAGTGGTTTGAAAAAACACTATATTGTAATCCGAACGCTGCTAACTACTTCTTCTTCTTCTTCTTCTTCTTCTTCTTCTTCTTATTATTATTATTATTATTATTATTATTATTGTGGTTTGAAAAAGCGCTGCTAACTTATTCTTCTTATTATTCAGTTGATTTCCGCAATTAATACGGCCCGAACCGCTACACGCACAGACTCCATTGAGGTGTCGTTTCGAAGCCAGCGTCCACGAGAGGTGTGCTAAGTATTTTTCGTGTCGATTGGATTTGTAGTTTTTGCGCAATTTACATTTGCAAATTTTTTTTCCCGTCATTGGAATGCACTGTGTCAATGCTTTTCAATGGGAAACTTAAAACGTGCCCTGAGGCGATTGAAATGGCAGTTGAGCTCATTGGTATGCGCAGGCACACCCAGTTACTATGCCAACGCCTACGAACGTCACATGACGCCCCCAGGACACAGTTTCTGGCACTTAATATCAGCTCTTAAAGCGAAACCCACAGCACAAATGCAAATCTAGCTTCATCACATGACTAGAGTTGAGCGACTTTTGTTTTTTTAGGGTCGAGTTTCGTTTCGTGAAACCCTACTTTTCCAAAAGTCGGGTCGAGCAAGATCGGCCGATTATAGGGAAAAGTCGGGGTCGTCCCGAAACACGAAACCCAATGTAAGACAATGGGGAATAAAAGTCGGCAGTGAGAGGAGGACAGGAAACACACCTACAGTGCCCATTTGAATGCCAAAAGCATCAATTCTTCTTACTTAAGCTTGTCAACCTTAATTAACTTCATAATACAAGTTACGCACTGAAAAATGGGGGTTATTTGGCTAAAGTTGTGGGGGGGTAGGGCTGGCTCCAGGTTTTCATGTGCCCTGGGCAAAAGAGCGCCCCTTTAACACATAATACCACAACTCATTATGCTCCGATACGGCAGAGAAATAGCGGTATAGTACAATGAAAAATACTTCACTTTTTACATCTCATGACGAGGCCCATCTATTTCTCCATACAGAATCATTGGTCCCATATAATGTTTGAAACAGTATATGATGAGCTCCACATAATGCTACAGTATATGTTGGTCCCCATGGATGAAGCTCCACTGTCTTATGGGCCCAAATAATGCTCCAAACATAATGGGCCGCATTTCTAATGCTCTAGTGTATAATGGGCCCTGTAAATGCTGCTCCAGTGTCTGATGTCCACCTTTGGAATGTTCCAGTGTATGGTGGGCCCCATCTATCATTCTCCAGAGTATAGTGCTTCCCAAAAATTGCTGTCCCAACATTGAAAACAATCAAATAAGTCTCCTCGCTAGGGAATCCCTGTACTAGTCTGGACTCCTCGTCGTCCCCATCTTCCATCTCACTGCACAGTATTTCAACCTTGCAAGTGCTGTGATCCTGAGCAAGCAGGGGGGGCCCACTCGTTGGCGACGGCACTGGCACAGGGCCCCTGATAGTACGGTGGTGTGTCTGATGGCGGGTGGGCCGAACCTGCACTTTCATCTGCAGCTTCCACTTTGTCACCGTGTAAGATGGAACTGTATATGGGAAGGGTAACCTGAGTTTCATCAGGGTCAGATTCAGGCTGTGTAGCGTGCGAGGGGAATGTAGTGGTCTGGGTCAATGTACCAGCAGATTCATCGAGCAGTGGCTGGGCATCAGTGCACTTGTGTCGCCCCCAGGAGTACGGTCGCCACAGTGGCATTACCTTCCTCCTAGGGAGTGTGATGTCATGCTTGGGAGCAACGAAGGATCTCTCTAGCAGGTTAACTGATTGGGCGGCGTTATTCCCACGAGTCATGACCCTCCAAACAGCGTTCATGAAGGCAAAGTGTTTGTTTTACGTGGGCAGTATGGTTGCAAAGCTGAACCTTAAAGGAATGTCCAGAAGGGCACCACCAGGAGTGGAGCCTACGGTTAAATTCGACTCCACCTGGGAAACCTCAACCATGCCAGCTACAGAAAAGATGCACACATTGCAAGCTTAATTCCGTTAACGAACGAGACTCCGTCATGCCCCGCGGTCCGAGTCCGGCTTACTAGAGGGACACGTGAGGCTCTGGCACATGATTGGCCAATAACTGGTGTGTCATGCCTTTACATGTCCGTGGCTTCATGTGCACTACATTGAAAAGGCCAGCGTTTGTCGCTTACAGGTGCAGATAACCCGCTGAAAAACGTTAGTGATGGGGATCACTGATTACAATTATTACCCGCGAACGATGATTTCCCAGTAAGTGCAGGTCAACCGCAGTTCCGGAATTAGGCCTAACCGTCATTCCTGAAAAAATGAAAAACTTACGTGTGCAAACCACAGGTGCTGTAGCTTGCTTAACAGCTCGCCATCCGTTATCACGCCCAGTATGGATTACACGTGATTGCACAAAGGTGAGAAAGGGTACCGAATTCCCGGATAACATGTATGGATAGCGTACACATTCAAAATATATGTCTATACATCAGGAGGCAGGCTCAGATGGTGTTAGGCCCAGTATAGCTTGCACGTGATTGCACAAAGGTGAGAAAGGGTACCGTATCCCCGGATAACATGTATAGATAGCGTACACATTCAAAATATATGTCTATACATCAGGAGGCAGGCTCAGACGGTGTTAGGCCCAGTATGGATTGCACGTGATTGCACAAAGGTGAGAAAGGGTACCGTATCCCCGGATAACATGTATGGATAGCGTACACATTCAAAATATATGTCTATACATCAGGAGGCAGGCTCAGATGGTGTTAGGCCCAGTATGGATTGCACGTGATTGCACAAAGGTGAGAAAGGGTACCGTATCCCCGGATAACATGTATGGATAGCGTACACATTCAAAATATATGTCTATACATCAGGAGGCAGGCTCAGACGGTGTCAGGCACAGTATGGATTTGACGGCCCAGACTACACAGCGGAGGAGCTGGGAGAGGTAAAGATTGCAAATGCTGGGGCCCTGCCCAAGCAAGGGGGGCCCACTGGTGGGCGTCGGTACTGGCACTGGGCCCCTCATAGTACGGCGGTGTGTCTGACAGCGGGTGTGCACCACCACCGTCAGAGACACTTGATAGCACTATGAGGGACCCTGTGCCAGTGCCCGCGCCCAAGAGTCGGCCTACCCACCTGTCCAGGGCAACGGCACTCGCACGGTGTCGTGCGCTAGGTGGTGACCCCGGCCATGGGGGGGGAGGCAGCACAGTTAGGGAGTTTTAGAAAGTGGCATATGTTGATGTTGGACATTCAGCTGATGCAAAAGGCGAAATAGGTCAAGTCCCAGGAAGAGGTGGACCAAAGCAAGCCATTTTTCTGTCACCCTATGTGTCATCAGGGGAAGGTGGGACAAAATCCTTGGAAACCCATGCGTGGTTCATTTTAATGAAGGTTAGATCATCCACATTTTGGGTTGACAGACGGGTCCTTTTTTCTGTCAGGATTGATCCAGCTGCACTGAAGACTCTTTCCGATAGCACACTTGCAGCTGGGCAAGCGAGCTCCTGTAAGGCATATTGTGCCAATTCAGGCCAGGTGTCCAGTTTAGCGGCCCAATAGTCAAAGGGGAATGACCTGTGTGGGAGAACATCGATATGGGAGGAAAAGTAGTTTGTAACCATAGTTGACAACTGCTGTCTCCTGTCACTTTTCATCGATGCAGTATTGCCAGTTGTGTGAGCGGTACTTGAAAAATCAGTCCACAACATTGTCATGAAACCCCTGTCTCCAACGCCACTTCTGCAGTGTGCACCATGAACACCTCTGCCAAGCTGCCCCCGGCGCGTACGGCTCGTGTGAGAACCATCACCGCTGCTGTGTGCTGGGAATGCCTCTAGCAACCGATTTACCAGAGTTGCTTGTTTATTAGCCAATATTAGTTCAAGGTTCTCCTGTGGCATGATGTTTTGTAATTTGCCTTTATAGCGTGGATCCAGGATGCTTGCCAACCAGTTGTCGTCATCGTTCATCATTTTGGCAATGCGGGGGTCCCTTTTTAGGATCTGCAAGGCATAATCTGACATGTGGGCCAATGTTCCCGGTGTCAATGATGCACTGCGAGTGCTGGTTGGAGGAGCACTTTCTGGCAAATCCACATCCCTCCAGTCACGAACAAACCCTGTACCAGACCTTGCCACGCCAACATTTTCACTTGCCCCACGAGATGCATCCTCCTCCCCTAAGTAATCATCCCCATCATCATCCTCCTCCTCTTCTTCCTCCACCTCGTCCAGGAGAGGTCCCTGAGCAGACAATGGCTGAATGTCATCAAGGATTTCCTCCTCGTCAACATTGGCTGCAGACGCCTGCTCCTTAAGGTGCGTCAAAGTTTGCATGAGCAGACGCATAAGTGGGATGCTCATGCTTAGGATGGCGTTGTCTGCGCTTACCAGCCGTGTGCATTCCTCAAAACACTGAAGGACTTTACAGAGGTCTTTCAGCTTCGACCAGTGCACACCTGTCAACTCCATGTCTGCTCTCAAAGTGCCTGGCCGTGTATCCTCCCACAAATGCATTATGGCCTGCCTCTGCTCGCACAGCCACTCCACCATGTGCAGGGTGGAGTTCCACCTTGTTGCATTGTCGATAATGAGGCGGTGGTTGGGAAGGTGGAGCAATCACTGCAGCTTTTGCATACGAACGGAGTGTACAGGCGACCAGCGGATGTGCGCGCACAGTCTTCGCACCTTCTGGAGCAGGGCTGTTAACTCCGGATAATTTTTGAGGAAGCACTGCACCACCAGGTTCAAGGTGTGAGCCAAGCAAGGTATGTGGCTGAGTTTTGAAAGGGCTATGGCTGCCACAAAATTACGGCCGTTATCACTAACTACCTTGCCTGCCTCAAGATGTACACTGCCCAGTCATGACTCAGTTTGTCGCTTCAAGTACTCGGCCAGCACCTCGGCGGTGTCTGTCGCCCAAACACATCATCTGCAACACAGCCTGCTGACGCTTTCCACTAGCTGCTCGATAGGGGGACACCTCGTGTGCAACAGTGGCAGCTGCAGATGGAGTGCTCGTATGACTGCGCTCTGTGGACGAGCTTTCGCTTCTGGAGGAGGAGGGTCGAACGCCTACAGCCAACTGTTTCCTATACCGTGGGCTAGGCAGCACTGTCCCACCACCGCTGTCCCCTGTGGACCCTGCATCCACCACATTAACCCAGTGCGCAGTGATGGACACGTAACGGCCCTGGCCATGCCGACTGGACCATGCATCAGTTGTGAGGTGCACCTTTCCACTCACTGACTGCTTGAGTGCATGGACAATGCGGTCTTTTACATGATGGTGGAGGGCTGGGATGGCTTTGCGAGAGAAGAAGTGGCGACTGGGTAGGTCATAGCGTGGTACTGCATAGGCCATGAGTTCGTGGAAAGCGCAGCTTCCTACTGCACTCTTCCTACTTTGGCAGACATTTTGCGGCCTAGCACGCTGTGATCTTTTGACCCTCTGGACAAGCTGTCCAGCAACTCTTTTGATTTTTGGAACCTGTCTTTGGAGTGCTCCGGGCCTGCCAGATAACAGCTGTTGGGATGTCAATGTCTGCTGTGGATGCTCCTCATCTGAGCTATTGGAAGCAGCACCCTCTTCCCCCAATGGATGCCAATCTGGGTCAACAACTGGGTCATCCATCACCTCCTCTTCAATGTCATGTGCACCTTCCTCTGTGTCACCGTGTATGGTGGTATAGTGTGCGGGAAGGGGGCACCTGAGTCTCATCAGGGTCAGAATCTGGCTCTGTACACTGCGAGGACAATGTAGTGCTCTGAGTGAATGTACCAGCAGAATCATCTATCAGCGGCTGTGCATCAGTGCACTCCATGTCAGATTCATCTTGGCCTGGGTAATTCACCATTTCACTTGATAATCCAGGCATGGTATGTGAAGACAGCTCCATGGAGTAATCAGTAGTATGGCCTGCGTCATCCTTCAATCTTGGTTGGGGTGAAGGACACAAGGAAAGGTGTGGTTCATGAACATGAGCCTCCAATGACGACTCAGTGCTTTTACTTTTTACAACTTCAGAAGAGGAGGCGATAGAGCTGGAGGCTGAGTCAGCAATGTAAGACAAAACTTTTTCCTGATGCTCTGGCTTTAAAAGCGGTTTGCCAACTCCTAGAAAACTAAGCCTTCAAAGCCTTATGGAGCCAGACGATGACGCAGGCTCAACACCTCCTGCATTCGGTCCTATTTTGCTCTTGCCACTACCATCAGATCCACCACCAACACCATCATTACCAGCTGCCAACCCCCGCCCAATTCCACGGCCTCTTCCACCAGCCTTCCTCGTTTTTGGTAGAAATGTAGACAAAATCCAACAAACTATATAGTAATGTAAAACAAGGTACAAGGTGTCTATAGGACAGGGGAGATTTTGAATTTCTGCACACACTTGTGGACACTGGACACTTATGGATTGTGTGAGGCCCACTGAATATCAGAGCGCTATGTCACAGGCTCGATGGCACAGGTGTGAAAAAAGTGACTACAGGATAAGGGAGATTTTGAATTTCTGCACACACTAGTGGACACTGGACACTTTTGGATTGTGTGAGGCCCACTGAATATCACAGCGCTATGTCACAGGCTCGATGGCACAGGTGTGAAAAAAGTGACTACAGGATCACAGAGATTTTGAATTTCTGCACACTTGTGGACACTGGACACTTATGGATTGTGTGAGGCCCACTGAATATCAGAGCGCTATGTCACAGGCTCGATGGCACAGGTGTGAAAAAAGTGACTACAGGATCACAGAGATTTTGAATTTCTGCACACACTTGTGGACACTGGACACTTATGGATTGTGTGAGGCCCACTGAATATCACAGCGCTATGTCACAGGCTCGATGGCACAGGTGTGAAAAAAGTGACTACAGGATAAGGGAGATTTTGAATTTCTGCACACACTAGTGGACACTGGACACTTTTGGATTGTGTGAGGCCCACTGAATATCAGAGCGCTATGTCACAGGCAGAAATTGGCTAGTGTATCACAAACTACAAGGTGTATGTAGAATTGGGCAGAATAGGAATCTCCCTAGAGTGTAGGCCTGTAAGAACGGAACAAGTCCTCCACTTATCCTTCCACAGTGACACACAGCTTCACTGTGGCCGTGATAACAGCCGTTACACAGTACTGAGAGGAGCGTGCACGTACACGGCTGTCCAGTGTACGTAAAATTGTCAAGCTCCGTGTTTTTTAAGTATACGGACTGACACGCTGTCTCTTTATAGTTTTGAATATGATCAAACAGCAAATATATTTAACTGTTTGAAAGCTAGACAAAACTAGTAGGTGCAGGTCTGTAAGAATGGAACATGTCCTCGACTTATTCTCACAGAGTGACACACAGATAGCTTCACTGTGGCTGTGATAACAGCCGTTACACGGTACTGTGTGAGGAGCGTACACCGCTGTATGGTGTGAAAAAATGCACGCTCAGTACCTCAGCAGAACAAAAAAAAAATTGGGATTGCTTTTAAAAAAGCAGTTTGCAGAGCAGTGGGTAAACAGCAATGCAGCTGTCAGGAAGCCTTAGAAGGCAGCCTAACAACCAACACTGCTGATCCACCACAATATAGCCTCCCCTTGCACTGCACACACAGTGACTGGTGTGTTGTACAGGCAAAATCGCTAGCAGCAGAAGCAGTTTTTTTTTCTTCTTCCCTGCCTAACACTCTCCCTACAGAATCAGCTGCAGCAACCTCTCCCTATGCTAAGATCGGCAGAAGTAAGATGGCGGTCGGCGTGCACGCCCTTTTATAACCCCTGTGATGCCCACCAAAGCAAGCCAATCACTTGCATGCCCTTCTGAAAGATGGTGGTGACCCCTGCCTATGTCATCACGTTGCCCACAGTGTCCGTGGATCCTGATTGGCTGAAAAAGAGCGCAAAACAAACTTTTGAAACGCGACTTTGGCGCGTAAGTCGCCGACCTCGTGGCCGACCTCATCCTAGGGTCGGGTTTCGTTTCGCTCAACTCTACACATGACGCATGCCCCTGAGAGAGAATGTGCGCCAAAGTGGATTTAGAAGGCCATTGAGTCACCCTGGCTTTTAAAGGGCCGAAGCGCCAAAGTGATTCTTAAAGAGCCGGCGCACCAAAGTGAGTCTTAAAGGGCCGGCGCGCCAAATCGAAAGCTGAGTGACCCAAGGCTACAAATTGGAGGCTCATCGACCCTGGCCACCAAATCGGACCCAGCGTGGCCCCGCCCACCAAATCGGACCCAGCGTGGCCCCGCCCACCAAATCGGACCCAGAGTGGCCCCGCCCACCAAATCGGACCCAGAGTGGCCCCGCCCACCAAATCGGACCCTGAGGGGCTGAGTGGCCCCACCCACCAAATCGGACCCAGAGTGGCCCCGCCCGCCAATTCAGCCCCCGAGTTGCCCCGCCCGCCAATTCGCCCCCCCCGAGTGGCCCCGCTTACCAAATCAGCCCCGAGTGGCCCCGCCCACCAAATCGGCTCCCGAGTGGCCCCGCCCACCAAATTGGCCCAGCTCACGAAATCGGCCCCCCGAGTGCCCCACCACCACCAATTCGGCCCTGAGTGGCCCAGCTCACCTAATCAGCCCTGAGTGGCCCCGCCCACCAAATCGCCCCCGAGTGCCCCACCACCACCAAATCGGCCCCCGAGTGGCCCCGCCCACCAATTCGGCCCCCGAGTGGCCCCGCCCACCAAATCGGCCCTTGTGTGGCCCCACCCACCAAATCGGCCCCCGAGTGGCCCCCCCACCAAATCGGCCCCCGAGTGGCCCCCCCACCAAATCGGCCCCCCGTGTGGCCCCGCTCACCAAATCGGCCCCCCGTGTGGCCCCGCTCACCAAATCGGCCCCCCTTGTGGCCCCGCTCACCAAATCGGCCCCCCGTGTGGCCCCGCTCACCAAATCGGCCCCCGAGTGGCCCCGCTCACCAAATCTGCCCTCGAGGGGCCCCGCTCACCAAATCGGCCCCCGAGTTGACCCGCCCAACAAATTGGACCCAAAGGGGCTCCGCCCACAAAATCAGACCCTGAGGGGCCGCGGCCACAAAATCAGACCCTGAGGGGCCCCAACCACAAAATCAGACCCTGATGAGCCCCGGCTACAAAATCGGGCCCTGAAAGGCCCCACCCACAAAATTGGACCCTGAGGGGCCCCGGCCACAAAATCGGACCCTGAGGGGCCCCACCCACAAAATCGGACCCTGAGGGGCCCCGGACACAAAATTGGACCCTGAGGGGCCCCGGCCACAAAGTCGGACCCTGAGGGGCCCAACCCACAAAATCAGACTCAGTGTCCCCGCCCAACAAATTGGACCCTGAAGGGCCCCGTCCACCAAATCGGACCCAAAGTGGCCCCGCCCACCAAATCGGACCCTGAGGGGCCCCGCCCACTAAATTGGACCCTGAGGGGCCCCGCCCACCAAATTGGACCCTGAGGGGCCCCACCCACCAAATTGGACCCTGAGGGGCCCCGCCCACCAAATCGGACCCTGAGGGGCCCCGCCCACCAAATCGGACCCTGAGGGGCTCCGCCCACTTAATCAGATTCTGAAAGGCCCCAACCACAAAATCGGACCCTGAGGGTCCCCACCCACAAAATCGGACCCTGAGGGTCCCTGCTGACCAAATCGGACCCAGAGTGGCCCTCCCACCAAATCAGACCCAGAGTGGCCTGCCCACCAAATCAGACCTAGAGTGGCCCCGCTCACCAAATCGGACCCCGAGGGGCCCCACCCACCAAATCGGACCCCGAGGGGCCCCGCCCACCAAATCGGACCCCGAGGGGCCCCGCCCACCAAATCGGACCCCGAGGGATCCCGCCCACCATATCGGACCCCGAGGGTCCCCGCCAACCAAATTGGACCCTGAGGGGCCCCACCCACCAAATCGGACTCTGATAGATCCCGCCCACCAAATCAGACCCTGAGGGGCCCAGCTCACCAAATCGGACCCAGAGTGGCCCCGCCCACCAAATATCGGACCGAGTGGCCCCGCCCACCAAATCAGACCCAGAGTGGCCCCGCCCACCTAATTGTACCCTGAGGGGCCCCACCCACAAAATTGGACCCTGTGGGGCCCCGGCCACAAAATTGGACCCTGAGGGGCCCCACCCACAAAATCGGACCCTGAGGGGCCCCAACCACAAAATCAGACCCTGACGGGCCCCGGCCACAAAATCGGACCCTAGCGGGCCCCGGCCACGAAATCGGACCCTGAGGGTCCCTGCTGACCAAATTGAACTCTGAGGGGCCCCGCCCTCCAAATCGGACCCAGAGTGGCCCTCCCACCAAATCAGACCTAGAGTGGCCCCGCTCACCAAATCGGACCCCGAGGGGCCCCACCCACCAAATCGGACCCTGAGGGGCCCCGGCCACAAAATCGGACAGTGAGGAACCCCACCTACAAAATTGAACCCTGAGGGGCTCCAACCACAAAATCGGATCCTGAGGGGCCCCACCCACAAAATAGGACTCTGAGGGGCCCCACCCACAAAATAGGACCCTGAGGGGCCCCACCCACAAAATTGGACCCTCAGGGGCCCCGGCCACAAAATCGGACCCTGAGGGACCCCGGCCACAAAATCAGATCCTGAGGGGCCCCAACCACAAAATCGGACCCTGAGAGGCTCCGGCCGCAAAATCGGACCCTGAGGGGCCCCAACCACAAAATCGGACTCTGAGAGGCACCGGCCACAAAATCGGACCCTGAGGGGCCCCGGACACAAAATCGGACCCTGAGGGGCCCCGGCCACAAAATCGGACCCTGAGGGGCCCAACCCAAAAAATCAGACCCTGAGGGGCCCCGCCCACCAAATTAGACCCTGAGGGGCCCCACCCTCAAAATTGGACCCTGAGGGGCCCCAGCCACAAAATCAGACCCTGAGGGGCCCCAGCCACAAAATCAGACCCTGAGGGGCCCCAGCCACAAAATCAGACCCTGAGGGGCCCCACCCACAAAATCGGACCCTGAGGGGCCCCACCCACAAATCCAGACCCTGAGGGAACCCGGCCACAAAATCAGACCCTGAGGGGCCCCGCCCACCAAATCGGACCCTGATGGGCCCCGCCCACTAAATCAGATTCTGAAAGGCCCCAACCACAAAATCGGACCCTGAGGGGCCCCGCTGACCAAATTGAACTCTGAGGGGCCCCGCCCACCAAATCGGACCCAGAGTGGCCCGCCTACCAAATCAGACCTAGAGTGGCCCCGCTCACCAAATCGGACCCCGAGGGTCCCCGCCCACCAAATCGGACCCCGAGGGTCCCCGCCCACCAATTCGGACCCCAAGGGTCCCCGCCCACCAAATCGGACCCCGAGGGGCCCCGCCCACCAAATCGGACCCCGAGGGGCCCCGCCCACCAAATTGGACCCAGAGGGGCCCCGCCCACCAAATCAGACCCTGAGGGGCCCCGCTCACCAAATCGGACCCTGAGGGGCCCCGCTCACCAAATCGGACCCTGAGGGGCCCCGCTCACCAAATCGGACCCTGAGGGGCCCCGCTCACCAAATCGGACCCTGAGGGGCCCCGGCCACAAAATCGGACCCTGAGGGGCCCCGGCCACAAAATCGGACCCTGAGGGGCCCCACCCACAAAATCGGACCCTGAGGGGCCCCGGCCACAAGATTGGACCCTGAGGGGCCCCGGCCACAAAATCGGACCCTTAGGGGCCCCACCCACCAAATCAGCCCCTGAGGGGACCCGGCCACCAAATCGGACCCTGAGGGGCCCCACCCACCAAATCGGACCCTGAGGGGCCCCACCCACAAAATCGGGCCCTGAGGGCCCCACCCACAAAATCGGACCCTGAGGCCAAAGTGGCCCCTGAGAGGCACCCACAGTTAAAACGGATCCTGAGTTGAAAGTGTTGCAGGTGCAGCAGGCAAGTCTCTTAAAGGGGCAGCCTGGGCAGCATTTCAAACCACTATCTGTACTTCCTTCAGGAAATACACATCTAGTTATAGTGGTTTGAAAAAACCACTATATTGTAATCCGAACGCTGCTAACTTATTCTTCTTCTTCTTATTATTATTAAGTTGATTTCCGCAGATTAATGCGGCCCAAACCGCTACACGCACAGACGCCGTTGAGGTGTCGTTTCGAAGCCAGCGTCCATGAGAGGTGTGCTAAGTATTTTTCGTGTCGATCGGATTTGTAGTTTTTGCGCAATTTGCATTTGAAAATTTTTTTTCCCGTCATTGGAATGCACTGTCTCCAATGCTTTTCAATAGGAAATGGCAAAACGTGCCCTGAGGCGATTGAAATGACAGTTGAGCTCATTGATATGCGCAGGCAGACCCAGTTACTATGCCAACGCCTACGAACGTCACATGACATCTCCAGAACAGAGATTCTGCCACATAATATCAGCTCTTAAAGTGAAACCCACAGCACAAATGCAAATCTAGCTTCATCACATGACACATGCCCCTGAGAGAGAATGTGTGCGCCAAAATGGATTTAGAAGCCCAGTGAGCCAAACTAGCTCTTAAAGGGCCAACGCGCCAAAGTGATTGTTAAAGGGCCAGCGCACCCAAATGAGTCTTAAAGGGCCGACACACCAATTCGGAGGCTGAGCCACCCCGGCCTCCAAATCGGAGGCTGAGCCACCCCGGCCTCCAAATCGGAGGCTGAGCCACCCCGGCCTCCAAATCGGAGGCTGAGCCCCCCCGGCCTCCAAATCGGAGGCTGAGCCACCCCGGCCTCCAAATCGGAGGCTGAGCCACCCCGGCCTCCAAATCGGAGGCTGAGCCACCCCGGCCTCCAAATCGGAGGCTGAGCGACCCCGGCCTCCAAATCGGAGGCTGAGCCACCCCGGCCTCCAAATCGGAGGCTGATCCACCCCGGCCTCCAAATCGGAGGCTGATCCACCCCGGTCTCCAAATCGGAGGCTGATCCACCCCGGCCTCCAAATGCAACCCCGGCCTCCAAATCGGAGGCTGAGTGACCCCGGCCTCCAAATCGGAGGCTGAGTGACCCCGGCCTCCAAGTCGGAGGCTGAGTGACCCCGGCCTCCAAGTCGGAGGCTGAGCCACCCCGGCCTCCAAGTCGGAGGCTGAGCCACCCCGGCCTCCAAATCGGAGGCTGAGCGACCCCGGCCTCCAAATCGGAGGCTGAGCGACCCCGGCCTCCAAATCGGAGGCTGAGCCATCCCGGCCTCCAAATCGGAGGCTGATCCACCCCGGCCTCCAAATCGGAGGCTGAGCCACCCCGGCCTCCAAATCGGAGGCTGATCCACCCCGGCCTCCAAATCGGAGGCTGAGCCACCCCGGCCTCCAAATCGGAGGCTCATCGACCCCGGCCTCCAAATCGGAAGCTCATCGACCCCTGCCTCCAAATCGGAGGCTCTTTGACCTCAGCCTCAAAATCGGAAGCTCAACGACCCCGGCCTCCAAATTGGAGGCTGAGCGACCCCAGCCTCCAAATCTTACCCAGAGTGGCCCCACCCACCAAATCAGACCCAGAGAGGCCCTGCCCACCAAATCGGACCCTGAGGGGCCCCGCCCACCAAATCGGAGGCTGATTGACCCTGGCCTACAAATCGGAGGCTGATCGACCCTGGCGTACAAAACGGAGACTGAGCTGCCCTGGCCTCCAAATTGGACCCAGAGTGGCACAGCCCACCAAATCGGACCCTGAGGGGCCCCGCCCACCAAATCAGACCCTGAGGGGCCCCACCCACCAAATCAGACCCAGAGGGGCTCTGCCCACCAAATCAGACCCAGAGGGGCCCTGCCCACCAATTCAGATCCTGAGGGGCCCCGCCCACCAAATCGAACCCTGAGGGGCCACGCCCACCAAATCGGACCCTGAGGGGCCCCAACCGCAAAAACGGACCCTGAGGGGCCCTGGCCACAAAATCGGACCCTGAGGGGCACCACCCACAAAATCGGACCCTGAGGGGCACCACCCACAAAATAGGACCCTGAGGCCAAAGTGGCCCCGGAGAGGCACCGACAGTTAAAACGGATCCTGAGTTGAAAGTCTTGCAGGGGCAGCAGGCAAGTCTCTCTTAAAGGGGCAGCCCGGGCACCATTTCAAACCACTATCTGTACTTCCTTCAGGAAATACACATCTAGTATTATTATTACTATTCAGTTGATTTCCGCAATTAATGCGGCCCGAACCGCTACACGCACAGACTCCGTTGAGGCCTCGTTTCGAAGCCAGCGTCCACGAGTGGTGTGCTAAGTATTTTTCATGTAGATCGGATTTGGAGTTTTTGCGCAATTTGCGTTTGAAAAAACATTTTCCTCAATGCATTTCAATGGGAAAAAGTTGCCACAGGGAAAACATGGGACAGTCGTGAGGTGGCAGTTAAGCTCATTGATATGCGCAGGCTCACCCAGTTACTATGCCAACGGCTACGAACGTCACATGACCTCTCTAGGACAACGTTTCTGGCAGATAATTTCAGCTCTTAAAGCGAAACCAACAGCATAAATGCAAATCTAGCTTCATCACATGACGTATGCCCCTGTGAGAGAATGTGCGCCAAAGTGGATTTAGAAGCCCAGTGAGCCAAACTGGCTCTTAAAGGGCCGACGTGCCAAAGTGATTGTTAAAGGGCCGGCGCACCGAAATGAGTCTTAAAGGGCCGGCGCGCCAAATCGAAAGCTGAGTGACCCGAGGCTCCAAATCGGAGGCTGAGCCACCCCGACCTCCAAATCAGAGGCTGATCCACCCGGGCCTCCAAATTGGACCCAGCATGGCCCCGCTAAAAAAAATCAGACCCTGAGTGGCCCCGCCCACCAAATTGTACCCTGAAGGGCCCCGCCCACCAAATCAGACTGTGTCCCCGCCCACCAAATTGAACCCTGAAGGGCTCCGCCCACCAAATTTGACCCTGAGGGGCCCCGCCCACCAAATCGGACCCTGAGGGGCCCCACTCACCAAATCGGACCCTGAGAGGCCCCGCCCACCAAATTGGATTCTTAGTGGCCCCGCCCACCAAATCGGATTCTGAGGGGCCCCACCCACCAAATCGGACCCTGAGGTGCCCCGGCCACAAAATCGGACCCTGAGTGGCCCCACCCACAAAATCGGACCCTGAGGCCAAAGTGACCCCTGAGAGGCACCCACAGTTAAAACGGATCCTGAGTTGAAAGTCTTGCAGGGGCAGCAGGCAAGTCTCTCTTAAAGGGGCAGCCCGGGCACCATTTCAAACCACTATCTGTACTTCCTTCAGGAAATACACATCTAGTTATAGTGGTTTGAAAAAACCACTATATTGTAATCCGAACGCTGCTAACTTATTCTTCTTCTTCTTCTTATTATTATTAAGTTGATTTCCGCAATTAATGCGGCCCGAACCGCTACACGCACAGACTCCGTTGAGGTGTCGTTTCGAAGCCAGCGTCCATGAGAGGTGTGCTAAGTATTTTTCGTGTCGATCGGATTTGTAGTTTTTGCGCAATTTGCGTTTGAACATTTTTTTTCCCGTCATTGGAATGCACTGTGTCAATGCTTTTCAATGGGAAGCTTAAAACATGCCCTGAGGCGATTGAAATGGCAGTTGAGCTCATTGATATGCGCAGGCAGACCCAGTTACTATGCCAACGCCTACGAACGTCACATGACATCTCCAGAACAGAGCTTTTGCCACATAATATCAGCTCTTAAAGCTAAACCCACGGCACAAATGCAAATCTAGCTTCATCACATGACGCATGCCCCTGAGAGAGAATGTGTGCGCCAAAGTGGATTTAGAAGCCCAGTGAGCCACCCTGGCTCTTAAAGGGCCGACGCGCCAAATTGATTCTTAAAGAGCCGGCGCACCAAAATGAGTCTTAAAGGGCCGGCGCGCCAAATCGAAAGCTGAGTGACCCAAGGCTCCAAATCGGAGGCTGATAGACCCTGGCCTACAAAAAGGAGGCTGAGCAACCCTGGCATCCAAATCGGACCCAGAGTGGCCCCGCCCACGAAGTCGGACCCAGAGTGGCCTCGCCCACCAAATCAGACCCAGAGTGGCCTCGCCCACCAAATCAGACCCAGAGTGGCCCCGCCCACCAAATTGGACCCTGAGGAGCCCCACCCACAAAATCGGACCCTGAGGGGCCCCACCCACAAAATCGGACCCTGAGGGGCCCCACCCACAAAATCGGACCCTGAGGGGCCCCACCCACAAAATCGGACCCTGAGGGGCCCCACCCACAAAATCGGACCCTGAGGGGCCCCACCCACAAAATCAGACCCTGAGGGGACCCACCCACAAAATCAGACCCTGAGGGGCCCCAACCACAAAATCGGACCCTGAGGGGCCCCAACCACAAAATCGGACCCTGAGTAGACCCGGCCACAAAATCGGACCCTGAGGGACCCCACCTACAAAATTGAACCCCGAGGGGCCCCAACCACAAAATCAGACCCTGAGGGGCCCCAACCACAAAATCGGACCCAGAGTGGACCTGCCCACCAAAATGGACCCAGGGGGCTCCACCCACAAAATCAGACCCTAAGGGGCCCCACCCACAAAATCGGACCCTGAGTAGACCCGGCCACAAAATCAGACCCTGAGGGGCCCCAACCACAAAATCGGACCCTGAGGGGCCCCGGCCACAAAATCGGACCCTGAGGGTCCTTAGCCACAAAATCGGACCCTGAGGGTCCCCGGCCACAAAATCGGACCCTGAGCGGCCCAACCACAAAATCGGACCCTGAGGGGCCCCAGCCAGAAAATCGGACCCTGAGGGGCCCCGGCCACGAAATCGGACCCTGACGGGTGCCGGCCACAAAATCGGACCCTGAGGGGCCCCAACCACAAAACCGGACCCTGAGGGGCCCCAACCACAAAATCGGACCCTGAGGGGCCCCAACCACAAAATCGGACCCTGAGGGGCCCCGGCCACAAAATCGGACCCTGAGAGACCCCGGCCACAAAATCGAACCCAGAGGGGCCCCACCCACAAAATTGGACCCTGAGCGCCCCCAACCACAAAATCGGCCCTGAGGGGCCCCAACCCCAAAATCGGACCCTGAGGGGCCCCGGCCACAAAATCGGACCCTCAGGGGCCCCGCCCTCAAAATCGGACCCTGAGGGGCCCCTCCCTCAAAATCGGACCCTGAGAGGCCCCGCCCACCAAATCAGACCCTGAGGGGCCCCGCCAACCAAATCGGACTCTAAGGGGCCCCACCCACAAAATCAGACCCTGAGGG
The DNA here is from genome assembly GCF_039654945.1 of Dendrobates tinctorius. Classification (NCBI taxonomy): domain Eukaryota; kingdom Metazoa; phylum Chordata; class Amphibia; order Anura; family Dendrobatidae; genus Dendrobates; species Dendrobates tinctorius. The sequence continues at coordinate 5,413,431 of NW_027361705.1, forward strand.
CCCCCAACCACAAAATAGGACCCTAAGGGGCCCCACCCTCAAAATCGGACCCTGAGTAGACCCGGCCACAAAATCAGACCCTGAGGGGCCCCAACCACAAAATCGGACCCTGAGGGGCCCAGGCCACAAAATCAAACCCTGAGGGGCCCCACCCTCAAAATCGGATCCTGAGGGGCCCAACCAACAAAATCGGACTCTGAGGGGCCCCAGCCACAAAATCGGACACTGAGGGGCCCCACCCACAAAATCGGACCCTGAGGGGCCCCGGCCACAAAATCGGACCCTGAGCGGCCCAACCACAAAATCGGACCCTGAGGGGCCCCGGCCACAAAATCGGACCCTGAGGGGCCCCGGCCACAAAATCGGACCCTGAGGGGCCCCGGCCACGAAATCGGACCCTGACGGGTGCCGGCCACAAAATCGGAACCTGAGGGGCCCCAACCACAAAACCGGACCCTGAGGGGCCCCAACCACAAAATCGGACCCTGAGGGGCCCCAACCACAAAATCGGACCCTGAGGGGCCCCGGCCACAAAATCAGACCCTGAGAGACCCCGGCCACAAAATCGAACCCAGAGGGGCCCCACCCACAAAATTGGACCCTGAGCGCCCCCAACCACAAAATCGGCCCTGAGGGGCCCCAACCCCAAAATCGGACCATGAGGGGCCCCGGCCACAAAATCGGACCCTCAGGGGCCCCGCCCTCAAAATCGGACCCTGAGGGGCCCCTCCCTCAAAATCGGACCCTGAGAGGCCCCGCCCACCAAATCAGACCCTGAGGGGCCCCGCCAACCAAATCGGACTCTAAGGGGCCCCACCCACAAAATCAGACCCTGAGGGCCCCCAACCACAAAATAGGACCCTAAGGGGCCCCACCCTCAAAATCGGACCCTGAGTAGACCCGGCCACAAAATCAGACCCTGAGGGGCCCCAACCACAAAATCGGACCCTGAGGGGCCCAGGCCACAAAATCGAACCCTGAGGGGCCCCACCCTCAAAATCGGATCCTGAGGGGCCCAACCAACAAAATCGGACCCTGAGGGGCCCCACCCACAAAATCGGACCCTGAGGGGCCCCGGCCACAAAATCGGACCCTGAGGGGCCCCGGCCACAAAATCGGACCCTGAGGGGTCCCAACCACGAAATCAGACCCTGAGGGGCCCCGGACTCAAAATCAGACCGTGAGGGCCCCCGGACTCAAAATCAGACCGTGAGGGCCCCCAACCACAAAATCGGACCCTGAGGGGCCCCAACCACAAAATCGGACCCTGAGAGACCCCGGCCACAAAATCGGACCCTGAGGGTCCCCGGCCACAAAATCGGACCTTGAGATTCCCCGGCCACAAAATCGGACCCTGAGGGGCCCCGGCCACAAAATCGGACCCTGCGGGGTGCCGGCCACAAAATCAGACCCTGAGGGGTCCCAACCACAAAATCAGACCCTGAGGGGCCCCAGTCACAAAATCAGACCCTGAGCGACCCCAACCACAAAATCGGACCCTGAGGGGCCCCGGCCACAAAATCGGACCCTGAGGGGCCCCAACCACAAAATCGGACGCTGAGCCACCCCGGCCTCCAAATCGGACGCTGAGCCACCCCGGCCTCCAAATCGGAGGCTGAGCCACCCCGGCCTCCAAATCGGAGGCTGAGCCACCCCGGCCTCCAAATCGGAGGCTGAGCCACCCCGGCCTCCAAATCGGAGGCTGAGCCACCCCGGCCTCCAAATCGGAGGCTGAGCCACCCCGGCCTCCAAATCGGAGGCTGAGCCACCCCGTCCTCCAAATCGGAGGCTGAGCCACCCCGGCCTCCAAATCGGAGGCTGAGCCACCCCGGCCTCTAAATCGGAGGCTGAGCCACCCCGGCCTCCAAATCGGAGGCTCATCGACCCCGGCCTCCAAATCGGAGGCTCATCGACCCCGGCCTCCAAATCGGAGGCTCATCGACCCCGGCCTCCAAATCGGAGGCTCATCGACCCCGGCCTCCAAATCGGAGGCTCATCGACCCCTGCCTCCAAATCGGAGGCTCTTTGACCTCGGCCTCCAAATCGGAAGCTCAACGACCCCGGCCTCCAAATTGGGGCCAAATCTTACCCAGAGTGGCCCCGCCCACCAAATCGGACCCTGTGGGGCCCCGCCCACCAAATCAGACCCTGAGGGGCCCCACCCACAAAACCAGACCCTGAGGGGCCCCAGCCGCAAAATAAGACCCTGAGGGGCCCCACCCACAAAATCGGACCCTGAGAGACCCCGGCCACAAAATCAGACCCTAAGGGGCCCAGGTCACGAAATCGGACCCTGAGGGGCCCCACCCACAAAATCAGACCCTGAGGGGCCCCTCCCACCAAATTAGACCCTGAGGGGCCCCACCTTCAAAATCAGACCCTGAGGGGCCCCAACCACAAAATCGGACCCTGAGAGGCACCGGCTACAAAATTGGACCCTGAGGGGCCCCGGACACAAAATTGGACCCTGAGGGGCCCCGGCCACAAAATCGGACCCTGAGGGGCCCAACCCACAAATTCAGACTCCGTGTCCCCGCCCACCAAATTGGACCCTGAAGGGCCCCGTCCACCAAATTGGACCCAACGTGGCCCCGCCCACCAAATCAGACCCAGAGTGGCCCCGCCCACCAAATCGGACCCTGAGGGGTCCCGCCCACCAAATCGGACCCTGAGGGGCCCCGCCCACCAAATCGGACCCTGAGGGGCCCCGCCCACCAAATCGGACCCTGAGGGGCCCCGCCCACCAAATAAAACACTGAGGGGCCCCACCCTCAAAATCAGACCCTGAGGGGCCCCAACCACAAAATCGGACCCTGAGAGGCACCGGCTACAAAATCGGACCCTGAGGGGCCCCGGACACAAAATCGGACCCTGAGGGGCCCCGGCCACAAAATCGGACCCTGAGGGGGCCAACCCACAAAATCGGACCCTGAGGGGCCCAACCCACAAATTCAGACTCAGTGTCCCCGCCCACCAAATTGGACCCTGAAGGGCCCCGTCCACCAAATCAGACCCAGAGTGGCCCCGCCCACCAAATCGGACCCAGAGTGGCCCCGCCCACCAAATGGGATTCTGAGAGGCCCCGCCCACCAAATGGGACCCTGAGGGGCCCCGCCCACCAAATGGGACCCTGAGGGGCCCCGCCCACCAAATCGGACCCTGAGGGGCCCCGCCCACCAAATCGGACCCTGAGGGGCCCCGCCCACCAAATCTGACCCTGAGGGGCCCCGCCCACCAAATCGGATTCTGAAAGGCCCCAACCACAAAATCGGATCCTGAGGGGCCCCACCCACAAAATCGGACCCTGAGGGTCCCCGCTGACCAAATTGAACTCTGAGGGGCCCCGCCCACCAAATCGGACCCAGAGTGGCCCGCCCACCAAATCACACCTAGAGTGTCCCCACTCACCAAATCGGACCCCGAGGGGCCCCACCCACCAAATCGGACCCCGAGGGGCCCCGCCCACCAAATCGGACCCCGAGCGGCCCCGTCCACCAAATCGGACCCCAAGGGATCCCGCCAACCAAATCGGACCCCGAGGGTCCCCGTCAACCAAATTGGACCCTGAGGGGCCCCTCCCACCAAATCGGACTCTGATACATCCCGCCCACCAAATCAGACCCTGAGGGGCCCAGCTCACCAAATTGTACCCAGAGTGGCCCAGCTCACCAAATTGTACCCAGAGTGGCCCAGCTCACCAAATTGTACCCAGAGTGGCCCCGCCCACCAAATTGTACCCAGAGTGGCCCCGCCCACCAAATTGTACCCAGAGTGGCCCCGCCCACCAAATTGTACCCAGAGTGGCCCCGCCCACCAAATTGTACCCAGAGTGGCCCCGCCCACCAAATTGTACCCAGAGTGGCCCCGCCCACCAAATTGTACCCAGAGTGGCCCCGCCCACCAAATTGTACCCAGAGTGGCCCCGCCCACCAAATTGTACCCAGAGTGGCCCCGCCCACCAAATTGTACCCAGAGTGGCCCCGCCCACCAAATTGTACCCAGAGTGGCCCCGCCCACCAAATTGTACCCAGAGTGGCCCCGCCCACCAAATTGTACCCAGAGTGGCCCCGCCCACCAAATTGTACCCAGAGTGGCCCCGCCCACCAAATTGTACCCAGAGTGGCCCCGCCCACCAAATTGTACCCAGAGTGGCCCAGCCCACCAAATTGTACCCTGAGGGGCCCCACCCACAAAATCGGACCCTAAGGGGCCCCACCCACAAAATTGGACCCTGAGGTGCCCCGGCCACAAAATTGGACCCTGAGGGGCCCCACCCACAAAATCGGACCCTGAGGGGATCCGGCCACAACATTGGACCCTGAGTGTCACCACTCACAAAATCGGACCCTGAGGGGCCCTACCCACAAAATCGGACCCTGAGGGGCCCCAACCACAAAATGGGACCCCGACGGGCCCCGGCCACAAAATTGGACCCCGACGGGCCCCGGCCACAAAATTGGACCCTGACGGGCCCCGGCCACAAAATCGGACCCTGACGGGCCCCGGCCACAAAATCGGACCCTGACGGGCCCCGGCCACAAAATCGGACCCTGACGGGCCCCGGCCACAAAATCGGACCCTGAGGGACCCCACCTACAAAATTGAACCCTGAGGGGCCCCAACCACAAAATCGGATCCTGAGGGGCCCCACCCACAAAATCGGACCCTGAGGGGCCCCACCCACAAAATTGGACCCTCATGGGGCCCCGGCCACAAAATCGAACCCTGAGGGACCCCGGCCACAAAATCAGATCCTGAGGGGCCCCAACCACAAAATCGGACCCTAAGAGGCTCCGGCCGCAAAATCGGACCCTGAGGGGCCCCAACCACAAAATCGGAGCCTGAGAGGCACCGGCCACAAAATCGGACCCTGAGGGGCCTCACCCACAAATCCAGACCCTGAGGGGACCCGGCCACAAAATCGGACCCTGAGGGGCCCCACCCTCCAAATCTGACCCTGAGGGGCTCCGCCCACCAAATCGGACCCTGAGGGGCCCCGCTCGCCAAATCGGACCCTGAGGGGTCCCACTCACCAAATCGGATTCTGAAAGGCCCCAACCACAAAGAGGGACCCTGATGGGCCCCGGACACAAAATCAGACCCTGAGGGGCCCCACTCATAAAATCGGACCCTGAGGGGCCCCAACCACAAAATCGAACCCACAGTGGCCCCACCCACAAAATCGGACCCTGATTGGCCCCGGCCACAAAATCAGACCCTGAGGGGCCCCGCCCACCAAATCAGACCCTGAGGGGCCCTGCCCTCTAAATCGGACCCTGAGTGGCCCCGCCCACCAAATCGGACCCTGAGGGGCCACGCTCACCAAATCGGGCCCTGAGGGGCCCCGCTCACCAAATCGGACCGAGGGACCCCGCCCACCAAATCGGATTCTGAAAGGCCCCAACCACGAAATCGGACCCTGAGGGGTCCCGCCCACCAAATCTGACCCTGAGGGGCCCCGCCCACCAAATAGGACCCTGAGGTGCCCCGCCCACCAAATCGGACCCTGAGGGGCCCCACCCACAAAATCGGACCCTGAGGGGCCCCACCCACAAAATCAGACCCTGAGGGGACCCACCCACAAAATCGGACCCTGAGGGGCCACACCCACAAAATCGGACCCTGAGGGGCCACACCCACAAAATCAGACCCTGAGTGGCCACACCAACAAAATTGGACCCTGAGGGATCCCGGCCACCAATTCAAACCCTGAGGAGCCCAGGCCACCGAATCTGATCCTATGGGGCCCCACCCACCAAATCAGACCCTGAGGCCAAAGTGGCCCCTGAGAGGCACCCACACTTAAAACGGATCCTGAGTTGAAAGTCTTGCTGGGGCCGCAGGCAAGTCTCTCTTAAAGGGGCAGCCCGGGCACCATTTCAAACCACTATCTGTACTTCCTTCAGGAAATACACATCTAGTATTAATGTTGTAATCCGACCGCTGCTAACTTATTCCTATTATTCAGTTGATTTCCGCAATTAATGCGGCCCGAACCGCTACACGCACAGACTCCGTTGAGGGGTCATTTCGAAGACAGCGTCCACGAGAGGTGTGCTAAGTAATTTTCGAGTCGATTGGATTTGTAGTTTTTGTGCAATTTGCATTAGAATTTTTTTTTTCCCGTCATTTGAATGTATTGTCTCAATGTTTTTCAATGGGGAAATTTTTGCCTTAGAGAAAATATGCCCTGAGGCGATTCAAATGGCAGTTTAGCTCATTGATATGCGCAGGCAGACCCAGTTACTATGCCAATGCCAAAGAACTTCACATGATGCCCTCAGGACACAGTTTCTGGCGATAATATCAGCTCTTAAAGCGAAACCCACAGCACAAATGCAAATCTAGCTTCATCACATGACGCGTGCCCCTGAGAGAGAATGTACGCCAAAGTGAATTTAGAAGCCCAGTGCGCCAAACTAGCTCTTAAACAGCCGACGCGCCTAAGTGAATCTTAAAGGGCCGGCGCACCAAAATGAGCCTTAAAGGGCCGGCACGCCAAATCGAATGATGAGTGACCACAGTCTCCAAATCGGAGGCTGATCGACCCTGGCCTACAAATCGGAGGCTGAGCCACCCAGGCCAATAAATCGGCCCCGGAGTGGCCCCGCCCTCCAAATCGGACCCAGAGAGGCCCCGCCCACCAAATTGGACCCTGAGGGGCCCCGCTCACCAAATCAGACCCGTAGTGGCCCGCCCTCCAAATCGGACCGAGTGGACCGCCCACCAAATCGAACCCTGAAGGGCCCCTCCCACCAAATCAGACTCAGAGTGGCCCCGCCCACCAAATTGTACCCTGAAGGGCACCGCCCACCAAATTGGACCCAGAGTGGCCCCTCCCACCAAATCAGACCCTGAGGGGTCCCACCCACCAAATTGGACCCAGAGGGGCCCCGCCCACCAAATCGGACCCCGAGGGATCCCGCCCACCAAATCGGACCCCGAGGGTCCCCGCCAACCAAATTGGACCCTGAGGGGCCCCGCCCACCAAATCGGACTCTGATAGATCCTGCCCACCAAATCAGACCCTGAGGGGCCCCGCTCACCAATTCGGACCCTGAGGGGCCCCGCTCACCAAATCGGACCCTGAGGGGCCCCACCCACCAAATCGGACCCTGAGGTGCCCCGGCCACAAAATGGGACCCTGAGGGGCCCCACCCACCAAATCGGACCCTGAGGGCCCCCACCCACAAAATCAGACCCTGAGGGGCCCCACCCACAAAATCGGACCCTGAGGGGCCCCACCCACAAAATCAGACCCTGAGGGGCCCCGGCCACAAGATTGGACCCTGAGGGGCCCCAACCACCAAATCGGACCCTGAGGGGCCCCACCCACAAAATCGGACCCTGAGGGGCCCCGGCCACAAGATTGGACCCTGAGGGGCCCCAACCACAAAATCGGACCCTGAGGGGCCCCACCCACCAAATCAGCCCCTGAGGGGACCCGGCCACCAAATAGGACCCTGAGGGGCCCCACCCACCAAATCGGACCCTGAGGTGCCCCGGCCACAAAATCGGACCTTGAGGGGCCCCACCCACAAAATCAGACCCTGAGGCCAAAGTGGCCCCTGAGAGGCACCCACTGTTAAAACGGATCCTGAGTTGAAAGTCTTGCAGGTGCAGCAGGCAACTCTCTCTTAAAGGGGCAGTCCGGGCAGCATTTCAAACCAGTATCTGTACTTCCTTCAGGAAATACACATCTAGTATTATTATTACTATTCAGTTGATTTCCGCAATTAATGCGGCCCGAACCGCTACACGCACAGACTCCGTTGAGGCGTCTTTTCAAAGCCAGCGTCCACTAGTGGTGTGCTAAGTATTTTTCGTGTCGATCAGATTTGTAGTTTTTGCGCAATTTGTGTTTGAAAAATCATTTTCCTCTCATTGGAATGCATTGTCTCAATGCATTTTAATGGGAAAATGTTGCCATAGGGAAAACATGGGGCAGTCGTGAGGTGGCAGTTAAGCTCATTGATATGCGAGGCACACCCAGTTACTATGCCAACGCCTACGAACTTTACATGACCCCAGCAGGACACAGTTTCTGCCAGGTATCAGCTCTTAAAGCGAAACCCAAAGCACAAATGCAAATCTAGGTTCATCACATGACGCATGCCCCTGAAAGATAATGTGCGCCAAAGTGGATTTAGAAGCCCAGTGCACCAAACTGGCTCTTAAAAGGCCGACGCGCCTAACTGATTCTTAAAGGGCCGGCGCGCCAAATCGAAAGCTGAGTGACCCCAGGCTCCAAATCGGAGGCTGAGCCACCCTGGTCTCCAAATCGGACCCAGAGTGGCCCCGCTCGCCGAATCGGACCCAGAGTGGCCCCGCTCGCCGAATCGGACCCAGAGTGGCCCCGCTCGCCGAATCGGACCCAGAGTGGCCCCGCTCGCCGAATCGGACCCAGAGTGGCCCCGCTCGCCGAATCGGACCCAGAGTGGCCCCGCTCGCCGAATCGGACCCAGAGTGGCCCCGCTCGCCGAATCGGACCCAGAGTGGCCCCGCTCGCCGAATCGGACCCAGAGTGGCCCCGCTCGCCGAATCGGACCCAGAGTGGCCCCGCTCGCCGAATCGGACCCAGAGTGGCCCCGCTCGCCGAATCGGACCCAGAGTGGCCCCGCTCGCCGAATCGGACCCAGAGTGGCCCCGCTCGCCGAATCGGACCCAGAGTGGCCCCGCTCGCCGAATCGGACCCAGAGTGGCCCCGCTCTCCGAATCGGACCCAGAGTGGCCCCGCTCTCCGAATCGGACCCAGAGTGGCCCCGCTCTCCGAATCGGACCCAGAGTGGCCCCGCTCGCCGAATCGGACCCAGAGTGGCCCCGCTCGCCGAATCGGACCCAGAGTAGTCCCGTCCAACAAAACGGCCCCAACTACAAAATCTGACCCTGAGGGGCCCCGGACACAAAATCTGACCCTGAGGGGGCCCCAACCACCAAATCTGACCCTGAGGGGCCCCGCTGACCAAATTGATCTCTGAGGGGCCCCGCCCACCAAATCAGACCCTGAGGGGCCCCTCAGGCCAACATGACCCCTGAGAGGCACCCACAGTTAAAATGGATCCTGAGTTGAAAGTCTTGTAGGGGCAGCAGGCAAGTCTCTCTTAAAGGGGCAGCCCAGGCACCATTTCAAAGCACTATCTGTACTTCCTTCAGGAAATACACATCTAGTATTAATTTTGTAATCCGAACGCTGCTAACTTATTCTTATTCAGTTGATTTCCGCAATTAATGTGGCCCGAGCCGCTACATGCACAGACTCCGTTGAGGTGTCGTTTCGAAGCCAGCGTCTTCGAGAGGTGTGCTAAGTAATTTTCGTGTCGATCGGATTTGTAGTTTTTGTGCAATTTGCATCAGAAAATTTTTTTTCCCGTCATTGGAATGTATTGTCTCAATACTTTTCAATGGGGAAATTTTGCCATAGAGAAAACATGCCCTGAGGCAATTCAAATGGCAGTTAAGCTCATTGATATGCGCAGGCACACCCAGTTATAATGCCAACGCCTACGAACTTTACATGACGCCCCCAGGACAGAGTTTCTGGCAGATAATATTAGCTCTTAAAGCGAAACCCACAGCACAAATGCAAATCTAACTTCATCAAATGACGCATGCCCCTGAGAGAGAATGTACGCCAAAGTGGATTTAGAAGCCCAGTGCGCCAAACTAGCTCTTAAACGGACGACGCGCCTAAGTGATTCTTAAAGGGCTGGCTTACCAAAATGAGCATTTAAGGGCCAGCGTGCCAAATCGAAAGCTGAGTGACTATAGGGTCCAAATCGGAGGCTGATCGACCCTGGCCTACAAATCGGACCCAGAGTGGCCTCTCCCTCCAAATCGGACCCTGAGGGGCCCCGCCTACCAAATCAGAACCAGAGGGGCCCCGCCCACCAAATCGGACCCTGTGGGGCCCCACTCACCAAAGCGGACCCTGTGGGGCACCACTCACCAAAGTGAACCCTGTGGGGCACCTCCCACCAAATCGGACCCAGAGTGGCGTCGCCCACCAAATCAGACCCTGAGGGGCCCCTCCCACCAAACCAGAACCTGAGGGGCCCCACCCACCAATTCAAGCCCTGAGGAGACCAGTTCACTGAATCGGATCATGAGGGGCCCCTCCCACCAAATCGGGCCCTGAGGGGCCCCGCCCACCAAATCGGGCCCTGAGGGGCCCCGGCCACAAAATCGGACCCTGAGGGGTCAAAACCACAAAATCGGACCCTGAGGGGCCCCACCCACAAAATCAGATGCTGAGGGGCCACACCCACCAAATCGGGCCCTGAGGGGCCCCACCCACCAAATCGGGCCCTGAGGGGCCCCGGCCACAAAATCGGACCCTGAGGGGTCAAAACCACAAAATCGGACCCTGAGGGGCCCCACCCACAAAATCAGATGCTGAGGGGCCACACCCACAAAATCGGACCCTGAGGGGCCCCACCCACAAAATCAGATCCTGAGGGGCCACACCCACCAAATCAGACCCAGAGTGCCCCCGCCCACCAAATCGGACCCAGAGTGCCCCCGCCCACCAAATCGGACTCTGAGAGATCCCGCCAACCAAATCAGACCCTGAGGGGCCCCGCTCACCAAATCGGACCCTGAGGGGCCCCGCTCACCAAATCGGACCCTGAGGGGCCCTGCTTACCAAATTGAACTCTGAGGGGCCCCGCTCACCAAATCGGACCCTGAGCGGCCCCGCCCACCAAATCAGATTCTGAAAGGCCCCACCCACAAAATCAGATGCTGAGGGGCCACACCCACAAAATCGGACCCTGAGGGGCCCCACCCACAAAATCAGATCCTGAGGGGCCACACCCACCAAATCGGACCCAGAGTGCCCCCGCCCACCAAATCGGACCCAGAGTGCCCCCGCCCACCAAATCGGACTCTGAGAGATCCCGCCAACCAAATCGGACCCTGAGGGGCCCCGCTCACCAAATCGGACCCTGAGGGGCCCCGCTCACCAAATCGGACCCTGAGGGGCCCCGCTCACCAAATTGAACTCTGAGGGGCCCCGCTCACCAAATCGGACCCTGAGCGGCCCCGCCCACCAAATCAGATTCTGAAAGGCCCCACCCACAAAATCGGACCCTGAGGGGCCCCAACCACAAAATCGAACCTAGAGTGGCCCAGCTCACCAAATCGGACCCTGAGGGGCCCCACCCACAAAATCAAACCCTGAGGGGCACCGGCCACAAAATCGGACCCTGAGGGGTACCGGCCACAAAATCGGACCCTGAGGGGCCCCGGCCACAAAATCGGACACTGAGGGGCCCCGGCCAGAAAATCAGACCCTGAGGGGCCCCACCCACCAAATCGGACCCTGAGGGGCCCGCCCACCAAATCAGACCCAGAATGGACACCGCCCACCAAATCAGACCCTGAGGGGCCCCGCCCACCAAATCGCACCCTGAGGGGCTCCGCCAACCAAACCGGCCCTCAGGGGCCCCGCTCACCAAATCGGACCCTGAGGGGCCCCGGCCACAAAATCGGACCCTGAGGGGCCCCGGCCACAAAATCAGACCCTGAGGGGCCCCAAACACCAAATCGGACCCTGAGGGGCCCCGGCCACCAAATCGGACCCTGAAGGGCCCCGGCCACCAAATCAGACCCTGAGGGGCCCCACTCACCAAATCGGACTCTGAGGGGCCCCGGCCACAAAATCGGACCCTGAGGGGCCCCACCCACAAAATTGGGCCATGAGAGGCCCCACCCAGAAAATTGGGCCATGAGGCCAAAGTGGCCCCTGAGAGGCACCCACAGTTAAAACAGATCCTGAGTTGAAAGTCTTGCAGGGTCAGCAGGCAAGTCTCTCTTAAAGGGGCAGCCCGGGCACCATTTCAAACCACTATCTGTACTTCCTTCAGGAAATACACATCTAGTATTATTATTAATATTCAGTTGATTTCCGCAATTAATGCGGCCCGAACCGCTACACGCACACACTCCGTTGAGGTGGCGTTTCGAAGCCAGCATCCACGAGTGGTGTGCTAAGTATTTTTCGTGTCGATCGGATTTGTAGTTTTTGCACAATTTGCGTTTGAAAAAACATTTTCATGTCATTGGAATGCATTGTCTCAATGCATTTTAATGGGAAAATGTTGCCATAGGGAAAACATGGGGCAGTCATGAGGTGGCAGTTAAGCTCATTGATATGCACAGTCACTCCCAGTTACTATGCCAACGCCTACAAACTGTACATGACCCCAGCAGGACACAGTGTCTGCCAGATAATATCAGCTCTTAAAGCGAAACCCAAAGCACAAATGCAAATCTAAATTCATCACATGACGCATGCCCCTAAAAGATAATGTGCGCCAAAGTGGATTTAGAAGCCCAGTGCGGCAAACTGGCCATTAAAGGGCCGATGCGCCTAAGTGATTCTTAAAGGGCTGGCGCACCAAAATGAATCTTAAAAGGCCGGCGCGCCAAATCGAAAGCTGAGTGACCCCAGGCTTCAAATCGGAGGCTGAGCCACCCCAGCCTCCAAATCGGAGGCTGATCGACCCTGGCCTACATATCGGAGGCTGAGCCACCCTGGCCTCCAAATCGGACCCAGAGTGGCACCGCCCACCAAATCGGACCCAGAGTGGCCCCGCCTGCCAAATCAGATCCTGAGGGGCCCCACCCACCAAATCAGACCCTGAGGGGCCCCACAGGCCAAAGTGGCCCCTGAGAGGCACCCACAGTTAAAACGGATCCTGAGTTGAATGTCTTGCAGGGGCAGAAGGCAAGTCTCTCTTAAAGGGGCAGCCCGGGCGCCATTTCAAACCACTATCTGTACTTCCTTCAGGAAATACACATCTAGTATTAATGTTGTAATCCGACCGCTGCTAACTTATTCATATTCAGTTGATTTCCGCAATTAATGCGGCCCGAACCGCTACACGCACAGACTCCGTTGAGGTGTCATTTCGAAGCCAGCGTCCACGAGAGGTGTGCTAAGTAATTTTCGTGTCGATTGGATTTGTAGTTTTTGCGCAATTTTCATTAGAAAATTTTTTTTCCCGTCATTTGAATGTATTGTTTCAATGCTTTTCAATGGGGAAATTTTGCCTTAGAGAAAATATGCCCTGAGGCGATTCAAATGGCAGTTTAGCTCATTGACATGTGCAGGCAGACCCAGTTACTATGCCAACGCCAACGAACTTCACATGACGCCCTCAGGACACGGTTTCTGGCGATAATATCAGCTCTTAAAGCAAAACCCACAGCACAAATGCAAATCTAGCTTCACCACATGGCGCGTGCCCCTGAGAGAGAATGTACGCCAAAGTGAATTTAGAAGCCAAGTGCGCCAAACTAGCTCTTAAACAGCCGACGTGCCTAAGTGAATATTAAAGGGCCGGCGCACCAAAATGAGCCTTAAAGGGCCGGCGCACCAAATCGAATGCTGAGTGACCCCAGGCTCCAAATCGGAGGCTGATCGACCCTGGCCTACAAATCGGAGGCTGAGCCACCCAGGCCAACAAATCGGCCCCGGAGTGGCCCCGCCCACCAAATCGGACCCAAAGAGGCCCCGCTCACCAAATCAGACCCGTAGTGGCCCCGCCCTCCAAATCGGACCCAGAGTGGCCCCGCCCACCAAATCGAACCCTGGGAGACTCCTCCCACCAAATCTCAGAGTGGTCCCACCTACCAAACTGTACCATGAAGGGCCCCGCCCACCAAATTGGACCCAGAGTGGCCCCACCCACCAAATCAGACCGTGAGGGGTCCCACCCACCAAATCTGACCTTAAGGGGCCCCGCCCTCCTAATCAGACCCAGAGTGGCCCCGCCCACCAAATCAGGCCATGAGGGGCGCCGCCCACCAAATCAGACCCTCATGGGCCCCGCCTGCCAAATCATACCCTGAAGAGCCCCACTCACCAAATCGGATCCTGAGGGGACCCGCCCACCAAATCGGACCCTGAGAGGTCCCGTCTACCAAATCGTAACCAGAGGAGCCCCGCCCACGAAATTGGACCCTGTGGGGCCCCACTCACAAAATCGAACCCTGTGGGGCCCCGCCCACCAAATTGGACCCATAGTGGCCCCTCCCACCAAATCAGACCCTGTTGGGCCCCGCCCATCAAATCGGACCCTGTGGTGCCCCACCCACCAAGTCGAACCCTGAGGGGCCCCGCCCATCAAATGGGACCCAGAGAAGTCCCACCCGCCAAATCAGACCCTGAGGGGCCGTGCCCACCAAACTGGACCCTGAGGGGCCTCGCCCACCAAATCGGACCCAGAGTGGCCACGCCCACCAATTCAAGCCCTGAGGAGCCCAGTCCACTGAATCGGATCCTGAGGGGCCCCACCCACCAAATCAGACCCTGAGGGGCCCCACAGGCCAAAGTGGCCCCTGAGAGGCACCCACAGGTAAAACGGATCCTGAGTTGAAAGTCTTGCAGGTGCAGCAGGCAAGTCTCTCTTAAAGGGGCAGCCCGGGCAGCATATCAAACCACTATCTGTACTTCCTTCAGGAAATACACATCTAGTATTAATGTTGTAATCCGACCCCTGCTAACTTATTCTTATTATTCAGTTGATTTCCGCAATTAATGCGGCCCGAACCGCTACATGCAAAGACTCCATTGAGGTGTCGTTTTGAAGCCAGCGTCCACGAGAGGTGTGCTAAGTAATTTTCGTGTCGATTGGATTTGTAGTTTTTGCGCAATTTGCATTAGAAATTTTTTTTTCCCGTCATCTGAATGTATTGTCCCAATGCTTTTCAATGGGGAAATTTTGCCTTTGAGAAAATATGCCCTGAGGCGATTCAAATGGCAGTTTAGCTCATTGATATATGCAGGCAGACCCAGTTACTATGCCAACGCCAAAGAACTTCACATGACTCCCTCAGGACACAGTTTCTGGCGATAATATCAGCTCTTAAAGCGAAACCCACAGCACAAATGCAAATCTAGCTTCATCACGTGACGCGTGCACCTGAGAGAGAATGTACGCCAAAGTGAATTTAGAAGCCCAGTGCGCCAAACTAGCTCTTAAACAGCCGACGCGCCTAAGTGAATCTTAAAGGGCCGGCGCACCAAAATGAGCCTTAAAGGGCCGGCGCGCCAAATCGAATGCTGAGTGACCCCAGGCTCCAAATCGGAGGCTGATCAACCCTGGCCTACAAATCGGAGGCTGAGCCACCCAGGCCACCAAATCGGCCCCGGAGTGTCCCCGCTCACCAAATCAGACCCAGAGTGGCCCCGCCCACCAAATAGAACCCTGAGGGGCCCCTCCCACCAAATCAGACTCAGAGTGGTCCCGCCTACCAAATTGTACCCTGAAGGGCCCCGCCCATCAAATTGGACCCAGAGTGGCCCCGCCCACCAAATCAGACCATGAGGGGTCCCACCCAGCAAATCTGACCCTAAGGGGTCCCGCCCACCTAATCAGACCCAGAGTGGCCCCGCCCACCAAATCAGGCCATGAGGGGCGCCGCCCACCAAATCAGATCCTCATGGGCCCCGCCTGCCAAATCATACCCTGAAGAGCCCCGCCCACCAAATCGGACCCTGAGAGGCCCCATCTACCAAATCGGACCCAGAGGGGTCCCACCCACCAAACCAGACCCTGAGGGGCCTCGCCCACCAAATCGGCCCACCAATTCAAGCCCTGAGGAGCCCAGTCCACGGAATCGGATCCTGAGGGGCCCCACCCTCCAAATCAGACCCTGAGGGGCCCCACAGGCCAAAGTGGCCCCTGAGAGGCACCCACAGGTAAAACGGATACTGAGTTGAAATTCGTGCAGGGGCAGCAGGCAAGTCTCTCTTAAAGTGGCAGCCCGGGCACCATTTCAAACCACTATCTGTACTTCCTTCAGGAAATACACATCTAGTTATAGTGGTTTGAAAAAACCACTATATTGTAATCCGAACGCTGCTAACTTATTCTTCTTATTATTATTATTAAGTTGATTTCCGCAATTAATGCAGCCCGAACCGCTACACTCACAGACTCCGTTGAGGTGTCGTTTCGAAGCCAGCGTCCACGAGAGGTGTGCTAAGTATTTTTCGTGTCGATCGGATTTGTAGTTTTTGCGCAATTTGCGTTTGAAATTTTTTTTTCCCGTCATTGGAATGCACTGTCTCCAATGCTTTTCAATAGGAAATGGCAAAACGTGCCCTGAGGCGATTGAAATGACAGTTGAGCTCATTGATATGCGCAGGCACACCCAGTTACTATGCCAACGCCTACGAACGTCACATGACATCTCCAGAACAGAGATTCTGCCACATAATATCAGCTCTTAAAGTGAAACCCACAGCACAAATGCAAATCTAGCTTCATCACATGACACATGCCCCTGAGAGAGAATGTGTGCGCCAAAGTGGATTTAAAAGAAGCCCACTGAGCCAAACTAGCTCTTAAAGGGCCAACGCGCCAAAGTGATTGTTAAAGGGCCAGCGCACCCAAATGAGTCTTAAAGGGCCGACACACCAAATCAGAGACTGAGCCACCCCGGCCTCCAAATCGGAGGCTGAGCCACCCCGGCCTCCAAATCGGAAGCTGAGCCACCCCGGCCTCCAAATCGGAGGCTGAGCCACCCCGGCCTCCAAATCGGAGGCTGATCCACCCCGGCCTCCAATTCGGAGGCTGATCCACCCCGGCCTCCAAATCGGAGGCTGATCGACCCCGGCCTCCAAATCGGAGGCTGAGCCACTCCGGCCTCCAAATCGGAGGCTGAGCCACTCCGGCCTCCAAATCGGAGGCTGAGCCACTCCGGCCTCCAAATCGGAGGCTGAGCCACCCCGGCCTCCAAATCGGAGGCTGAGCCACCCCGGCCTCCAAATCGGAGGCTGAGCCACCCCGGCCTCCAAATCGGAGGCTGAGCCACCCCGGCCTCCAAATCGGAGGCTGATCCACCCCGGCCTCCAAATCGGAGGCTGATCCACCCCGGCCTCCAAATCGGAGGCTGAGCCACCCCGGCCTCCAAATCGGAGGCTGAGCCACCCCGGCCTCCAAATCGGAGGCTGAGCCACCCCGCCCATCAAATCGGACCCTGAGGGGCCCCGCCCACCAAATCGGACCATGTGGGGCCCCGCCCACCAAATCGGACCCTGTGGGGCCCCGCCCACCAAATCGGACCCTGAGAGGCCCCGCCCACCAAATTGGACCCAGAGTGGTCCCGCCCACCAAATTGGACCCAGAGTGGTCCCGCCCACCAAATTGGACCCAGAGTGGTCCCGCCCACCAAATTGGACCCAGTGGGGCTCCGCCCACAAAATCAGACCCAGAGGGGCCCCTGCCACAAAATCAGACCCAGAGGGGCCGCGGCCACAAAATCGGACCCTGATGGGCCCCAGTCACAAAATTGGACCCTGAGGGGACCCAACCACAAAATCGGACCCTGAGGGGCCCCTGACACAAAATCGGACCCTGAGGGGCCCCGGCCACAAAATCAGACCCTGAGGGGCCCAACCCACAAAATTGGACCCTGAGGGGCCCTGCCCACCAAATTGGACCCTGAGGGGCCCCGCCCACAAAATCGGACCCTGAGGGGCCCCAACCACAAAATCGGACCCTGAGGGGCCCCAACCACAAAATCGGACCCTGAGGGGACCCAACCACAAAATCGGACCCTGAGGGGACCCAACCACAAAATCGGACCCTGAGAGGCCCCGCCCACCAAATTGGACCCAGAGTGGTCCCGCCCACCAAATTGGACCCAGAGGGGCCCCACCCACAAAATCGGACCCAGAGGAGCCCCTGCCACAAATTCGGACCCAGAGGGGCCGCAGCCACAAAATCGGACCCTGAGGGGCCGCGGCCACAAAATCGGACCCTGAGGGGCCCCAACCACAAAATCGGACCCTGAGGGGACCCAACCACAAAATCGGACCCTGAGGGGCCCCTGACACAAAATCGGACCCTGAGGGGCCCCGGCCACAAAATCAGACCCTGAGGGGCCCAACCCACAAAATCGGACCCTGAGGGGCCCTGCCAACCAAATTGGACCCTGAGGGGCCCCGCACACCAAATCGGACCCTGAGAGGCCCCACCCACAAAATCGGACCCTGACGGGCCCCGGCCACAAAATCGGACCCTGAGGGGCCCCACCCACAAAATTGGACCCTGAGGGGTTTCAGCCACAAAAATCGGATCCTGAGTGGCCCCGGCCGCAAAATCGGACCCTGAGGGGCCCCAGCCACAAAATCGGACCTTTAGGTACCCCACCCACCAAATCAAACCCTGAGGGGCCCCGGCCACCAAATCGGACCCTGAGGGGCCCCGGCTACCAAATCGGACCCTGAGTGGCCCCGGCCACAAAATCGGACCCTGAGGGGCCCCACCCACAAAATCGGACCCTGAGGGGCCCCACCCACAAAATCAGACCCTGAGGCCAAAGTGGCCCCTGAGAGGCACCCACAGTTAAATCATATCCTGAGTTGAAAGTCTTGCAGGGGCAGCAGGCAAGTCTCTCTTAAAGGGGCAGCCCGGGCACCATTTCAAACCACTATCTGTACTTCCTTCAGGAAATACACATCTAGTGTTATTATTACTATTCAGTTGATTTCCGCAATTAATGCGGCCCGAACCGCTACACGCACAGACTCCGTTGAGGCGTCGTTTCGAAGCCAGCGTCCACGAGTGGTGTGCTAAGTATTTTTCGTGTTGATCGGATTTGCAGTTTTTGCTCAATTTGCGTTTGAAAAAACATTTTCCTGTCATTGGAATGCATTGTCTCAATGCAAATCTAGCTTCATCACATGATGCATGCCCCTAAAAGATAATGTGAGCCAAAGTGGATTTAGAACCCCAGTGCGCCAAACTGGCTCTTAAAGGGCCGACGCGCCTAAGTGATTCTTAAAGGGCCGGCGCACCAAAATGAGTCTTAAAGGGCCGGCGCGCCAAATCGAAAGCTGAGTGACCCCAGGTTCCAAATCGGAGGCTGAGCCACCCTGGCCTCCAAATCGGACCCAGCGTGGCCCCGCTCAAAAAATCGGACCCAGAGTAGCCCCGCCCACCAAAACAGACCCACAGTAGCACAGCCCACCAAACTGGACCCTGAGGGGCCCCGCCCACCAAATCAGACCCAGAGTAGCCCCGCCCACCAAATTAGACCCTGAAGGGCCCCGCCCAACAAATCAGACCCAGAGTAGCCCCGCCCACCAAATCGGACCCTGAAGAGCACCGCCCACCAAATCGGACCCATAGTGGCCCCGCCCACCAAATCGGACCCTGAGGGGCCCCGCCCACCAAATCGGTCCCTGAGGGGCCCCGCCCACCAAATCGGTCCCTGAGGGGCCCCGCCCACCAAATCGGACCCTGAGGGGCCCCGCCCACCAAATCGGACCCTGAGGGGCACCGCCCACTAAATCGGACCCTGAGGGGCACCGCCCACTAAATCATACCGAGAGTGGCCCCGCCCTCCAAATCGGACCCTGAGGGGCCCCACCCACTAAATCGGACCCTGAAGGGCTCTGGCCACCAAATCGGACCCTGAGGGGCCCCGGCCAGAAAATCGGACCCAGAGGGACCCCACCCACAAAACCGGACCCTGAGGGGCCCCACCCACAAAATCGGACCCTGAGGGGCCCCACCCACAAAATCGGACCCTGAGGCCAAAGTGGCCCCTGAGAAGCACCCACAGTTAAAATGGATCCTGAGTTGAAAGTCTTGCAGGGGCAGCAGGCAAGTCTCTCTTAAAGGGGCAGCCCGGGCACCATTTCAAACCACTATCTGTACTTCCTCCAGGAAATACACATCTAGTTATAGTGGTTTGAAAAAACCACTATATTGTAATCCGAACGCTGCTAACTTATTCTTCTTCTTCTTATTATTATTAAGTTGATTTCCGCAATTAATGCGGCCCGAACCGCTACACGCACAGACTCCGTTGAGGTGTCGTTTCGAAGCCAGCGTCCATGAGAGGTGTGCTAAGTATTTTTCGTGTCGATCGGATTTGTAGTTTTTGCGCAATTTGCGTTTGAAAATTTTTTTTCCCGTCATTGGAATGCATTGTCTCCAATGCTTTTCAATAGGAAATGGCAAAACGTGCCCTGAGGCAATTGAAATGACAGTTGAGCTCATTGATATGCGCAGGCAGACCCAGTTACTATGCCAACGCCTACGAACTTCACTTGAACCCCAGCACAGAGCCTCTGCCACATAATATCAGCTCTTAAAGCGAAACTCACAGCACAAATGCAAATCTAGCTTCATCACATGACACATGCCCCTGAGAGAGAATGTGTGCGCCAAAGTGGATTTAAAAGAAGCCCAGTGAGCCAAACTAGCTCTTAAAGGGCCAATGCGCCAAAGTGATTGTTAAAGGCCCAGCGCACCCAAATGAGTCTTAAAGGGCCGACACCAAATCGGAGGCTGAGCCACCCCGGCCTCCAAATCGGAGGCTGAGCCACCCCGGCCTCCAAATCGGAGGCTGAGCCACCCCGGCCTCCAAATCGGAGGCTGAGCCACCCCGGCCTCCAAATCGGAGGCTGAGCCACCCCGGCCTCCAAATCGGAGGCTGAGCCACCCCGGCCTCCAAATCGGAGGCTGAGCCACCCCGGCCTCCAAATCGGAGGCTGAGCCACCCCGGCTTCCAAATCGGAGGCTGAGCCACCCCGGCCTCCAAATCGGAGGCTGAGCCACCCCGGCCTCCAAATCGGAGGCTGAGCCACCCCGGCCTCCAAATCGGAGGCTGAGCCACCCCGGCCTCCAAATCGGAGGCTGATCGACCCCGGCCTCCAAATCGGAGGCTGATCGACCCCGGCCTCCAAATCGGAGGCTGATCGACCCCGGCCTCCAAATCGGAGGCTGATCGACCCCGGCCTCTAAATTGGAGTCTGAGCGACCCCAGCCTCCAAATCTTACCCAGAGTGGCCCCACCCACCAAATCAGACCCAGAGAGGCCCTGCCCACCAAATCGGTCCCTGAGGGGCCCCGCCCACCAAATCGGACCCTGTGGGGCCCCGCCCACCAAATCGGACCCTGAGAGGCCCCGCCCACCAAATTGGACCCAGAGTGGTCCCGCCCACCAAATTGGACCCTGAGGGGCCCACCCACAAAATCAGACTCTGAGGGGTTCCGGCCACAAAATCGGACCCTGAGGGGCCCCGGCCACAAAATCGGACCCTGAGGGGCCCCACCCACCAAATCGGACCCTGAGGGGCCCCGGCCACAAAATTGGACCCTGAGGGGCCCCACCCACCAAATCGGACCCTGAGGGGCCCCAGCCACCAAATCGGACCCTGAAGGGCCCCGGCCACAAAATCGGACCCTGTGGGGCCCCACCTACAAAATCGGGCCTTGAGGGGCCCCACCCACAAAATCGGACCCTGGGGCCAAAGTGGCCCCTGAGAGGCACCCACAGTTAAAACGGACCCTGAGTTGAAAGTCTTGCAGGGGCAGCAGGCAAGTCTCTCTTAAAGGGGCAGCCTGGGCACCATTTCAAACCACTATCTACTTCCTTCTGGAAATACACATCTAGTATTAATGTTGTAATCCGAACGCTGCTAACTTTTTCTTTTTATTCAGTAGATTTCCGCAATTAATGCGGCCCGAACCGCTACACGCACAGACTCCGTTGAGGTGTTGTTTCGAAGCCAGCGTCCACGAGAGGTGCGCTAAGTATTTTTCGTGTCGATCGGATTTGTAGTTATTGTGCAATTTGCGTTTGAAAATTTTTTTTCCCCGTCATTGGAATGCGTGTCTCAATGCTTTTCAATTGGCAACTTAAAACATGCCCTGAGGCAATTCAAATGGCAGTAAAGCTCATTGATATGCGCAGGCACACCCATTTACTATGCCAATGCCTATGAACGTCACATGACGCCCCGAGGACAGAGCTTTTGGCACATAATATCAGCTCTTAAAGCGAAACCCACAGCACAAATGCAAATCTAGCCTCATCACATGACGCATGCCCCTGAGAGAGAATGTGCGCCAAAGTGGATTTAGAAGCCCAGTGAGCCACCCTGTCTCTAAAACGGCCGACACGCCGAAGTGATTCTTAAAGGGCCAGCGCGCCAAATCGAAAACTGAGTGACCCCAGGCTCCAAATCGGAGGCTTAGCCACCCCGGCCTCCAAATTGGAGGCTGATCGACCCTGGCCTCCAAATCGGACCCAGCGTGGACCCGCTCAAGAAATCGGACCCAGAGGGGCTCCGCTCACCAAATCAGACCCAGAGTGGCCCCGCCCAGCAAATCGGACCCAGAGTAGCCCCGCCCATCAAATCGGACCCTGAGAGGTCCCGCCCACCAAATTGGACCCAGAGTGGTCCCGCCCACCAAATTGGACCCAGAGTGGTCCCGCCCACCAAATCGGACCCAGAGTGGTCCCGCCCACCAAATCGGACCCAGAGTGGTCCCGCCCACCAAATCAGACCCTAAGGGGCCCCACCCACAAAATCGGACCATGAGGGGCCCCTGCCACAAAATCAGACCCTGAGGGGCCCCAACAAAATCGGACCCTGAGAGGCCTCGGCCAGAAAATTGGACCCTGAGGGGCCCCGCCCACCAAATCAGACCCTGAGGGGCCCCGCCCATCAAATTGGACCCAGAGGGGCCCCGCCCATCAAATTGGACCCTGAGGGGACCAGCCCGCCAAATTGGACCCTGAGGGTCCCCGCCCACCAAATCGGACCCTGAGTAGCCCCGCCCAACAAAACAGACCCAGAATGGCTCCACCCACCAAATCGGACCCAGAGTGTCCCCACCCACAAAATCGGATCCAGAGTGGCCCCACCCACAAAATTGGACCCTGAGGGGCCCCGGCCACAAAATCGGACCCTGAGGGGCCCCACCCACAAAATCAGACCCTGAGGGGATCCGGCCACAAAATCAGACCCTGAGGGGCCCCACCCACAAAATCGGACCCTGAGGGGCCCCACCCACAAAATCGGAGCCTGAGGGATCCCCGCTAACAATTCAAGCCCTGAGGATCCCAGGCCAAGGAATCGGATCCTGAGGGGCCCCACCCACCAAATCAGACCCTAAGGCCAAAGTGGCCCCTGAGAGGCACTCACAGTTAAAACGGATCCTGAGTTGAAAGTCTTGCAGAGTCAGCAGGCAAGTCTCTCTTAAAGGGGCAGCCCGGGCACCATTTCAAACCACTATCTGTACTTCCTTCAGGAAATACACATCTAGTATTAATGTTGTAATCCGACCGCTGCTAACTTATTCTTATTATTCAGTTGATTTCCGCAATTAATGCGGCCCGAACCGCTACACGCACAGACTCCGTTGAGGTGTCGTTTCGAAGCTAGTGTCCACGAGAGGTGTGCTAAGTAATTTTCATGTCGATTGGATTTGTAGTTTTTGCGCAATTTGCATTAGAAATTTTTTTTTCCCGTCATTTGAATGTATTGTCTCAATGCTTTTCATTGGGGAAATTTTTCTTTAGAGAAAATATGCCCTGAGTCGATTCAAATGGCAGTTTAGCTCATTGATATGCGCAGGCACACCCAGTTACTATGCCAACGAACTTCACATGACGCCCTCAGGACACGGTTTCTGGCGATAATATCAGCTCTTAAAGCGAAACCCACAGCACAAATGCAAATCTAGCTTCATCACATGACACATGCCCCTGAGAGAGAATGTACGCCAAAGTGAATTTAGAAGTCCAGTGCGCCTAACTAGCTCGTAAACAGCCGACGTGCCTAAGTGAATCTTAAAGGGCCGGTGCACCAATATGAGCCTTAAAAGGCCGGCGCGCCAAATCGAATGCTGAGTGACCCCAGGCTCCAAATCGGAGGCTGGTCGACCCTGGTCTACAAATCGGAGGCTGAGCCACCCAGGCCAACAAATCGGCCCCGGAGTGGCCCCGCCCACCAAATCGGACCCAAAGAGGCCCCGCCCACCAAATCGGACCCAGAGGGGCCCCGCTCACCAAATCAGACTCGTAGTGGCCCCGCCCTCCAAATCAGACCCAGAGTGGCCCCGCCCACCAAATTGAACCCTGAGGGGCCCCTCCCACCAAATCAGACTCAGAGTGGTCCCGTCTACCAAATTGTACCATGAAGGGCCTCGCCCACCAAATTGGACCCAGAGTGGCCCCGCCCATCAAATCAGACCCTGAGGGGTCCCACCCTCCAAATCTGACCCTAAGGGGCCCCGCCCATCAAATCAGGCCATGAGAGGTGCCGCCCACCAAATCAGACCCTCATGGGCCCCGCCTGCTAAATCATACCCTGAAGAGCCCCACTCACCAAATCGGATCCTGAGGGGACCCGCCCACCAAATCGGACCCTGAGAGGCCCCGTCTACCAAATCGGAAGCAGAGGAGCCCCGCCCACGAAATTGGACCCTGTGGGGCCCCACTCACCAAATCGGACCCTGTGGGGCCCCGCCCACCAAATTGAACCCAGAGTGGCCCCTCCCACCAAATCAAACCCTGTATGGCCCCGCCCATCAAATCGGACCCTATGGTTCCCCACCCACCAAATCGAACCCTGAGGGACCCCACCCACCAAATCGGACCCAGAGCGGTCCCACCCGCCAAACCAGACCCTGAGGGGCCGTGCCCACCAAAACGGACACTGAGGGGCCTCGCCCACCAATTCAAGCCCTGAGGAGCCCAGTCCACTGAATCGGATCCTGAGGGGCCCCACCCTCCAAATCAGACCCTGAGGGGCCCCACAGGCCAAAGTGGCTCCTGAGAGGCACCCACAGGTAAAACGAATACTGAGTTGAAAGTCTTGCAGGGGCAGCAGGCAAGTCTCTTAAAGTGGCAGCCCGGGCACCATTTCTAACCACTATCTGTACTTCCTTCAGGAAATACACATCTAGTTATAGTGGTTTGAAAAAACCACTATATTGTAATCCGAACGCTGCTAACTTATTCTTCTTCTTCTTCTTCTTATTATTAAGTTGATTTCCGCAATTAATGCGGCCCGAACCGCTTCACCCACAGACTCCGTTGAGGTGTCGTTTCGAAGCCAGCGTCCATGAGAGGTGTGCTAAGTATTTTTCGTGTCGATCGGATTTGTAGTTTTTGCGCAATTTGCGTTTGAAAATTTTTTTTCCCGTCATTGGAATGCACTGTCTCCAATGCATTTCAATAGGAAATGGCAAAACGTGCCCTGAGGCGATTGAAATGACAGTTGAGCTCATTGATATGCGCAGGCAGACCCAGTTACTATGCCAACGCCTACGAACTTCACTTGAACCCCAGCACAGAGCCTCTGCCACATAATATCAGCTCTTAAAGCGAAACTCACAGAACAAATGCAAATCTAGCTTTATCACATGACACATGCCCCTGAGAGAGAATGTGTGCGCCAAAGTGGATTTAAAAGAAGCCCAGTGAGCCAAACTAGCTCTTAAAGGGCCAACGCGCCAAAGTGATTGTTAAAGGGCCAGCGCACCCAAATGAGTCTTAAAGGGCCGACACACCAAATCGGAGGCTGATCGACCCCGGCCTCCAAATCGGAGGCTGATCGACCCCGGCCTCCAAATCGGAGGCTGATCGACCCCGGCCTCCAAATCGGAGGCTGAAAGACCCCGGCCTCCAAATCGGAGGCTGATCGACCCCGGCCTCCAAATCGGAGGCTGAGCCACCCCGGCCTCCAAATCGGAGGCCGATCGACCCCGGCCTCCAAATCGGAGGCCGATTGACTCCGGCCTCCAAATCGGAGGCCGATCGACCCCGGCCTCCAAATCGGAGGCCGATCGACCCCGGCCTCCAAATCGGAGGCCGATCGACCCCGGCCTCCAAATCGGAAGCCGATCGACCCCGGCCTCCAAATCGGAGGCCGAGCCACCCCGGCCTCCAAATCGGAGGCCGAGCCACCCCGGCCTCCAAATCGGAGGCCGAGCCACCCCGGCCTCCAAATCGGAGGCCGAGCCACCCCGGCCTCCAAATCGGAGGCCGATCCACCCCGGCCTCCAAATCGGAGGCCGATCCACCCCGGCCTCCAAATCGGAGGCCGATCCACCCCGGCCTCCAAATCGGAGGCCGATCCACCCCGGCCTCCAAATCCGAGGCCGAGCCACCCCGGCCTCCAAATCGGAGGCCGAGCCACCCCGGCCTCCAAATCGGAGGCTCTTTGACCTCGGCCTCCAAATCGGAAGCTCAACGACCCCGGCCTCCAAATTGGAGGCTGAGCGACCCCAGCCTCCAAATCTTACCCAGAGTTGCCCCGCCCACCAAATCGGACCCTGAGAGGCCCCGCCCACCAAATTGGACCCAGAGTGGTCCCGCCCACCAAATTGGACCCAGAGTGGTCCCGCCCACCAAATTGGACCCAGAGTGGTCCCGCCCACCAAATTGGACCCAGAGGGGCTCCGCCCACAAAATCAGACCCAGAGGGGCCCCTGCCACAAAATCAGACCCTGAGGGGCCCCTGCCACAAAATCAGACCCTGAGGGGCCGCGGCCACAAAATCGGACCCTGATGGGCCCCAGTCACAAAATTGGACCCTGATGGGCCCCAGTCACAAAATTGGACCCTGATAGGCCCCGGCCACAAAATCGGACCCTGAGGGGACCCAACCACAAAATCGGACCCTGAGAGGCCCCGCCCACCAAACTGGACCCAGAGTGGTCCCGCCCACGAAATTGGACCCAGAGGAGCCCCACCCACAAAATCGGACCCAGAGGGGCCCCGGCCACAAAATCGGACCCTGAGGGGCCGCGGCCACAAAATCGGACCCTGAGGGGACCCAACCACAAAATCGGACCCTGAGGGGACCCAACCACAAAATCGGACCCTGAGGGGCCCCACCCACAAAATCAGGCCCTGAGGGGCCCCACCCACAAAATCAGACCATGAGGCCAAAGTGGCCCCTGAGAGGCACCCACAGTTAAATCGTATCCTGAGTTGAAAGTCTTGCAGGGGCAGCAGGCAAGTCTCTCTTAAAGGGGCAGCCCGGGCACCATTTCAAACCACTATCTGTACTTCCTTCAGGAAATACACATCTAGTTATAGTGGTTTAAAAAAACCACTATATTGTAATCCGAACGCTGCTAACTTATTCTTCTTCTTCTTCTTCTTCTTATTAAGTTGATTTCCGCAATTAATGCGGCCCGAACCGCTACACGCACAGACTCCGTTGAGGTGTTGTTTCGAAGCCAGCGTCCACGAGAGGTGCGCTAAGTATTTTTCGTGTCGATCGGATTTGTAGTTATTGTGCAATTTGCGTTTGAAAATTTTTTTTCCCCGTCATTGGAATGCGTGTCTCAATGCTTTTCAATTGGCAACTTAAAACATGC
Organism: Dendrobates tinctorius; assembly: GCF_039654945.1. Classification (NCBI taxonomy): domain Eukaryota; kingdom Metazoa; phylum Chordata; class Amphibia; order Anura; family Dendrobatidae; genus Dendrobates; species Dendrobates tinctorius. The sequence goes on from NW_027361705.1 coordinate 5,440,577, forward strand.
CCTGAGGCAATTCAAATGGCAGTAAAGCTCATTGATATGCGCAGGCACACCCATTTACTATGCCAATGCCTATGAACGTCACATGACGCCCCGAGGACAGAGCTTTTGGCACATAATATCAGCTCTTAAAGCGAAACCCACAGCACAAATGCAAATCTAGCCTCATCACATGACGCATGCCCCTGAGAGAGAATGTGCGCCAAAGTGGATTTAGAAGCCCAGTGAGCCACCCTGTCTCTAAAACGGCCGACACGCCGAAGTGATTCTTAAAGGGCCAGCGCGCCAAATCGAAAACTGAGTGACCCCAGGCTCCAAATCGGAGGCTTAGCCACCCCGGCCTCCAAATTGGAGGCTGATCGACCCTGGCCTCCAAATCGGACCCAGCGTGGACCCGCTCAAGAAATCGGACCCAGAGGGGCTCCGCTCACCAAATCAGACCCAGAGTGGCCCCGCCCAGCAAATCGGACCCAGAGTAGCCCCGCCCATCAAATCGGACCCTGAGAGGTCCCGCCCACCAAATTGGACCCAGAGTGGTCCCGCCCACCAAATTGGACCCAGAGTGGTCCCGCCCACCAAATCGGACCCAGAGTGGTCCCGCCCACCAAATCGGACCCAGAGTGGTCCCGCCCACCAAATCAGACCCTAAGGGGCCCCACCCACAAAATCGGACCATGAGGGGCCCCTGCCACAAAATCAGACCCTGAGGGGCCCCAACAAAATCGGACCCTGAGAGGCCTCGGCCAGAAAATTGGACCCTGAGGGGCCCCGCCCACCAAATCAGACCCTGAGGGGCCCCGCCCATCAAATTGGACCCAGAGGGGCCCCGCCCATCAAATTGGACCCTGAGGGGACCAGCCCGCCAAATTGGACCCTGAGGGTCCCCGCCCACCAAATCGGACCCTGAGTAGCCCCGCCCAACAAAACAGACCCAGAATGGCTCCACCCACCAAATCGGACCCAGAGTGTCCCCACCCACAAAATCGGATCCAGAGTGGCCCCACCCACAAAATCGGACCCTGAGGGGCCCCGGCCACAAAATCGGACCCTGAGGGGCCCCACCCACAAAATCAGACCCTGAGGGGATCCGGCCACAAAATCAGACCCTGAGGGGCCCCACCCACAAAATCGGACCCTGAGGGGCCCCACCCACAAAATCGGAGCCTGAGGGATCCCCGCTAACAATTCAAGCCCTGAGGATCCCAGGCCAAGGAATCGGATCCTGAGGGGCCCCACCCACCAAATCAGACCCTAAGGCCAAAGTGGCCCCTGAGAGGCACTCACAGTTAAAACGGATCCTGAGTTGAAAGTCTTGCAGAGTCAGCAGGCAAGTCTCTCTTAAAGGGGCAGCCCGGGCACCATTTCAAACCACTATCTGTACTTCCTTCAGGAAATACACATCTAGTATTAATGTTGTAATCCGACCGCTGCTAACTTATTCTTATTATTCAGTTGATTTCCGCAATTAATGCGGCCCGAACCGCTACACGCACAGACTCCGTTGAGGTGTCGTTTCGAAGCTAGTGTCCACGAGAGGTGTGCTAAGTAATTTTCATGTCGATTGGATTTGTAGTTTTTGCGCAATTTGCATTAGAAATTTTTTTTTCCCGTCATTTGAATGTATTGTCTCAATGCTTTTCATTGGGGAAATTTTTCTTTAGAGAAAATATGCCCTGAGTCGATTCAAATGGCAGTTTAGCTCATTGATATGCGCAGGCACACCCAGTTACTATGCCAACGAACTTCACATGACGCCCTCAGGACACGGTTTCTGGCGATAATATCAGCTCTTAAAGCGAAACCCACAGCACAAATGCAAATCTAGCTTCATCACATGACACATGCCCCTGAGAGAGAATGTACGCCAAAGTGAATTTAGAAGCCCAGTGCGCCTAACTAGCTCGTAAACAGCCGACGTGCCTAAGTGAATCTTAAAGGGCCGGTGCACCAATATGAGCCTTAAAAGGCCGGCGCGCCAAATCGAATGCTGAGTGACCCCAGGCTCCAAATCGGAGGCTGGTCGACCCTGGTCTACAAATCGGAGGCTGAGCCACCCAGGCCAACAAATCGGCCCCGGAGTGGCCCCGCCCACCAAATCGGACCCAAAGAGGCCCCGCCCACCAAATCGGACCCAGAGGGGCCCCGCTCACCAAATCAGACTCGTAGTGGCCCCGCCCTCCAAATCAGACCCAGAGTGGCCCCGCCCACCAAATTGAACCCTGAGGGGCCCCTCCCACCAAATCAGACTCAGAGTGGTCCCGTCTACCAAATTGTACCATGAAGGGCCTCGCCCACCAAATTGGACCCAGAGTGGCCCCGCCCATCAAATCAGACCCTGAGGGGTCCCACCCTCCAAATCTGACCCTAAGGGGCCCCGCCCATCAAATCAGGCCATGAGAGGTGCCGCCCACCAAATCAGACCCTCATGGGCCCCGCCTGCTAAATCATACCCTGAAGAGCCCCACTCACCAAATCGGATCCTGAGGGGACCCGCCCACCAAATCGGACCCTGAGAGGCCCCGTCTACCAAATCGGAAGCAGAGGAGCCCCGCCCACGAAATTGGACCCTGTGGGGCCCCACTCACCAAATCGGACCCTGTGGGGCCCCGCCCACCAAATTGAACCCAGAGTGGCCCCTCCCACCAAATCAAACCCTGTATGGCCCCGCCCATCAAATCGGACCCTATGGTTCCCCACCCACCAAATCGAACCCTGAGGGACCCCACCCACCAAATCGGACCCAGAGGGGTCCCACCCGCCAAACCAGACCCTGAGGGGCCGTGCCCACCAAAACGGACACTGAGGGGCCTCGCCCACCAATTCAAGCCCTGAGGAGCCCAGTCCACTGAATCGGATCCTGAGGGGCCCCACCCTCCAAATCAGACCCTGAGGGGCCCCACAGGCCAAAGTGGCTCCTGAGAGGCACCCACAGGTAAAACGAATACTGAGTTGAAAGTCTTGCAGGGGCAGCAGGCAAGTCTCTTAAAGTGGCAGCCCGGGCACCATTTCTAACCACTATCTGTACTTCCTTCAGGAAATACACATCTAGTTATAGTGGTTTGAAAAAACCACTATATTGTAATCCGAACGCTGCTAACTTATTCTTCTTCTTCTTATTATTATTATTAAGTTGATTTCCGCAATTAATGCGGCCCGAACCGCTTCACCCACAGACTCCGTTGAGGTGTCGTTTCGAAGCCAGCGTCCATGAGAGGTGTGCTAAGTATTTTTCGTGTCGATCGGATTTGTAGTTTTTGCGCAATTTGCGTTTGAAAATTTTTTTTCCCGTCATTGGAATGCACTGTCTCCAATGCATTTCAATAGGAAATGGCAAAACGTGCCCTGAGGCGATTGAAATGACAGTTGAGCTCATTGATATGCGCAGGCAGACCCAGTTACTATGCCTACGAACTTCACTTGAACCCCAGCACAGAGCCTCTGCCACATAATATCAGCTCTTAAAGCGAAACTCACAGAACAAATGCAAATCTAGCTTTATCACATGACACATGCCCCTGAGAGAGAATGTGTGCGCCAAAGTGGATTTAAAAGAAGCCCAGTGAGCCAAACTAGCTCTTAAAGGGCCAACGCGCCAAAGTGATTGTTAAAGGGCCAGCGCACCCAAATGAGTCTTAAAGGGCCGACACACCAAATCGGAGGCTGATCGACCCCGGCCTCCAAATCGGAGGCTGATCGACCCCGGCCTCCAAATCGGAGGCTGATCGACCCCGGCCTCCAAATCGGAGGCTGATCGACCCCGGCCTCCAAATCGGAGGCTGATCGACCCCGGCCTCCAAATCGGAGGCTGATCGACCCCGGCCTCCAAATCGGAGGCTGAGCCACCCCGGCCTCCAAATCGGAGGCTGAGCCACCCCGGCCTCCAAATCGGAGGCCGATCGACCCCGGCCTCCAAATCGGAGGCCGATCGACTCCGGCCTCCAAATCGGAGGCCGATCGACCCCGGCCTCCAAATCGGAAGCCGATCGACCCCGGCCTCCAAATCGGAGGCCGAGCCACCCCGGCCTCCAAATCGGAGGCCGATCGACCCCGGCCTCCAAATCGGAGGCCGATCGACCCCGGCCTCCAAATCGGAAGCCGATCGACCCCGGCCTCCAAATCGGAGGCCGAGCCACCCCGGCCTCCAAATCGGAGGCCGAGCCACCCCGGCCTCCAAATCGGAGGCCGAGCCACCCCGGCCTCCAAATCGGAGGCCGAGCCACCCCGGCCTCCAAATCGGAGGCCGAGCCACCCCGGCCTCCAAATCGGAGGCCGATCCACCCCGGCCTCCAAATCGGAGGCCGATCCACCCCGGCCTCCAAATCGGAGGCCGATCCACCCCGGCCTCCAAATCGGAGGCCGATCCACCCCGGCCTCCAAATCCGAGGCCGAGCCACCCCGGCCTCCAAATCGGAGGCCGAGCCACCCCGGCCTCCAAATCGGAGGCTCTTTGACCTCGGCCTCCAAATCGGAAGCTCAACGACCCCGGCCTCCAAATTGGAGGCTGAGCGACCCCAGCCTCCAAATCTTACCCAGAGTTGCCCCGCCCACCAAATCGGACCCTGAGAGGCCCCGCCCACCAAATTGGACCCAGAGTGGTCCCGCCCACCAAATTGGACCCAGAGTGGTCCCGCCCACCAAATTGGACCCAGAGTGGTCCCGCCCACCAAATTGGACCCAGAGGGGCTCCGCCCACAAAATCAGACCCAGAGGGGCCCCTGCCACAAAATCAGACCCTGAGGGGCCCCTGCCACAAAATCAGACCCTGAGGGGCCGCGGCCACAAAATCGGACCCTGATGGGCCCCAGTCACAAAATTGGACCCTGATAGGCCCCGGCCACAAAATCGGACCCAGAGGAGCCCCACCCACAAAATCGGACCCAGAGGGGCCCCGGCCACAAAATCGGACCCTGAGGGGCCGCGGCCACAAAATCGGACCCTGAGGGGACCCAACCACAAAATCGGACCCTGAGGGGACCCAACCACAAAATCGGACCCTGAGGGGCCCCACCCACAAAATCAGGCCCTGAGGGGCCCCACCCACAAAATCAGACCATGAGGCCAAAGTGGCCCCTGAGAGGCACCCACAGTTAAATCGTATCCTGAGTTGAAAGTCTTGCAGGGGCAGCAGGCAAGTCTCTCTTAAAGGGGCAGCCCGGGCACCATTTCAAACCACTATCTGTACTTCCTTCAGGAAATACACATCTAGTTATAGTGGTTTAAAAAAACCACTATATTGTAATCCGAACGCTGCTAACTTATTCTTCTTCTTCTTCTTCTTCTTATTAAGTTGATTTCCGCAATTAATGCGGCCCGAACCGCTACACGCACAGACTCCGTTGAGGTGTCGTTTCGAAGCCAGCGTCCATGAGAGGTGTGCTAAGTATTTTTCGTGTCGATCGGATTTGTAGTTTTTGCACAATTTGCGGTTGAAATTTTTTTTTCCCGTCATTGGAATGCACTGTCTCCAATGCTTTTCAATAGGAAATGGCAAAACGTGCCCTGAGGCGATTGAAATGACAGTTGAGCTCATTGATATGCGCAGGCAGACCCAGTTACTATGCCAACGCCTACGAACGTCACATGACATCTCCAGAACAGAGATTCTGCCACATAATATCAGCTCTTAAAGTGAAACCCACAGCACAAATGCAAATCTAGCTTCATCAAATGACACATGCCCCTGAGAGAGAATGTGTGCGCCAAAGTGGATTTAGAAGCCCAGTGAGCCAAACTAGCTCTTAAAGGGCCAACGCGCCAAAGTGATTGTTAAAGGGCCAGCGCACCCAAATGAGTCTTAAAGGGCCGACACACCAAATCGGAGACTGAGCCACCCCGGCCTCCAAATCGGAGGCTGAGCCACCCCGGCCTCCAAATCGGAGGCTGAGCCACCCCGGCCTCCAAATCGGAGGCTGAGCCACCCCGGCCTCCAAATCGGAGGCTGAGCGATCCCGGCCTCCAAATCGGAGGCTGAGCCACCCCGGCCTCCAAATCGGAGGCTGAGCCACCCCGGCCTCCAAATCGGAGGCTGAGCCACCCCGGCCTCCAAATCGGAGGCTGAGCCACCCCGGCCTCCAAATCGGAGGCTGAGCCACCCCGGCCTCCAAATCGGAGGCTGAGCCACCCCGGCCTCCAAATCGGAGGCTGATCCACCCCGGCCTCCAAATCGGAGGCTGATCCACCCCGGTCTCCAAATCGGAGGCTGATCCACCCCGGCCTCCAAATGCGACCCCGGCCTCCAAATCGGAGGCTGAGCGACCCCGGCCTCCAAATCGGAGGCTGAGCCACCCCGGCCTCCAAATCGGAGGCTGAGCCACCCCGGCCTCCAAATCGGAGGCTGAGCCACCCCGGCCTCCAAATCGGAGGCTGAGCCACCCCGGCCTCCAAATCGGAGGCTGAGCCACCCCGGCCTCCAAATCGGAGGCTCATCGACCCCAGCCTCCAAATCGGAAGCTCATCGACCCCTGCCTCCAAATCGGAGGCTCTTTGACCCCAGCCTCCAAATCTTACCCAGAGTGGCCCCACCCACCAAATCAGACCCAGAGAGGCCCTGCCCACCAAATCGGACCCTGTGGGGCCCCGCCAACCAAATCGGACCCTGTGGGGCCCCGCCCACCAAATCGGACCCTGAGAGGCCCCGCCCACCAAATTGGACCCAGAGTGGTCCCGCCCACCAAATTGGACCCAGAGTGGTCCCACCCACCAAATTGGACCCAGTGGGGCTCCGCCCACAAAATCAGACCCAGAGGGGCCCCTGCCACAAAATCAGACCCTGAGGGGCCACGGCCACAAAATCGGACCCTGAGGGGCCACGGCCACAAAATCAGACCCTGAGGGGCCGCGGCCACAAAATCGGACCCTGAGGGGCCACGGCCACAAAATCAGACCCTGAGGGGCCCCTGCCACAAAATCAGACCCTGAGGGGCCGCGGCCACAAAATCGGACCCTGATGGGCCCCAGTCACAAAATTGGACCCTGATAGGCCCCGGCCACAAAATCGGACCCTGAGGGGACCCAACCACAAAATCGGACCCTGAGAGGCCCCGCCCACCAAACTGGACCCAGAGTGGTCCCGCCCACGAAATTGGACCCAGAGGAGCCCCACCCACAAAATCGGACCCTGAGGGGCCCCGGCCACAAAATCGGACCCTGAGGGGCCGCGGCCACAAAATCGGACCCTGAGGGGACCCAACCACAAAATCGGACCCTGAGGGGACCCAACCACAAAATCGGACCCTGAGGGGCCCCACCCACAAAATCAGACCATGAGGCCAAAGTGGCCCCTGAGAGGCACCCACAGTTAAATCGTATCCTGAGTTGAAAGTCTTGCAGGGGCAGCAGGCAAGTCTCTCTTAAAGGGGCAGCCCGGGCACCATTTCAAACCACTATCTGTACTTCCTTCAGGAAATACACATCTAGTTATAGTGGTTTAAAAAAACCACTATATTGTAATCCGAACGCTGCTAACTTATTCTTCTTCTTCTTCTTCTTCTTATTAAGTTGATTTCCGCAATTAATGCGGCCCGAACCGCTACACGCACAGACTCCGTTGAGGTGTCGTTTCGAAGCCAGCATCCATGGGAGGTGTGCTAAGTATTTTTCGTGTCGATCGGATTTGTAGTTTTTGCACAATTTGCGGTTGAAATTTTTTTTTCCCGTCATTGGAATGCACTGTCTCCAATGCTTTTCAATAGGAAATGGCAAAACGTGCCCTGAGGCGATTGAAATGACAGTTGAGCTCATTGATATGCGCAGGCAGACCCAGTTACTATGCCAACGCCTACGAACGTCACATGACATCTCCAGAACAGAGATTCTGCCACATAATATCAGCTCTTAAAGTGAAACCCACAGCACAAATGCAAATCTAGCTTCATCACATGACACATGCCCCTGAGAGAGAATGTGTGCACCAAAGTGGATTTAGAAGCCCAGTGAGCCAAACTAGCTCTTAAAGGGCCAACGCGCCAAAGTGATTGTTAAAGGGCCAGCGCACCCAAATGAGTCTTAAAGGGCCGACACACCAAATCGGAGACTGAGCCACCCCGGCCTCCAAATCGGAGGCTGAGCCACCCCGGCCTCCAAATCGGAGGCTGAGCCACCCCGGCCTCCAAATCGGAGGCTGAGCCACCCCGGCCTCCAAATCGGAGGCTGAGCGATCCCGGCCTCCAAATCGGAGGCTGAGCCACCCCGGCCTCCAAATCGGAGGCTGAGCCACCCCGGCCTCCAAATCGGAGGCTGAGCCACCCCGGCCTCCAAATCGGAGGCTGATCCACCCCGGCCTCCAAATCGGAGGCTGATCCACCCCGGTCTCCAAATCGGAGGCTGATCCACCCCGGCCTCCAAATGCGACCCCGGCCTCCAAATCGGAGGCTGAGCGACCCCGGCCTCCAAATCGGAGGCTGAGCGACCCCGGCCTCCAAATCGGAGGCTGAGCCACCCCGGCCTCCAAATCGGAGGCTGAGCCACCCCGGCCTCCAAATCGGAGGCTGAGCCACCCCGGCCTCCAAATCGGAGGCTGAGCCACCCCGGCCTCCAAATCGGAGGCTCATCGACCCCAGCCTCCAAATCGGAAGCTCATCGACCCCTGCCTCCAAATCGGAGGCTCTTTGACCTCAGCCTCCAAATCGGAAGCTCAACGACCCCAGCCTCCAAATCTTACCCAGAGTGGCCCCACCCACCAAATCAGACCCAGAGAGGCCCTGCCCACCAAATCGGACCCTGAGGGGCCCCGCCAACCAAATCGGACCCTGTGGGGCCCCGCCCACCAAATCGGACCCTGAGAGGCCCCGCCCACCAAATTGGACCCAGAGTGGTCCCGCCCACCAAATTGGACCCAGAGTGGTCCCACCCACCAAATTGGACCCAGTGGGGCTCCGCCCACAAAATCAGACCCAGAGGGGCCCCTGCCACAAAATCAGACCCTGAGGGGCCACGGCCACAAAATCGGACCCTGAGGGGCCACGGCCACAAAATCGGACCCTGATGGGCCCCAGTCACAAAATTGGACCCTGATAGGCCCCGGCCACAAAATCGGACCCTGAGGGGCCCCAACCACAAAATTGGACCCTGAGGGGACCCAACCACAAAATCGGACCCTGAGAGGCCCCGCCCACCAAATTGGACCCAGAGGGGCCCCAACCACAAAATCGGACCCTGAGAGGCCCCGCCCACCAAATTGGACCCAGAGGGGCCCCACCCACAAAATCGGACCCTGACGGACCCCAGCCACAAAATCGGACCCTGAGGGGCCCTACCCACAAAATTGGACCCTGAGGGGTTTCGGCCACAAAAATCGGATCCTGAGTGGCCCCGGCCGCAAAATCGGACCCTGAGGGGCCCCAGCCACAAAATCGGACCTTGAGGGGCCCCACCCACCAAATCAGACCCTGAGGGGCCCCGGCCACCAAATCGGACCCTGAGGGGCCCCGGCCACCAAATCGGACCCTGAGTGGCCCCGGCCACAAAATCGGACCCTGAGGGGCCCCACCCACAAAATCGGACCCTGAGGGGCCCCACCCACAAAATCAGGCCCTGAGGGGCCCCACCCACAAAATTGGACCCTGAGGGGTTTCGGCCACAAAAATCGGATCCTGAGTGGCCCCGGCCGCAAAATCGGACCCTGAGGGGCCCCAGCCACAAAATCGGACCTTGAGGGGCCCCACCCACCAAATCAGACCCTGAGGGGCCCCGGCCACCAAATCGGACCCTGAGGGGCCCCGGCCACCAAATCGGACCCTGAGGGGCCCCGGCCACCAAATCGGACCCTGAGGGGCCCCGGCCACCAAATCGGACCCTGAGTGGCCCCGGCCACAAAATCGGACCCTGAGGGGCCCCACCCACAAAATCAGACCCTGAGGGGCCCCGGCCACCAAATCGGACCCTGAGGGGCCCCGGCCACCAAATCGGACCCTGAGTGGCCCCGGCCACAAAATCGGACCCTGAGGGGCCCCACCCACAAAATCGGACCCTGAGGGGCCCCACCCACAAAATCGGACCCTGAGGGGCCCCACCCACAAAATCAGGCCCTGAGGGGCCCCACCCACAAAATCAGACCCTGAGGCCAAAGTGGCCCCTGAGAGGCACCCACAGTTAAATCGTATCCTGAGTTGAAAGTCTTGCAGGGGCAGCAGGCAAGTCTCTCTTAAAGGGGCAGCCCGGGCACCATTTCAAACCACTATCTGTACTTCCTTCAGGAAATACACATCTAGTATTATTATTACTATTCAGTTGATTTCCGCAATTAATGCGGCCTGAACCGCTACACGCACAGACTCCGTTGAGGTTTCGTTTCGAAGCCAGCGTTCACGTGAGGTGTGCTAAGTATTTTTCATGTCGATCAGATTTATCGTTTTTGGGCAATTTGAGTTTGAAAAAACATTTTCCTGTCATTGGAATGCACTGTCTCAATGCATTTCAATTGGAAAATTTTGCCATAGGGAAAACATGGGGCAGTCGTGAGGTGATTCAAATAACAGTTAAGCTCATTGATATGCGCAGGCACACCCAGTTACTATGCCAACGTCTATGAACTTTTCATGACCCTCCAGGACAGAGTTTCTGGCAGATAATATCAGCTCTTAAAGCGAAACCCAGAGCACAAATGCAAATCTAGCTTCATCACATGACGAATGCCCCTGAGAGAGAATATGCGCCAAAGTGGATTTAGAAGCCCAGTGCGCCAACCTGGCTCTTAAACGACCGACGCGCCAAAGTGATTCTTAAAAGTGCCAGCGCGCCAAATCGAAAGCTGAGTGACCCCAGGCCTAAATCGGAGGCTGATTGACCCTGGCCTACATATCGGAGGCTGATCGACCCTGGCCTACAAAACGGAGACTGAGCTGCCCTGGCCTCCAAATTGGACCCAGAGTGGCACAGCCCACCAAATCGGACCCTGAGGGGCCCCGCCCACCAAATCAGACCCTGAGGGGCCCCGCCCACCAAATCAGACCCAGAGGGGCTCTGCTCACCAAATCAGACCCAGAGGGGCCCTGCCCACCAATTCAGATCCTGTGGGGCCCCGCCCACCAAATCGAACCCTGAGAGGCCACGCCCACCAAATCGGACCCTGAGGGGCCCCGCCCACCAAATCGGACCCTGAGGGGCCCCGCCCACCAAATCGGACCCTGAGGGGCCCCAACCACAAAATCTGACCATGAGGGGTCCAGGCCACAAAATCGGACCCTGAGGGGCCCCGGCAACAGAATCGGACCCTGAGGGGCCCCGGTCACAAAATCGGACCTTGTGGGGCTTGGGGCACAAAATCAGACCCTGAGGGGCCCCACCCGCAAAATCGGACACTGAGGGGCCCCACCCACAAAATCAGACCCTGAGGGGCCACACCCACAAAATCAGACCTTGAGGGGCCCCGCCCACCAAATCGGACCCTGTGGGGCCCCGCCCACTAAATCGGACCCAGAGTGGCCCCGCTCACCAAATCGGACCCTGAGAGGCCCCGCCCACCAAATTGGACCCAGAGTGGTCCCGCCCACCAAATCGGACCCAGAGTGGTCCCACCCACCAAATTGGACCCAGAGGGGCTCCGCCCACAAAATCAGACCCTGAGGGGCCCCTGCCACAAAATCAGACCCTGAGGGGCCCCAACAAAATCGGACCCTGGGGGCCTCGGCTACAAAATCGGACCCTGATGGGCCCCAGTCACAAAATCGGATCCTGATGGGCCCCGGCCACAAAATCGGACCCTGAGGGGCCCCAACCACAAAATCGGACCCTGAGGGGTCCCAACCACAAAATCGGACCCTGAGGGGCCCCTGACACAAAATCGGACCCTGAGGGGCCCCTGACACAAAATCGGACCCTGAGGGGCCCCGCCCACCAAATCAGACCCTGAGGGGCCACGCCCACCAAATTGGACCCTGAGGGGCCCCAACCGCAAAATCGGACCCTGAGGGGCCCTGGCCACAAAATCGGACCCTGAGGGGCACCACCCACAAAATCGGACCCTGAGGCCAAAGTGGCCCCGGAGAGGCACCGACAGTTAAAACGGATCCTGAGTTGAAAGTCTTGCAGGGGCAGCAGGCAAGTCTCTCTTAAATGGGCAGCCCGGGCACCATTTCAAACCACTATCTGTACTTCGTTCAGGAAATACACATCTAGTTATTATTATTAAGTTGATTTCCGCAATTAATGCGGCCCGAACCGCTACACGCACAGACTCCGTTGAGGTGTCGTTTCGAAGCCAGCGTCCATGAGAGGTGTGCTAAGTATTTTTCGTGTCGATCGGATTTGTAGTTTTTGCGCAATTTGCGTTTGAAAATTTTTTTTCCCGTCATTGGAATGCACTGTGTCAATGCTTTTCAATGGGAAGCTTAAAACGTGCCCTGAGGCGATTGAAATGGCAGTTGAGCTCATTGATATGCGCAGGCAGACCCAGTTACTATGCCAACGCCTACGAACGTCACATGACATCTCCAGAACAGAGCTTTTGCCACATAATATCAGCTCTTAAAGCTAAACCCACGGCACAAATGCAAATCTAGCTTCATCACATGACGCATGCCCCTGAGAGAGAATGTGTGCGCCAAAGTGGATTTAGAAGCCCAGTGAGCCACCCTGGCTCTTAAAGGGCCGACGCGCCAAAGTGATTCTTAAAGAGCCGGCGCACCAAAATGAGTCTTAAAGGGCTGGCGTGCCAAATCGAAAGCTGAGTGACCCAAGGCTCCAAATCGGAGGCTGATAGACCCTGGCCTACAAAAAGGAGGCTGAGCAACCCTGGCATCCAAATCGGACCCAGAGTGGCCCCGCCCACGAAATCGGACCCAGAGTGGCCTCGCCCACCAAATCAGACCCAGAGTGGCCCCGCCCACCAAATTGGACCCTGAGGAGCCCCACCCACAAAATCGGACCCTGAAGGCCCCACCCACAAAATCGGACCCTGAGGGGCCCCACCCACAAAATCGGACCCTGAGGGGCCCCAACCACAAAATCGGACCCTGAGAGACCCCGGCCACAAAATCGAACCCAGAGGGGCCCCACCCACAAAATTGGACCCTGAGCGCCCCCAACCACAAAATCGGACCCTGAGGGGCCCCGGCCACAAAATCGGACCCTCAGGGGCCCCGCCCTCAAAATCGGACCCTGAGGGGCCCCTCCCTCAAAAATCGGACCCTGAGAGGCCCCGCCCACCAAATCAGACCCTGAGGGGCTCCGCCAACCAAATCGGACTCTAAAGGGCCCCACCCACAAAATCAGACCCTGAGGGCCCCCAACCACAAAATAGGACCCTAAGGGGCCCCACCCTCAAAATCGGACCCTGAGTAGACCCGGCCACAAAATCGAACCCTGAGGGGCCCCACCCTCAAAATCGGATCCTGAGGGGCCCAACCAACAAAATCGGACCCCGAGGGGCCCCAGCCACAAAATCGGACACTGAGGGGCCCCACCCACAAAATCGGACCCTGAGGGGCCCCGCCACAAAATTAGAACCTGAGGGGCCCCGGCCACAAAATCGGACCCTGAGGGGTCCCAACCACGAAATCAGACCCTGAGGGGCCCCGGACTCAAAATCGGACCGTGAGGGCCCCCAACCACAAAATCGGACCCTGAGGGGCCCCAACCACAAAATCGGACCCTGAGAGACCCCGACCACAAAATCGGACCCTGAGGGGCCCCGGCCACAAAATCGGACCCTGAGGGGCCCCGGCCACAAAATCGGACCCTGAGGGGCCCCAACCACAAAATTGGACCCTGAGGGGCCCCGGCCACAAAATCGGACACTGAGGGGCCCCAACCACAAAATCGGACCCTGAGGGGCCCCAGCCACGAAATCAGACCCTGAGGGGCGCCGGCCACAAAATCAGACCCTGAGGGCCCCCAACCACAAAATCAGACCGAGGGGCCCCGCCACAAAATCGGACCCTGAGGGCCCCCAACCACAAAACTGGACTCTGAGGGCCCCCAACCACAAAATCGGACCCTGAGGGGCCCCGGCCACAATATCGGACCCTGAGAGACCCCGGCCACAAAATCGAACCCAGAGGGGCCCCACCCACAAAATTGGACCCTGAGTGGCCCCGCCCACCAAATCAGACCCTGAGGGTCCCCGCCCTCAAAATCGGACCCTGAGGGGCTCCACCCACAAAATCGGACCCTGAGGGGCCCCACCCTCAAAATCGGACCCTGAGGGGTCCAACCAAGAAAATCGCCACAAAATCGGACCCTGAGGGGTCCTGGCCACAAAATCAGGCCCTGAGGGGCCCCACCCACAAAATCAGACCCTGAGGGGCCCCGGCCATAAAATCAGACCCTGAGGGGCCCCACCCATAAAATCGGACCCTGAGGGGACCCACCCACAAAATCGGACCCTGAGGGTCCACACCCACAAAATCGGACCCTGAGAGGCCACACCCACAAAATCAGACCCTGAGGGGCCCCACCCACAAAATTGGACCCTGAGGAATCCCGGCCACTAATTCAAATCCTGAGGAGCCCAGGCCACCGAATCGGATCCTGAGGGGCCCCACCCACCAAATCAGACCCTGAGGGGCCCTGCCCACCAAATTGGACCCTGAGGGGCCCCACCCACAAAATCAGACCATGAGGGGCCCCACCCACAAAATCGGACCCTGAGGGGCCCCACCCATAAAATCGGACCCTGAGGGGACCCACCCACAAAATCGGACCCTGAGGGTCCACACCCACAAAATCGGACCCTGAGAGGCCACACCCACAAAATCAGACCCTGAGGGGCCCCACCCACAAAATTGGACCCTGAGGAATCCCGGCCACTAATTCAAATCCTGAGGAGCCCAGGCCACCGAATCGGATCCTGAGGGGCCCCACCCACCAAATCAGACCCTGAGGCCAAAGTGGCCCCTGAGAGGCACCCACATTTAAAACGGATACTGAGTTGAAAGTCTTGCAGGGGCAGCAGCCAAGTCTCTCTTAAAGGGGCAGCCCAGGCACCATTTCAAACCACTATCTGTACTTCCTTCAGGAAATACACATCTAGTTCTTCTTATTATTATTATTCAGTTGATTTCCGCAATTAATGCGGCCCGAACCGCTACACGCACAGACTCCGTTGAGGTGTCGTTTCGAAGCCAGTGTCCATGAGAGGTGTGCTAAGTATTTTTCGTGTCGATCGGATTTGTAGTTTTTGCGCAATTTGCGTTTGAACATTTTTTTTCCCGTCATTGGAATGCACTGTCTCCAATGCTTTTCAATAGGAAATGGCAAAACGTGCCCTGAGGCGATTGAAATGACAGTTGAGCTCATTGATATGCGCAGGCAGACCCAGTTACTATGCCAACGCCTACGAACTTCACTTGAACCCCAGCACAGAGCCTCTGCCACATAATATCAGCTCTTAAAGCGAAACTCACAGCACAAATGCAAATCTAGCTTCATCACATGACACATGCCCCTGAGAGAGAATGTGTGCGCCAAAGTGGATTTAAAAGAAGCCCAGTGAGCCAAATAGCTCTTAAAGGGCCGACACTCCAAATCGGAGGCTGAGCCACCCCGGCCTCCAAATCGGAGGCTGAGCCACCCCGGCCTCCAAATCGGAGGCTGAGCCACCCCGGCCTCCAAATCGGAGGCTGAGCCACCCCGGCCTCCAAATCGGAGGCTGAGCCACCCCGGCCTCCAAATCGGAGGCTGAGCCACCCCGGCCTCCAAATCGGAGGCTGAGCCACCCTGGCCTCCAAATCGGAGGCTCATCGACCCCGGCCTCCAAATCGGAAGCTCATCGACCCCGGCCTCCAAATCTGAGGCTCTTTGACCTCGGCCTCCAAATCGGAAGCTCAACGACCCCAGCCTCCAAATCTTACCCAGAGTGGCCCCAGCCTCCAAATCTGACCCAGAGAGGCCCCGCCCACCAAATCGGACCCAGAGGGGCCCCGCCCACCAAATCGGACCCTGAGAGGCCCCGCCCACCAAATTGGACCCAGAGTGGTCCCGCCCACCAAATTGGACCCAGAGTGGTCCCGCCCACCAAATCGGACCCAGTGGGGCTCCGCCCACGAAATCAGACCCAGAGGGGCCCTTGCCACAAAATCAGACCCTGAGGGGCCCCTGCCACAAAATCGGACCCTGAGGGGCCGCGGCCACAAAATCGGACCCTGAGGGGCCGCGGCCACAAAATCGGACCCTGAGGGGCCCCAACCACAAAATCGGACCCTGAGGGGCCCCGGCCACAAAATCGGACCCTGAGGGGCCCCAACCACAAAATCGGACCCTGAGGGGCCCCAACCACAAAATCGGACCCTGAGGGGCCCCGGCCACAAAATCGGACCCTGAGGGCCCCGGCCACAAAATCGGACCCTGAGGGGCCCAGCCCACCAAATTGGACCCTGAGGGGCCCCGCCCACAAAATCGGACCCTGAGAGGCCCCGCCCACAAAATCGGACCCTGACGGGCCCCGGCCACAAAATCGGACCCTGAGGGGCCCCATCCACAAAATTGGACCCTGACGGGCCCCACCCACAAAATCGGACCCTGAGTGGCCCCGGCCACAAAATCGGACCCTGAGTGGCCCCACCCACAAAATCGGACCCTGAGGGGCCCCACCCACAAAATCGGACCCTGAGGGGCCCCACCCACAAAATCGGACCCTGAGGGGCCCCACCCACAAAATCAGGCCCTGAGGGGCCCCACCCACAAAATCAGACCCTGAGGCCAAAGTGGCCCCTGAGAGGCACCCACAGTTAAATCGTATCCTGACTTGAAAGTCTTGCAGGGGCAGCAGGCAAGTCTCTCTTAAAGGGGCAGCCCGGGCACCATTTCAAACCACTATCTGTACTTCCTTCAGGAAATACACATCTAGTTCTTATTATTCAGTTGATTTCCGCAATTAATGCGGCCCGAACCGCTACACGCACAGACTCCGTTGAGGTGTCGTTTCGAAGCCAGCGTCCATGAGAGGTGTGCCAAGTATTTTTCGTGTCGATCGGATTTGTAGTTTTTGCGCAATTTGCGTTTGAAAATTTTTTTCCCGGTCATTGGAATGCACTGTCTCCAATGCTTTTCAATGGGAAGCTTAAAACATGCCCTGAGGCGATTGAAATGGCAGTTGAGCTCATTGATATGCGCAGGCACACCCAGTTACTATGCCAACGCCTACGAACACCACATGACGCCCCAAGGACAGAGCTTCTGCCACATAATAGCTCTTAAAGCAAAATCCACAGCACAAATGCAAATCTAGCTTCATCATATGACGCATGCCCCTGAGAGAGAATGTGTGCGCCAAAGTGGATTTAGAAGCCCAGTGAGCCACCCTGGCTCTTAAAGGGCCGGCAAGCCAAATCGGAGGCTGATAGACCCTGGCATCCAAATTGGACCTGAGTCGTCTTCTTCTTCTTCCGAACCCTGAGGGGCCCTACCTACCAAATTGGACCCTGAGGGTCCCCAATCACAAAATCGGACCCTTAGGGGCCCTGGTCACAAAGTCAGACCCTGATGGGCTCCAACCACCAAATCGGACCCTGAGGGGCCCCGGCAACAAAATCGGACCCTGAGGGTCCCCACCCACCAAATCAGACCCTGAGGCCAAAGTGGCGCCTGAGATGCACTCACAGTTAAAACGGATCCTGAGTTGAAAGTCTTGCAGGGGCAGCAGGCAAGTCTCTCTTAAAGGGGCAACTCGGGCACCATTTCAAACCACTATCTGTACTTCCTTCAGGAAATACACATCTAGTATTATTATTACTATTCAGTTCAGTTGATTTCCGCAATTAATGCGACCCGAACCGCTACATGCACTGACTCCGTTGAGGCGTCGTTTCGAAGCCAGCGTCCATGAGAGGTGTGCTAAGTATTTTTCGTGTCAATCGGATTTGTAGTTTTTGCACAATTTGCGTTTGAAAAAAACATTTTCCTGTCATTGGAATGCACTGTCTCAATGCATTTTAATGGGAAAATGTTGCCATAGGGAAAACATGGGGCAGTCATGAGGTGGCAGTTAAGCTCATTGATATGCGCAGGCACACCCAGTTACTATGCCAATGCCTACGAACTTTAAATGACCCCAGCAGGGCACAGTTTCTGCCAGATAATATCAGCTCTTAAAGCGAAACCCACAGCACAAATGCAAATCTAGCTTCATGACATGACGCAAGCCCATGAAAGATAATGTGCGCCAAAATGGATTTAGAAGCCCAGTGCGCCAAACTGGCTCTTAAAGGGCCAACGCGCCTAAGTGATTCTTAAAGGGCTGGCGCACCAAAATGAGTCTTAAAGGGCCAGCGCGCCAAATCGAAAGCTGAGTGACCCCAGGCTCGAAATCGGAGGCTGAGCCACCCCAGCCTCCAAACCGGAGGCTGATCGACCCTGGCTTACAAATCGGACCCAGAGTGGCCCCGCCCACCATATCGGACCCAGCTTGGCCCCACCCACCAAATCAGACCCTGAGGAGCCCCGCCCACCAAATCGGACCCTGAGGGGCCCCACTGACCAAATCGGACCCTGAGGACCCCGCTCACCAAATTGAACTCTGAGGGGGCCCCGCCCACCAAATCGGATTCTGAGTGGCCCCGCCCACCAAATCGCACCCTGAGTGGCCCTGCCCACCAAATCGGACCATGAGGGGCCCCACTGACCAAATCGAACCCTGAGGGCCCCGCTCACCAAATTGAACTCTGAGGGGGCCCCGCCCACCAAATCGGACCCTGAGTGGCCCTGCCCACCAAATCGGACCGAGTGGCCCTGCCCACCAAATCGGACCCTGAGGGGCCCCGCCCACCAAATCGGATTCTGAAGGGCCCCAACCGGACCCAGAGGGGCCCCGGACACAAAATCGGACCCTGAGGGGCCCCACCCACAAAATCAGACCCTGAGGGGCCCCAACCACAAAGTCGGACCCTGAGGGGCCCCACCCACAAAATCAGACCCTGAGGGGCCCCAACCACAAAGTCGGACCCTGAGGGGCCCCGTCCACAAAATCGGACCCTGAGGGGCCCCACCCACCAAATCAAACCCTGAGGGGCCCCGGCCACCAAATCGGACCCTGGGGGCCCCACCCACCAAATCGGACCCTGAGGGGCCCCGGCCACAAAATCGAACCCTGAGAGGCCCCACCCACAAAATCGTACACTGAGGCCAAAGTGGCCCCTGAGAGGCACCCACAGTTAAAACGGATCCTAAGTTGAAAGTCTTGCAGGGGCAGCCGGCAAGCCTCTTTTAAAGGGGCAGCCCGGGCACCATTTCAAACCACTATCTGTACTTCCTTCAGGAAATACATATCTAGTATTATTATTACTATTCAGTTGATTTCCGCAATTAATGCGGCCCGAACCGCTACACGCAGAGACTCCGTTGAGGCGACGTTTCGAAGCCAGCGTCCACGAGTGGTGTGGTAAGTATTTTTCGTGTCGATCAGATTTGTAGTTTTTGCGCAATTTGCGTTTGAAAAAACATTTTCCTCAATGCATTTCAATGGGAAAATGTTTCCATAGGGAAAACATGGGACATTCATGAGGTGGCAGTTAAGCTCATTGATATGCGCAGGCTCACCCAGTTACTATGCCAACGCCTACGAACTTTACATGACCCCGCCAGGACACAGTTTCTGCCAGATAATATCAGCTCTTAAAGCGAAACCCAAAGCACAAATGCAAATCTAGCTTCATCACATGACGCATGCCCCTGAGAGATAATGTGCGCCAAAATGGATTTAGAAGTCCAGTGCGCCAAACTGGCTCTGTAACGGCCAATGCGCCAAAGTGATTCTTAAAGAGCCGGCGCACCAAAATGAGTCTTAAAGGGCCGGCACGCCAAATCGAAAGCTGAGTGACCCCAGGCTCCAAATCGGAGGCTGATTGACCCCAGGCTCCAAATCGGAGGCTGATTGACCCCAGCCTCCAAATCAGAGGCTGAGCCACCCCGGCCTCCAAATCGGAGGCTGATCGACCCTGGCCTACAAATCGGAGGCTGTGCCACCCTGGCCGCCAAATCAGACCCAGAGTGGCCCCGCCCACCAAATCAGACCCTGAGGGGCACCAAAGGCCAAAGTGGCCCCTGAGAGGCACCCACAGTTAAAACGGATCCTGAGTTGAAAGTCTTGCAGGGGCAGCAGGCAAGTCTCTCTTAAAGGGGCAGCCCGGGCACCATTTCAAACCACTATCTGTACTTCCTTCAGGAAATACACATCTAGTATTAATATTACTATTCAGTTGATTTCCGCAATTAATGTGGCCCGAACCGCTACACGCACAGACTCCGTTGAGGCCTCATTTCGAAACCAGCGTCCACGAGAGGTGTGCTAAGTATTTTTCGTGTCGATCGGATTTGCAGTTTTTGCACAATTTGCGTTTGAAAAAACATTTTCCTCAATGCATTTCAATTGGAAAATGTTGCCATAGGGAAAACATGGGACAGTCGTGAGGTGGCAGTTAAGCTCATTGATATGCGCAGGCTCACCCACTTACTATGCCAACACCTAGGAACTTCAAATGACCTCTCCAGGACAGAGTTTCTGGCAGATAATTTCAGCTCTTAAAGCGAAACCCACAGCACAAATGCAAATCTAGCTTCATCACACGACGCATGCCCCTGAGAGAGAATGTGCGCCAAAGTGGATTTAGAAGCCCAGTGAGCCAAACTGGCTCTTTAAGGGCCGACGCGCCAAAGTGATTCTTAAAGGGCCGGCGCACCAAAATCAGTCTTAAAGGGTCGGCGCGCCAAATCGAAAGCTGAGTGACCACAGGCTCCAAATCGGAGGCTGAGTCACCCCAGCCTCCAAATCGGAGGCTGAGCCACCCTGGCCTCCAAATCGGACCCAGCGTGGCCCCGCCCACCAAATTGAACCCTGAAGGGCCCCGCCCACCAAATCTGACCCAGAGTGGCCCCGCCCACCAAATCAGACCCTGAGGAGCACCGCCCACCAAATCGGACCCAGAGTGACCCCGCCCACAAAAACAGACTTTGAAGGGCCCCGCCCACCAAATCGGACCTAGAGTGGCCCCGCCCACTAAATCGGACCCTGAGGGGCCCACCCACCAAAGCGGACCCAGAGAGGTCACGTCCACAAAATCGGACCCAGAGGGGCTCCGCCCACCAAATCGGACCCTGAGGGGCACCACTCACTAAATCGGACCGAGAGTGGCCCCGCCCACCAAATCGGACCCTGAGGAGCCCCGCCCACAAAATCAGACCCTGAGGGGCCCCGCCCACCAAATTGGACCCTGAGGGGTCCCGCCCACCAAATTGGACCCAGAGTGGCTCCGCCCACCAAAATGGACCAAGGGTGCTCCGCACACAAATTCAGACCCTGAGTGGCCACACCCACAAAATCGGACCCTGAGTGGACCCGGCCACAAAATCGGACCCAGAGGTGCCCCACCCACAAAATCAGACCCTGAGGGGCCACACCCACAAAGTTATTCCCTGAGGGATCCCGGCCAGCAATTCAAGCCCTGAGGATCCAAGGCCACCAAATCGGATCCTGTGGGGCCCCACCCACCAAATCAGACCCTGTGGCCAAAGTGGCCCCTGATAGGCACTCACAGTTAAAACGGATCCTGAGTTGAAAGTCTTGCAGGGGCAGCAGGCAAGTCTCTCTTAAAGGGGCAGCCCGGGCACCATTTCAAACCACTATCTGTACTTCCTTCAGGAAATACACATCTAGTTATAGTGGTTTGAAAAAACCACTATATTGTAATCCGAACGCTGCTAACTTATTCTTCTTCTTCTTATTATTAAGTTGATTTCCGCAATTAATGCGGCCCGAACCGCTACACGCACAGACTCCGTTGAGGTGTCGTTTCGAAGCCAGCGTCCACGAGAGGTGTGCTAAGTATTTTTCGTGTCGATCGGATTTGTAGTTTTTGCGCAATTTGCGTTTGAAATTTTTTTTTCCCGTCATTGGAATGAACTGTCTCCAATGCTTTTCAATAGGAAATGGCAAAACGTGCCCTGAGGCGATTGAAATGACAGTTGAGCTCATTGATATGCGCAGGCAGACCCAGTTACTATGCCAACGCCTACGAACGTCACATGACATCTCCAGAACAGAGATTCTGCCACATAATATCAGCTCTTAAAGTGAAACCCACAGCACAAATGCAAATCTAGCTTCATCACATGACACATGCCCCTGAGAGAGAATGTGTGCGCCAAAATGGATTTAAAAGAAGCCCAGTGAGCCAAACTTGCTCTTAAAGGGCCAACGCGCCAAAGTGATTGTTAAAGGGCCAGCGCACCCAAATGAGTCTTAAAGGGCCGACACACCAAATCGGAGACTGAGCCACCCCGGCCTCCAAATCGGAGGCTGAGCCACCCCGGCCTCCAAATCGGAGGCTGAGCCACCCCGGCCTCCAAATCGGACGCTAAGCCACCCCGGCCTCCAAATCGGAGGCTGATCCACCCCGGCCTCCAAATCGGAGGCTGATCGACCCCGGCCTCCAAATCGGAGGCTGAGCCACCCCGGCCTCCAAATCGGAGGCTGAGCCACCCCGGCCTCCAAATCGGAGGCTGAGCCACCCCGGCCTCCAAATCGGAGGCTGAGCCACCCCGGCCTCCAAATCGGAGGCTGAGCCACCCCGGCCTCCAAATCGGAGGCTGAGCCACCCCGGCCTCCAAATCGGAGGCTGAGCCACCCCGGCCTCCAAATCGGAGGCTGAGCCACCCCGGCCTCCAAATCGGAGG
Source organism: Dendrobates tinctorius (assembly GCF_039654945.1). Classification (NCBI taxonomy): domain Eukaryota; kingdom Metazoa; phylum Chordata; class Amphibia; order Anura; family Dendrobatidae; genus Dendrobates; species Dendrobates tinctorius. The sequence continues at coordinate 5,463,176 of NW_027361705.1, forward strand.
CTGAGCCACCCCGGCCTCCAAATCGGAGGCTGAGCCACCCCGGCCTCCAAATCGGAGGCTGAGCCACCCCGGCCTCCAAATCGGAGGCTGAGCCACCCCGGCCTCCAAATCGGAGGCTGAGCCACCCCGGCCTCCAAATCGGAGGCTGAGCCACCCCGGCCTCCAAATCGGAGGCTGAGCCACCCCGGCCTCCAAATCGGAGGCTGAGCCACCCCGGCCTCCAAATCGGAGGCTGAGCCACCCCGGCCTCCAAATCGGAGGCTGAGCCACCCCGGCCTCCAAATCGGAGGCTGAGCCACCCCGGCGTCCAAATCGGAGGCTGAGCCACCCCGGCGTCCAAATCGGAGGCTGAGCCACCCCGGCCTCCAAATCGGAGGCTGAGCCACCGCGGCCTCCAAATCGGAGGCTGAGCGACCCCGGCCTCCAAATCGGAGGCTGAGCGACCCCGGCCTCCAAATCGGAGGCTGAGCGACCCCGGCCTCCAAATCGGAGGCTGAGCGACCCCGGCCTCCAAATCGGAGGCTGAGCCATCCCGGCCTCCAAATCGGAGGCTGAGCCACCCCGGCCTCCAAATCGGAGGCTGAGCCACCCCGGCCTCCAAATCGGAGGCTGAGCCACCCCGGCCTCCAAATCGGAGGCTGAGCCACCCCGGCCTCCAAATCGGAGGCTGAGCCACCCCGGCCTCCAAATCGGAGGCTGAGCCACCCCGGCCTCCAAATCGGAGGCTGAGCCACCCCGGCCTCCAAATCGGAGGCTGAGCCACCCCGGCCTCCAAATCGGAGGCTGAGCCACCCCGGCCTCCAAATCGGAGGCTGAGCCACCCCGGCCTCCAAATCGGAGGCTCATCGACCCCGGCCTCCAAATCGGAGGCTCTTTGACCTCGGCCTCCAAATCGGAGGCTCAACGACCCCGGCCTCCAAATTGGAGGCTGAGCGACCCCAGCCTCCAAATCTTACCCAGAGTGGCCCCGCCCACCAAATCAGACCCAGAGAGGCCCTGCCCACCAAATCGGACCCTGAGGGGCCCCGCCCACCAAATTGGACCCTGTGGGGCCCCGCCCACCAAATTGGACCCTGTGGGGCCCCGCCCACCTAATCGGACCCTGAGAGGCCCCGCCCACCAAATTGGACCCAGAGTGGTCCCGCCCACCAAATTGGACCCAGAGTGGTCCCGCCCACCAAATTGGACCCAGAGTGGTCCCGCCCACCAAATTGGACCCAGTGGGGCTCCGCCCACAAAATCAGACCCAGAGGGGCCCCTGCCACAAAATCAGACCCTGAGGGGCCGCGGCCACAAAATCGGACCCTGATGGGCCCCATTCACAAAATTGGACCCTGATGGGACCCAACCACAAAATCGGACCCTGAGGGGACCCAACCACAAAATCGGACCCTGAGGGGACCCAACCACAAAATCGGACCCTGAGGGGCCGCGGCCACAAAATCGGACCCTGAGGGGCCCCAACCACAAAATCGGACCCTGAGGGGACCCAACCACAAAATCGGACCCTGAGGGCCCCTGACACAAAATCGGACCCTGAGGGGCCCCGGCCACAAAATTGGACCCTGAGGGGCCCAACCCACCAAATTGGACCCTGAGGGGCCCTGCCCACCAAATTGGACCCTGAGGGGCCCCGCCCACCAAATCGGACCCTGAGAGGCCCCACCCACAAAATCGGACCCTGACGGGCCCCGGCCACAAAATCGGACCCTGAGGGGCCCCACCCACAAAATTGGACCCTGAGGGGCCCCATCCACAAAATCGGACCCTGAGGGGCCCCACCCACAAAATCAGGCCCTGAGGGGCCCCACCCACAAAATCAGACCCTGAGGCCAAAGTGGCCCCTGAGAGGCACCCACAGTTAAATCGTATCCTGAGTTGAAAGTCTTGCAGGGGCAGCAGGCAAGTCTCTCTTAAAGGGGCAGCCCGGGCACCATTTCAAACCACTATCTGTACTTCCTTCAGGAAATACACATCTAGTATTAATGTTGTAATCCGAACGCTGCTAACTTTTTCTTTTTATTCAGTTGATTTCCGCAATTAATGCGGCCCGAACCGCTACACGCACAGACTCCGTTGAGGTGTCGTTTCGAAGCCAGCGTCCACGAGAGGTGTGCTAAGTATTTTTCGTGTCGATCAGATTTGTAGTTTTTGCGCAATTTGCGTTTGAATATTTTTTTTCCCGTCATTGGAATGCACTGTCTCCAGTGCTTTTCAATGGGAATTGGCAAAACATGCCCTGAGGCGATTGAAATGGCAGTTAAGCTCATTGATATGCGCAGGCACACCCAGTTACTATGCCAACGCCTACGAACGTCACATGATGCCCCGAGGACAGAGCTTCTACCACATAATATCAGCTCTTAAAGCGAAACCCACAGCACAAGTGCAAATCTAGCTTCATCACATGACACATGCCCCTGAGAGAGAATGTCCACCAAAGTTGATTTAGAAGCCCAGTGAGCCAAACTAGCTCTTAAAGGGCCAACGCACCAAAGTGATTGTTAAAGGGCCGACGCACCAAAATGAGTCTTAAAGGGCCTACACGCCAAATCGGAGGCTGAGCCACCCCGGCCTCCAAATCGGAGGCTGATCAACCCCCGGCCTCCAAATTGGAGGCTGATCGACCCCGGCCTCCAAATCGGAGGCTGATCGACCCCGGCCTCCAAATCGGAGGCTGAACCAACCCGGCCTCCAAATCGGAGGCTGAGCCAACCCGGCCTCCAAATCGGAGGCTGAGCCACCCCGGCCTCCAAATCGGAGGCTGAGCCACCCCGGCCTCCAAATCGGAGGCTGAGCCACCCCGGCCTCCAAATCGGAGGCTGAGCCACCCCGGCCTCCAAATCGGAGGCTGAGCCACCCCGGCCTCCAAATCGGAGGCTGAGCCACCCCGGCCTCCAAATCGGAGGCTGAGCCACCCCGGCCTCCAAATCGGAGGCTGAGCCACCCCGGCCTCCAAATCGGAGGCTGAGCCACCCCGGCCTCCAAATCGGAGGCTGAGCCACCCCGGCCTCCAAATCGGAGGCTGAGCCACCCCGGCCTCCAAATCGGAGGCTGAGCCACCCCGGCCTCCAAATCGGAGGCTGAGCCACCCCGGCCTCCAAATCGGAGGCTGAGCCACCCCGGCCTCCAAATCGGAGGCTGAGCCACCCCGGCCTCCAAATCGGAGGCTGAGCCACCCCGGCCTCCAAATCGGAGGCTGATTCACTCCGGCCTCCAAATCAGAGGCTGATCGACCCCGGCCTCCAAATCGGAGGCTGAGACACCTCTGCCTCCAAATCAGAGGCTGAGCCACCCCGACCTCAAAATAGGAGGCTGAGCCAAACCGGCCTCCAAATCGGATGATGAACCACCCCGGCCTCCAAATAGGAGGCTGCGCCACCCCGGCCTCCAAATAGGAGGCTGCGCCATCCCTGCCTCCAAATCGGACGATGAGCCATCCCGGCCTCCAAATAGGAGGCTGAGCCACCCCGGCCTCCAAATAGGAGGCTGAGCCATCTCGGCCTCCAAATCGGAGGCTGAGCAACCCCAGCCCGGGCACCATTTCAAACCACTATTTGTACCTCCTTCAGGAAATACACTTCTAGTATTAATGTTGTAATCTGACTGCTGCTAACTTATTCTTATTATTCAGTTGATTTCCGCAATTAATGCGGCCCGAACCGCTACACGCACAGACTCCGTTGAGGTGTTATTTCGAAGCCAGCGTCCACGAGAGGTGTGCTAAGTAATTTTCGTGTCGATTGGATTTGTAGTTTTTGCACAATTTGCATTAGAAATTTTTTTTTCCCGTCATTTGAATGTATTGTCTCAATGCTTTTCAATGGGGAAATTTTGCCTTAGAGAAAATATGCCCTGAGTCGATTCAAATGGCAGTTTAGCTCATTGATATGCGCAGGCACACCCAGTTACTATGCCAACGCCAGAGAACTTCACATGACACCCTCAGGACACAGTTTCTGGCGATAATATCAGCTCTTAAAGCGAAACCCACAGCACAAATACAAATCTAGCTTCATCACATGACGCACGCCCCTGAGAGAGAATGTACGCCAAAGTGAATTTAGAAGCCCAGTGCGCCAAACTAACTCTTAAACAGCCGACGCGCCTTAGTGAATCTTAAAGGGCCGGCGCACCAAAATGAGCCTTAAAGGGCCGGCGCGCCAAATCGAATGCTGAGTGACCCCAGGCTCCAAATCGGAGGCTGATCGACCCTGGCCTACAAATCGGAGGCTGAGCCACCCAGGCCAACAAATCGGCCCCGGAGTGACCCCGCCCTCCAAATCGGACCGAGAGGCCCCGCCCACCAAATTGGACCCTGAGGGGCCCCGCTCACCAAATCAGACCCATAGTGCCCCCGCCCTCCAAATCGGACCCAGAGGGTGGCCCGCCCACCAAATCGAACCGAGGGGCCCCTCCCACCAAATCAGACTAGAGTGGTCCCGCCTACCAAATTGTACCCTGAAGGGGCCCGCCCACCTAATCAGACCCAGAGTGGCCCCACCCACCAAATCAGGCCATGATGGGCGCTGCCCACCAAATCAGACCCTCAAGGGCCCCGCCTGCCAAATCATACCCTGAAGAGCCCCACCCACCAAATCAGATCCTGAGGGGACCCGCCCACCAAATCAGACCCTGAGAGGCCCCGTCTACCAAATCGGAACCAGAGGAGCCCCGCCCACGAAATTTGACCCTGTGGGGCCCCACTCACCAAATCGGACCCTGTGGGGCCCGCCCACCAAATTGGACCCAGAGTGGCCCCTCCCACCAAATCGAACTTTGAGGGGCCCCGCCCACCAAATCGGACCCAGAGGGGTCCCACCTGCCAAATCAGACCCTGAGGGGCCGTGCCCACCAAACCAGACCCGGAGGATCCTCGCCCACCAAATCGGCCCACCAATTCAAGCCCTGAGGAGCCCAGTCCACTGAATCAGATCCTGAGGGGCCCCACCCACCAAATCAGACCCTGAGGGGCCCCACAGGCCAAAGTGGCCCCTGAGAGGCACCCACAGGTAAAACGGATACTGAGTTGAAAGTCGTGCAGGGGCAGCAGGCAAGTCTCTCTTAAAGTCGCAGCCCGGGCACCATTTCAAACCACTAACTGTACTTCCTTCAGGAAATACACATCTTAATGCGGCCCGAACCGCTACACGCAAAGACTCCGTTGAGGTGTCTTTTCGAAGCCAGCGTCCACGAGAGGTGTGCTAAGTATTTTTCGTGTCATTCGGATTTGTAGTTTCTGTGCAATTTGCGTTTGAAAATTTTTTTTCCCGTCATTGGAATGCACTGTCTCAATGTTTTTCAATGGGAAACTTAAAACGTGCCCTGAGGCGATTGAAATGGCAGTAAAGCTCATTGATATGCGCAGGCACACCTAGTTACTATGCGAACGTCGAACGTCACATGACGCCCCCAGGACAGAGCTTCTGCCACATAATATCAGCTCTTAAAGTGAAACCCACAGCACAAATGCAAATCTAGCTTCATCACATGACACATGCCTCTGAGAGAGAATGTGCGCCAAAGTGCGCCCCCGCCCACCAAATCGGACCTTGAGGGGCCCCGCCCACCAAAACGCACTCTGAGAGATCCCGCCCACCAAATCGGACCCTGAGGGGCCCCGCTCACCAAATCGGACCCTGAGGGGCCCCGCCCACAAAATCAGGCCCTGAGGGGCCCCACACACAAATCAGACCCTGAGGCCAAAGTGGCCCCGGAGAGGCACCCACAGTTAAAACGGATCCTGAGTTGAAAGTCTTGCAGGGGCAGCAGGCAATTCTCTCTTAAAGGGGCAGCCCGGGCACCATTTCAAACCACTATCTGTACTTCCTTCAGGAAATACACATCTAGTATTAATGTTGTAATCCGAACGCTGCTAACTTTTTCTTTTTATTCAGTTGATTTCCGCAATTAATGTGGCCCAAACCGCTACACGCACAGACTCCGTTGAGGTGTCGTTTCGAAGCCTGCATCCACAAGAGGTGTGTTAAGTATTTTTCGTGTTGATCGGATTTGTAGTTTTTGCGCAATTTGCGTTTGAAAATTTTTTTTCCCGTCATTGGAATGCACTGTCTCAATGCTTCTCAATGGGAAACTTAAAACGAGCCCTGAGGCGATTGAAATGGCAGCAAAGCTCATTGATATGCACAGGCACACCCAGTTACTATGCCAACGCCTACGAACATCACATGACGCCCCCAGGACAGAGCTTCTGACACATAACATAAGCTCTTAAAGCGAAACCCACAGCACAAATGCAACTCTAACTTCATCACATGAAGCATGACTGAGAGAGAATGTGCGCCAAAGTGCTCCCCCGCCCACCAAATCGGACCCTGAGGGGCACCGCCCACCAAATCAGACTCCGAGATCCCGCCCACCAAATCAGACCTTGAGGGGCCCCGCCCACCAAATCGGACCCTGAGAGGCCCTGCCCACCAAATCGGACCCTGAGGAGCCCCGCCCACCAAATCGGATTCTGAGAGGCCCCAACCACAAAATCGGCCCTGAGGGGCCCCGGACACAAAATCGGACCCTGAGGGGCCCCGGACACAAAATCTGACCGTGATGGGCTCCACCCACAAAATCGGACCCTGAGGGGCACCAACCACAAAATCGGACCCTGAGGGGCCCCGCCCACCAAATCTAACTCTAAGGGGCCCCGCTGACCAAGTCGGACCCTGAGGGGCCCCGCTGACCAAATCGGACCCTGAGGGGCTCCGCCCACCAAATCAGACCCTGAGGGGCACCGCCCACTAAATCGGACCCAGAGTGGCCCCGCCCACCAAATCAGACCCAGGGGGCCCCACCCACAAAATCGGACCCTGAGTGGCCCCGGCCACCAAATCAGACCCTGAGGGGCCCCAACCACAAAGTCGGACCCTGAGGGGTCCCGCCCACCAAATCGGACCCTGAGGGGCCCCGCTCACCAAATCGAACCCTGAGGGGCTCCACCCACCAAATCGGACCCAAAGTGGCACCGCCCACCAAATCAGACCCAGAGTGGCCCCGCCCGCCAAATTGGACCCTGAGGGGCCCCGCCCGCCAAATTGGACCCTGAGGGGCCCCGCCCGCCAAATTGGACCCTGAGGGGCCCCGCCCGCCAAATTGGACCCTGAGGGGCCCCGCCCACCAAATTGGACCCTGAGGGGCCCCGCCCACCAAATTGGACCCTGAGGGGCCCAACCCACAAAATCAGACTCAGTGTCCCCGCCCACCAAATTGGACCCTGAAGGGCCCCATCCACCAAATCGGACCCAAAGTGGCACCGCCCACCAAATCAGACCCAGAGTGGCCCCGCCCGCCAAATTGGACCCTGAGGGGCCCCGCCCGCCAAATTGGACCCTGAGGGGCCCCGCCCACCAAATTGGACCCTGAGGGGCCCCGCCCACCAAATTGGACCCTGAGGGGCCCCGCCCACCAAATTGGACCCTGAGGGGCCCCGCCCACCAAATTGGACCCTGAGGGGCCCCGCCCACCAAATTGGACCCTGAGGGGCCCCGCCCACCAAATTGGACCCTGAGGGGCCCCGCCCACCAAATTGGACCCTGAGGGGCCCCGCCCACCAAATTGGACCCTGAGGGGCCCCGCCCACTAAATCGGATTCTGAAAGGCCCCAACCACAAAATCGGACCCTTAGGGTCCCCGCTGACCAAATTGAACTCTGAGGGGCCCCGCCCACAAAATCGGACCCTGAGGGGATCCGGCCACAACATCGGACCCTGAGTGGCCCCACTCACAAAATCGGACCCTGAGGGTCCCTACCCACAAAATCGGACCCTGAGGGGCCCCAACCACTAAATCGGACCCTGAGGGGCCCCAACCACAAAATCGGACCCTGACGGGCCCCGGCCGCAAAATCGGACCATGACGGGCCCGGCCACAAAATCGGACCCTGAGGGACCCCACCTACAAAATTGAACCCTGAGGGGCCCCAACCACAAAATCGGATCCTGAGGGGCCCCACCCACAAAATCGGACCCTGAGTGGCCCCACTCACAAAATCGGACCCTGAGGCCAAAGTGGCCCCTGAGAGGCACCCACAGTTAAAACGGATCCTGAGTTGAAAGTCTTGCAGGTGCAGCAGGCAAGTCTCTCTTAAAGGGGCAGCCTGGGCAGCATTTCAAACCACTATCTGTACTTCCTTCAGGAAATACACATCTAGTTATTAAGTTGATTTCCGCAATTAATATGGCCCGAACCGCTACACGCAGACTCCGTTGAGGTGTCGTTTCGAAGCCAGCGTCCACGAGAGGTGTGCTAAGTATTTTTCGTGTCGATCGGATTTGTAGTTTTTGCGCAATTTGCGTTTGAAATTTTTTTTTCCCGTCATTGGAAAGCACTGTCTCAATGCTTTTCAATGGGAAATGGCAAAACGTGCCCTGAGGCGATTGAAATGGCAGTTAAGCGCATTGATATGCGCAGGCACACCCAGTTACTATGCCAACACCTACGAACTTCACTTGACCACCAGGGCAGAGCTTCTGCCACATAATATCAGCTCTTAAAGCAAAACCCACAGCACTAATGCAAATCTAGCTTCATCACATGACGCATGCCCCTGAGAGAGAATGTCCGCCAAAGTTGATTTAGAAGCCCAGTGAGCCAAACTAGCTCTTAAAGGGCCGACGTGCCAAAGTGAATGTTAAAGGGCCAGCGCACTGAAATGAATCTTGCGTCTAAGCTTTTTAAGCCTTCCACCTCAAAAAGTAAAAGTGACCCGGGTAGCCAAAAAGAATCAGGCCACGCTAGAAAAGGTGATTCAACTCCTCATACAAAAAGAGGTACTAATAAAAGTACCGTATCATCAAGAAGGGAAAGGGTTTTACAGCACTCTGTTCCTCATGCCAAAACCAGACCGGTCACTAAGAACCATATTCAATCTCAAAGCCCTGAACCAATACATCAGGACAGAGAAATTCAAAATGGAGACCTTGGGATCAGCAGTGAAGCTTCTCGACCCAGGTTGCTACATGGCAGTAATAGATCTTACTGACGCCTACTGCCATGTGCCAATATGGGGAGTACACCAACAATTTCTAAGATTGGTAGTAGAGATTGCTCAAGTCCCCACTCATATCCAGTACCAGTGTCTACCCTTCGGGGTATCAGTAGCCCCTCGGATATTTACAAAAATCATCGGGGAAGTAGTGTCCTTTATAAGAAGGGAAAATATACTGTTGGTACCCTAGCTAGACGATTTCCTCGTCTTAGCAAACGACAAGCGAAATTGCGAAAATGCAGTTATAAAGGTCCTGGGAATATTGACCAGGTTAGGCTGGATGATCAATCTAAAAAATCCAGATTAACTCCAGTTGAGTCACAAGAATTCCTTGGAATTCAATTGGACTCATTGAAACAACAGTGCATTCTTCCAGAAAGGAAAATAGGGGCTATCCAACAAAAAATACAACGGATACAATCCGGTCGAACCATATCAGTAAGAGAGACAATGTCACTCCTGTGCACGTTAACAGCAACAATCCCAGCGGTCCGGTGGGCACAAGCCCATACGAGAGAATTACAGTGGCAGATCCTATCCAAGCAGGAGAGGGGTCCCTCCAATTTAAACCGGGAGAGGAGATCATTCTCTCACCTCAAGTGCAGGAGTCATTATAATGGTGACTGAGCACCGAAAACTTAAACAGATCAGTGCCTTGGACTACTCAAAACTCGGTGGTACTGACCACGGACGCAAGTCCGAGTGGTTGGGGGGCACACATAGAGAAATGAACCCTACAGGGCCAGTAGGAACCCGGAATGAGGGATGCATCCTCAAATCTAAAAGAACTGGCTGCTGTAAGGCGAGCTCTTCCCCTAGTGAAGCGAGAAGTGCAAGGGAGACATGTCACCATATTATCCGACAACAACACGGTCATAGCATACATAAACAGACAAGGGGGCACAAGGTCGGCAACCCTTATGGCAGAAGCCAGGGAATTATTCGCATGGGCAGAAAACAATCTTCTATCCTTATCGGGTACACATTTAAAGGGGGCAGATAATTATCTGGCCGATTTATTTAAGCCGTCATGTACTACACCAGGGAGAATGGTCCCTAAATCAAAAAATATTTGGGGAAATCTGCACTGCCTGGGGCACACCAGAGGTAGACCTATTAGCTACCAGGGAAAATCGAAAAGTGGACAGGTTCTACTACCTAAATCCAAGAAAGCGACCAGAGGGGGGTAGATTCGCTACACCAGGGTTCCCCAACTCCAGTCCTCAAGGCCCACCAACAGATCATGTTTTCAGGATTTCCTTTGTATTACACAGGTGAAGCAATTATCACCTGAGCAATACTAAGGAAATCCTGAAAACATGATCTGTTGGTGGGCCTTGAGGACTGGAGTTGGGGAACCCTGCTCTACACCACCAGTGGAAATTTCGTCTGGCCTATGTGTTCCCCCCCGTTTCCATTGATTCAAGTAGTCTTGAAAAAGATCCGACAGGACTAAGCTCGAATAATCCTGGTTGCACCCTTCTGGCCGAAGAGGGCATGGTTCAAATGTCTCAGACGCATGTCTATCTCGGACCCATGGATCTTCCCAGACACCCCGTATCTGCTATACCAGGGCCCAGTAGAACATTCCCGGGTTCACGGGCTGCACCTCACTGCATGGAACTTGAGAGGGAACTCTTCTAGCAAAAGGGTTCTCAGTCCCGTTAGTAACCACCCTGCTCGCTAGTAGAAAGGAGGTAACTTCACGTAAATACCAAAAAATTGGGGAAAAATTCTTACAGTTCATGGGCCGACAATGGACTGGGACAGCCCAAAAACTACCAATAAAAGAGGTCCTAGAGTTCCTCCAGAAAGGACTAGAAAAAGGACTGTCCACAAGCACCTTAAAGGTGCAGGTTTCGGCCCTGGGTGCACTGTTTGATCAAAAACTGGCTGATCACCCATGGATCTATAGATTCATTCGGGCCTCCTTTACATCCAGGCCCACAAAATTACCATCTAAGGTAGCTCCCTGGGATCTAAATTTAGTATTAAGGGCACTAACAGCATCTCCATTTGAACCTATTGCTTCCATCTCAATACAGGTGCTAACGCTAAAAACAGTACTCCTGGTGGCCCTAACCTCAGCTCGTCGTATCTGCGAGCTGCAGGCAATATCTGTAAATCCACCATATACCACCTTTTTGGATGATAGAGTGATCATAAAAACGGATCCGGCCTTCCTACTGAAGGTAAATTCCAAATTCCACAGGGAGCAGGAGATAATTTTGCCCTCATTTTGTCAAAACCCCAAATACCATGGAGAAAAAACCTTCCATTGTCTAGATGTCAGACGTTGCCTGCTTCAATATATAGAAGGCTCAAAATCATGGCGACACTCTTCAGCCCTTTTTGTCTCCTTTCAGGGGACAAACAGGGGTAAGAAAGCTTCAAAGTCAACGATTGCACGATGGTTACGTATGGGTATTGCACTGGCTTATTCTTCTTTAGATCAGACTCCCCCACTGGGTGTAACAGCTCACTCTACAAGAGCTATGGCCACATCCTGGGCTGAAAGGGAAAATGCTTCGGTTGAGCAGATTTGAAAGGCAGCAGTATGGTCCTCACCATCCACTTTCTTCCGACACTGTAGACTAGACCTAGGGCCCTCAAACCTGGCCTTTGGGAGAAAAGTGTTGTCTGCTGTTGTCCCACCCTAGGAGTCTATTCTACCTTTCCTCTCAAGTCTGCGGTGCTGTCATGAGGAAGGGAAAAAATGATAATTACTTACCGGTAATTTGATTTTCCAGAGCCATGACAGCACCGCATTGTTCCCGCCCTATCTTGGTGATGGTTGTGTGGTGCACTAGAAAATTAAAAGTTGTATCTTAATATAATATAATATATATATATATATATATATATATAAAAAGGTAAAAGAAGGTGTATATTGGTGACACTGTTATATAACATGTATGTAAACTAATAAGGCGGTTACCTTTGCATACTCTGAAACAAACTGAGGAGAGAGGTGCCGCCCACTTCTTATGTCTCTGCTACAGATTTCCTGTTTCCTGGGGGCGGATACCATCTCTCATGTCTGCGGTGCTGTCATGGCTCTGGAAAATCAAATTACTGTTAAGTAATTATCATTTTTCTCACTGACCCCGGTCAGTACAACACAGACTTCTGTCTGTTACCTGTGTCGGCCACACAGGTTCTCAGGTACCTCTTATCCACAGAGGCACCCTGTAGCAATCAACAGTCTCTTTCACTGTCCCTGGTCAGCACATCACACGACTTTCACGACAGTCACCTGCCGGCCACGCAGGTTCTCAGACCCCTCTACCGCAGAGGTGTCCTATAAGTCTCTTCCACTGACCCTGGTCAGCATATCACACGGCTTTCAAGACGGTCAGCCCTCCTGGCTCAGCGTTGCCAGCACTGCACCATGTGCTGTTGGAACCGTTGCCCTGAGCAGTCCTCGTCCCTTGCCCCTAGCAACAAGGCTACAACACTGCCCTTTGCATTCTCCACCAATTGTAAGGTAGCGCTTGTTATTCAGATAGGGGATACTCGCTAGGCAGCCGATAAATCAGGTCCGGCACAGGTTTCTCAAACATAAACTCAGTCCATGCGGTTTATTATTCAGCATAAACCATCAACAGCAACATAAAGTTCATATCAGATCAGCATAGCGTCCATGACAGAGCTCCCCTCTGTTAATCCTGTAGTCACACAGGTTGTGCAATGTCCAGTACACAGGCTCTCTAGCCTCACAGTTATATCCCCCTATTCAGGTTACCTCATGGCTGCTTCTCCCTGCAGACGTTCATTTCTTCTCCCTGGGAACTCTCAAACGTATGCAGCCATTATACACAGCCTCTCCACGTGCTGTCAGGAAGGCAGCCAAGTCAGCGCAGACGAGACCTTCCATACGGACCAACCGGGTCCAAGCATTCACCCATGTGACCTACCCTGACCACCTTATATGGTCCATAGCCACGCCCACCGGATCACATGGCCTTGACCTCATCACAGGTCCTTCAATCATTTACACACACATACTTTACTATGGTGTTCTATACACCCGCCCCTAGGTGGGTTTGTAGGTGATTGATCCCCCCTTCTCACCAATCACCTGAAGGCTTCTCCCTAGTACATTGGCACGAAAGATCAGCTCTGCTGATCAGCACGTAATCAAGCCTTCATCCCAAGGCCACCCACCTTAGGATACACAACGATCCTTTAGCACCCTGCTCCTGTTACCACTCTGGACATGGCTATCGGTCCATCCTGGGACACCCACACAGCGCCCTCTAGCGGACACCGTGGTTGCTACACCACAGTACACATATTTGGTTTTGCTGTGTCCGTAATGACCTGACCTATAAAACTGTCTGACTAGTTAACCCCTTTAGTGAACACCGTGAAAAAAAGGTAAAAAACAATGCTTTATCATCATTCCGCTGAACAAAAAGTGGAATAACATGCAATCAAAAAGACAGATATGAATAAACATGGTACTGCTGAAAATGTCATCTTGTCCTGCAAAAAAACAAGCCCCCATACAGCTCCATCACCGGAAAAATAAAAAAGTTATAGCTCTCAGAATATAGCGATGCAAAAATAATTATTTATGTAAAATAGTTGTTATTGTATAAAGGCGTCAAAACATGAAAAAATATAAATGAAGTGTTGCTGTCATTGTACTGACCCGAAGAATAAAGCTTCTTTATCAATTTTACCACACTCGGAACAGTATAAACGTCCCCCCCACTTCAAAAGAAATTCATGAATTGCTGTTTTTTGTTCATTCTACCTCCCAAAAATCGAAACAAAAAGCGATGAAAAAATGTCATGAAAATGGTACCAATTAGTGATGAGCGAGCACGAAAATGCTCGGGGTGCTCGTTGCTCTGGTTGAGCATATTGGAGTACTCGGATAGAACAATGAGCCCAATGTAAGTCTATGGGAGTAATGCATAAAAGAGAAAAAAGCGGATGGCACCGCTGTTACCGTGAGAAGGTCAACTTGTGCGCGGTTGTCGGTTATAGACTTGCCTGCAGCCATGGGTGCACGTCCTGGAAAATCACAGCAATGTCCAAATCCATGTAGAGAAAAATGGGCCGCACTCTTCAGGCCTGGTGAGGGAACGCTGCTATATTATTGGCACATACAATACATGTTGGCCGGGGGAGTGATAGCAGGACTGAGCAGAAAGCTGACAACCTTTGAAACCACGTACTGGATGGGCACAGGAAACAAGTTTCCATTATTATTTTATTTTTTATTACCATAAAGTTTGTCCATAAAGTGAATGCAAGGCCTTGCCCTAATTTGCACGCACCACAATCCCCCTTGGAAGAAACGTGGGGGGGAGGGTTTCATAAAAAAGTTGCATTACAAAGGAGTGTTTAATCTATTCTTGGAATGCCCATACACTAAGTGTATGGGCTGACAAACATTTCTCCTGGTGGTACATATCACCATAGTGTGTAAATTGTTTTTTAAATGGGCATCATAAACACCTTGCAAAACTGTGAAATGGTTTCCTACACAGTTGCTGCTTGGGAAGGTGCAGGTTTTTAGTAAAAATCTGGCGGATGAATAATTGGATGAAGTTATCAGGAAAAGAGCCATGGTGATGACAGGAATGGGAACGTGCATGATTAATAACAGCAGTGGCTATGGGAGGTATGACATCCAAGATACAGCCTACAATGATCAGTAGTTTAGCCACCACCAATTACCATAATGGGTTTCATGCCCGTCAGAAGATCGGTGTAATAGATGCGCGTGTGAGACTCGGACTAAAAATGCCTGTCCAAAATATGTATACAAAATAGAATCATGCGGGCACCATCATGATAATAAAAAGATTTTTATGAATATAGTCATACTGGGATCACAGATGCGTGTAAAAAACATACTGAACCAATAGAAAAAGACATGCATACAATAAGGATCACCGAAGGGTATACAAGAGTGTGTAAAAATATTTTATTATTTGCAAAACCAAAAGAGCACAACACACAGATTAAAAACATTTTAAAAAAATCCCAACAGCAGGACATGTGCATTCCACAACAATACAAAATATAATGGTCAAGATTGCACAACCACTGGCTACTAAAGGATTAGTAACTATGTGATCTATGTCTGTCGCCTCTCCCATGTATTGTGGGCTATACCTTGGATACTTGTGGGCCCATATTAGCAGCATTTGTATATGATTTATTTTCCTCTGATATTAAATATTTAGTAGCCAGTGGTTGAGCAGTCTTGACCATTATATTTTGTATTGTTGTGGAATGCACATGTCCTGTTGTTGGGATTTTTTAAATGTTTTTAATCTGTGTGTTGTGCTCTCTTGGTTTTGCAAATAATAAAATATTTTAACACTCTCTTGTATACCCTTTGGTGATCCCCTTATTGTATGCATGTCTTTTCTATTGGTTCAGCCTTTCCAAAATATGTTACCAAAGATGCACGTGTATGTTTAACCCCTTTACTACCAAGGGTGGTTTGCACGTTAACTCTCGGGCCAATTTTTACAGTTCTGACCACTGTCCCTTTATGAGGTCATAACTCAGGAACGCTTCAACGGATCTACACGATTCTGACACTGTTTTCTCGTGACATATTGTACTTCATGATAGTGGTAAAACTTCATTCATATAACTTGCGTTTATTTGTGAAAAAAATGGAAATTTGGCAAAAATTTTGAAAATTTCGCAATTTTCCAACTTTGAATTTTTACGCTCTTAAATCACAGAGATGTGGCACACAAAAAACTTAATAAATAACATTTCCCACATGTTTACTTTACATCAGCACAATTTTGGAACCAAAATTTTTTTTTTGTTAGGAAGTTATAAGGATTAAAAGTTAACCAGCGATTTCTCATTTTTGCAGCACCATTTTAGTTTTACGGACCACATCACACTTGAAGCCACTTTGAGGGGTCTGTATGATAGAAAATACCCAAAAGTGACACCATTTTAAAAACTGCACCCCTTAAGGTGCTCAAAACCACATTCAAGAAGTTTATTAACCCTTCAGGTGCTTCACAGGAATTTTTTAAATATTTAAAAAAAAAAATAAACATTTAACTTTTTTTCACAAAAAAAATACTTAAGGTTCAATTTTTTCTATTTTACCAAGGGTAAAAGGAGAAATTGGACTGGAAAAGTTATTGTGCAATTTGTCCTGAGTACGCAGATACCTGATATGTGGGGGGGGACCACTGTTTCGGTGCATGACAGAGTTCAGAAGGGAAGGAGCGCCGTTTGACTTTTTCAATGCAAAATTGGCTGGAATTCAGATCGGACGCCATGTCACGTTTGGAGAGCCCCTGATGTACCTAAACAGTGGAAACCCCCCACAAGTGACCCCATTTTGGAAACTAGACCCCCCAAGGAACTTATCTAGATATGTGGTGAGAACTTTGAACCCACAAGGGCCTCACAGAAGTTTATAACGTACAGCGGTACAATTAAAAATCATATTTTTTCCACAAAAATGATCTTTTCACCCCCAATTGTTATTTTCCCAAGGGTAACAGGACCCTAAAAGTTACTGTGCAATTTGTCCCGAGTATGCTGATACCCCATATGTGGGTGTAAACGACTGTTTGGACGCATGGCAGAGCTCAGAAGGGAAGCAGCGCCATTTGACATTTTTGGCTGGACTTGAGATTGGACACCATGTCGCGTTTGGAAAGCCCCTGATGTACAGTGGAATCCCCCCACAAGTGACCCCATTTTGGAAACTAGACCCCATAAGGAACTTATCTAGATGTGTGGTGAGCACTTTGAACCCCCCAGTGCTTCACAGAAGTTTATAACGCCCGGGCGTGAAAATAAAAACGTATTTTTTCCACAAACATGATAATTTAGTCTCCAATTTTTTTATTTTTCCAAGGGTACCAGGAGAAAATCGACCCCAAAAGTTGTTGTCCAATTTGTCCTGAGTACGCTGATACCCCATATGTGGGAGAAAACTACTGTATGGGCACACGTCGGGGCTCGGAAGGGAAGTAGTGACGTTTTGGAATGCAGACTTTGATGGAATGGTCTGCGGGTGTCATGTGCGTTTGGAGAGCCTCTCATGTGCCTAAACTATTGAAACTCCCCACAAGTGACCCCATTTTGGAAACTAGACCCCCCGTGGAACTTACCTAGATGTGTGGTGAGCACTTTGAACCCCCAAGTGCTTCACAGAAGTTTATAACGCCCAGGCGTGAAAATAAAAAAATCTTATTTTTTTTCCACAAAAATGATATTTTTGCCCCCAATTTTTTATTTTCCTAAGCGCAACAGGAGAAATAGGACCCCAAAAGTTGTTTTGCAATTTGTCCTGAGTAGGCTGATACCCCATATGTGGGGTTAAAACACTGTTTGGGCGCATGGCAGAGCTTGGAAGGGAAGGAGCACCATTTGACTTTTTCAACGCAGAATTGGCTGGAATTGAGATCAGACGCCATGTTGCGTTTGGAGAGCACCTGATGTGCCCAACCATTGAAAACCCCCCAATTCTAACTCCAACCCTAACCCCAACACACCCGTAACCCTAATCTCAGCCCTAATCCTAGCCCTAACCCTAATGAGAAAATGGAAATAAATACATTTTTTTTAATTTTACTATTTTTCCCTAACTTAAGGGGGTGATAACGGTGGGTTTGATTTACTATTTATAGCGGGTTTTTATTTTTGGCAGCTGTCACATCACACACTAAAAGACGCTTTTTATTGTAAAAATAGTTTTTGCATCACCACATATTGAGAGCTATAATTTTTCCATATTTTGACCCACCGAGTCATGTGAGGTCTTATTTTTTGCGGGACGAGTTGACGTTTTTATTGGTATCATGATCGGGCACGTGACATTTTTTGATCACTTTTTATTCTGATTTTTGGGATGCAGAATGAACAAAAACCAGCGTTTCATGAATTTCTTTTGGGAGGTGCGTTAACACCGTTCTGCGTGCGGTAAAATTAATAAGGCGGTTTTATTCTTCTCGTCAGTATGATTACAGCGATACCTCATTTATGTCATTTTTTATGTTTTGGCGCTTTTATGCAATAAAAACAATTTTACATAAAAAATAATTATTTTTGCATCGCTTTATTCTGCGAGTTATAACTTTTTTTATTTTTTCTCTGATGATGCTGTGTGGCGCTTCGTTTTTTGCGGGACCATGGATATTTATATGCGTCTTTTTGATCGCGCGTTATTGCACTTTTTGTTTGGCGGTATGATAATAAAGCATTATTATTTGCTTCGTTTTTTATTTTTATTTTTTAAGGGGTTCACTAAAGGGGTTAACTAATGGGATAATGTTATAGGGCAGGTCGTTACAGATGCGGCGACACCAAATATGTGTACTTTTATTGTTTTTGTTTTTTTATTTCCAAAAAATGAATTGATTAGGGAATATTTTTTTTTTTAATTTATTTGGTGATTTTTAAAAAAAATTATTTTTACACTTTTTTTTTTTTTACTTTATTACATTGTCCCAGGGGGGACATCACTGTCCTGTGACGATCGCTGATCTGTCACATCACAGATCATTGTGACAGATCAGCGATCTGTCACAGGCACTGCTGCAGGCTTCCTTATGCCTGCGCTCTGCATGCAGTGAGGAAGCCAGCTCCCTGCAGGCCCCCGTAGGTCCCCGTTGCCATCTTGGATCCGGGGACCTGCAGGGAAGGAGACCCCCTCAGCAGCGCTGTACATTGAGCTGCTGTGGGGGGCTCGGAAGCACGGAGGGAGCCCCCTCCCTCCCGATGCTTCCCTTTAACCTCCGGTACACCGCGATCGTGTTTGATCGCGGTGTGCAAGGGGTTAACTTGTCGGGGTGGTCTGTGACCACCCCTGACACATTGTGCCAGGTGTCAGCTGTGATAATCAGCTGACACACGGCCGTGATCAGCTGCGCTCCCCGCAAGAGTGCAGCTGATTGCGCTAGACATACTATTCCGTCCATGGGACTTAGGTCCCAGGTCACATGGACGGAATAGTACGTCCATTGTAGGAAAGGGGTTAAAGGGAATCTGTCACCTAATTTTCGGCCTATCAACTGCAGCCACAGCCATCAGGGGCTTATCTACACAATTCTATAATGCTGTAGATAAGCCCCCGAATTAACCTGAAAGATATGAAAAACAATAGGGCAGAGAAAGTACTCCTGCGCAGGAGCCGAGGGAGAAGCAAGGAAGAGGACATCATCGTATGAAGATGGAAGGCGCCGGATAGGACGGCGACACCCATCAGACCGGACCAAACGCCGGGGTGAGTATAATCTAACTCTTTTCTTATCTTTCATGTTACATTGGGGGCTTATCTACAGCATTACAGAATGCTGTAGATAAGCCCCTGATGGCAGTGGCCACAGCTGATAGTCCAAAAATGGAGTGACAGATCCCCTTTAATGCAAGCATCATAGAAGACATGTTCTTCCAATTTTCAAGAGAAAATTGTAAATTACATCAATAACTCCTTCACTTTGAAGGACTTTGTGGCTCCTATCAATCCACAAGATGACACTAGTCTCATACTTCAACATTTCTGTGGTACATCATTTCCCCACTGATATGTTGTGTATGTTCTGACTTACAGTTGCGGCCAAAAGTATTGACACCCCTGCAATTCTGTCAGATAATACTCAGTTTCTTCCTGAAAATGATTGCAAACACAAATTCTTTGGTATTATTATCTTCATTTAATTTGTTTTAAATGAAAAAGCACAAAAAGAATTGTCCTAAAGAGAAATTGGATATAATTCCACACCAAACATAAGAGGGTGGTCAAAAGTATTGGCACTGTTCGAAAAATCATGTGACGCTTCTCTAATTTGTGTAATTAACAGCACCTGTAACTAACCTGTGGCACCTAACAGGTGTTGGCAATAACTAAATCACACTTGCAGCCAGTTGACATGGATTAAAGTTGACTCAACCTCTGTCCTGTGTCCTTGTGTATACCACATTGAGCATGGAGAAAAGAAAGAAGACCAAAGAACTGTCTGAGGACTTGAGAAACCAAATTGTGAGGAAGCATGAGCAATCTCAAGGCTACAAGTCCATCTCCAAAGACCTGAATGTTCCTGTGTCTACCGTGCGCAGTGTCATCAAGAAGTTTAAAGCCCATGGCACTGTGGCTAACCTCCCTAGATGTGGACGGAAAAGAAAAATTGACGAGATTTCAACGCAAGATTGTGCGGATGTTGGATAAAGAACCTCAACTAACATCCAAACAAGTTCAAGCTGCCCTGCAGTCAGAGGGTACAACAGTGTCAACCCGTACTATCCGTCGGCGTCTGAATGAAAAGGGACTGTATGGTAGGAGATCCAGGAAGACCCCACTTCTTACCCCGAGACATGAAAAAGCCAGGCTGGAGTTTGCCAAAACGTACCTGAAAAAGCCTAAAACGTTTTGGAAGTATGTTCTCTGGTCAGATGAGACAAAAGTAGAGCTTTTTGGGCAAAGGCATCAACAGAGTTTACAGGAGAAAAAAAGAGGCATTCAAAGAAAAGAACACGGTCCCTACAGTCAAACATGGCGGAGGTTCCCTAATGTTTTGGGTTTGCTTTGCTGCCTCTGGCACTGGACTGCTTGACCGTGTGCACGGCATTATGAAGTCTGAAGACTACCAACAAATTTTGCAGCATAATGTAGGGCCCAGTGTGAGAAAGCTGGGTCTCCTTCAGAGGTCATGGGTCTTCCAGCAGGACAATGACCCAAAACACACTTCAAAAAGCACTAGAAAATGGTTTGAGAGAACGCACTGGAGACTTCTAAGGTGGCCAGCAATTAGTCCAGACCTGAATCCCATAGAACACCTGTGGAGAGATCTAAAAATGGCAGTTTGGAGAAGGCACCCTTCAAATATCAGGGACCTGGAGCAGTTTGCCAAAGAAGAATGGTCTAAAATTCCAGCAGAGCATTGTAAGAAACTCAATGATGGTTACCGGAAGCTTTTGGTCGCAGTTATTTTGGCTAAAGGTTGTGCAACCAAGTATTAGGCTGAGGGTGCCAATACTTTTGTCTGGTCCATTTTTGGAGTTTTGTGTGAAATGACCAATGTTTTGCTTTTTGCTTCATTCTCTTTTGTGTTTTTTCATTTAAGACAAATTAAATGAAGATAATACCAAAGAATTTGTGTTTGCAATCATTTCCAGGAAGAAACTGGGTATTATCTGACAGAATTGCAAGGGTTTCAATACTTTTGGCCACAACTGTATGTAACATCGTTTGGGTGATAATTATTTTACCTACAGTTGTGAACAAAAGTATTGACACCCCTGCAATTTTGTCAGATAATACTCAGTTTCTTCCTGAAAAACATTGCAATCACAAATTCTTTGGTATTATCTTCGTTTAGTTTGTCTTAAATGAAAAAACACAAAAGAGAATGAAGCAAAAAGCAAAACATTGATCATTTCACACAAAACTCCAAAATTGGGCCAGACAAAAGTATTGGCACCCTCAGCCTAATACTTGGTTGCACAACCTTTAGCAAAAATAACTGCGACCAACCGCTTCCGGTAACCATCAATGAGTTTATTACAATGCTCTGCTGGAATTTTAGACCATTCTTCTTTGGCAAACTGCTCCAGGTCCCTGATATTAGAAGGGTGCCTTCTCCAAACTGCCATTTTTAGATCTCTCCACAGGTGTTCTATGGGATTCAGGTCTGGACTCATTGCTGGCCACCTTAGAAGTCTCCAGTGCTTTCTCTCAAACCATTTTCTAGTGCTTTTTGAAGTGTTTTTTGGGTCATTGTCCTGCTGGAAGACCCATGACCTCTGAGGGAGACCCAGCTTTCTCACACTGAGCCCTACATTATGCTGCAAAATTTGTTGGTAGTCTTCAGACTTCATAATGCCATGCACATGGTCAAGCAGTCCAGTCCCAGAGGCAGCAAAGCAACCCCAAAACATCAGGGAACCTGTGCCATGTTTGACTGTAGGGACTGTTTTTTTCTTTGAATGCCTCTTTTTTTCTCCTGTAAACTATATGTTGATGCCTTTGCCCAAAAAGCTCTACTTTTGTCTCATCTGACCAGAGAACATTCTTCCAAAACGTTTTAGGCTTTTTCAGGTACGTTTTGGCAAACTCCAGCCTGGCTTTTTTATGTCTCGGGGTAAAGGTACTGTCACACTTAGCGATGTACCAGCGATCCCGACCAGCGATATGACGCGGTCAGGATCGCTGTGCATCGCTAACTGGTCGCTAGTGAGCTGCCACACAGGCAGATCTCACCAGCGACATCGCTGGGGACGGGGGTCGCTACTTACCTGTCACACCAGGCGATCCTGCGTCCTCCCGCCCGGCTCCACGCGTCACTCGTCGTCACAGCAGGAAGCGCCGCAGGAAGCTGACGACGAGAAGCAGTCCTGAACGTTCTCGCGCGATCAGCGATAAGCAGCGGGGGAGCGGGTTGTAGGTAAGTATCACACATAGCGATATCGCTAGCAATATCGCTATAACGTCACAAGTTATAGCGATATCGCTTAGTGTGACAGTACCTTAAGAAGTGGGGTCTTCCTGGGTCTCCTACCATACAGTCCCTTTTCATTCAGACGCCGACGGATAGTACCGGTTGACACTTGTACTCTCGGACTGCAGGGCAGCTTGAACTTGTTTGGATGTTAATCGAGGTTCTTTATCCAACATCCACACAATCTTGCGTTGAAATCTCTTGTCAATTTTTCTTTTCCATCCACATCTAGGGAGGTTAGCCACAGTGTCATGGTCTTTAAACTTCTTGATGACACTGCGCACGGTAGACACAGGAGCATTCAGGTCTTTGGAGATGGACTTGTAGCCTTGAGATTGCTCATGCTTTCTCACAATTTGGTTTCTCAAGTCCTCAGACAGTTCTTTGGTCTTCTTTCTTTTCTCCATGCTCAATGTGGTACACACAAGGACACAGGACAGAGGTTTAGTCAACTTTAATCCATGTCAACTGGCTGCAAGTGTGATTTAGTTATTGCCAACACCTGTTAGGCTACTTTCACACTAGCGTTGTGCGACGGCCGTCGCCCTGCGTCGGGGCGACGTACCGTCGCACACTGTGAAAGTTGTGCACAACGGGGGCAGCGGATGCAGTTTTTCAACGCATCCGCTGCCCCATTGTAATGTCCGGGGAGGAGGGGGTGGAGTTTCGGCCGCGCATGTGCTGTCGAAAATGGCGGAGACGGCGCACAAAAAAAGTTACATGTAACGTTTTTGTGTGCGTCGCGGCCGCCAAAACACGACGCATCCGTCGCACGACGGATGTGACGTGTGCCATTACGTCGCAATGCGTCGCTAACACAAGTCTATGGAGAAAAAACGCATCCTGCAGGCAACTTTGCAGGATGCGTTTTTTTCTCCAAAGCGACGCATTGCGACGTACGTCGGCCGACGCTAGTGTGAAAGTAGCCTTAGGTGCCACAGGTAAGTTACAGGTGCAGTTAATTAGACAAATTAAAGAAGCATCACATGATTTTTCGAACAGTGCCAATACTTTTGTCCACCCTCTTTTTTATGTTTGGTGTGGAATTATATCCAATTTGGCTTTAGGACAATTCTTTTTGTGCTTTTTCATTAAGGCAAATTAAATGAAGATAATAATACCAAAGAATTTGTGTTTGCAATCATTTTCAGGAAGAAACTGAGTATTATCTGACAGAATTGCAGGGGTGTCAATACTTTTGGCTACAACGGTATTTGCTTCACAATATATTAGTCTTTTTCTTCAAGGCTTTGGAATATAATGTTGTAAAAGTGAAAGCAAGTTGAAGTGTGTTTTAACTCCAATGTGAAACGAATTGTCATCTTTGCTATTTCTCCATTCCATGTGCGGCTGACCATCTCATTAATCTTATTGAGTGTCTTTGGCAAGAAAACAGCTCCATCAATACCACGTGCTTTTCCTATTAATTAATCATGCTGGTAAAGTAGAGGTGAGATTATGGATCTAGATAACATCTGTGAACTGTAGTCAACATGACACTGTGCCAAGACCCACTGGTGTTTAGCTAACAATTTGATATAGTTTGTGCAGAGCTGAACAGAGTTGTCAGAAAAACAAGATTTTGATTCAATAACATTTTGGATGGTTTGTCTAGTGGAAATGCCCATATAGTAGTATTATTATTTTTTATTTGTATAGCGCCATTAATTCCATGGTGCTGTACAAGAGAAGGGGTTACATACAAAGTAATAGATATCGTTTACAGTGAACAAATTTACAATGACAGACTGGTACAGAGGGGAGAGAACCTTGTCCTTGCGGACTTACATTCTACGGGATAATGGGGAAGAGACAGAAGTTGGGGGGTGCGGCACCTCGGGTGGTGTAGAAGTCATATCTACGACCACCACGCTCTCCAATTGACACCTCTTCAAATGCAGCTGAAATGTCAAAATCTCTAGCTTCTGTTATAGAAAATGCAGGGGCTCCTTTTTGAAGTCATGATCCAAGCAGTTCAGTATTAGTAGTTGATGGATTGTCAGAATCCGGCCCAGGAACACCAGGTTTTAGTAGTTGGTTGCGAGTCCTGGCCCTGTGCTCTTCCACGTGCTCTTGCTCTGGATCTTCCAGTCATGATTTAATCTAGAAGATTTTGCCTTTGTAATGTAGAGACAGAGTACAAAGCCGCCCAAGCGTTCATCCTCTGCTCCTCAGACTTTCTATCTGCGCAGTGAATGCCTCTAGGCAGAAGATGATGATGGTGGTAGTAGTTGGAGCATTTAAGACACAGTCATGAAGCAGCGATGACAACTTGAAACAAGTATTTTTACTGAGATACCACACTGTTAAATATGTGGCCTGTATTTTTTTTAACCCAAAATAGTGTAGAGAACTAAGGTAACTGACAGCAAATAGAGTGGAATGTAGGTCTGAAGTGCCCCAATTTGTAGGCCACAAATACATCAGATGTCTGACAGCTATACCACACTTACAAAAATGTGGCCTGTGTTTTTTTTTATTTTTTATGCTAAATAGTGCTGTATATAGCTAGAGTGACAGACAGGAAAACACTGGAATTCTGGTCTAAAATGGCCAGACTTGGAGCATGCAGCTATGAGGCATGTCACAGATATACCACACTGTAAAATATGTGGCCTGTATGTATTTTTTTGGGGTTCAGCAAAATGGTGTCAAGAAATTGTGTAAGACACTCAGAAAACAATTCTACTCTACCGCACCACATAAAAATGAAAGATTTCTCTGCGCACTCAAAAGTGATTTTTGGGACCCCTTTAAAATTGCTGGATTTTCATGCTGTGCTAGGAAAAGGATCTGGCTGTATTGTGCAGTGTCAAAAAGCAAATGGAGAAAAAAAGGACTCTGGATTGCTTTGCAGTGAAATAAACTCTATTAACCTGGCAAAAAAGTTTTTCCTAGCCAATTATACCTGGGGCTAGGTATATATGGTCAATATATGCTATAGGTAGCAGAATCAGCAGACAGTAATGGAATGGACCCTCTAATGGACTATCTATATACACACATATAGTGCCTGCAGGTCTCACGCTGATATGTATAGAGTGACGTACACTCCCCTGCCTACCTAACACTGCAACCTATATACTCCGGAATTAGTACTTAGAAGGTCAGTTTAGCTGGATTTGAGTTGTTTAGGATGGTGGACCCCACACTGACTAATCCCCAGATCTGACCCTATCTCGGCAACAGCTCTCCCTACACTATCTCAGTCCAGAGCTGAATGTGCTGAGCAGGACGGCGACCGGTCTCTCATACTCCTGATGATGCTGTGCGGTCAGCCAATCACTGCACAACCACAACAAAGATGGCGGCGGCGTTACAGTGCATGGCAGACAATCCCTGCATGGTGACTGGGTCTCTAAAGAAAACCAAAAATGCTTTGTGGAGACAAGAGTTCCCGCTGAGTCATCCCGGAAATGCTCGGTGCTCGCCGAGTAACGAGTAGTGGCAAGCACGTTCGCTCATCACTAGTACAAATAAAAACGTCAACTTGACCCCGAAAAAACAAGACCTCACATGACTCCATGGGCCAAAATATGGAAACATTATAGCTTTCAAAATATGGTGATGCAAAAACTTTTTTTGGCAATAAAATGCGTCTTTTAGTGTGTGACATCTGTCAAACAAAAAGCCACCTCTTTCAAACGTCCTTGTATTTCTGTTACCGGAGATGTCAGTGTCTGTGTGTAATACTTGCAGCACACGTGTGGCATGTGTGTGCTGCATCAGTACCACAAGGATGGGCGGCTAGGGAAGAAGCGTTACAGTAAGCACTGTTCCCCAGCGCCGGTTGCTGATCACGGCTCTCATCATTCTTCCCTGCTCGGCTGGCGATCGACACAAGCAGGGAAAATGATGAGAGCTGTTTTCAGCACCCGGCGCCAGGGCACAGTGTTACTGTAACGCTTCTTCCCCGGCGCCGATGCGTGTCATGGATGACATCTGTGTGTTATGCGTATGCACATTTGCTGGATGTTTTGTGGATCGTGCTGACATGAAAAAACTGACATGTCAGCGTGTTTTGCCCATGGAGACACATGGTCCGTGGAAACACAATGAAACGTGCACAGACCCATTCACTTGAATAGGCAAATAGCACTCCGTTACTCCCGAGTCTCCGCTTGCCTGCCCATTGGTATAAAATTCTTTGACCCTCCCACGGTGTCAATATGAACACTGCACCCCTAGAAGAATTCATTGAGAGGTGTAGTTTGTAAAATGTGGTCACTCTTGGGG
The DNA here is from genome assembly GCF_039654945.1 of Dendrobates tinctorius. Lineage (NCBI taxonomy): Eukaryota > Metazoa > Chordata > Amphibia > Anura > Dendrobatidae > Dendrobates > Dendrobates tinctorius. Next base: position 5,489,861 of record NW_027361705.1, read on the forward strand.
GGTTCTGCTGTTATGGCACCTCATGGGCTCTCCCGGTGGTTCATGTCACTTAAAAACCATAAGGCCGCAGTCACACTAGCGATAAAATCGGACGAATGCAATGCGATAAAAAATCGCATTGCATTCGTCCCAATGTTATTCTATGGTGCTGCTCCCATCATGCGTTTTTTTATCGGATCCGTTCCTCGGACCGAGACAATCGCAGCATGCTGCGATTGTCACCGATTTTCGGATCGGATTCGACAATGCAAGTCTATGGATGCGATTAAAAATCGCATTGAAAACGCACCACACGTGTGACTTGCGATTAAATCGCAAGACTTCTCCAGGTCAACAGGAAAGAGCATCAGGCATTGACATTGGATGTCAATTTGATGCTTAGATGCGAATAAAATCGGTTCATCGCCGGAAAATGGGATGACAGACGGATCCCTGGACAAGAATTCTTTGTGCGATTTCGTACCGTTAAAATGGGACTGATTTTTTAATAGTTGTGTGTGACTCCAGCCTAACAGTAAAATCTGGCGCTCCTTCTCATTTGAGCTCTGCCATGTGCCCAAACAGTTGTTTACCCCCACATATGATCAGCGTACTCTGGACAATTTGCACAATAACTCTTGGGGTCCAATTTCTTCTGTTACCCTTGGGAAAATAAAAAATTGGGGGCGAAAAGATCATTTTTGTGGAAAAAATTATTTTTAATTTGTCTTCACACAGCAGCAGATTTGGTGCAGTGTATGTGTGAGCACTGTGTCTCTAATGACACAAATACTGATGGGAGCAGCCTGTCCAATCAGCAGCTGTTACAGTGTGAAGTGTTGGGGGGTGTATGTATGTATGTATTGTGCTGCTTTCACAAATACAGGATCACTGCTGTGTTCTTTCCAATGCTGGAATAATGATAAAGATGAGTGCTGGTGCAGTTTACTGCCAGCCAATGAGTGGGCAGTGGGTGGTGCTGGTCACTTGAGCTTGCTGGGAGTTTGGTGGAGCTTCGCACATACACAGCACCCAATCTGCTGCTGTGTGAAGCCATAAGTGACACAGAGCTGTCTCATTGACACAGCAGAGGCTTTGTCACACAACAGATCACATCAGTGACTGCCATCCCCTGTGCAGATTACAAGCTGCAGACCCCCATCACTGGCCATCACACAGTCTGTTCTGACTGCTGCCAGCAGCCTGGGACAGTGAGGGAAGGAATTACTGATAATGAGTTATGTATTGTAATCATGGAGTGGCCCAGAATACAGGACGATTTTCCCTCCTCCTCACTGGTTTCACTTTGCATAGATCACTGTTCAGTGTGTGTCTGGGGGAGGAGCAGCTCTCTGCTCTCTGCAGTGAGGCTGCTGGAGGGGAAGAATTCGTTACTGTGTGATGAGGGCTGCTTCATGTGGATGGCGAGGGCCTGTAGCTGTGGAGGGTGGGGTTGTTGCTATAGAGGGCATGTTTGGAGTAGAGTAGGAGGTTACGACCAGTTCTCATTTCAATGCATAACACACCCCCCTTGGACATTCTGTTCAGAATATCTAGAAAACCGTGCAAACTAGTGACCGAAAGTAAATTACTTACTGTCATAATTCTGCAGCCCAGATATGTACTGAGGTTATGTGAAAAGCCCGGACAACCCCTTTAAGCTGTCAAATGTTAGAACCATCTTGGAGGAATTGGGTCTCCTCCTGAAGCTTAAAAAATTCAAAGCTAATAACTTCAAAAGTTGTCTTTTTTGGTCTTTTCTTAGATTCACTAAGTAAGACTTGTTTCGCACCAGAAAAGAAAATGCACAAAGTGTCAGCCTTGGTATCAGTAGCAGTAAACAATCCTACCATGACACTCAGAAAAGCAATGTCATTGTTGTGGACCTTGACCTCATCCCAGCAGTACTTTGGGCCCAATTGCATACCAGTTCCAGACAATTGCAGCAAAGAGGTACTGATAGGCGATATATAGCTCAAAGGATGTTCGGAAGGAAAGCTAAGTCTTTCTTTAGTGACATGCAGTGCTTTTTTATAGTGGCTAAGCATGGTCAATCTGTCATTAGAGGTCCTATGGGTATATCATATTACTGATAAGTACAGCTACAGGCTCAGGTATATGGGGAGTAGAGTTGAGCGAAACGGGTCGGTCAAATTCAAAAATCGCCGACTTTACCTAAAGTCGGTTTCACCAATCGAAACCCGACCATAGCGTGAGGTAGGCCATGAGGTCGTCGAGCGCCAAAGTCGCGTTTCAAATAATGCTTCCAGCGCCTTTTCTCAGCCAGTGATGGAGGACACACACTGTAGGCAACGCGATGACATGGGCAGCGGCCACCACCATCTTAGAGAAGGGCATTGAAGTGATCGGCTGGTTTTGTGTGGCGTCACAGTGGCTATAAAAGGCCGTGACCGCCATCTTACTTCTGCCGATCTTAGAATAGGGAGAGGTGCTGCTGCTGATTCTGAATAAGGGAGAGCGTTAGGCAGGGAACAAAAACAAAAAAATTGCTTCTGCTGATAGCGCTTTTCACTGTACAGTTAGTGTGAAGTGAAAGGGGAGGATTTTTGTTGTGTGCAGCAGCGCTGGTGGCGATTAGGCTGCCTTTTAAGGCTACCTGATAGCTGCATTGCTGTGTGCACACTGCTGTTCAAACTGCTTTTTTCAAAACACTCCAACTTTTATTATTTTGTTCTGGTGAGTTACCGAGCGTTCATTTTTTCACACACCGTATAGCGGTGTACGCTCCTCACACGCTACCGTGTACTGGCTGGTATCACGGACAAATACAAGCTATCTGAGTGTGACTCTGGAAAAACAAGCCGAGGAGATTTTCCATTTTTCCAGACCTACACCTTATAGAGCTGTCCACTTTTCAAACAGTTTTGTATATCTGCTGTTTGATTACGCTCAAAACTTTACAGAGACAGTGTGTCACTCCATATAAAAATAGACAGAGATTGACAATTTTCCATACAGACACCGTATAGAGCTGTCCGATTCTCAAACAGTATTGTATATCTTCCGTTCGCATTACAGTCAGATCTATACAGAGTGACACTCAGTAAATACATATATGGAGATTGTTACACAAAAAACGTATACAGCTGTACACTTCTGATACAGTACCGTATATCTGCTTGTTGGATCACGGTCAAATACATACTGGGAGAGCGTCTGTGACTAACAAAATATATACGTAGATTTAATTTTTTTACTACACCTTACACAGCTGGACGCTCCTCATACAATTCCATCTCTCTGCTGGTATTTTTGGCACATTTTCCCAAACATGAAGAAGTATGGTGGAAGAGGCCGCGGACGTGGGCAGGGGGTACGGCTGGTACCATCAGGTGGTGCATCGGCTGGTTCTGGCAAAAGCACAATAGCAGCTAAGGCAGGAGGTGTTGAGCCTGCGTCATCATCTGGCCCAAGAAGGCCTGTAAGGTTGCCTTTTCTTGGAGTAGGAAATCCGCTTTTAAAGCCGGAGCATCGGGAACAGGTTTTGGCGTACATTGCCGAAGCAGCCAGCACCTTTATTGCCTCCTCTTCTGAACGTTCGAAACCTGCAAGCACGGAGTTGTCAGTGCAGGGTTCTGGTCAGGAAAAACACATTTCCTTGTGTCCTTCACCCCCACCAAAAGTTAAGGATGTGGGTGCCCACAATTCAGATTACTCTATGGAGCTCTTTTCACATACCATGCCTGGGTTATCCAGTCAAATCCTGAATTCTCCAGTCCAAGATGAATCTAACATAGAGTGCACTGATGCACAGCCACTGCTAGATGATTCTGCTGGTACATTGACCCAGAGCACTACATTGCCCTCGCAGTCTACTGAGCCAGAATTTGACCCTGATGAAACTCAGGTGCCCCTTCCCACATACTATACCACCTTACACGGTGACACAGAGGAAGGTAAAGAGGAAGGTGCAGATGACTTTGAAGAGGAGGTGATGGATGACCCAGTTCTTGACCCGGATTGGCATCCATTGGGGGAGGATGGTGGCGCTGGCAATAGTTAAGATAAGGATCCGCAGCAGGCATTCACATCACAGCAGCGGTTGTCTGGCAGGCCTGTAGCTGTCCAAAAACGTGGAACAAAAACTAAGAGTTGCAGGACAGCTTGGCCAGACGGTCAGCTTAGCACAGCGTGCAAGGCCAGAAAATGTATACCATAGTAGGAAGAGTGCAGTGTGGCACTTCTTTGTCCAAAATCCTACTGATGAGGCAAAGGTTACCTGTAAGGCTAGTTTCACACTTGCTTTTTTTTGCAGCGCGTTTTTCCCGCAAAAAAACGCATTGAAAAAACGCATACAAAAGCATACAACTGCTGCGTTTTTTTCAAGCATTTTTATGAGCATGCATGAAAAAAACGCAGCGTTTTTATGCGTTTGTATGCGTTTTTAGTGCGTTTTTACCGCGTTTGCGTTTTTTTCCAACATTAGGTGGCCCCTCACACTAACCCAAACCATGACTTTACTAACCCTAACCCTGACCCTAACCCTGACCCTAACCCTTAACCAAATCATACTTAACCCTAACCCAAACCCTAACTAACCCTAACCCTGACCCTAACCCTGACCCTGACCCTAACCCTAACCCTGACCCTAACCCTTAACAAAACCATACTTAACCCTAACCCTGACCCTAACCCTGACCATAACCCTAACCCTGACCCTAACCCTAACCCTGACCCTAACCCTAACCCTTAACCAAACCATACTTAACCCTAATCCTGACCCTAACCCTGACCCTAACCCTTAACAAAACCATACTTAACCCTGACCCTGACCCTGACCCTAACCCTGACCCTAACCCTTAACCAAACCATACTTAACATTAATCCTGACCCTAACCCTGACCCTAACCCTTAACAAAACCATACTTAACCCTAACCCTGACCCTAACCCTAACCCTGACCCTAACCCTTAACCAAACCATACTTAACCCTAATCCTGACCCTAACCCTGACCCTAACCCTTAACCAAACCATACTTAACCCTAACCCTGACCCCAACCCTAACCCTAAACCCCCTTAACTAACCCTAACTCTAACCCAAACCCCTAAATTCCATGGTTAAAAAAAAAAACGCATATGCAAAAAAACGCATACATGAGCATGCCAGTGCGCACATATGCGCATCCATAGGCTATAATGGCCATTTTTAGCGCAAAACGTGCGCATATGTGCGCATGCGCTTTTTTGCAGGGCCAAAAAATGCAACATGCTGCGTCTGGAAAATACAAACGCACACCCCAAAAAAACGCAGCGCATGAAAATCGCATACATGCGCTTACAAGCGCGCAGGTATGCGCACCCATGTTAAATATAGGGGAAAAAACGCATGCGCACATATGCGTTTTTTCCAGCGCTAAAAAACGCAAATGTGAAACCAGCCTTAGAAGTGCGGAAGGACCTTTAGCCAAGGTAAGCAACTCAGAAATTTGAATACAAGTTGCATGCTTAGACATTTAATCAACATGCACTTGCAAGTGTGGACGGACTACAAAACCTCAGGTAGTACATGTGCACCTGCTCCGACTGAAGGTAGCCAGCAACGCTCCATCGCTTCTCCCACTGTAAGACAACCACCAGCACTAAATGTGGAGGTGTCGTCGCAAGGCCAAAGCACTCAGGGAATCACAATGGTTTTGCAACACAACACTGAATCTAGGCCATCACCACCAATACCATCACCAACCCCCTCTCACTCCGTCCGGTCCACCGCTACTTCCTCCATATGCAGCTCTCCAGTCCAGCTCACCCTACCAGATACACTGAGTAGGACAAGAAAGTACTCATCCTCTCATCCGCGTACACTGTGTTTGAACGCCTACAATGCCAAACTAATCTCATTAGAGATGATGCCCTACCGTTTGGTTGAAAGCGAAGCTTTCTGCGAGGTCATGGCCTACGTAGTCCCACGCTATGACCTACCCAGTCGGCACTTCTTTTCTCGAAAAGCCATCCCAGCCCTCCACCTGCATGTGAAAGACCGCATTGTCCATGCACTCAAGCAATCAGTGAGTGGAAAGGTGCACCTCACAACAGATGCATGGTCCAGTAGGCATGGCCAGGGCCGTTACGTGTCCATCACTGCGCACTGGGTTAATGTGGTGGATGCAGGCTCCACAGGGGACAGCGGCAGTGTAACAGTGCTGCCTAGTTCACGGTATAGGAAACAGTTGGCTGTAGGCTTTCAACCCTCCTCCTCCATAAGTGAAAGCTCGTCGACAGAGTGCAGTCGCACGAGCACTCCATCTGCAGCTGGCAGTGTTGCACAGGAGGTGTCCCACTATCGAACAGCTAGTGGTTAGCGGCAGCAGGCTGTGTTAAAGATGATGTCTTTGGGTGACAACACACACCGCGGAGGTACTGGCCGACTACTTGCAGCGACAAACTGAGTCATGGCTGGGCAGTCTATATCTTGAGCCAGGCAAGGTAGTCAGTGATAACAGCTGTAATTTTGTGGCAGCCATAGCCCGTGCAAAACTCACACACATACCTTGCCTTGCTCACACTTTGAACCTGGTGTTGCAGTGCTTCCTTAATAATTATCCAGAGTTAACATCCTTGCTCTATAAGGTGTGAAGACTGTGCTCGCAAACTGACGCTCAAACGTCCACTCCAGTCGTATGCAGAAGCTGCAGCAATTGCTCCACCTCCCCTAGCACCGCCTAATCATAGACGTTGCAACAAGGTGTAACTCCACCCTGCACATGGTTGAGAGGCTGTGCGAACAGAGGCAGGCTGTAATGCATTTGTGGGAGTATACGCGAGCAGGCAGTTTGAGGGAAGACATGGAATTGTCGGGTGTGCAGTGGTCAAAGCTGAAAGACCTCTGTAAAGTCCTTCAGTGTTTTGAGGAATGCACACGGCTAGTAAGCGCAGATGACGCCATCATAAGCATGAGCATCCCACTTATGCATCTGCTCATGCAAAGTTTGACGCACATTAAGGATCTGGCGTCTGCAGCGGAGGAGGAACAGGAGGAGGAGGGAAGCCTTGCTGACAGCCATTGTCTGGTCAGGGAACTGTCCTGGGCGAGGTGGAGGAAGAAGAGGAGGAGGAGGATGAGGGGGATGATTATTTTGGGCAGGAGGGTGCTTCTCAGGGGCAAGAGAAAATGTTGGTGTTCCAAGGTCAGGTATAGTGTTTGTGCGTGACTGTAGGGATGTGGATTTGCCAGAAAGTGCTCCTCCACCTAGCAGTGGCAGTGCATTATTAACACCTGGATCATTGGCCCACATGTGTGATTATTCCTTGCGGATCCTAAAAAGGGACCCTCGCATTGCCAAAAAGATGAAGGATGACGACAAATGGCTGGACCAGCATCCTCGATCCATGCTACAAAGGCAAATTACACAACATCATGCCACAGGAGAACCTAGAGATAATTGGCTAACAAACAAGCAACTCTGGTAAACCGTTTGTTTGAGGCTTTCCCAGCATACAGGAGCGGTGCTGGTTCTCCTACGAGCCGTAGTGGGCACAATGGAAGAGGAGTTCGTGGTGCACACAGCCGAAGTGGCGTTGGAGACAGGGGTTTAATGACCATGTTGTGGAATGATTCCTCATGTACCGCTCACACGACTGCTAATACTGCATCGATTAAAAGTGACAGGAGACAGCAGTTGTCAACTATGGTTACAAACTACTTCTCCCATATCGATGTTCTCCCTCGCAGGTCATTCCCCTTTGACTATTGGACCTCTAAACTGGACACCTGGCCTGAATTGGCACACTGTGCCTTACAGGAGCTCGCTTGCCCTGCTGCTAGTGTGTTATCTGAAAGAGTCTTCAGTGCTCCTGGATCAATACGGACAGAAAAAAGGACCCGTCTGTCGACCCAAAATGTTGATGATCTAACCTTCATTAAAATGAACCATGCTTGGGTTTCAAAGGATTTTGTCCCACCTTCTCCTGATGACACATAGGTTGCCAGAAAACTGCCTCGCTTTTGTCCTCTTCCTCGAACTTGCCCAATTCCGCCATTTGCAGCAGCTAAATGTCCAGCCTACACATCAACACATGCCATTTTTAAATCTCCGTAACTGAGCTGCCCCCCTCCAAGGGCTGGGGTCAACACCTGGCGCACCGGGGCAAGTGCCGTTGCTCTGAACAGGTGGATGGGCCCACTGATGGCCGACGGCACTGGCACAGGGCCCCTCATAGTACAATACAGTCAATACAGTATCTCTGACGATGGGGGGCCCACTCGCCGTCCGACACTCCAGCGGTACTATGAGGGGCCCTGTGCCAGTACCGTCTCCCACGAGTGTGCCTCCCCTGCTTGGTCATGGCAATAGTACTTGCAAGTTGCAATACTTACCTCTCCCTGCTCCACCGCTGTGTAGTATGGCCAGTTAAATCCTTCACAGGAACAGCCACTAGAAATTTGGTGTATTGATCGATGATGGTTAAGATGTAGTTATGGCCTGTCCTCCTGGCCTCTACCTTCAGATGATCAATGGCTACCATTTGTAATGGACTGAGTGAGCGTCTGAGGGTGACTCCGGAAATATATACCGAGATTTCAAATTTGGCTTACACTGTATACAGTTGTATGCTTCTGATACAGTATCCTTTTTTTTGCTATTTAGATTCCGGTGTAATCCATAATGAGCCTGTCAACGTCTGTCTATTACTCCGGAAATATATTTGGAGCTTTAAGATTACCCCAACACTGTATACAGCTGTATGCTTGTGTTACATTACCCATTTACAGCTTTTCATATTCTTGTGTAATCCATTCTGGGCCTGAGAGCGTTTGTGTCTGTCTCCTGAAATATATACAGAGTTTCATAATGTTTACACCTTCAAAGGCGGGCTACTAAAATGATAAATGGAGTTGGTTCACTACAATACCCAGAAAGGTTATCAAAATTAGGTGTATTTACTCTAGAAAAGAGAAGACTTAGGGGAGACCTAATATATATGTACAAGTATATCATAGGGCAATACAGAGATCTCTCCAATGAACTGTTTTACCAAGGACTGTGACAAGAACAAGGGGGCATTCTCTTCGTTTGGAGGAAAGACAATTTCTGCACCAGCATAGAAGAGGGTTCTTCACGGTAAGAGCAGTGAGGCTCTGGAATTCTCTGTCATGTCGGACACTGTTCACACCAGGGTGTCCGGCAGACAGCGGTAATACCCTGTTCCACTACAGTATTGTCATGTCGGACACTGTTCACACCAGGGTGTCCGGCAGACAGCGGTAATACCCTGTTCCACTACAGTATTGTCATGTCGGACACTGTTCACACCAGGGTGTCCGGCAGACAGCGGTAATACCCTATTCCACTACAGTATGCTCAGGGACTTTGTTGGGTATTCTGTTCCAGACCAGGTTGTCATGCTGGCTGAGGGCTGGGCCACGCCCTTGGTCTTTAAATAGTCCGTCCTGACTATGGGCGTCGCCGACTATAGCTTTTGCCTAGTGCTAGCAATACCGGTCAGCAGTGGTGGTTTTGGAGCGTCTGATATTTGGTGCAGTATATCTCTCAGTTGTCCTTTCTCCTATCTGTTATATATATATATATATTTGGTTGCCCTTGCACACTATTGTATTCCCTTGTGTATTAACGGTGTGGTGTTTCTTTTACCCCTGTCCATACGTATTTGTGGGGTCTGGTGTCTGGTCCCCTCACTGGGTGGAGGGTGGTGGGTTCAGCTTAGGGCTGGACAGGAGACAGGGACAGGGTGGAGGCCCAGGCAGGCACACCTTCAGTGTAAACCCTGGGTTGAGGGACAGACAGGGTTTTCCCTAGTCTGAGGGACACCGCAGGGCTCCCGGGGTTTTAGCCTAAAGTAACCTAGGCATACCATGACATTCTCTTCCTGAGGAAGTGGTGATGGCCAACTCACTGAATGAATTTAAGAACGGAATGGATGCTTTTCTTGTGAGTAATAGTATAGAAGGTTACGAATAACATAATATTATAGGTAGATGGTTGACCCAGCTTAGGGGAAGGAATTTTTTTCCCTATGGAGAAAATTGGCTTCTACTCTGTGGGTTTTTTGCCTTCCCCAGGATCAACAATGCAGAACAGCTGCACTAAAAATAGGCTGAACTAGATGGACATAAGGTCTTCCTTCAGTTTTCAAAACTATGTTACTATGTTACACTATACTATATATACCTTGTATCTGGTGATACTGTACCCTTTTTCAACTTTTTATTTTATTGTGTAATCCATACTGAGCCTGTGCGCATCTGTGTATGACTCATGAAATACGGAGATTTACTGTTATCCCTAGACTGTATAGAGCTGTACGCTTCAGATACAGTATCATATATCTTCTGGTATTTTGGGTCCATTTTAAAAAAAAAAAGAAAGTATGGTGGAAGAGGGCGTGGGGGGCCACCTGGTACTGATGGTGGTGGTTGTGCATCTGCTGGTAGTGCCAAAAACACAATAGCAGCTAAGGCAGGAGGTGTAACTCTGGAAGGCCTGTAAGGCTCCCTTTTTTGGGAATAGGTAGACTGCTTTTAAAGCCGTAGCATCAGGAACTGTTTTTGACTTACATTGCTGAAACAGCCTCTGGCTCTATCGCCTCCTCCTCTGAATGTCATGATCCAGCGTGGATCTGACAGTTTAAATGGATAAGTGAACTTTTTTTCCTTTGGCTAGGTGCCAAAGTGATGTGATTGCCCCCGGCGGCCATTAGAATTATTACACGTGGTGTCGTTCATTCTAAGTTGCCCCGGTGGTGGTGAGTGGTAGTGCACTTTAGTTTCTTTGGTTTAGTGCACGTAATTATAAATCAGGTGTGGGGCTCTATAAAAGGGAGCCAGGTGTGTTCAATCACTGTTGGTGATATTGTGAGTTCGTCATTTGGGAAGGAAGCCTGGGTGATGAAGGAGCTGAACATGAGTCCTGCGCAGCCCAGCCAGAGGGGACGAGTGGCAGCTAGGTGGTCTGCAAGAAGGTCTGGCATGGCGTGGTGGAGTCACAGTTTATGGTGTTGGCAGGAAGTGCTTGCATGGCTTGGTGGAGTGACGACTATGGAGAGAGTTGCACTCAGCATGCGGGACTTGGTTGCTGAGAGCTGGACTCAATCATGCTTTACCTTTTGGGCAGGAGCTGAACTCATCTTTGCGACTCTGTTACTGGACTTCTGCACTTGGTGGTGGTCTCTGCTCCAAGGCTGCACTATGGTGGTGGATCCGGGTGGAGGAGAAGATACAGGTGGTGGGCTCTGTTGCTAGGAGTGTACGCAGCAGAGCAAAGCTAAGTGGTGTTTCCCCTGTATTGTCATTTTCCCTCGTGTGTTTAGTGCAGTGGAGGGATTAGTTTCCGCACCGACCAATTCCCTAGTGAGGGTTTAGGTTCAGGGCGAGCTAGGGTTTTTAGGTTCCTGTGCGTCGCCCGGTGCGGAACCGGCATAGGGAGCGTTAGGAGTGCAGGGACATTGGCTCAGGGGAGTTCAGGAGGTCTCCACTTCCCTATTCCCTATTGCAGGACCCACCATTGTTAATGTTACCCAGGTTCCCCTTTATTATTTTAAGTTGCCTTACTGGAGGCGGGGTTTCCAGACTACTTTATATATACGTGTAATATCTAAATTCGCCAGTTGGAGGCGGTGTATCCTGCTGCATGTCCTATTATTTATATTCGCCCAACTGGAGGCGGTGTATCCAGGGTCACGTGTGTCATATTGGTTCGCCTTGCGGTACTCGCTGCGTCCAGACACGCGTGACCGTGACATTGAAGTTTTAAAAAATGCAAGCACTGAGTCGTCAGTGCAGGCTTCTGGTCAGGAGCAACCCCTTTCCTTGTGTCCTTCACCCACACCAAAAGTGGAGGATGCGGCAGCACACACTACAGATTACTCCATGAAGCTCTTTTCACATACCATGCCTGGGTTAATTAAAAATGGGGCCCATCATATACTGGAGCATTCCAAATGGGGGACATCAGACACTGGAGCAGCATTTGCGGGCCCCATTATACACTGGAGCATTAGAAATGGGGCCCATTATATATGGAGCATCATTAGGGCCCATCATACACTGGAGCATGATCCATGAGCCTCAACATATACTGGAGCATTCCAGATTGGGGACATCAGACACTGGAGCAGCATCTATGGGGCACATTATGCAGTGGAGCATTAGAAATGGAGCCCATTATATATGGAGCATTATTAGGGCTCATCATACACTGGAGCATCATCCATGAGGCCCATCATATACTGGAGTGTTATGATTGAGTCACCGAGGAGGAAAAAACAAAACAAAAGCTCAGCCCAGAAAATCAGAGAGGTTGGAAACTAGCGGATTGCAGACCCCTAATCCTATCACACAACTAACAGTAGCCGTGGAGTGTTCCTATGGTGATTCTAGACACCTCGTCACAGCCAGAGAGCTAAATAAGCCTAAAGAGAGAAAAGGGGAAAACTGACTGCCCCAGAGCAGACCCCAAAGCAATAGGCAGCCCACAACATATAATGACGGTAAAACAAGATGAAAACACTAACACAGATAGAAAGATAGGTTGAGCAAACGATGGGGCCCAAGCTAACTAAAAAGGACAGGACAGAAAAGCTGCTGTCTGCAATCCTAGAAAACCCTGCTAAAAATATTACCAACACAACTGATAAGCAAAAAGGACCCTGAAGTCACTAGACTTCAAACCCTATATCAGCACTCAGAATATTCTGAAAGCAGAGCAAAAGAGAACACTGATCAAGGAATAAGAATCCAGCTTACCCCCAGCCGGGGATGGCTGAACTCAAAAAACAAGGTAAACAAAACCAAAACTACTAAGTTCAATAGCAGTGCAAAAACTTATCTTTGGGAAGCAGGAATCAGACTGGTCTCCAAGAATCCAGCAGAGAAATCACCAGCCACTGAGAAGGGCGTCGGCTGCCTTATATCCAGTCTGAAGTTCCTGATATCCAATCACAATCCACCTGATCAGATGGTTGGTTTATTTCATCCAAATCAGCCTCACTACCTTCCTTCACCAGAAGAGGGAGATCCTCGGACACAAAAGGTGAATGAACAGATGAGCTCACAACACTGGAGCATTATAAATGGGGCAGATCAGACACTGGAGCAGCATCTATGGGGCCCATTATACACTGGAGCATTAGAAATGGAGCCTATTATATATGGAGCATTATTAGGGCCCATCATACACTGGAGCATCATCCATGGGGCCCATCATATACTGGAGCATTCCAAATGGGGGACATCAGACACTGGAGCAGCATTTACGGGGCCCATTATACACTGGAGAATTATAAATGGAGCCCATTATATATGGAGCATTATTAGGGCCCATCATACACTGGAGCATCATACATGAGGCCCATCATATACTGGAGCATTATGTGGAGCTTATCATATACTGTATGGAACATTTGTGGCCCATTATTCTGTATGGAGAAATATATGGGGCTCATAATTCTGTATGGCGAACAAGGTGGTGGCCATAATACTGTATGGAGTAATATACTGTCCTTTTTTTGAGCTATTGTACAATTTAAAATAAATCAGTCATGTAAGCAGTGACGTATTTGTCATTATACTATACCTATATTTCTGTGCCATATCGGAGCATTATGAGTTGTGGTATGTGCTAAAGGGGCGCACTGACACTTTTTGGCCCAGGGCACACGAAAACCTGGAGCCAGGCCTACCCCCCCAGAACTTTAGCCAAATAACCCCCAGTTTGCAATGCGTAACTATTATTATGAAGTAAATTAAGGTTGACAAGCTTCAGTAATAAGAATTGATGTTTTTGGCATTGAAATGGGCACTGGGGCACTGTAGGTGTGTTTACTGTCCTCCACTCCCTGCTGACTTTGCTTCACCATTGACTTGCATTGGGTTTCGTGTTGCAGTCGGCCTCCGACTTTTCCCTATAGTCGGCCGATTTCGTTGGACCCGACTCTCAAAAGTCGGGTTTCATGAAACCCGACTCGACCCTAAAAAAGGCAAAGTCGCTCATCTCTAATGGGGAGCACATCATCGAGACTGTGTAGTCCAGAGTGTTTGGTCAGAACCTGAGGAAAGCAGTTTATCCAACTTGAAAGAACTTCTTACAGTGAAATATGCAATGGAGAAATTTCTTGCATCTCTCCAAAGCCGTCATGTTCGTATCCTGTTGGACAGTCGAACAGTGGTGGGTTACATCAACCATCTGGGGGCACAAGATCTTGCTCCCTGATGGCAGAAAGGTATGTTTTGTCATTAACAGAATTGCACATAAAAGGAAAAGAAAGTGACAGGGCAGACTTCTTAACTTACCGTAAATGTAATTACAGGGGTAAATTGCCTTGAATCTGACAGTCTTTCAGCAAATATTAGGCCTATAGGGCCTTAAAATATATGCTTGTTCGCAAACAGCGAGCAGATATTTTTTTTTTCATTCTGTTCATCCTAAAGCAGGAGTCACACATAGCAATCTCGCTAGCAAGATCGCTGCTGAGTCACAAGTTTTGTGACGTAACAGCGATCTCACCAGCGAGATCGCTGTGTGTGACAGCGATCAGCGACTGCCCCCCCTGCCGGTATCGCTGATCGCTGCAATAAACCTCTGGACATATTTTTCGTCGCTGGTCTCCCGCTGGCCAGCACGCATCGCTGCGTGTGACAGGCGGGAGACCAGTGATCAGCTGTAAAAAATAATAAAAAAAATAAAAAATATTGTTATTCTCTCCTTCCGACGTCCCGCGCAGCCATCCCGCCTCTCTCCACGCTCCGGTGCCAGTGATCCTTTGCACGAATGACCGCGAGACGTCGCGCTCCCGCGAGATCGTGACATTCTCGCGGTAATTCTCGCAAAGGATTACTGGGACCGGAGCGTGGAGAGAAGCGGGATGGCTGCGCGGGATATCGGAAGGTGAGAATAACAATATTTTTTATTTTAATTCTATTTTTTACAGGGATCCATGGCATCAGCTCTGGAACACAGCGATACCGCGTGCGCGGCGTCGCTGTGCTAATCGCTGGTGAAGCTGTCGGTTTGACAGCTCACCAGCGATCACATAGCGACTTACCAGCGATCCTGACACGTTGATATCGTTGTCGGGATCGCTGGTAAGTCGCTATGTGTGAGTCCAGCTTAAGTACCAGGGAAAAATCTCATGCTGTAGATGCCTTACTGATTGCATGGAACTGCTATCTAGCCTATGCCTTTCCTCCAGTAACAATGATCCCAGCAGTACTAAGGAAGATCATGGAAGACCAGACAAGGATAATCCTGATATCCACAATCTGGCCCTAAAGACAGTGGCTTTCATAGATGAGGCTGACACACTGGTGGAATGGCGATCCACCCACAGCTATTAACGCATTAAATGCCACTGTCAAACGCTGTCAGGGGCATTTAACATGCGCTTTCGGCAATCGTGCTGTAAATCTGCCCATAGGTGACGCCCATCACATTATCACGGGACACCGATGGGTTGACATGACAACCAGAGGTCTCCTGCAGACCTGTATGGTTGTCAATGCTGACTTGCTTTGAGCGCCGGTGGTTGGCTCTCATAGCAAGTGAGTAATTCTGCTGTATACAGGTGATCTGATCATTGCCTATATGGAGCAGAACCGATTGGGTTATTGCAGCTTCTAGTCTCCCATGGAGACTATTGAAGCATGGCAGGAGTTTAAAAAAAAGAAAAAAAAAACAAGAAATTTTAAGAATATATAAAAAAATTTTTAAAAAAAGTTCAAATGAGCCCCCCTTTTGCCCCATTCAAAATAAAACCGTAAAAAAATCAAACATATACATATTTGGTATCGTTGCTTTCCGAATCTCCTGATCTGTCAATAAAAAAGGATTTACCTGATCGCTAAACTATCAAAAGATCTTATCGGCACCAAAATGGTATAATCAAAAACATCAGCAAAAAATAAGCCCTCACCCAAACCGATATCACGAAAAATGGAGACGCTATGGGTATTGGAAAATGTCACAATTTTTTGTTTGCAAAGCTTGGAGTTTTTTTTCACCACTTAGATAAAAGAAAGAACCTATACATGTTTGGTGTCTATGAACTCGAAATGACCTGGAGAATCATAATGGTAGGTCAGTTTTAAAATTTAAGGAACATAGTAAAAAAGCAAAACAAAAAACTGTGGGATTGCAGTTTTTTTTTTTTACAATTTCACCGCACATGGAACCTTTTTCCTGTTTTCCCGTTCACGATATGTTAAAACCTATGGTGTCGTTAAAAAGTGCAACTCCCGCAAAAAATAAGCCCTCACATGGTTATATTGACAGAAAAATAAAAAAGTTATGGCTCTGGGAAGAAGGGGAGCAAAAAAACGAAGACGCAATAGCGAAAATATCTCCGGTCATGAAGGGGTTAAAGCAATCCCTAGTCCAGGGGTGGGAAACATCCGGCCTGTGGGCCGTATACGGCCCGCCATATCATCTTGTGCGGCCCGCAGCCACTTTCCCCATTTTTTGGCCTCGGGCCCTTTAAGAGGTGCACGCGGTATTGTGCCGCGCTTTTCCCATCAGTGCTCAGCAGGGCTGTATTTGCCATTTGCCACCCCCATCATACTCACCTCCTCCAGCCGTGCCTGCGCTGCAGCTTTGATGGTCCTGCTCTTCCTGTGTGAGTGCACGGTCACACGTGGTACCGCTCATTAAGATCATGAATCTGGATGTCACTCCTCTCTTATAGGCGTGGCGCCCATATTCATCACCTTAATGAGCGGTACCACGTGACCACGCGCTCACACAAACAGGAAGAAGCAGCAGGGAATGGAGTCGGACCAAGCCACAGGTGAGCCAAGGGGAGAGAGCGGCGGGGGGATGAGCGAATGGGCTGGGTGGAGAATGGGCACTGGGGGGGGATTGAGCGCCGGGGGGGAATGAGCGGAGCCTGCACTGGGGAAACCTGTGTACTGAGAAGATGGCTGCATTAGGGAGATGGGTGCACTGGGGAGATGGCTGCACTGGGGAAACGGCTGCGCTAGGGAGATGGGTGCACTGAGGAGATGGGTGCACTGGGGAGATGGGTGCACTGAGGAAATGGCTGCACGGAGGAGATGGCTGCACTGGGAGTTCGGCCCCCGAACGCTATTATAAAATTCCAAATGGCCCTTGGCAGAAAAAAGGTTCCCCACCCCTGCCCTAGTCCAACGATTCTTCTTGGATTCTGAACTTGGTGCTGGAGGCGTTAACCATCAGTTATATTAACTGTTGTAATGAGAATATAGCCTTTAGCCTGTCCTGCTATGTATACACATTTAATGCATACATATCATGAATGTTCTTATATTCCTTCTGTGTATTGCGCTCCTCAATTTTACATATTTTAAATGATATACCAATAAAATGTATACCTTTTTTTAAATAATTTTACCTTTTTCTTTGGTTTTCTCCCTATTGTGTCGTCATATGTATTTTTCGGTGAATATAATAATTATCTTTTTAAATAGCGCTAACATATTCCGCATCGCTTTACAGTTTGCACACATTATCATTTATTCATATCAAATAAGACAAATTTTCTTCTATTTGGATGTGTTTCTCTAGATTTGTAAGGCAGCAACATGGTCCGCTCCTTCAACCTTCTATCACAGCGGTAACTTCCATGCCTCCCCACCACCGCCCAACTCTCACCACTACCCTACTCGCCATGATCACCGTGCGGCGTCTCCTCGCTTCAGGTCGGGTTGCTAAGATTTGTTTCCTTCTGCACTCCTTTGCTCTGCTACTAAAGCATGGTGGTTCCATCTAGCCTTAGGGATGTGTGGCCAGTCAGTTCAGGTGTTTAACCCTGCTTTGTCCTGCAGAGATTTGGCTACCCATCCTATTCCATCAGGTTCTATGTAAGGCAGCTCCACCCTCCACCTCCTGCTCAAACCATGTTTCTTCTTTGGTTATTCTTGTGCATGTATCTTCCTGTATTCACCTTCCCGGTAACTACCCGGCCTTTTAACCTGTTCTGCCTGACCCAGTTACGTTTTCTGATACTGCCCTGAAGTTGGACCATGTGACTTCACCTTTGTATCGCCCTTCTGTACTGCATACCCATGCCTCTGACCCTTTCACCAGTTTTAGCAGTCCCGAGGACTGCCTTGTCCAACCTGTCCAATACCTGAAACCAGATCTAACTTCACCATCAGAGGCTCTAGTGAACAGCAGGTAGTCTCATACTCCATCCACCAGAGTAAGCCTCGCCTGTGGCGCAGAGGATCAACAACCATCCACGTTACAACTTCCATAAGCACTGTAAGCTTATCTGACCTCCTCTGCTGATCTATCCTTTGGGAGAAAAGTTTTACAAGTACTGGTCTCTCCCTGAGGTGGATTTGGTTTCTTTATAAACCTCTCGTGTTGTGCTGTCATTTTTCCAGGGCCCCTAACAGCACCCTTTTATTCCCCTCCCCTGTCACTGGTTTTCATGTAAACTAATAAAGATTTAGGTGTATAGTCTAGAGCAGGGATGGACAATTAATTTTCTCAAAGGGCCACATGAGAAACTGGCACTGCTGTCGCTGGCCGAACCAGTCGGTTGAACTTAATGGGGCGGTCCAAAATGAAAGATGAATTTCATACTAAATGTATATCAAATTAAGTGTCATAATCTAGTCTCCTTTTCTAAAAAATTTCAATAAAAAATTTGCTAGCATTCTTTCTCCATTCTTACTTCCTGTTTTGTTTTTTTCCAATGCTATTTTGTTTGAGAATCCCCAGTGCTTGCTGGGAAACTCAAATGAGCTGGCAACAGGGAGCTAAGGCTGCAACCTCTGCCCCCTTCTTTGAACTAAAGCATCATTGGTGACGCCCGTTTCAAGGGCTGGGCTAGTCCCTGTTCTGCTGATAATACGTTGGTTGTAAATTATTTTCCCGCATGCTCAGCTACAATTAGAATGACGATTTCTGAGAAAGTTCCAAATCGTATATCAGTCCCTTCAGGGCCTCTGGATGTGAATGTCTGCGGGATGGACGGGAACAGACAGAGGGCCGGATGTGTCCAGGCCTGGTCTAGAGGGTGTTATAGTTATTGTCTGGTGACGGTTTGTATATATAAATATCTTGGAGGTCCCCTCATTCTCTGCAACCCAACTGATGCGAGGAAGAAGTTCCGTCCTTTTATTCAGTAGGTTTCTGTTCTTGATGGTCGCTTCATCTCTCTTGTGTGGTGCTATCATGGGCTCTGGAAAATCACAATAATGGTAAGTAATTTAGTCTTTCTTGGTTCATTGGGAGGACATTGGGAAGGCATCGTGGCAGCCTGGGGGCAGGTCTTTTCTTGGTTTCTCTGGTCTAGAGCACCAAGATAAGATTTTGCTTACAGTACCGCCCTGAACCACTAGCATATCATTAGCTACAAACTTCTAACGCGGATTACTTAAGAACCTCAAGACTGATTTCTTCACCCCCTGGTATCATTTTAATCAGTATAACAGCACTAACCTGACAGTGTCTGTAGGTTACTGAGCAAAATCCTGCTGGCAGGTTCCCTTTAAATGGGTTGCCCTGTATAGAATAACAAAGTGGTTGACCCAAGTCTAGAATGACACTTGTTTTGAGTGAAGACACGCCCACTAGACAGGATCTGTCAGTAGTATGCTTAGAATATGCTTGACCACTGTTCACTGCACAGACACCATCTAATCCTCGCAGCGTGTACTTTGTGCCCTGCAAGGCGTCTGCAGTGACAGTGACTGCAGACTTGTCATTCTAGACAGGACAATCCTATTAAATTCCACACATAAAACAATGTGAGAGATGAGTAGTCAGAACTCTGGTGTCATGGTGCTGGAAGTGGGAGAAATTAACAGCAATTAAGTATTTGATTACATTCATTGTGCACATAATTACGATGGTTAAGAGTAAATGATAAAAAAAACCCTTCACTCCAAAGCCTGTTTTCACATTCCAGACCAGGACTTTTTTTCATTTCTGACCATTGTCATTTTATGTGGTAATAACTCTTGAACACTTATATGGGTTCCACTAATTCTGAGTTTGTTTTTTTTTTGTGACGTATTGTACTTCATGATAGTGGTAACATTTGTTCGATGTCTATTTGTAAAAAATAAAAAAAATCAATTTTCAAACTGTTAATTTTTAAATCCGAGGGATATGTCACATGAAATACTTAATAAATAACATTTACCACATGTCTACTTTACATATGCACAATTTTTTAAATCAAAGTATTTTTAAAAAGTTGAGTTAAAAGTTGACCAGCGATTTCTCATTTTTACAACGATTTACTATACAAAATAATGTTGTGATACTGTGTTAGCCAGAAAAATAGATGTAAATACTTATGTCCCCCCAAAAAATTGAGAAAAGTATCTAAGGCGTGATACCTTTGTTGGCTAACCAGAGAAATTATATTTGCAACTTTCAAGGCTCAGAATGCCCCTTCATCAGGCATTACTGAGAAGAGATGGCAACATTTTTACATGAATTATACAAGGACATGAGAGATGCTTGCTAGAGATAGGCCAAGGAAATCAAATTAAGGTTTTTGTTAAACATGTAGATGAGATGTAAGTGTTCTATTAGACATTTGAAGATCATCTTGTAGAGGTGTGAACTGGAAGTGTTCTGTCAGACATCAGGAGACTGTGGAGGTGTGAACTGTGTCCACGTAATGAGTCATGAATCCAGGTGTCAAACTGAGTGCTATTGTTAGAGATTGAAACATACGTATAAATTTGAACTCCAAAATTTTTTGTTCTCTGTCACTATTGAAATGACCTTTCAGTATTAGGACTTTTAGATCTGCCATACTGTGTCCAGTTCTAGAGAAGTGTATTCCTACTGGTTAGACATGCAATAAAAAATGAGCTGGACACACCTGTAGTAATACACTTCTCTAGACATGGACATGGTATGGCAGATCTAAAAGTCCTAATATTGAAAGGTCATTTTAATAGTGACAGAGAAAAATATGGGAGTTCAAATTATCAAAACAGCTAACATAGAAAAAAATAAAAAAAACTCATACTGGGATGATTTATCGAATCCTGCTTTGAGCAGGGGGTTGGACCAGATGGCCCAGGAGATCCCTTCCAACTCTACGATTCTATGGTTGCAAGCCAGACACTTGCCATCACACTTGCCTGTGTGACTGGTGTCCTATGCAAGCCGTGCATTTTTCTACTAGGCAGCCAACCCCTCCATGGTCTGGTAGGTGTGGGGTGGTTGTTTTTATCAGTGGTTTGCACCTGTGCTGCCCCTTGCCTTTACTAGTGGAGGCCTGCTGCATCCTGCTATATGTGCATTTGTCATCAGACAGGGTTTTGGGAAGGCCATATCTTGTGGTATGAGTTTTTTTTAAATTTTTTCTATGGTAGCTGTTTTGATAATAGTGTTAGGACTCGCCAATATGAGGAGCCATGTCGTGGCTTGCGGGCTTAATCTATTTTGGCCAAAATACTAACCAATACCTCATTTAATGTACGCATTGTATGCATTAATTTTTTGCACTTATCATATCAGTTTTTGCAGGATGTAGCCGGGCCTCTTTCTGTTGGCTTGGTCTATTGGGGCGTCTGTCACTGTGTGTTGCATATTATAGTGCTGGAGCAGCCCGCCTGATAATACTATGGGTGTCATTAATAGGATGCAAGCCAGACACTTTGCATCACATTTGCCTGTGTGACTGGCGTCCTATGCAAGCTTTATCTATGTGCATTTTTTCTACTAGGCAGCCAACCCCTCCATGGTCTGGATAGTGTAGGGTGATTGTTTTTATCAGTAGTTTGCACCTGTGCTTCCCCTTGCCTTTATTAGTGGAGGCCTGCTGCATCCTGGTATATGTGCATTTGTCATCAAACACATCAGGATAACCAAACCCACAAGAAGTGGATTGGAGTACTATAACTATAAAAAGTACTTTTCTACAGTACTCATGGCCATTGCGTATGCAGACTGTCGGTTTGCCGCGGTGGACATTGGGCATTTGGCTGGGGCAATGATTCCCAGGCTTTTAAAAACGTGAACATGGGCCATAGGTTGTATGGCAAGCATTTTAATTTCCCCCTGCCACGGGGAAAGCCGGGCCTCTTTCCCACGCCGAAGGTCCGCCACTGCCATTTGTTATGGTTGGGGATGAAGCCTTTAAAATGTGCCAAAACCTGCTGAAACCCTACTCCAGCCGGGACTTGGACCACACGAGAAAAATATTAAATTACAGACTCACAAGGGCACGAAGAACTGTAGAGTGTGCCTTTGGGATTCTTGTGTCCAGATGGCGCATTCTCGGCACAGCCATTATTCTTAAACTGTAAACAGTGGATGAGGTGGTGAAAGCATGTGTGGTTCTTCACAATTTTGTTATGGCTAAAGACCGCCCTAACTTTTAACTAGATGAACCAGCTGCCAACCCATTGCCTGATTTCTCTCAGCACCCTCTCAGATCGTCAGTTGAAGTTTGCCAAATGAGGGACCAATTTGCGGCATACTTTATCTCTGATGTAGGACATGTGGCATGGCAAGATGAAATGGTGTAAAATTGTTTTCTTTTGTGTATGTTAATAAAAAACCTGTTTTGATACCTGTTCCGAGTGCACTCTGTCTTTATACACTCCAATACAATAATCACTTGCCCAGGTGTCCAGTGCATTCAGGGTGCTGTTTTTTGTGCATCCTGACTGTACTAGGAGTCCTGACCAGGTGATTCTAGATAGAAAAGTCGTATGACCTAAATCTTCTCTCCAGTCTGTGTTCAATGAGGCAGACTGCAGCGACAGTGGTGATAATACAACTAATATTTATATCACCTGGCCTGATGTTACAAATAGTGATTTTGGGATGCACTAGCATCCTTCACTCTTTATGACACCTGACCATGTGAGCATAAATATTAGTTGTAGTTTCTGCACTGTCGCTTCAGTATGAACGCAGACTGGAGAGATGATAAAGGTTTATACAACTTCTACAATCTCCTGGCCTGGTCTAATGCTGAAGTGAGGATGTCCAAAAAAACACATCATGACTTCAGACTTTTATGACACCTGGGCAGGTGATTACACATATGAGTTAACCTCCAACATCTCTCCAGTGTGCGTGCAATAGATAATGCTGACTGAAGCGACACTGGAGATGATAACTCATAGGTATACTCACCAGGCCAGGTGTGCTAAATAATTATGATACCAGGCCAGGGTATTGTAGATACAGTATGACGTGTATTTTCTCCATCATCTCTTCAGTCTATTTGCCACAGACTGAATAGATGATGTGGTTATTTACAGGGTATATCTCGAATCCCCTGGCCTTTTGTCCCAAAGAGTGAAATGATGATGGTCAAAACACACCATCATCAATTCACTCTTTATGATACCTGGCAAGGTGAGAATAGATATGCCTTGCACTAGCCACCATCCTGTATTCAGTCTGACCAATATTAGCAGACTGAAGAGACTGGTGGTGAAAATACAAGTCATATATTTGTGTTTTTGACAACATATACATGTGTCAGTACTGGAGCTATGTGGTGGCAAAAACACAAAGTGTACGGCGCAGTGGGTGTAGGCGGCGAAAGACACAATAACCAAACAGTATTAGGGGAAAACAAAAGGACATTTATTTTAAAAAAAAATGCAAACAATTTACTGGGATTGACGTTTGGGGGAAGATGGTGGCAACTTGGGGGTGTGGAGGGATGAGGAATGGCTTACAGAAGAGGAAGCGGTTCTAGGGGAAAGTAGTGGGGAAGGGAGCTCAGGGATAGAACTGGAGGCAAGGAGCGGGTCAGACACAGTGTGAGGTGAGGGTGGAGGGAGTATAAGAGTTTTTCTCTTTTTGTGGGCACTTTTATGTTTACTGTGGCCCGTCTCTGTTGTGTCCTGCCTGGAGTATCTGGTGCTAGTGGACCTCCTGGAGCTGGGGGACCTCCTGGCAGGATCCTGTAGCTGCGGCATGCTGGTAGTGGTGGTGGAGGTCCTGTCAGGGTCCGTGGTTGCAAAAAATGTGTGGGTCCCCCAGCTGCTGCGGTGGTGGCAGGAGTGGTGGCAGTGGTGGTCCAGGCAGGAGTGGTGGTGGAGGACCAAGCAGCAGCAGCAGCAGCAGCGCTTGGCATGGTGGTGGCGAGGGAGTGTCCAGCTGCACTCGGTCTTGGGGTCGTGCAGTGGTGTCCAGCATGCCTTTGAATGCAGGTGGCCATTCAGTGTTATGCAGCAGAAGTTGGTACTGAGGTGGAGCGAGTCAGTGGTGGTACAGTAGGAAATGCCATCACTGGCTGCTGCACGTACTGACTCTGCTGCATACCCTGCATGTAAGCAGTGTTGCAGGCCTGCATCACATTCAGCTGGAGATCAGTAGTAAGGTGTTCCACCATGCCCCGTTCAGTTTGAGCAAAAAAATGGTGCGCTGATCTGTTGAAATTGGCTACCAGATGGTCAAGGCGACGGTCGACACCCTGGAAGTGTGTTTCCATTCGGGCAAAACCACTTTCCAGTCTGTCTGACAGCGCCTTGAGGCCATTCTGAAAGACCGAGCTCAAGTGAAGGAACTTGAGCATGACGGTCCTGTCCGAGGCCTTCTGCCACTGGCGGGAAGTACACGCAAAACCAGTGGCAGAGACCTGGGACAGGGTAACACCTGACATACCAGCTTCCTGGTCTCCAGCTGTCTGTGGTGCTGACCCGCAAGCTGCTTCTTTGCTGGGACGGGTCTGAGGCAGCTCGACGAAGGACCGCTCCAGGACAAGGTTGCTGGGTGCTGCTCCAGGAGCTGTGAAAAGAAAAGAAAAACATTAGTATCATGCATTTACAATAGTCAAAGCGCCAACTCCTGTGGAATAGAAAAACAGAGTAAAACACAATCCAATAGAACAACAAAATACTTAGGATCTGGTGGCAAGGACTGGTCTTACGAAGGCCAACACCCGATGATATCTATTTGGTTGAGGTCCTTGCCGCAGCACCACTGGGAACCCGGCTCTCTTGACAGAAATCACTGTTGAAGTGGTCCTTCATCAAGCGCCAACGGGTTTAGAATTTGTACATTGTGGAAAAAAAAATTAGAGAATGCACTGTAGGCCAGGATAACACAAATGTGTGTGATGCTAGAAACTTGCAGGAGTTACTAGCATCACACACAGTGTGTGATCCTGACCAAGGTCACTGCCGCATCACACGGCATTGAAATACTTACGAAATTCCTTGCAGACCCGTGGAGAGGCGTTGTCCCAGCCATGCATCAGCACTGAGGCCACCTCATTCCAGAGCCACCGGAGCCCCACGTTGTCCGAGTGCAGTGGATCACGGCTGTCCCACAACGGGACTCGCTCCTGGACCAAACTGATGAGGGCCTCATTGTCCAGGGCGAGTTCTTCATCCCGTTGTGAAGCCTAGAAAAGAAAGAAAAACATTAATCTTGTAAAGATTTGGAAATTAAAGAGATAGAAAACAAGACAGAAAAGAAGCAAGATTGAAGAGGAAAAACAGGCCAGAAAAAAGTCAGGGAAAAAAAAAAAAAAAAGTACGATCAGTCAGTCTATACTTACACGTCGTCTCCCCGCCTGCACTGGGACTGGCTGTTCCTGCTGTTCCTCCGCTGACGTGGACGATGAGGTCTGAAGAAGAAAAAAAATTAATTTGCCACATGTGTGGATGCGACAGCGATTACTTACCAATCAGTAGGGAAGGAAGGTACTCACTTCACTCTCCGCTTGTGCCAGTTCACCAGGGCCCAGTGTAAATTCCTCTCCAGAAGACATGCTGCAATAAAAAAAAACAACAGACAATACATTATAAATTGAGAAAAAAGGACAGGCAGACATTAGGTTTAATACTCACATTATTCAAGTTGATGCTTCTCTCTTGCAGGCTAGGCTGTAGGATGCTTCTCTCTTGCAGGCTGTAGAGTAGTGGACTGCCAGTGCCAACACCTTTTTTTATATACACTACCCCCCAAACAATATTTCTTTGTGTAGGGGGTGGTTTAAACCACTGTATAGACAAGTTAATTAAAAAAAATGCATGTGTTCGAAAACGCAGGCGTGCGCATGTCCATGCGCACGCTTGCGTTTCCATAGACTGTAATGTGTTGTTTTGACGCATTTCGTGTGCAAGCGAATGCATGCATTTTTTTTTAACTACTTTAGGCAGACCCAAAAATGCAACAAGTTGCGTCCGGCGCTTGTAGGCGCACACCTGGAAAAACGCATGCGCACAAAATCGCAGACGAACGTGCGCAAACGCAAGACCATGCGCACACCATGTTAAACATAGGTGCGCATGACGCATGCGATCGGATGCGCTTGATGCGCTGCGCAAAAAACGCTAATGTGAAACTAGCCTTACAGCAAAATTTTCAAAACTTTTTTTTAACGACCATATCACATTTAAAGTTACTTTTTAGGGGTTTACATGACAGAAAATAACCAAAAGTGACACAGTTCTAAAAACTGCACCCCTCAAGGTGCTCAAAACCACATTCAATAAGTTTATTAACCCTTTATGTGTTTCAAAGGATTTGATGCACTGTGGAAGGAAAAAATGAACATTGAACTTTTTTCACAAAAACTTTAATTGAGACCAATTTTTTTATTTTAAAAAGGATAACCAAAGTAAATGGACCCCAAAGATGATTGTACAATTTCTTCTGAGTACGCTTGAAAATTCATATGGGAAAAACACTGGGCGCATGGCAGAGCTCGAAAGGAAAGGAGCACCGTTTGACTTTTTGAATGCAAAGTTGGCTGGAATTGAAAGTGGACGCCATGTCGCGTTTGGAAAGTCCCTGATGTAGCTAAACAGTGGAAACCCCCCACAAGTGACACCATTTTGGAAACTAGACCCTTCGAATATCTTATCTAGATGTGTGGTGATTACATTGAACCCCCAGGTGCTTCATAGAAGTGTATAATGTAGACCCGTGAAAGTAAAAAAATCGCATCATCTTTTAGTCTGAATTTTTTTATTTTTCACAAACTTAACAGGAGAAAATGAATGCCAAAATGGTGTGCAATTTCGCCTGAGTGCGCCGATGCTTCATATGCGGTGAAAAACTACTGTTTGCGCACACGGCAGGGCTCAGAAGAGATTGAGTGACTGTTTGGAACCCATACTTTGATGGAATGGTCTGCACGTGCTATGTTACGCTTGGAGAGCCCCTGATGTGCTTATATATAGTGGAAATTCCCCACAAGTGACCTCCGTTTCGAAACTACACCCCTCAAGGAATTTGTATGGATGCATAATTTTATGGTAATGATTATAATGCTTTTGATTTTACTGGTATGTGAATGTAAAATGTGGTGATATGAGTAAGTTGTGCGGAGTACATCTAATATATAAAGCTCAATGTGGGTGTGTATGTATGTATGTCTGGGATTGGCATCCACAACGTCGCAGCTACAGCCACAAAATTTGGCAGTCACACGTCTGGACCCCGAGAGCATCATATCATAGGCTATGTTGTGAGGTAAAATTTTAACCCTGCGTGTTCCAATTCACCGAACAATTTTGCCCCTATCTACGTAATGGGGAAAAAGTGAAAGGAAAAGTGTTGGAGGCAAATTAACAGCTGCCAGATGTGAACAAAGGGGACTTAAAGAATGAGAGCGATGGCGCCAAACAGTATATACCATACAGTTGCTAAGGTGGGGCCCTGACATGGGATACTCACCAAACACGAGGATATGAACACACACACACACACAAAATGCGCCACACACTACCACGTGCATCAACACATATACCACCCTCACCAAACATTTCACCACACATACACCAACCTCGCCACATAAAAGTCGAAACACAAAAGTCGCCATTCAAAACTCGCCATGCTGTCCCAGAGCTGTTTAAAAGATGAAACATGAGCTGTGATTGGTTGCTATCAGCAACAGTTTTCTTTGTAGACAGTTGTGGTAACTGAGGCCTATTATTATTATCATTTCTATGGTGTTATTGTCCTTCTGTAAAGCTGGAAATAACACAATTTATTACCGTGCCAACACAGACCACCCTCTGACACAGACTGCAGGGGGAGCCCAGTATCACAGGATAGGATTAGATACACGGCTCAGCAGTCAGTATCACACAGGATAGGATTAGATACACAGCTCAGCAGTCAGCATCACACAGGAGAGGATTAGACACATGGCTCAGCAGGCAGTATCACATAGGATAGGATTAGACACATGGCTCAGCAGTCAGTATCACACAGGATAGGATTAGAAACATAGCTCAGCAGACAGTATCACACAATATAGGATTAGATACACAGCTCAGCAGTCAGTATCACACAGAATAATATTAGATACACAGTTCAGCACACAGTATCACACAGAATAGGATTAGATACACGGCTCAGCAGTCAGTATCACACAGGATAGGATTAGATACATGGCTCTGCAGTCATTATCACACAGGATAGGATTAGATACACGGCTCTGCAGTCAGTATCACACAGGATAAGATTAGATACACGGCTCAGCAGTCAGTATCACACAGGATAGAATTAGATACACGGCTCAGCAGTCATGATCACACAGTATAGGATTAGATACACGGTTTTTATGTGCAATATAATCATTATAATTTGTTATAACTAACCGCAGTTGGTTGTTATGCCCAAGCATCGCCGGGCTCTTCAACTAGTTAGATTATAAAAGTGTGTTGTGACAACAGGGTACGAACAACATTTATTAATTTATCTATGTGTGGTACACTTTGAAGCAATTCTTAATGCAAAGACCAGTTTTGTCAGTGCAGGTTTCAGAATGGTAAATTGTCTTTTTGGTGTCCCTTGTTTGAGCATACTCTGCACCTTTATTGTTACCTTCCTGTCTGCATTTGGTGAACCTCTCCTGGAAAATATTGATTTGGGACAATACAGGCACCATTAGATTCAGAAATACGGAGACCCTCACCTTCCTGAGTGCCAAACAGTAGGACCTTGATGACTACCTCCTGAAACTGAAGAAAGGTCCTGATATTGTCGTCAGATCAAAACAGCACAAAGAAATTGTACAGTACCATCTGTATGTAACTAATCTGTACAATGTGCATTTTTTTGTACTATGCTTTAGTTTTTCGCATGGCACTGTATGGTTTGAGGACTTTATCTGATAGATCTACACTCATCATGTACTTATTATAATCTGAGATACACTCTGGCTTTATCCTTTATGACTTACGTAGTGGTACCTTGGGCAGTGACATAGGAACTGGTGTCACAGTGTATGGTGATTAAGGTAAGGAAATCCCTCTTGTCCTTATACTTGACCACCAGCATGTCATCGCTGCATTGGGCTCTGCTTATGCCCTTTTTCAGCAGTTGCCCAATTAGCTGCTTAGGGAGGCCTCTTTGTTTTTTTTTCGTATGGTGCTACATGCAACAGTACCTCTCAGAGAGGGTCTTGAAGAGTGGGGATGCTGGTGTTAAAGTTATCTATGTAGCATAGATAACCCTTATCCAGCAGTGAGTGCAGCAAGTCCCACAGAATTTTCCCACTCACCCCCAGGACAGGGGGGCATTCATGGGGGTCAATCTGGGTGTCCTTCCTTTCGTAGATCCTAAATCTGTGGGTGTACCCTGAGGTACTTTCTCACAGCTTGTACAATTTCTTTCTGTACCTGATCAGCGTGCCGATCTGGCATCAGTCGAACATCCCTTAGGTGGATATTAGCTACTCACAAATGGCACCCTTACAAAAATCCAGCTGCTGCAGCATCTCAACGAGGATGACCCAGATCGGCATGCTGAATTTGCAGAATGGGCAAAACAAAAATTGGTACAGGACCCTCAGTTTACACAGAACATTATGTTCAGGGATGAGGCAAACTTTTTAGGGTGGGCCATTTATATGGATACACCTAAATAAAATGGGAATGGTGACAGTTTTCTTGCATTGAATTCTGCTGCAATGACCCGGGTACTGCGTTCACCAGACATCAACACAATTTCTATCCGCTTCTCACGTATTAACCTCTGCGACATGTCAATGGCTGTAAACAAAGAGAAACTTGTAAATAACTCATGAAAGAATAAAGTTACATTAAAACCAAGCACACCATTGTTTTTGTTGTGAAATTCTCAATACGTTTCATGTGTCACATGACCGTATTCCCATTTGAAAAAAATAAAGTTGGATCCGAAATGGCCGACTTCAAAATGGCCGCCATGGTCACCACCCATCTTGAAAAGTTGCTCCCTCCCATATACTAATGTGCCACAAACAGGAAGTTGAAATCACCAACTATTCCCATTTTATTTCTGTGTATCCATATACATGGCCCACCCTGTAATTTGCTTTATGGGATCGCAGCTCCCACAGCGCAGTATACGTACAGCGCATGTCGGCAAAGGGTTAAGATAAAGTGGTATTCCCATTTCAACCATTCAAGATGAAAATAACTTTCTACATGTTGCTGTCAAAGGTGGTCATGTGTAGACTATTCTCTTTCCATTTTCTATTTCTCTTTTTTTTTTTTTCTTTTTTTTTTTTTTTCGTATATGTACCTACCTACTGTCAATGTAATGTCTTTATGCACCTGTATCTGTACTTGTTCCTGCCTTGCTGCTATAATGCTCTGAATTTCCCCATGGTGGGATGATTAAAGGATTATATTATCTTATCTGATTATCTTATAACTGCTATAAAATGTATGAGTTATGTAAACGTCACAGCAAACTATGCCTTTTTGAAACTCTGGAGATAGAAAAACAGTATAGTTCAGTGTTAAGCTATGTGCCCACGTAGCATTTTAAAACGCACAATGAAAACCGGACTCCTTCCCAGAAATCTCGTGGTTTTTTTCCGTGCGATTTCACCGCGATTCTTTTCGCGATTTTGCCGTGATTTTCTCAAGCACTTTCCAAGCGATTTGAAGCATCGCTTGGAAAGTGATTGACAGGTTGGTCACACTCGTCAAACATAGTGTTTGACAAGTGTGACCAGCTTTTTACTATTGAGGCCACCTATGCGGCATCAATAGTAAAAGATAAAATGTTAAAAATGATAAATAAAAAATTGGGGTATATTTACCTTCCGACGTCCCATGCTGCATTCCCGGGCCTCAGCCTTCCCAGCGATGCCTTGAGAAACCTGTGATGACGTTGGTCTCGCGTTACTATAGCGATCTCGCGAGACCACGTCATCACAGGACCTTGCCGCAAGGCATTACTGGGAACGCTGAGGCCCGGGAATGCAGCGCGGGACGTCGGAAGGTAAATATACCCCGGTTTTTTATTCTTTTTTTTTTTTACAGGGGTATGGTACCCAGGGCCTGGAGGACAGTCTCCTCTCCTCCACACCGTGGGTGCCAACCACACATGAGACGCTTAACTTCCCGCATGGTGGGCAAAGCCACATGCGGGAAGTAAGCGATTCTCATGCATTCCTATGGGTGCGGAATCGCGGCAATTCTTTGCGATTCCGCACAAAAGAATGATCATGCTGCGATTTTTTTCCGCGATGCGATTCCGCCGCGGAAAAAAGCGCAGCATTAGCACAGCATGTGCGTAATGCCATAGGAATGCATGGGGTGCGTCATGTACAAGATTTTTAAATGTTTAAGCAGCGTTTTCGCGCCAAAAATCGCGGCAAAAACGCTTAAAAATCGCATTGTGGGCACACAGCCTTATGCTGATTTCCATAACATGTACATTTGTTTTGAAAACCTTGCAGCACAAACCCGCACAGCATTTTCCATGCTGGTCTGACAGTCATTTCTTCCTATCTCAGTTGCAAGTGGCGGATACTTTAAATGGTTAATTCCTTTTTATTTTTATTTTTTTCCAGCCACCTCGTTGAATAATGGCGAGTGTCTAGGTGGAGCCACACTTAGTCTGCTGCATGATAAAACATTTGGTTACACAGGAGATATCCAGGCACAAGAAATATGTCTTTATTTGACAAAGGCAGCCAGTGCACCGTATTTTGTGATACTGGAGAAGTGGATTTACAGAGGAATCATCAATGATCCATACAGGTACAAATTTTGTAACAAAGGTTTTTGTTAGCATTTTTACAATTGCTGTAAAGTTACCTCATTACAATAGTTAATGGGAAATTGTCATGACTAATAGAATGACGCCTCTATTGTTCTCTTGATAAGAGCAACTAAACACGGGACATGAAAAAGACTAGGGACACATAAAAAAATGGAGAAAAAAGTATAGAATGAACAAAAAAAAACACCTTTTTGTATTTATCTCACCATTTTTGTGGAATGGAAAAATTAATTAATACGGTTCTGGTGCTTAGGAAAGTTGGGTGACAACCAATGCTGTACATTATAGGAGTGTAGTTTCCATATGGATTTGCATACGCAAAAATGATGTTCACCTTCTCTAAAACCTCAAACAATATGTAAGGTCCTGGATTGATAAATGATAAAAAATAAAGCGAATCTGTCACTAGGATAAACCCTTGGAAGCTGTCTTTATGGGCATGCAGGTAATAGGAAGCTGAATTAAACGATGCCTTGATATATGTGATCTGATGTCTTATTCCAGAGAATTTCACTTTTTTTAAATGTAGATGAACTGTTAAGATCTATGGGCCGGTCATAGATCTCCCCCCCCCCCCGAGTGCAGAGCTTATTTTAAGTGAAAGGCGACATTAGCTAGCAGGCTATGTCTGCTACAGTGACACCATTAGCCAATAATGGGACAGTAGTAGTCCAATCATCCGGCTAATGTGTTGAAGAGTTAAAAAAAAAAACACACATAAAGTACATATACTCAGTATATAAAGCTAATCCACAACGCCCTCGATCACCTGGAAAAAAATAAAATAATAAACAAGCAATATACTCCCTGTTCCGACGTAATCCATTTAATAACTATTGTCTCACGATGATCTCACATGGAGAGCTGTGACATCAGCGATGCGACCGCTCTCCAGGGGCTCCTGTGTCCAGTGACGGAGATAATCCTCCGCACTGTATCACTCCGCCACTGACAGGTCACCTGAGTTCATCCTGTCACTTACAGCACCGCTGCATGAGAAAATTCTCACACAGCAGTGGTGCCGTAAAGTGAGAGCCTCAACTCAGATTATACACTGTGGGAGGGTTATCGCTGGTCAGTGTGTTATCGGAGGCCCTGTAGAGCGGTCACATCTGCTGATGCGTCTGCTCTATAGGGGAGATCGTCGCAAGACACTCATTATTAAAGGGATTACGTTGGACCAAGGAGTATACTATGATTTTTTGTTTTTTACAGGAGATAGATGGCTTCGGGGAATTAGGCGTACAATAAAAGATGTAAGGTTTCTCCTTGTGGAGAGTGACATGCCAGCTCTGGCTTGTCAAGGTAAGGAGGCTTATTCGCCGTGCAGTGCTCCTCTGGGAAAATAATATGCAAATTGCCTCTTAAGAAAGAAATAGGACTTTTACTCTACAGCGCCACCTATTGGTAGTAGCAAACCTACAAGTCACAATCAACCCTTTAACGAGTCTTGTAATATGACTTAGGATAAAAGTCATGTTTTGGCTTTTATCCTAAGTCATATTACAAGACTCGTTAAAGGGTTGATTGTGACTTGTAGGATCGCTACTACCAATAGGTGGCACTGTAGAGTAAAGTCCTCTCTCTTTCTGAAGAGGCAATTTGCACAATAAAAGATGGAAATCTGTGTGGTGTTTTATTTAATTAAAATACTTTTTTCTGGCTTTCTTTTTTAAACCCCTTAATAACTATAGGATTCATAATGGATAGGCGTCTTAATGATGCCTCTCCATTACTAACCGGGCTTGATGTCACCTTACACTACAAAGGTAACATTAACCCCTTGATACCCTTATTACCCCATATGCCACCGCTACACGCCAGTGGGAAGAGAGAGGCTAAGTGTCGGAATTGGTGCATCTTAGAGATGCGCCATTTCTGGGGTGGCTGAGAGCTGGTGTTTGTAGCCGGGGGGGGGTCAATATCCATGGCCCCTTCCTAGGCTATGAATATCATCCTGCAGCTGTCTGCATATCGTTTTTGGCTATTAATTATAGGGGGAACCCATAGTGTGGGAAGATTCATGGGCATTAACCCCTTCCCAGGCTATAAACGTCGGCCCCCAGTCGCTGGCTTTCCCTTTCTAGCGCAGAAAATTGTGCCAGTTTGTTTTTTTATTTTTTTTTTTTAAATTAAACAGATATTGCATTAAGTTGGGGTCACACTTGCGAGAAACTCACACGAGTCTCCACTCGGGACCGAAGTGTGCGGCTGCATGTATTTCTATGCAGCTGAACGCTCTGGTTCGAATGCCGGCCTAATGCAGATTTTTTTCTATCTATCTATATCTATATAGATAGATAGATTTATCTATAGATGGAAAGATAGGTGGATAGATAGATATCTCTATAGATATCTATCTATCCATAGATAGATGTATCAGCCTTTATCAGTGGAGGTCTGCTGCATCCAGCTAGTGCATTAGTCAGGGTTTTGGTGAGTTAACCTTGTAAATGTGTTTTGTTTTTTTTTGTTGAATTTTTGGGAATTTTTTCCTTATGTGCGCTGTTCAGATTTAGTGTTAGGGACTCATAAAATCAGGGGACCCTTGACGTTGGGTTGTGAGCTAATCTACTTTGGCCAAAATAGTAACTAATACCCCATATCTTTTTATCTTTTTGCACTTTTTATCATTTTTGCAGGATGCAGCTAGACCTCTTCATGTTGGCTTGTTTTTTTCTGTGTGATGCATATATACAGTGCTGAGCAGCCCACCTGCTAATACTATGGGCGTCATTAATAGGCTGTTTCGACACTTTGCACCACATTTGTCTGTGTGACTGAAGTCTTATGCAAGCCCTATTTGTGTGCATTTTTTTCCACTAGGCAGCCAGACCATATTGGGTTACTGGCTGTTCTCATCGGTGGTTTGCACCTGTGCTGCCCCAGCCTTTATCAATGGAGGTCTGCTGCATCCTGCTAGTGCATTAGTCAGGGTTTTGGTGAGTTAACCTTTCAAATGTGTTTTTTTTTTTTTTTAATTTTTGGGAATTTTTTCCTTATGTGCGCTGTTCACGATCATGTTTTTCCCCTGGATAGTGTGGATAACTTAGTGAAATCTGTAAGAAGCACTATGGGATGTGAGGAGACAAAGGGCGCTCAAACACGCAAGATATAATGTTTGCGAGTTTGGCAGAGAGAAAAAGGAGAGCTTTTCCGGTAATTCCTGCAATTAAGGCCCTGATTAAAAGGGAATGGGAGAAGCAAGACCAGAGAAGTTTCCTCCCATCGGCTTCAAAAAGGAAATACCCCTTTAGTGACGAAGAGCTGCTAAAATGGACTAAAATCCCTAAGGTGGACACAGCTGTTGCATCTACCTCTAAACAATCTAATCTTCCAGTAGAAGATGCAGGCCTACTTTCTGATCCACTAGATCGTAAAGCAGAATCATCATTAAAAAGGTCATGGGAGCCAACTACGGGCATTTTGAAATCAGCAGTGGCCAGTACATGCACCGCCAGATCAATGCTCGTATGGATTAACCAATTGGATCAACAGATTGAGCAGAAAGTTTCTAGGGAAAAGCTGCAGGCTGCTATTCCTTTAATTAGAGGGGCAGCAGCCTTCACGGCCGATGTATCAGCGCACTCACTACGGCTAGCAGCAAGGTTTGCAGGTCTTGTGAATAATGCCAGGCGGGCATTATGGATGAAAAGTTGGAAAGGGGACACACAGTCGAAATCTAAAATCTGCGCTATCCCATGTAAGGGTGAGATTCTCTTTGGGAAAACCCTAGACGACATACTCACCAAAGCAAAAGAAAGGAAAACTGCTTTTGTAGTGTCGGTGGTGGGGTGCCGAGCTGGGGGGGGGTGGTCCTACTTTTGTACCGCGCAGAGATGATAACAGAGACACGATGAGGCAGATTCTGGGTGCAACAGGTCCAAGTTTATTTCTTTACTTGCCGTCCGCCTGACGGCCTCCGCAGCACACCGCACGTTTCTTCACTTATCGGCCCTCCGTTTCCAGAGCCGTTTACACACCGTACTTTTACAATAGGGACGTACATATGCGTACTGTCCCTCCTTCACTTGTTCGACGCTCCTGACAGGAGCTTTCACTGGACAGTCGTCGTGTCAAATACGGTATATGGCACTCACTGCCTCGTCTCTTCTGCGGTATCTTTCTGTCAGGACCACCCCCTGACGTTTCCTCTCCTCAGTCCCCTTGGTCGGATTCTCCTCAGGGCACACAGACTGGCGAAGTCCTCCTGTCACCTGGGCTCCCCCTGGGGACTGGAACTTTCTGGAACCCTCCCTCAGTATTTATAACTTCCCCGGTTCCTTGAAACTGTCACTAACTGTCACCACGCCCCCCATGACCAATGGTTTCTAAAGCCCTAAGCTGCTGTAAAGTCCTTTGCTCACACTCCACCCTGCCATCTAATGGTCATCCCAAGGTACTGCACGTCCACTACACTTTTCTAGTTGTTTCCCCACTGTAATCACTGTCTCCTACCTACACTGTGCAAACCTATCTTTCTTCACTCTGACTAGTCCGTCCGTCCGTCCGTCAGGTCACCTTCCCTACACTCTCCCTTCCTTTGTCCATTGTCGTCCTCGACAATCATCATCCCTGCCTTCGTCGTTCTGAATCTACACCTACATTCTGTTGTCGGACCAGAAGTTGAGCCAAGCCCACTATCTGCGGGGGCCGAACTATACTGGGAGCACTATGCTCTGAGCAGCCTACTGCTACTCACCGGCGCGCACGCCACATGACAACGTCTTTCCAATTGGGCAAGGTACACCCGTATTCTCTCTATGGCGTGTATCTTTCCCCTACTGTTACCTTTCACTATCCGGTACGCCATGATCGAGGCCACTCACCTACCAGATCATTGCCGGCGCCCGCTTTTCCTTCTTCAGGGGTGTCCGTGGTGTTGGGGACCTGACCTAGGACGGCTGTCTTTCTCACGTCTTCCCATTCATTTTCCTTCTTTCAATTACATGTCATGGTCGGCGTCCCGGTCTCCCAGACCTCAACTCTTAGATCCCTACCGGATCTCACACTTTCCGTTGGTCCCGCAGACCTTCCCTTACCCGGACCTGTTGCATTTTACTTTGGCATATTATACAATAAACAACTTTATAATAGCACAAGTACCCCATTTTTTTATAATTTTTTTTTCATTTTTCTTTTGCTTTAAAACTCAACGTTTAACAATAAACATCGCCAGCACTCCTTTTCCCTCCCCCTTCCTTGGACATGGACACTCCCTCTTGTCTTCGTATCCCCGTTCTGTCAAGTTTCCAAATCAGTAAGTAACATCCTGTAAGAGGAACATTCTAAAAAAAACAGCCTAATCACATAAAACATTTTTTCTTTAAAACTAGACTCTGACAGTCCAGGCCATCTCCTGATGGCCGGTAGCAAGGGGCCCACAGCCGTGGAACTCCTGGGGTGAAGGGAGTGTCCAATACAGTCCTCTTTACGGGGGTTCGCGTTCCTCGGGTACTGCCAGTACCGCCACCGCATAATACCCGTGGGGGCAGTATTCCTTATAATAAGAGACATAGTCCCCTATTTCCAGGGCACGGCCGTGGCGTATGGAGGCTACGTTCACGTATACCTTCTGGCCAGTCTGATCACGTATGAAGCCATACCCCCGGGCCACATTAGTGTACACCAGCCGCCCCCGGGATCTTTCCACCTCCATGCCAGCCTCCCCTTTTGAATGAAGCAGGCTCCATACCTCCTTCTCTCGAACCTTCTTTTGTTTTACCACCTCCGCAACCCAAACGGAGGGTACCGCGCCAGTCCCAGAGTCCGGTGGGCGGGACCTTGCCGAGAAAGGGCGTGGGGTAGAGGCGGCCGATGATATCCGTGGCCCAGCAGCCGCTGGGACCGGGTAGCGGATGGGAGCAGCCGTGACTCCGGAGGGCTGGTCCACAGGGCCCGATAAACAAACCCCAGTCGGTTCCAATACTGGCTTCACCGCGGCCACAGGGTAGGCCGCATCCACAACTCCCAGCAAAGCCGGAGTAACGGCCGGTTCGGGTGATGAGACTGACACCGGCCGAGGGAGCGCAACCGCTCCTTCTGTAAATAAGCTCCGCCCTGGTGACTCCGTGCGGGGAGATTCAGGAACGGAAGCTAGGGCCTTGCTCAATTCAACGTATAGCATAGGGCCCTCCGCAGCCGGGCCTTCCGGTACACTGGAGACTGCGTGTTGTGGCAAAATGATAGGGGCCACTTGTGAAGCCGCCGGCAGGGCCGGGGGAACTCTCACCTTCCCCGGCGCCACGGCCTCCGTCACACCACCGCACGGCTCATCCCGCAGCCTCCGCTCTCCAACTCGCTGCACAGCGGGCCCAGCCTCCAGGCTCAGGGGCTCCGCAGGGAGACTCTCCGCCGGTATCAATGGCGGCCGCTCCTTCTGGTTCCGCAGGGGCTCCGCACAGATTTCTCTTCTTGCCCATGGACCCGAAGATGATGTCTTGTGTCTCAGATCATTCTCCTGCCGCCACTGCCATTCTAGGCGGCCAATACCCCGACTTCCGCAGCGTCTCATACCGTCCGGTGGGCAGCAATCGAATGGCGCCAAACAGTCGCTCCCAGGCTTTTCTTCGGCGTCACTCCCTCTGTGGGGTGGGGCGTTGGCAGGCCTCTCCACCCACCTGTCAGGGTCCAATTTTTGGAAACGTCGGCCTACGGGCACATACTGCTGTCCACGGGGGAACGTTGGAGGGGGTCCCAGTCCATTCTGAACTACTGCGAACACCCGGACCTCGCCTCTGCGTTGAAGGAGCGCTGCCATACTGCACTGTCTCTGGTACCGCCCCGGATCCTCTACTGGCCACACAGATTCATCACTGCGCTCCTCATTTGTAATCCACTGGTAAGCCAATTGCAATCCACCGGTAATTGTAATCGAAACTGAGTAGACTGAGTCCTTTTCCATTCTTTGAGGCAGGTCTGCTGCAGAAGATGATGTATTAGCGGCGGTGATCCTGCCGACTACGCCAAATGTAGCGTCGGTGGTGGGGTGCCGAGCTGGGGGGGGGTGGTCCTACTTTTGTACCGCGCAGAGATGATAACAGAGACACGATGAGGCAGATTCTGGGTGCAACAGGTCCAAGTTTATTTCTTTACTTGCCGTCCGCCTGACGGCCTCCGCAGCACACCGCACGTTTCTTCACTTATCGGCCCTCCGTTTCCAGAGCCGTTTACACACCTTACTTTTACAATAGGGACGTACATATGCGTACTGTCCCTCCTTCACTTGTTCGACGCTCCTGACAGGAGCTTTCACTGGTCAGTCGTCGTGTCAAATACGGTATATGGCACTCACTGCCTCGTCTCTTCTGCGGTATCTTTCTGTCAGGACCACCCCCTGACGTTTCCTCTCCTCAGTCCCCTTGGTCGGATTCTCCTCAGGGCACACAGACTGGCGAAGTCCTCCTGTCACCTGGGCTCCCCCTGGGGACTGGAACTTTCTGGAACCCTCCCTCAGTATTTATAACTTCCCCGGTTCCTTGAAACTGTCACTAACTGTCACCACGCCCCCCATGACCAACGGTTTCTAAAGCCCTAAGCTGCTGTAAAGTCCTTTGCTCACACTCCACCCTGCCATCTAATGGTCATCCCAAGGTACTGCACGTCCACTACACTTTTCTAGTTGTTTCCCCACTGTAATCACTGTCTCCTACCTACACTGTGCAAACCTATCTTTCTTCACTCTGACTAGTCCGTCCGTCCGTCCGTCAGGTCACCTTCCCTACACTTTCCCTGACTCCTCTATCCCTTTCTACAAGAGAGATTTAAAAGGTGGCCATTTGGTAAGAGGAAACAAACGGAAATGTCAACGAGATGGGCCACAAAGGAAGAAAAGCAAAGGAGTACCATGTTTAGAGGTTCTGGATTCCGAAAAGAAAATAAATCCTGAACAATCATTCCCCCCAGTAGGTGGTAGACTGAATTTTTTTCCCCAAAATAGGAAGGAATAACAATCTAGCTCATGGATCTTAAATATAATCAAGGAAGGAATAAAATTAGAATTCCTTCATATTCCCCACGACTCATTTTTTGTAACATCTCTTAACTCGCCAATACAACAAAAGCCCTTGAGACGAAAATTCGGAGCCTATTATCCAAGAGGGTCTTAGTTAAAGTCCCAGAGGGGCGAGAAGGTAGAGGATTCTACCCTCCTTTATTTCTAGTTCCCAAGCACGATGGTT
This sequence comes from Dendrobates tinctorius, assembly GCF_039654945.1. Classification (NCBI taxonomy): domain Eukaryota; kingdom Metazoa; phylum Chordata; class Amphibia; order Anura; family Dendrobatidae; genus Dendrobates; species Dendrobates tinctorius. Next base: position 5,529,930 of record NW_027361705.1, read on the forward strand.
CATTTAGAACAATCATAAATCTGAAAAAGCTTAATACGTTTATTCAAAACTATAAATTTAAAATGGAATCAGTCAGGTCCACCATTAGGCTCCTCTTCCCAAACTGCATGATGGCGGGCATTGACCTAAAAGATGCATATTATCATCTTCCTATCCATGACAGTTACCAAAGATACTTCAGGGTCGCAGTGGCATTCGAAGGCGAGATCCGTCACTTCCAGTATACGGCCATGCCTTTTTGTCTCTACAGCACCGAGAATCTTCACCAAAGTGATGTGGGAGGTGATGGCCTATCTTCGTCAAAAAGACACCTTAATTGCGCCTTACCTTGAAGACTTCTTAGTTATCGGGAACTCGACTGCCCATTGTGCTAGACGTTTGGCTGACACTGTCTCATCTTTACATGATCTAGGCTGGATCATCAACTTCCAGAAGTCCAGACTTATCCCACTTTACCTCCAGACGTTTTTAGGGTTCCATTTAGACTCCACGACCCAAAGGTGTCTACTTCCTCAGGTAAAGATATTGCTCATTAAAAACAAGGTAAGAGCAGCAATGGACAAACCACGCATGTCTCTGAGAGAAGCAATGTCACTGTTGGGATCCCTTATCTCTTTGACCCCGGTAGTTCAGTGGGCCCAATATCATATGCGCACACTGCAACATCACATTCTCCGAGAGGAAAGACGGCTTTGCGTTTACCTCGAGAAGAAGAGGTAACCATTTGGCCGGGGTGTTCCATGGGTAATATCACCATCCCATACTTTAACCACCAGCGCTAGCCCCCACAGATGGGGAGCCCATATGGAGAATAGCTTCTGTTAGGGGAGGTGGAATAAATAGGAACTTCAATATTCATCTAACCTAAAAGATCTAAGTGCAGTAAATTATGCATTACATCATTTTTTTCCACAGCTTCGCGGAAAACATGTCAGAATTTTATCGGACAACACCACTACAGTGGCATATTTAAATTGACAGGGAGGTACTCGATCAGAGACTCTGATGTCTTCTGCAGCAAAAATCTTAACCCTGGCCAAAAAGTATTTGTTGTCCCTTTCTGCCCTCCACATCAAGGGAGAAAACAATCAAGAAGTGAACTTCTTAAGTCGATATACACTACAGCAGGGGGAGTGATGCCTAAATCATTGCATCTTCAAAGACTTAGTATCTCTATGGGGGCAGCCTCAAATAGACGTCTTCGCCACGAAGAACAAACAAGTACAGAAATTTGCCTCCCTATCCTTGGTGGATCATCCAGACATACTGGATGCCCTTCAGTTTTCGTGGCAATTCAACCTGGCATATGCCTTCCCTCCGATAATTCTACTACCACAAGTCATTCGGAAAATCAGAGAGGACAGGGCGAGGATAATATTAATAGCACTATTTTGGCCCAAGATACTGTGGTTCTCGTGGCTACAAACCATGTCTATATCAGACTCCTGGGTCCTCCCTTCAATCCCCAACCTACTCTTCCAAGGCCCTTTTTTCCACCCTCAAGTGGAGAGCCTACACGTGACGGCTTGGAATTTGAGAGGCAGCTACTAATATCAAGGGGATTCTCGGAAAGTCTAATTGGTACGCTTACACCAAAATATGGAAAAAATTCCTGCAGTTCCATACAACTTCTAATACTACAGAAGTTCCGATAGTGCCTATCTTGGAATTTCTACAAATAGGGAAAGAACTGGGTCTATCAGTGAATACATTAATGGTCCACGTATCTGCACTAGGGGCCCTCTATGGCCATAATATAGCAGGAAATAAATGGGTGTCCCGATTTTTCACGGCTTGTGAACGGATTACTACTGTTCACATACCCAGGGTCCCTCCTTGGGACTTAAATCTGGTCCTAGACGCCCTAACGAAACCCCCCTTTGAGCCAATAGATCCACTATCTCCAAAATACTTGTCACTCAAAACAGCCTTTTTAGTAGCACTAAAATCTGCTAGGAGAGGTAGTGACATTCAAGCCCTATCCATAAATCCACCTTTCTTACTGATATTTCATTATAGGTTGGTTTTCAAACCAGACCCCTCGTACCTTCCTAAGGTATCAGAAATATTCCATAGATCACAAAAGATACTTCTCCCCACTTTCTTTAGGGATCCCTCCACTCCTGAATAACAGAAATTTCACACCCTGGATGTTGGGAGAATAGTATTAAAATACATAGAAAGGTCTAGGATTTGGAGGCAGTGTAGAGCTCTGTTCATATCCTTTCAGGACTGCAAGAAGGGGTATGGATTCACGAAGAGCACCTTATCCCGATGGATCAGGGACGCCATCCGATTAGCTTACTCCGCAAGAAATGAAAATCCTCCGGAGGGCATCAGAGCACATTCTACTAGAGCAATGGCATCCTCCTGGGCCGAGAGGGAGACGTTCCAATTGAAGCCATATGTAAGGCGGCAACCTGGTCAGCTCCTTCTACCTTCTATAATCACTATAGGCTTGACCTCTCGTCATCTTCTGACCTAGACTTTGGCAGGACTGTCCTTGGCAAGGTGATCCCCCCCAGGTGATGGTCTCTGGTAATCTCTCCAGTGGATGCTGTCGTGGCGAAGGGTAAAAAGCCGGATTACTTACCGGTAATTCCCTTTTAGTGAGTCCACGACAGCACCCGCTCACTTCCCTCCCTGAAATTAAATATAGAATGTACTAATAGAGTGCGTTCCTTAAATATAGAGTAAATAAGTTTAAACATGAAATGGTAGCATTTTGCTTAATCTGGCGGTCCTCCTGGTACTCTGAAATCCATCTGAGGAGGAGAGGCGGACCGCCCCCTTTTATTTTTTGTAGGTTTCCTTTTCCTATGGGGTGGATCCCTCTCTCCAGTGGGTGCTGTGGACTCGCTAAAAGGGCATTACCGGTAAGTAATCCGGCTTATTCTGGTTGTAGTGGACTATGCCACCCATTACACAGAGGCGATACCACTTCGTCACTCCTCGGCTAAACTTATCCCCTGTGAGCTGTTTGCAATGTTCTGTCTCCTTGGGCTGCCAAAGGAGATCCTTAGAGATCAGGGGACTCCTTTTATGTCCAAGGTGACAAGGAAGCTATGTAAGCTGCTCTGGATTAAACAGCTGCACCCGTCAGTGTTCCACCCACAGACCGACAGGTTGGTGGAGAGATTTAATAAGACTCTTAAATTTGTGCTGAAGAAAATGGTCTCTAAAAACGGGAGGGATTGGGGCATGTTACTGCCCTATTTGATGTTTGCTGTCTGTGATGTACCACAGGCTTCTCTCCCTTTGAGCCATTGTACGGCAGGCATCCTAGGTGGTTTCTGAACGTAGCCAAGGAGATGTGGGAACAGGAACCAACTCTGCATCGGTGTGTAATCAAGCTCCTTGAAAATATATAGGACCAGATTGCGGCAGTCATGCCCATAGTAAAATAGCATGTAATAGATACCCAGGCAGCTTAGAGCCGCACGTATAATAAAAGCACCACAGTCAAGTCCTTTAACCCCTTCATGACCAGAGGTATTTTCAGTTTTGCATTTTCGCTTTTTGCTCCCCTTCTCAGTGCCATAAATTTTATTTTTCTGTCAATATCGCTATGTGAGGGCTTGTTTTTTTGCGGGAAAAGTTGTACTTTTGAATGACACCATTGATTTTAACATATCGTGTACTGGAAAACGTGAAAAAAAATTCCAAGTGCGGTGAAATAGCAAAAAAGTGCAATCCCGCAGTTGTTTTTTGTTTTGCTTTTTTACTATGTTCACTAAATGCTAAAACTGATATCCATTATGATTCACTAGGTTATTACAAGTTCATAGACCCCAAACATGTCTATGTTCTTTTTTATCTAAATGGTGAAAAAAAATTACAAACTTTGTTTAACCCCTTAATGGCAACCAATACGTCATCTTACTGACCTGAGATATAAGAGAATATCATCCTCAAACAGGTGACAATCCAGCAGCTGTCGGCTGTACACTATAGCTGACAACTTGCTGTTTCACAGTCGAGCAGTGCACCGTCCATATCTGTTTAACCCCAGAGTGCTGCTGTCAAAAGTGACTACATCAAATAAATGGTTAATAATTTGTGGGGGCTTCCACTTAAATCTAATTGACACACTGGGATCATAATTGTGATGTCCTGATGTTTGCCATAACAGTTCATGGCCAAATGGCGTCCTTAGAGTCTCCGGCTATAGCGGTCAGGTCAGAAGTTAGCGACATTTAGATGGTAAGCAAACACTTTATCATTCCTGCTATACCACTTTGCATTAATTCCTGAAAATCACCTGAAAGGTTAATAAACTATCTGACAGCAGTTTTCAATATGTCAGGGGGTGCTGTTTGTAAAATGGTATCACGTTTGGGGTTTTCCGATATATAGCACCCCCAAAGTCACTTCAAACCTGGATAGGTCCCTCAAAAAAATAACAAAACTTATCAACCTATATTTTTACCATTATCATAAATTATGATGTGCCACTTAAAAACAATCTCAAAATCATTGGGATTTGTTGATGCTTTCCAGAGTCATCACCTCATAAAGTGACATTGGTCAGAATTAAAAAATTTGCCCCGTCACTAAGGGGTTAAATAAAAAAAATTGTGCCATTTTCCGATACCCGTAGGGTCTCGATTTTTCGTGATCTCGTGTTGGGTGAGGGCTTATTTTTTGCACAACTAGCTGATGTTTTTTTTTTTAAACTGTAAACATTTTTTAAAGATTTTACAAACTTTTCAACAAAAGTACATATGTCCAGACAAAAAAGAATACACATGTGCAATTATATAGTGGGAGATCATTAAGAATCCATTAATGGGGTAGAATGAGAACCAGTAGAAGGGGGGAAACCCCTTTTGAGAAACTGTTATACTTAAGTATATTATACAATGTAACACTGAGCATCTACTATAATGACATGAGTCAGACTAGACACGCAAGTTTCCACATTCTACCCAAGCAACAATCATCCCACAATAAGCCTGCAAAAAACAGTTGCATAATACCCTAAATGAAGTAAGGATGAACCTCAAATATACATACAAAGAGACAAGACACACACATAATGGGTGGGTGGGGAAGAGATACAGAATCCAAGCAGGAGATCAGATAATTAAAAGCTGGACTAGTTGGTTGCTTGGGCCCAAAAGTAGTGCCACGGGCCCAGATGGAGTCAAAACCATCTACTCGAGCTCTCAAGAGGGCCGTCATATACTCCGTCCTGCGGATATCGTTAATTCTATGTAATAAGTGATAAGGAGGGGAGGTCTTCTTCCAGTAAAGGGCGGTCAAACGTCTTGCCACTGTAAGAATATAAAACACAATAAAAAACAAATCTGAACTGAGAAAAGTAAGTTAATGTGTATGCACAATGTAAGTGCATATTAACACATGACCATTAACCAGAGAAAACAAAAAGCAAAAAACACAAATATCCTGAACTAAAAGTAAAAAATATACTGCAAATAATGCATAAAGGTAATAATAATAAAAAGGGTATTTAGTAAACATAATTTTGATCAAAATAATGTACAAGCCATCCCGCCACGTCACGGCAACTCTTGTGGGACAGTCCCTACTCTAGTATTTAAAACCTTATCACTTGCCAAGTGGCGTGAATGTGAATAAGGGTCGAGCGGCTGAACCACTTGTAACAGCTTAGGCCAGACTGGATGGCTTTCCCAGCTCAGAAAGAGGGCGGTCACACCCATATATGCACTGAATGCACAATGAAATGAATAAAAAACAAATCTGAACTGAGAAAAGTAAGTTAATGTGTATGCACAATGTAAGTGCATATTAACACATGACCATTAACCAGAGAAAACAAAAAGCAAAAAACACAAATATCCTGAACTACAAGTAAAAAATATAGTGCAAATAATGCATAAAGGTAATAATAATAAAAAGGGTATTTAGTAAACATAATTTTGATCAAAATAATGTACAAGCCATCCCGCCACGTCACGGCAACCCTTGTGGGACAGTCCCTACTCTAGTATTTAAAACCTTATCACTTGCCAAGTGCCGTGAATGTGAATAAGGGTCGAGCGGCTGAACCACTTGTAACAGCTTAGGCCAGACTGGATGGCTTTCCCAGCTCAGAAAGAGGGCGGTCACACCCATATATGCACTGAATGCACAATGAAATGAATAAGTTCAGGATATTTGTGTTTTTTACTGTAAGAATATGTAGTAACAACTTAGATAAATTTTTCCCATTCCTCTAGGTGAAATATTCAATAGATAAATGGCTGGATCAAGTCCTACCTCCGCATAAAGAACCCTAGAGATTAATTGTTTCACTTCCTCCCAAAAACCCTTGATCCCTGGACATGACCAGAAAATTTGTAATTGGGTACCCATACATACGCATCACCAACATTGATTTGAGAGCAAAGGATTCAGTCTGTGAAGGAGATCGGGGGTGTGGTGCGAAAACATCAGAACTTTATACTGATTCTCTTTATAGAGGGTGCAAATAGAGGCTTTAGCTGCTTTTTCCCAAAGAACCTGCCAACTTTGAGGCGACAACCGTTATCCTAATATGGACTTCCATCTAGATATGTAAGAGGGTTTTATTTGAGGACCTTCCCGATGATGACCTAGAATCCTATAAATTTCTGATATTAGACCTTTAGTCGACGGCCCCTTCTTGCAAATCCTTTCAAAGAAACCGAACCGCCTTAGCAAGATTAAAATTGACAAATCATCAGGCCCTGATGGCATTCACCTTCGGGTATTAAGGAAGTTAAGTAATGTGATAGACAGGCCTCTATTCCTTATATTTGAAGACTCTATAGAAACAGGGTCTGTTCCTTTTGATTGGCGGCAAGCAAATGTGATACCAATATTCAAAAAGGGGTATAAAAGGGAACCTGGAAACTATAGGCCGGTAAGCTTAACATCTGTTGTGGGTAAAATTTTTGAAGGGTTTCTAAGAGATACCATTATGGAATATCTCAATGTTAGTAAATGTTTAACTCCATATCAACATGGATTTATGAATGATCGCTCCTGTGAAACTAACCTGATCAGCTTCTATGAGGATGTAAGCTCTCAAATGGACCAAGGAGAATCACTGGATGTCATTTATCTCGACTTCTCTAAAGCATTTGACACTGTCCCACATAAACGATTGGTAAGTAAGATGAGAAAGCTTGGGCTAGGGGAAAATGTGTGTAGATGGGTAGGTAGCTGGCGTAGTGATAGAAAACAAAGAGTGGATATTAATGGTGCATACTCAGATTGGGCCAGGGTTACTAGTGGGGTACCACAGGGTTCTGTATTGGGCCCCCTACTATTTAATATATTAATGATCTAATGGATGGCTTAAACAGTAAAATATCAGTATTTGCAGATGATACAAAACTATGTAAGGTAGTTAACACAAAGGAGGACAGTTTGTAACTACAGACAGATTTGAGTAAATTGGAGAATTGGGCTGAAAAATGGCAAATGAGGTTTAACACAGATAAGTGTAAGGTTATGCACATGGGAAGGAGAAACAGATGCTACAATTACTTACTAAATGGTAAACTGCTGGGGAAATCAGACATGGAAAAAGACTTAGGCATCAGTGACCAGTGTCAGGCAGCTGCCACCAAAGCAAATAGGGTCATGGGATGTATTAGAAGAGGTCTGGGGACATGAGATGAAAACATAATTCTCCCTCTGTACAAATCACTCGTCAGACCACACTTGGAGTATTGTGTGCAATTTTGGACACCGGTGCTCAAGAAAGACATTACTGAAGTTGAAAGGGTTCAAAGGCGGGCTACTAAAATGATAAATGGAGTTGGTTCACTACAATACCCAGAAAGGTTATCAAAATTAGGTCTATTTACTCTAGAAAAGAGAAGACTCAGGGGAGACTTAATATACCGGGTGAGTCATAAAGGACGGACGTTTTTAAACTAATCATAAAATCGTTAAATATTTATTAAATATAAATGTATTCACAGATTTGGTTACGTATACTAATAGCATTTGACAAATTCAAGTGTGGAAAACAACATCTGCCATGTGGTGGCCATTATCAGTGATGCATTTCCAAAGGCGTTCTTGGAAGTTGGCATCAACATGTTCCAACACAACTCTGTCGATTTGGGCAACTTTCACTCGAATAGCTTCCTTCAGTTCTTGTAATGATCGAGGCTTAAGCTTGTATACACATGATTTGAGGTGACCCCATAAGTAATAATCGCACATGGACAGGTCTGGGGACCTAGGAGGCCAATTAATATCGCCAAACCTGGAAATGATGCGACCAGGGAAGAGAGGGCGAAGAACGTTCATTGTTGCTCCGGCTGTGTGGGCCGTTGCCCCATCTTGTTGAAACCACACACTAGAGATGGGGATATGTTGCCGTCGTCACTCAGGAACAAAGAAGTTATTTATCATGGCGATATAACGTTGTGAGTTCACGGTAACAGTATTGCCATTATCGCCTTCGAAAAAGTACGGACCGATCACGCCATATTTGCCCATAGCGCACCACACCGTTACCTTAGGGCTGTGCAGCGGTCGTTCATGTAATTCTTTCGGATTTTCATAGGCCCAATAACGGCAGTTCTGCTGATTAACCATGCCATTGACATGGAAATGAGCTTCATCACTCATGAATAAAATAAGGTTGTCGTTTTGCTCAATAATTGCTTCCATCTCATGTGCGAACTTCAGTCACGCTGCGTAATCCCCGCGCTCCAACTGTTGCACAATGGCCAATTTATAGGGGTGGAAATGCAGGTCTAAATGCAAAATACGCCTTACTGTACGATTACTGAGGGCAAGTTCTAAAGAATGTTTCCGAGCAGATCGACTCGGACTACGCAGCATGGCTTGCCTGACGCGTTCCACATTTTCAGGGGTACGTGCCGTTCGTGGAGCCCCCGGTGGTCGTTTGTTCATTAGTGTACCTCGTGTACGGAGTGCTTCAACCCAACGTAGGATAGTGTTACGAGCGGGAACAGCTTGATTTCTGTGAATATTGAAATGACGCCGAAACTCACGCTGAACGGCTGTGATACACTCATTATTCTTGACAAAACTGTCGTACGCAAAAACGCGATGTTCTATCGTCCACGGCACCATAGCTTAAACTGAAACTAAAATAAAAACAATGCTTTCACCTCACAAACATAACCCCGCCTCCCGCACATCTCTACCTCCACCTGGTGGTGAGTTATAGCCACTTCAAATACATCCGTCCTTTATATTTAACGATTTTATGATTAGTTTAAAAATGTCCGTCCTTTATGACTCACCCGGTATATGTACAAGTATATCAGAGGGCAATACAGAGATCTCTCCAATGAACTGTTTGTACCAAGGACTGTGACAAGAACAAGGGGGCATTCTCTTCGTTTGGAGGAAAGACAATTTCTGCACCAGCATAGAAGAGGGTTCTTCACAGTAAGAGCAGCGAGGCTCTGGAATTCTCTTCCTGAGGAAGTGGTGATGGCCAACTCACTGAATGAATTTAAGAAAGGAATGGATGCTTTTCTTTTGAGTAACAGTATAGAAGGTTACGAATAACATAATATTATAGGTAGGTGGTTGACCCAGCTTAGGGGAAGGAATTTTTTCCCTAAGGAGAAAATTGGCTTCTACTCTGTAGGTTTTTTGCTTCCCCCAGGATCAACAATGCAGAAAAGCTGCACTAAAAATAGGCTGAACTAGATGGACATAAGGTCTTCCTTCAACCTTCAAAACTATGTTACTATGTTAAAGTCAGTCGGCACTGAGACCTTTGGGGAACCATAAGTTTAGGAAGCAAAATGTTGATCTGTAAATATTGATAGAACTGTTTATTAGTAATAGCAAATTTGGACTTGACCTCATCAAATGTAAGGAGCTCCAGGGTGTCCCCATCCACCAGATCCGCATACTGAAACAGTCCTGTGGAAGACCAGGGGTGGGCCATCGCATGATCCATACTATTTGGCACCATGGCCTGAAATATGAATGAGATCATTGGCGAGTTGGGAGAGGCGAGACCAAACCTCTTCATGCCAGTAAGCTATATTTCCCTTGTGAACTTCATGGGGCCCAACATTGGCTCTGGAATTCTCATTGTCCTAGGTGACCACAAAAGCGAATTTGGGTGTATTGGTGCCAGCCATACATTTTCTATTTCTGTCAATTTGCTGTATGCCCACAACAAGGACCATGAGGGAATTCTATGTATATGAGTAGCTCAATAATATTTAATAACATCAGGAGCTGACAGACCCCCCTGTGTCCTATGGGAGACAAGGACACCCCTGGAAATCTGTTAATGCCCAATATTCCAGATAAATCTCAGCATAGCTGCCTGGAAAGATTTGAGTTCCTCCATGGGGACCCTGACCGGAAGGGTCTCAAAGAAGTAAAGCAGCTTAGGAAGGAGAGACTTTAAGAGAAGCAATGCGACCAATTAAAGAGGGCGAGAGACTTCAACCTGTCCATTAATTTCCTCAGTACTCTCAAGAGTGGAGAAAAGTTGACTTTATATAGGTTATCAATCATAGGAGGATGAGAGATTAACGCTCAGATGTTTGATGTCCTCCGACTTCATCTGAATTTGAAGTTTCGCTTTAAATAATCCAATACATCAGGAAGGACATTTAAAGGAAGGGCTTCCATTATTGAAGTATTAAATTTATACCCCGACAACTTCCCATAGTATTTAAGATCCTCCAGGAGGTTTGGGAGTGTGACATGGAGGTTGGAGAGAGTTAAAAGAACATCATCTGTAAATGAGATCTTGAACGTTTTATTCCGAACCTCCACTCCCAATAATCTCGCCAAATAATAATATAATAATAATAATAATAATAATAATAATAATAATATTTTTGTTTTGTATAGAGTTTTTCGACCTTGCGCATTACATAGTAACATAGTTTTGAAAACTGAAGGAAGACCTTATGTCCATCTAGTTCAGCCTATTTTTAGTGCAGCTGTTCTGCATTGTTGATCCTGGGGAAGGCAAAGAACCCACAGAGTAGAAGCCAATTTTCTCCATATGGAAAAAAATTCCTTCCCCTAAGTTGGGTCAACCATCTACCTATAATATTATGTTATTCGTAACCTATACTGTTACTCACAAGAAAAGCATCCATTCCTTTCTTAAATTCATTCAGTGAGTTGGCCATCACCACTTCCTCAGGAAGAGAATTCCAGAGCCTCACTGCTCTTACCGTGAAGAACCCTCTTCTATGCTGGTGCAGAAATTGTCTTTCCTCCAAACGAAGAGAATGCCCCCTTGTTCTTGTCACAGTCCTTGGCACAAACAGTTCATTGGAGAGATCTCTGTATTGCCCTCTGATATACTTGTACATATATATTAAGTCTCCCCTAAGTCTTCTCTTTTCTAGAGTAAATAGACCTAATTTTGATAACCTTTCTGGGTATTGTAGTGAACCAACTCCATTTATCATTTTAGTAGCCCGCCTTTGAACCCTTTCAAGTTCAGTAATGTCTTTCTTGTGCACCGGCGTCCAAAATTGCACACAATACTCCAAGTGTCGTCTGACGAGTGATTTGTACAGAGAGAGAATTATGTTTTCATCTTGTGTTCCCAGACCTCTTCTAATGCATCCCATGACCCTATTTGCTTTGGTGGCAGCTGCCTTGACACTGGGCAATCCAATTTAGCTGCTTATCGACTAATATGCCCAAGTCTTTTTCCATGTCTGATTTCCCCAGCAGTTTCCCATATAGTAAGTAATTATAGCATTTGTTTCTCCTTCCCATGTGCATAACCTTACACTTATCTGTGTTAAACCTCATTTGCCATTTTTCAGCCCAATTCTCCAATTTACTCAAATCTGTCTGTAGTTGCAAACTGTCCTCCTTTGTGTTAACTACCTTACATAGTTTTGTATCATCAGCAAATACTGATATTTTACTGTGTAAGCCATCCACTAGATTGTTAATAAATATATTAAATAGTAGGGGGCCCAATACAGAACCCTGTGGTACCCCACTAGTAACCCTTGCCCAATCTGAGTATGCACCATTAATAACCACTCTTTGTTTCTATCACTAAGCCAGCTACCTACCCATCTACACACATTTTCCCCTAGCCCAAGCTTTCTCATCTTACTTACCAATCTTTTATGTGGGACAGTGTCAAATGCTTTAGAGAAGTCGAGATAAATGACATCCAATGATTCTCCTTGGTCCATCTGCGAGCTTACATCCTCATAGAAGCTGATCAGGTTAGTTTGACAGGAGCGATCCTTCGTAAATCCATGTTGATATGGAGTTAAACATTTATTAACATTGAGATATTCCATAATGGTATCCCTCAGAAACCCTTCAAAAATTTTACCCACAGCAGATGTTAAGCTTACTGGCCTATAGTTTCCAGGTTCCCATTTACACCCATTTTTGAATATTGGTACCACATTTGCTTGCCGCCAATCAAAAGCAACAGACCCTGTTTCTATAGCGTCTTTAAATATAAGGAATAGAGGCCTGTCTCTATCACATTACTTAACTCCCTTAATACCCGAGGGTGAATGCCATCAGGGCCTGATGATTTGTCAATTTTAATCTTACTAAGGTGGTTCTGCACTTCTTCCTGGGTTAGGCAGGTAATACTTAATGGGGAGTTTACATTATCACTCTGCATTTCCCCTGGCAAATCCTTTTCCTGTGTGAACACTGTTGAGAAAAAATTATTTAAAACATTTGCTTCTCCCACATCGCTTTCTATGATTTCACCCTCATTGTTCTTTAAAGGGCCGACACCATCAATTTTAATCTTTTTATTGTTTATATAATTAAAGAATAGTTTGGGGTTTGTTTTACTTTCTTTAGCAATGAGTCTCTTAGTTTCCACTTTTGCTAAATGTATTTGTTTTTTACGCATTTTATTTTTTCCTCTATAACTTTGAGATATAGAGATCTTTTAATTTATTTCTAATCCCGATCACCTTATTTAGTACCCTCACAGAGTGAGTAGCCGTTAATTTACTTTCTGCTTTCCTTAATTGGGAGGTTAATTTATTAAATTCAAGTTTAGCATTTTTTTTTTTTGTATCTAGAGCCCTCCTTGATACAATACCCCCTCATAACAGCCATGTGAGCTTCCCATAGAACGGAAGGGGAAGAAACCGATCCCTTATTTAAACAGAAAAAGTCTGTGAGATGGTCCAATAGGGTCTTTCAAGTAGATGGGTCCTTAATTAAGAACTCATTCAACTACCAGTGACAAAACCTTGTAGGTGTTTGGATGCATTTAAGATCCAACATCACCGGAGCGTGATCAGACCAATTAATTTGTCCCATCTCGGGTCTCTCCATCTACCTAAGGGTCAAAACATTTGCAAGCAAAAATCAATCGTAGAATGGGTTTGATGAGGGGGAGAGTAAAAAGAGAAGGCCCTGACCCCCGGATGGTCTATTCTCCACCAATCAAATAAGGAATTAACCCTAATAAGTTTTCTAAAATCTCTTGCCATTTTAACTAAGTGTTGCGTTGGAGGTTTACTATTAATAGATTGTTTGTCAAATAGATCAGAGGGACATTAAAATCACCTCCCACTAATAAAGGTGCCGGAAAAGGTTTTTGAATTAGGGAAAAAACCCTTCACAAAAATTTAATCTGGCCTGTGTTTGGGGCATACAGATTGCATATGATAATAGACCCGCCCCTCAGAGAAACTTCCAAAATTACAAATCTACCTGCAGGATTAATATGAGCTTTATTCACTTGTAAAGGGCAACCCGATGACATTAAGATAGCTACCCCCCTCTCTTGTTATTATAAGCTTAGTACGAGACAGGAAGAGTTGTGAGCAAACTTGAAGGTTCCTGATTTATCAAAATGAGTCTCTTGGAGGAAGGCAATATCAGCCCTCTGAGACTTCAATTCCTGAAGGGCAAGTCTCCTTTTTCTAGGGGAGATAAGTCCCTTAACATTCAAAGAAATAATGCGCGTCATTTTTGTACTGTTAAATTACTTGCATGCCCAAGACCCCCAAAGACTATCAACTCTCCCAAAACCTGTACGAGGCAGTATTGGACCTTCACCTCTGTCCACGACCGCATTTTCTGATATAGAAAGTGCATCTGGATAAGTGGGTAGGGAAGAAACACTAGGGGAGGGGAGAGACCAGGACAACAAAAAAACAAATAGACAAAAATGTTGAAAATGTAAATAAAAATTCTTAACTTTAAACTATAAAGTTCCATAATTCCCAGGAATAGAACGTGTGGTCTGTGGATATACCTGTGGAATAAATCCAACCACCAGGAAGAAAAAAAAAATAGTAGCCACAGCAGAAATCTTCAGGGAAGCGTGGTCCAACCCCTAACCCTCAAAGAGGGATTAAAAAAAAAAAACCCTGTTACCAGACCAATCTAGGGCTCCCCCCAGGCACATAACCTCAGTATCTTGCGAGATTACCTGTTTACAGTAGAATTCAGCTCCGAATCACTTGAATAGAAAACTAAAGACAAGCCTGCATCGGCTAGATTTTTTCCCACTGTTTTCCACATACTAAAACAACTTTATATATTCAAATCATTCAAAATGCAAAAGAGGAGAAATAATGTATTTAAACAGGCATAACATTTCAATGGAGGCCCGACTGGAAAGATCATCTCTTTCCGCCTCTACCACTTAAATGATCCTTTCTTCTCTTTTGAGACCAAAGCGGGAGTGGAGGTGGCCCCGTGAGGTTAGGAAAGTCCCAGTCAGCAATCATAGGGACTTGAAGCCCCAACTTGTCACAGAAGTTTGATAGATCCTCCAGGTTACGCAGCGTCGCCGAGACCCGTTCTCTCCGTGCTGTTAAAGCAAAAGGAAAACCCTATGTATAGGAGATTCCATGGTCTTTTAGGATGATCAACAAAGATCTCTCCAAAGATCTCGCCCCCTTCTCCAAGGCTTTAAGCACTGCATCTCCCACAGCCTCTCCATCTGCATCCTCTTCCCTGTAAGATGGCGCCCGGACGTCCCGGCACCCCGCTTCTGCTGAAGAAAGGCGTCTAGGGCCATCATCGCATCGGCTGACCCCGTTCCGGTGAGCGTAGTGCTGCTCCCCCTTCTGTGACTCATCCGGGGATGTTAGACAGCGCTGATGCTGGCTGTAGTCAGCTGAGATGCGGTATGCCCGGCGGGAACGCCTCCACTACGCATCCTCTCAGGCCGACATCAAGACAAGCTCCACTAGCTGACGTTTTTAATTATACCATTTTGGTGCTGATATGATCTTTCGATCGCCAGTTATTGCATTTTAATGTAATGTTGTGGCGCCCAAAAAAACGTAATTCTGGCTTTTAGACTGTTTCTTGCTACGCCGTTTAGCGATCAGGTTAAATCTTTTTTTTATTGATCGGCGATTATGAACACGGCGATTCCAAACGTGTATGTTTGATTTTTTTTTATTTAATTTTGAATGGGTCGTAAGGGGGATGAATTGATCTTTTGAGGTTGAGGAGGTAAAAGTGGCTGGGATCCTAGGAGGTAGCGACCATGCTATTTTAGAATTTTGGAAAACTAGAGGAGGAAGACCTGTGAAGACTCAGACGTCAAGGTTAGATTTCAGAAAGGCAGATTTTAAGGGATTCAGAAAGAGAATTGGAGGGATCCAATGGCTGGATATCGTTAAAGACAAAAATGTCCAGGAAGGATGGGAAATCTTGAAACACTTAGCTAACCTAAATGAATTCAAGTCTCCAGGTCCAGATGAATTACACCCTGGAGTACTGAAGGAGATAGCAGAAGAAATTTTTGAACCCCTCTCCATAGTCTTTGAAAATTCTTGGAGAACAGAAGAAGTCCCAGAAGACTGGAGAAGAGCAAATGTTGTTCCTATCTTCAAAAAGGGGAAGAAGGTGGATCCAGGCAACTTTAGGCTGGTGAGTCTGACTTCTATACCAGGAAAGATCTTTGAGCAAATTATTAAACAAAACATGTATGTCAGTACCTGGATAAGAATGAAGTGATTAAACAGAGTCAGCATGGGTTTGTAACTAATAAGTCATGTCAGACTAACTTAATTTCCTTCTATGACGGAATCACTGATTGGGTGGATCAAGGAAATGCTGTAGATATAGTACATCTTGACTTCAGCAAAGCATTTGACAAAGTATCTCATACAATCCTTATTGAAAAAATGACTAAGTATGGAATGGACAAGGCAACTGTTAGGTGGATTCATAACTGGCTTAGTGATCGGACCCAAAGAGTGGTCGTAAATGGCTGCACATCCAGTTGGAAGAATGTCTCAAGTGGGGTACCACAGGGCTCTGTCCTGGGCCCTGTATTGTTCAACATCTTTATCAACGATTTAGATGAAGGAATTGAGGGTAAACTGATTAAATTTGCTGATGACACAAAGCTGGGAGGGATAGCTAATACTAGGGAAGAGAGGGAGAGGATTCAAAGATATAAATAAACTGGAGAAGTGGGCAGCAACTAACAGAATGGTTTTTAACAGGGAAAAATGCAAGGTACTACATCTGGGCAATGAAAATGAAAAAAGCATATACAGAATGGGAGGAATAGACCTAAGCAACAGCACATGTGAAAAAGACTTGGGTATACTAATAGATCACAGACTGAATATGAGTCAACAGTGTGATGCAGCAGCAAAAAAGGCAAATGCAATTCTAGGATGTATTAACAGAAGCATACAGTCTAGATCACGTGAAGTCATTATTTCCCTCTACTCCTCTTTGGTCAGACCTCATCTGGAATATTGTGTCCAGTTTTGGGCACCACATTTTAAAAAAGACATCAACAAACTGGAACAAGTTCAGAAAAGAGCAACCAGAATGGTGACCGGTCTGCAAACCCTGTCTTATGAGGAAAGGTTGCAGGATTTGGGATTGTTTAGTTTGCAAAAGAGAAGACTGAGAGAAGACTTAATAGCTGTCTACAAATATCTAAAGGGCTGTCACATTGTAGAAGGATCAACTTTATTCTCATTTGCACAAGGAAAGACTAGAAGCAATGGAATGAAACTGAATGGGAGGAGACACAGATTAGATATTAGAAAAAACTTTTTGTCAGTTAGAGTGATCAGTGAGTGGAACAAGCTGCCATGAGAAGTGGTGAGTTCTCCTTCAATGGAAGTCTTCAAACAGAGGCTGGACAGACATCTGACTGGGATGATTTAGCGAATCCTGCTTTGAGCAGGGGGTTGGACCAGATGGCCCAGGAGGTCCCTTCCAACTCTACGATTCTATGATTCTATATTTTTTATAATTTTTGTAAATATTTTTAAAAACTTTTTTTTTCCGCTTTTGGCATGCTTCAATAGTCTCCATGGGAGACTAGAAGCTGCCATAACCCGATCGTCTCTGCTACATACAGGCTATGATCTGAACACCTCTATTTAGCAGAATTGCTCACTTGCTATGAGCGCCAACTATCGGGAGGCGCTCACAGCAAGTCAGCAGTGACAACCTTACAGGTCTCCAGGAGACCTCTGGTTGTCATGCCAACCCACCCATTGATGATCCGCGATCACGTGACGGGGGTCACCGATGGGTGGATTTGGAAGCGCATGTTAAAAGCCACTGTCAGCATTTGACAGTGGCATTTAACACGTTATAGCCGCGGGTGGATCACGATTCCACCTGCAGCTGTTCTGGGTAAATGTCAGCTGTTCAAAACAGTTCTGCAACATCCGGCTTGTGTGAAGCTAACACAGGGCCAAGGGAAGTAAAACGCCTGATGGCCCTCAGCTTTACACAGTGGTGCAGTCGCCCATGGCAACCATTTTCGGAGACAGACTGTTTTGACGCCCCAGCTGCGATCCAGAGGATACCGTTTGCCTTTAGTTTGTGAGTTTTGGAAAATAGACATTTGCATTGCACTGCCTCATCACTGCACAGTATGAACACCACCACACTACAATGATGTTCGCAGTAAGACAACCATCCAATGAAATCCCAGCAGTGCTTGGTCATCTGCCGGTTACCGCTATGCCTACCTTCCTTCCAGTGAGGTATGTGTGACTGCTATCCTGCTCGGCGATCTGCCTGCTGGGACTTATGGTTCTACCACAAAAATAATCTCCTGAGCTGCTGATGCTTTGTTTCACAGCAGAAGACTGAAGACATCCTTCGTTCCCCTTCTCCATCCCTAATTCCCTTTCTCTCCCATCTTTCCCCCATGTTCCCTGCTACAACTGCATGCTTATTAGTGACACAAGTCACTGACTAGTATTTGTGCATAAATTTTAGCACAGGGCGTTTTTTTCTCCATCCATGTATATGTTTTTTTAAATTTTTACCACCCCTGTCTTGCGGCTACTGAGCGCTGACAAGTGACCACATCATAGTTTGGAATCTGTGCTCGATTTTTGGCCAGGACATATTTTTCAGACAGGTTTTTATTTCTGCGTTGGCACCCCCTCTGTGTGTCCAACACAATCTATCTGCTAATCTATTTATATAATTGCCCTGTAATGTTTTCATTTCCTGTTCTGTCCAGATGTCACCGTATCCCAGAATTCCAAGTGGAGGAAGTTCACCGACCGCCATATTGGGACACCCAAGTGATGGGTGCCTCAATATGAAAACTGCTGCTGGCACCAACTTATTGTACGGTACCACCAGCTGAACACCGTCGCAACACACACACACACTCACACACACACACAATCACACTTTTACACAAACACAGCCTCTTGCGCGGTACCACCAGTAGAACACCATTGCTCTTCGCCTGCACGAATTTCGCACAGGCGCAGGGAATCATTCGGCTGATCCCAGCAGCAGATGCGCAGCGTGTCTACAGGCAGAGCAAACTGGTCACATTAAAGTGTGTTATGATTAGGTAACCGAGGAGGATAGCAGGGAAATAAGCAAAGCAACCAGATAACCAGAGAAGTTGGTAACTTAGCGGATTGCAGACCCCTAAACTAACAACACAACTAGAATTAGCCGTGGGAAGTACCTACGATGCCCTAGACGCCTCGGCACAGCCAAAGAATTAACTAAGCCTAAAGAGAGAAATGGGAAAGCTAAACTGCCCCGGAGTAGAACCCCAAAGGAATAGATAGCCCCTGAACATATATTGCCGGTGAGACAAGATGAGGCACAAACACAGGCAGAAAATAGAGTAAACAAAAGATGGGGGCCCAAACTGTCTAGATAGAATAGGACAGGATAGGATACTGTCTGCAATCACGCAAAAACCCTAAGCAAAATTCCAACACGTCTGATATGCAAAAATACTGAGGCAACACGACCTCTGCCCCACTAAATCAGCACGCTGGTGTAACTGGACGCAAATAAAGATACTGATATAACAGGGGATTATAAATACTGCAAAGACTGACATAAGCCGTGACAACAGAGTCCAGCACTGGCCCCAGCAGGGAACCAGGCTGGACTGACACCAGCAAGGCAAAAATCAGAGACAAGCAAAAAATGGATCAAATGCAAAAAGATTCAAGCAGACAAATAACTTATCTGAAAGATGCAGGATGAAGCAGGAGGCAAGCAGACGTCCCAAAAGCTCAGGAGGAAAACAAATCATCGGCAAGAGCTGAGGGAAAGTTGCTCACTTAAATCTCCCCAGTCTGTAACACCTGACCTCCAATCATCCTGCTCATGTGATAGACTTCTGTCAGCAAGACCAGCTCCATTACCAGCAGCCACCACCAGAGGGAGCCCAAACTCAGAAGCCAAGTCAAAAGTGTTCACAACAAAAGGGGTTTTCCCACGAACGAAACTTAATTTTAAAAATTGTCTGTGACTGCCCGTGTACGGAGCATACCACATCTCCTGGGCAGGGGAGGAAGCAAAACACAATACTGTCATTACAGCAGGGGATCACAGAGGATTCATTTTGTGAGGTAAAATATTTCACTGACTGTTTTTAAACAATATTTTACCTCACAAAATGTAACCTCTGCGATCTCCTGCTGTAATGTCAGTATTGTCTTTTGCTTCTTCCGCTGCCCAGGAGCTGTGGTATGTTCTGTACATGGTCAGACACAGGGGTGAGAGAGTGAGCGCGCAGGGCGGAGATGGGTTAAACGGGACAGCACATGAGGGGAGAACACAGCACAGGAAGGAGAGACAGCAGACAAGGGGATAAGCACATGGGGTAGACAGATCAAAGAAGAGAGTACAGATGGGAGAACTCAGCACATGGGGTAAGAGAGAGTGGATAACTGAGTGAGCAAATATGTATGTATGTGTAGGTATGTACTGTATATATACATATGTGTATGTATATATGTATGTATATACAGTATGTATATAATATATATGGATATGTGTGTGTGTGTGTATATTTATATATATATATATATATATATATATATATATATATATATATATATATATATATATATATATATATATATAAATATAATATGGAGTATGGGTGTCAGTGTCCAGCTGCAGCAATGAGACTCCTGGGTCTTTCCATCTGGTAATCAAGTACCTGCACGGACTGGATTAGGAGTAAATCCTTCAATAAGAGAACAAAAAGGAAATCCAGCAAGAGATGAGCAAACCAGGATTGGAGTAAAACGATGCTTTTCTTTATTTCTTCAACAAGGTATAAAAACGACCCACAAGAATCAGAAACCAGAGTACATGGCATGGCAGAAATTAGCGCAAATGGGACTACGCGTTTCGGCGGCCTAATCCGCCTTCTTCACGGTCCAATATATATATTGTAAGGTAGCGCTGTCATTCAAGGTTGGGGACACTCGCTTGGAAGTCAAATAATCAGATACGTCAAGGATTTTCCATAAAACCGTAACAGTCCATGCGGTTTATTCAGGCATCATAAACCCACAGCAGCAACATAAAGTTCATATCCATAGCATAGCGTTCATGACAGCGCTTCCCTCTGTTATCCCTGTGGTTACGCATGTCCACTACTCAGGCTCTTCAGCCTCAGTTATCTCACCCCGTCAGGGTTACCTCATGATTGCTTCAGACTCCAGATGTTCATTGACTCCCCTGGGAACTCTCAGATACTGGCAGCCATCACACACAGCCACTTCACGTGCTGTCAGGCAGGAAGCCCCATCTCCCAGAGGAACCTTCACAACGGACCAACCGGGTCCAAGTATTCACCCCTGTGACCTACCCTGGCCACCCTATATGGTCTTTAGCCACGCCCACCGGGTCACATGGCTATGACCTCATCACAGGTCCTTCACGAATGTCTTTTACTACCAGCGTTTTCAGACACACTCCTAGGTGGATTTGTAGGTAGCTGGTCCCACCCATCTCTCCAGATACCTGAAGACTTCCCTAAGACTTTGACACGGAACCTCAGCAGTATCACTGCTGATCAACACACACACAAGTCTTCATCTCAAGGCCACCCACCTTGAGATGCATTATGATCATTCAGCATCCTACTCCTATCAGGACACTGGAAATGCTTATACGCCTGTCCTGGACCACCCACACAGCGCCCCCTAGCGGACACAGTGGTCACTACACCACATACCTCCCCCCTCTGTTCAAACTTGTGGGGTTGAACACACAACATTACCCCAGGATCTCGAGACCGGGCACTCATTACACCTTGCCTCACAGGTCGAGAGAACAGTCTCCGTCTGTCATCCGGCCTCATCTCTATGTTAGGCCTCCTCTGCCCCCAGCGGTCAGAATATCGGCCCTGATCTTTGGCCCTCCAGTCACAGTCTGTCTGCATCATCAGACACTGTTTAGTCACCACACTTCTTTCTCTCACTGACCGGCTCTCCCGTTTGGTGCGGTCATAAGTTTTGATCGAGCCTACTGTCTGGCCTGAGTCTGACCCATTCAGCGTCTCACAGGAACTAAGGTCTCTCCGCCTCGTACGGCCCATCTTAATGCCACCTGCCATGTCACTACTTGGAGGAACCCTTCGGTTCCTTACATCTTGGGTTGAAGGCGGCCGCCACCTGGTGTTCCGTACCTCTTTATTGACCTGCCGATGAGCAGTTGAAGCTGGACCAATCTTTTGCAGGTACCCCACTCAATACTCCAGTAGCATCCGAAAGTTTCTCAGGCTTTCCACGGAGCCAACGACCATGATGGGGATCCTACCCTCTTCACTGGATACCTGGTCTTCATCATCAGGAGTGATCCTCACCCTCACTACACTGATATTTACAAGGTCTTGCATTACCTTCCCGAGTCTTCCAATGATTCTCCCAATCAGACCTTTGGGTACCGGAACTACATCTTTTCGCAAACCTAGCCGATCCATAGCCTCCCTTGCTAACTCTAGGCGTCGAGCAGCTTTCGTATTACTCCGCCTGACCAGCTGTTTGATGTGGAGACATTACAAATGCATCTCTTTTAGGACAGCTACCCGGTTTGCTGTATCTTCCCTGGCTGATATTATCACCAATTGCCAAGTCTCAGGTGCCCAGTGCAGCTTACACGCCTTGACTGCCTCTTTGAAAGCCTCAGGCACACCTTCCTCAGCACAGGCTTCTTGCATATCTTCGGGTACCTCGATCACAGATTTGAAGGTCGTGGTCTTGCTCTCTTCCTGGACATATGGCTCTGTGTTGTGAACTCATTTTCTGGTCTACCAGTTGTGAGTTCTCCTTTCGGGCTCCCTCTAGTGGTAACAGGAGGTAGTGAGGTTGATTTAATTAGTAGAGATCTGCCACCTGATGATGAGGATAACGATTGGATCTCTGGAATCTCAGACTGGATTTAAGACAGCCGACACCCTATTCTGGTGCTGTTGATTCCTTCTGGCTTTTCAGGTCTTGGTTTTCAGCTCTGTTCCAGTCATCTCAAGCTAAGTGTTTCTGCTAATGTTCACGCTTGATTTTGTTGGTCTATTCAGTTTTTTGTGTGGTCAGCCAGCTACGGCTGGGGCTGTGCTGAATTTCCAATCTTATCTGTATTTGCCAATTTGCTTTTTGTCCCTTATTAGATTGGCCTCTTTTTTGCTCTGTCTCAGAATATTTCAGAGTGCTGATACAGTGGGAGAAGTGTAATGACTTCTGGGTTAATTTTGTTATCAGAAGTGTTGGACATTATTTTTGTAGGGTTTTTTGGGCAGATTGCAGACAGTGTCTTACCTTTCCTGTCCTTTCTAGTTAGTTTGGTCCCCATCGTTTGCTCAGCCTATTTTTCTATCTGTAATAGTATACACTAGATGGTTGAGACAAGAGCGCAATAGGGTCTTATCCGGGTAAAATGTATAAATAATAGGAGTAATTATACTCACCTTTTAAGAAAAAAAGTAAAGCCTGTATAATATGTCAGCCTGCTGCACGTCCAACGGCCCACAGCGGAACCGCAACAAAGTTACTTAGGAATAAATTCATGGACTTTGAGTGCGCTGCCAGACAAATTTCATGATCACACAAGGTCACAAAAGTTAACCCTTTAATCCCTACGCGTTTCGAAGCATAACACTTCTTCTTCAGGGGTTGACACATCAACCACTGAAGAAGTGTTATGCTTCGAAACGCGTAGGGATTAAAGGGTTAACTTTTGTAACCTTGTGTGATCATGAAATTTGTCTGGCAGCGCACTCAAAGTCCATGAATTTATTCCTAAGTAACTATTTTTCTATCTGTGTTTGTGTTTTCATCTTGTTTCACCGTCAATACATGTTTGGGGGCTGTCTATTCCTTTGGGGTCTGATTCATCGTAGGAACGCTCCACGGCTGCTGCTAGTTGTGTGGTTAGGATCAGGGGTCTGCAATCTGCATAGTTACCAACCTCTCTGGTTTTCTGTGACTTAACTTGTTGAGTTTTCCTCCTCGGTGACCCATTCATAACAGAATCACCAGCCATACCGCAGATTCTAGGGTACTCAAAAGCAGGAAAAAATTGTTTTAAAAAAAAAAAGTGTCAATTTTTTTTAATGTATTTTTTCCTTTTTCTCTGGGGCCGTAGGAGGATTTTTTTTTCCTAATGGAGATTAAGCAATTGTCTGATCGTGTGGAGCAACTTGCTGCTGAAGTGCAGGGAATATCCACCTACCTCATTCAGTCACATGCTGCTGAACCTTAGATCCTGTTAGCTCTACGCTAGACTAGGCGGGATTCCTGGAGTGGACCCTCTGGACCGTGGCACCGAGGGGCCCCGGACGAGCAACCAGGTGGACCCGACCCCTGTACAGGGACCGTTAGGAGCAGGTCCAGGGTTTCAAATGCCACGGCAGCCGGAACCAAGAGGGGCGGCTCGGAATGGAGTACAGAGACTATCATTAGAAACAGGACTGGGGTAGGACTGCAGGTACGGACACGGATAGGCAGGACCAGAGTGGGACTGCAGGTACAGACACAGATAGGCAGGACCGAAGCGGGACTGCAGGTACAGACACGGGTAGGCAGGACTGGAGTCGGACAGCAGGTACGGACACGGATAGGCAGGACCGGAGCGGGACTGCAGGTACAGACACGGGTAGGTAGGACCGGAGCGGGACTGCAGGTACAGACACGGGTAGGCAAGACTGGAGTCGGACAGCAGGTGCAGACACGGGTAAGCAGGACTGGAGTAGGACAGCAGACACCAACACGGGTAGACAAGACTGGAGTCGGACTGCAGGTACGGAGACTGGTAGGCAGGATTGGAGTAGGACTGCAAAGAAACACAAGGGAATGAGAGGGTGGAAACTGAATGCAAAGCAAGAACCACAGGACCTAGAATGCTGCTGTAACAACAACGATCAGGCGCCTCCATTAAGGGAGGGCGGTCTGATATACTTGCAGCTGTGCCCCCATTGGTCCGGCGGTGCTACCGGGTCAGGGCACCGCCGGAGGATAAGGTCAGAGAGGGTGAGCCGGCCGCGGCCTATGGCACATGCGCAGGGCTCACAATGACGTCACAGGCCGCAGGCCGGTTAGAGGAGGACGCCGCCGCCGAAGCAAGGGGGAACGAGGCTGCGGCGCTGGGTAAGTAAGAGAGCGCATGGCGGGGTGCCTGGCAGGGTGCACGATGGGAGGTGTGGCGACGGGGGCCGTGACAGATCCCTACTCCTGATGTGTTTTCTGGGGATCGGTCTAAATTTTTGAATTTTAAGAATAATTGTAAATTATTTCTTGCCTTGAAGCCTAACTCATTGGGGAGCTCTGCGCAGCAGGTTAAACTTGTCATCTCCTTGCTGCGCAGCGATCCCCAGGAATTGGGCTTTTTCTCTGACATCTGAAAATCCTATTCTGACTAATGTGGATGCATTTTTTCAAGCCTTGGGGTTGTTGTATGATGAACCTAATGCTGTTGATCAAGCTGAGAGAACCCTGTTGGCATTAAACCAGGGTCAGGATTCTGCAGAGTTATACTGTTAAAAATTCCAAAAGTTGGCGGTCCTTACTACATGGAATGATGGTGCTTTGGCAGCTCTCTTTCGGAAGGGTTTATCAGAGACCGTAAAAGATGTTATGGTGGGATTTCCTGTTCCCACTGGTCTGGATGATTCTATGTCATTAGCCATTCAAGTTGATCGGCGTTTACGTGAACGTAAAGCTACACGGGAGGCGCTGCCACCTTTTGAACAAACGTCTGAACCTATGCAATGTGATGGGGTTTTGTCTAGGGCGCAATGTCAGGAGTTTAGAAGGCATAATAAGCTGTGTTTTTTCTGTGGAGACGCCTCTCCTATTATTTCTGTCTGCCCTGAACGAGAGAAGCGTTTTGCACACACATTTGCTGTGGGCAATGTACAACCTAAGTTCCTTTTGGCAATTACTCTGATCTGCTCCTTATCCACGTTTTCCACTAAGGCTTTTGTGGATTCAGGAGCAGCTTTGAATCTGATGGATTTGGACTTTGCTAAATGTTGTGGTTTTCCTATGACGCCTCTGCGGACGCCTATTCCTTTCAGGGGTATTGATGCTACTCCATTGGCGGAGAATAAACCTCAGTTTTGGACCCAGGCGACAATGCAAGTTGCCCCAGACCACCAAGAAAATTGTAAATTTTTGGTGCTGCATAATTTGCATGATACTATTGTTCTGGGTTTTCCCTGGTTGCAAACTCATAATCCAGTTTTGGATTGGAAATCTGGGTCTGTGGTGAGTTGGGGTTGTCAGTGTGTTCTTAGGGACGCTCCTGTTTTCTCCACCTCTCCTCAGTCTCATGATATTCCTGATTATCTGGCCGATTTTTCTGATGTATTTAGTGAGAGTAAGTCTGCATCTTTGCCTCCTCATAGGAGTTATGACTGTGCAATTGAGTTGATGCCTGGGTGTAAATTTCCCAAGGGTCGGCTTTTCAACTTATCAGTACCCGAACATGATGCTATGCGATCCTATATTAAGGAGTCGTTGGAGAAGGGTCATATTAGACCATCCTCGTCACCTTTAGGTGCTGGGGTTTTTTTGTGGCCAAGAAAGATGGTTCATTAAGACCGTATATTGATTATCGTTCCCTTAACAAGATGACGGTTAAATATCAGTACCCGTTACCTCTGATGTATGATTTATTCTCCAGAGTTGAGTGCCTGCTGGTTTACTAAGCTTGACCTCAGGGAGGCGTATAATCTTATTCGCATCAAGCACGGGGATGAATGGAACATGGCGTTTAATACTCCAGAGGGACATTTTGAGTACCTGGTGATGCCTTTTGGGCTCACTAATGCCCCTTCTGTCTTCCAATCCTTTATAAAGAAAAGGGGGAGACAGGGCGCTTCCAATGCGTAGGTCTGTATGGAAAGTAGATGAGTGCACAGCAAGTGTTAGGCTCACCTGATAGGGTTGTGAGAGTCACAACACCTATAATCGCATAAAACAGCTGCAGCAGTCTGCACGAGGTCCAAGCACTTGGTACAAAGAGAAGGCTGGTAGGGCAATAAGAGACTGCGCTGCTGTGGTAGAATTCAAGGTATGTTTATTGCCAACGCGTTTCCTGAGCCAGTCCCAGCTCACTTCATCCAGCCTTCTCTTTGTTCCAGTCCTTTATGAATTATATTTTCCGAGACTATGTGGATAAGTTTTTGATCATCTATCTGGATGATATTTTGATCTTTTCCAGTGATTGGGATTCTCATGTGGAACATGTCCGGACTGTGTTCCGGATTTTGAGGGAAAATTCCTTGTTTGTTAAGAGATCGAAATGCCTCTTTGGTGTACAGAGGATTTCATTTTTGGGATTTATCTCGTCTCCGTCGACTATTGAAATGGACCCGGCCAAGGTACAGGCCATTTATGATTGGGTTCAGCCTACTTCTTTGAAGGCTCGCCAGAAGTTTTTGGGTTTTGCTAATTTCTATCGTAAATTTATAGGTAATTTTTCTGGTATTGTCAAACCACTGACTGATCTGACCAAGAAGGGCGCTGATGTGCTGAATTGGTCTCCTGAGACTGTCTCAGCAATTCAGGAGCTTAAGCGGAGATTTACGTCAGCTCCAATTTTAAGGCAACCTGATGTCTCACTTCCATTTCAGGTGGAGGTAGATGCTTCTGAGATTGGTGCAGGAGCTGTTTTGTCCCGAAAAAACCCTGTGACTTCTAAGATGAATCCCTGTGCCTTCTTTTCTCAAAAGTTCTCCCCATCTGAACGCAACTATGACGTGGGGAATCGGAAATTGTTGGCCATGAAATGGGCATTTGAGGAGTGGAGACATTGGTTGGAGGGAGCTAGACATCAAGTTGTGGTCCTCACCGATCAAAAGAATTTGATTTATCTGGAGTCGGCCAAACGCTTGAATCCTAGACAGGCTAGATGGGCCTTGTTTTTTTACACGTTTTAATTTTGTGGTCTCTTTTCTTCCGGGCACTAAGAATGTTAAGGCAGACGCCCTTTCTAGGAGTTTCTTTGCTGATTCTTTTAATGTGACCGAGCCTACTACCATCCTAGGTGAGGGGGTAGTTCTTTCTACCATTTCGCCCGATTTGAGACGCGCCCTGGAGGAATTTCAGGAGGATAAACCGGAGCGTTGCCCTATGGGAAAATTGTATGTTCCTGACCTGTTCTCGGTCTAAACCCTGTTCTCGTTCTAGTGGGTTGCTGATGCCCCTGCCGGTGCCCAAGAGGCCATGGACCCATATCTCAATGGATTTTATTTCTGATCTTCCTGTCTCTCAGAAAATGACTGTTATTTGGGTGATTTGTGATAGATTTTCGAAGATGGTCCATCTTGTACCACTCCCAAAGTTGCCATCTTCCGCTGAGTTGGTGCCCTTGTTTTTAGAACAGGTGGTTTGGTTACATGGGATTCCTGAGAACATTGTGTCTGACAGAGGAGTCCAGTTTGTTTCCAGATTCTGGAAAGCCTTTTGTTCCAATCTGGGAATTCAGTTATCCTTCTCTTCCGCGTTTCATCCCCAGACTAATGGGCAGACTGAGAGAACAAACCAGACCTTGGAGTCTTATTTAAGATGTTTTATATCTGCTGATCAGGATGATTGGGTCTCATTTTTGCCCTTGGCCGAATTCGCGCTGAACAATAGAGCTCGTTCTGCCACTTTGATGTCACCCTTTTTCTGTAATTTTGGGTTTCATCCTCGATTCTCTTCAGGGCAAGTGGAATCTAAATCCTGCCCAGGTGTGAACACTGTGGTTGAGAGAATGCAGCAGATATGGGACCAAGTGGTGGATAAATTGTCACTCTCTGAGGAAAAGGCCCAGCGATTTTCCAACCGTCATAGGACCATTGGTCCCCGGTTTAAAGTGGGTAATATGGTTTGGTTGTCGTCTAAGAATATTCCTATGAAGGTTGCATCTCCAAAATTTAAGCCAAGATTTATTGGACCTTATATGATTTTGGAGATTCTTAATCCTGTTTCTTTTCGATTGGCTCTTCCAGTTACGTTCAAGATCCATAACGTATTTCACAAATCACTGTTGAAGAGGTTTGTTGAGCCAGTAGTTCCTATGGCAGCACCTCCTGACCCTGTATTGGTTAAAGGCAATGTGGAATATGAGGTAGAGAAAATATTGGATTCTCGTTTGGTTAGACTGAGACTCCAGTATTTGGTCAAATGGAAGGGTTATGGCCAGGAGGATAATTCTTGGATCTCTGCCTCTGATATTCATGCCAATAAATTGGTTCGTGCATTTCACAGGGGCCATCCTGATCGGTGACCCCTCCTCCAGGGGGGTACTGTTGTGAACTCATTTTCTGGTCTACCAGTTGAGTTCTCCTTCCGGGCTCCCTCTGGTGGTAACAGGAGGTAGTGAGGTTGATTTAATTAGTAGAGATCTGCCACCTGATGATGAGGATAACGATTGGATCTCTGGAATCTGACTGGATTTAAGACAGCCGACGCCCTATTCTGGTGCTGGTGATTCCTTCTGGCTTTTCAGGTCTTGGTTTTCAGCTCTGTTCCAGTCATCTCAAGCTAAGTGTTTCTGCTAATGTTCACACTTGATTTTGTTGGTCTATTCAGTTTTTTGTATGGTCAGCCAGCTCTGGCTGGGGCTGTGCTGAATTTCCAATCTTAACTGTATTTGCCAATTTGCTATTTGTCCCTTATTTTGGAAGGGACAAAGATTGGCCTCTTTTTTGCTCTGTCTCAGAATATTTCAGAGTGCTGATATAGTGGGAGAAGTCTAGTGACTTCAGGGTTAATTTTGTTATCAGAAGTGTTATTTTATTTTTGAAGGGTTTTTTGGGCAGATTGCAGACAGTGTCTTTTCTTTCCTGTCCTTGCTAGTTAGTTTGGGCCCCATCGTTTGCTCAGCCTATTTTTCTATCTGTGTTTGTGTTTTCATCTTGTTTCACCGTCAATACATGTTTGGGGGCTGTCTATTCCTTTGGGGTCTGCTCTGGGGCAGTTAGTTTTCCCCTTTTCTTGCTGTAGGCTTATTTAGTCCTCTGGCTGTGACGAGGCGTCTAGTTTCATCGTAGGAACGCTCCACGGCTACTGCTAGTTGTGTGGTTAGGATCAGGGGTCTGCAATCTGCATAGTTACCAACCTCTCTGGTTTTCTGTGACTTAGCTTGTTTAGTTTTCCTCCTCGGTGACCCATTCATAACAGCTCTGGCTTTACCACGGACACTTCCCTCACTACAGTTGACCCGAATGGGTGACTGTCTTCTTCAGTTCTTAGCTCACAACCTTCATGAGTTTTTATCTCTTCACTACCCCTTGCCAAGATGGGTACTGGCAGTTCCGTCTTGTTAAAGTGTTTGGAGGCTGTAAGTCTTCGTCCAAGGTCTTCTCCCACAGAAGACCTTTTACTACTCCTCTGAGTTCCAAGACTTCTTTATCGAGCCTCTCCACCCTGTGCTCGGCCATTTGTCTCAGGAATCTTTCTCGTTCTTCCACTTTCTTTTATTAACTGTATCTCATGATCTTGTTATATTTTGGCCAGCACGTGTCGCACCACTACTTTAGTTGTATTGTCAATGGGTACCACTGGGTCAGTCTGTCAGCCGAGTGAACCATCCCGTTACCGTCTAACTGTGTTTTTACCCCAGTTGTCTCGTCAGTCAGGTCACCATCCATCATGTCACGAGACGTTAGGTCCATAAGTTGGGCAAATGTACCTCTTCTTTCGGTCAATTCTACCTCTGACCCCACAGTCAAAATGTCTCCATCGTCTGACCATACGTCATCAAACAAAACAAAGTCCCGGCCCCTCTCCAAGGTGTACACTAAGTCACGTGGTATCCCGCCCCCTTTGCACTCACCGCCTTTGGTCCCTTCAAACATTACTGTGGCTACTGCATAGTCCACCGTGACCCCGTGTTTACAGCGAATCCTGACGTTTTTCTCGGTCAGAGAGGAAACGAGAGGAGTTCCTGTCAGAGTCACCTGACTCTGAGTCCAACTGTCCAGAGACTCTTTCTCGGTGCAACATCACGGTACACACCTGCGGCCCGTCATTATCCGGAAAGACTGTGTCAAATATAGCGTGGCACTACCGCAAGGTGCACAAGTAGGTTACCCAGACTGAAGTGAATAATAAAGTAACTTGTCACTCAACTGACTAATCCCTTGCAGTTGTGATTTATTTTATGTATTTTTTGCAGTCCTAGAAAAGACGTTTCGGCCTACAATCGGCCTTCGTCAGTCTGCTATAAAAATTACAAGATACATACAAAAGAGAATCATAACAGGTCCTCATAAAATAGACAATATTGTACAAACATGTTGTTTGGTGACCGTAATATAAATCACAAGCAATATCATCACATAGTAGTGGTCACCGTGTATATAACAATATATATATATATATATATCACAATATTGAGATAGGTGAACCAGGTGAGAAAGAAAGCAATGAAGCGAAAGCATAAAAAATTGAAAAAAGGGGGGGCATACCCTACTGCTATCACAGAATAATAATCCGGTATCCAGATAAGAATTCCTATGGAAATCTGTGGTGAACCAAGTGAGTAGTTATAGTGGTGGAATATCTAATGGTGGTGGTATCTATAGAAGAATATTATAGTCATACCTACTTTATACTATCATGTAGATCTAAATAGTATCTCCTGTTTTTATGAAAATAGGTGTGCTGAATAAAAGCCTGAAAAAATGGAAAATAAAAAATAGAAAAAAGATAAAAAAATAAAAAATAATAAAAAATAAAATATTTTCTTTTTGTCTCCAAAATAGGTAAAAATGGATGAGTCAGGTTGTTTATATACCTTGCAAAAAGAATGTATGGCTATACAAGGAGAAATGTTTAAATCCCCATAGAGGTGCTGTGGACGCTAGCCTGCAAAAAAATATATATGAAGTATTCAAAATATGATGTAAACTCATCCTATATTATATTTGGTGTGGGCATACCTGTTTGGAACTGTAAGGCTGGGTTCACACGTAGCGGAACTCTCGCGGAAATTACCGCGAGAGTTCCGGAATTCCATTCCACGGGAAAATCGCATTTTAAATTCCCGCGGTTTTCCCGCGGAAAAACTAGCATTTTGCAAGCGTAATTAGCTTGCAAAATGCTAGCGTTTTCCAAGCGATCTGTAGCATCGCTCGGAGAACTGATTGACAGGTTGGTCACACTCGTCAAACATAGTGTTTGAAAAGTGTGACCAACTTTTTACTACTGAGGCCGCCTATGCAGCATCAGTAGTAAAAGATAAAATGTAAAAAATAATAATAAAAAAAGTGTTATTCTTACCTTCCGACGTCCCGCGCAGCCTTCCCGCCTCTCTCCACGGTCTCGTTCCCAGTAATCTTTTGTGAAAATGCCCCCGATGACGTACGTTCTCGCGGGATCACGACGTTTCGCGGTCATTCGCGCGACATCATCGCGAATGACCGCGAAACGTCGTGATCCCGCGAGAACGTACGTCATCGGGGGCATTTTCACAAAGGATTACTGGGAACGGGAGCATGGAGAGAGGCGGAAAGGTTGCGGGGGGCGTCGGGAGGTGAGACTAACAATATTTTTTATTTTAAATTCTATTTTTTACAGGGATATGGTGCCCACAGCCCGGAGGACAGTCTTCTCTCCTCCGGACCGTGAGTACCATCCACATTTGTTCCGCTTACTTTCGCATGGTGTGCACAGCCACATGCGGAAAGTAAGCAGAACAATGCATTCCTATGGGTGCGGGATCGCCGCGATTCAGCAAAATTAATGAGCATGCTGCGTTTTTTACCGCAAAGCGATTCCGCCGCGGTAAAAACCGCAGCATTAGCACAGCATTGCGGAATCCCATAGGAATGCATGGGATGCTTATTTTTCGCGTTTTTGCGGCAAAATCACGCGGTTAAAACCGCCGCGGAAACGCGAAAAAAAGCCACGTGTGAACTCAGCCTAACCGTAAAACTCAGGAAGAAATGAGTAGGTCCATATGAAGCTAAGGGAAGAAAAACAAGGGAGTGTGTACTAAGCGGTAAAACAGCCGCTACCGCGTCATGCAATAAATAAGAAGGACCCTGCTGTAAATTCTTACACAGTGGAGGTGTGGGGTCGGCGTGCACCGGCTAGACACCGTAATGCCCCGCTCATCTGCTAGCCACGTGTGCCCTTGTCAGCGGTCTTAAATCAAATGGAGGCGGGACAGCGTCCGCGTTCACCGGAAGTGGTGAGCAGGAAGTGTCCGGCTCAATGTGTCAATCACACAGAGCCCCATGTCTAATGAATAGGAGCTCCTGCGCTCCAATAAAAGTGAAGGGAAGTGTATCATGTGTGAGGACTGGGAGGATCTGGGTAAAAGTGATTGATCTGTGCCTTTGCATGGGGAGAAAAAATAGCGTTCCTAAACAGTACTGCCTCTATTAATTTGAATGGAGTATTGGAATTAAAATTATGTTACAGTGGTGGAAATAATCTGTAATTGGGATATTTGATATTTCAACATGATCAAATATCCCAATTACAGATTATTTCCACCGCTGTAACATAATTTTATTTCCAATACTCCCTTCTAATTGATAGAGGCAGTACTGTGTGTATATATATATATATATATATATATATATATATATATATATGTGTAGTGTCTTGCGAAATTATTTTAACCTTTTCCCACATATCATTCTTCAAACCTTGAGATACCAAATGTAAATTTTTGGTGAAGAATCAGCAATAAGTGGAACACAGTTGTGAGGTTGAAGGAAATTTATTGGTTATTTTACATTTTTGGGGAAATTCTTATTCAGCCCCTTTACTTTCAGTGCAGCAAACTCACTCCAGAAGTTCTTTGTGGATCTCTGAATGATCCAATGTTGTCCTAAATGACTATTGATGATAAATATATCCACCTGTGTGTAATCAAGTCTCCGTATAAATGCACCTGCTCTGTGATACTCTCAGGGTTCTGCTTGAAGCACAGAGAGCATTAAGAAGACCAAGGAACACAACAGGAAGGTCTGTGATACTGGTGAGGAGATGTTTAAAGCCGGATTTGGATACAAACTGATTTCCAAAACTGTAAGCATCCCAAGGAGCACTGTGCAAGCGATCATATTGAAATGGAAGGAGTATCATACCACTGCAAATCTACAAAGACCCGGCGATCCCTCTAAACTTTCATCACAAACAAGGAGAAGACTGATCAGAGATGCAGCCAAGAGGCCCATGATCACTCTGGATGAACTGCTGAGATCTACAGCTGAGGTGGGATAGCCTGTCCATAGGACAACAATCAGTCATACACTGCACAAATCTGGCCTTTATGGAAGAGTGGCAAGAAGAAAGCCATTTCTCAAAGATATCCATAAAAAGTGTTGTTTAAAGTTTTCAACAAGCCACCTGGGAGACACCCCAAACATGTGGAAGAAGGTGCTCTGGTCAGATGAAGCCAAAATCGAACTTTTTGGTAACCATGCCAAACGATGTTTGGCGTAAAGGCAACACAGCTCATCACCCTGAACACACCATCCCCACTCTCCGACATGGTTGTGCAGCATCATGGTTTGCTTTTCTTCAGCAGGGACAGGGAAGATGGTTAAAATTTATGGGATGGGAAGATGAATGGAGCCAAATACAGGACCATTCTTGAAGAAAACCTGTTGGAGTCTGCAAAAGATCTGAGACTGAGATGGAGATTTGTCTTCCAACAATACAATGATCTCAAACATAAAGCAAAATCTACAATGGAATGATTCACAAAAAAGCGTATCCAGGTGTTAGAATGGCCAAATCAAAGTCCAGACTTGAATCCAATCGAATCTGTGGAAAGAGCTGAAAACTGCTGTACACAAACGATCTCCATCCAACCTCACTGAGCTCGAGCTGTTTGCCACGTAAGAATGTGCAAGAATTTCAGTCTCTCGATGTAAAAAACTGATAGAGACATACCCCGAGTGACTTGCAGCTGTAATCACAGCAAAAGGTGGCGCAACAAAGTATTAAGTTAAAGGGGCCGAATAATATTGCACGCCCCACTTTTCAGTTTTTGAATTTCCACAAAATTTAAAATAACCAATAAAATTTTTTTCAACTTCACAATTGTGTCCCACTTGTTGATTCTTCACCAAAAATTTACATTTGGTATCTTTGTTTGAAGCATCAAAAGGAAAAGGTTGAAAAGTTCCAGGGAGCCGAATACTTTCGCGAGGCACTGTATATATGCATATGTACAGGGTGGTCCAAAAGTAGGTGGACAGTATGTGTAATAGGGTTATGAAGGGGGATATTTATCAAACATGGTGTAAAGTGAAACTGACTCAGTTGCCCTTCGCAACCAATCAGAGTACTCAAGGACAAAGTTTTATAGTCGAAAACCAAAAAGTGTCAGTGATTTGATAAATTACATAAGAGATGCATTTCAAGAAATTAATACCCAAAGAGACTTGTGCTAAAATGTTTGTCGAAGCGTAAGAGGCAGACTTCAAAGCTGTGCAAATTGTGATGGAAAATAGTTTGAGCACCTGCTTTGGTAAAATTTAAGTGCTTTTGTATTATTGTTCAGAATAAAATTTAATTGTCAATGTTATGCTTGTGTTAGTAAATTTAATTTTATATATAAATCAAAATAAATCTCATTATTTTCTGTCTACCTACTTTTGGACCTCCCTGTATATATTTGCGTGTGTGTGTGTGTGTGTGTGTGTGTGTGTGTATGTATGTATGTATATATAATATATGTGTGTATATGTTTATTATATATATTAATGTTTTGTTTTTTTTTGAAGAATAATTTGCTTTGAGAACGTTGAGTAAATGGCTTGGAGAATTGCTCTGTTAAAATTGCATAGAAATCGCACTGTATTCAGATATCAATTGGATGCTAGGTGTAAAAATCAGATTGTACTCACATGACACTTTTATAAAGCCCCCGTTACACATAACGATGTCCCAGTGATCCCACCAACGGTCCGACATGATGGGATTGCTGGGACATCGTTAGGCTGATCGCTGGTGAGCTGTCACAAGACAGCCCCAGCGATCAGGATCAGCGACGCTGGTTTCTAATGTAAACATCAAGTATCCAGGCGCTGCGGCTCCTGGATACCCGCTGTTTACCTTGGAAACCAGCGCCGGTTTCCAAGATAAACAGCGGGTATCCTGGAGCCGCGGCTCCTGGATACCCGATGTTTACATTAGAAAACAGCGTCGCTGATCGCTGGTCTCTCGCTGCCACATGCAGCGATGCGCGCTGGCCAGCGGGAGACCAGCGATCGAAAAACGGCCCAGGCCGATGCTGCACTATCAGGGATAACCGGCAGGGGGGCTGGTCGCTGATCCAGGACACACACAGCGATCTCGCTGGCGAGATCGCTGTGGAGTCACAAAATCAGCAATCTCGCTAGCGAGATCGCTGTGTGTGACGGGGCCTTTACACTCCTGTGACTTTTGGCAGGGAGACTTAGATAGATTTTTCACACGTTTAGTGTGTGTCCTGCCTAAGGCGGAGACGCAAGGTATTTGAAATGCTACAAATTAGCCATTGTCCATTTTTCAAACAGCACCTTTTAAATGGCCCAATTCAGGTCATCCTGGAAATACGAACCTAGGGTCAGGACTATAAAAAGCTGAGTGGTTAAAAATGAATTTGTTCACATGTGAGGGCTGCATATGCTGATGTGATCCATACCTCATTTCTCCATCCCTCAAAGAAACAGAAGTTAACTGTAGACGGAAACGTTTGTCATGGCTCAGGACGGGATTTCCTTCTCCGTCCTGGGTTTGTTGCGGTTAACTCTGTTTGTATTCCCTTTGGTTTTTTGGTGGACTATTTATACCTGCTCTGGTGCTGGACTCTTTGTCAGTGATACTTCAGTTCTCGGCTGAGCAGCTGACCTAGTGACTCTAGTGTATACCATTTGTGCCTTTCAGTTCTTGTTCTGTGTATGATTCGGCTGTCCTACGTTTTGTCTGCTTTGTGATTCTGTACTTCTATGATGTCTCCGGTTGTGACCTTTGGCTAAGTTCTCTGACCTCTGACTACCCTCCTGTCTGCGCCCCTGGTTACCGCGTTCCTGTCTGGTTTCTGACTTTGGCTTTTATTACACCAGTCTCCTTCTTCGCCCCCACTACACTGCGTTACCCTCTGTTTACTGAACTCTGCTTGTCTGACCTCGCTCCAGATGCCGCTGGCTCCCGCTTTCATTTTCTTTCCCATACAGGAGTTAGCTTTGCCTCTGGCCACTCCCCTGGTGGGCACATGTCTCAGGTCCGGTTCTCGTGCGGTTCGCACTTGCTGCAGCCGCACGCTCTGACTCTAGATCGCTGTCTCCCTCCTTACTCCCCCTGGTGTTCATTACAGTTTAGTTATTTCTGCTTCTTCCTCTTTATTTTAGAACAGTTTTGCATATTTGTGTGTGGTTGTTTTGTTATCTTTTTATATATTTCATTGTAAGCATTGTGCATTTTTATTTTAAAAATTAAAATCTTTAAATTTGATCCTTGTATGCTCTAGAGAATCCATGGCTTTTGTGTGTGTGACCTTTTGATTGTCAGACAGTAGCATATTTTGGGGACTCATCATCCTTTGTGTTTGAGTGGTGGCTGCGTGAGTTAAGTTACTGGGGTGTGTGGACAGTGTCGGGTTTGATTTATGCTCAATTTTTAGCCAAAAACAGAGGTTGGGAGCTTTGAGTGAAATTAGATAAAGTAACCCTTGCAGGCGCACCCCACGTCTTGAGAAGTGTGTACGTAATAGTCAAATATTGCTGTTTAATATGAATTAAATAAATTTAATGAGAGAAGTACATGAAAAAAGCATTGACATTAACCTGAGCTTTATTTTTTTTTTTTTATACATACTCTCTCACCAGTATTTTTTTTTTTTTTTTTTTTTTTTACAGTGAATTCATGGTAGAAGAGCATGAGTTACAAAAAGAAAAAATTCAGGAAGATTATAATGACAAGTATTGGGATCAGCGATACACCATTGTGCAACAGCAGATTCCATCATTCCTTCAGAAGGTTGCAGACAAGATTCTAAGTACAGGTAACGAGGAAGATCAAACTAAATTTTCCATCTTTACTGTTTTGTTTTTGACCTCACCTACATAAAGAAAATGAAAGTTGTTTCGTTATAAAAAAAAAAAAAACTATTACTTGTTTTACACTGTTCTTTACCAGGTAAATACCTTAATGTAGTCAGAGAGTGCGGTTGTGATGTCACATGTCCTGATGCTAAGGAGATCATTTACACACTTAAAGAACGTGCGTATGTTGAAAGAATTGAGAAGGCATATAGCTATGCAAGCAAAGTACTCTTGAATTTTTTGATGGAAGAAAAGGAGTTGGTTGCTCATCTTCGGTATGTGAAAATTTGTAATACATTGTTTTATTATTAATACAAATTTAAACGTGAACTTTACTTTCAGCAAAAGTAGAAGTGGGTTTAAAATACTTTCTAGTATACCGTACCAGCCAAAAGATTGAACACACCTGTTCATGCAGTGGTTTTTCTTTTTCTTATTGGAATGTGCACATTTTAGATATTGAGTGCAGACATAAAGCCATGACAAAAACTTATGGAAACAAGGAGTAATGAAATATGTAAAACCAACCATAATTTGTTAACCCTTCTTTTCCTGAAAGTTCTCCCCACCTTTTATTTTGATAATAGCTTTACACATATTTGCCATTCTTTCATGCAGCTTCATCAGGTTGTCACTTGAAATGGCTTCCATTGAACAGGTATGCCTCATCAAGAGTTCATTTGTGGTATCTCGTGCCTTCAGAAAGTGTTTCTGACCATTAGTTGTGTTTTCCAGTGGCAGTTTTCGCATAATGTTCTTTACAGTTCTATACATTGCTGAAATCTATTCACAATTGTGCAAAACTAAAATAAGAGCATCTCAGCTAAGTAAATAGAAAGTATTGCCTATTATTACTTTAAGATATGAAAGTATTCAATCCAGAAGATTGCTAGAACCTTAAAGTATCCTAAAGTTCAGTCATGAAAACTACTAATTGCTATGATGTGTAGTGTATTGCATTTTGACTTTCAGTCTCGGACTGACCCACCGGAACACCAGACAATCCTCTGGTGGGCCCCCATGCCGGATATAATAAGGGTTTGCAGGTAATTGTGGTCTTTACAAGCACCACAGTTCTTTCAGAAGCCGTGTTCTTTAGCATGCAGTTGTTGCATGATGGCTGCCGGAGCGTCGCTTCTATGCACCGTGCGCTGACCTCATCATGTGGCACATAGCAGTGACATTTAAAAAAAATTGTCAGCGTCCATGTTAAAGACCACGCCAATATGAAACTGCAAGAGGACACTGCCGGAGGAGCACAGGAAGGTGAGATTTTTTTTTCCTCTGTGAATGGGCAAGGTAGTGAGTAGACATAGGGGCCCAGAATGGGGGGGAAGCATAGAGGTGGAGCAAAGGGCCAAGGATATGGGAGCGATACATAAGAGCCCAGGATATGGGGGATACATAGGAGCCCAGGTTTTTTTTGGGGGGAATACATTTGGCTCCTTGAAATGGGGTGGAGCACATAGGGGCCCAGAATATGGGGGGAAAAATAGAAACCCAGTTTATGGAAGGATACATTTGGGGATATTGTTAAATAAAGGGGGCCCGGATGGGTGACTATTACAGTATGGGGGCCAAAATGAGGTATGTGCATTATTAGTTTATGGTGGTAAGTGGGGACATAATTAGTGTAGGGGCCAATTAGGGGACATTATTACTGCTGTAATATAATTTACTTTTGAGGATACTGTCTTTCATAGAGAAACAAAAGGGAGGCCCTGTTACTTTGTAGGGCAGCACTGTCTCTTTTTTTCTTCATCTGGCATTTCTGACGAAGTGTAAGGGTCCCGTTACACTTAGCCATGCACCAGCGATGCCGACAACGATACGACCCGGTCAGGATCGCTGGTGCATCGCTAAATGGTCGCTAGTGAGCTGCCAGAAAGAAAATCTCACCAGCGACGCATCAGCGATCCAGCGATGCTCGGCGGTCGCTCCTCCCTTTCACACGGTAGCGATGATGACGTCTTCCGCCTGTGTCCATGCATCGCTAGTCGGCGCCAGCAGGACGCTAACGAGAAGAAAATTACTTAGGACGTTCGAGCTCCATCAGCGATATCCAGCCGGGGGGCCGGTTGGAGGTAAGTGTCACATGTAGCGATATTGCTGTTGCGTCACAAAATTGGTGACGCTTTAGCAATATCGCTAGCGATCTCGCTATGTGTAAAGCCCCCTTAAGAATTGGGGAAAAAGTGGAATATGCTCTAGAAGCGATCAGCTATAGATAACTGTCTTATAGAAGCGATAGTAGTTTGTGCCAGATGAAGAAGAAAAGCGAAGATGAAGTACTTAAACTAGAGACGTCACCAGTGAGTCCGTGTGTTATCTGTACACTGACACTGCACACTGGAGGGGTCTCAAACATGTGGGCCACAAGCCACCTCCGAGGCTGCTTCATGCGGCCCGCAGACCCTGTAAACCCCTTGGCGATCCCTGGTCCAGTGTTTATCAGCTGAACTGCCGCCCCCCGGACTGTTGAGTCGGCAGTTCTCTGTGCGAGCTATCAAGCTGACAGCCGGCACAGAGAAGCTGCAGCATGCTGGCTCCCAGTATTCAATTGTACTTGCATCTTTCAGACGCGAATACAATTGAAGCTCTAACCGCCAAGTCAGAGCTACTCCAGCAGCGTGATCACGTCATGTGGTCACGCTGCTGATGTCACTCGCTGGCACCCAATGCTGGTAAGAGCTCCACTTTAGTGAAGCTGAAGACACCGAAGATTGGATGCGTGTCATTACTGTGTGTGAGAGGTATAACTGTGTGTTTGGCTTTTACTGTGTGTGTGTGGCTATTTACTGTGTGTGGGGGGGTGGTATTTATTGTGTGGGGGTATTTACGGCTGTCGGTGACATATTTACTGTATGGGAGGGCTATTTACAGCCATGGGATTGTTTACTGTGTGTGGGGGAGAATTACTGTAATGGGCATGGGGGAACATTTACTGTGATGGGGTATTTAGTGTTGTGTCTGGTGGAGATTTATTGTGATGGGGGTATTTATATTTATTTATTCAGTGGCTCAGTGTAGGGGAGATTTTTATTCACGAGCATTATAATGAGACTGCTATTCTTAAGGGTGTTGTGTAGGGATGTGCTGCAGGAGACCGGAGAAGATGGATGTCTGCAGAGATGGCTATGGATGAGAAAACTCTTCATAGCGTCTGGACAAGATGAAGAAGAAAACATAAAGGACACTTCAAGAGACAACGTCATCTATAAGATACCTGGATGTAAATTTTTTTTTGTGATACTGACTAATTCTCATGTTTTTATTTGGTAGGCGCATTAAAGGGGTTACCCATGTTTGTGATGAGTCTGCAGTCATTCTATGTGACTGCAGATTTCTGAATTTTCACAGTGTGCACTTCATGCTGTCAAGATTCTCACGTGTCGGCAATTTGCATATATACAGTCACGTGCCGACTAGACATGCGTGGCGTCACTCAATGAAAATAAATTGAGCGATGCCTAATACATATAAATGAAATGTGGCAAAAAGTATACAAATCACAAACTTGTGTAAGATAGAATCCTAAAAGTAAGCAGTGCAAAATATCACTTTGTCCTTCAAAGAATGAGGCTCCCCAAATTCATTTTTTTCTATATGCTTCCCATATACCCAGTTGAGTTTGAGACCCCTCGTATACTGTGTACAGACAGATCTCCTGTGTATAATGTCACTGGTGGTGACTGTATTACGTGTACACTGACACTATATACAGATCATCTGTATATACTGTCTCTGGTGATCACTGTATTACCTGTACCTTATACACTATATTCAGAGCTCCTGTGTAAGTCAGTGGTGATCACTGTATTACCTGTACACTGAAAATATATACAGATCTCCTGTGTATAATGTCATTGGTGATCATTGTATTACCTGTACACTGACACTATATGCAGAGCTCCTTTGTGTAATGTCACTGGTGATCACTGTATTACCTTTACACTGACACTATATACAGAGCTCCTGTGTATAATGTCACTGGTAATCCCTGTATTACCTTTACACTGACACTATATTCAGAGTTCCTGTGTATGTCATTGGTGATCACTGTATTACCTGTAGACTATACACTATATATACACTCACTGGCCACTTTATTAGGTACACCATGCTAGTAACGGGTTGGACCCCCTTTTGCCTTCAGAACTGCCTCAATTCTTCGTGGCAGAGATTCAACAAGGTGCTGGAAGCATTCCTCAGAGATTTTGGACCATATTGACATGATGGCATCACACAGTTGGCGCAGATTTGTCGGCTGCACATCCCTGATGCGAATCTCCCGTTCCACCACATCCCAAAGATGCTCTATTGGATTGAGATCTGGTGACTGAGGAGGCCATTTGAGTACAGTGAACTCATTGTCATGTTCAAGAAACCAATCTGAGATGAATCGAGCTTTATGACATGGCGCATTATCCTGCTGAAAGTAGCCATCAGATGCCTGTTCTTAGCTGAGAGGAGTGGTACCCAGTGTGGTCTTCTGCTGCTGTAGCCCATCTGCCTCAAAGTTAGACGCACTGTGCGTTCAGAGATGCTCTTCTGCCTACCTTGGTTGTAACGGGTGGCAATTTGAGTCACTGTTGCCTTTCTATCAGCTCGAACCAGTATGCCCATTCTCCTCTGACCTCTGGCATCAACAAGGCATTTCCGGCCACAGAACTGCCGCTCACTGGATTTTTTTTCTTTTTCGGACCATTCTCTGTAAACCCTAGAGATGGTTGTGCGTGAAAATCCCAGTAGATCAGCAGTTTCTGAAATACTCAGACCAGCCCTTCTGGCACCAACAATCATGCCACGTTCAAAGGCACTCAAATCACCTTTCTTCCCCATACTGATGCTCGGTTTGAACTGCAGGAGATTGTCTTGACCATGTCTACATGCCTAAATGCACTGAGTTGCCGCCATGTGATTGGCTGATTAGAAATTAAGTCTTAACACACAGTTGGACAGGTGTACCTAATAAAGTGACCAGTGAGTGTAGAGCTCCTGTGTAAAATGTCACTGATGATCACTGTATTACCTGTACACTGACACTATATTCAAGAGTTCCTGTGTATGTCATTAGTGATCACTGTATTACCTATACACTATATATAGAGCTCCTGTGTATAATGTCACTGGTGATCACTGTATTACCTGTACACTGACACTATATGCAGAGCTCCTTTGTGTTATGTCACTGGTGATGACTGTATTATGTGTACACGGACACTATATATAGAGCATCTGTAAATACTGTCACTGGTGATCACTGTATTACCTGTACACTGACACTAGATACAGAGCTCCTGGGTATAATGTAACCGAAGATCACTGTATTACTTGTGTACGATATACAATACAGACCAAAAGTTTGGACACACCTTCTCATTCAAAGAGATTCCTTTATTTTCATGACTATGAAAATTGTAGATTCACCCTGAAGGCATCAAATCTATGAATTAACACATGTGGAATTATATAATTAACAAAAAAGTGTGAAACAACTGAAAATATGTCTTATATTCTAGGTTCTTCAAAGTAGCCACCTTTTGCTTTGATTACTGCTTTGCACACTCTTGGCATTCTCTCTCGAAGATTTTTTTGAGATCACCTGCTGACTAATTAAACATGTAATAACACCAGCTGCCACCGGGGGGAAAACCCCAGAAGCAGACTCTCTAAACTTGTAGTAACACCAGCGGCCACCTGGGGCAAAAACCCACATTAACCCCCGAAGGGCTGAAAGGAAAAAGGTTTATAAAAGAGAATCCAGACTCTGACACGGATCCAAAAATGGATCATGACACCTTCACAATAAAATTAGACTACGTAGGTTCCTTTATGAACATGCAATTAAATGTGGGAGACTGTTAGTCATTCATCCCAGGAAGGACCCCAGTCACCTTTCCCTGATTAGAAAACTTGCGGGTTCCACTACTCAAGATGCAGCCCAAATCACAGAAATGTTTTGCAACTTTTATAGAGACCTATATAATATCAAAGGCCAGTTCTGTGATACGTTCTCATCGTCTTTTGACCATAAGATTAGCAAATACATGTAGCTGACCACTCCTCTAGTTTTCACTGTGGAGCTGACAGACACTTTAGACAAGGGCTTTGCTAAAGAGCAGAATAGATCGATCATGAAGAGTTCCCCAACTGGCAAACATTCAGGTCCAGATGGATTTGGCGCCCAGCTTGTCCCTTTCATGACTCAAGTTTTTAATTCCATCACCGAGAGCTGTTCATTTGTTGCTCAGTTTTTGAAGACTCGCATAAGTGTGATTCCAAAACCAGGGAAATACCATAAATGGTTTCCAATCGTATGGTATTTCCTTGATTAACTCCTTCACCCCCAAGCCCATTTTCACCTTCATGACCAGGTCAAATTTTACAATTCCAAAAAGTGTCACTTTATGAGGTAATAACTCTAGACCGCTTAAACAGATCCCACAGATTTTGAGATTTTTT
This sequence comes from Dendrobates tinctorius, assembly GCF_039654945.1. Classification (NCBI taxonomy): domain Eukaryota; kingdom Metazoa; phylum Chordata; class Amphibia; order Anura; family Dendrobatidae; genus Dendrobates; species Dendrobates tinctorius. The sequence continues at coordinate 5,574,103 of NW_027361705.1, forward strand.
TTTTGTGTGACATATTGAACTCAATGATGGTTGTAAAATTTGTTCAATATGATTTGCATATTTGTGAAAAAATGGAAATTTGACTGAAATGTTTTTATTTTTGCAATTTTTAAACTTCTAATTTTTATTCCCTGAAATCAGAGAGTTAAGTCACACAAAATAGTTAATAAATAACATTTCCCACGTGTCTACTTTACATCAGCACAATTTTTGAAATATAATTCACCATAGAGTTCTAATTTTTCCAACTATATTTACAAAAACTGTTTTTTTAGGGACCAGGAATTAATGGAATGTGCAAAGAAAAAATAATCTTTATATTGCGCTAACATATTCCGCAGCGCTTTACAGTTTGCACACATTATCATCACTGTCCCTGATGGGGCTCACAATCTAAATTCCCTATCAGTATGTCTTTGGAATGTGGAAGGAAACCGGAGAACCCGGAGGAAACCCACGCAAACACAGGGAGAACATACAGACTCCTTGCAGATGTTGTCCTTGGTGGGATTCGAAACCAGGACTCCAGTGCTGCAAGGCTGCAGTGCTATCCACTGAGCCACCAGATAGCACTGCAGAATGGACATTTAACCCCTTAAGCCCCAAGGGTGGTTTGCACGTTAATGACCAGGCCAATTTTTACAATTCTGACCACTGTCCCTTTATGAGGTAATAACTCTGAAACGCTTCCATGGATCCCGGTGATTCTGACATTGTTTTCTCGTGACATATTGTACTTCATGTTAGTGGTAAAATTTCATTCAAATAACTTGTGTTTATTTGTGAAAAAAACGGAAATTTGGCAAAAATTTTGAAAATTTCACAACTTTGAATTTTTATGCCCTTAAATCACAGAGATACGGCACACAAAAAACTTGATAAGTAATATTTCACACATGTTTACTTTACATCAGCACAATTTTGAAACCAAAATTTTTTTTTGTTAGGAAGTTATAAGGGTTAAAAATTGACCAGCGATTTCTCATTTTTGCAACACCATTTTATTTTTACGGACCACATCACATTTGAAGCCACTTTGAGGGGTCTATATGATAGAAAATACCCAAAAGTGACACCATTCTAAAAACTGCACCCCTTAAGGTGCTCAAAACCACATTCAAGAAGTTTATTAACCCTTTAGGTGCGTCACAGGAATTTTTTGAATATTTAAAAAAAAAATGAACATTTAACTTTTTTTCACTAAAAAAATACTTCAGGTTCATTTTTTTTTAATTTACCAAGAGTAACAGGAGAAACTGGACTGCAAAAGTTATTGTGGAATTTGTCCTGAGTACGCTGATACCTGATATGTGGGGGGGAACCACTGTTTCGGCGCATGGCAGACCTCAGCAGGGAAGGAGCGCCGTTTGACTTTTTCAATGCAAAATTGGCTGGAATTCAGATCGGACGCCATGTCGCGTTTGGAGAGCCCCTGATGTACCTAAACAGTGGAAACCCCCCAAGTGACCCCATTTTGGAAACTAGACCCCCCCCAAGGAACTTATCTAGATATGTGGTGAGAACTTTGAACCCACAAGGGCTTCACAGAAGTTTATAACGTACAGCGGTACAATTAAAAAATCATATTTTTTCCACAAAAATGATCTTTTCACCCCCAATTTTTATTTTTCCAAGGGTAACAGGTCCCTAAAATTTATTGTGCAATTTGTCCTGAGTACGCTGATACCCCACATGTGGGGTTAAACCACTATTTGGGCGCATGGCAGAGCTCGGAAGGGAAGCAGCGCCATTTGATGTTTTTGGCTGGAATTGAGATCGGACACCATGTCGCATTTTGAAAGCCCCTGATGTACCAAAACAGTAGAAACCCCCCATAAATGACACCATTTTGGAAACTAGACCCCCTAAGGAACTTATCTAGATGTGTGGTGAGCACTTTGAACCCCCCAGTGCTTCACAGAAGTTTATAACGCCCGGGCGTGAAAATAAAAAAATCGTATTTTTTCCACAAACATGATCTTTTAGTCACCAATTTTTTCATTTTCCCAAGGGTACAAGGACAAATTGGACCCCAAAAGTTGTTGTCCAATTTGTCCTTACTACGCTGATACCTCATATGTGGGAGAAAACTACTGTATGGGTACACGTCGGGGCTCGGAAGGGAAGTAGTGACGTTTTGGAATGCAGACTTTGATGGAATGGTCTGCAGGTGTCATGTTGCCTTTGGAGAGCCCTTAATGTACCTAAACAGTGGAAACCCCCCACAAATGACCCCATTTTGGAAACTAGACCCCCTAAGGAACTTATCTAGATGTGTGGTGAGCACTTTGAACCCCCAAGGGCTTCACAGAAGTTTATAATGCCCAGGCATGAAAATAAAAAAATCGTATTTTTTCCACAAACATGATCAATTAGCCTCCAATTTTTTTATTTTCCCAAGGGTAACAGGAGAAATTGGACCCCAAAAGTTGTTGTCCAATTTGTCCTGAGTACGCTGCTTCCTCATATGTGGGAGAAAACTACTGTATGGGCACACGTCGGGGCTCGGAAGGGAAGTAGTGACGTTTTGGAATGCAGACTTTGATGGATTGGTCTGTGGGTGTCATGTGCGTTTGGAGAGCCCCTGATTTACCTAAACTATTGAAACTCCCCTCAAGTGACCCCATTTTGGAAACTAGACCCCCCACGGAACTTATCTAGATGTGTGGTGAGCACTTTGAACCTCCAATTGCTTCACAGAAGTTTATAACTCCTGGACGTGAAAATAAAAAAATCATTTTTTCCACAAAAATGATATTTTTGCCCCCAATTTTCTATTTTCCAAAGTGTAACAGGAGAAATTGGACCCCAAAAGTTGTTTTGCAATTTGTCCTGAGTAGGCTGATACCCTACATGTGGGGTTAAAACACTGTTTGGGCGCATGGCAGAGCTTGGAAGGGAAGGAGCACCATTTGACTTTTTCAACGCAGAATTGGCTGGAATTGAGATCAGACACCATGTTGCCTTTGGAGAGCACCTCATGTGCCCAAACAGTGGAAACCCCCCAATTATAACTCCAACCCTAACCCCAACACACCCCTAACCCTAATCTGAGCCCTAATCCTAACCCTAGCCCTAACCCTAACCTGTTATGATTGAGTCACCGTTGGAGGCAAAAATAGAAATGCTAGCCAAGTCCAGAAAACCAGAGAAGTTGGCAGCTATCGGATTGCAGACCCCTGAACCTATCAACACAACTAGCAGTAGCCGTGGGGGGCTCCTACGATGCCCTAGGCCCCTCGATCACTGCCGGAGGACTACATAGCCTAAAGACAGAAAGGGAAATCTAAACTGCCCCAGAGCAGACCCCAAAGCAAAAGGCAGCCCCCCACATATAATGACCGTGAAGCAAGAAGAAAGAACAAAACACAGACAGAAAGATAGACTGAGCAAAGATGGGGCCCAAGCTAGCTTGGATAGGAAAGGACAGGAAGGCTGCTGTCTGCAATCCGAGAAAAACCCTATGAAAATAAGAGCCAACAAACTGACAGTAAAAAGACCCTGAAGACGCTAGGCTTCAAAAAAGGCTATGTCAATACTCAGGAATATTGTGAAGACAGAGCAACAGGCAAAAGGAGATTCAGCTCACCCCAGCAGGGAATGGCAGAATCCAGAAAAGCAAGGAAAACAAAACACTAATGCAAAAAGGCAAAGCAGAAATCTTAGCTTTAGATGAGCAGGAATCAGACTGGTTTCTTAGAAGTCCACAGAGAAATCACCCGCAGGCCAGAAGGGCGTCGGCAGCCTTATATCCAGTCATTAACTCCACTCAGCCAGTCATCATCATCATCCCCAGGTGTTTGACAATCAGGCTCACTACCTTTCTTCACCAGAAGAGGGAGTTCCTCGGGCCTCAGTAGTGAAGGGGAAAATGAACTCACAACAGTACCTCCCCCTTGAGGAGGGGTCACCGAACCCTCAACCACGCCACCAGGGCGATCAGGGTGAGCCCGATGAAGGGCACGCACCAATCTTTTGGCATGAATATCAGAGGCAGAGACCCAGGAATTATCCTCCTGACCATAACCCTTCCAGTTAACCAAATACTGGAGTCTCCGTCTAGCCAGACGGGAATCCAGTACTTTCTCTACCTCATATTCCATGTTACCTTCAACCAATACAGGGTCTGGAGGTGCAACCCCCGGAACAACAGGTTCAACAAACCTCTTCAACAAAGATTTATGGAAGACATTATGGATTTTAAATGTGACAGGAAGAGCCAAACGAAAAGAGACCGGATTAATAATCTCCAAAATCTTGTAAGGTCCAATAAATCTAGGTTTAAACTTAGGAGAAGCCACCTTCATAGCAATATTTTTTGATGATAACCACACCATATCACCAACCTTAAACTGGGGACCAATGGTCGTATGTCGGTTGGAAAACCGCTGGGCCTTTTCCTGGGAGAGAGATATCTTATCCACCACTTGGTCCCAGATCTGGTGCATTCTCTCCACCACAGTGTCAACACCTGGGCAGGCAGAGGGCTCCACCTGCCCTGAAGAAAATCGAGGATGAAACCCAAAGTTACAAAAAAAAAGGTGACATCAAAGTGGCAGAACTAGCTCTATTATTTAAAGCAAATTTGGCCAAGGGCAAAAATGAAACCCAATCATCCTGATCAGCAGAAATAAAACATCTCAAATATGACTCCAAGGTCTGGTTTGTTCTCTCTGTCTGCCCATTGGTCTGAGGGTGAAAAGCAGAGGAGAAGGACAACTGAATTCCCAGCTTGGAACAGAAAGTTCTCCAAAATCTAGACACAAACTGGACTCCTCTGTCAGATACAATGTTCTCAGGAATCCCGTGCAAGCGAACCACCTGTTGTAAAAACAGGGGCACCAATTCAGAGGAAGACGGCAACTTAGGGAGTGGTACAAAATGAACCATCTTAGAGAACCTATCACAAATCACCCAAATAACAGTCACCCTTTGAGAGACAGGCATATCAGAGATGAAATCCATTGAAATATGGGTCCATGGCCTCTTGGGGACAGGCAAAGGCATCAACAACCCACTAGAGCGAGAATACGATTAGACCGGGAGCATGTCCCACAGGACTGCACAAAATTCCTGACATCACGAGACAAGGAGGGCCACCAAAAAGACCGACTCACCAGATCTCTAGTACCAAAAATACCTGGATGACCAGCCAAAGCAGAGCAATGAACTTCAGACATCACTCTCTTCTTCCACTGGTCAGGAACATACAACTTTCCACTGGGACAACGCTCAGGTTTGTCCTCCTGGAACTCTTCCAGAGCACGTCTCAAATCGGGCGAGATGGCAGAAAGAACTACCCCTTCGCCTAAGATGGTAGCAGGCTTGGTCACCACAGGAGAATCAGCAAAGAAGCTCCTAGAGAGGGCGTCAGCCTTGACATTCTTAGTTCCAGGAAGAAAAGAAACCACAAAAGCAAAACGTGTAAAAAACAAGGCCCACCTAGCCTGTCTAGGGTTCAAGCGCTTAGCCGACTCTAGGTAAATCAAATTCTTGTGGTCAGTGAGGACCACGACTTGATGCTTAGCTCCCTCCAACCAATGTCTCCACTCCTCAAATGCCCATTTCATGGCTAACAGTTCCCGATTCCCCACATCATAGTTACGTTCAGATGGAGAGAACTTTCGGGAAAAGAAAGCACAGGGATTCATTTTAGATGTTACAGGATCCTTTTGGGACAAAACAGCTCCTGCACCAATCTCAGGAGCATCCACCTCTACCTGGAACAGAAGTGAGACATCAGGTTGCCGCAAAACCGGGGCGGAGGTGAATCTTCGCTTCAGCTCCTGAAAGGAAGAAACAGCCTCCGGAGACCAATTTAACACATCAGCACCCTTCTTAGTCAAATCAGTCAATGGCTTGGCAATACTAGAAAATTTTGCTATAAATTTCCGATAAAAATTAGCAAAACCCAAAAACTTCTGGAGGGCCTACAAAGAAGTGGGCTGAACCCAATCGTGAATGGCCTGTACCTTGGCCGGGTCCATTTCAATAGTTGACGGGGACAAAATAAATCCAAAAAAAGAAATCCTCTGTACTCCAAAAAGGCATTTAGATCCTTTGACATACAGGGAATTCTCCCTCAAGATCCGGAACACAGTCCGAATATGTTCCACATGAGAATCCCAATCCTTGGAGAAGATCAAAATATCATCCAGATAGATAATCAAAAATTTACCGACAAAATCTCAGAAAATATCGTTCATGAAGCACTGGAAGACAGAAGGGGCATTAGTGAGCCCAAAAGGCATCACCAGGTACTCAAAATGTCCCTCCGGAGTATTAAACGCCGTCTTCCATTCATCCCCATGCTTAATGCGAATAAGATTATACGCCCCCTGAGGTCAAGCTTGGTAAACCAGCAAGCACCTTTAACTCTGGAGAATAGATCAGAAATCAGGGGTAACGGATACTGATATTTAACAGTAATTTTGTTGAGAGCACGATAATTAATACAAGGTCTTAATGATCCATCCTTTTTGGCTACAAAAAAAAAAACGGCACCTAAGGGTGACGAGGATGGTCTAATATGACCCTTCTCCAACGCCTCCTTAATATAGGATCGCATAGCCTCGTGCTCGGGTACAGATAAATTGAAGAGCCGACCCTTGGGAAATTTACACCCCGGGCTCAGTTCAATTGCACAGTCATAACTCCTATGAGGAGGCAGAGACGCAGACTCATTCTCACTAAATACATCATAAAAGTCCGCCAAATAATCAGGAACATCATGCGACTGAGGAGAGGTGGAAAACACCGGAGCCTCACTAAAGGCACACCGACAACCCCAACTCACCACAGACACAGATTTCCAATCCAAAACTGGATTATGAATTTGTAACCAGGGAAACCCCAGAAAAATAGTATCATGCAGATTATGTAACACCAAAAACCTGCAATTTTCTTGATGGTCTGGGGCGACCCGCATTACCACCTGGGTCCAAAACTGAGGTTTATTTTTAGCCAAAGGAGTAGCATCAATCCCCCTCAAAGGGATAGGCGTCTGCAGAGGTGTCATCGGAAATCCACAACGTTTAGCAAAATCCAAGTCCATTAGGTTTAGAGCTGCTCCCGAATCCACAAAAGCCTTGGCGGAAAATGTGGACAGGGAGCAGATCAGAGTAATAGCCAGAAGAAACTTAGGTTGAACACCACCAACAGAAAACGTGTGTGCAAGGCGTTTCTCGCGTTTAGGACAGACAGAAATAATATGCGAGGCATATCCACAGAAAAAACACAACTTATTACGCCTTCTGAACTCCTGACGCTGCTCTCTGGAAAAAACTATCACATTGCATAGGTTCAGACATCTGTTCAACAGGTGGCAACACCTCTCGTGCAGCTCTGCGTTCGCGCAAACGCCGATCAACCTGAATGGCTAAAGACATAGAATCGTCAAGACCAGAGGGAACAGGAAATCCCACCATAGTATCTTTTACGGCTTCTGACAACCCCTTCCGAAAGAGAGCAGCCAAGACAATATCATTCCAGGTAGTAAGTACTGCCCACTTTCGGAATGTTTGACAGTACAATTCTGCAGAATCACGACCCTGGTTCAATGCCAGCAGGGTCTTTTCAGCCTGATCAATGGCATTAGGTTCGTCATACAACAACCCCAAGGCCTGAAAAAATGCGTTCACATTAGTCAGAATAGGATCATCTGGTTTCAAAGAAAACGCCCAATCCTGGGGATCGCCACGCAGCAAAGAGATGACAATTTTAACCTGCTGCGCGGAGCTCCCTGACGAGTTAGGCTTCAAGGCAAAAAATAATTTACAATTATTTTTGAAATTCAAAAATTTAGACCGATCCCAAAAAAATACATCAGGTGTAGGAATCTTTGGTTCAGCAGCATGTGAATGAGCAAGGTAGGCGGAAATTCCCCGCACTTCCGCAGTGAGCTGCTCCACACGATCAGACAATTGCTTTATCTCCATTGAGAGAAAAAGAAAAATTCCCCCTACGGCCTCAGAGATATAGAGGAAAAAATATACACACCTTTTTTTTTTTTTTTTTTTTTTTTTTTTTTATACAATTCTTTCCTGCAATTGAGTACCCTAGGATCTGCGGTATGGCGGGTGATTCTGTTATGATTGAGTCACCGTAGGAGGCAAAAATAGAAATGCTATCTAAGTCCAGAAAACCAGAGAGGTTGGCAGCTATCGGATTGCAGACCCCTGAACCTATCAACACAACTAGCAGTAGCCGTGGGGGGCTCCTACGATGCCCTAGGCCCCTCGATCACAGCCGGAGGACTACATAGCCTAAAGACAGAAAGGGAAATCTAAACTACCCCAGAGCAGACCCCAAAGCAAAAGGCAGCCCCCCACATATAATGACGGTGAAGCAAGAAGAAAGAACAAAACACAGACAGAAAGATAGACTGAGCAAAGATGGGGCCCAAGCTAGCTTAGATAGGAAAGGACAGGAAGGCTGCTGTCTGCAATCCGAGAAAAACCCTATGAAAATAAGAGCCAACAAACTGACAGTAAAAAGCCCCTGAAGACGCTAGGCTTCAAAAAAGGCTATGTCAGTACTCAGGAATATTGTGAAGACAGAGCAACAGGCAAAAGGAGATTATGCTCACCTCGGCAGGGAATGGCAGAATCCAGAAAAGCAGGGAAAACAAAACACTAATGCAAAAAGGCAAAGCAGAAATCTTAGCTTTAGATGAGCAGGAATCAGACTGGTTTCCTAGAAGTCCACAGAGAAATCACCCGCAGGCCAGAAGGGCGTCGGCAGCCTTATATCCAGTCATTAACTCCTCTCAGCCAGTCATCATCATCAGCCCCAGGTGTTTGACAATCAGGCTCACTACCTTTCTTCACCAGAAGAGGGAGTTCCTCGGGCCTCAGTAGTGAAGGGGAAAATGAACTCACAACACTAACCCTAGCCCTAACCCTACCCTAACCCTAACCCTAGCGGGAAAATGGAAATAAATACATTTTCTTTTAGTTTTATTATTTTTCCCTAACTAAGGGGGTGATAACGGGGGGTTTGATTTACTATTTATGGCGGTTTTTATGTTTGGCAGCTGTCAGACGCTAAAAGACGCTTTTTATTGTAAAAATAGTTTTTGCATCACCACATATTGTGAGCTATAATTTTTCCGTATTTTGACCCACTGAGTCCTGTGAGGTCTTATTTTTTGCGGGACGAGTTGACGTTTTCATTGGCACCATTTTCGGGCATGTGACATGTTTTGATCGCTTTTTATTCCGATTTTTGGGACGCAGAATGAACAAAAACCAGCGTTTCATGAACTTCTTTTGGGGGGTGCGTTTACACCGTTCCGCGTGCGGTAAAATTGATAAAGCGTTTTTATTCTTCGGGTCAGTACAGTTACAGCGATACCTCATTTAGGTTGTTTTTTTATGTTTTTTCGGTTTTTTGCAATGAAAACAATTTTATATAAAAAATAATTATTTTTGTATCGCTTTATTCTGCGAGCTATAACTTTTTATTTTTTTGCGGATGACGCTGTATGGCGGCTCCTTTTTTTTGCAGGACAAGATGATGTTTTCAGCGGTACCATGGATATTTATATGCGTCTTTTTGATCGCGCGTTATTGCACTTTTTGTTCAGTGGTATGATAATAAATCATTATTTTTTGCTTCGTTTTTTATTTTTTAAAGGGTTCGCTAAAGGGGTTAACTAATGGGACAGTTTTATAGGGCGGTTCGCTACGGACGCGGCGATACGAAATATGTGTACTTTTATTGTTTTTGGTTTTTTTTATTTTGAAAAAATGGATTTATTGGTCATTATTTTTTTTTATTTTTTTTACTAATTTATTTAGCGATTTTTTTTTTTTTTTTTTTTTTTAAATTATTTTTATCACTTTTTTTTTTTTTTTTTTTTTTTACTTTATTACCTTGTCCCAGGTGGGACATCACTGTCCTGTGACAGATCGCTGATCTGTCACATCACAGATCACTGTGACAAATCAGCGATCTGTCACAGGCACTGCTGCAGACTTCCTCATGCCTGCGCTTTGCAGGCAGTGAGGTAGTCAGCTCCCTGCAGGCCCCCCGAAGGCCCCCGTCGCCATCTTGGATCCGGGGGCCTGTAGGGGAAGAGACCCCGCAGCAGCGCTGCACATTGCGCTGCCGTGGGGGGCTCAGGGAAGCACGGAGGGAGACCCCTCCATTTGATCGCGGTGTACACATTATGCCGGGTGTCAGCTGTGATAATCAGCTGACACCCGGCCGCGATCAGCGGCGCTCACCACTTGGGCGCCGCTGATCACTGGGACGTAATATTCCGTCCATGGTAGTTAGGTCCAGGGTCACATGGACGGAATATTACGTCCATTGTAGGTAAGGGGTTAAAGTGCTTAGGAACAGGTAGATCTTTACGTTTTTTCCGTATATCACATCTATGTTGATTTATCCGTGTTCTTAAATCGCATGTTGTTTCTCCAATATAATAGAGTGGACATGGACATTGTAACATGTATATTACATAATCGGTATTACACGTTAAAAAATATATGATGTTTAATATTTGTCCAGTACGAGGATTTTGAAATGTAGAGCCTTTAAGCATTAATGAGCAGTTCACACATGATAAGCAGGGGAAACAACCCTTCCGCTGAGTATTTGTTAAGGTCAGCTGCTTAGTTTGCTTAAAGGACCCAATTTCTGCTTTAATCAATCTATCACCCAGACTCCTCTTTTTATATGCAAAAATTATTATTTTTTTTTTTAAAACTTCTATTTGCGGACATCCCTTATTCAGAATCGGCCAATGATTCATTATGATCTTAAATATTTGTGGACTTTCCTCACAGAAATTACTTACAAATGGAATTCTACCTTTATTATCCCTTTTTTTCTCCTTAAACAAATCCCTCCTTTCCACCTCATCCAGTCTCCTTTTCTGTTTAGCTAATATACTGTTGGGGTACCCACTCTGTATGAATTTTTTACTCATATTATCGATTGTCTCCGTTAGTTTTTCATCTTTACTAACTATTCTTTTGGCACGTAGATATTGGCTATATGGAATTGCGTCAAGCATTCTCTGTGGGTGATGACTGGAATAATGGAGGAGGTTGTTACGATCGGTCGTCTTACAAAAAAGTTCAGTGTCCAACCTCTCTCCATCCTTCCTTATCAACATCCAAAAAGTTCAACTCTACTCTGGAGCATTCCATTGTAAATTTTATGGTTTCATTAATAGAGTTCAAAAAGTCAAACTCCTGAAGCTCTTCACGTGATCCAGTCCAAGTCAGAAAAATATCATCAGTGTATCGCCACCATCCCCCTACTTTGGTTTGCATATTAGGGGGCCATATTTGCCCCCATAGCTGTACCCCTTATTTGTTCCTAATACTCATCACCAAACATAAAATAATTTTTTGGTTAATACCAATTCCAACAGGGACATTATCATCACTATGGCTTGATTAGTAAAATTGGTTATGGATAAGGCTTCTTTTACTGCCTCCAGACCTTCTTTATGGACAATAGATGTATACAAAGATGTTACATCAAATGATACTAGCCAGTCACTTTCTCCCACTTTTTACTCCTTGATCTTCAAAAGAAAATCAGTAGTATCTTTAACATAAGAAGTGCTTTGTGCTAATGGATTCAAAATCTTGTCCAGGTACACCCCAATGTGACTGAGCACTGAATCAGTCCCTGCCACAATGGGGCGCCCTGGAGGGTCTCGCATGGACTTGTGCACTTTCGGCAGAATATAAAGTATAGGTGTCATTGGAGTAATATGTAACAGAAAATCAAATGTTTCTTTGTCAATCAATCCTTGCTCTAAAGCAGGTTTCACAATATTCCAAATATTTCTAATGATCTGGAACTTAGGATCCTGAGAATTTCCTGTATACATCTTGATCACTTATCTGTCTCATTATTTCAGCCACATAATTTTCTTTATCCATGATCAACAGGGCTCCGCCCTTATCTGCCCTTTTTATAATAATTGTTTCATCATGGATTAATTCATTCATTGCTTTAACTTCCTCTGTTCTCAACTTTGGTCTAGTGAAACACTCCATTTTTTTTGACCGCAGTGATTAAATATCTCGTGTAACTGCCTTAACAGATGTTTCTATTGCTGCAGAGCTATTTGGAGGTACAAATAGACTTTTTTCTTTTTCAAATCCATTTTTGCTATATATAATTCAGCCTCCTGACTTATCATATATTTACTCTTATTATGAAACCATTCCTTTAACTTAATTGTTCTAAAGAACCTATTCAAGTCAACTTTACAGTCAAACCTATCGACATGCGTATTCATACAGAAAGAGTGACCCTTATTCAGAAGTGACAATTGTGAGTCAGTCACTACCTTTTTAGATAAATTGATCACTAGTTCTGATGGTTGGATCGTGTCACTGGTTTCGGTGATTAGCTGTAATTCTTCTGTTTTCCGCCTCTTTTCTCTTTTTTCTCTTTTCCATTGTAGCCTACCTCCTCTCCTTTTTTGACCTTTTCCTGGAGGAGGTGTGACGGACTCAGCTCCTGCTGAGCCCATTTTTTGAGTGAACCCTCTGGGTCGTGGCACCCACCCACCGAGGGCGAGCTGACCTTGTGAGAGAATCCACCCCCTATACAGGGAGTGTCAGGGGCAAGACCAAGGGGGTGAGCCACCACGACTGCTAGGACCAGACGGCCGGCTCAAGGGGACACTATGGGAGTGTCTGATGACCAGAGACAAGCAGGAAACAAGACAAGAGGTAAGTGCAAGGTATCTTCATTAAGATCTTCAGGATCACATTCAGTGCAAACGTGAAAACAAGCAAAACGTGCAAGGTGCGTTCGTGGGCACGCCAAGGTCCATAGCATAGTACGTGCCAGGTGGCACGCCTAGGTACAGTTAAAGGCACAAGGGCATCTGACTCCGGACCGCTGGCGATGATCGACATGATCAAGGCATCAGGCTGCGAACATCAGCTCCGGACATCAGGCCGCAGTCATCCAGCTTACGATCTCTGGCAGCCATCGGCAGGTTCCGGGCATCCGGCAGGCAAACCAGGGTTCAGGCAAGGAGGCACGACAGATATCCAGGCATGGTGCGTGTTAGGGAACACGCCAAGGTCCAAGGCTAGGTGCAAGGCAAGGTGCGTGTGTAGGGGACACGACAGGGTTCAAAGCGAGGTGCGTGTGTAAGGGACACGCCAGGGTTCAAAGCGAGGTTCACGTGTAGGGGACACGCCAGGGTTCAAAGCGAGAAAGGGTGCGTGTGTAAAGACACACCAGAGCACAAGGTACAAGACAGAGTGCGTGTGTAGAGACACGCCAAAGCACAAGGTAGAAGACAGAGTGCGTGTGTAGAGACATGCCAAGGTCCGGGTTCAAGGCAGGGTGCGTGCTAGGACCCACGCCAGGGTTCAAGGCAGGGTGCGTGCTAGGAGCCACGCCAGGGTTCAGAGCAGGACGCGTGCTAGGAGCCACGCAGGACGCACACCTCACTGGCCAGTGCACACGGCTGTAACACCAGTACGAGGCACGACCTTGGCACAGGAGGTGGGCAAAGGAACCTTCGTGCTAGGAGCCACGCCAGGGTTCAAGGCAGGGTGCGTGCTAGGAGCCACGCCAGGGTTCAAGGCAGGGTGCGTGCTAGGAGCCACGCCAAGGTTCAAGTAAGGGCTGCGTGCTAGGAGCCACGCAGGAGGCACGCCACACTGGCCAGTGCACACGGCTGTACACAAACACGAGGCACTTACCACGGCACAGGAGACGGCCAAGGGGAACCCACGCCGGGATTCAAGGCAAGGAACAAGGAGCAGAACAAAGGCAGAAACAGAGCCAGGACAGAGCGAGGACAGAGTCTAGCAGCGGAGCATAGGCAGAAGCCCAGAGCCGGGCCAAGGGAAGACCTTGGGACTAGACATGGAAATGTGCAAGAGAGCACAATAGGACAGAGTTCGGAAAACCAGGCACAAACGAGAACATGAGAAGTACTACAAGGCTCAGAAAAGCAAAGACCGGACATGGCGAAACAGGCAAGGCAGAGAACAGAGGAAGGACTACAAGTCAAAGAATTGCTAAGGCGAGACATAGCAAAACAGACTGAGAACAGCAGAAGGACTACAAGGCAAAGCAAGGCAAAGCCAAACATGGCACAAGAGACAACACAAGACAAGAGACCGAATACGAGCACGGAGCGTGTGCAGAGACGCACTACAGAGCAAAGTGCAAGGGCACAGAGTAGAAGGAGCAACCCTACAGACCAAGAGCCGTGCAGGGAAGCAACACAATAATCAGGCCCTGAGCAAAGGAAGGGGTGGTCTGATATAGGGCACAGCACCTCCTCTTCTGTGTCAGGACCAGGGGAGAACTTCCTAGTTCAGATGCTCCAGGATCACAGAGCGCAGTCACATGATCAGGGTTTCAGACATGACGAGATGATCACCGAACCAGACAGTGCAGGATCCTAGGAAAGACACATAATCAGGGTTTCAGACATGACGAGATGATTGCAGAACCAGACAGTGCAGGACCTTAGGAAACGTCACATGATCAAGGTTTCAGACATGACGAGATGATTGCAGAACCAGACAGTGCAGTATCCTAGAAAATGTCACATGATCAGGGATTCTAGATATGACGAGAAGATCACAGAAGGCAAAGCAGAAACGCAGGCATCTTGCAGCTCAGCAGACATGAGGTGAGTGTGCACACTGCTCTAGGGAACAAGCAGGATAGCAGACACAAGGTGCGCGTGCACACCGCTCCAGAGGTTCATGAGGCAAAACAGACATGGCGGACGTGACAGGAGGGTGATCTATTTCTGCTAGGATTAAGCTTATGGTTAGTTATATTATTTTTATCCATCAACTGTCTTTTATAAGTCATATTAGTCCAATGGCCTCTTCTCCTCCATCTTAAATTGTCTTTCTGCCAGTTATAGATATTTCCTGTTCTATAATCTTCAGAATCCCGGATCCACTTTTTTTGTTTATTATCCTCTAGTTCAGTACGCATTTTATCAATTCTCCCCTTGATTACTACAAAAAACACATTCTACTCCTCTTTGATGTTACTTTTGATTTTTGCACACACATCATCCACCTTTTCTTGTAAAAATTTAATATCATCTTGTAAATATTCCATGTTCAATAGCATAGTGTCCATTGCATATTTGTTAGAGATTTGAGTAAACCGTGTACAGAAAGGAACACTATTCATCATGAGATTAGGTCTAATGTTTGACCTCAAACCTCTTGTGATCATACGTGCTTTATAATATTCGTCCAAGGTTGTCAGATGTAACTGTTGAGTGACAATTGTTTTCATGTCATTCTCATATTCTCTTTTCAGATCCAAAATTGAGGGGGTATTAAAAAAAAAAACCCCATCACCTCCTATGGCTCCAACAATCCTGTCTCCATCCTCCTCTGTGTATGCAGAGTTTGCTATTTTGGCTGTTTGGACACTGCTGAATAGGTTTTGCACCTGCTGTATTATTTTGGTAGTGCTGCCCTTTTTCTTGAGATATATATATATACACTCACTGGCCACTTTATTAGGTACACCTGTCCAACTGTGTGTTAAGACTTAATTTCTAATCAGCCAATCACATGGCGGCAACTCAGTGCATTTAGGCATGTAGACATGGTCAAGACAATCTCCTGCAGTTCAAACCGAGCATCAGTATGGGGAAGAAAGGTGATTTGAGTGCCTTTGAACGTGGCATGATTGTTGGTGCCAGAAGGGCTGGTCTGAGAATTTCAGAAACTGCTGATCTACTGGGATTTTCACGCACAACCATCTCTAGGGTTTACAGAGAATGGTCCGAAAAAGAAAAAAAATCCAGTGAGCGGCAGTTCTGTGGCCGGAAATGCCATGTTGATGCCAGAGGTCAGAGGAGAATGGGCAGACTGGTTCGAGCTGATAGAAAGGCAACAGTGACTCAAATTGCCACCCGTTACAACCAAGGTAGGCAGAAGAGCATCTCTGAACGCACAGTGCGTCGAACTTTGAGGCAGATGGGCTACAGCAGCAGAAGACCACACTGGGTACCACTCCTCTCAGCTAAGAACAGGAAACTGAGGCTACAATTTGCACAAGCTCATCGAAATTGGACAGTAGAAGATTGGAAAAACGTTGCCTGGTCTGATGAGTCTCGATTTCTGCTGCGACATTCGGATGGTAGGGTCAGAATTTGGCGTAAACAACATGAAAGCATGGATCCATCCTGCCTTGTATCAACGGTTCAGGCTGGTGGTGGTGGTGTCATGGTGTGGGGAATTTTTTCTGGGCACTCTTTGGGCCCCTTGATACCAATTGAGCATCGTTGCAACGCCACAGCCTACCTGAGTATTGTTGCTGACCATGTCCATCCCTTTATGACCACAATGTACCCAACATCTGATGGCTACTTTCAGCAGGATAATGCGCCATGTCATAAAGCTCGAATCATCTCAGATTGGTTTCTTGAACATGACAATGAGTTTACTGTACTCAAATGGCCTCCTCAGTCACCAGATCTCAATCCAATAGAGCATCTTTGGGATGTGGTGGAACGGGAGATTCGCATCAGGGATGTGCAGCCGACAAATCTGCGCCAACTGTGTGATGCCATCATGTCAATATGGTCCAAAATCTCTGAGGAATGCTTCCAGCACCTTGTTGAATCTCTGCCACGAAGAATTGAGGCAGTTCTGAAGGCAAAAGGGGGTCCAACCCCTTACTAGCATGGTGTACCTAATAAAGTGGCCAGTGAGTGTATATATATATATATATATATATATATATATATTTATACAGGGGTTGGACAAAATAACGAAAACACCTGGAAACATCAACAAAAGTTAGTTTAATATGGTGTAGGTCCACTTTTTGCGGCAATTACAGCCTCATTTCTCCAAGGTATGGATTCATACAAAGTGTGAATTGTTTCCAAAGGAATTTTAGTCCATTCTTCAGTTAAAACACCCTCCAGTTCTTTGAGCGACGATGGCGGCGGAAATCGATGTGTAACTTGAATCTCTAAAATCGACCATAAATGCTCAATAATATGAGGTCTGGGGATTGTGGGGGCCAGATGAGATGCTAAACTTCATTAGAATGTTCCTTGTGCCATGCTTTAACAATTCTAGCTGAAGGAATTGGTGCATAGGATGATAATCCTAAAAGATGGCTTGAACCATAGGATGCACTTGCTCGCCCAAAATGCCTAAATAATCTCAGCTGTTAATTCTTCAATGAAGGGTTATCTTTGGCCTGGCGGATCTCCTCGAAATAGCACCCCAGATCATCACAGAACCTCCACCATGTTTTACGGTTGGGAGAAGGCAGTCTGGATGGAATGCTTCTTTCAGCTGTCTCCAAACGTACACTCGGCCCGAGGTCGGAAATAGGGTAAACGATGATTCATCTGAGAATATCACGTTTCCACTGCTCAAGGGACCTATTCTGGAGGTTTCTACACCACTCTAAACGCTTGGAAACATTTGTTATTGAGAGCAGCGGTTTTCTTATTGCAGCTCTTCCGTGGAATCCAAATTTGTGCAGCTCCCGACGAACATTTTTCATGGAAACTGGGTTCTGTAGGTGTTCATTGAGCTCAGCAGTGATTTTCGGAGCCGTGGTCTTGCGATCCTCTCTCACAATTCGCTTTAGAGTCCGACGGTCTCTCTGTCAACTTCGACTTTCGTCCGGACCTGTGCTTTGCTGCAGACATTTTTCATTCTCTTTCAACGCAGTCATTACTTTGGAGACAGTACCTCTTGACACGCCAAGCATTCGGGCACTTTCTGTTACACTAGCGCCTGCCATATGAGCACCAACAATTTGGCTTCTTTTAAAATCCGAGAGGTCTGCCATTGGTGTCAGGTTCTCATCAATGTTCTTACAATTCTGCAAAACAAACAGTTAATTTACATACACATATCACATAACACAATCAACTACAATACATTATCATATGTCACGGTTTGCATGTTTATAAAATGTTCGAAGATTATGATGCCAAAACGTTAGGTATTTCCATTATTTTGTCCAACCCCAGTGTGTGTATGTGTGTGTGTGTATATATATATATATATAATATTGGTGTAGTGACCTCTGTGTCTGCTAGGGGCGCTGTGTGAGTGGTCCAGGACAGGCGTATAAGCATTTCCAGTGTCCTGATAGGAGTAGGATGCTGAATGATCGTAATGTATCTCAAAGTGGGTGGCCTCGAGATGAAGACTTGTGTATGTGTTGATCAGCAGTGATACTGCTGAGGTTCCATGTCAATGTCTTAGGGAAGTCTTCAGGTAGCTGGAGAGACGGACGTGACCAGCTACCTACAAATCCCCCCAGGGGTGTGTCTGAAAATGCTGGTAGTAAAAGACTATGTGAGTGTGAAGGCCCTATGATGAGGTCATAGCCATGTGACCCGGTGGGCGTGGCTACGGACCATATAGGGTGGACAGGGTAGGTCACATGGAGTGAATGCTTGGACCCAGTTTGTCCGTTTTAGAAAGGTCTCGTCTAGGAGATGAGACTCCTTTCCTGATAGCACGTGAATGCTGTGTTGAATGGCTGCAAGAGTCTGACAGTTCCCAGGAAGAGGGAATGAACGTCTGCAGTGAGCTGAAGCAGCCATGAAGTAACCCTGATGGGGAGAGAACTGTGAGGCTAGAAAGCCTGTGCAATGGACATTGCATAACCTGTGTGAGTACAGGCTTAACAGAGTGGAGCTCTGTCATGGACGCTGTGTTGTTGATATGAACTTTCTGGCTATTTTACCATGAAGGCCTGCTGCACAAAGTCTCCTCTTAACAGTTGTTGTAGAGATGTGTCTGCTGCTAGAACTCTGTGTGGCATTGACCTGGTCTCTAATCTGAGCTGCTGTTTAACCTGTGATTTCTGAGGCTGGTGACTTGGATGAACTTATCCTCCGCAGCAGAGGTGACTCTTGGTCTTCCTTTCCTGGGGCGGTCCTCATGTGAGCCAGTTTCTTTGTAGCACTTGATGGTTTTTGCCACTGCACTTGGGGACACTTTCAAAGTTTTCCCAATTTTTCGGCCTGACTGACCTTCATTTTTTAAAGTAATGATGGCCACTCATTTTTCTTTACTTAGCTTTTTTCTTGCCATAATACAAATTCTAACAATCTATTAAGTAGGACTATCAGCTGTGTATCCACCAGACTTCTGCACAACACAACTGATGGTCCCAACCTCATTTATTTTATAAGGCAATTAATCCCACTTATTAAACCTGACAGGGCACACCTGTGAAGTGAAAACCATTTCCGGTGACTACCTCTTGAAGATCATCAAGAGAATGCCAAGAATGCGCAAGGCAGTAATCAAAGCAAAAGGTGGCTACTTTGAAGAAGCTAGATTGTAAGACATATTTTCAGTTGTTTCACACTTTTTTCTTAATTATATAATTCCACATGTGTTAATTCATAGTTTTGATGCCTTCAGAGTGAATCTACAATTTTCATACTCATGAAAATAAAGAAAACTCTATGAATGAGAAGGTGTTTCCAAACTTTTGGTCTGTACTGTATATTTCATAGAGATAAAGATAGTAGAATAGGTGAGAATTCAGTTGTCGACTACTGTAAAATCATTACAGAACCCGACAGGATATGAGACATAGTTTACATACAGTAAGCCATTGCATATCTGTAATATTTATATATGTCCCTCACTAATAATGTTAGTAGTGTATGTGTGTAAAATATTGGAGCTGTAGGTGTTAAATTAAAGAATTAATTCATGGAAAAAAATGTGCAATTTTCTCCGCCAAAGAGGGAAAGCCAGTGACTGAGGGCAGATATTAATAGCCAAGAGAGGGACCATGGTCATGCCCCCCCAGTTAAAAACATCTGCCCCCAGCCACCCCAGAAAAGGCGCATCTGTACAATGTGCCTATTTCGGCACTTAGCATCTCTCTTCCCATTGCCCTGTAGCTTGTGGCATATGGGGTAATAAGAGGTTAATGTCACCTTGCTATTGTAAGGTGACATTAAGCCTGGTTAATAATGGAGAGGTGTCAATAAGACACCTATCCATTATTAATCCAATAGTCTGAAAGGGTTAAAAAACACACATTAAGAATAAAGACTTTTTTAATGAAATAATTAAACACACATTTTTGCCATCTTTATTAAACTCCCAATGCAATCAAAGCCCTTTTTCTTCTGTAAAAAATCCAAAATAAAAAAGCAACAATATCCCATACCTATCCGCCATACAGTCATGTCCCGCGCTGCAATCCATCTCAAGAGGTTAAATAGTTTACAACCGGGAGCTGTGCTAATGCAACCGGCCCGGCTGTAAACCAATGAGGAGTGAATGAGAAGCTGCGTGTGCAGCCTAAGTGACATCAGTGGTAGTCACTGAGGCTGCAGACTTCCCGCCTGTCATCCCATGCCAGCGTAAAAACCGCAATGACGATCATAGCAGTCATACTTGCATTTTAATGAAATGAATAAAGAAAATTTTGGATTTTATTCCTTGAGCTGGACTTCCCTTTTTTCCTTGAAGTGTTTCCAGACGTCTGGTTGGAGACGTGTCCTTGCTCGGATCTTGCTGCATTATCAGTGACTAAAGGGGTGAGCTGAATCTAACCTTTTTTTTCCCATTGCATCTTATAGTTGCGCCAATTCTGGCACTTAGCCTTTCTCTTCCCACTTGCCCTGTAGCGGTGGCAAGTGGGGTTCATGTTTGTGGAGTTGATGTCACCTTTGTTTTGTCAGGTGATAAAAAGCCCACGGATTAGTAATGGACAAGCGTCTATAAGACACCTATCCATTACTAATCCTATAGTTATATGGTAAATAAAGACACAGCCAGAATAAAGTCCTTTATTAATCGTAATTAACCATACTTACTGCATCACCTAATCCCCGACTCCCTCGATATTCTGCAACAAAAATGAAAAAATAAACCTGCACAAATGCTCCCTGTTCGATGTAGTCCATTTAACCCCTTAACGACCAAGCCATTTTGTAGGTTAAAGACCAGGCCTTAATTTTGAAATCACTTTATGTGGTTTTAACTTTGGAATGCTTAAACGGATCCTGCTGATTCTGACATTGTTTTTTCGTGACATATTGTACTTAATGTTAGTGGTAAAATTTCTTCGATATGACTTGCGTTTATTTATGAAAAAATGGAAATATGGCAAAAAATGTTAACATTTTGCAACTTTCAAACTTTTTTTGTTTTTATGCTCTTAAATCAGAGAGATATGTCACAAAAAATAGTTAATAAATAACATTTACCACATGTCTACTTTTCATCAGCACAATCTTGGAACCAACATTTTTTTTTCTTAGGAAGTTATAAGGATTATAAGTTGACCAGCAATTTCTCATTTTTCCAGCAAAATTTACAAAACCATTTTTTTTAGGGACAACCTCACATTTGAAGTGAGTTTGGGGGGTGGTCAATATAACAGAAAATACCCAAAAGTGACACCATTCTAAAAACTGCACCCCTCAAGGTGGTCAAAACCACATTCAAGAAGTTTATTAACCATTTAGGTACTTCACAAGAATTGAAGCAATGTGGAAGGAAAAAATGAACATTTAACTTTTTTTCCCCAAAATTTTTGTTTGGACACATTTTTTTTTATTTTGACAAGAGTATCAGGAGAAAATGAACCACAATATTTGTTGTGCAATTTCTCCTGAGTACACCGATACCCCATGTGTGGAGGAAGACCAATCTTTAGGCGCACGGCAGTGCTCAGAAGGGAAGGAGTATCATTTGAGATTTTGAATGTCAAATTGGCTGGAATCGAGTGAGCCCCTGATGTACCTAAACAGTGGAAACTCCTCATAAGTGACCCCATTTTGGAAACTAGACATCCCAAGGAACTTATCTAAATCTCTGTTGAGCACTTTGAACCCCTGAGGGCTTCACAGAAGGTTTTAACTTAGAGCCGTAAAATTAAAAAATCATATTTTTTCCACAAAAATGATCTTTTCACCCCCAATTTTTATTTTCCCAAGGCTAACAGGACCCCAAAAGTTATTGTGCGTTTTGTTCTGAGTACGCTTGTACCCCATATGTGGGGTAAATTACTATTTGGGTGCATGCCAGAGCTGGGAAGGGAACGAGCGCCGTTTGACTTTTTTGGCTGGAATTGAGATCGGTCGCCATGTCGCATTTGGAGAGCCCCTGATGTGCCTAAACAGTGGAACCCCCCACAAGTGACCCCATTTTGGAAACTAGACCCCCTAAGGAGCTTATCTATATGTGTGGTGAGCACTTTGAACCCCCAAGTGCTTCACAGAAGTTTATAACGTAGAGCCGTGAAAATAAAAAAAATCATTTTTTTCCACAAAAATGATCTTTTTGCTCGTAAATTTTTATTTTCGCAAGGGTAACAGGAGAAACAGTTGTGGTGCAATTTTTCCTGAGTACGCTTATACCCCATATGTGGGGTCGATCCACTGGACGCATGGCAGAGCTCAGAAGGGAAGGAGCGCCGTTTTGGAATGCAGACTTTGATGGAATGTTCTGCGGGCGTCATGTTGCGTTTGCAGAGCCCCTGATGTGCCAAAACAGTAGAAACCCCCTACAAGTGACCCCATTTTGGAAACTAGACCCCCCATGGAGCTTATCTAGATGTGTGGTGAGCACTTTGAACCTCCAAGTGCTTCACAGAAGTTTATAACGCAGAGCTGTGAAAATTAAAAAATCATATTTTTTTTTCCACAAAAATCAAATTTAATGAGCTATAATTTTTCCATATTTCGTCCGACAGTCATGTGCGGGCTGGATTTTTGCGGGAAGATCTGACGTTTTTATTGGTACCATTTTCGGGCACATAACGCTTTTTGATCGCTTTCTATTCTGATTTTTCTGTTCGTTTTTTGAATGAACAAAAACCAGCAATTTAGGAATGCTTTTTTTTTCCCCCTCCGTTCCACGTGTGGTAAAATTAGTATGACAGCTTTATTCCTCGGGTCACTACGATTACAGCGATACTTCATTTATATCTTTTTTTGTGTTTGTGTTTTTTACACAATAAAAACTTATATAGAAAAATATTTTTGCATCACTTTATTCTGAGAGCTATAACTTTTTTAGTTTTGTGCTGATGATGCTGTATGGTGGCTTGTTTTTTCGGGACAAGATGACGTTTTCAGCAGTACCATGTTTATTTATATCCGTCTTTTTTATCGCGTTTTATTGCACTTTTTCCAAGCGGTATGATGCTACCGCTTGGAAAAAGTATAATTTTCTACTTTTTTTGGTTTTTTTTACGGCGTTCACTGAAGGGGTTAACTAGGGTGACACTTTTATAGATGGGTTTTTTACGGACGTGGCGATACCAAACGTATGTTTTTTTATTTATTTTTTTTAAATAAAAATGTGTAATTTTTAGGGGATTTTTTGGGGATTTTTTTATTTTCTATTACTTTTTTTTACATATTTTTTACTTTCACTTTAGGTATAATACATTGTAAGGCATTATACCAATGCTGAAAGCTGGTGACACCATGCTGTGAGCATGGTGTCACCAGCTTTCTGTAGGTAAATGACCCGGAGGTTGTCATGACACCTCCTGGTCATCATGGCACAGGTCGGGCCCCGCGATTACATTGCAGGGACGCCAACCTGAGGCAGAGAGAGCCCCCTACCCTCTGCCTGCCCCTCTGAACGCTGCGATTGCGCTCGATTGCAGTAGTGAGGGGGTTAACAGCCAGGGGTGGTGGGGGCTCTGCTCCTAGCTGTCAGTGCAGGACACTCAGCCACTGCAGCGCTGAGCTCCTGCATTGATAACGGGCAGAAGAAGCTCAAATTTCAGCCTCTCCTGGTCATCACTGCTGTGTTTGGTCTGTCAGATTGACTGACCAATCACAGCGCTGTGGGTGCAGGGACCGACTGCAAGGGTCCCTGCCCCCCTTGCTGTGCCTCTCAGCTCTCATAGACAGCTGTCGGCACTGAACTGAAACTGAGTGTTTACACGCAATGACAGTTCAAAGGCAGGACGTGCAGAGTCCGTCATGGTGTGGGAAGTTACCTATTGCCATGACGGACTCTGCACGTCCATAGACATTAATGGGTTAATAACGAGTGTCTCATGACGATCTCCCATGTAGAACAGTCACATCAGGAGGTGTGAGTGCTCTACTCAAGATTTTTTTTGGGTGAGGAGGAGGACGAATGCCTTTTTTTTTTTTTTGGAGATATGTTATGGATCCTAATGTTTTCTATGACACGTTGTAATCTATCTAATATATAAAGCTCAAGTGTGTGTATGTATGTATGTGTGTATGTATGTGTGTATGTCCGGGATTAGAAAAGAGGGAGACAAGGCGCTTCCAATGCCTAGGTCTGTATGGAAAGTAGATGAGTGCACAGCAAGTGTTAATTATGCAAATTGTCTCTTCAGAGAGTAAGAGGACTAGAACTCTAGTGCCACCTATTGGAGGTAGCAATCCTAAAAGTCAATGTTGACCCTTTAACGAGCCTAGTTACATGACTTAGGATAAAAGCCAAACCAGAATCTCCATTTGCAGACACTGTGTTTCGGGGTACTGCCCCTCATCAGTGCAAAGTGGGAGATCTGGTTTGGCTGTGAGAGAGGCGTCTGACCGATATCCAAGAAGTATCATTTCTCCTTGCGGAGAATGACATGCTAAGCATGTCGAGGTGAGGAGACTTAAAGCCGCAATGCGCTCCTCTGGGAAATATGCTAATTATGCAAATTGTCTCTTCAGAGAGGAAGAGGACTAGAACTCTAGTGCCACCTATTGAAGGTAGCAATCCTAAAAGTCTTAGAACTTGCCTCAGAGGATATAACTCATGGTATTAGGTATTAGTCCACTATGCTACATGTGAAACTGGAAAGTAAGAAGGAAATGGTTAAAATCATGTATAAATAGCTAAAACTAGTCTTAAATATCTTTTTCTCTCTGGAATAGGTGATATATATATATATATATATATATATATATATATATATATATATATATATATATATATATAAAACAAAACCAAAAAAAATAAAAAAATCCCAGTGGATCTTATCCTTTCATTTCCTTTATATCATCATTTTTTATATATATATATATATATATATATATATATATATATATATATATCACCTATTCCAGAGAGTTTCTTCTTGTTGTTCTTCTCTTTTCTCCACCTAGGAAAAAGATATTTCAGACTAGTTTTAGCTATTTATACATGATTTTAACCATTTTCTTCTTACTTTCCAGTTTCACATGTAGCATAGTGGACTAATACCATGAGTTATATCCTCTGAGGCAAGTTCTAATCCACCCCAGGACTCGAGAGCCATTTTGTTAATCTTTTACCTCGTGATCCCCCCGTGTCTTTTTGTTTTTTATACCAATACTCTTTTTATGGCATTTTAAACATCGTTTTTAATATGGTTGTAATAAAGTTTTATTGTTTTGTATGATTCATGTATATGTATCCATGCTGACGTGTCACCCCACTATTATTGGCGCCTCCCCCTTTTTTTTTTATGTATATATACCCCTGCAATGATCTTGTGTAACATGCCCTCATGAAGTGAGCTGTGACTGGCTCAGGAAACGCGTTAGCAATAAGATATCTTGAATTCTACCACAGCAGCGCAGTCCTTTATTGCACTACCAGCCTTTTCTTTATGTCCAGGATTGGCATCCGCACCGTCGCAGCTACAGGCACAAAATTTGGCACAATCACACGTCTGGACCCCGAGAGCGTCCTAAGCTATGTTGTGAGGCGAAATTTTAACCCCGCGTGTTCCAATTCACCAAACAATTTTGCCCCTATCTACATACTGGGGGTAAAAGTGTGTGTGCGTCAAGCCCCGCCCCTCATTATGATGTCATAATGCCCCTATTTGCATACTGGGGAAAGTGTGTGCGTATCAAGCCCCGCCCCTCATTATGATGTCACAATGGTTGCCATGGCGACGCTGATGTCATCATAGGTTGCAAGCCCCTTCGCCGCTCATTATGATGTCATAATGGTTGACTATGGGATGGAGGATGTGTGATGGGTATATGGGCACTGGACTATGTGATGGAGGATATCTATGACGGGTATATGGGCACGGGCCTATGGGATGGTGGATATGTATGACGGGTTTATGGGCACGGGACTATGGAATGGAGGATGTGTGATGGGTATATGGGCACTGGACTATGGGATGGAGGATATGTATGACGGGTATATGGGCACGGGACTATGGGATGGACGATATGTATGAGGGGTATATGGGCATGGGACTATGGGATGGAGGATGTGTGATGGGTATATGGGCACTGGACTATGGGATGGAGGATATGTATGATGGGTATATGGGCACGGGACTATGGGATGGACGATATGTATGACGGGTATATGGGCACGGGACTATGGGATGGAGGATGTGTGATGGGTATATGGGCACTGGACGATGGGATGGAGGATATGTATGACGGGTATATGGGCACGGGACTATGGGATGGTGAATATGTATGATGGGTATATGGGCATGGGACTATGGGATTGAGAATATGTATGATGGGTATATGGGCATGGGACTATGGGATGGAGGATATGTATGATGGTTATATGGGCACGGGCCTATGGGATGGTGGATATGTATGATGGGTATATGGGCATGGGACTATGGGATGGAGAATATGTATGATGGGTATATGGGCACTCGACTATGTAATGGAGGATATGTATGATGGGTATATGGGCACGGGCCTATGGGATCGTGGATATGTATGATTGGTATATGGGCATGGGACTATGGGATGGAGGATAATTATAATTTGCTATAACTAACCACAGTTAGTTACTATGCCCGGGCAGCGCCGGGCTCTTCAGCTAGTCTAATATATAAAGCTCAAGTGTGTGTGTGTGTGTGTGTGTATGTCCGGGATAGGCATCCGCACCGTCGCAGCTACAGCCAAAAAAATTTGGCACAGTCACACGTCTGGACCCCGAGAGCGTCCTAGGCTATGTTGTGAGGCGAAATTTTAACCCCGCGAGTTCCAATTCACCAAACAATTTTGCCCCTGTCCACATACTGGGGAAAAAGTGTGTGCGTGTCAAGCCCCGCCCCTTATTATGATGTAATAATGCCCCTATCTACATACTGGGGAAACAGTGTGTGTGCATCAAGCCCCGCCCCTCATTATGATGTCATAATGGTTGCCATGGCGACGCTCATGTCATCATAGGTTGCAAGCCCCGCCGCTCATTATGATGTCATAATGGTTGACTATGGAATGGAGGATGTGTGATGGCTATATGGGCACTGGACTATGGGATGGAGGATATGTATGATGGGTATATGGGCATGGGACTATGGGATGGAGGATGTGTGATGGGTATATGGGCACTGGACTATGGGATGGAGGATATGTATGACGGGTATATGGGCACGGGACTATGGGATGGCGGATATGTATGATGGGTATATAGGCACGGGACTATGGGATGGAGGATATGTATGATGGGTGCATGGGCCTATGGGATGGAGAATATGTATGATGGGTATATGGGCATGGGACTATGGGATGGAGGATGTGTGATGGGTATATGGGCACTCGACTATGGGATGGAGGATATGTATGATGGGTATATGGGCACGGGCCTATGGGATCGTGGATATGTATGATGGGTATATGGGCACGGGACTATGGGATGGAGGATGTGTGATGGGTATATCGGCACTGGACTATGGGATGGAGGATATGTATGATGTGTATATGGGCACGGGACTATGGGATGGAGGATATGTATGATGGGTGCATGGGCCTATGGGATGGAGAATATGTATGATGGGTATATGGGCATGGGACTATGGGATGGAGGATGTGTGATGGGTATATGGGCACTCGACTATGGGATGGAGGATATGTATGATGGGTATATGGGCACGGGCCTATGGGATCGTGGATATGTATGATGGGTATATGGGCACGGGACTATGGGATGGAGGATGTGTGATGGGTATATCGGCACTGGACTATGGGATGGAGGATATGTATGATGGGTATATGGGCACGGGACTATGAGATGGCTGATATATGTGTGATGGGTATATGGGCACGGGACTATGGGATGGAGGATATGTATGATGGGTATATGGGCACGGGCCTATGGGATCGTGGATATGTATGATGGGTATATGGGCACGGGACTATGGGATGGAGGATAATTATAATTTGCTATAACTAACCACAGTTAGTTACTATGCCCGGGCAGCGCCGGGCTTTTCAGCTAGTACTGAATAAAATAATACCTGGGTTGATGAAATACGTCTTGTGGCTGTCTCTTAATTTTTATTTTCAGTTTTCTGTTAATGAGATTCTCGTGCTCTAAGGTGGGGTTGGTGTATGTGGTGTTCTGATTTGGTATTCATAATGCAGATTACTGACAGGGCACTGCTCCCTCAGTGACCTGCCCCCAAGTTTGCATAAGAAATACCAGCATATACTAAATTAAAAAAAGCCTCTGCAGTATAATTGCATGTTTACTCTGCATTTCATCCCTTTTGCTTATTTAAAGGGAATCGGTCACCCCATTTTTCGACTGAGCTGTCGGCACCGACATCAGGGGCTTATCTATAGTTTTCTTTAATGCTGTAGATAAGCCCCCCGATGTAACCTGAAAGCTAAGAAAAATGAGTTAGATTATACTCACCGGGGGGCAGTCCAGTCTTGGTCCGATGGGTCTTGCGGTCCCGCGCCTCCCATCCTCTAACGGTGATGTCCTCTTCTTTGTTGCCTGTTGTGGCTCAGGTGCACTTGCTCTGCCCTGTTGAGGGCAGAGCAGAATACTGCAGTGCTCAGGCGCCGGACCTCTCCCGGCGCCTGCGCACTGCAGGACTCTGCTCTGCCTTCAACAGGGCAGAGCAGTGCGCGTGCGCCGGAGCCACGACAGGCAGCAAAGAAGAGGACATCACCGTTAGAAGATTGGAGGGACCAGACGGCGACACTCATAGGATCGGAACAAACGCCAGGGTGAGTATAATCTAATTCTTATTTTCCCTTCACCCATACAGCACCACCTGAGAGAGGGATCCGCCACACCTACTGAGACATAAGGGGCGGCACCTCTCCCCCACTTCAGTTGGGTTCCTGTCCTGGAAGTAACCCCACTGTCGGCGGCGCCTGTCATGGGCGAAGAAAATGGACTCAGCCCTGTCCCGGCGCAGGAAGAACAAGTGTCTCACCTGCAGCGCCGGCCGTCGGGTGCTGGATGCGCAGTCCCCGGGCCCTCCGGGGTTCCGGGTTCGTGCGGGCGTCGGTGGGATCCCCGGGGTCTGTGGGAAGCCCCCACCGCGCCGCCCTCCCCTCGCGCACGCCGCATCTCGATCCCCATAGCAGGGGAGAGATGCTGGCTTCTTCCGGCCGCTGACGTCAGCGGCGCGTTGCATGCTGGGTGCGCCGGCTGATGTTTTAGAAGGGCGACGTTAATGGCGCCGGGTGCGACCCCGCCGGCTTTCTGAAGCGATTGGCCGGCGGTCGCAGAGGGAGGGGAGAGACGCTCACCTGAGCGGAGGCGCGGTATTTAAAAAGAGAAGGCGGCAGCAGACGGCGGTGCAACATGGAGTCAGAGCAGGAACGTTCAGCGTCCCTGCCTCCCTCTCAGCCCTCTGGCAGAAAGCATGGAAGCCATTCCAGCAGCAGTCGCCCCAGCTACAGGTCGGGGGACTCATCAAGATCCAAAGAACGCAGGTCACGTGCCCCGACGCAGCCTCCGAGTCCGGTACCCTTGATCTCGGGTGGTGAGTGATCTTCGTTAATGTTAGCATTATGTTAATAGGGCTTCTGTTGTATGCTTCACCCTGTAGGAAAGGCCTAGAAAAGCGAGAAGCAAGAAGAACAATAGGGATTGTGCTATATGTAAATCTCCCCTAGCAAGAGATTGGCAAAAAGATCTCTGTGCTGCGTGCATTCAGCGGACTATGGGGGAGGAAGCGCCTAGTTTCGCAGCCAATCTGATATCTGCCCTAAGGTCAGAAATGGAAGGCTCAATTAAGTCCCTATTAAAAAAAAGGGAAAAAAACCAGGAAGGATCCCCCTAGTTCCCCCTCGGATTCCGTGTCAATGTCACCTCAGGCGGAAAAAGCATCCTCCTCAGACTCCTCAGACAGCGACATGGGGGGTAAACCATGTTTCCCTGTAGAAGACACAGACGCCCTCCTAAAGGCCATTAGAGCTACAATGGGCCTACAGGAAGAAAAGGCGGCTAAAACCCTAGAGGATGTTATGTTTGGGGGGCTTCAGGAGAGGAAAAAACGAACCTTTCCAGTAAACAAGAAAATCCAGGCACTTATTGAGAAAGAGTGGGAAAAGCCCGAAAAATCGGGGGCCCTTCCATCCACTTCTAAAGAGACGATATCCCTTTGAGCATAAGGATGCAGAGATATGGGACAAAATCGAAATTTGGCTTATCTTTCATCGTTTTTAAGAAATCTCAAGATGGAAGAGGCCAGGAGCCATTTGGTGAGCTGCATTTCTTGCTACATGTTCACAGATTTACCAGTGGAAAAGCCAAACTTCACATGCCACAAATGCAAGCTTGTGTCCCTGTTGGAGGAAAAGTTGCAAAATCTCGAAGAGAGGTTAGCTACGTTGAAGATCATTAAGGAAGGTGAAGAGTTCTTGGACAGAGCAGAATTATCTCTTCATGTTACAGAAAGAGAAGAAATTCGAAGTACACCTGAAGAAACAGAGGAATGGAGACATGTGACCCAGAGAAGCAGGAGGATCAGGAGGCAGTCAGCACCCATACTGCTCAGAAACCAGTACCAGGCTCTCACGCAGGAAAACGATGAAGAAATACATCAGGATAAGACTTTGCCAACAAACAGCAACCTTGTACGCCTTCAGAGTCCTCCTGGATGGAGAAAGAAAAATGTTGTGAAGAAGAAACGGAGAGTGGTGGTCATGGGGGATTCCCTGCTGAGAGGAACAGAGGCCGCTATCTGCAGACCGGATATAACTACAAGAGAAATGTGCTGTCTTCCAGGTGCAAAAATTAAAGATGTGTCTGACAGGATATCAGGACTCTTCAGACCTACAGATGACTACCCATTCCTGCTACTACATGTGGGGACAAATGACACCGCAAGAAACGACCTGGAAATCATCTGCAGAGACTTTGAAGACTTAGGCAAGAAAGTGAAAGAACTGGGAGCGCAGGTTGTCTTCTCTTCCATCCTCCCAGTGGATGGCCATGGAACAAGGAGGTGGAATAAGATTCTGCAGGTGAACAACTGGCTACGTCGATGGTGCCGTCAGCAAGGATTTGGATTTCTGGATCACGGAGTGAACTACTTATACGATGGACTACTTGCTAGAGATGGGGTGCACCTTACGAAGACTGGAAAGCATGTATTTGGAAGTCGCCTTGCTACACTTGTAAGGAGAGCTTTAAACTAGAACAACATGGGAAGGGAAGCAAAAGACCAGAAAAAGCCATACACCTGACAAATGCTATTGAGAACTCTGCTATTAGAAGTGGAAAGGAAGAACAAAGACGAAAGAATCTAATTAATAAAAATATTGGAGAAAGAGAAACCAATCACAAACTAAAATGTTTCTATACTAATGCACAAAGCATGGGCAACAAACAAGGAGAATTGGAACTACTAACACAGGAACAGAAATATGATGTAATTGGAATCACTGAAACTTGGTGGGACAATACACATGATTGGAATACAAGACTAGAAGGATACAACTTATTTGCAAGAAACAGACTTGATAAACGAGGAGGGGGTGTCGCATTGTATGTTCGAAATGCGTATATCTGCACAGAGATTGAAGCTTCAGAGACTGGGAGTTCTGTGGAAACTGTTTGGGTAAGAATACAAGGACAGAACAATGGAAAGGACACCATTGTAGGCATTTACTACAGGCCGCCTGTGCAAGCCGAATATATAGATGAACTCTTTATGCATCAGATGGCCAAGTTCTCCAAAAAATATGACATAGTTGTCATGGGAGATTTCAACTATCCAGACATTTGTTGGGAATCTCTCTCAGGCAAAACTAACAGGTCAAGGAAATTCTTATCCTCTCTTGCTGACAACTTTATCTTCCAAAAGGTAAGGGAGAAAACAAGGGGAACTGCTACCTTGGATCTAATCCTTATAAACAGGGAGGAAATGGTTGAGGAGGTAAAAGTGGCTGGGACCCTAGGAGGTAGCGACCATGCTATTTTAGAATTTTGGATTACTAGAGGTGGAAGACCTGTGAAGACTCAGACGTCAAGGTTAGATTTCAGAAAGGCAGATTTTAAGGGATTCAGAAAGAGAATTGGAGGGATCCAATGGCTGGATATCCTTAAAGACAAAAATGTCCAGGAAGGATGGGAAATCTTGAAAAATGAAATTCTCAAAGCACAGTTGTTAACAATTCCGAAAAGAGGGAAGAATAGGAAGCATTTAAGGAAACCAGGATGGATGAACACAGAACTTAAGCACATGCTAAAAAGGAAGAAAAAAATGTTTATAAAATGGAAAGAGGGAGGCATATCTAAAGAAGAATATAATGCTGTCTGCAGAACCTGCAGGGCACAAATCAGATTAGCTAAAGCTGAAAATGAACTGAGGCTTGCAAGAGATGTCAAAAGCAATAATAAAGGATTTTGGGGATATGTCAAAAGTAAAAGAAAAGTCAAAGATGCTATAGGATTTTTACAGGATGAAAATGATGAAATGGTAAGACAGGATGTTGAGAAGGCTGAACTTTTAAATTCCTATTTTGCATCTGTTTTCTCTCAGAAAGGAAATGCAACATCAACTGTTATTCACTGTCCTATTAAGGGAATAGAAGAATCCAGGATATCTATAAACAGAAAGATAGTGAGGAAACACTTAGCTAACCTAAATGAATTCAAGTCTCCAGGTCCAGATGAATTACACCCCAGAGTACTGAAGGAGATAGCAGAAGAAATTTTTGAACCCCTCTCCATAATCTTTGAAAATTCTTGGAGAACAGGAGAAGTGCCAGAAGACTGGAGAAGAGCAAATGTTGTTCCTATCTTCAAAAAGGGGAAGAAGGTGGACCCAGGCAACTATAGGCCGGTGAGTCTGACTTCTATACCAGGAAAGATCTTTGAACAAATTATTAAACAACATGTATGTCAATACCTGGATAAGAATGAAGTGATTAAACAGAGTCAGCATGGGTTTCTAACTAATAAGTCATGTCAGACTAACTTAATTTCCTTCTATGACGGTATCACTGATTGGGTGGATCAAGGAAATGCTGTAGATATAGTATATCTTGACTTCAGCAAAGCATTTGACAAAGTCTCTCATACAATCCTTATTGAAAAAATGACTAAGTATGGAATGGACAAGGCAACTGTTAGGTGGATTCATAACTGGCTTAGTGATCGGACCCAAAGAGTGGTCGTAAATGGCTGTACATCCAGTTGGAAGAATGTCTCAAGTGGGGTACCACAGGGCTCTGTCCTGGGCCCTGTATTGTTCAACATCTTTATCAACGATTTAGATGAAGGAATTGAGGGTAAACTGATTAAATTTGCTGATGACACAAAGCTAGGAGGGATAGCTAATACTAGAGAAGAGAGAGAGAGGATTCAAAAAGATTTAAATAAACTGGAGAAGTGGGCAGCAACTAACAGAATGGTTTTTAACAGGGAGAAATGCAAAGTACTACATCTGGGCAATAAAAATGAAAAAAGCATATATAGAATGGGAGGAATAGGGCTAAGTGACAGCACATGTGAAAAAGACTTGGGTATACTAATAGATCACAGACTGAATATGAGTCAACAGTGTGATGCAGCAGCAAAAAAGGCAAATGCAATTCTAGGATGTATTAACAGAAGCATACAGTCTAGATCACGTGAAGTCATTATTTCCCTCTACTCCTCTTTGGTCAGACCTCATCTGGAATATTGTGTCCAGTTTTGGGCACCACATTTTAAAAAAGACATCAACAA
Source organism: Dendrobates tinctorius (assembly GCF_039654945.1). NCBI lineage: Eukaryota > Metazoa > Chordata > Amphibia > Anura > Dendrobatidae > Dendrobates > Dendrobates tinctorius. Next base: position 5,607,987 of record NW_027361705.1, read on the forward strand.
ACTGGAGCAAGTTCAGAAAAGAGCGACCAGAATGGTGACCGGTCTGCAAACCCTGTCTTATGAGGAAAGGTTGCAGGATTTGGGAATGTTTAGTTTGCAAAAGAGAAGACTGAGAGGAGACTTAATAGCTGTCTACAAATATCTAAAGGGCTGTCACATTGTAGAAGGATCAACTTTATTCTCATTTGCACAAGGAAAGACTAGAAGCAATGGGATGAAACTGAATGGGAAGAGACACAGATTAGATATTAGAAAAAACTTTTTGACAGTTAGAGTGATCAATGAGTGGAACAGGCTGCCACGAGAAGTGGTGAGTTCTCCTTCAATGGAAGTCTTCAAACAGAGGCTGGACAGACATCTGACTGGGATGATTTAGCGAATCCTGCTTTGAGCAGGGGGTTGGACCAGATGGCCCAGGAGGTCCCTTCCAACTCTACGATTCTATGATTCTATGATCCCCAAAATAGATGCAGCAGTGTCCAGGTCCTCCAAAAGGTCGGCCCTGCCCCTGGAAGACGCAGGGGTTCTTAGAGACCCGCTAGGCAAGAAGGCAGACTCATATTTGAGGCACGCATGGGAGACGACAGCAGGAGGACTAAAACAGGCGATAGCGGGCACATGCACGGCACGCTCCCTCATGATCTGGCTGCAGCAGTTAGAAGAAAAGCTGGCTTCAAGGGTCCCAAGAGAGAAAATCTTATCGGAGATGTATCTCTTGCACGGGGCAGCAGCTTTTTTGGCCGATACCTCGGCGGACTCTATGCGGATGACAGCCAGGGCAGCGTCACTATCAAATGCTGCTAGACGCGCGTTATGGCTTAAGGGCTGTCCGGGTGACCTTCAGTCCAAGGCCAAATTATGCTCTCTCCCCTGCGACGGTCGATTCTTGTTCGGCAAGAACTTGGACGATATACTGGAGAAAGCAGGTGATAAGAAAAAAGGCTTCCCCAGATTCCCTATGGATCAGAGGAGACAGCCCTTTCGGAGGGGGAGATTCAATAGGGGGCGCCCTCCCGCTGACAGGAGAAGATGGGAGGATACAAGAAAAAAAGAATCGGGATTTATGTTTGGTGGAGGCACCTCCACCTCAAAGAAGTCGCCACAGTGACGCCAGTATTCCAGTGGGGGGGGAGATTGGCACTCTTTTTCCAAACCTGGGAGAAGATCTCCTCCAACGCCTGGATCCTAACCATCCTAACAGAAGGCCTGAAAATTCCCTTCATTCGTCAGCCAAAATCCGTGGTCGTCATCACACCCATCAGGAAGGTGACCGAAGAGCAGGTGGCCTTAGAAACAGAGATCCTGAGCCTGATAGACAAGCGGGTACTCTCCGAGGTACCACGCCTACAGGAAGGGAAGGGGTTCTATTCACCCCTTTTTCTGATAAAAAAAACCCGATCAAACATTCAGGACAATCATAAATCTCAAATGGCTCAATCTATGGATAAGGAACTCGACCTTCAAGATGGAATCAGTAACTACGGCGGTGAAGCTGCTACACCAAGATTGCTTCATGGCCGTAGTCGATTTAATGGATACGTATTATCACATCCCTATCCACCCAGATTACCAAAAATACTTGAGGGTAGCACTTTATATTCAAGGCACACTAAGGCACTTTCAGTTCAGGGCTCTTCCGTTTGGCATATCTATAGCCCCGAGAGTTTTCACCAAGGTCATAGCGGAAGTGACTGCCTTTCTCCGGATTCACAACATGGTCATAATACCATACCTGGATGATTTTCTCATAGTAGGCAGCTCAGAGGACCACTGTACAGCGCAGTTGACCAGGGTGATCAACACCTTGCAGGAATTAGGGTGGATAGTCCATTTCAAAAAATCAAAATTGCAACCCCTAAAAAAACAGACCTTCCTAGGATTCGTACTAGACTCAGAAAGGCAAGAGTGTCTGCTCCCAGAGTCCAAAATAGAAAAGGTGCAAAATCTGGCCTTGACGGGCCAAAACCAACCACGTATGACTTTAAGAGCAGCAATGTCCCTGCTAGGTACCCTAACATCCTGTATTCCGGCGGTCAGGTGGGCTCAGTTTCACACCCGGCAACTCCAGTGGGAGATACTAACAGCACAAAGATCGATAAGAGGGCGTTTAGAAGGAAAGCTGGAGCTTTCCTTAAAAACCAGAGACTCTCTCAATTGGTGGCTGGACAAGAGAAATCTGACCTTGGGAATACCGTGGGACAGACAGACGTCAGATATAATCTTAACAGATGCAAGCTCCTCGGGGTAGGGGGCACACCTAAGGGGCATCATAGGTCAGGGTTCCTGGACGCGTCAAGAAAGGGAAGCATCCTCCAACCTGAGAGAACTGTGGGCAGTGAGCAAGGCCCTAAGTCACTTCATTCCGCTACTCCAGGGTCAAAATGTACGCATCATGTCCGACAACAAGGTAGTGGTGGCATACATCAACCACCAAGGAGGGACAAGATCACACTCCTTAATGGAAGCGGCGACAGACATTCTGAGCAGAGCAGAAGAACACCTACACTCCTTGACAGCCTTACATATAAAAGGGGCAGAAAACAGAGGCAGACTTCTTGAGTCGCAATACCCTGAAGCAGGGGGAATGGGCGCTAAACCGGTCCATTTTTCAAAAAATAACTCAGCTTTGGGGGAAACCGGTTATAGACCTCTTTGCCAACAAACACAACAGGCAAACAGAAAGGTTCTGCTCTCTAAACCCGAGAGAAAAACCATGGGCAGTGGACTCGTTGCACATCCAGTGGAACTTCAGGCTAGCTTATGCGTTCCCCCCAGTGGCTCTGATCCCAACAGTTGTCAGAAAAATCAGAAACGATTAAGCCAGGGTGATTCTAATAGCTCCATTTTGGCCAAAAAGGCCCTGGTTTGCTCTGCTACGAAGGATGTCCCTCTCCGATCCATGGGTTCTGCCAGATATCCCGGACCTACTAGCTCAAGGTCCAATATTCCACGCTCAGGTCAAAGGATTCCATCTGACGGCGTGGAATTTGAAAGGTCGCTTTTAACGGATAGAGGGTTCTCCCCTGGGTTGGTGGCCACCCTGCTAAAGAGTAGGAAACCAGTGACGACTAACATCTACGGCAGAACATGGAATAAGTTCCTGCAGTTCTTAGGTAGGCCGTTAGGAAAAAATCCCCCGATAAATGCCATCCTGGAGTTCTTACAATCGGGGTTGCAGATGGGGTTAGCAGTGAACACACTTAAAGTTCAGGTGTCTGCACTAGGGGCGCTCTACAACTGCAAATTGGCATCAAATAGATGGGTAGCCAGATTTATTAAATCCTGCCATAGAGCTAGGCCTATCCCAATACCCCAGATAGCCCCCTGGGATTTAAACCTAGTGCTAGAGGCCCTTACAAAGGATCCGTATGAGCCATTACATCAGCTACCCCTAAAGTTTCTGACCCTAAAAACAATCCTGTTAGTGGCCCTCACGTCAGCCCGCAGGATAAGCGATTTACAGGCTCTCTCAGTAAATCCACCTTATACGCAATTCTTTCAGGAGAGGGTAGTGTTAAGAAGAGACCCCACTTATCTGCCCAAAGTAGCATCAGATTTCCATCGGAGCCAGGAAATTGTCCTTCCATCTTTCTGCGAGAACCCAAAAAATCTGGGGGAGGAAAAGTTCCATAATCTGGATGTTAAGAGAGCTCTCGTAGAATACATATCTATGACTAGCCAGTGGAGGAGGTCCCAGTCCCTATTCGTAGCTTTTCAGGGTGCCAGGAAAGGCTATGGGGTTTCAAAAGGGACTATTTACACAGCTAGTGGTATCCCGATTCCTGACGGCATCAAGGCTCATTCCACCAGAGCCGTGGCGACCTCCTGGGCCGAAAAAGCAGAGGTATTGATCGAACAGATTTGTAAGGCCGCTACCTGGGCCTCACCTTCAACCTTCTTTAAGCACTATAGGTTGAATCTATCCTCCTCTGCTGACTTAACCTTCTGTAGAAGGGTGCTGCAAGCGGTGGTCCCTCCCTAAGGTGTTTCGAATCTCCAAAAATCTCTCAGGTGGTGCTGTCATGGGTGAAGGGAAAACCACCATGGTTACTTACTGGTAGCCGGTTTTTCCGGAACCCATGACAGCACCCATATATTCCCCCCCCTTTTTCACCATATGGGTGTGCACAATTAGTAGGGTGTTTTTTGAGTGTTGTGGTGTTGGATTAAACATGTAACTAACCGGGAAGTCCTCTCAGTGCTCTGTAACCCAACTGAAGCGGGGGAGAGGTGCCGCCCCTTATGTCTCAGGTTCCTGTCCTGGCGGGGCGGATCCCTCTCTAAGGTGGTGCTGTCATGGGTTCCGGAAAAGCCGGCTACCGGTAAGTAACCATGGTGGTTTTCTTATCTTTCAGATTACATTGGGGACTTATCTACAGCGTTACAGAATGCTGTAGATAAGCCCCTGATGTCGGTGCCGGCAGCTCATAGTCGAAAAATGGGGTTACAGACTCCCTTTAATGGAGTGCGGATAAAATGTCAATTTGAAAATTGCGCCGATAGCTGCTATTGGCCGGCAGCTGCTATTGCGCCGGCATCTTGATGAAGAAGAAAAAAAAAATCTCCAACATGGCGCCACCGGTGCCTGCACAATAGCAGCTATCAGCGATCTCCGAGAGCTGCTACAGTGCAGTTGCAGGCGGCACAATCTTGGAAGAGGACTGTCATGATCACGTGTGTCAGGACGCAGATGTTTCCGCAAGGCGAACCCATGTGACACACGTGACCCTGAATGCACCGCCTCCAGCGGGGCGAATTTAAATAATAGAACGTGCAGGTGGATACGCCGCCTCCACCTGGCGAATTTAGGTATTACACGTTATAAATATATCTCTGGAAACACCGCCTCCAGTAAGGCGCATTTAAATAATAAAGGGGGGAACCTGGGAAACTTTAACAATGGTGGGCCCTGCGATAGGGAATGGGGACATGGAGACCTCCTAAGCTCCCCTGAGCCAGTGTCCCTGCACTCCTCACATTCCCTAAACAGGCTCCGCACCTGTCGCACGCGTACCTTAACGCCCTTGCTCACCCTGACCCTAAACCCTCACTAGGGAATGGGTCGGTGCGGAGACTAATCCCACCACTGCACTAATAACACACATGAGGAAAGAGACAATACAGGGGAAACACCACTTAGCTTTGCTCTGTTGCGTGCGCTCCTAGCAACAGAGCCCTCCACCTGAGTGCATCTTCTCCTCCACCTGGATCCATCACCGTAACAGGATCCTTCACCTTAGTGCAGCCTTGGAGCAGAGTCCAACACCAGTTGCAGCTGCTTAGTACCAGAGTCCCAAGGAAGTGTTCAGCTTCTGCCACGGAGTCAAGCATGCTTGAGTCCAGCTCAGCGGCCAAGTCCCACATGGTGAGTGCCACTCTCCATAGTAGCCACTCCACCAGCCCATGCAGACACTTCCCACTGACACCATCACTGCGACTCCACCACGCCATGCCAGCCCTTCGTCCAGACACCATAGCTGACACTCTTCCCCCCTGGCTAAGCTGCGCAGGACTCCTCACCAGCTCCATCCTTCCTCCAGGCTCTCCAACTCAAAGTGAACAATCTCACAATATCACAGGCAGTGAGTGAACACCCTGAGCACACCTTTATAGGGTGTCACACCTGATCCATAATTAAGTGAACATTAACCTAAACGTAAGGTGCGATACCATTCCCCACCACCGGGCAACTTAGAATGAACGACACCACGTGATGATTCTAATGGCCACCGGGGGAAATCACGACACACTTTGGAACCAAAGGAAAAAAAGTTCACTTAATGCATTTAATACCGCCAGATCCAACACTGGATCATGACAAGGACATTTTTTTCTCTTCTCCAGCAAGATGGCGACACCGACTTTTTTTTTTTTCCCCTTGGTCAATTAAATAAGCAAAAGGGATTAAGTGCACAGTAAACATGTGATTGTGCTGCAGTGCAGGTGCCATGGCTATCACCTGCTTGCAGAAGCGATTTTTTTTAATTCACTATGTGCTGGTGTTCATTATGCAAACTAGGGGGCAGGTCAGTGAGGGATCAGTGACCTATCAGTAGTCTGCATTATGAATGTCTAATCAGAGCACCATATACACCAACCCCACATCACAAACCTGAAAATAAAGATTAACCCCTTTCTGCCATTTGACGTACTATCCCGTCCATGGGACCCGGACCCCTATGCCCATGGACGGGATAGTACGTCATAGCGATCAGCGGCGCTCACGTAGTGAGCGCCGCTGATCCCGGCCGGGTGTAATCTGATTATCATAGCTTACACCCGGCACTATGTGTCAGGGGCAGTCACGGACCGCCCCCGACACGTTAACTCATGGCACACTGCTATCATACACGATCGCAGTGTACCGGGGGTTTAGGGAAGCATCGGCAGGGAGGGGGCTCCCTCCGCGCTTCCCTGAGACCCCCGCAGCAGCGCATTATGCAGCACTGCTGCGGGGGCCTCCTTCCCTGCAGGTCCCCGGATCCAAAATGGCGGTGGGGACCTGCAAAGCGCCGGCATGAGGAAGCCTGCAGCACTGCCTGTGACAGATCGCTGATCTGTCACAGCGATCTGTGATGTGACAGATCAGCGATCTGTCACATGACAGTTATGTCCCCCCCTGGGACATTGTATTAAAGTTAAAAAAAAAAAAAAAGTGTGAAAATAATTTATAAAAAATCGCTAAATCTAAAAAAATATTCCCTAATTCATTTTTTGGAAATAGAAAAAAAACAAAACAATAGTACACATATTTGGTATCACCGCGTCCATAACGAACCACCCTATATAATTGTCCCATTAGTTAACACCTTTAGAGAACCCCTTAAAAAATGAAAATAAAAAACAAAGCAAAAAATAATGCATTATCATGTCGCCGAACAAAAAGTGCAATAACGCGCGATCAAAAAAAGGATATAAATAACCATGGTACCGCTGAAAACGTCATCTTGTCCCGCAAAAAACGAGCCGCCATACAGCGTCATAAGTGAAAAAATAAAAAAGTTATAGCTCGCAGAATAAAGCGATGCAAAAATAATTATTGTATAAAAATTTTTTTTGCATAAAAGCGCCAAAACATTAAAAACCGACATAAATGAGGTATCGCTGTAATCGTACTGCCATGAAGAATAAAACCACCTTATCAATTTTACCACATGCGGAATGGTGTAAACGCACCCCCCTCATAAGAAATTCTTGAAATGCTGGTTTTTGTTCATTCTGCGTCCCCAAAATCTGAATAAAAAATGTCATGTGCCCGAAAATGGTACCAATAAAAAGGTCAACTCGTCCTGCAAAAAATAAGACCTCACATGACTCGGTGGGTCAAAATACAGAAAAATTATAGCTCTCACTATGTGGTGATGCAAAAACTATTTTCACATTAAAAAGCGTCTTTTAGCGTGTGACAGCTGCCAAGCATAAAAAACCGCCATATATAGTAAATCAAACCCCCCTTTATCACCCCTTTAGTTAGGGAAAAATAATGAAATTTAAAAAAAATGTATTTATTTCCATTTTCCCATTAGGGTTAGGGCTGAGATTAGGGTTATGGGTGTGTTGGGGTTAGGGTTGGAGTTAGAATTGGGGGGTTTCCACTGTTTGGGCACGTCAGGTGCTCGCCAAACGCAACATGGCGTCTGATCTCAATTCCAGCCAATTCTGCGATGAAAAAGTCAAACGGTGCTCCTTCCCTTCCAAGCTCTGCAATGCTCCCAAACAGTGTTTTACCCCCACATATGGGGTATCAGCTTACTCAGGAAAAATTGCAAAACAACTGGGGTCCAATTTCTCCTGTTACCCTTAGGAAAATAAAAAATTGGGGGCAAAAATAACATTTTTGTGGAAAAAAATATGATTTTTTTATTTTCACGCCCGGGCGTTATAAACTTGTGTGAAGTCCTTGGGGGTTCAAAATGCTCACCACACATCTAGATAAGTTCCTTGGGGGGTCAAGTTTCCAAAATGGTGTCATTTGTGGGGGTTTCCACTGTTTAGGCACATCAGGGGCTTTCCAAGCGCGGCATGGCGTCCAATCTCAATTCCAGCCATAAAAGTCAGATTTTCGCTGCTTCCCTACCGAGCTCTGCCATGCACCCAAATAGTCGTTTACACCCACATATGGAGTATCGGTGTACTCAGGACAAATTGCACAATAATTTTTAGGGTCCTGTTACCCTTGGGAAAATAAAAATTGGGGGTGAAAAGATCATTTTTGTGGAAAAAATATGATTTTTTAATTGTACGGCTGTATGTTATAAACTTCTGTGAAGCCTTTGTGGGTTCAAAGTTCTCACCACATATCTAGATACGTTCCTTGGGGGGTCTAGTTTCCAAAATGGGGTCACTTGTGGGGGGTTTCCACTGTTTAGGTACATCATGGGCTCTCCAAACGTGACATGGCGTCCGATCTGAATTCCAGCTAATTTTGCATTGAAAAAGTCAAACGGCGCTCCTTCCCTTCTGAGCTCTGCCATGCGCCGAAACAGTGGTTCCCCCCACATATCAGGTATCAGCGTACTCAGGACAAATTGCACAATAACTTTTGAAGTCCAATTTCTCCTGTTACCTTTGGTAAAATAAAAAAAATGGACCTGAAGTAATTTTTTTTTTTAAAAAAAGGAAAAATGTTCATTTTTTTTAAACATTCAAAAAAAATCCTGTGAAGCACCTAACGGTTAATAAATTTCTTGAATGTGGTTTTGAGCACCTTGAGCAGTGTAGTTTTTAGAATGGTGTCACTTTTTAGTATTTTCTATCATATAGACCCCTCAAAGTGACATCAAATGTGCTGTGGTCCGTAAAAATAAAATGGTGTTGTAAAAATGAGAAATCGCTGGTCAACTTTTAACCCTTTTAACTTCCTAACAAAAAAAAATTTTGGTTCCAAAATTGTGCTGATGGTAAAGTAAGCATATGTGAAATGTTACATAAGTTTTTTGTCTGCCATATCTCTGTGATTTAACCCCTTCACCCCCAAGGGTGGTTTGCACGTTCATGACCGGGCCAATTTTTACAATTCTGACCACTGTACCTTTATGAGGTCATAACTCTGGAACGCTTCCATGGTTCCCGGTGATTCTGACATTGTTTTCTCGTGACATATTGTACTTCATGTTAGTGGTAAAATTTCATTCAAATAACTTGCATTTATTTGTGAAAAAAATGGAAATTTGGCAAAAATTTTGAAAATTTCGCAATTTTCCAAATTTGAATTTTTATGCCCTTAAATCACAGAGATACGGCACTCAAAAAACTTGATAACTAACATTTCCCACATGTTTACTTTACATCAGCACAATTTTGGAACCAAAATTTTTTTTTGTTAGGAAGTTATAAGGGTTAAAATTTGACCAGCGATTTCTCATTTTTACAACACCATTTTATTTTTAGGACCACATCACAGTTGAAGCCACTTTGAGGGGTCTATATGATAGATAATACCCAAAAGTGACACCATTCTAAAAACTGCACCCCTTATGGTGCTCAAAACCACATTCAAGAAGTTTATTAACCCATTAGGTGCGTCACAGGAATTTTTTTGAATATTTAAAAAAAAATGAACATCTAACTTTTTTTCACAAAAAAAATACTTCAGGTTCAATTTTTTTTATTTTACCAAGGGTAACAGGAGAAAATGGACTGCAAAAGTTATTGTGCAATTTGTCCTGAGTACGCTGATACCTGATTTGTGGGGGGGAACGACCGTTTCGGCGCATGGCAGAGCTCAGAATGGAAGGAGCGCCGTTTGACTTTTTCAATGCAAAATTGGCTGGAATTCAGATCGGACGCCATGTCACGTTTGGAGAGTCCCTGATGTACCTAAACAGTGGAAACCCCCTACAAGTGACCCCATTTTGGAAACTCGACCCCCCAAGGAACTTATCTAGATATGTGGTGAGAACTTTGAACCCACAAGGGCTTTACAGAAGTTTATAACGTACAGCGGTACAATTAAAAAATCATATTTTTTCCACAAAAATGTTCTTTTCACCCCAATTTTTAATTTCCCAAGGGTAACAGGACCCTAAAAGTTATTGTGCAATTTGTCCTGAGTACGCTGATACCCCACATGTGGGGGTAAACCACTATTTGGGCGCATGGCAGAGCTTGGAAGGGAAGCAGCGCCATTTGATGTTTTTGGCTGGAATTGAGATCAGACACCATGTCGCGATTGGAAAACCCCTGATGTACCAAAACAGTGGAAACCCCCCACAAATGACACCATTTTGGAAACTAGACCCCCTAAGGAACTTATCTAGATGTGTGGTGAGAACTTTGAACCCCCAAGGGCTTCACAGAAGTTTATAACATAAAGCCGTACAATTAAAAAATCATATTTTTTCCACAAAAATGATCTTTTCACCCTCAATTCTTATTTTTACAAGGGTAACAGCACCCTAAAATTTATTGTGCAATTTGTCCTGAGTACGCTGATACCCCACATGTGGGGGTAAACCACTATTTGGGCGCATGGCAGAGCTCGGAAGGGAAGCAGCGCCATTTGACGTTTTTGGCTGGAATTGAGATTGGACACCATGTCGCGATTGGAAAACCCCTAATGTACCTAAACAGTGAAAACCCCCCACAAATGACCCCATTTTGAAAACTAGACCCCCTGAGGAACTTATCTAGATGTGAGGTGAGCACTTTGAACCCCCAAGGGCTTCACAGAAGTTTATAATGCCAGGGCATGAAAATAAAAAAATCGTATTTTTTCCACAAACATGATCAATTAGTCCCCAATTTTTTTATTTTCCCAAGGGTAACAGGAGAAATTGGACACCAAAAGTTGTTGTCCAATTTGTCCCGAGTACGCTGACACCCCATATGTGGGAGAAAACTACTGTATGGACACACGTCAGGGCTCGGAAGGGAAGTAGTGACGTTTTGGAATGCAGACTTTGATGGAATGGTCTGCGGGTGTCATGTGCGTTTGGAGAGCCCCTGATGTACCTAAACTATTGAAACTCCCCACAAGTGAGCCCATTTTGGACACTAGACCCCCTACGGAACTTATCTAGATGTGTGGAGAGCACTTTGAACTCCCAAGTGTTTCACAGAAGTTTATAACGCTCGGACGTGAAAATAAAAAAATCATTTTTTTTCACAAAAATGATATTTTTGCCCCCAATTTTTATTTTCCTAAGGATAGCAGGAGAAATTGGACCCCAAAAATTGTTTTGCAATTTGTCCTGAGTAGGCTGATACCCTACATGTGGGGGTAAAACACTGTTTGGGCACATGGCAGAGCTTGGAAGGGAAGGAGCACCATTTGACTTTTTCAACTCAGAATTGGCTGGAATTGAGATCAGACACAACATTGCATTTGGAGAGCCCCTGATGTGCCCAAACAGTGGAAACCCCCAATTCTAACTCCAACTCGAACCCCAACACACCCCTAACCCTAATCTCAGCCCTAACCCTAACCCTAGCTCTAACCCTATCCTAACCCTACCCTAACCCTAGCCCTAACCCTAACCCTAATGGAAAAATGGAAATAAATACATTTTTTTTATTTTATTAGTTTTCCCTAACTAAGGCTACTTTCACACATCAGTTTTTTGCCGTCAGGCAGGATCCGGCTATTTTTAGAAAAAACGGATCCGGCATAAATTTTGGAGAACTGTAGAAACGGATCCGTTTTTTTGCTGGATCCGTCTAGCAGGTTATATCTGTTTCCTGGGGGCTGGCCAATTGGATCTGAGCATGCGCAGACTTAAAAAAACGGATCCGGTGGCTGGATCCGTCTTTTTCTGGATCCGGTGCATTCCGGCGCCCATAGACTTTCATTGTAGCAAAAAGCTGGAGACAAAAAACGTTACAGTAGCCGTTTTTTCCAGACGCCGGAATGAGACAAGTAGCCGGATCCGGCAAAAAATGGATGAAACGCAATGCCATCCGGCGCGATCCGGCGCTAATGCAAGTCAATGGGGAAAAACTGGATCCGGCATTGCATTTTGCCGGATCCGGTTTTACAAAAAAAAGCCGGATCGCGCCTGACGGCAAAAAACTGATGTGTGAAAGAGGCCTAAGGGGGTGATAACGGGGGGTTTGATTTACTATTTATGGTGGTTTTTATGTTTGGCAGCTGTCGCACGCTAAAAGACGCTTTTTATTGTAAAAATAGTTTTTGCATCACCACATATTGAGAGCTATAATTTTTCCATATTTTGACCCACTGAGGCTAATTTCACACTTGCTTTTTTTTGCAGCGCGTTTTTCCCGCAAAAAAACGCATTGAAAAAACGCATACAAAAGCATACAACTGCTGCGTTTTTTTCAAGCATTTTTATGAGCATGTATGAAAAAAACGCAGCGTTTTTATGCGTTTGTATGCGTTTTTAGTGCGTTTTTACCACGTTTGCGTTTTTCCAAACATTAGGTGGCCCCTCACACTAACCCAAACCATGACTTTACTAACCCTAACCTAACCCTGACCCTAACCCTGACCCTAACCCTTAACCAAACCATACTTAACCCAAACCCTAACTAACCCTAACCCTAACCCTGACCCTAAACCCCTTAAATAACCCTAACTCTAACCCAAACCCCTAAATTCCATGGTTAACAAAAAAAAACGCGTGTGCAAAAAAACGCATACATAAGCATGCCAATGCGCACATATGCGCACCCATAGTCTTATAATTGGTGTCTTGCTGTAAAAAACGCATTGCGCGCGCATGCGTTTTTTTGAGGCAAGTCGGACGCCCAAAAAATGCAACAGGATGCATTTTGTGCGCCCGAGCGCATACCGCAAAAAAACGCATGCGCGCAAAAACGCATACAAACACGTGTGTATGCGCACATAAGCGCATCCCATGCAAAGTATAGGAAAAAAAAACGCATGCGTTTTTTAGCGCTAAAATCCCGCGAAAAAAAACGCAAGTGTGAAACCAGCCTGAGTCATGTAAGGTCTTATTTTTTGCGGGACGAGTTGACGTTTTTATTGGTACCATTTTCGGGCACGTGACATTTTTTGATCGCTTTTTATTCCGATTTTTGGGACGCAAAATGAACAAAAACCAGCGTTTCATGAATTTCTTTTGGGGGGGTACGCTTACACCGTTCCGCGTGCTGTAAAATTGATAAAGCGGTTTTATTCTTCGGGTTACAGCGATACCTCGTTTAGGTCGTTTTTTTATGTTTTGTCGGTTTTATGCAATGAAAACTATTTTATATAAAAAATAATTATTTTTGCATCGCTTTATTCTGCGAGCTATAACTTTTTTATTTTTTCGCTGATGATGCTGTATGGCGGCTCGTTTTTTGCGGGATAAGATGACGTTTTCAGCGGTACCATGGATATTTTATATGCGTCTTTTTGATCGCGCGTTATTACACTTTTTGTTTGGCGGTATGATAATAAATCATTATTTTTTGCTTCGTTTTTTATTTTTATTTTTTAAGGGGTTTGCTAAAGGGGTTAACTAATGGGACAGTTTTATAGGGCGGGTCGTTACGGACGCGGCGATACCTAATATGTGTACTTTTATTGTTTTTTTTTTTTATTTCCAAAAAATGGATTTATTTGGGGGAATATTTTTTTTTTTTTTTTTCTAATTTATTTGGCGATTTTTTTTTTTTTTAATTATTTTAGCACTTTTTTTAATTTTTTTTAACTTTATTAAATAGTCCCAGGTGGGACATCACTGTCCTGTGACAGATCGCTGATCTGTCACATCACAGATCACTGTGACAGATCAGCAATCTGTCACAGGCATTGAAGAAGACTTCCTCTTGCCTGCGCTTTTCAGGCACTGAGGAAGCCAGCTTCCTGCAGGCCCCCGAAGGCCCCCGTCGCCATCTTGGATACGGGGGCCTGCAGGAAAGGAGCCCCCCCCAGCAGCGCTGCACATTGCGCTGCCGTGGGGGGCGCAGGGAAGCACGGAGGGAGCCCCCTCCCTGCCGATGCTTCCCTTTAACCCCCGGTACACCGCGATCGTGTTTGATCGCGGTGTGCAAGGGGTTAACGTGTCGGGGGCGGTCCGTGACCGCCCCTGACACATTGTGCCGGGTGTCAGCTGTGATAATGAGCTGACACCCGGCCGCGATCAGCGGCGCTCACCACGTGGGCGCAGCTTATCGCTGAGACGTACTATCCCGTCCATGGGCATAGGGGCCCGGGTCCCATGGACGGGATAGTACGTCGGATGTCAGAAAGGGGTTAAGGGCATAAAAATTCAAAGTTGGAAAATTGTGAAATTTTCAAAATTTTCACCAAATTTCCATTTTTTCACAAATAAATGCAAGTTACTTGAATGAAATTTTACCACTAACATGAAGTACAATATGTCACGAGAAAACAGTGTCAGAATCACCGGGATCCATGCAAGCGTTCTAGAGTTATTACCTCATGAAGGGATAGTGGGCAGAATTGTAAAAATTGGCCCGGTAATTAACGTGCAAACCACCCATGGGGCTTAAGGGGATAATAAACAACCATAAAATGGATTTAATCAACCCAGGTATCATTTTATTCAGTATAACGGCGTCGACCTGACACTGTGTGTAGGTTACTGTGCACAACCTTGCTGACAGGTTCCCTTTAAGGGTACGTGCACACGCTGCGGATTAATCCGCACGGATTTTGCAAAAACCGCAGATAAACCGCAGGTCAAAAGTCCTGCGGATTATCTGCGGTTTTGCCTGCGGTTTGGTCCTGCGGATTCACCATCTCCACAATGGTGGAGATAGGAACCCGCAGCGGTTTCCGCAGAAAGAATTGACATGTCAATTCTTTCTGCGGTTTCAAAACCGCAGCAAATCCGCGCGGATTTTTCCGCTACGTCTACACAGCGGTTTTTTTATACCATGCATTTGAATGGTACTGTACACCGCAGCTAAAACTGCTGCGGGTCCGCAGCGGCCAAAACCGCTGCGGAAACACAGCGGAATCCACAGAGTGTGCACGCAGCCTTAGGCTGAGTTCACACGTGGTGTTTTTTTCGCGTTTCCGCGGCGGTTTTAACTGTGCGATTTTGCCGCGAAAAATAAGCATCCCATGCATTCCTATGGGATTCCGCAATGCTGTGCTAATGCTGCGGTTTTTACCGCGGCGGAATCGCTTCGCGGTAAAAAACGCAGCATGCTCATTAATTTGCGGAATCGCGGTGATCCCGCACCCATAGGAATGCATTGTTCCGCTTACTTCCCGCATGTGGCTGTGCACACCATGCGGAAAGTAAGCAGAACAATTGCGGATGGTACCCACGGTCCGGAGGAGAGGAGACTGTCCTCCGGGCTTTGGGTACCATATCCCTGTAAAAAAAGTATTTAAAATAAAAAATATTGTTATTCTTACCTTCCGGCGTCCCGTGCAGCATTCCCGCCTCTCTCCACGCTCCCGGTCCCAGTAATCCTTGCGAAAATGCCCGCGATGACGTCCAGTCTAGCGGGATTGCGAAGTCTCGTGGTCATTCGCGCGACGTCATCGCAAATTTTTCCATAAGGTGGGGATTAAAATTCTAGTAGAATCTAATAGATGCCTGAGAAGGATTACGGTAGCTTATTTTTTTGGATTTGGTCTGGAACAAGATGTAAAATACAAATTTCTGGAGTCGCAGTTATGTGTGTTTTATTATTAGTATTATCTCCAGCCAGTATGATTTACTTTTTTGGCAAGTCCACCACATGTAACAGTATGTACCCAGATCTGAAAAACATCTCCAGCACTGGGTACTGAATTCTGTGTTAAGGTTATGAAGTCTAGTAGGAGCAATGTGTCATTTTGATAGGACCTTATAACCCTGTTTCTGCATTCATATACATTTTGAGGAGTACTTTGCAGCAAGGAGTATTTTCTTCATTTCTGAAGACAAGAAGGGTCTATTTAAACTAATTCCCATGTAGACAGAAAAGGTAATTTATTTATCATGCGTAAAGAAATAAGTTGTTTATACACTGTTGCCACAATTTCCCTTTGTGGCTTTGTCACGGACGTGGTTTGTGGGACCACTGTGCCACGGACCAGGGAGAGCCTGGAGGGGAGTGACTAAGGCTAGTTTCACATATATGTCATATATAAGACATATGCATCTTTGTGCGCAGCGCATTGTGCGCAAGTAGTAACGCATGCAAAAACACACATGCGTTTCCGTTTTTTATGCACATGTGTTTTCTAGGTGTCACATTTCACAGGAGGAAAATCCTTAAAATCCTTGAAACAGACTCCAACAATGGGACCCCAGTGGGCGTGTCATGAGAAGGGGGTGGTTTAAACCCGTGTCAAGACATGTTTACTCTTAAAACGCCTGCGTATTCAAATGCAGGCGTATGCATGTCCATGCGCACGCCTGCGTTCTCATAGACGGTACTGCGTTGTTTTGACGCATTCCGTGCGCAAGCGTACGCATGAGTTTTTTTGCCGACTTTGGACGGACCCAAAAATGCAACATGTTGCGTCCTGTGTGTCTAAAAAATGCAGAGGAACGCATGCAAACGAAAGACCATGCGTACGCTTTGTTAAACATAGGTATGCATGCGCACGATGCGCTCCGCACAAAAACGCTAATGTGAAACCAGCCTAAGCGATCACCTGACTGTTTACCAGAGCCTCTGATGGTGAGGTTAGACTTGCCTCCTGATGAACGCCAGGTGCCACTCCAGGACAGACCAACAGAAGCACAGCAGCTGGACCCAGAAAACAGGACCGTTTTTTTGGCAAAGTGGGGCCCTAGGCAAAGTTAAAAATGGGGCCCCAAATGCTAACATATTGCGCATCACACAGAAGCATTTTGGTTGTATTTACATGCGTTGAGTTCAGGACGCTAAATAAGTGTGATCGACAATATTGAAGTCGTTCAACTCTTGTTTCCCGGCCTCTTTCCACCGTCTGAGGAAGAATAATGGGGACAGAGCAATCACTAATGGATCACTAACAGATCATCATACAGTATCATGTTCTCAGCAGCACATCTACAGTTTACACCCCATAATCCTCCATATAATATAATGTCCCCCATAGTCCTCCATATTGTATAATACGCTCCCTATAGTCTTCCATATAACATAATGTGCCCCATAGTCCTCCATATAGTATAATACACTCCCCATAGTCCTCCATATAGTATAATATACTCCTCATAGCCCTCCATATATTAAAATACACTCCTCGGTCCTCCATATAGTATAATACACTCCTCATAGTGCTTCATATTGTATAATGCACCGCCATAGTCATCCATGTAGTACAATTCTCTTCCCATAGTATAATGCACCCCATAGTTCTTCATATAATGTATTCCCGATAGTCCTCGATATAGTATAATGCAGCCCACATATAGTATAATGCAGCCACCCCACAGAGTATAATGCAGCCTCACCATACAATATAATGTAACCCCCCATAGAATATAATGCAGCCCCCTCATAGTTTAATGCAGCCACCCCTTAGAGCATAACGCAGCTACACCAAAGAGTATAATGCATCCACTCCACAGAATATAATGCAGCCCCCCCTCATATAGTATAATGCAGCCCCTCCATAGAATATATGGCAGCCCCCTCATAGAATATAATGTAGCCCCAAATAGAAAATGTTAGCCAAGATGGAGATGGCAGAGCGGACCAAAGTGGAGCTGGCCAAGATGGAGATGGCAGAGAGTGGAGAGTCAGCGAGCAAGGGGAGCTCTGTCTTTCGACCAGGTGCCTTAAGCAGTAAGCCACAAAAAGATCCAGTATAATGCCTTCCGACATGGGGAGGCAGAGGAAGACATTGATGGCTTTCTGCAGGACTTTGAGCGGCAGTGTGCCCTTCATCAAGTAAAGCCGGAGGAACGGGTTCAGATTCTGGCCAGCAAGCTGACAGGCCGGGCAGCGGACGCCTATCGCACGGTACCTGATGAGGACTGTATGGAGTATGAGCGGATCAAAGAAGTGGCCTGTCAGTGGCCCAATCTTGGCCCGGTATGCGCTGACAACAGAGGCATACCGCCAAAAGTTCCACGGACTTATAAAATGCGTAACCGATACCCACGCTGAATGGGCCTGTAAATTACGGCGGTCACTGCTACAGTGGGTACAAGGGAGCCAAGCAACCACTAAGGAGGACGTCCTCTAGCTGCTCTTGTTAGAACAATTCTTTAATGGACTAACCCCCGAGACACAGGAATGGCTTCAGCACAGGCAGCCAACGACTCTTGAGGAAGCCGCTCGTCTGTCCGATGAACATCATGATGCCAGGAGGCCTCAGTTGTCCGGATCAAAGATGGTTACTAGGGGCCCGCCCATGGACCTGGAGGGCCCCAAACCACTGAAGATTGTAGGGGGACCAGCTAGAAACCCGGCCTACCAGTCCCCCTGGGGCGCGATGCCACACCTGCCGTCAGCTGGGCCACCTGCAAAGACAATGCCCCAACCGGACTCAGCATACCCAGTGGCCAAATCCGGCAACAGCTACCTTCAGCTGGGCTGCTGTACACTGCTACCAAGGCAAAGCTGACCCGGCATTGGGGGCTACGACTAACCAAGGGGTGGAAGAGATGGAGGAAGTGCTGCATGAAGTAGACCCCGTGCAGGCAGCCCGGGAAGATAATCGATAACAGCATCGACAGGTCGTGTGGGTTAATGGGAAGCGTATGCAGGGACTAAGAGATTCCGGGGCAACTTTGACCCTTGTGAAGCCACATCTCGTCCGGGACCAAGAGAAGACGGACCGGACAGTGGCAGTCCGTGTAGCAGGAGGAGCTATACATCGACTGCCCACTGCTAGGATTCACCTGAACTGGGGAGTCGGGGATGGCCTTGTTGAGGTCGGCTTGATGGAGGATTTGCCTGCAGATGTCTTGCTGGGAAATGACTTGGGGCCCATGTTGTCAGCATTCTCGGTTGCCCCTCTGGCTGAGAGCTGCGAGCTGCGGAGGCGGAATCACACTCAGAGGAGGCCCAGGTAAGACATTCCAGCCCTACCTGTATTCCCATAGCTAGACACATTTCTTGGACCACCCCAGATGAATTTAAGAGGGAGTTACTTGAGGATCCTTCATTGTAGGGATATCGTGGGAAGGCACAGGAGGGGAGAGGGGTACTGAAAGGGGAACAGTTTGTATGGAAGCAGGGACTCCTCTACCGGATCACAGAGCAGCACCACACAGGGACGAGCTCCACTATAAAACAACAGCTGGTAGTTCCCAAGAAGTATAGGCAGGAGTTACTGCGAATCTCTCATGACATACCCTTGGCCGGGCACTTCGGCGTCAGTCGCAACAGGCATCGTCTGACACAAAACTTCTTTTGGCCGGGGGTAACCTATGATGTTCGTCAGTACTGCCAGACCTGTGACAGTTGCCAGTGCATTGGCAAGAGGGGGGATCGATGCAAGGCCAAATTACGCCCCCTCCCCATTGTGGAGGAACCATTTAGCCTAGTAGCGGTCGATCTGATAGGGCCGTTAGCCAAACCCAGTCCATCAGGGAAAAGGTATATATTGACAGTGGTAGATTATGCCACACGGTATCCAGAGGCGGTTGTGTTACCTAACATACTGGCAGAGACGGTGGCAGCCGCCCTGCTCCAGGTTTTATCTCGGACCAGGGTACCCAGTTTACAGCAGAGGTGACCAACCAACTGTGGAAGCTGTGCGGAGTAAAGTCCATTAGAAGCGCCCTTTACCACCCGCAAACCAATGGGTTGTGTGAACGCTTTAACAGGACATTAAAACAGCTCATAGGGACTTTTACCAGGACCTACAGGGACTGGAAGAAATTCTTGCCACACCTCCTGTTTGCCTATCGGGAGGTGCCCCAAGAATCCACGGGGTTCTCCCCGTTCGAGCTGGTATACGTGAGATGTTTAAGGGGACCCCTAGACTTAGTGCTAGAACACTGGGAAGGGGAGGGCCTCATAGAAGGGGTACCTATTGTACCCTATGTGCTGGAATTCCGGGACCGCCTACAGGAGCTGACCCAGGCTGTACGTGAGAACATGCAGGCGACCCAGCAGCGCCAGCACGTATGGTACAATCGGAGGGCCAGAGAGCGCACCTTGGAAATAGGACAGAAGGTCCTGGTGTTAGAGCCCACTAAGCAGAAAAAGTTCCAAGCTGCATGGCAGGGGCCCTACCAGGTAGTGGGGAAAATAACCGACACAACCTATAATGTCGCCGATTGTGACGACCCCAGGGTTATCCGCATGTTCCACGTGAATATGCTGAAGCCCTACCGGGAGCGCCCTGAAGAGGTAGTGGCCATCTCTGCACCTGAAGCAGAGGATTTAGCCGGACTTCCCTTGCCAGATGTCTTAGGGGAAAGGACTCAGTCTAAAACATGGGACCAGGTACACTTGGGTGAAGACCTAGGCCCCCGGGAGAGGCAGCAGGTGGAGGAGTTGTTGAGGCAGCGACAGAGGATGTTTTCGGGGAGACCAGGGTACACTCGCCTGGCACAACACAAGGTTGAGACCCAGGATCAGACACCCCTGCGACAAAACCCCTTCCGTGTCCCTGAGTCTGTACGAGAGGGGATGCGACAAGAGATACAAGAGATGTTGCGTTTAGGGGTCATTGAAGAGTCAGTCTCTGGGCATTTCCCGTAGTGTTAGTGCCCAAGAAGGATGGGACTACACAGTTTTGTGTAG
Organism: Dendrobates tinctorius; assembly: GCF_039654945.1. NCBI lineage: Eukaryota > Metazoa > Chordata > Amphibia > Anura > Dendrobatidae > Dendrobates > Dendrobates tinctorius. Next base: position 5,628,558 of record NW_027361705.1, read on the forward strand.
ACTATCGTAAGCTCAATGAGAAAACAGTGACAGATGCATATCCCATGCCGCGTGTGGATGAGTTGTTAGGCCGGCTGGTGGGGGCAAAGTATTTGACCACCATCGATCTATGCAAAGGCTACTGGCAGATTCCCCTTAGTCCTGACGCTATTCCTAAGTCGGCATTTGTCACCCCGTTCGGCTTATGCCAGTTTCGAGTTGTGCCATTCGGGATGAAGAATGCTCCAGCGACCTTCCAAAGGCTGGCTGACCGGCTTCTGGATGGTCTCCAGGACTATGCTTGTGCCTACCTGGACGACATTGCCATCTACAGTGCGACATAGGAAGAGCATCTAAATCACCTAGAGACAGTATCGGACAGGATCCACCAGGCCGGAATCACCCTGAACCCAAACAACTGTCACGTGGGCAAAGCAGAGGTTCAGTATTTAGAGCATTGGGTGGGAAGTGGGAAACAGCGACCAGAACCAGCCAAGATTGAGGCCATAGCCAAATGGCCCACCCCACGCACTAAAACCCAGGTCATGGCGTTTCTAGGGACAGCGGGGTATTACAGGAAACTCGTTCCCAATTACAGCAGCGTAGCCAAGCCCCTCACTGATCTGACCCGTGAGAACCAACCCCGCCAGGTATCCTGGACGCCATAGTGTGAGGAAGCCTTCCGCCAACTAAAGGACGCCCTCACCAATACCCCTGTATTGGCCGCACCCGATCCAACTAAACGTTTCCTTGTTCACACAGACGCTTCTATGTTTGGATTGGGGGCAGTACTGAGCCAAGTCGGGCCGGATGGCCAAGAACACCCGGTAGCTTACCTGAGTCGGAAACTACTGCCCCGTGAAGTAAGCTATGCGGCCATCGAGAAGGAGTGCTTGGCAGTAGTATGGGCACTCAAAAAGTTGCAACCGTATTTGTATGGATGACAGTTTTCCCTCCTAACGGACCATAATCCCCTAGTCTGGCTTAATCGGGTCTCCGGAGACAACGCCAGATTGCTGCGGTGGAGTTTAGCCCTACAACCTCTGGACTTCACCATCCACTACAGAACCGGCAAACAAAACGGTAACACCGATGGACTAAGTCGACAAACGGAACTTGTACCAACCCCATAAACTTCGGTCATCCCCAAACCAATCCGTTAAGGATCAGACTGTGTATGCCGATCGCGTCGCTGAAAAGGGGGAGCCGTGTTACGGAACCACTCAGCACCCAGAATATGTTGTGCAGTTATATGTATGTATAATAGGTTCCATGAGAGATGCATGTCCCTAATGCATCAGCCCACAGGCTGCGCCCTGGGCAGAGGGGACACGATATTCCCCTTTTGTCCGCCCCCTCCCCCCACCTTTGTAATTCCCACAGTAAATATCGGCAGGCTCCGGCCACCTGCGGCTATTGTAATGTATGTCTGGCCTTCCGCTTTTCTATTGGCCTGTATCTGTGTGATATATTCTGTGTCCTGTGAGTAAAGTGTTGTCAGACTGGAAATACGTGGAGAAGCAGTGATCTTTTATATGCGCCCATGTAACCAAGGAATTCCAGCCAGCGTCTTTCATTCAGACTCCAGCCAAATCAGAGTGGACCTCCGGAAACACGGGGTGGTACTGAAAGAGGTACCCGAGATTGGAAGACCCCGTTACAGAAAATAATACAGCCCACCTCCCCATAGAATATAATGTAGCCCCCCCATATTATATAACACAGCCTCCCCATAGAATATAATGTAAAATGTACCTCCCATGGTACTGTATATAACAGCCGCATAATATATAGCCCAGTACCACGTGGCATATAGCACAGCACCACATGGTATATAGCCCAGCTCACCATGGTATATAGCACAGCACCACATGGTTTATAGCACAGCACCACATGGTATATAGCACAGCCCACCATGGTATGTAGCACATCACCACATGGTAAATAGCACACCATGGTAAATAGCACACCATGGTATATAGCCAAGCCACACATGGCATATAGAACAGGACCACATGGTATATAGCACAGGCACATAGCAGTTTACCCCCCCAAGAATGGCCCCACAGTCCAGTACTCTCACTGATATATTAAAAAATAACAAAAAACACTATCCTCACCTTCTCGTGCCCGTGCTGCTCCCGGCTCCTGTCTCTTGCACCCTCTGTGTCAGAAGCAGAGTGGGGAATGTTGGGAGAGGGTCAGCTGACGGTCTCATCTCCATCATTGCTTTGAACTGTACCGGCGTCTATAATGCCGGTATAGTTCAATGTGGTGGCGGGGGAGTCGGCGCTGGGGGCAGGCGGGACCCCTAACTAGCAGGGGCCCCATAGCGCCTGTGTCATGTGCCGCCAGCTGAGGGCCCCTCGGGGAATTGGGGCCCAGGCAACTGCCTGGTCTGCCTGCCCCTAACACGCCCTGCCAGAAGTACAGACAACATGGAGCAGCAGGCAGGGCTTGCATCAGGGTCCAACTGACCAAGTTCATGTTCGAGGCGTTTTTAATCACCGCAGGATCCCTACCCCTCTATGAATGTATTAGACTTTAGTCTAGGAGAGAATTCACATTAGGTTCCCATAGAGTTTAGACTGTCTAAGAGTGGACTGGCATTGTTAGGACCTGGTATTCGAGAATCGCTTTAACGTGGCTACCGGGTACACATGAATTGGCCAGTTTATGCGCTAAGTATTCTCAATTTTTAATATTTTTAGTGCCGTAATGCAATTCAATTTTCATGTTTGCACGCTATAGCGCTGCAGAGTGCTTCCTTTTATGTTTGTTGTATTTGAGTTGGCTACTCCTCGGTAAGCTGTTCACACCTGTTCACACCTAATTCATGTTTGGATGTGAGTCAGTTTTTTGATTTTTATTGCCAGAGAACCGGCTGGAAGCATGCAGAGCATGGGGAAGGGAAGAACTGACTGCAGCATGGGTGAGTGAATAGACACGCCGGAGACCCTGCCTGTCAGAGCATGACTCTGGCGCGGTGCTAACAGTACACTCCCTTTAAGCCCCCTTCTCTTTAGGCCATCAAGGAACTTCCAGAGGAGAACCAGAGCGTGAATGTTCTCCTTAGGCTCCTAGGATCTCTCTACTTGACCAAATCCCTTCAGGTCAACAAGGAAGAAGGTCTTGCCTCTCATCTTCTTCGTGGTCAAGATGTTCTCCACTTCAAAGAGGGAGGCAGCTTCAGTTTATAGGAGACCTCGTTGATCCACTTCAGTACCTTGAAATGCCCGATAAAACAAGGACCCAACTTGCATAAAGGAATGTTCAGTTGGAAGGTTCCTGGATGAGAGCCATACCTTGTCACCAGGACGGAAACACGGAGGATCCAGACGCCTTTTGTCAGCATGTCTCTTCATATGGGCGGAGAATGCTTCTAAAGTGGCTTTGGTGTCCTCCCACAACTTCACAAAATCCTTGTAGAGGACATCTGCTGCAGGGACATCAGAAGGACCCATCAACGGGAGGGGAACCTCGGGTTGCCGACCGAACACAATGTAGAATGGTGATACTCCTGAGGCTTCACCAATGTGATTGTGGTATGAGAGCTCACCCTAGGGAAGCAACCTCACCCAATCATTATGGTGGACATTGACAAAGTGCTGTGGGTAATTGCCAAGACCTAGTAAACCCGCTCCACTTGCCCATTGGACTGGGGGTGCTAGGTTGATGAGAAATCCAAGGTGATATCCAGATGTTTACAGAGAGCTCGCCAGAATCTGGAAGTGAACTGCGAACCTCGATCGGACACAATATGAGGAAATCCGTGCAGGTGGAAAATATGTTTGATGAAGCTGTCAGCCAGTTCAGGAGTGAATGGAAGAGCAGTCAACGGGGTAAAGTGCGCCATTTTGGAGAATTCATGACTACCCAGATGACAGTGCAATCCTTGGATACTGGCAAATTCGCAATGACGTTCATAGCTATGTGCCGCTGTGGACCAGATGGTATGGGTAACAGCAGAAGAGAACTGTCAGGAAGCCATCTGGGGACAAATTGGACAGTCATCCACGTAAGCGTAGACCTCTCTCATGGACGGCCACCAGTAGTGACGAGAAATCAACTGTAGGGTTTTCCTTTTCCCACGTGACCAGCCACCTTGGACGAGTGGCCACAAGACAAAACTCGCTCCTTCTCGGATTCAGCCACAAGGGACTTCCCTGGAGGAATTTGTCACAGACTGACTGGAGTGACAGTGACCATATTAGACGGTTCAATGATAAATTGTTGATCCACCTCTTGATCCTCGGACAGAAAAGAGCGAGAAAGGGCATCGGCTCTGATGTTCTTGTCACCGGACCTGAAATGTAAAAAAAAAAAAAAAAAAGTTAATGTGGGCAAAAACAAAGACCACCTAGCTTGGCGTGGATTAAGTCTCTGTCTGGGCGGACTGGAGATACACCAGGTACTTATGGTCCGTGTAGATGACCACTGGATAGACTGCGCCCTCCAGCAGGTATCGACACCCCTCCAGTGCCATCTTATTGGTGAGTAACTCTCGGACCCCCGATAGAGTAGTTATGCTCAGGAACGGAAAAGGCCTTAGAGAAGGAACCGCAGCAGATCACAGATGTCTTCACAGCAGATCACCGTGACAATTTTTGACGGTGATCTGCTGTGAAGACACTGAGCTTGAATTGCGTTGACCTCATCACTGGCATTTCCCCATTGTCCAGAGGTCACTGCAGTTCAGGCCGGCTGAGTTCAGAACTATTCACAACTATTACTCCACTTGCCACCGCTACAGGGAAAGTGGGAAGAGCCGGGCAAAGTGCCATAATTGGCGCATCTAATAGATGCACCTTTTCTGGGCAGCTGCAGGCTGGTGTTTTTAGGCTGGGGAGGGGGCTATTTCCATGACCCCTTACCAAGCCTGAGAATACCAGCCACCAGCTGTGAGCTTTTTAGCAAGGCTGGTTGTTTAAATTATTTATTTAAATCATTAAATAAGCATGGGGACCCTTCTATTCTTGATAACCAACCTTGTTGAAAATGACAGCCGTGGGTTGCAGCCCCAGCTGTGAGTTTTGCCATGTTGGTTAAAGAAAATAGGGGGGAACCTACGTCGTTTTTTTTCATTCATTTATTTTGTTAGATCGCAGGCGGCGGGGAAGGAATACCCGCATCATCTGCTCCTGCTGTCACTGTTATTAGCAGCAGCAGGTGTCAGATGATGGGAGTAACAGTCCCAAAAACCCCCACCTGCATTTCATCTTTCTGACTTTAATATAACTCTCATCATTCTCCTCTGCTCGCGCCAATCACAGGCAGAGCAGGGGAGAATGATGAGAGCTGTCTTCAGCACCTGCCGCCGGGGAACAGCACTTACTGTAGTGCTTCTTCCCCGGTGCCGATGCCTGTCATACGGATTACATCCATGTGTGTTCTCCGTGTGCAAGTGTGAGGGACGTTTTGCGGACTGTGCTGCCGGTAAAAAAACTGACATGTCAGCGTGTTTTGCCCACGTCCCTGGAAATAAACTGACGTGCACAGACCCATTCATTTGAATGGGTCTACGTGTGTCAGTGTCTCAGGTACGTGTGAAAACTCCACACGTACTGGACACATTAACATGTGAAACCGGCCTTAAGCAGATGCCCTGAGCCCAGATCACATGAATTTCTGGATCAACAAATTGGACCAGTGTCACTGCTCAGCCTACAGAGTAATGTCAGAGGGAATATTCAGCATGGACAGTGGATTTGTCCCACCAAAGCTGAGCAGGTTATTCGCTTTAAGCATGAAAAACTGACTGTTGTCTTCACTGGTATGATGCCTCTAGTGCCGATGGATCACACTCTGCTGGCATCTTTTTCCTGCCAAACATGTCTTCTATACAGTAGTACTGCCGGCATTATAGAATCATAGAATCGTAGAGTTGGAAGTGACCTCCTGGGCCATCTGGTCCAACCCCCTGCGCAAAGCAGGATTCACTAAATCATCCCAGACAGATGTCTGTCCAGCCTCTGTTTGAAGACTTCTATTGAAGGAGATCTCACCACCTCGTGGCAGCCTGTTCCACTCATTGATCACTCTAACTGTCAAAAAGTTTTTTCTAATATCTAATCTGTGTCTCCTCCCATTCAGTTTCATCCCATTGCTTCTAGTCTTTCCTGGTGCAAATGAGAATAAAGATGATCCTTCTACAATGTGACAGCCCTTGAGATATTTGTAGACAGCTATTAAGTCTCCTCTCAGTCTTCTCTTTTGCAAGCTAAACATTCCCAAATCCTGCAACCTTTCCTCATAAGACAGGGTTTGCAGACCGGTCACCATTCTGGTCGCTCTTTTCTGAACTTGCTCCAGTTTATTGATGTCTTTTTTATAATGTGGCGCCCAGAACTGGACACAGTATTCCAGATGAGGTCTGACCAAAGAGGAGTAGAGAGCAATAATGACTTCACGTGATCTAGACTGTATGCTTCTGTTAATACATCCTAGAATTGCATTTGCCTTTTTTGCTGCTGCATCACACTTTTGACTCATATTCAGTTTATGATCTATTAGTATACCCAAGTCTTTTTCACATGTGATGTTGCTTAGCCCTATTTCTCCCATTTTGTATATGCTCTTTTCATTTTTATTGCCCAGATGTAGTACTAAGCATTTTTCCCTGTTAAAAACCATTCTGTTAGTGGCTGCCCACTGCTCCAGTTAATTTATATATTTTTGAATCCTCTCTCTCTCTTCTCTAGTATTAGCTATCCCTCCTAGCTTTGTGTCATCAGCAAATTTAATCAGTTTACCCTCAATTCCTTCATCTAAATCATTGATGAAAATGTTGAACAATACAGGGCCCAGGCCAGAGCCCTGTGGTACCACACTTGAGACATTCTTCCAACTGGATGTGCAGCCATTTACGACCACTCTTTGGGTCCTATTACTAAGCCAGTTTTGAATCCACCTAACAGTTGCCTTGTCCATTCCATACTTAGTCATTTTTTTCAATAAGGATTGTGTGAGATACTTTGTCAAATGCTTTGATGAAGTCAAGATACACTATATCTACAGCATTTCCCTGATCCACCCAATCAGTGATTCTGTCATAGAAGGAAATTAAGTTAGTCTGACATGACTTATTAGTTACAAACCAATGCTGACTCTGTTTAATCACTTCATTCTTATCCAGGTACTTACATACATGTTGTTTAATAATTTGTTCAAAGATCTTTCCTGATATAGAAGTCAGACTCACCGGCCTATAGTTGCATGGGTCCACCTTCTTCCCTTTTTGAAGATAGGAACAACATTTGCTCTTCTCCAGTCTTCTGGGACTTCTCCTGTTCTCCAAGAATTTTCAAAGATTATGGAGAGGGGTTCAAAAATTTCTTCTGCTATCTCCTTCAGTACTCTGTGGTGTAATTTATCTGGACCTGGAGACTTGAATTCATTTAGGTTAGCTAAGTGTTTCCTCACTTTATTTCTGTTTATAGATATCCTGTATTCTTCTATTCACTTAATAGGACAGGCATTGATGTTGCTGGCCCTAAGCTACTTGTCTGCCCCACCTTATCCTCTCTACCATGCTGCTTCTGCCACAACCATTGCAAAACCACGCTGGCTGCACAGCTTCTAGCTGATTTCATAATGCTTTTTTTCTTTTACTATCAGTGTCACACCAACCACAAGCCTCCTGGCGGCACACTGTGCTTTGTAATGCTAGTCACTAGTACAAGTGCTAGGAAAGGTACTTTCATGTTTTTGTAACCTCAAAAAACAGCTGTGAAGAAAAGACTACTTTTTAAAAGGCTTGGTGACAAGTTATAATATGTTCACATTCAAAATGATTGAACTATTTTGTCTAGTAAAAATGGGGTAATTTTTGATTAAATTCTATCACATCAAAAGCAATACATTGCACCTGTTTTGTCTCACTAATTAAAAGAGAACTGGGATCACAGGCCAACATACCTGTTTGTAAACAGTGGCATACAAAAGTTAGGGCACCCCTGGTCAAAATTGTTATTGTGAACAGTTAAGCAATTTGAAGATGAAATGATCTCTAAAAGGCCTAAAGTTAATCCCTTCCCGACCTGTGACTCCTACGTAGGCGGCATGAAAATTCGTGCCATTATGACCTGTGACACCTACATAGGTGTCATGGCAGAAATTGCGTTCCTGCAGGTCGGGTGACTGGGGTCACTGAAAGGTCACCTGACCCGCAGGTACAGGAAGTCTTGTACTTCACCCAGGGGGGTGGCATTGCCCCCCCCGTGGCTACAATTGCTCTGATTGGCTGTTTCACTTTCAACAGCCAATCAGAGCAATTGTAATATTTCACCAATGAAACTTGGTGAAATATTACAATCCAGCCATGGCCGATGCTGCAATATCATCAGCCATGAGAGAAAGACTCAGCAGACAAAAGGGTATCATTCACATTAATAAATAGAATATCATATCAAAAAGAATCACATACTGATACCCAAGATAATAGACAAAATTAATGACTGATTGCTAGAATACATAAGAACAACAACCAAACAGAAAAAAACGATCATCAAGTCCAAGATAGTTTCAAAATATATAAATATTTTATTGACTACAATTATAACAGCAGGTAAAGGGTGATATACACCAAAGTGCTATGTGCAGTTAACAAACAAACACGGGACACAGGTGTGCTGCCTCAAATAACAAAAAAGTTATTTCTTACAATCAAAAGTTGGCAGATCACCACTTAGATTTAGATAATTCACATTAGAAATTACCTCAAATATAGTAGCATATAGAAAATTATAGTGTCACCCAGGTAGCACTCACTAAAACATATACATAGTGGCCATATAGTACTTCCAAGGATATACACATGTAGATCCTAATACATACCAGGTTAGAGTCACCGAGCCACGAGGGAGACAGTAGCAAAGAGGGAACAAGAGCAGCAGCACACCCGTGTCTCCCCGACGCGCGTTTCGGCAAAGCCTTCGTCAGGGGGCATAACGTAAGTGATTGTGACAGGTTCCGGTTTCCTTTTTAAACTTATCAGTAGAGACCCGGAAGTGATGTCAGTTGCTAAGGTAACCACCGCATCGGACGCTCTCACTGCATCGACCCAGGATGCGCCGGGAGATCCCTACATAGTGCTGACAACTGGGGAGCCAGGAGAAAGCAAACCGAGGGTGGACCCATAGATTTATATGATAAAGTGATGCCAACACTGACACATGCACCGTCATGCATTTATCGATACCAGCTGGCGTCCGCGTCAAGGGAGGCGGTGCCAGTACACACGTCATGTGACCTGGCGTCAGCCGCCCAGAGAGACGCCAAGAGCCGGCGGGCAGGGAGGAAGCATGACACGCAAGCGTACAAGGCAGCAATATATCTTGTACATATATCACAAAACATTCCTCATGACCATCAACTAGCATCAACCTGGTATTGTGTTACAGCATGTGACAACAATTGAATGAAATAATGAAAGGTATTAACAACTATTGTGGGTGTCCAATTATTAAAGTAATTAGATAGCCAAGCGGCATTATCTCTTTCGGACACCAACTAGTATATATAACTTCTGCTGTCCAGAATCCCAGAGTGTCTTTCAGCCATATCCTCCTTCTGCTCCTCTCGCTTCCTCAAACTCAATGTAGACAAATCTGAACTCATCATCTTTCCTCCATCTCACAGATCTTCTTTACCCGACCTAGCTATAACAATCAATGACATCACACTTTCCCCAGTACCAGAAGTCCACTGCCTCGGAGTAACCTTTGACTCTGCCCTGTCCTTCAAACCGCACATCCAAGCTCTTTCTACCTCCTGTCACCTCCAGCTCAAAAATATTTCCAGAATCCGTCCTTTCCTCAACCCTCAATCTACTAAAATGCTTGTGCATGCCCTCATCATCTCCCTCCTCGACTACTGCAACATCCTTTTCTGTGGTCTCCCTGCTAACACGCTCGCACCTCTCCAGTCCATCCTTAACTCTGCCGCCCGACTAATTCATCTCTCTCCTCGCTACTCCTACGCTTCTCCCCTTTGCAAATCTTTCACTGGCTCCCATTCCCTCAGCGTATCCAGTTCAAATTACTAATACTGACCTACAAGGCCATTTATAACCTGTCTCCCCCATATGTCTCTGAACTAATCTCCCGATACCTTCCCTCACGTAATCTCCGGTCCTCCCTCCTCTCCTCCACACTTATTCGCTCCTCACCCAACCGCCTCCAAGACTTCTCCCAAATAGCCCCTATTCTCTGGAATTCTTTGCCCCAACAAGTCCGACTATCAACCACATTTGGATCCTTCAGACGGAACCTGAAAACCCACCTCTTCAAGAAAGCCTACAGCCTGCAATGACCCCGCTACCTCCTTCTCTCTCACCACTACCGGTGATATCACCTCAACCAACACCGGAACTGCTGCAACCCACCAACCTACTGTCTCCTTCCCCACCATCCTGTAGCATGTAAGCCCGAAAGGGCAGTGTCCTCTCTCCACTCTGTATCAGTCTGTTATTGTTAATTTGTTTACTGTAAGTGATATCTGTAATTTGTATGTAAACCCTTCTCAAGTACAGCACCATGGAATCAATGGTGCTATATAAATAAATAATAATAATAGACATACCTCATAGATATAATGATTTTATATCTATATGATAGATAACATCCAATAAAATGTCACAGAATGTAGAAATAAAATGTCACAGAATGTAGAAATACCAGTAACTAATAGCCCATTCATTATACTATAATATGTTACAATATATATAGAGTTATTTCAAATGGAGAAGCTTATCAAGTCAAATGGGCCTGACAAGTGCATTTATGTACAAAATATGAAATTAAATCCTGATGGAGCAGCACTTTCTGTATCAAAACATCAGACCGGGTATCGGAAAGGAACCTAGTGAACCTGTAATTAAAAAATATATAAGTTAAAAATAAATAAAATCAATAACTGTCGTAGCAAAAGGATGGAAAAATGACTCAAAAAGCCATCATGAGTCAAAGAAAAGGAACAAAACTAATTTGTTCATTTAGACCCTTGGGGTGGAGGGTGTTGAGAGTCCATATCCAGGGAGACTCCAATTGAGCCAAACGCTGCGACACCCTCCCACCCCGAATGGTCACATCAATGGAATCAATGCCCCTAACACGTAAAAGTGTGGCATCACAGCCATGGTGCAAACGATAATGTCGTGGGATAGCCTTAAGGGTAGATATATCGCTATGGTCAGTGGCGGCCAAGATGTGTTCCCTAGCACGTACTTTAAAAGGACGTGTAGTCAAACCGATATAAATCAGTCCACAGGGACATATCGCAAAATAAGTTACATAACAAGTGTTAGAATTAATCTGTTTTTTGATCTCAAATGTCCTGGATCGATCAGCATTATGAAAAGAATTGGATCTCTCGATGTTAGAGCAGGCCACACATTTCACACAGGGGACAGATCCACCCCTACTTATACCTGTGTCCAGGAATGTAGATTTCTTATTACCAGTGTAATGGCTTCTCACGAGTAAATCTCTGAGATTTTTAGATCGTCTTGTAGAAATGGCTTTTTTTTCTGATACATACTTGGACAAAACAGGGTCAGCTCTGAGAATTGGCCAAGACTTGATAAGGGCCTCCCTAACACGGGCAAATTGGGCATGATAGTCAGTAACAAACCTTACCCTCTCATCAGTATGTCTAATTTGTGATTTATATACCAAGTCCTGACGAGACGAGTATTTGGCACGATTATATGCCTTTTAACCATTCGACGACTATACCAGCGCTGATAGAATCTTTGTTTCAAATTCTCCGCTTGGGTTTCAAAGTCGGTTTTAGTTGAACATATTCTCCGAAGGTGGAGGAATTGGCCTATGGGGACTGACTGAATCACATGTCTCGGATGCGCGGAGGAGGCGTGCAGCAAGGTGTTAGTCGATGTTGGCTTTCTAAAAATATCTGTTTGGATAGTATCCCTATCATCACGTTGAAGCTTAACATCCAAAAATTCGACACAATTTGCATTATACTGGTAAGTAATACGTATGTTACGGTCATTGCTGTTCAAAGATAACATGAATTCCTGCAGAAGATCAACAGAACCCTGCCATATCAGGAAAATATCGTCGATGTACCTCGTCCAAAGAGGGACGCGGTCCATCGACGAGACCCGATCCGACAGGAAGAGGTCCCTCTCCCACAGCCCCAGGAACAGATTGGCGAATGCCGGCGCAAAGGCGGCCCCCATAGCTGTTCCCTGGAGCTGCAGATAGGACCCCTTAAAAATAAAAAAATGTGTCGGTGTGAATTAAAGCATATCCAACACCAAATTTTGAAAGTCCACAGAAAAATTGGACATATTTAGATAGTATTTAATAGCTCTAAGACCATCGGTGTGCCGAATGCTGGTATATAAAGACTCTATATCGGCCACCACCATCATGGCCTTAAGATCGATATGTAGATCGTCAGTCAATCTAAGAAGAGTGCCGGTATCTTTCAGAAAAGAAGGGAGGCTCTCAACCATCGGTTGCAATATTGAATCTATCCATTGATTGACGTGCTCCAAGAAGTTCCCCGCTCCTGAAATAATTGGTCGTCCAGGAGGACAAGCGCTATTTTTGTGAATCTTTGGTAAAAGGTAGAGTGTAAGAATAGTAGGCTCCATAATAATGAGTGCAGATGCCAGTTCTTTTTTAATAACCCCATCAGCAACAGCTTTATTGATGACTAGTTGAAGAGCCCGGCGCTGCCCGGGCATAGTAACTGTTGTGAGTTCATTTTCCCCTTCACTACTGAGGCCCGAGGAACTCCCTCTTCTGGTAGAGAAAGGTAGTGAGCCTGATTGTCAAACACCTGGGTCTGATCATGATGACTGGCTGAGTGGAGTTACTGACTGGATATAAGGCTCCGACGCCCTTTTTCCCTGCGGGTGATTTCTCTGTGGACTTCTAGGAAACCAGTCTGATTCCTGCTCCTCTAAAGCTAAGATTTCTGCTTTGCCTTTTTGCATTAGTGTTTTGTTTTCCCTGCTTTTCTGGATTCTGCCATTCCCTGCTGGGGTGAGCATAATCTCCTTTTGCCTGTTGCTCTGTCTTCAGAATATTCCTGAGTACTGACATAGCCTTTTTTGAAGCCTAGCGTCTTCAGGGCCTTTTTTACTGTCAGTTTGTTGGCTCTTATTTTCTTAGGGTTTTTCACGGATGGCAGACAGCAGCCTTCCTGTCCTTTCCTATGTAAGTTAGTTTGGGCCCCATCTTTGCTCAGTCTATCTTTCTGTCTGTGTTTTGTTCTTTCTTCTTGCTTCACCGTCATTATATGTGGGGGCTGCCTTTTGCTTTGGGGTCTGCTCTGGGGCAGTTTAGATTTCCCTTTCTGTCTTTAGGCTATGTAGTCCTCCGGCTGTGATCGAGGGGCCTAGGGCATCGTAGGAGCCCCCCGCGGTTACTGCTAGTTGTGTTGATAGGTTCAGGGGTCTGCAATCCGATAGCTGCCAACCTCTCTGGTTTTCTGGACTTAGCTAGCATTTCTATTTTTGCCTCCTACGGTGACTCAATCATAACAGAATCACCCGCCATACCGCAGATTCTAGGGTACTCTATAGCAGGAAAGAATTGTATTAAAAAAAAAAAAAAAAGTTGTGTATATTTTTTCCTCTATATCTCTGAGGCCGTAGGGGGAATTTTTTTTTTTTCTCTCAATGGAGATAAAGCAATTGTCTGATCGTGTGGAGCAGCTCGCTGCGGAAGTGCGGGGAATTTCCGCCTACCTTGCTCATTCACATGCTGCTGAACCAAAGATTCCTACACCTGATGTATTTTTTGGGGATCCGTCTAAATTTTTGAATTTCAAAAATAATTGTAAATTATTTTTTGCCTTGAAGCCTAACTCGTCAGGGAGCTCCGCGCAGCAGGTTAAAATTGTCATCTCTTTGCTGCGTGGCGATCCCCAGGATTGGGCGTTTTCTTTGAAACCAGATGATCCTATTCTGACTAATGTGAACACATTTTTTCAGGCCTTGGGGTTGTTGTATGACGAACCTAATGCCATTGATCAGGCTGAAAAGACCCTGCTGGCATTGAACCAGGGTCGTGATTCTGCAGAATTGTACTGTCAAAAATTCCGAAAGTGGGCAATCCTTACTACCTGGAATGATAATGCCTTTGCTGCTCTCTTTCGGAAGGGGTTGTCAGAAGCCGTAAAAGATACTATGGTGGGATTTCCTGTTCCCTCTGGTCTTGACGATTCTATGTCTTTGGCCATTCAGGTTGATTAGCGTTTATATGAACGTAAAGCTGCACCAGAGGTGTTGCCACCTGTTGAACAGATGTCTGAACCTATGCAATGTGATAGAGTTTTTTCCAGAGAGCAGTGTCAGGAGTTCAGAAGGCGTAATAAGTTGTGTTTTTTCTGTGGAGATGCCTCGCATATTATTTCTGTCTGTCCTAAACGCGAGAAACGCCTTGCACACACGTTTTCTGTTGGTGGTGTTCAACCTAAGTTTCTTCTGGCTATTACTCTGATCTGCTCCCTGTCCACATTTTCCGCCAAGGCTTTTGTGGATTCGGGAGCAGCCCTAAACCTAATGGACTTGGATTTTGCTAAACGTTGTGGATTTCCGATGACACCTCTGCAGACGCCTATCCCTTTGAGGGGGATTGATGCTACTCCTTTGGCTAAAAATAAACCTCAGTTTTGGACCCAGGTGGTAATGCGCGTCGCCCCAGACCATCAAGAAAATTGCAGGTTTTTGGTGTTACATAATCTGCATGATACTATTGTTCTGGGGTTTCCCTGGTTACAAATTCATAATCCAGTTTTGGATTGGAAATCTGTGTCTGTGGTGAGTTGGGGTTGTCGGTGTGCCCTTAGTGAGGCTCCGGTGTTTTCCACCTCTCCTCAGTCGCATGATGTTCCTGATTATTTGGCGGACTTTTATGATGTATTTAGTGAGAATGAGTCTGCGTCTCTGCCTCCTCATAGGAGTTATGACTGTGCAATTGAACTGAGCCCGGGGTGTAAATTTCCCAAGGGTCGGCTCTTCAATTTATCTGTACCCGAGCACGAGGCTATGCGATCCTATATTAAGGAGGCGTTGGAGAAGGGTCATATTGGACCATCCTCGTCACCCTTAGGTGCCGGTTTTTTTTTTGTAGCCAAAAAGGATGGATCATTAAGATCTTGTATTGATTATCGTGCCCTCAACAAAATTACTGTTAAATATCAGTATCCGTTACCCCTGATTTCTGATCTATTCTCCAGAGTTAAAGGTGCTTGCTGGTTTACCAAGCTTGACCTCAGGTGGGCGTATAATCTTATTCGCATTAAGCATGGGGATGAATGGAAGACAGCGTTTAATACTCCGGAGGGACATTTTGAGTACCTGGTGATGCCTTTTGGGCTCACTAATGCCCCTTCTGTCTTCCAGTGCTTCATGAACGATATTTTCCGAGATTTTGTCGATAAATTTTTGATCTATCTGGATGATATTTTGATCTTCTCCAAGGATTGGGATTCTCATGTGGAACATATTCGGACTGTGTTCTGGATCTTGAGGGAGAATTCCCTGTATGTCAAAGGATCTAAATGCCTTTTTGGAGTACAGAGGATTTCTTTTTTGGGATTTATTTTGTCCCCGTCTACTATTGAAATGGACCCGGCCAAGGTACAGGCCGTTTACGATTGGGTTCAGCCCACTTCTTTGAGTTTTTGGGTTTTGCTAATTTTTATCGGAAATTTATAGCAAAATTTTCTAGTATTGCCAAGCCATTGACTGATTTGACTAAGAAGGGTGCTGATGTGTTAAATTGGTCTCCGGAGGCTGTTTCTTCCTTTCAGGAGCTGAAGCGAAGATTCTCCTCCGCCCCGGTTTTGCGGCAACCTGATGTCTCACTTCTGTTTCAGGTAGAGGTGGATGCTTCTGAGATTGGTGCAGGAGCTGTTTTGTCCCAAAAGGATCCTGTTACATCTAAAATGAATCCCTGTGCTTTCCTTTCCCGAAAGTTCTCTCCATCTGAACGTAACTATGATGTGGGGAATCGGGAACTGTTGGCCATGAAATGGGCATTTGAGGAGTGGAGACATTGGTTGGAGGGAGCTAAGCATCAAGTCGTGGTCCTCACTGACCACAAGAATTTGATTTACCTAGAGTCGGCTAAGCGCTTGAACCCTAGACAGGCTAGGTGGGCCTTGTTTTTTTTACACGTTTTGATTTTGTGGTTTCTTTTCTTCCTGGAACTAAGAATGTCAAGGCTGACGCCCTCTCTAGGAGCTTCTTTGCTGATTCTCCTGTGGTGACCAAGCCTGCTACCATCTTAGGCGAAGGGGTAGTTCTTTCTGCCATCTCGCCCGATTTGAGACGTGCTCTGGAAGAGTTCCAGGAGGACAAACCTGAGCGTTGTCCCAGTGGAAAGTTGTATGTTCCTGACCAGTGGAAGAAGAGAGTTATGTCTGAAGTTCATTGCTCTGCTTTGGCTGGTCATCCAGGTATTTTTGGTACTAGAGATCTGGTGAGTCGGTCTTTTTGGTGGCCCTCCTTGTCTCGTGATGTCAGGAATTTTGTGCAGTCATGTGGGACGTGCTCCCGGTATAAATTGTGTTCTCGCTCTAGTGGGTTGTTGATGCCTTTGCCTGTCCCCAAGAGGCCATGGACCCATATTTCAATGGATTTCATCTCTGATATGCCTGTCTCTCAAAGGATGACTGTTATTTGGGTGATTTGTGATAGGTTCTCTAAGATGGTTCATCTTGTACCACTCCCTAAGTTGCCATCTTCCTCTGAATTGGTGCCCCTGTTTTTACAACAGGTGGTTCGCTTGCACGGGATTCCTGAGAACATTGTATCTGACAGAGGAGTCCAGTTTGTGTCTAGATTTTGGAGAACTTTCTGTTCCAAGCTGGGAATTCAGTTGTCCTTCTCCTCTCCTTTTCACCCTCAGACCAATGGGCAGACAGAGAGAACAAACCAGACCTTGGAGTCATATTTGAGATGTTTTATTTCTGCTGATCAGGATGATTGGGTTTCATTTTTGCCCTTGGCCGAATTTGCTTTAAATAATAGAGCTAGTTCTGCCACTTTGATGTCACTTTTTTTTGTAACTTTGGGTTTCATCCTCGATTTTCTTCAGGGCAGGTGGAGCCCTCTGCCTGCCCAGGTGTTGACACTGTGGTGGAGAGAATGCACCAGATCTGGGACCAAGTGGTGGATAAGTTATCTCTCTCCCAGGAAAAGGCACAGCGGTTTTCCAACCGACATAGGACCATTGGTCCCCAGTTTAAGGTTGGTGATATGGTGTGGTTATCATCAAAAAATATTGCTATGAAGGTGGCTTCTCCTAAGTTTAAGCCTAGATTTATTGGACCTTACAAGATTTTGGAGATTATTAATCCGGTCTCTTTTCGTTTGGCTATTCCTGTCACATTTAAAATCCATAATGTGTTCCATAAATCTTTGTTGAGGAGGTTTTTTGAACCTGTTGTTCCGGGGGTGGCACCTCCAGACCCTGTATTGGTTGAAGGTAACATGGAATATGAGGTAGAGAAAGTACTGGATTCCCGTCTGGCTAGACGGAGACTCCAGTATTTGGTTAAGTGGAAGGGTTATGGTCAGGAGGATAATTCCTGGGTCTCTGCCTCTGATATTCATGCCAAAAGATTGGTGCGTGCCTTTCATCGGGCTCACCCTGATCGCCCTGGTGGCGTGGTTGAGGGTTCGGTGACCCCTCCTCAAGGGGGAGGTACTGTTGTGAGTTCATTTTCCCCTTCACTACTGAGGCCCGAGGAACTCCCTCTTCTGGTAGAGAAAGGTAGTGAGCCTGATTGTCAAACACCTGGGTCTGATCATGATGACTGGCTGAGTGGAGTTACTGACTGGATATAAGGCTGCCGACGCCCTTTTTCCCTGCTGGTGATTTCTCTGTGTACTTCTAGGAAACCAGTCTGATTCCTGCTCCTCTAAAGCTAAGATTTCTGCTTTGCCTTTTTGCATTAGTGTTTTGTTTTCCCTGCTTTTCTGGATTCTGCCATTCCCTGCCGGGGTGAGCATAATCTCCTTTTGCCTGTTGCTCTGTCTTCAGAATATTCCTTAGTACTGACATAGCCTTTTTTGAAGCCTAGCATCTTCAGGGCCTTTTTTACTGTCAGTTTGTTGGCTCTTATTTTCTTAGGGTTTTTCACGGATGGCAGACAGCAGCTTTCCTGTCCTTTCCTATGTAAGTTAGTTTGGGCCCCATCTTTGCTCAGTCTATCTTTCTGTCTGTGTTTTGTTCTTTCTTCTTGCTTCACCGTCATTATATGTGGGGGCTGCCTTTTGCTTTGGGGTCTGCTCTGGGGCAGATTAGATTTCCCTTTCTGTCTTTAGGCTATGTAGTCCTCCGGCTGTGATCGAGGGGCCTAGGGCATCGTAGGAGCCCCCCACTGCTACTGCTAGTTGTGTTGATAGGTTCAGGGGTCTGCAATCCGATAGCTGCCAACCTCTCTGGTTTTCTGGACTTAGCTAGCATTTCTATTTTTGCCTCCTACGGTGACTCAGTCATAACAAGTAACTAACTGTGGTTAGTTATAACAAATTATAATTATCCTCCATCCCATAGTCCCGTGCCCATATACCCATCATACATATCCACCATCCCATAGGCCCATGCCCATATACCCATCATACATATCCTCCATCCCATAGTCCCATGCCTATATACCCATCATACATATCCACCATCCCATAGGTCCGTGCCCATATTCCCATCATACATATCCTCCATCCCATAGTCCCATGCCCATATACCCATCATACATACTCTTCATCCCATAGTCCCATGCCCATATACCCATCATACATATCCTCTCCATCCCATAGTCCCATGCCCATATACCCATCATACATATTCTTCATCTCATAGTCCCATGCCCATATACCCATCATACATATCCTCCATCCCATAGTCCCGTGCCTATATTCCCATCATACATATCCTCCATCCCATAGTCCCGTGCCCATATACCCATCATACATATCCGCTATCCCATAGTCCCGTGCCCATATACCCGTCATGCATATCCTCCATCCCATAGTCGAGTTTCCATGTACCCATCATACATCCTTCATCTCATAGTCCCATGCCCATATACCTATCATACATATCCTCCATCCCATAGTCCCGTGCCTATATACCCATAATATCCTCCATCCCATAATCCCGTGCCCATATACCCATCATACATATCCGCCATCCCATAGTCCCGTGCCCATATACCCGTCATACATATCCGCCATCCCATAGTCCCGTGCCCATATACCCGTCATACATATCCTCCATCCCATAGTCCCGTGCCCATATACCCATCACACATCCTCCATCCCATAGTCAACCATTATGACATCATAATGAGCGGCGGCAGGGCTTGCAACCTGTGATGACATCAGCGTCACCATGGCAACCATTGTGACATCATAATGAGGGGCGGGGCTTGATACGCACACACTGTTTCCCCAGTATGCAAATAGGGGCATTATGACATAATAAGGAGCGGGGCTTGACACCCACACACTTTTCCCCCAGTATGTAGATGGGGCAAAATTTGGTGAATTGGAACACGTGGGGTTAAAATTTCACCTCACAACATAGCTTAGGATGCTCTCGGGGTCCAGACGTGTGACTGTGCCAAATTTTGTGGCTGTAGCTGCGACGGTGCGGATGCCTATCCCGGACATACACACACACATAAATACATACATACATACATACATACACACTTTGAGCTTTATATATTAGATGGAGTGCAGTTGTAGATTATAGCCCGACAGGGGGTTAAAGGATAGCCTTTTATAGCACATGCTGTCATTCAGCTGACGAAAGGCTTCCTTTTCGTACATGGTCTTAGGCCAAATTACGATATTACCCCCCTTATCGGCCGGCTTCAATACAACATCTGGGAGCTCTTGTAAAACTTTCAAGCGTTTACGTTCTTCACAGGTTAAATTATCATGATGAATAGATTTAGGTATTTTAAGGAAATAATTTGTAACAATTTGAACAAAAAGATCCACATTTGCGCAAGTAGAAAGAGCTGGGAACTTCTTGGAGCATAGTCGAATAGACGGAGGTATCTTACCATCAAG
This sequence comes from Dendrobates tinctorius, assembly GCF_039654945.1. Lineage (NCBI taxonomy): Eukaryota > Metazoa > Chordata > Amphibia > Anura > Dendrobatidae > Dendrobates > Dendrobates tinctorius. The sequence continues at coordinate 5,648,605 of NW_027361705.1, forward strand.
TGAAGTGAGATGTTCAACCGATAGCTCTTCTAAAATTCTCTAAGCGGATTGTTCCTCTTCTGTAGGAAATAAAGCATGTGTGTTACCATCGTGAAAATATTTTTTGAAAAGCAAAGACTGCGCAAAAATATGTAGATCTTTAATAGCTGAGAATGTGTCGAATTTGGAAGACGGAGAAAAAGATAAACCCTTACTTAGTAGAGTAATATCTGTTGATGAAAAATTACAGTCACTTAAATTTATTACCTTGTCTTTATTTGTTGGTTCAGGTGACCTAATTATTTCTCCTATAGGGATGATCGTTTCGTTCCCGTATCCTTCTATAGTTGACACCTGATCTAGTTGTCACAGAAGTAGATGCTGTGTCTGACAATTCACTTAGTGTTGAAGCCGAAGTGATCGATGGAGTGCGTTTAGTACGGGTAGACCCAGATGAAGGTTTTTTCCAAAACAATACATTATTCATTTGATAATCTCTCATGTCACGATTGAATTTAGACGTTTGAACCTCATTAATCTTTTTAACAACCGTGTCCAATATCAACGGCCATGGCTGGAGACCGCGATCTGCCCCCCCACGACTGACGGGGCAATCTGCCCTCACCACCGACTGATGGTGGTCGCCCGCCGCCGTCAGTATTTTCTCCCCTTCCCTCTTCCCTCCGCTCCCCCTCCCCCCGGTACCTCCTGAGTCCCGGTACCTGCCGGTGTTCCTCTGTCTTCCCCCCCCATGGGCGCCGCCATCTTCCAAAATGGCGGGTGCATGTGAAGTGCGCCCGCCGAATCTGCCGGACAGCAGATTCATTCATTCATTCCCGGTACAGTTTGATCACTGTGATAGACCCTATCACAGTGATCAAATTAAAAAAAATAGTAAATAAACCCCCCCTTTTATCACCTCTATAGGTAGGGAAAAATAATGAAATTTAAAAAATATATTTATTTTTATTTTTCCGTTAGAGTTGGAATTAGGGTTAGGGTTGGAATTAAGGTTAGGGTTGGAATTAGGGTTAGGGTTGGAATTAGGGTTAGGGTTGGAATTAGGGTTAGGGTTGGAATTCGGATTGGGTTTGGAATTAGGGATAGGGTTGGGATTATGGTTAAGGGTGTGTTAGGGTTGAGATTAGCGTTAGGCTTGTGGTTAGGGTTGGGATTAGGGTTTTTAGGGGTGTGTTTGGGTTAGGGTTGCGATTACATTTAGGGGTGTGTTGGGGTTAGGGTTGGAGTTAGAATTGAGTTGCTTCCACTGTTTAGGCACATCAGGGTCTCTCCGAACACAACATGGCACCACTGATTCCAGCCAATTTTGCGTTCAAAAAGTCAAACGGTGCTCCTGCCCTTCCAAGCCCCGACATGTGCCCAAACAGTGGTTTACCCCTACATATGGTATATGCAAATAACCACTCACAAATGAAAATTATAACATGGAGGACCGTGAAATTGCAAGAAGGAAAGGTCCTCCAATAAAAGTAAAAAATTGATATTTTTATTGAGACATATGACAAAAGAGTAAAACAGAATCGGCAAACCATGCTCGATAATGAAATAGCAAAAACACAAATTCTGGGTGAAAGAACAATTATTCATATATGAAATAAAATGTAATTATACATATACATATACAATCTGGCAAGAAGTAATCTCATATATCTCACAGGACACATGGACGCAATATATGTCTAAATAGTATGCAGCTGAAAAATACATTCTCTCTCTTTTAATAAATACATATTTTATGTTAAAAAACATACATAGATGTTAAACATTGCTGGTTTCTCACAATTATTCCTTCTCCATAAGGGAAATAACCCATAATACAAGATTATGAAAAAATATATAATACATTCATAAGAAGAAGGATAAGTGTAAAAAAACACCTCATGGCTCCATTAGTAGTATATAAATGCAAGTTATTACCAGAAAGGATCACCCAGAGTCCCCCAGGGGACTTGTGGGGGAGCTCCAATGTTTAGGCACACAGGGGCTCTTCATACGCAACATGGTGTCCGCTAACGATTGGAGCTAATTTTCCATTCAAAAAGTCAAATGGCGCTCCTTCATTTCCGAGCCCTGCTGTGAGCCCAAACAGTGGTTTATGACCACACATAAGGTATTGGTGTACTCAGGAGAAATTGCCCAACAAATTTTAGGATCCATTTTATCATGTTGCCCATGTGAAAATGAAAAAATTGAGGCTAAAAGAAATGTGAAAAAAAGTACTTTTTCATTTTTATGGATCAATTTGTGAAGCACCTGGGGGTTCAAAGTGTTCATTATACTTCTTGATAAGTTCCTTGGGGGGTCTAGTTTCCAAGATGGGGTCACTTTTGGGGGAGCTAACCAATTTTAGGCACACAGGGGCTCTCCAAACGTGACATGGTGTCCGCTAACGATTGGAGCTACCGTATATACTCATGTATAAGACGAGATTTTCAGCCCATAGAATCATAGAATCATAGAATCATAGAATCGTAGAGTTGGAAGGGACCTCCTGGGCCATCTGGTCCAACCCCCTGCTCAAAGCAGGATTCGCTAAATCATCCCAGTCAGATGTCTGTCCAGCCTCTGTTTGAAGACTTCCATTGAAGGAGAACTCACCACTTCTCGTGGCAGCCTGTTCCACTCATTGATCACTCTAACTGTCAAAAAGTTTTTTCTAATATCTAATCTGTATCTCCTCCCATTCAGTTTCATCCCATTGCTTCTAGTCTTTCCTTGTGCAAATGAGAATAAAGTTGATCCTTCTACAATGTGACAGCCCTTTAGATATTTGTAGACAGCTATTAAGTCTCCTCTCAGTCTTCTCTTTTGCAAACTAAACATTCCCAAATCCTGCAACCTTTCCTCATAAGACAGGGTTTGCAGACCGGTCACCATTCTGGTCGCTCTTTTCTGAACTTGCTCCAGTTTGTTGATGTCTTTTTTAAAATGTGGTGCCCAAAACTGGACACAATATTCCAGATGAGGTCTGACCAAAGAGGAGTAGAGGGAAATAATGACTTCACGTGATCTAGACTGTATGCTTCTGTTAATACATCCTAGAATTGCATTTGCCTTTTTTGCTGCTGCATCACACTGTTGACTCATATTCAGTCTGTGATCTATTAGTATACCCAAGTCTTTTTCACATGTGCTGTCACTTAGCCCTATTCCTCCCATTCTATATATGCTTTTTCCATTTTTATTGCCCAGATGTAGTACTTTGCATTTCTCCCTGTTAAAAACCATTCTGTTTGTTGCTGCCCACTTCTCCAGTTTATTTAAATCTTTTTGAATCCTCTCTCTCTCTTCTCTAGTATTAGCTATCCCTCCTAGCTTTGTGTCATCAGCAAATTTAATCAGTTTACCCTCAATTCCTTCATCTAAATCGTTGATAAAGATGTTGAACAATACAGGGCCCAGGACAGAGCCCTGTGGTACCCCACTTGAGACATTCTTCCAACTGGATGTGCAGCCATTTACGACCACTCTTTGGGTCCGATCACTAAGCCAGTTATGAATCCACCTAACAGTTGCCTTGTCCATTCCATACTTAATCATTTTTTCAATAAGGATTGTATGAGAGACTTTGTCAAATGCTTTGCTGAAGTCAAGATATACTATATCTACAGCATTTCCTTGATCCACCCAATCAGTGATACCGTCATAGAAGGAAATTAAGTTAGTCTGACATGACTTATTAGTTACAAACCCATGCTGACTCTGTTTAATCACTTCATTCTTATCCACGTATTGACATACATGTTGTTTAATAATTTGTTCAAAGATCTTTCCTGGTATAGAAGTCAGACTCACCGGCCTATAGTTACCTGGGTCCACCTTCTTCCCCTTTTTGAAGATAGGAACAACATTTGCTCTTCTCCAGTCTTCTGGCACTTCTCCTGTTCTCCAAGAATTTTCAAAGATTATAGAGAGGGGTTCAAAAATTTCTTCTGCTATCTCCTTCAGTACTCTGGGGTGTAATTCATCTGGACCTGGAGACTTGAATTCATTTAGGCTAGCTAAGTGTTTCCTCACTATCTTTCTGTTTATAGATATCCTGGATTCTTCTATTCCCTTAATAGGACAGTGAATAACAGTTGATGTTACATTTCCTTTCTGAGAGAAAACAGATGCAAAATAGGAATTTAAAAGTTCAGCCTTCTCAACATCCTGTCTTACCATTTCATCATTTTCATCCTGTAAAAATCCTATAGCATCTTTGACTTTTCTTTTACTTTTGACATATCCCCAAAATCCTTTATTATTGCTTTTGACATCTCTTGCAAGCCTCAATTCATTTTCAGCTTTAGATAATCTGATTTGTGCCCTGCAGGTTCTGCAGACAGCATTATATTCTTCTTTAGATATGCCTCCCTCTTTCCATTTTATAAACATTTTTTTCTTCCTTTTTAGCATGTGCTTAAGTTCTGTGTTCATCCATCCTGGTTTCCTTAACTGCTTCCTATTCTTCCCTCTTTTCGGAATTGTTAACAACTGTGCTTTGAGAATTTCATTTTTCAAGATTTCCCATCCTTCCTGGACATTTTTGTCTTTAAGGATATCCAGCCATTGGATTCCTCCAATTCTCTTTCTGAATCCCTTAAAATCTGCCTTTCTGAAATCTAACCTTGACGTCTGAGTCTTCACAGTTCTTCCGCCTCTAGTTATCCAAAATTCTAAAATAGCATGGTCGCTACCTCCTAGGGTCCCAGCCACTTTTACCTCCTCAACCATTTCCTCCCTGTTTATAAGGATTAGATCCAAGGTAGCAGTTCCCCTTGTTTTCTCCCTTACCTTTTGGAAGATAAAGTTGTCAGCAAGAGAGGATAAGAATTTCCTTGACCTGTTAGTTTTGCCTGAGAGAGATTCCCAACAAATGTCTGGATAGTTGAAATCTCCCATGACAACTGTCATATTTTTTGGAGAACTTGGCCATTTGATGTATAAAGAGTTCATCCATAGCTTCAGCTTGCACAGGCGGCCTGTAGTAAATGCCTACAATGGTGTCCTTTCCATTGTTCTGTCCTTGTATTCTTACCCAAACAGTTTCCACAGAACTCCCAGTCTCTGAAGCTTCAATCTCTGTGCAGATATACGCGTTTCTAACATACAATGCGACACCCCCTCCTCGTTTATCAAGTCTGTTTCTTGCAAATAAGTTGTATCCTTCTAGTCTTGTATTCCAATCATGTGTATTGTCCCACCAAGTTTCAGTGATTCCAATGACATCATATTTCTTTTCCTGTGTTAGTAGTTCCAATTCTCCTTGTTTGTTGCCCATGCTTTGTGCATTAGTATAGAAACATTTTAGTTTGTGATTGGTTTCTCTTTCTCCAATATTTTTATTAATTAGATTCTTTCGTCTTTGTTCTTCCTTTCCACTTCTAATAGCAGAGTTCTCAATAGCATTTGTCAGGTGTATGGCTTTTTCTGGTCTTTTGCTTCCCTTCCCATGTTGTTCTAGTTTAAAGCTCTCCTTACAAGTGTAGCAAGGCGACTTCCAAATACATGCTTACCAGTCTTCGTAAGGTGCACCCCATCTCTAGCAAGTAGTCCATCGTATAAGTAGTTCACTCCGTGATCCAGAAATCCAAATCGTTGCTGACGGCACCATCGACGTAGCCATTTTTTTGGGCTGAAAGTCCCCCTCTCGTTTTATACACAAGTCATATACCTGGTGGTCGGCGGGGGTGTCAGATCATACTGACCCCCCAGCGCAGTCTCTGCAACCCCCCCGCGCTTCTCCAGGTCTCCCTTCCTGCCTTCAGCGGTCACGTGGTACCGCTCATTAAACTCATGAATATGCACATATTCATGAGTGTAATGATCGGTATCACGTGACCGCTGAAGGCAGGAAGGGAGACCGTGGAGAAGCCGGGCTGCAGAGACTGGTGCCAGGAGGGGGTAATATAGCGATATTCACCTGTCCCCGTTCCCACGCTGCTCACCCATGTCTACTGCATCATGTGTCAGTGACATTTAGCCAGCAGAGGGCATGGTGACGTTGTTAGTGCGCGCCGCACCCTCTGCTGTCTGAATAGTCACTGACAGATGATGTGGCAGACGGAGGTGAGCAGCAATGGACCTCGGGCAGGTGAATATCTCAGTTGCCGCGTCCTGAGCAGGAGAGGTGAATATGGCATTTTTTTTGCAGCAGCAGAATTTGGGGGCATAATATATGGAGCATCTTATGGGGCAGGATATGGGGTAGCATATGGGGGCATATTCTATGGGGCAGCATATGAGGGCATATTCTGTGGAGCAGCATATGGGGACAGTCTATGGGTCAGCATATGGGGGCATAGTCTATGGAGCAACATATGGGGGCATAGTCTATGGAGCAGCATATGGGAGCATATTCTATGGGGGTATAGTCTATGGAGCTGCATATGGGGGCATATTCTATGGGGCAGCATATGGGGGCATAGTCTATGGAGCAGCATATGGGGGCATATTCTGTGGAGCATCATATGGGGGCATATTCTATGGAGCAGGATATGGGGGCATATTCTATGGAGGAGCATATGGGGGCATATTCTATGGAGGAGCATATGGGGGCATATTCTATGGGGCAGCATATGGGGGCATAATCTATGGAGCAGCATATGGTTGCATATTCTGTGGAGCAGCATATGAGGGCATAATCTATAGAGCAGCATACGGGGCATAATCTATGGAGCATTTTAAGAGGCATAATCTGCAGAGCAGCATATGGGGTCATAATCTACGGAGCATCTTATGGGGCATAATCTGTGGAGCATCTTATGGGGCCATATCCTTTATGGAGCATTATATGGGCCATATTATTCTATGGAGCATCTTATGGGGGCATTATTAGCCTTTGTGCAGCATTATATGGGGCGTATTTTGTATGGAGCATCTTATTGGGCCATTATGAACTGTATGGAGCATTATATGGGGCTTCTGAATCCATATGGATATTCAAAAACATTTAACCTACTGATGTCTCAATTAAGTTTACTTTTATTGGTATCTATTTTTATTTTTGAAATTTACCAGCAGCGGCTGCATTTTTCACCCTAGGCTTAAACGCGAGTCAATACGTTTTCCCAGTATTTTGTGGCAAAATTAGGGTTGTCGGCTTATACACGAGTATATAAGGTAATTTTCCATTCAAAAAGTCAAATGACGCTCCTTCCTTTCCGAGCCCTGCCATGCGCCCAAACAGTGGTCCCCCCACATATGAGGTTTCGGCGTACTCAAGACAAATTGGACAACAACTTTTGGGGTCCACTTTCTCCTTTTACCCTTGGGAAAATAAATAATTGTTGCTAAAAAATCATTCTTGATGTCTTAACTTAGTTTGATTGCTAATAAGTGAGGAAAAAAAGTAAGAAATCTTAGACCTGGCCTCCTATATATTCAGACACAGTCTGGGGAAGCATTTATGCAGGGGTGCATTTATGTTCATTTATTCGAAGTACATTTATCAAAGTACGGACAGTTATAACATGGCAGTTAGACAGGGCAGGAGACAAGTAAGACAAATAAATAAAACGATTCCCTGTGCATTTGCATTCCCACAAATATCTACCATATGCATTTGTATAATTTATATCCTGGCTGCTGCATTCACTCATATCCACAGCCCTTGCATTAACTCTACACTCCATCCATATCGGCCCCTCTGTCCTTTCCTCTCCTATTTATAGCACTCATGCTCTTTTCACATTGCTTAACAGCACATATCCGTTCATTCGCACCATGCAACACATGAGACGCTCTCACAAATCACTTCACCATCTGCTCACTCTTTCTATCCTCCTCCTAGTCACAGGAGATATCTCTCGCAACCCGGCCCCTCATGTTATAGTAAGTCGAACCCCTCAACTGGTACACTCAGAAACCCCTCTAATCTTATTAATATTTCCTGCATGCCTTCGATCTCTCTTAATTGTGCCCTTTGGAATTTTCGCTCAGTGTGTAATAAACTCTCCTTCATCCATGACCTCTTCCTTTCCGATTCTCTTAACCTTCTGGCTCTTACTGAAACCTATATCCAGCAGTCAGACACCACCGCTGCTGCTTTTTCATATGGTGGACTACATTTCTTGTATACCCCATGATTGGACAACAGAGCAGGTGGAGGCGTTGGTCTGCTCCTATAACCCAAATGGTTATCCCTCAAGTACAGTCACTTGTCTTCCCTTCTTTCGAGGTCCATGCTGTAAGACTCTACGTACTCTTCTTCATGCGAGTAGCAGTGGTGTATTGTCCTCCGGGTCCCTCCCATCAGTTTCTGGATCACTTTGCCACCTGGCTTACACACTATCTTTCCTGTGACATCCTCACCCTCGTCATGGGAAGCTTCAACATTCCCATTGCCCTTCCCCTCTCACCATCTGCTTCTCACCTTTTATCTCTAACCTCCTCTTTTGGCCTTTCACAGCATACTAACTCCCCCACGCATGAAGATGGAAACTGCCTCGACTTGGTCTTCCCCCGACTTTGCTCAGTGGATGTTTTCACAAACTCCCCTCTCCCGCTCTCTGACCACAAACATCTATCATTCTCTATCAAGAACTGCCATCTCGCCCAGGTCACCCCCCACTTTCCACACTCTTAGAGACATATAAGCCATTAACACCCAGAATCTTATGAAGAACTTGCAGTCATTGTTGGCCCCTATCTCCTCCCTCTCATGTCCTGATTCTGCACTGAAGCATTACAATGAAACACTTCAAAGTGCCCTGGATGAAACTGCACATCCTAGACATAGAACAACTAGACACAGACAGCGATAACCCTGGCACATGCTGCAAACACGCTTCCTACAGAGGTGCTCCAGGTGCGCCGAACGTCTGTGGAGAAAATCCACTCTAAACGAAGATTTCATCCATTATAAGTTTATGCTTAAAACATACAACAGTGCCCTTCACCTCTCAAAACAAAGCTATTTCAACACCCTCATCACCTCACTATCCAATAACCCGAAACGTCTCTTTGACTCTTCTCATTCCCTGCTCAACCCAAGAGTGCAGGCTCCAACCACGGATCTCCACGCTGACGATTTGGCAAATTATTTCAAAGAAAAAATTGACCATATCTGACAGAAAATTATCTCCAAATCCCCTCATATCATGCACTGTCCTCCCTCCCCCACTGCAGCTAACTCACTCTCTGATTTTGAACCAGTAACAGAAGAAGTAATCGGGCTCCTTCCATCTTCTCGCCCTACCACTTGCATCAGTGACGCCATTCCATCACATCTCCTCCAGTCCCTTTCCTCTGCTGTCACCACTCACCTAACTAAAATATTTAACCCCTCTCTCTCTTCAGGAATCTTTCCCTCATTTAAGCATGCCATCATACAGCCATTACTTAAAAAACCATCCCTCGACCAAAACTGTTCCGCTAACTATAGACCTGTCTCTAATCTTCCCTTCATCTCTAAACTCTTGGAACGCCTGGTCCACACCCGTCTTATCTGCGGTCTCTCAGATAACTCTCTCCTCGACCTTCTACAATCTGGTTTCCGCTCTCTACACTCTACTGAAACTGCCCTCACTAAAGTCTCTAATGATCTTTCTAACAGCTAAATCTAATGGTCACTACTCAATGCTAATTCTCTTTGATCTCACCGCACCATTCGACACTGTGGATCATCACCTCCTCCTCACTATGCTCTGTTCCATTGGCCTCAAGGACACCGTTCTCACTTGGTTCTCCTCCTATCGCTCTGACCACTCCTTTACTGTATATTTTGCTGGCTCCTCCTCCTCTCATCTTTCCCTTACTGTTGGGGTTCCTCAAGGATTGATTCTAGGCCCCCTCCTCTTCTCTTTGTATGCTGCCCCTATTGGTCAAGCAATCAGTAGATTTGGGTTCTAGTACCATCTCTATGCTAATGACACCCAATTATACACTTCTGATATCACGCCTGCCTTTTTGGAAAACACCAGTGATTGTCTTACCGCTGTCTCTAACATAATGTCCTCCCTCTATCTGAAACTGAACTTGTCAAAAATTGAACTCCTTATGTTTCCTCCCTCTACTAACCTACCTATGCCCGACATTGCCATTTCCGTGTGTGGTTCCACCATTACTCCCCAGCAACATGCCTGTTGTCTTGGGGTCATACTTGATTCCGACTTTCATACTTTCATTCACCCCCCACATCCGATCACTGGTTTGCTCTTGTAATCTGCACCTCAAAAACATTTCTAGAATTCGATCCTTTCTTACTTTCGACTCTGCAAAAACTGTTACTGTTTCTCTTACTCATTCTCGTCTGGACTATTGTATCTCTCTACTAATCGGCATCCCTCTTACCAAACTCTCCCCTCTCCAATCCATCCTGAATGCTGCAGCTAGGATCATATTCCTCTCCAATCGTTATACTGATGCTTCTACCTTGTGCCAATCCTTACACTGGCTACCCTTCCACTCCAGAATTCAGTATAAACTTAACCTCACCCACAAAGCAATCCATGGCTCAGCACCAAACTACATCTCCTCCCTTGTCTCAGTCTACAACCCTACCCGTGCCCTCCGTTCTGCTAATGACCGGAGGTTAACACCCTCATTAATCAGAACCTCCCACTCCCATCTCCAAGACTTTTCACGTGCTGCGCCAATTCTTTGGAATGCACTACCCAGGTTAATACGATTAATCCCCAATCCCCACAGTTTTAAGCGTGCCTTAAATACGCATTTGTTAGACTGAGCCTATCACCTCAACGCATTAAACTAAATATCCCTGTGTGGCTCAATCAAAATTTTTTACCATAACCAGGTTCCTCGCATCATGTTCTCACGTGCTTTATACATTTAATAGCCCTCTGTTTCTGTACTGTTACATATTTAGATTGTTAACTGGTTCATGCAGCAACAGGAACACCCGATTCTTACACTATGGCTGGTCCAAACAATAAAAACAGTAAAAGCAATTTATACCATCCACCTTTCGTGTCTCCCCTTTTTCCTTATAGATTGTAAACTTGCGAACAGGGCCCTCATTCCTCTTGGTATCTGTTTTGATCTATGTGTTTATTGCTATGCTTTGCTGTAATGTCTATTGTCTGTAGACGTCCCCTCTATAATGTAAAGTGCTGCGGAATATGTTGGCGCTGTAGAAATCAAATTATTATTTTTGTGACTAAAAAGTTAAATGTTCTTATTTTCCTTCCATGTTGCTTCTGCTGCTGTGTAACACTGAAGGGTTAATAAACTTCTTGAATGTGGTTTTGATCAGCTTGAGGGGTGCAGTTTTTAGAATGGTGTCATTTTGGGTATTTTCAGCCATATAGACCCCTCAAACTGACTTCAAATGTGGTCCCTAAAAAAATGGTTTTGTAAATTTTGTTGTAAAAATGAGATATCGCTGTCAACTTTTAACCATTATAACTTCCTAACAAAAAAAATTTTTGTTTACAAAATTATGCTGATGTAAAGTAGACGTGGAAAATGTTATTTATTAACTATTTTGTGTCACATAACTCTCTGGTTTAACAGGAAAAAAAATTAAAAATGTGAAAATTGCGAAATTTTTGCCAAATTTCCGATCTCTTTCAAAATCGCAAAAACTATTGACCTAAATTTACCACTAACATCAAGCCCAATATGTCATGAAAAAACATTCTCAGAATCTCTAGGATCCGTTGAAGCGTTTCTGAGTTATTAGCTCATAACGGGATACTGGTCAGAATAGCAAAAAATGGCCAGGTCATTAAGGTCAAAATAGGCTGGGTAATGAACGGGTTAAAGATGACCCATTTCGCCAAAAAAAAAAAAAAAAAAAAAAAGAATATATATATTATACAGTTGTGTGAAAAAGTTTGTCCCCTCACTGATTTCCCATTCTTTTGCATGTTTGTCACACTTAAATGGTTTAGCTCACCAAACAAATTTAAATATTAGACAAAGATAATGCAAGTAAACACAAAATGCAGGTTTTAAATGGAAGTCTTCATTGCTTCCCCCTTTGTCAAATGTTTTAAATTTTTTGGGTGATATGAAACATTTAACTGTGACAAACATGTGAAAGAATAGGAAATCATCAGGGGCAAACACTTTTTTCACATTAATTTGTCCGTGTATATATATTTTGAAAAAGTAAAAGACTAAAAAATAAAAAATTATATATACAGTGTGTGTGTGTATAATATATATATATATATATATATATATATATATATATATATATATACATACCGTATATACTTGCGTATAAGCCGAGATTTTCAGCCCATTTTTTGGGGCTGAAAGTCCCCCTCTCTGCTTATACACAAGTCATATAGCCAGGGGGTCTTAGGGGGAGTGGCGGTGTCAGATCATACTGACACCCTCCCGGCGCGTATCTGCAGCCCCCCTGCTTGTCCCACGGTCTCAGGCTCCTTCCTACAGCGGTCACATGGTACCGCTCATTAAAGTCTTGAATATGCGTATATTTGACTTTATTGAGTGGTACCATGGGACCGCTGAAGGAAGGAACAGAGACCGTGGGAGAACAGGGCTGCAGAGATGTGCCAGGAAGGGGGTAAGTATATGCGATATTCACCTGTCCCGGTTCCAATGCTGCTCGCCGCTGTCTGCCCGCCGGGTCCCTCTGTCAGTGACGTTCAGGCAGCAAAGGGCGCGATGACGTAGTCAGTGCGTGCCTTCTGCCTGAACAGTCACAGACAGATGTACTTGGCAGGCAGACAGCAGCGAGCAGCGTTGGAACCGGGACAGGTGAATATCTCAGGTGCCGGGTCCTGAGCCAGTGGCGACACCTGTCCCCCATAGCGCGCCAGTGTCCGCCTGCTCAGCACACCGGCACCTGGCCCCCAGGGTAAGAGGTGAGTGTGTCTTTTTTTTTTTTAATACCTGCAGTAGCGGCAGCAGCAATATATGGGGGCATAATCTATGGGGCATTTTATGGGGCAGCATATGGGGGCATATTCAATGGAGCATCTTATGGGGACAGCATATGGGGCATATTCAATGGAGCATCTTATGTGGGGGCAACATATGGGGGTATATTTGATGGAGCATCTTATGGGGGCAGCTTCAATGGATCATCTTATGGGTGCAGCATATGGGGGCATATTCATTGGAGCATCTTATGGGGGCAGCATATGGGGCAGATATATCTATGGGGTCATTATTAACCTTTGTGCAGCATTATATGGGGTGTATTTTGTATGGAGCATCTTATGGGGCCCATTATGAACTGTATGAAGCATTATTTGGGGCTCCTGTTTCAATATGGATATTAAAAAACATTTAACCTACTGATGTCTCAATTAGTTTTACTTTTATTGGTATCTATTTTTATTTTTGAAATTTACCAGCTTTTATTTTTAAAAGCTTCTGCATTTTCCACCCTAGGCTTATACGCGAGTCAATAAGTTTTCCCAGTTTTTTGTGGCAAAATTAAGGGGGTCGGCTTATACACGGGTCAGCATATACACGAGTATATACAGTATATAATTTTTTAGTATTTTACTTTTTCAAAAATACAAAAGTGAAAATGGGCCGATGGAAAGGTTTAGGCACCCTACTTCATTAGTACCTGGCGTGCATCCTCTTTTGAAAGTATCACAGTTGGCGAAGACACTTCAACACCGAACACCCACAGCGTCTCACCTCCACTCCGAACTCCCCTTCCTTCCAGCCTAGGGTCCACAGCATTACTCCACTCCTGCGTCGTCCATTAGCGACCTTGGGACCCTTCTCCACTGCAGCCTCCACCCCCAGTAAGCAATAAGACTCATGAATTGTAGCAAGCTCCACCATTTTACTAATAAAGTTTTTTTTATTTTTCTTCTCCAAAATTGTGATGCATCTTATAATTTGGTGCATCTTTTATAAACCGCAAAATATGGTATTTTTTATTCATATTTTTCAGACAATGAAAATAAAACAGCAATTCAGTTGTTTTCTTTATATTTTTGTTTTATGCTTTCCTATTTTTACACACTAAAAACATTATTTTTCTAAAGTGAATTTGCTTTTGCATTATCATATTCTGAGAGCTGTAACTTTTTTTTGCCGAATATTAGGGCTTGTTTGGTATTTTCATTCATGCAATGTTATTTTATATAAGAATTTTTGATCACGTTTTTTTCCCTCTCGCCATATGGAAAAAATAACTTGACAGTTGTATGGATCTGTTCATTTTGGATTTGCAAAATTATGTGTATTTTTTTTTTGTTTATTTTTGTTTTGACCCCTTAACAACGGCTGATACGCCTTTTAACAGCGGTAGTTAAGGTTACTCAAACCACGGCGCCGATAATGTCGCTGTGGAGAAACCGTATAACGCTCCCCCAGAGAACATGATTCTGATCGGTTTTTACTGACCCTGATTTAGCGATTGCCGTTATTAACCGCATAACGGCGACCACAAAAGAAAAGTCCGATGTGCCATTTAATTTCTCTCTCCTCTGATGTGATCGCACATCAGAGAAGAGATAAATTAGGGTATCGATCCTCCCGGTACCTCCCGGTGGTCCTCGGCCTGCGTGCTTCCCCTCCATTGGGGCCGCCATGTTCTTCCGGAAAGGCACATCCAGCCCATGAATGGCAGCTCTTCCTAGGACTCGCATCCAAAGATGATATTTCATATTTTTTTATTTGATAGGATAAAAAAGAGGAGATACAATGCGTTTCAGATACAGTGTATATCCTTCATCAGGTATCATAAAAACAGTACAAATCCTAATAGTATAACATTCAGTTACACTTATATATAGTAGCAACCTTTTATCCCAGTCTCAGAAACTTGATTTAGGGTGTGGACCAAGTTCAGGAACACACCCACTGATTGATCCAACCTTAACAACATAGATGCAAGAAAAAAGAAAAAAAAAGTCAATGTTCAAACTCTCTCTATGATATTATTCAATCCATTTGGTTATAATGTTCCCAGACGATATATCCAAAACGTTTCTTTCTGATTTAATAGAGTATTCCTATTTGCAACACCAGAGGGTATCTGCTCTACTGGAGTTACTTTTATGTTAAAAATGTTATGTTTAATTTGCAGATGCCTTGAGAGACTATATTTTAAAAAGCCGAAATCTCAAAGACCTTTCCATTACTATTACATTTGATAGTTTTAGCCCTGTGATCTAGGATCCCACAGGTACAACATTTTTTGGAGGTGCATTTAAAAACTCCGGTTCCTTGAGAAACCCCACATAAAATTTGATCTGTACTTTTTTAATGTTTTAAAAAGAAAAGTGCATATGATTTCAATAATGTAATATACTGAAATAATATAAAAAATATATGAAAAGTGAAAGTATCCACATAAATAATGAAGTGTTGATTCTTAAAGTATAATAAAATCCACTAATGTAAAAAGTTGGTGACGACAGTCCTTATGATTAGAGGGCATCAAGAAAAAAACGGAAATGCTGAAATGAAAAAAGTGAGAGTTAAAATACAATAAAACAAAGACAAACACTAAAATCACAGAAAAGGAACAAAGCTAAGAACCTCATTTAGTCCCATAGGACGAACACAGTCAATTTTGAAAATCCATTGAGTTTCATGCTTGGCTAATTTTTTATTAGTATCCCCTCCACGTCTTCCATGGATAACATGGTCAATACCTCGTACCCTTAACAGACTACTGTTGCAACCATGTGACAGCTTAAAATGTCGTGGTATAGGCTTAAGCTGTTTAGTGGACTGACAATTGGCGACATTTTGAATGTCTGGAACATGTTCTCTCACGCGGAGCTGTCGGGAAGTGAGACCGACATAAAGCCGCATGGACACGTTGCATAGTATATCACGTTTTCAGTAGAGCAAGTGATATGGTGTGTAATTGAAAATTATTTACAACCATCACTGGATTTGAATAAGGTTGAAAGTTCCAAATTTTTACAGGCTGCACAGTTCATGCATGGAAAGAAACCCCACTTGGAACCTTTTGACCCAAAAGGACATTCACGTTCTTGACCTTTGTAATGGCTATGGCTTAAAAGGTCTTTGAGGTTCTTGTTTCTCCGATACGCCATGGAGGGTAGCAAATGGGTACTTTCAGCCAAAATACGGTCTTGCCTAATCAAAGGCCAGTATTTCTCCAAAGCTTTTTTTTTTACCAAAAAAGAATTATTGGAAAAAGTACAAATGAATCTCACCTCTTGTTTAGATACTGACTTTTTCTTGCTTTTTAATAGATCTTCTCTTTTTACATGTGAAGCCCTTCTTTCCTTGAAACCTCCGATATGGATGACCGCTTCATTTGTTTTCTACTATCTACTTTGGAGTTTGCATTTTCACATAATTAATTCACTAACAGCTTCTAATCCGTCAGTATGCCTAATAGAGGTATAGAGGGATTCAATGTCCAACGTAATTAACCACATATCCGGTTCCAGACAGATATTAGTAATTTTTGATAGTAGATCACCCGTATCCCTTAAGTAGTAGGGGAGGTCCTCCACCAATGGTTTTAGATAAAAATCCAGCATCTTACCTGTGTTCTCAAGTAGTCCTCCATTCCCAGAGATAATGGGTCGACCCGGTGGACAGTGAATCTTTGGTAGGAGGTATAGACATGGTGTTCTAGGAAGAACGGGTATCAGATTATCTCGCCAATCTTTTGGTATTATTCCTTCACTGAAGGCCTCCTCCAAAATGTCATTTAATTCAATCTGGAATGCAGAAGTGGGATTAAATGTTAATTTCCAGGTCACCACCTGACAGCAAGCTGGAGGACGTCCTTCTTATCCACAGTGGGACAGGAACCCACGAGAGCTTAAAAGGACACTCCCCCTACCACCCTTCAGTGTTTTTCCTATCCCACTGCGGATAAGAACGGCGAGAGAAGATTCGACCATTCCGAGCAGATGGTGAGGATCGGGGGGCCCAGCCTTTCCCTTCCCACCTCAAGACTTCTGCAGCTGACACCCGCCAGATGGTCCCTCAACAGACCCAGTGCAGCGCTGGTCCTGGGAGACAGGTTCACTTCCTCCTGACGGGGGGCTCTCAACTCCAGGCATTGCCTCTGATGTCCCTGAACCCGGGCCGCCTCTATGGACTTTCCGGTTCCAGTAAGCTGGTCCCAGGAACATATCACCGCTGCAGTGCATCCCCGCACACCGGATGATCTCTCCTGGTCACAGCTAGGAGCGGGAAGCGAGCAGATCGCGGCCAGCGCCGGGCGGCCGCGTCACTTCCGGGCCGCGACATCACAGGTTTTGGGCAGCCGCGGCCAGTGCAGAGCGGGCCTCATCATTTCCGGGTTGTGGCATGCACACGGACTGCGTCACTCCCAGATCGCGCCAGTAGGAGGCAAGGCGGCGTCTTCTCCAGAAGAGAGTACTTCCGGAGCAGGTCGGACAGCGTGGCGTGGTGTAAGACAGCTCATTTATGTGCATGTCACACAGGAGAGGGGTGGGGTCTCCCAAACCATGCTGAGCACGACTTGTTCGCACTTGTGCATGTCACATGTGTTTTTAATCTGTTTTTTCCGTGCTCAGCATGGTTTGGGAGACCCCACCCCTCTCCTGTGTGATATGCACATAGATGAGCTGTCTTACACCACAAGCCCATATACTAGGAGGCGCCTGTCTGTATCCTGTTCATTTACACACTGTTCACGTGTTCAGGTTTTAAATACATTAGATAGGGACTGCTTCGTGAAGGGTTACCGTGACGTGGTGAAGCGGCTTGGTATACATTTTTTGCAAAAAACGTATCGACTAAATACCCTGTATTTGTTATACAGCACTTGCTGATTACTGTCATGTTTCTTACTGCAGAGTATTTTTGCAAATCTGTCATTTTGTGCTTTCTTGTTGTGTTTCAGCCATTGGGTGGTGTGGGCATTGTCTTACCGACTTGTTCGCACTTGTGCATGTCACATGTGTTTTTAAGACTGAGATGGGGCCATATAGCCAGGGTCACGTGAGTAACCTCAGATAAGATCACTTAAGGGCCCCAAGGAGGCAGATCCCCACAGGACACATATATTGTGTATTCCAGGGGGGAACCTCCACCATAACGGAAAAAACAGAGTCCAGGAGCAAGGATAAGAAGTGCCCGATTTGCTCTAAAAAGCTAAAGGACACGTGGCAAAAAGCCCTCTGTGATGCATGCACCAGACGCATAGTGGGGGAGGAGCAGGCTCCTCTCATGTCTAACATGAGATCGATTATAAGAGAGGAGGTGCAGGCTTCGGTGTCAGGCCTTGTGCTCCCCCAAACCCCGCAGACGAACCCCCAGGTATTCAGGAAAAGGCCAAGGGAATCGTACACCTCATCTGAGGAGATCCTGTCCGAATCAGAGCTGGAAGAGGAAGAGATAAGAGAGCCTCCAGAGAAGGGCAAAAGATATCTCTTTTCATCCGGGGAAACGAACGAACTATTGAGAGCAGTAAGGCAGACTATGCAGATCGAGGAGCCCCCAACAACTCTCTCAGTAAAGGACAAGATGTTTGGGGGGCTGCTCTCGCAGACCTCAATGGTCTTCCCAGTAAACACTCATATGGGCAATGATCTTAGAGGAATGGGAAGAAGCAGAGAAAAGACTGACTATTCCCAGAGACTTTAGACTTCGCCTACCGTTGGACCCAGAGGAGGTCAGGGTCTGGGAGGAAATCCTCAAAATAGACATCCCGGTAGCGAAGGTATCTAAAAAGACGGCTATCCCCTTTGAGGACTCCTCTAACCTAAAAGAGCCCATGGACCGGAAGGCGGATGGGCTCTTAAAGAGGGCCTGGGAGCGTTCAGCAGCAGTCATAACACATAAAAAATGAAAAAAATATATAATAAAAAAATATATATCAAGGACATGAACAGTAACAATGTGGTAGGCTCTATAATATATATGAGGACTGGGTATAGAAAATTCCAATTAAATTTTCTATACCCAGTCCTCATATATATTATAGAGCCTACCACATTGTTACTGCTCATGTCCTTCATATATATTTTTTTTTATTATATATTTTTTTCATTTTTTATGTGTTATTTTGAACAATGTGTTGTCCTATTAATATTTTATGATATAATATTAATAAAATTTGGTACTTTTTGATATTATATACAGGTCTTTGTACTCTTTCTTTCCGCGGTTTGATAAATTGTTTTGAGTATTCCTGTTTACCTGATACGGTGACATTATTGCATTTGTTTTCTGGTTGTTTCTCCCCTTTGGCCTAGCATCAGCCCCGAGAGTCTTTACAAAACTGATGGTAGAGGTAGTGGCCTACCTAAGAAATCTGAACATCACGGTGGTCCCTTACCTAGACGATTTCTTAATTGTAGCAGATTCGGTAGCTCAGCTCAGTCGACTGTCCGTCTTTGATCTCCACACTGCAGAAGTTGGGTTGGATCATAAACTGGGCAAAATCAGATCTAATACCCAAGCCAAAAATAAAGTTTTTGGGAGTCATGCTAGACTCACAGAGAAGAATGTCTTACCAAAGGAAAAGCAAGCCAGCATGATGGAGAGGATTCGTCAGTTCACAAGGAACCTGGTCTCTATCAGGGATGCGATGAAGATTCTGGGCCTGATGACCTCTTGCATTCCCTGCATCAAGTGGAGTCAATTTCACTCTCGAGATCTACAGCAGGCAGTCCTAGCTTCCTGGGAAAGAAGGCAGAGCTCGCTAGACAGGAAGATGCAATTGTCTCCCTGATTCCGAAAGTCTCTGGTGTGGTGGACCATTCCGAGAAATCTACGGGCCGGTGTCTCGTGGATCCAGTCCCCAGAGGTCATAGTCACCACAGACGCAAGTCAACAAGGTTGGGGCGGACATGTCCAAGGAAGATACTACCAGGGACGATGAACTATGGAGGACAGCAAGAAATCCTCCAACTTCAGGGAGCTTCATGAGGTCTGGAAGGTACTATTGTCCGCCCGGTCCCTGGTGAGAAACAAACACGTCAGGGTACTGTCAGAGACAATACCACGACAGCCTTCCTCTGTCACTAGGGCGGTCCAAGACATCCAGCTCTACAACGCCTAGCAGAACGAATCTTCAGGTGGGCAGAGAGGGAGATTGTCTCAATCTCAGCAGTACATCTGGAGGGTACCAGAAACCAGGTCGCGGACTTCCTCAGCAGGAGAAGAGTAGCCGCAACGGAATGGGAGCTGAACGACGAGGTGTTCAACGACCTATGCAACCGGTGGGGAAGACCGGAGATAGACCTATTCGCAGTCAAGAAGAATGCAAAGGTCAAGACCTTCCCCTCTCTGAACCCGCTGGGGGGTCCAGCAGGAATCAACGCCCTGTCACAATCATGGAGCAGAGGCCTGTTATACGCCTTCCCGCCTCTCACTCTCATTCCGCGGATTATCAGGAAAATTTATGAAGACAGGGCCAGAGTCATACTAGTGGTGCCCTTCTTGCCAAAGAGGAGTTGGGTCCCCTTGTTGAAGAAAATATCAGAGGAGGAACTGATTCTACCAACAAAGAAGAGAAGACCTCCTCCACCAGGGACCGATCTTGCACCAGAGGCCAGAAGCACTCCAGTTATCAGCCTGGATCCTGAGCGGCAGGTCCTGTGATCGAGGGGTCTGTCGGACAAAGTTATCTCTACCCTCCAAGCAAGTAGAAAACCAGTGACCGCCGCAATATATAGCAAAATCTGGAAAAAATTCTGCAGCTTCTGTGGAGAGGCGACAGTCGATACTGACCACCCTGACAGCCCAAAGATCCTTGACTTCTTACAGGCAGGGTTCAGAAAGGGCCTTAGACCCAGTACTCTAAGGGTACAGAACACAGCCCTAAGCGTGTTCTACGATTCTGCCCTATCGTCACACCCTTGGATAGCCCGATTCTCCAGGGCCGTTCAGAGGCTAAAGCCCTTAATAAGGAAAACTCCCTCCTTGGGACCTTAATTTAATCCTGAATGCACTATGTAGACACCCATACCAGCTAGGGGCAGAGATAGAGAGGTAATCTCTCACTCAAAACGGCATTCCTGGTAGCGATCACATCAGCGAAGAGGCTAGGAGAGCTTCAGGCCCTATCTATCCAGGATCCTTACCTACAGATGTTTGACGATCGGTTAGTCTTAAGACTTGACCCGGCTTTTCACCCCAAAGTTATCTCAGATTCAAATGTGAATCAAGAGGTGGTGCTCTCTTCATTCTGCCAGTTTCCTAAGAATAAAAAGGAAAGTACCTACCATAACTTGGATGTCAGAGAGACAGTACTCAGGTACCTGGACGCAACCACGCCTTGGAGACAGGATAATAATCTCTTTGTCCAAAACAGAGGTCCGAATAAGGGGAAGAAAGCATCAAAATCCACAATCGCAAGGTGGATTAGATCCACAATTAGCCTAGTCTATAGGGCACAGGGTCAGAGTACACCAGGGAGCCTTAGAGCCCACTCAACTAGGGCCATGGCAACATCATGGGGAGAGCCTCAGCAGAACATATCTGCAGGGCTGCGTCTTGGGCCAGTCTCAGTACCTTCTCTAAGCAATATAAATTAGACGTGGTATCCACACAATTGGCACTTGGCAGGAAAGTGCTCCATGCAGTATTCCCACCCTAGGACCAGTCTCCTTTGGTACTACTTCAGCGTGCTGTCAGGTGGTTACCTGGAAAACAGTAATTAGACCTACCGGTAATTGTGTTTCCAGGATTCCATCCTGACAGCACTGTTAGTTCCCTCCCTATGATATTTTCCATACTACTGTGATGTAACATGTGTATGATGAATGTTGGTTTAAATAAAAATCTTTTTGCATCCATCCAGATGTGTTACTTTGAGAAATCACTGAAGGATGGTAGGGAGAGGGTCCTTTTAAGCTCTCGTGGTTTCCTGTCCCACTGTGGATAAGGACGTCTTCCAGCGTGCTGTCAGGATGGATTCCTGGAAACACAATTACCGGTAGGTCTAATTACTGTTTTTTTTTTTATAGTTGTCAGCATCTTTAAATTGGCGAAATGCCTCCTTTTCATATAATGTGGTGGGACAAATCACCACATTCCCCCTTTATCCGCATTTTTTATGACCACATCTTTCATCTTCCGTAATTGAGACAAAGCGTGTCTTTGTTCTTCCGTTAAATTGTCATGATGTAAATGTTGAGGTATTTTTCTAAACGCCTCACTCACCAATTTGACGAAATGTTCAATCCCCACATAGTTCCTCCAGTGCTGTTATTGCTTCTCGTTCTTGGGTACTCCATTGAAGATGATCAGATGCTTTTTTGGAGTGTAGTTTTTTAAGAGCCAACTTCCTCGCAAACAAATGGAGGTCTTTCACTGCATTAAAAAAATCAAAAGTTGAAGCTGGAGAAAAAGAGAGGCCTAGGCTGAGTACCTCAATTTGCATAGTAGATAAGACATGTTGAAACAGATTCACTACCTTCAATTTTGATGTTTCAGGTGTCATGGATTTTTTGATTGATATAGATATATATCTCTGTGTGTGCTGCAGCCTGTCCTAATTAGAAAGAGTCTTATTGAGCGCTCAAGGAAGGAAAGACGCCAAGCCTAGTTAGCAGCAATCCTTTCCAGCAGAACTCTGGAAGTTTATTCACATACATGGTTTTTTATCAGTTCGTACAGAAAGGAGTGGTTACTCATCAACATAAAGGCTGAACTTCTTATCTAATTGGTCAGTTTAAATATATGAACATATATGGGTGTCCGACCTGAGGTGACTTAAACATCAGATGATTTACTGTCCCTTGCCTTGAAGTGTCAGCAATGCTCTGATATCGACTGGCACATTTGGCCTTACTTCCTCATTTCCCATGTCTGCTAGATATTTCTCAAGACACGAAACAATGCTATCACGTTGGTTGTCCAGACGGGCTTCATGCGGTTAGGTCATCTTTAGCCACTGATTATAAAGTTCAAGAGAGCTGTGAAGGTATCTATGTGTGCATATGAATATATAGAGTGTATATGAGTATATAGCATATAGCCTATAGCAGGCAAGTGAGATCTAGATGAAATACATATATATTTCCATAACAATCCCCCCTTAGATATCACTCCCTAAAATCCTGCTCCTGGCCTTGCATGGAACTCTTTAATGCTGTCAGTGGTCTGACGCACGCCTAGCGTATACATCCTCCCTCCATACAGACTTTCGCAAATGGTCGGTCAGGAGATCTGTCCCTAACGGGGGTTTGGTGCAATGTAATCAAAGTCTCTTAGTTAGCAGTCTATGCAGTCAGTGCATGTGTATTCTCTCAGGTAGGTAATTTATTCAGTCAGGTAGGTCATCCACAGCATCATTCCAGCTCAGGTGTATCTTCTGTTATGAAGGTCTTTTCCTGCAATGCGGTGCGTGGATCCAGGTGGGGGTTTTCCTTCCAGGTTGGTGGCGTCAGCACTTGGAGAAGGGCCATCAAATCTGGAATCGAGTGCTTCTCCTTACGGACTTTTTCCGCCAACATTCCGTCTCCTGACTTCAGGGCGTGCATACCAGACACCGAATCTGGACCTGGCAATGAAGGAAAAACTCAAGAATGGACATTAGCAAGATTCTTGATTCATATTGGTGACAGCTTTTTCTGAGCCTATGGGAGTGTCTAATGCCAGGGTTTGTCTGTCTCTTGGGCAAAATTTTTAGCATGCTGCTCTTAAGTGTCCCACTTAGTCTATGGTGCGGGATGGTGGGAAGTGTGTAGGCCTAAGTCTGACCCTACTGCTGATCACATCTCTTGTGTCAGGTTTGCTGTGATTGTGGGTCTCTGATCACTTGCTATTGCTTCTGGAACCCCCATATCTGCACACTATTTTTGAGAGTAGCTTCTTTGCAGTAGTCTTCACAAACCGGTTCCTTACTGGGAAGTCTTCAGGCCAGATGATGTGGGGGAACCTTTCCCGCTTGTCTGATGTTGAATTTGTCGGAGGCCAAACAGCTGCTGGGAATTTGGCTGTTAAGGTGCGAGTTGAGTCCAATCAGGTCATTCATCTGTGTCTTCATCTCTGTGCTGGGCTATGTGCCCATTGAACCACCATAGAAGAAAATAAACTTTTTATTAATCATCCAAAACAAACAACATGCAGTGCAATTATAAAAACAGTTAAAACCGCACAATCGCGTTCATTTAACACAATAACCCCTGCACAAACCCTTCATGATGCTATTATTTGCAAATGTGCTAACAAAGCACCTGGTATAAGTATATAAAATCTTATCAACAGGAAATGAAAAGCATACACTCCACCTTCCACCTTATATAATAATGGATGCAAACTATCTAGTTAGTCTAACAAAAAGTTGGAACAGAAGACCTGCTCAAATTAGCACAAAAAACCCCTAACAAATAAACAGTGTGTATGCACAAATGAGAGCATAGGGGTTAATAGGGTAAAAGGCTGCTAATGTAGTATAAACAGGCCAAAAAACAAGGGTCCCAATTGCCAATGGCCCCCTCTATACAACCTGTTAAGAGCAAAATAATGCTGGCAGGTAAAGCCCTAATCCAGTGACCAGTGGAGGTAAGAGTGAGAAGTGGTGAGGCAGGGGCAGAGGAAACGCCCGACGCGTTACGCCAGAGCAACTGGCTTCATCAGGAGCAGTGTCATGTTGTGAGTGGATGGTGTATAAATACCCATAACATCAGCTTTCAGCCAGGGAACAGGTGTGAGAGCAAGGCTCAAGGGTTGCCATGACATAGTGCAATGATCAAAAACCGGTCTCTGATAAGATGTGGGAGATGGCTGGTGACCCTTACCCGCTCATTAATGTCTTTTGTATCTAGGCATGCGCTCTGGAGCCCGCCAGAAGCTATTTTGGTGTACTTTGTACGCCTTATTTTGGCCTATTACGGCTGCGCAACACCGGACATTCTACTTCCGGTGTGGTTCCGGAAGTTGCGCTACTTTTGGGCATGCACATTAGACTTTTCTCAGCGCCATTTTGGTACACCATTATGAAGACTTCATCTCAGTCTATTGCGGCTGTGCAAAACCAGACACCTCCCTTCCGGTTTTTGATCATTGCACTATGTCATGGCAACCCTTGAGCCTTGCTCTCACACCTGTTCCCTGGCTGAAAGCTGATGTTATGGGTATTTATACACCATCCACTCACAACATGACACTGCTCCTGATGAAGCCAGTTGCTCTGGCGTAACGCGTCGGGCGTTTCCTCTGCCCCTGCCTCACCACTTCTCACTCTTACCTCCACTGGTCACTGGATTAGGGCTTTACCTGCCAGCATTATTTTGCTCTTAACAGGTTGTATAGAGGGGGCCATTGGCAATTGGGACCCTTGTTTTTTGGCCTGTTTATACTACATTAGCAGCCTTTTACCCTATTAACCCCTATGCTCTCATTTGTGCATACACACTGTTTATTTGTTAGGGGTTTTTTGTGCTAATTTGAGCAGGTCTTCTGTTCCAACTTTTTGTTAGACTAACTAGATAGTTTGCATCCATTATTATATAAGGTGGAAGGTGGAGTGTATGCTTTTCATTTCCTGTTGATAAGATTTTATATACTTATACCAGGTGCTTTGTTAGCACATTTGCAAATAATAGCATCATGAAGGGTTTGTGCAGGGGTTATTGTGTTAAATGAACGCGATTGTGCGGTTTTAACTGTTTTTATAATTGCACTGCATGTTGTTTGTTTTGGATGATTAATAAAAAGTTTATTTTCTTGTATTTTGTTATACCTTATTGGTGATCCCTCCTCTTTACATGCCTCTTCTCTGGTTTATGATATTGGTCTTTAGCATGTAATTGGTGATCCCTTAGTGGTGCCCTCCACAATTTTTGAGGTCATTGAACCACCATAGGGTACACACTGAGGTAGACTGGGTCTGTCTTTGAGGTAGGCGTTTGAGGTAGATGTTTTGAGGTAGACAGTTTGAGGTAGACAGGTTTCTTCGAGCCCAGTGCTTTTGCCCTTCAGCATCTAGCTTTCCTTCTCCTCCTTCCGAATCTGGTCCTGCTACTTCTTGTACAGGTTTCGGGAAGTCATTTTGTCAGGTTTTCTCATCTTCATGCGTCTTCTAGTAGCTGTCCGGCTCTACGACCTCTCCCATTTTCCATATTGTCTTCCTCTGGCTGCTTCTTTGGCTGCCACGTCTGCCATGGTGATGCCCCGTGTCTCTACTGTGTTCAGTTTTCCGTGTGCCTTGACCTTCAACAGCCTTCAGGCTGTGATTTTAATTACATCCAATCACATTTTGGTTCCTATCTTCCTATAAATACAGGCTGTACCATGTTATTAGCCAGAGGTTAGGTCACACTAGGCAGTTAGTATAGGGACCCGTTCAATGAGATCACCTTGACGTTGGTGAATGGGCTCACATCTTTTGGCCAAATTTTGTGCTAAGTATCTCATGTGTTTTTCTAGATTACAAAAGCCATTATGCTATTCGTATTTCACATATTTCATATTTGACATGCCTTAATGCAATTGAGTGCAACCATTTTCTTATTTGACCTTCAACACTGCCACCACTTTTAGTAGTTGAAGAGCGTCCAGCAGGTCTCTAATGGCTCCATGATGCTTCATGGTCGATCCGCTTGCTGTGATGAAGTCTCTTGCAGCCCAGATGGGTCCGAAGTCTTGTGCTATGCCATGCGAGTACCTGGAATCGGTATAGACTTTTGCAGTTTTATCCTTCGCAGTCTGGCAGGCCTTTCGTCAGCTCTATCAGCTCCGCTTCTTGGGCTCTTGGGCTGACAAACTTCTGGACCATAAGATGTCTTGATTGCTGGTCACTGCACATCCCGTGTGGAACCTTCCATCATCATCTGCAAGACTGGAGCCATCTACGGTATCTTGCAGATTTTTCATCTGAGGGTCCGCATCCGCATCTCCCTTGGGAGTGGGAGTAGAGACAGGTAACGGCTGAGAGCACTGAAGGGTGGTGGAGAGCAGCCTTGTCAGGAGGGCGTGTGCTGCAGATATTGTTTTCATGCAGTAGCGCCCCCCCTTGCAACTGGATCCAGGCCGGCTGAGAGGTAGTCTAGAGGCCTCTGGTTTTCCTCGGCGGGGTCTGTTTTAGGACTGGCCAGTAGCATGACCTTCTCCATCTTTGTCCTTCCTTTTCTGTTCGGCCAAGACGGGATGGCTTCTCGTAGTCAGGGAGGCCTAGAGCTGGCGCAGAGACTATGAAGTCTTTCAGTTTCCTGTACGAGATGAAGGCTGCATTAAGCCTGGAGCACCAGGGATCCAAGTTCTGCTGTACGAGACTAGACCAAGGAAAGCCTGCATCTTCGGAGTTGTTGAGGGAGCCATCTTCTCCGTGGTCCTCCGGTCATCTGTCAAGTGTTTCGTCCAGTGGGCAATACGGTGTCTTCAGGAACGTAACTTGCTTTTGACACCACTGGACTCTATTTTTGCAGAACTTACGTTGCTGCTCCTCCAGGCAGAGTAGAGGAGACAAGGAAAGGGCTGTGCAGGTAGCGATGTCGATGACTTCTGCATGCTCCGCAATCCAGTTGATGGGGATGGAGGGCAATGCTCTGGCGAGCTGTGAAAGGCTGTTCTCGGACCTCTTGGGCATCACTGTCCATTTGCTCTGCACCCCCTTGTGCGTTTTCAGGAACTGGTCTTCCAGGTGAGGGGGAACACTGAGGGGAGTTTCGGGCAGATCCATCACCGTGAGCACCGTTGCTGTGGCTGGCACGTTTGTCAGCAGAGTGTGCAGATCTGGCACAAATGGGGTTTCAAACACAGTTGCTTTGCTCACAGCCCTCAGGTTATGCACCATTCAACCCAGTCTGGTTCTCCTTTCACAGTCTTCCTCTTGATCGAGAAAAACTGGGACTGCATGATGATTCCCGTGAGTGAGGCGGCTCAATCTGGCCTTGCTCTTCACAGTGCCGTGAGTGACTCCCATGTTCTGGCACAGGGCCGGCAGGAAAACAAGCCGTTTTACTGGGGTCCTCTTCATCAGAGATGACATCCAGCTGAGCTTTCTTGCTCTCGCAGGGGGTCTTTTTGCTGAGGCGTCTTCTTTACCAGCCAGCAGCAGTTCCTTTCACCCAGCTTGATCTCAGGTCAGCTTTTGTTAACCAGTTTGAGAAGCTGAGTGGCTGTCTTCTGGTCCAGGGCCTGGATTAGCTTCAGGGAGCACCTTCAGAATCTTGTCCAAGATGCTCCTCTGGCGCTGGAGCCGGAAGCAGTGAAGCCATTTCACGAAGCGGGTATGGTTCCTCTAGGTTGAGAGTTTCCTGGCCCATGCCAAAGTTCTTAGGCCGTATCTTGAACAGCAGTTCCACTTAGACCTCCAGTTGGTCAGAGGCAGTTTAGCTCTGGGTGATGAGCAGCGGATTCTGGGCTGTTATGAGCTCATTTTCTCGTTCACCTTTGATGTCCGATGAACTCCCTCTGCTGGTGAAAGGAGGTGGTGAAACTGATTTGGATGGGAGTGACCTGTCACCTGAACAGGTGGATTGCGATTGGACATCCGGAATCTCTGAGTGGATATAAGACAGCCGACGCCCTGTAGGGTTGCTGGTGATTTCTCTGCTCTGAGCTCTCGCCTCCAGTTCAGTTCCTGTCTTCTAAAGCTAAGTTTTTGCTCTGTTATTGTTCCATGAGATTTTGTCTGATTTGCTTAGTTTTGAGTTCAGCCAGCCCCGGCTGGGGCTTTGCTGAATTTCCATTTTTGTCCCTGATCGGTTAATTCTCTTTTGCTCTGTCTTCAGAATATATCGGAATGCTGATTGTTATGGATGAGTAACCGTAGGAGGCAAAAAAAGAAATACTTGCTAAGTCCAGAAAACCAGAGAAGTTGGCAGCTATCGGATTGCAGACCCCTGAACCTAACAACAACAACTAGCAGTAGCCGTGGGGGGTTGCTACGGTGCCCTAGACCCCTCGATCACAGCTGGAGAACTACATAGCCTAAAGACAGAAAGGGAAATCTAAACTGCCCCAGAGCAGACCCCAAAGCAATAGGCAGCCCCCAACATATAATGACGGTGAAGCAAGATGAAAAAACACTCACACAGATAGAAAGATAGGCTGTGCAAATGATTGGGCCTAAGCTAACTAAATAGGACAGAATAGAAAAGCTGCTGTCTGCAATCCGCCAAAACCCTCTCAAAAACAAGAGCCAACAGACTGATAGGGAAAAAAGCCCTGAAGACGCTAGGCTTCAAAAAGACTATATCAGTACTCAGGTATTATCTGAAGACAGAGCAAAAAGGAATTCAGCTCACCCGGCAGGGAAAGGCAGAAATCCAGAAAAACAAGGCAAAACAAAACCAAAACAGAAATGCAAAAAAAGTAGAGAAGAAAACTTAGCTTTTGAGGAGCAGGAATCACATTGGTCTCCTAGAACCCCTCAGAGTAATCACCCGCAAGGCAGAAGGGCGTCGGCTGCCTTATATCCAGTCAGCAATACCAGTCACCCAGTCATCATCATTCTGCTCAGGTGCTTTGTAATCAGCCTCACTACCTTCCTTCACCAGAAGAGGGAGTTCATCAGACCTCAATGGTGAAGGGGAAAATGAACTCACAACAGCTGATATAGGGATTTTGAAGTCTAGTGACTTCAGGGCCGTTTTTCCTATCAGACGTGTTGGGACATTTTTGGTAGGGTTTTTGCGGATTGCAGCCAGCATCTTTTCTGTCCTTTCCTATCTAGTTAGTTGGGCCCCATCGTTTGCTCTGCCTGTCTTTCTGTCGGAGTTTGTGTTTTCATCTGTTTTCACCGTCAATACATGTTGGGGGCTGTCTATTGCTTTGGGGTCTGCTCTGGGGCAGTTTAGATTTCCCCTTTCTTTCTTTAGGATTATTTAGTTCTCCGGCTGAGACGAGGTGTCTAGGACCACCGTAGGAACACTCCACGGCTACTGTTAGTTGTTGTGAATAGGATCAGGGGTCTGCAATCCGCTAGCTACCAACCTCTCCGGTTTTCTGGACTTAGCTTGTATTTTTGTTTTTTCCTCCTCCAGTGACTCATTCATAACACTGGGCCTTCTGAGCGTCCGGTGTTCCAGACTTGAGTGACACCCGCACTGGCGCAACTTGAAGTCTCCCTTGGACCATAGGCTTCCGGGTGCTATGTCCAGCACCTCCTTGGGTAGGCTTGCACCGGTTGTTTGAGGCAAGCTCTTGTAGGGCCACCAGCATGATTGATTCTTTGATTCTTCTTGGGTCTGGGGTGGACAAGAGGTCAAGGTCACATCTTCATGGGACACTTTGGTCACCTTCAGTTCCTGCAGTAGGTCTGCGCTCATCTGGTGTGGTGGGCAGGTCTCCACCATAATCTGGAACAGGATGGAGTGTCCTGGCTGTGTCGACATGCTCAGTGGCTTGCAAGCTGGGGAATGTCTGTCTTGACCTGCAGTCCCCATACAAGACACAAAGTGCTCTGATAGACTGGTGGGGTCAGGGATTTTCACTTCTGACTGCACCAGTGTCCGCAAGGAAAGATATGACAGCCCCCAGTGATTTGAGGTATTGGGTCCGCTGACGGGGTTTCACATGTCAGGGGTGTGACGTCTGGCGGACCTGGTTTGCCTCTGCGCTATGGACAGGGTTCTTCATTGTCTTCTGTGTTTCTTTCTTGGCCTATTCCTCTGCGTGATTACCTGGGTTGCCGGGGTGCTTTGCACTGGTTCCGGAAATAGCCAAGGTTGCCACAGTTGAAACACTTGCCAGCTCTCCTGACTCAGTGTGATAGTTGCTCCTCCTCGTCAGTGGCCACCACAGTAGGGCCTGTCCTCCGCACTCCTGGGATGAACTCAATTCTTCTGGCTACTGCGAGCAGGACATCTACTGCTATTGTCCTGTACTCAGGCCTGGCCACTATCAGCAGTTTATTGATTGGTTCTCTTAGTCCATGCACAAAGGCCTGTGCCAACATTTGTCCGTGTACCTGATCATAGAATCATAGAATCATAGAATCATAGAATCGTAGAGTTGGAAGGGACCTCCTGGGCCATCTGGTCCAACCCCCTGCTCAAAGCAGGATTCGCTAAATCATCCCAGTCAGATGTCTGTCCAGCCTCTGTTTGAAGACTTCCATTGAAGGAGAACTCACCACTTCTCGTGGCAGCCTGTTCCACTCATTGATCACTCTAACTGTCAAAAAGTTTTTTCTAATATCTAATCTGTGTCTCTTCCCATTCAGTTTCATCCCATTGCTTCTAGTCTTTCCTTGTGCAAATGAGAATAAAGTTGATCCTTCTACAATGTGACAGCCCTTTAGATATTTGTAGACAGCTATTAAGTCTCCTCTCAGTCTTCTCTTTTGCAAACTAAACATTCCCAAATCCTGCAACCTTTCCTCATAAGACAGGGTTTGCAGACCGGTCACCATTCTGGTCGCTCTTTTCTGAACTTGCTCCAGTTTGTTGATGTCTTTTTTAAAATGTGGTGCCCAAAACTGGACACAATATTCCAGATGAGGTCTGACCAAAGAGGAGTAGAGGGAAATAATGACTTCACGTGATCTAGACTGTATGCTTCTGTTAATACATCCTAGAATTGCATTTGCCTTTTTTGCTGCTGCATCACACTGTTGACTCATATTCAGTCTGTGATCTATTAGTATACCCAAGTCTTTTTCACATGTGCTGTCACTTAGCCCTATTCCTCCCATTCTATATATGCTTTTTTCATTTTTATTGCCCAGATGTAGTACTTTGCATTTCTCCCTGTTAAAAACCATTCTGTTAGTTGCTGCCCACTTCTCCAGTTTATTTAAATCTTTTTGAATCCTCTCTCTCTCTTCTCTAGTATTAGCTATCCCTCCTAGCTTTGTGTCATCAGCAAATTTAATCAGTTTACCCTCAATTCCTTCATCTAAATCGTTGATAAAGATGTTGAACAATACAGGGCCCAGGACAGAGCCCTGTGGTACCCCACTTGAGACATTCTTCCAACTGGATGTACAGCCATTTACGACCACTCTTTGGGTCCGATCACTAAGCCAGTTATGAATCCACCTAACAGTTGCCTTGTCCATTCCATACTTAGTCATTTTTTCAATAAGGATTGTATGAGAGACTTTGTCAAATGCTTTGCTGAAGTCAAGATATACTATATCTACAGCATTTCCTTGATCCACCCAATCAGTGATACCATCATAGAAGGAAATTAAGTTAGTCTGACATGACTTATTAGTTACAAACCCATGCTGACTCTGTTTAATCACTTCATTCTTATCCAGGTATTGACATACATGTTGTTTAATAATTTGTTCAAAGATCTTTCCTGGTATAGAAGTCAGACTCACCGGCCTATAGTTGCCTGGGTCCACCTTCTTCCCCTTTTTGAAGATAGGAACAACATTTGCTCTTCTCCAGTCTTCTGGCACTTCTCCTGTTCTCCAAGAATTTTCAAAGATTATGGAGAGGGGTTCAAAAATTTCTTCTGCTATCTCCTTCAGTACTCTGGGGTGTAATTCATCTGGACCTGGAGACTTGAATTCATTTAGGTTAGCTAAGTGTTTCCTCACTATCTTTCTGTTTATAGATATCCTGGATTCTTCTATTCCCTTAATAGGACAGTGAATAACAGTTGATGTTGCATTTCCTTTCTGAGAGAAAACAGATGCAAAATAGGAATTTAAAAGTTCAGCCTTCTCAACATCCTGTCTTACCATTTCATCATTTTCATCCTGTAAAAATCCTATAGCATCTTTGACTTTTCTTTTACTTTTGACATATCCCCAAAATCCTTTATTATTGCTTTTGACATCTCTTGCAAGCCTCAGTTCATTTTCAGCTTTAGCTAATCTGATTTGTGCCCTGCAGGTTCTGCAGACAGCATTATATTCTTCTTTAGATATGCCTCCCTCTTTCCATTTTATAAACATTTTTTTCTTCCTTTTTAGCATGTGCTTAAGTTCTGTGTTCATCCATCCTGGTTTCCTTAATCATCAATAGTGAAGCCTAAAACTTGGAATACTTGCCTCACTCTGCCATGAAACTCGTCTACAGACTCTGTCTCGGCTTAGCTCATGTTATGCAGGCTGTGTGCTTGTTTGGCTTTTGCCCACTCTGAGCTGTTCAGTTAGCTTTGATCCTCATTACCAGGAATGCACATCTAATTCTGATGGAAGCTTGAATTGTTCCTTCATGATTGGCCAGAGTGTTTCACCTGCTTTCATCTCCATTATGGACCAGAGATCACTCCTGGTTGCAGCATATGTCTGCTGGCTCTGCTGCATTCTTCGGTAAAATGGCATGGGGTCCATATCTGGGTCTGGCAGATTTCTTAGAATACTGAACACCTGACTAGGGGTGAAGGGCACATAGTGTAAGAGTTCTGGCTCTATCTGCCCCTGCCTACTTGGTGTCTGTGAGTTTCTCCTAATACTAGGCAGCATGTATGTCCCTTCTTCATTTTCATCAGAGGAGGAACTGTGCCATTGTGTGATTGTCCTTCTGTGTGTGGGTACTTCCCCCCCCGAGACTGTAGCTCCGTCTGGCACATAGGATCTTCAGTCTCAGACTTAGCAGGTGCAGTCTCTGATGGCCCACACCTCCCTTCTGCTAGCTGTTGTATCGGGAGTGCACCTGTGTTGTCGTGTGTGGGGAGTGATTCACTTTCCTCTCCAGGTGTCATAGCTGTCTCTTTAGAGAGGGTGCCCTGTGGAGATAGGGACACCTCATTGTCTTAGTTTGGCACTGGGCCAGCTGGTGACAATGAACAGAGAGGTGGACGGGAGAGAGAGAGAGTGGAGCAGGGAAAGGTGGAGGAGAGGTTAGGAATAGGAGGAGAAGTGAGAGATGGTGGAGGAGAGGAGGAACGAGACAAAAGAGGGGGAGAGAGTGAAGACGATGGGGATGAGGGAGGATGAGAGATGGGTGTTGGTGAGGAAGGTGGTGATGGAGGAGAGATGGGAGAGAGAGAAGGGGGAGAGATAGGCGGGGGTGGAGAGGATAGAGAGGGAGATGGTGAGGGAGGATGAGGTATAGGAGGAATAATAGATGAGAGAGGGGAGGTGGGAGTGAGAATAGCGGAGATAGAGGGAGGAGGGAGATGGGAAGAGTGGGGAGAGGAGATGGAGGGGGAGCCGTCTCCTTCCCCTTTTCTGCCATCACTGAAGGCATGCTTAGATCTGTGGTCCCTCTCAGACTGCACAGATTAGAATGCCGCTGAAAACACTTTTTGTACACGTAAAAAAAATTCCTTTTCCTGTTCACACTAACTTTCAGCACCTTCTACGCTGTAAAATCAGCTGTCACTTTAAGAAATGCAGACAGCAATTGAGCTCAACTAGCTACTTCCCTTTTTTTTTTTTTTACATCATGCCATGCTACAGCATACGAAGCTGCCCGTAGAAAACGACATGCTTAACTTTCTGAATAACACCTACTGTGTCTGTTCCAAAAACTTCGAAAAGGGTGATTAAAAACTCTAAAAAACACTTTGCAACCCCTTTTCTAAACTTGCTTAGAAAAGGAAGGAAAAAACAAAACCAAAATATTTAGTAAAAAACTTTAAAAGTAGAGGAAACAAAATGGAAAATCAAAAATTGACAATGGAATAGCCAAAAGCAGGTAATCTCTTTTTAACAGAAAAGAAAAGGAAAAAAGAATGAAGAAGTGAAAACCAAAAAACTGATAACAAAACTTAAAAATGGAAAAAAAAAACAAAAGAAAGAGAAAAATGATCAGGGAGTGAAAGATTTTTAAAAGGAAAACAAATCAAAAAGTATATTAACTTTAAAAAGAACCACTCAGAAAAATCAAAAACCAATACATTCAGGGAAAATGGAGGGAAAAAAGAAAGAAAAACAAAAAGTACAATCAAGAAGTTGGGTAAACCTTGGAAAAACACTCCAAAAAGAAAATAAAAATCAGTACAACCTCCAACAATAAAAAGTGTTAGTGCAGAATGCATAGCACGCACCCACTTCCTCTTTTTATGCCTGCGTCTCTAAGTAAAATCCTCTGAGAACAATGGAAACCAAAAAGCAGACTGAGACTACAGTGATATGATCAAAAGACCCAGCTTTCCCGAAAATTCTCACACTACAGTAACAAGAATAAAAATCTCCACCAAAAATGCAAGATAAAACATAAAAATAGGGAAAGCAGAGTACAGAACAAATGTGACAGTATGAAAAATATATATCAGGGGCACACCCTGTAGGCAAAAAGAGGAAGTGTACAAGAAAAAAGAAAAAACTTTTTCTGCTTCAGATCTTTGTGGAAAATAGCAGTGAAAAAAAACAGGTTGATGCACAAATAGACGTCCAGGGAGAAATCGAAGCCCTCTTTTGTGACATGTATGTCAAACAGCTACTGGTAACCGATAACTGCCAACCACACTGGGTGCACTGCGCTCGGTGACCCGGGAATGTTTACAACGCTGTATCGGACGTCCTGCCTGGCTCGCCCGTAACAGGAATGTGATAAATCCTACAAAATTGCCACCACCTGATACCTGGGCCGGCTTCTCCTGTCCTTCCCTGTGACCAGGTGTGTTGGTGGCAACCTGTCAAGTGGTTTGGCTTGCAATATCTCCCCCAAGCTAACACCATGTGCCTGGTGTGTGGTCGCTCCTGTCCCTTCCTATGCACGGGTGTGTTTGTTGTGATAGCTTGATGGGAGATTCGCCTTGTGATAACTCTGTAAGACCCCACCACCTGTCCCTGGGCAAGGCTTCTCCTGTCCTTCCCCTGTGTCCAGGTGTATTTGTCAAGACTTATCTGAGCGATTCAAACTCCCCTGCTATTGGTTCCCCAGCAACCACACGCACAAATCAGTCAGTTTCCACCAGCTCTATTCCGGATCTAGACACACAGGACCACAGCAGATACTTTGCTTATCCCAGGGTTTAGATTAGAGCGTGGACATTTTTACACTGCCTGGGTTTGGTGACCACACTGACCGGCTAGAGTTGCTGACCCGGACTGGGCACAGGGAACATTCAGGTAAGATAACTAGATTTTCTTACCTTACTTAAGGAGTTGCGCAAATCTCCCTTCCCATGAGCCAAAGCCTTGGCCGGCACCTCTGTCCTCTCCGGTCAGCAGGGTCCCCATGCATTTCGTCCACAGCCCCACGTTGGGCACCAATTGTTATGGATTTTTTCATTGATATAGATATATATCTCTGTGTGTGCTGCGGCCTGTCCTAATTAGAAAGAGTCTTATTGAGCACTCAAGGAAGGAAAGACGCCAGGCCTAGTTAGCAGCAATCTTTTCCAGCAGAACTCTGGAAGTTTATTCACATACATGGTTTTTTATCAAAAGAAAAAAATTTTTGTCAGCTCACCAAACCGTAGCAAATGCGAAGTCTGGAGGAATGCAATCAATCCTGGGCGGTGCAGGGAACTTGGATTCTGGAAAATCTTATAGGCACAATACTTAGATGTTCCAGCAACTTCGACCAAAGGATGGTTAAAATCAAAAGACTTTATTCCAAAAGAATGATTAAAAACAGAATAGATGCATAAAAAACATATGGTTCACCAATGTGGCAGACGCTTACGCGTTTCGGACTAGAGGGTCCTTACTCATAGCTTAACATCTTACAAATAAGCATATACCTATATACACTTGCTGGCTGAAGTAAAGTGGGAGGGAAATAAAATGGGCGGAGGTCCACAATAGCAGGAAGAGAGGATTTTCTCCACCATACAAAAAAAAAAAAAAAAAAGCATAGTATCTGAACATGGAGGAAATCACCACATCATATTAATCATATATATAAAAGATCAGATTTTAAATTCATGCCTGCGGGATATCGTGTTTTTAACTTAAAAATCCACATTGCTTCTTTACGCTGCAATTCCTTTTTTCTATCACCTCCCCTCTTGGGGTTTGGGACAGTTTCTATTATATTAACCCTACAAGTACTGACATCTCCTCCATGTACAGAAATAAAATGCTGAGAGGCTCCCGAGGGACTCCTTGTTGTTTTATTACATGAATCATAAAGATGTTCAGAAATCCTTTTGCAAAGAGAACGTGTGGTGTTGCCCACATATTGAATACAGCATGTTTCACATGTTATTAAATAAATAACATATCTGGAACTACAGTTGGCAAACATATTTATGACATATTCATTTTTTGTAACTGTGGATTTAAATGTAGACGTATTATACATGTATTAACATAAACCGCATGATCTTATTCCACAACGATAGCTACCAGAGACAGATAACCAGCTTGAATTATTTTCTGATGAAAAACGCAAAGTGTGATCACTGGGGGACAAAATATTCGCAATTGTAGTTCCTTTTTTAGGAATAAAATTGCAGCCTTTATCCAATATTTTTCTCAAAGTTGGATCCACCCGTAAAATAGGTAGATTTGATTTAATAATTTCCGTTATTTGATTAAATTGATCACTATATTTAGTAGTAAAAACTGGTTTCTCCTCAAAATTACTAAATTTTGATTTTATTTCCAAATAATCATCTCTTGTTTTTCTTTCTGCTACAATTTTACCCCTATTAATTTGATGCTTGCGATAACCTCTAGTCTTTAATCGTTCGTCAATTACTTCACATTCCTGTCTGTAAAATAAATCAGTTGTGCAGCACCTCTTGGTCCTCCAGACTTCTCATTTGCTACGGTTTGGTGAGCTGACAAAAAAATTTTTTCTTTTGTGTACTTGCCGGTTTATGTCTTGCTCCTATAAACCAGTAGCTGAATTTGATCTATAATAATAATTTTCTCTGGAGTGAATAGTTCATTTTCTAAAGATAACTAAAGATAAAGACTATTTATATAATATGGCTGAAGGTGAAGTGTCCTTTAAAGACTCAGAATTTTTTTCTATAAAAAATGTGGATAGACTTAACAAGGCCGCTGCTGTTTTTTCTAGAACAAATAGAGTGGATTTGAAAGATCATGATAATATTGAAAAATCTATATCAGAATTGGAAAAACAAATGATCATTAGATTAAAAACGTGGTGGGATCTGACCACTTTGCAAAATTATATAGGTCATGAAATGATTCCTAGAGGTTTAAGATTGAATAAACACTCCACAGTTCTATTTGATGTCTAATTTTCTGACAAGTGGAATAACATTCTGTCAGATTGTTCCATAAAATTAATGTCCCTTATTATCCAGTATGAGGAAGAAAAAGTTTCCGTTTTGGATAAAAAAATCAAAGATATTGAGACCAAATTAATACAATTTGAGAAAACGGATTATTATATCAAATCTAAAAAGAAGATCTTTGATAATCTGAATATGCTGGAAGGGGACATTGTAAAAAGGAAACAAGAAAAATTTAAAAGAGACATTAGAGATTATGATGAAAATGTGGTCTACAGTTGGAAAACATTCAATAGAAATAATACCCCGAACAGTAGTTTTCGAAAGCAGTATAAATCGCAAAGACATGTGGGTTTTTCGTCTACTGATAATACAGATGGGTGTACTGATCAGTCTGATGTAGACATAGAAGAACAGGCAGCGACTACTAGTTATATCCTGACAAAAAACTTGGATTCACAGAACAAAGTATTGTCATCAAGAAAAAACGGAGGCGGGCAGGGCGAAAATATCGTAAGACGAAATTACTACACCAGGCACTACCAAAAGAGGAACAAACAGTTCTAAACCTGTCAGCCACAATTTTATCAGATGCACAGGTGGAAGTTCTGGAGAAAGGACTGGGTTTTGTCCCAAATAAACAGTTTAATCTTTTTGACTCAATTCTGGACATGAATAAATTTATCAGAGGTTTAACAATAAAGAAACATTTTTTTGATGAACAAGACTCTATTCATACTGTCCAAGATGAGATTCCACCTGTGAATGAATATTCAGAAAAATCTTTTTCAGATCAGATTATTTTAAAAAATTTGTATGAAATGTCAGAAGAAAAAAAAAATTTTTTGGACATAAATGACCGTCTGTTTGGAAACAGGGTTCCCAATCCTACTTATTACCCAGTGCAGTCACGTAGCTCAGTGATGGAGGAATTTCAAATAGTGGTGGAAAGTGAACTTACCAAATTGGCATTGGAAAATAAAAATCAGAACAATAAAAAAAACTTAACAAAAAAAATGCATTGGAGGAATTGAAGAAAAATTCTAACATTGTTATAAAAAATTCAGATAAAGGTGAATCTACTACTATACTGGATACTGGTCTTTATGAACAAGAAGTGCATAAGTTGCTTCAAGACAGTGTTGTGTACAAGCTGTTAATAAAAGATCCTACAGAGGAGATAAGAGTTCTTTTAATGAAAATTTTGGAAGAAGGACATTTGATGGGTTTTCTTACTAGTCAGCAATTGGAATTTATGAATCCACCTTTCCCCAAAATTCCTCTTTTTCATGCCTTGCCCAAGGTTCATAAGGGGGTATTTCCCCCACCTATGCGGCCTATTGTATCTGGAATAGGGTCATTATTGGAGAATTTGGGGGATTGGTTGGATGCACGACTTCAACCACTAGTATTGAGATCACCTAGCTATATCAAGGACAGCAAACATGTGTTAGGTGTAATGAAGAACATTAAGTGAAATAGTAATTATACATGGGTTACTGCAGATATTGCTACACTGTATTCATCTATACCTCATCATCTAGCTATTCGTGCACTTCAGGATCAGTTGCTTAAATATACTAAATACAGTGTGGAATTGCAGCAATTTATTTTATCTGTAACTGAATTTTTGTTAAAAAACAACTATTTTATGTTTAAAAGGAAATTGTTCCTTCAATTACAAGGATGTGCGATGGGGGCGAAATTTTCCCCATCGCTTGCAAATATATTTGTTAGGCTGGTTTCACATTTGCGTTTTTTTTCGCGGTATTTTAGCGCTAAATAGCGCATGCGTTTTTTTTTCCTATACTTTGCATGGGATGCGCTTATGTGCGCATACACATGCGTTTGTATGCGTTTTACCGCGCATGCGTTTTTTTGCGGTATGCGCTCGGGCGCACAAAATGCAACCTGTTGCATTTTTTGAGCGTCCGACTTGCCTCAAAAAAACGCATGCGCGCGCAATGCGTTTTTTTACAGCAAGACACCCATTATAAGTCTATGGTGAGCATATGTGCGCATTGGCATGCTTATGTATGCGTTTTTTTGCACATGCGTTTTTTTTTTTTACCATTAGTTTAGACAATGGAATTTAGGGGTTTGGGTTAGAGTTAGGGTTAGTTAAGGGGGTTTAGGGTTAGGGTCAGGGTCAGGGTTAGGGTTAAGATCAGGGTATGGTTTGGTTAAGGGTTAGGGTCAGGGTTAGGGTCAGGGTTAGGGTTAGGGTTAGGATCAGGGTATGGTTTGGTTAAGGGTTAGGGTCAGGGTTAGGGTCAGGGTTAGGTTTAGGGTCAGGGTTAGGGTTAGTTAGGGTTTGGGTTAGGGTTAAGTATGGTTTGGTTAAGGGTTAGGGTCAGGGTTAGGGTTAGTAAAGTCATGGTTTGGGTTAGTGTGAGGGGCCTCCTAATGTTGGAAAAAACGCAAACGCGGTAAAAACGCACTAAAAACGCATACAAACGCATAAAAACGCTGCGTTTTTTTCATGCATGCTCATAAAAATGCTTGAAAAAAACGCAGCAGTTGTATGCTTTTGTATGCGTTTTTTCAATGCGTTTTTTTGCGGGAAAAACGCGCTGCAAAAAAAAGCAAGTGTGAAACTAGCCTTACTTGGTGGGAGGAAGAAAAAATTTATGGTCAGGAAAATATTTTTATGGATCATATAGAATTTTTTGGAAGATTTATTGATGATCTGATAATAATATGGAAGGGTGATCCAGATAATATAAAAGAATTCATAAAATTCCTTAATACTAATAATCATAATCTAAAATTTACATATCATATGAATAAGGAATGAATTGCTTTTCTTGACATGATGTTGATTGGAAATGAAGCAGATTTTAGGGTTGAAGTATGTTTATATAGAAAACCGCAATCAGGTAATTCCTTGTTGCATGCTAGCAGCAACCATCCCAAACATGTCATTAATAATCTCCCAGTAGGTGAATTTGTGCGTGCCAAGAGGTGCTGCACAACTGATTCATTTTACAGATAGGAATGTGAAGTAATTGACGAACGATTAAAGACTAGAGGTTATCGCAAGCATCAAATTAATAGGGGTAAAATTGTAGCAAAAAGAAAAACAAGAGATGATTATTTGGAAATAAAATCAAAATTTTGTAATTTTGAGGAGAAACCAGTTTTTATTACTAAATATAGTGATCAGTTTAATCAAATAACGGAAATTATTAAATCAAATCTACCTATTTTACGGGTGGATCCAACTTTGAGAACTATATTGGATAAAGGCTGCAATTTTATTCCTAAAAAAGGAACTACAATTGCGAATATTTTGTCCCCCAGTGATCACACTTTGCGTTTTTCATCAGAAAATAATTCAAGCTGGTTATCTGTCTCTGGTAGCTATCGTTGTGGAATAAGATCATGCGGTTTATGTAAATACATGTATAATACGTCTACATTTAAATCCACAGTTACAAAAAATGAATGTCATAAATATGTTTGCCAACTGTAGTTCCACATATGTTATTTATTTAATAACATGTGAAACATGCTGTATTCAATATGTGGGCAACACCACACGTTCTCTTCGCAAAAGGATTTCTGAACATCTTTATGATTCATGTAATAAAA
This sequence comes from Dendrobates tinctorius, assembly GCF_039654945.1. Taxonomy (NCBI): domain Eukaryota; kingdom Metazoa; phylum Chordata; class Amphibia; order Anura; family Dendrobatidae; genus Dendrobates; species Dendrobates tinctorius. The sequence continues at coordinate 5,690,014 of NW_027361705.1, forward strand.
CAACAAGGAGTCCCTTGGGAGCCTCTCAGCATTTTATTTCTGTACATGGAGGAGATGTCAGTACTTGTAGGGTTAATATAATAGAAATTGTCCCAAACCCCAAGAGGGGAGGTGATAGAAAAAAGGAATTGCAGCGTAAAGAAGCAATGTGGATTTTTAAGTTAAAAACACGATATCCCGCAGGCATGAATTTAAAATCTGATCATATATATATATATATATATATATATAATATATATGATTAAGATGATGTGGTGATTTCCTCCATGTTCAGATACTATGCTTTTTCTTTTTTTTTTTTTTTTTTGTATGGTGGAGAAAATCCTCCCTTCCTGCTATTGTGGACCTCCGCCCATTTTATTTCCCTCCCACTTTACTTCAGCCAGCAAGTGTATATAGGTATATGCTTATTTGTAAGATGTTAAGCTATGACTAAGGACCCTCTAGTCCGAAACGCGTAAGCGTCTGCCACATTGGTGAACCATATGTTTTTTATGCATCTATTCTGTTTTTAATCATTTTTTTGGAATAAAGTCTTTTGATTTTAACCATCCTTTGGTCGAAGTTGCTGGAACATCTCCTTAGTATGTTTTTTTTTATCAGTTCGCACAGAAAGGAGTGGTTACTCATCAACATAAAGGCTGAACTTCTTATCTAATTGGTCAGTTTAAATACATGAACATATATGGGTGTCCGACCTGAGGTGACTTAAACATCAGATGATTTACTGTCCCTTGCCTTGCAGTGTCAGCAATGTTCTGATATCGGCTGGCACATCTGGCCTTACTTCCTCATTTCCCATGTCTGCTAGATATTTCTCAAGACACGAGACAATGCTATCACGTTGGTTGTCCAGACGAGCTTCATGGGGTTAGGTCATCTTTAGCCACTGATTATAATCAGTGTTCAAGAGAGCTGTGAAGGTATCTATGTGTGCATATGAATATATAGAGTATATATGAGTATATAAGTACATAGCATATAGCCTATAGCAGGCAAGTGAGATCTAGATGAAATACATATACATATTCCCATCTTTCGTGGATCTAGTGCAATTATTCCTGCAAGTATAATACCCACTCTTACGTCTAGTTTTTGTTGATGAAAAGGATCTTTGATTAGAGGTTATTCCGTCATCAGTAGAGGATATCGATGAAATTGATGAAGATCGAGCTATTGGCTGACTTTCATGCCATCTATAGACAGAATTACTTTTGAAATCTTGTACATGACAAGCAAATTTCTTTGCTTTGGTTTTTTGAGTCTTTTTCCCAAATAGTAAACTGTTTGTCCAAATCTTTATTAAAAATTTCCATATAAGTGACCGAGAGCAAATATTACATGCCTCCTCCCACCTAGATTTAAAAAATGAATCTTCCACTGGGAAAGAAGGCAAAATCCTAACCCTTAAACCTCTAGGAATCTTACTTTTTGAAAGGTATCCCTCTAATGATGCCTTTTTCTTTTTTGGGTTTCTGTGATAATATTATGGAATAGCTTTCAAATTGTTAGCCTTTTCTTTTGGATTCATATTAATTTTGTGTTTTTTACACTTTTTGATAGGCTATAGAATTGAAAGCATGGGATCAGTCCTGGCTTGCACATGTTGACACTATTTTTTAAGGGTGAAGCGACACCTAGTGGTGTAACAGAAAATAGTAATAATACATTTTATTTCTATAGCGCTGACATATTCCGCGGCACTTTACATTTCAGAGGGGACTTGTACAGACGATAGACTTTACAGCATAACAATAATCACATAGATCATAACAGATACCAAGAGGAATGAGGGCCCTGCTTGCAAGCTTACAATCTGAGGAAAAAAGATAGACACGAAAGGTGGGTGGTAACAATTGCCGTGATTGTTTGGATCAGCCATAATGTTAAGTGTGTAACAGTACAGACACAGAGGGCTAATGGATGCATAAAGCATGTGCGAGCATGATACGGGGAACCTGGTTATGGTAAAACTTTTGACTGTGCCACACAGCGATAGTTAGGTTAATGTGTTGAGGCGGTAGGCCAATCTGAATAAATGTGTTTTCAGGGCACGCTTAAAATTGTATGGATTGGGGACTAATCGTATTGACCTGGGAAGTGCATTCCAAAGAATTGGCGCAGCATGTGTAAAGTCTTGGAGACGGGAGTGGGAGGTTATGATTATTGAGGATGCTAACCTCAGGTCATCAGCAGAACGGAGGGCACGGGTAGGGTGGTAGGCTGAAACGAGGGAGGAGATGTAGGTTGGTGTTGAGCCATGGAGTGCTTTGTGGGTGAGGGTAATAAGTTTGTACTGGATTCTGGAGTGGACGGGTAGCCAGTGTAAGGACTGGCACAAGGTAGAGGCTTCGGTGTAACGATTGGTGAGGAGTATGATCCTTGCTGCAGCATTCAAGACAGATTGGAGGGGGGAAAGTTTGGTAAGAGGGAGACCGATTAGAAGAGAGTTACAATAGTCCAGACGAGAATGAATAAGAGAAACAGTAAGAGTTTTTGCGAAGTCAAAGGTAAGAAAAGGTCGAATTCTAGAAATGTTTTTGAGATGCAGATAAGAGCGAGCCAGTGATCGGATGTGGGGGGCAAAGGAAAGCTCGGAGTCAAATATGACCCCAAGACAGTGGGCATGTTGCTGGGGAGTAATAGTGGAACCACACACAGAAATGGCAGTGTTGGGTATAGGTACATTAGTAGAGGGAGGGAAACACAAGGAGTTCCGTCTTTGACAGGTTCAGTTTCAGATATAATGAGGACATGCTGTTAGGCACAGCGTTTAGACAATCACTGGTGTTTTTTTAAAAAGGCAGGCATGATGTCAGGAGAGGAAGCGTATAATTGGGTGTCATCAGCATAGAGATGGTACTGGAAACCAAATCTACTGATTGACCAATAGGGGCAATGTACAAAGAGAAGAGGACGGGACCTAGAACCGATCCTTGAGGAACCCCAATAGTAAGTGGAAGATGAGAGGAGGAGGAGCCAGCAAAAGATACAGTAAAGGAGCGGTCAGAGAGATGGGAGGAAAACCAGGAGAGAATGGTGTCCTTGATGCCGATGGAGCAGAACATAATGAGGAGGAGCTGATGATCCACCGTGTTGAATGCTGCAGAGAGATCCAAGAGAATTAGCATGGAATAGTGACCATTAGATTTAGCTGTTAGTAGATCATTAGAGACTTTAGTGAGGGCAGTTTCAGTAGAGTGTAAAGAGCGGAAACTGGATAGGAGAGGGTCGAGAAGAGAGTTATCCGAGAGATAGCGTATGAGACGGCAGTGGACCAGGCGTTCCAGGAGTATAGAGATGAAGGGAAGATTAGAGACAGATCTATAGTTAGCGGCACAGTTTTGGTCGAGGAATGTTTTTTTAAGTAGTGGATGGATGATGGCATGCTTAAATGAGGAGGGAAAGATACCAGAAGAGAGAGAGGGATTAAATAATTTAGTTAGGCGAGTGGTGACAGCAGGGGAAAGGGACTGGAGGAGATGTGACGGAAATGGGTCACTGGTGCAAGTGGTTTGGCGAGAGGATGCAAGGAGCCTGCTTACTTCTTCTGTGACTGGATCAAAATCAGAGAGTGAGCTAGATGGAGTTCGGGAGGGAGGACAGTGCATAGTATGAGTTGATTGGGAGATAATTTCCTGTCAGATATGGTCAATTTTTTCTTTGAAGTAATTGGAAAAATCGTCAGCTCGAAGCTCCGTGGTTGGGGCCTGCACTCTTGAGTTGAGCAGGGAATGAAAGTGTCAAAGAGACATTTAGGGTTATTGGACAGTGAGGTGATGAGGGTGTTGAAATAGGTTTGTTGGAGAAGTGAAGGGCAGTGTTGTATGCTCTAAGCATAAACTTATAATGGATGAAATCTTAGTGTAGATTGGATTTTCTCCACAGACGTTCGGCGCACCTGGAGCACCGCTGCAGGAAACGTGTTTGCAGGGTGTGCCAGGGTTGTCGCTGTCTGTGTCATGTTGTTCTATGTATAGGAGGTGCAAATTCATCCAGGGCACATTGAAGTGTTTCATTGTAATGCTTCAGTGCAGAATCAGGACATGAGAGGGAGGAGATAGGGGCCAATGAAGACTGCAAGTTCTTCATAAGTTTCTGGGTGTTAATGGCCTGTATGTTCCTATAAGTATGGACAGTGGGGGGTGACCTGAGCGGCCAGGCAGTTCTTGATAGAGAATGAAAGAAGGTTGTGGGCCGAGAGTGGGAGAGGGGAGTTTGTGAAATCATCCACTGCACAAAGCCGGGAGAAGACCAAGTCGAGGGAGTTTCCATCTTCATGCGTTGGAGAATTGGTAAGCTGGGAAAGGCCAAACGAAGATGTTAGAGATAAAAGGTGGGTAGCAGATGGGGAGAGGGGAAGAGCAATGGGGAAGTGGCAATCACCCATAATGAGGGTAGGGGTGTCACAGGAGATCAAATGTGGAAGCCAAGTGGAACTATTATTGAAATGAGGAACTCTTTAAAAACTCTCCACAAGAAACGCATGCGAGATTGGTGGAATAAGACATCAGTAGAGGGATAACTTTCAAAAAGTATGATTCCTAGAGGTTTAGGAGGTTAGGATTTTACCTTCTTTCCCAGTGGAAGATTCATTTTTTAAATCTAGGTGGGAGGAGGCATGTAACATTTGCTCTCGTTCACTTATTGAACTCTTAATTGGCATGAATAAAAAGAGCATTGAAAATATGGAGGGTGATATTGGTAGCTTGGGCAGCAATGTGGCTCAGTGGATAGCACTGCAGCCTTGAAGCGCTGGAGTCCTGAGTTCGAATCCTACCCAGGACAATCTCTGCAAGGAGTTTTTTATGTTCTCCCCGTGTTTGCTTGGGTTTCCTCCTGGTACTCCGGTTTCCTCCCACATTCCAAAGACATACTTATAGGGAATTTAGATTGTGAGCCCCATCGGGGACAGTGATGATAATGTGTGCAAACTGTAAAGTGCTGTGGAATATGTTAGCGCTATATAAAAATAAAGATTATTATTATAGCTTGCAAAAGAAATTAACTGATTCCCTAAGTCCATCTGATATGGAAATTTTTAATAAAGATTTAGACAAACAGTTTACTTTTTGGGAAAAAGATTCAAGAAACCAAAGCAAAGAAATTTGCTTGTGATGTACAAGATTTCCAAAGTAATTCTGTCTATAAATGGCATAAAACTCAGCCAATAGCTCGATCTTCATCTATTTCATCGATATCCTCTACTGATGACGGAATAACCTCTAATCAAAGATCCTTTTCGTCAACAAAAACTAGACGCAAGAGTGGGTATTATACTCGCAGGAATAATTTCACTAGATCCACGAATGATGGGATTCCTGGAACATCAAAATTGAAGTTAGTGAATCTATCTCAATATGTCTTATGTACTATGCAAACTGTGGTACTCAGCCTAGGCTCCTCTTTTTCTACAGCGTTAGCTTTTGATTTTTTTACTGCAGTGAAAGACTTCCATTTGTTTGCGAGGAAGTTGGTTCTTAAAAAACTACACTCCAGAAAAGCATCAGATCATCTTCAATGGAGTACCCAAGAACGAGAAGCAATAACAGCACTGGAGGAACTATGTGGGGAACCAACTTTGGATTCAACATCATTGATTGGGAAGTTTTTAATTGGTAAATTCAAAAATTTTCCTTCCCTCAGTTTATTTCCTGAGATTGAACTTTTCGTCAAATTGGTGACTGAGGAGTTTAGGAAAATACTGCGACATTTACATCATGACAATTTAACGGAAGAGCAAAGACATGCTTTGTTTGAATTACGGAAGATGAAAGATGTGGTCATAAAAAATGCGGATAAAGGGGGAATGTGGTGATTTGGCCCACCACATTATACGAAAAGGAGGCATTTTGCCAACTTAAAGATGCTGACAACTATAAAAAATTAACATTTACTCCCACTTCTGCATTCCAGATTGAATTAAATGACATTTTGGAGGAGGCCTTCATTAAAGTAATCATACCAAAAGATTGGTGAGATAATCTGATACCCGTTCTTCCTAGAACACCATGTCTATACCTCCTACCAAAGATTCACAAAAATTCTAAGTGTCCATCTGGTCGACCCATTATCTTTGGGAATGGAGGACTCCTTGAGAACGCAGGTAAGATGCTGGATTTTTTTCTAAAACCATTGGTGGAGGACCTCCCCTACTACTTAAGGAATGCGGGTGATTTACTGTCAAAAATTACTAATATCTGTCTGGAAACAGATATGTGGTTAATTACGTTGGACATTGAATCCCTCTATACCTCGAGTTTGCACTTTCACATAATTACTTCATTTGTAAAGGGGATCTCTACCTACAGCTCCAGGGAAAAGCCATGGGGGTGGCCTTTGCACCATCCTATGCATGTCTGTTCCTGGGGCTGTGGGAGAGAAAAATCTTTGTGACTAACCCTATTCCCCTTACCTCCCATATTTTGCTGTGGACTAGATACATCGATGATGTATTTGCAATCTGGCAGGGTACTGAAAGTGACCTCCTTAAGTTTGTTGAACAACTAAACTCTAATGATCATAACATCAAACTTACCTTTCATTACAGTCAAATGAGCAGTGATTTTCTGTATATACGCATCTTCAAGGGGGAGGATGGACTTTTGCAGACTGATTTGTTTCGGAACAAGACTTCGGTTAACAGTATTCTCCATGCCTCCTCTGCACATCCTGGTCATTTGAAAAACAATATACCCTACGGTCAACTCCTAAGGGCAAAACGCATTTGCTCAGAAGAAGTTACTTACCAAATACAGGCGGATGATCTTCAGAGGCGTTTTGAGGAGAGGGGATGGTCTGGATGTACCATTAGGAATTGCAGAAGAAGGGCTTCACATGTAAAAAGAGAAGATCTATTAAAAAGCAAGAAAAAGTCAGTATCTAAACAAGAGTTGAGATTCATTTGTACTTTTTCCAATAATTCTTTTTTGGTAAAAAAAATGCTTTGGAGAAATACTGGCCTTTGATTAGGCAAGACCGTATTTTGGCTGAAAGTACCCATTTGCTACCCTCCATGACGTATCGGAGAAACAAGAACCTCAAAGACCTTTTAAGCCATAGCCATTACAAAGGTCAAGAACGTGAATGTCCTTTTGGGTCAAAAGGTTCCAAGTGGGGTTTCTTTCCATGCATGAACTGTGCAGCCTGTAAAAATTTGGAACTTTCAACCTTATTCAAATCCAGTGATGGTTGTAAATAATTTTCAATTACACACCATATCACTTGCTCTACTGAAAACGTGATATACTATGCAACGTGTCCATGCAGCTTTATTTATGTCGGTCTCACTTCCCGACAGCTCCGCGTGAGAGAACATGTTCCAGACATTCAAAATGCCGCCAATTGTCAGTCCACTAAACAGCTTAAGCCTATACCACGACATTTTAAGCTGTCACATGGTTGCAACAGTAGTCTGTTAAGGGTACGAGGTATTGACCATGTTATCCATGGAAGACGTGGAGGGGATACTAATAAAAAATTAGCCAAACTTGAAACTCAATGGATTTTCAAAATTGACTGTGCTCGTCCTAAGGGACTAAATGAGGTTCTTAGCTTTGTTCCTTTTCTGTGATTTTAGTGTTTGTCTTTGTTTTATTGTATTTTAACTCTCACTTTTTTCAATTCAGCATTTCCGTTTTTTTCTTGATGCCCTCTAATCATAAGGACTGTCGTCACCAACTTTTTACATTAGTGGATTTTATTATACTTTAAGAATCAACACTTCATTATTTATGTGGATACTTTCACTTTTCATATATTTTTTATATTATTTCAGTATATTACATTATTGAAATCATATGCACTTTTCTTTTTAAAACATTAAGAAAGTACAGATCAAATTTTATGTGGGGGTTCGAGGTATTGACCATGTTATCCAGAGTCAGCATGGGTTAGTCAGACTAACTTAGTTTCCGTCTATGACAAAATCACTGATTGGGTGGATCAGAGAAATGCTGTAGATATAGTATATCTTGACTTCAGCAAAGCATTTGACAAAGTATTCCGCACAGTCCTTATTGAAAAAATGGCTAAGTATGGAATGGAGAAGGCAACTGTTAGGTTTATTCATAACTGGCTTAGTGATCGGACCCAAAGATTGGTCGTAAATGGCTGCACATCCAGTTGGAAGAATGTCTCAAGTAGGGTACCACAGGGTTCTGTCCTGGGCCCTGTATTGTTCAACATGTTTATCAATAATTTAGATAAAGGAATTGAGGGTAAACTGATAAAATTTGCTGATGACATAAAGCTAAGAGGTTTAGCTAATACTAGAGAAGAGAGAGAGAGGATTCAAAAAGATATAAATAAACTGGAGCAGTGGGCAGCAATTAATAGAATGTTTTTTAACAGGGAAAAATGCAAAGTACTACATCGGAGCAATAAAAATGAAAAAGCATACACAGAATGAGATGAATAGGGCTAAGCAACAGCACATGTGAAAAAATCTTTGTTATACTATTAGATCACAGACTGAATGAGTCAACAGTGTGATGCAGCAGCAAAAAAGGCAAATTCTATTCTAGGATGTGTTAACAGAAGCATATAGTCTAGATCTCGTGAAGTCATTATTGCCCTCTACTCCTCTTTGGTCAGACTTCATCTGGAATACTGTGTCCAGTTTTGGGCGCCACATTTTAAAAAAGACATCAACAAACTGGAGCAAGTTCAGAAAAGAGCGACCAGAATGGTGACCGGTTTGCAAACCTTGTCTTATGAGGAAAGGTTGCAGGGTTTGGGAATATTTAGCTTGCAGAAGAGAAGACTGAGAGGAGACTTAATAGCTGTCTACAAATATCTCAAGGGCTGTCATATTGTAGAAGGATCATCTTTATTCTCATTTGCACAAGGAAAGACTAGAAGCAATGGGATGACCTAAATGGGAGGAGACACAGATTAGATATTAGAAAAAACTTTTTGACAGTTAGAGTGATCAATGAGTGGAACAGACTGCCACGAGAAGTGGTGAGTTCTACTTCAATGGAAGTCTTCAAACAGAGGCTGGACAGACATCTGTGTGGGATGATTTAGCGAATCCTGCTTTGAGCAGGGGGTTGGACCAGATGGCCCAGGCGGTCCCTTCCAACTCTACGATTCTACGATTCTATGATCCATGACAAACGTGGAGGGGATACTAAGAAAAAATTAGCCCAGCTTGAGACTCAATGGATTTTCAAAATTGACTGTGTTTGTTCTAAGGTACTAAATGAGGTTCTTAGCTTTGTTCCTTTTCTGTGATTTTAGTGTTTGTCTTTGTTTTAATGTAATGTATTTTAACTCACTTTTTTCATTTCAACATTTCCAATTTTTTTCTTCTTGATGCCCTCTAATCATAAGGAATGTCGTCACCAACTTTTTACATTAGTGGATTTTATTATCATTTAAGATTCAACTCTTCATTATTTATGTGGACACTTTTACTTTTCATATATTTTTTATATTATTTCAGTATATTATATTATTGCACTCATATGCACTTTTCTTTCATGTAAAATTTTGGCATACAAGTATTTTTATGCTATATATATATATATAATATATTATCATTATATTCACATATATAATATTTTTTTCACGTTTTATTTTTTATTTTTTTGTATGTACATGCATTATGTATGCACGCATACATGTGTGTGTATATAATTATTTTTATATATATACAAATGAATTTTCTATTTTGTATCTTTTTCTCACTTTGCTTGCACTTTAAGTTATGCGCATATTGTCCTTATTCTTAGTATGATGGTCTTTTAAATTCATGGGTATGAATCAGCTTGTATTGGCGGGAGGGAGGTTATTGCCCCCTTGCTATACCTTTTTTCCTCTGGTTATACAGTATCACCTGATGTGGTGAACGTTTTTGGGTATTGATGTGGATTGGTTGCCTTGAATACGCGTCTAACGGCGCCATAGACACAGCACCCGCTTATATGCCGTTTTACTCCCAGTTATATTTGTGTATTTTCGGCAATTTTATGTCACATGACGCGGTGAGCGCTTCCGGGTATTCACGTGGATTGGTTACGCGTCCTCCAGTGCTGCAGATTAAGCTCTCGCCCCAGTGATGTCCTGGCCATGGTCGTGTATCTGTGACGTCAGACGCAGACTCCACCGCCCCAGACTCCACACTGCATGACTGGAAGCGCCACTCTTTACGGCTGAAAGGGATTTCCGCCCATCAGCATATAAAAAGCCTGCATGTTAAAGCACACCCCCGAAGAAGCTAAGTAGCGAAACGCGCGTTGGGGTTCTTCAGTTCACATTACAGCAAGGTTAGTCTCTGGCTTTACATGTTTACATTTATTGTTCAAGTCCCATGTACCTTTTCTAGTACTTTTGCTTATACCATTGATTGGCACTTTAGGTATTGGACTGTATCTCTCTTTTTTGGGGTCTATCTTTTAGGTCCTTGTTTTGGATCATTAATATTGCACTGTTGCACTTTATATAAGACTCCTGAAAGACATCTACCCCCTTTTTTGCACTATCTATATACCCTCACTTTTTGGAGGTCATGATTTAATGTTAACTCTTTACCAATCGAGTGTCTTTTTATGGCTATATTGTGAAAAAAGAATCTTTAGTACATGTGTTTGAAAGTTATTTATTCAATTTATACCTAACCTAGTCTGTATGTGGCATCTAGGTGTCGCTGATTCCTTTTTGTATACTATAACAAATTGCATACTATTGATTTTTATTCTTCATTTGTGTATAATAAAATTTATATATTTTTATATATTGCTCACTGGTCCTTATTTTCTTTTTTGGGTTTCTCGTTGGACATTGTTTAACATTTATTTAATAACACATCTTTAACTTAATTATCACAAATTTAATTAAACTGTGCTTGGATGGGGGAGAAACTAAGGGATTGCTTTAAAACAAATCAAGTGTAAATTACATTTCAGTAAATAAAATAACCTCCATGCTAATGCAAGGATAATAAGACGTTATCATTAAATAGTTGGGAATATCACAAATTAGAAAGTCTTAAACATCTTGTTGTACCTGTGTTTTTCCTCAATAACGCTGCAAAAATGGTTTTCTGTGGAATTTTTGCACATAAGCATTTCTTTGTATGAAAAAGTGCTGCAAAGCATGTGCATGAGATTTTTGAAATCTCATAGTTTTATTGGTACGGTAAAATGCAGCTTTTAATTTGCATAAAGTATTCTGCAAATATACAATGTGTGAAGATAGCCTAATCTATCTGATAATTAAATATACGCTTTCATGTTTGTCTTATTGTGTTACACAGAACCATGAAGGTAGTCTGTTGTCACCTGGAAGTTGACCCTATTAATGCTTTTAAATAAAATTGGTTCCTTCCCAGCAGACTACTTCACCTGATGGAACAGTCTTCCTCAGTTTAGTATAATGTCAATGCTTTGTCGGCGCATTGCCGCTGTGGCGGTGGTCAGCGCACGGCTCTGCATGATTTTTGGAGGTGCTGTCTTCTCTTTTCAGCATATTACATGATCTTTCTTTTTTTTCTTTGGATGTGCACTCCTCCCGTTTGGCACAAGTGATTTTAATTTGCAGGAGACTGCAAAGTAAGAGGTCTAGCCCATTTCTGCTCTCACTGAAGAGTTTGGCGGAGGTGAGTTTCATTGCTCCTTATGCTTGGTGTTGGTGCTGTGTGGCAGCCATTGTTGATGTGGTTTTGTGCTGGTGGGGCGTCACAGTCTGGAGACACCAGGCCATCTGCTCTGCTGCTGCATTGCCACTGTGCTGCGCCGCTCTGTGGGGGCAATGAAGACTCCTTTCATTTGGTGTTGGTGTCTTGTGATGGTCATTGTTGCTGTGTGCTGGTGGAGCGGCGTGGTCTGGAGACACCAGACTGTCTGCTCTGCTGATGCATTGCCGCTGTGGCGGTGGTCGGTGCACGCCTCTGCTCCATTAGGTTGGTAGGACCCACGACGAGGTTTGCCGTAACGTGGCAGTGGGCTTCATACAGTCTGATCACAATGCTAAAAAACTTTATGTTCAGTTATCTATATTTTTGCATAGCGGCATTAGATCATTGTATGATTTTTAGAGGTGCTGTCCTCTCTTTTTTCAGCAAATTAGTATAATGTCAGTTGGAGGCAAGGTCTATCTTATACCTGACTTAGATTAGGCGCTAAACGCGTTGATTTTTTTTTTCAGTTGGATGTCTTAGGGTAAAATATTGTAAAGTCTGTGCAGGTCTATCAGCCAACTAGTAGAGATGGGCGAGCGCAAACAGTAAAGTTAGGTGTCTGTACAACTGCTGCTTGCGCACTGACACTGAACACAGACTTCACCATGTGCACGACAGCACAGCAAACCCTGCTTCTGATCTGCGGTAAAATCATTACAGCTGGTCAGACAACCGTGGTTCCCACACTGACAAATGAGAGTGTGAGCCCTCAGCTCTGACCGGAGGTAAAAAGTTTACCTTCGATCACACCTACACCTCCCTTCAGCCTAAGCCTGCTGCCGATAATAACAGCGAGAGCAGACTGCGGCTGATTGGCGTATTCATCAGCTGGTGCCTGCGCTCTAAATAAGTAAATTTAAAAAAAAACTTTGTGGTTTCCCCTGTACTTTTGATAACCAGCCAGACTAAACTGACATCTGTGGGCTGCAACCCTCAGTTGTCAGCTTTAGCAAGTCTGGTTATCATGAATAGAGGGGTCTCCATGCAGTTTTTTTAATAATTTAAATAATTTAAAAACTGTGTGGGGGTCTCTGCCATTTTTGGCAATCAGCTAAGCCAAAGCAGCTGGGGAATAGCATTCTCGGGCTGGTAAGGGAACATGGATATTGGCCCCTCAGCCTAAAAATAGCCTGCAGCCGCCTAGAAACGACATCTATTAAATGTGACATTTCTGACACTTTTCCTCGCCCTTCCCACTTGCCCTGTAGCAGTGACAAGTAGGGTAATATTTGTGGGGTTGATGTCACCTTTGTATTGTCCAGTGAAATCAAGCCTACAGGTTATTAAAGGAGAGTCATCTATGCGACACCTATTCATTACTAATTTTATAGTTATATGGTAACATATAACTATAAAATAAAACTATACTATATAATAAATATATATATATATAATAAAATATATATATATATATATAAAATATATATAATAAATATATATAATAATAAATAATATAATATAATATATATAATATATATAATAATATATATATATATATAAAATATATATATATTTATAAATATATATATAAATAAATATATAAAATAAATATATATATAAATAAATATATATTTATATATATATTTATATATATATATATATATATATTTATATATATATATAAATATATATATATATATATAAAATATATATATATATATATATAAATAAATATATATATATAAATATATATATATAAATAATAAAATAAAAAATAAATAATAAAAATAAAATAAATAAAATAATAAAATAAAAATAAAATAAAATAAAAATAAAAATAAAATAAAATAAAATAATAAAAAATAAATATATATATATATATATATATATATATATAAAATATATATATATATAAATATATATTTATATATATATAAAATATATATAATAATAAATATATATAATAAAACTATATATATAATAAAACTATAAAATCTTCAGCTAGTTAGCTGAAGAGCCCGGCGCTGCCCGGGCATAATAACTAACTGTGGTTAGTTATAGAAAATTATAATTATCCTCCATCCTATAGTCCCGTGCCCATATACCCATCATACATATCCTCCATCCCATAGTCCCGTGCCCATATACCCATCATACATATCCGCCATCTCATAGTCCCGTGCCCATATACCCAGCATACATATCCTCCATCCTATAGTCCAGTGCCCATATACTCATCACACATCCTCCATCCCATAGTCCCGTGCCCATATACATATCCGCCATCCCATAGTCCAGTGCCCATATACTCATCACACATTCTCCATTCCATAGTCAACCATTATGACATCATAATGAGCGGCGGCAGGGCTTGCAACCTATGATGACATCAGCGTCGCCATGGCAACCATTGTGACATCATAATGAGGGGGGGCTTGATACACACACACTGTTTCCCCAGTATGCAAATAGGGGCATTATGACATCATAGTGAGGGGCGGGGCTTGACACGCACATACTTTTTCCCCCAGTATGTAGATAGGTGCAAAATTGTTTGGTGAATTGGAATGCGCAGGGTTTAAATTTCGCCTCACAACATAGCTTAGGACGCTCTCGGGGTCCAGACGTGTGACTGTGCCAAATTTTGTGGCTGTAGCTGCGATGGTGCGGATGCCTATCCCGTACATACACACACACACACATACATACACACTTTGAGCTTTATATATTAGATACACACAGAGCCAGAATAAAGTACTTTATTTGAAATAAACACACTAACTTTTTTTTATTTAAAAATAAAAAAAAGCACTCAGGGGGTGGTGACGAAGGATTTATTCCGAAACACGCGTTGGGGTGCGTTCCTGCTTGCACCCACTTTCTGTCACAAGTATCATCCCTGATTCTGTCATGATTTACTAACGCTGCAATGCTTGTACCAGCCATCTAACATGTATCGGGGCATAGTACAAAATGTTTGATTATCACACTTAGGCCGGGGTCACACTTGCATATGAGTTTGAGTGCGCCGAGACTCAGCCGAATGTCGGTGCAAATCGCAGCATGCTGCGATTTCATTCGATCGCTGAAAATGACCAAGAAAGATCACGTTTATGGGAGCTGTCCCATAGATGAATGCTGTTCCGAGTGTTATGTTATGTTCCGCATGCGTCCTACTTACCAATCTTTAACATTGGGTATGCACGGACATGTGTTGCATGCGGATGCATCCGCATTCGTCATTTTGATGTGCCCGCCGAACGCAACATGTTGCATTTCTGTGCGGCCGGCGGGCACATCAAAACGACGCATGCGGACGCATCCGCATACAATGCTTGTCCCTTCGTACCCAATGTTAAAGATAGGTACGCAGGATGCATGCGGAAGTAGCCAGAGCTTAAGAGAAGAAGTGCGTAAGTAGACGGAGCTTAAGGGAGGATTTATGCAGCCCCTACACACTAACTACCCAAACTCAAGTGTGAACTTAGCCTTAGTGGTTGCATGCACTTTCATGTGCTGTTAGTGCCATTTATTGCCTACCTGTTACCTTTTTTATTGTTCGTCTGAATAAACATTGGATTTTTTAATACCTTTAATTTTTGTCCCACCATTTGTCATGACCTCTATGTTTGGTTTGTTCTCTCTATACACTGTATCACTCCTAATGTCTGAGTGTATAGAGAACCATGCACGCTCATTAGCGCAGTCTGCTATTGTCACTTATTATGCTAGTATGTGACTTGTAATAGTAAGTTTTCCACTGATCATTCTGTGGCCTATTGTACCCCCTGTACCCCTACTTTCCTTGCTGGTAGCCGCACAGGGGACTTTTATGACAGCTGAGGAGAAAGTGGTTCCTCCTGCCTGAGCTCATGGTTTAGCTCAGTCTGTAACCAAACTAACTCGGATGTCCATGACGCATTTTTGCTGTTGTGAAATGATTGCTGTGTCTGCTGCTGCTCTGGGAGTTCCAATTGCTGCTGTCAGTGGGTCGAATCCTCCAGCCACCCTGTGCAAATATGACTTGTCACGAAAGTAAGTAGTCCAGACTGACGTGGGTATTTCCTCGTTCCAGTAACCTTCACAGGGGAGGCGCCCAGATTTTCTCTCTCACCCATGACAGCACCACGGAGAGAGGGGATCCGCCCTTCAGGGACAGGAACCTACAGATAAAAAGGGCGGTACCTCTCCTCCGCCTTCAGTTGGGTTCCTGTCCCTGACGGAGGGACCCACAGGACGGTACCTTTCGTGTGTCCAGAATCCGGGGCCGGCCTGACCGGTAATGGCAGCAGGGAGGCCCCTGCCTCGGGAGGGTGCGGTGCCCGAAGCCGCCACTGCTGGGGCCGATGCGGGCTGCCGGGTGAGCGGGCGGGAGTGACGCCGGAGCCGCCGCTCCGGAGAGGAAGTCGGGGCTCGCGGGGACCCGGTAAACATGCGGGCGGCGCCGGGGTACAGAGGTGTACCAAGATGGCGGCCGCCCCGGAAGTAGAAGCCGGCTTCCGGGTCCCCAGAACCGGCGCATGCGCAGGAGCGCTCTCCCGGGGACCGCGGTGCAGGATGGGAGCGGTGACGCCAGCCGGGAAATTTTAAAATGGTGGCTGCACAAGCGCTCCAGGCTGGAGGCGATCCTGAAGGGGATAGTGACCAGCAACAGGAGCAGCAAGCCAGGCAGCAGCTTTAGCAGCAGCAGCACCACCACAATCATCGTCAAAAGAACGCAGTACAGATGGTCGTTCCAGTAGTCACTCCACGCAGCATAGCACGTCAGCTGCAAGGAGCAAATCGCCACCAGGAGAGCAGCCTATTCAGAACCTGACTCCATCTCCCGAATCGATACCTGCGGCCGCATACCTTTGGGTGAGTGATCTTCGTGAATGTTCACCATTGTATTTAAAGTTCCATTTCAAGGGAGTGCCCCACTTGTACTAGTCCCCTACCTATTTCTTGAGGAAAAAAAAAAAACGGAGCCATGTACAAAAGAAATCCTCTGTTAGGAAACTCCGGATTTGGCCTCTGACCTAAAAGCTGCAATTAAATTGGAGGTCAGAGTGCCCTTACATCCCTTAAGCATAGGGACAAATCAAAAAAGAAAGACACAATGGTGACTTCCCAGTCGGATTCCTCGACATCGGGAGAAATCACGTCAAAACCCTCAGATTCCAGTTCCTCATCCTCAGACGAGGAGACAGAGGGGAGTCACTGCTTCCCCCTAGACGAGGTAGACAGACTAGTGAAAGCGGTAACGTCTACCATGGGGGTGCTGGACCCTAGGCCTGATAAAACAGTCCAGGACATAATGTTCGGGGGACTGGGCCAGAAAAGGCGCGGAGAGTGTTCCCGCTAAATGAAAATGTGCGGGGTCTAATCAAAAAGAATGGGATAAACCGGACAGGAAAAACACCACGGTCCCTTCCCTTAAAAGGAAATATCCCTGTGAGGAAGAGGGCCCGAAGCTCGATGTAGCTGTCGCAAAGGCCTCAAAGAAAAAAAAAAAGTTCGCCCTCCCCTTTGAGGACATGGGCACCCTCAGGGGTCCCCTAGATAAAAAGGCAGATACCTTTCTTAAAGGTGCATGGGAGTCAGCTGGAGGTAACCTCAGGCCAGCCATAGCGGCAACATGTACTTCGAGAACCCTAATTATTTGGGTGGACCAACTAGGAAAGGCCACCGGCCATTCTAGGCCGAGCGTGACTGCATTCGTCAGGTGGCGGCCACTAAGCAGCTTGAGCCTTGGCCGGAACCCGAATGGGAGACCAGCCCCAAAACTAAGAGAAGGGACGCCAAGGGATGAAATCCTAGACTCTATCCCAGTAATAAGGGGAGCGGCTGCCTTCCTAGCGGACTCATCGGCAGACTCAGTCTGGTTATCGTCCCAAGCAGCAGCACTCTCAAATGCAGCTAAGAGGCCCTTTCGGGATAGAAAGTTTCTTTAGCGGAGACCACCGAGAGAGCAAAAGTGGGCTGACAAGAGAAGAGATAGAGGGTTCCTCCTCGGCAACTTGTCCTGAGACAAAAAGCCCTCTAGGTGACAGTTTTCTCAGGGTGGGGGGAAGGTTAACCCCTTTTTCTCCCAGCCTGGAAAAGAATCTCAAACAACCCATGGATAGTAAACCCCTAATCCAGGAGGGCCTAAGGATAAACTTTCTCTCCCTCCCGCCTCAAAAGTATGTAATGACTCCGCTAAGATCCAGTATGCAAGAGCAGGAAGCCCTAGGAAACAAAGTCCTAAGCCTGGTAGAAAAAGGAGCCCTCCAGGAGGTTCCCCTGCAGGGAAGGGGCAAGGGGTTTTACTCCCCTCTTTTTCCTGGTGACCAAGCCATGCGGCAGGTTTCGGACAATTATAAATTTAAAAAAAAAAAAAATTTTAAAACTTCAAAATGGAGTCAATCAAGTCCACCACCAAAATCCTGTTCCCGAACTGCTTCATCTCGGTGTTAGATCTCAGCGACGCCTATTATCACGTCCCCATTCACAAAAACTCCAGGAAATATCCCAGGTTAGCTGTCTCGATAAAGGGCGAGATAAGAGAACTCCAGTATAGAGCCTTGCCATTCGGAATATCTGTGGCTCCACGGGTATTTACCAAAATAGTGTCAGAGATGATGGCCCATATAAGGGAGCAAGACATAATAATAATAATCCCGTATCTGAGCTATTTTTTAATAGCAACCAGCTCGGCTCAAAAACGCTGGGAACAGAGGGACAGAGTGATGGACACTCTGCAAGGCCTGGGCTGGCTCCTGAATCTAAAAAAATCAAGATCGGAGCCCAGCAGAGTACAGGAATTCTTGGGTCTAACACTGGACTCAAACATTCAAGAGTGCTGCCTCCCAGACCGCAAGAAGGAGAAAATCGCTCAAATTGTAACAAGAGCCATCCAAAATCCCTCCATGACATTAAGAAAAGCGATGTCACAACTAGGTTCTCTCTCCGCCTGCCTGCCAGCAGTCCAATGGGCTCAGTTACACACGAGAGATCTACAGTGGGATGTACTAGCCAACTAGTCTGCAGTAGGGGGACACCTAGAGGGTCGTATTACCCCAAATTCAAAAACTACTCATTCCCTAACCTGGTGGAAAAGCCAAGACAACCCTTCCAAAGGGATCCCCTGGGTAACAAAAATAACACACATAGTTACCACAGATGCCAGTCCCACGGGGTGGGGAGCACACATGAACAATGAAGTGGCCCAGGGTACGTGGGGAGTTCAAGAATTAGAAGCCTCCTCGAACCAGTAAGAGCTCTTAACAGTGGGCTACGCATTAACACACTTCTTACCCCTGCTCCGGGGTCATCATGTCCGCATATTTTCGGACAATCGAGTCACAATAGCATATATAAATCATCAGGGGGGGAACCAGGTCCCGAGCCCTAATGGAAACATTCTCCAGAGTCCTGAAATTAGCAGAGGCAAACCTGCTATCTCTGTCACCACTACACATCCGGGGCACGGAGAATCAAAGGGCAGACTTTCTGAGTCGCACCCAATTACGACAAGGGGAATGGGTCCTAAAGCGGTCCGTTTTTCGGCAGATTGTAAAAATGTGGGGGGACCTGGGCATAGATCTGTTCGCCGACTTCAGAAACAAAAAGTGGAAACTTTCTGCTCCATAGACCCCAGGGGGAATCCTCTAGCTCTGGACGCCTTCATGCTCCCATGGACATGGGGCCTGACATATGCCTTTCCCCGATCATGCTGATCCCAGCAGTGCTAAGAAAAGTCAGGGAGGATGGGGCAAGAATGATTTTAATAGCCCCCTTCTGGCCCAAAAGAACCTGGTTCTCCTGGCAAAGAATATTCTCTCTAACCGACCCATGGATCCTCCCAGATCTCCTGGACCTGCTATCGCAGGGGCCAGTGTTACACCCTCAGGCAGGGAGATTCCATTTAACAGCATGGAATTTGAGAGGGCACTGATGAGAGACAGAGGGTTTTCAGAGAACCTGATAACCACATTACAAAAAAAAAAAGTAGGGAACAGGTTACGATGAGAGCCTACGGGAGAACGTGGAAAAAATTCTTATCCACTTCTGGGGTAAAGGTTCAGGATGAGGTTCACATTGACAAAATCCTAGAATTTCTACAAAAGGGCCTAGAACAGGGTCTAGCGGTCAACACATTAAAGGTACAAGTAGCGGCCTTGGGCACCTTTATAACCATAATGTGGTAGGTAATCCTTGGGTGACAGATTATTAAGGCCGTATCCAGATCCAGGCCGATAGCTAATCAAAGGTTACCATCATGGGATCTAAATCTTGTACTATCCATGCTAACAGGCCCCCCATTCGAACCTATTCACTCAGCATCCCTAAGAATCCTGTCGTTAAAAACAGTGCTTCTCTTGGCGCTAACATCAGCTCGCAGAGTGATATGCAAGCTTTATCAGTAGGGCCACCTTTCACAAAGATTCTAGATGATAGGGTCATTTTAAAGCCTGACCTGGCATATCTACCGAAAGTGTCATCACACTTCCATAAGTCCCAAGAGGTAGTCCTTCCTACATTCTGCCCAAATCCTAAAAAGAAGGGAGAAGACAAATTCCACACCTCAGACGTGAGGAGGTGCCTAGTGCAGTATCTAGAGGCCACCAAGAAATATAGGAAGGAAGGCTCTCTCTTTGTGTGTTTTCAGGGACCTCAGAAGGGACTCAAAGCATCTAAGAGTACCCTGGCAAGGTGCATAAGGGATGAGATTGCCCTGGCATATTCATCCAGTGAAAATACCATCCCGGAAGGGTTGAGAGCCCATTCCACAGGAGTGATGGCGACCTCATGGGCTGAAAGATCTGAGGTATCAATAGAACAAATCTGTAAGGCGGCCACCTGGTCATCACCTTCGACCTTTTTCAGGCACTATAGATTAGATCTAGCCTCTACGTCTGACCTGACCTTCGGGAGTAGGGTCCTTCAGGCGGTGGTCCCTCCCTAAGCTACCAATCTCTGTAATTCTCTCCGTGGTGCTGTCATGGGTGAGAGAGAATAGCTTAGTTACTCACCGATAACGGTGTTTCTCGGAACCCATGGCAGCACCCGCTTATTCCCCTCCCCTTCACGAGTATGGTGGGCACGTTTTACTGTTAGTAGAGTGTTTCCGTTTAGGCACGGTGCTTCTGATAATAAGCAATATTATAATGTTGTGCATATATTTCTGTTGTCTAACTAACCTGGAGACCCTCTGATGCTCTGTAACCAACTGAAGGCGGAGGAGAGGTACCGCCCTTTTTATCTGTAGGTTCCTGTCCCTGAAGGGCGGATCCCCTCTCTCCGTGGTGCTGTCATGGGTTCCGAGAAACACCGTTATCGGTGAGTAACTAAGCTAATTTTCCCCCTTCCCAGGGAATTTGCTTCCCTCAGCACTCAGTCTACTTTCAGTTCAGAATCTATCCTGTTTCCATATCAGTGGGGATGACTAAAGGAAATGGTTGATAGTTTCATGGCAGTCGACAACTCTATGTAAGTGACAGCTTCGGCACCCAGTCTAGTCTCTTTAGGTGGGGTTAAGCGTGATTCTAGATCTAGACCTTTTCTAATTATGTGGAGTTTACAGAGGTGTTGCAGTAGCATGGAAAGGAACATCCAGACAGACACTTCCACAAGTGTAACCACATGTAGGTGTAATATCACTTTCCAGCAGAGCTGGTGGCTGCTTGGTCTACTCCATCGGTGGTAGGTAATCCGGTATCTCGCTTATCTAATGTGACCACTATGCCTCTTGCCGAGATTGCAGCGCTTAAGAATTCTCAGACAGACATTTAGGGTCTATGGTGATATCCACTTTGAGCGCAGGTTTTGCCCTTTGTTCAGCTTTTTGGCTGCCTGGGTTTTCAAGGTGGTAAAGGAATGGCTAGGAATTTGCTACAAAATTTGTTGGCTAGTTCCAAGGATCTGGGATCAGCCGACATTACTGCTCAAATTGCATAGGTTCTCTGTTCAGCATCCTGGAATGCTCTGCCCAGGTGGCAAGTAATTGCATCACAATTTGCTGCATGCTGTGGCTCAAGGTATGGAGGGCGGATTTAGCTTTAAAAAAAACCTTTCTAAGGGTCTCTCTTAATTAGGACTTGGATAGCAAGTTCATTTGACACAACAGACGCTAGAAGCACCCTGCTTCCTCAATTCAGGGCCAGCAGTCCCTTTTGGGGTTGTGAGGCCTTTTCATGCAAGTTTCTTGCATCAGATGAGTCAGGTTGGTTGATTAGACCAAAGGTCTCCCAGGAGAGCTACCTTTATGCTATGTGCACATGTTGCAGATTTTATTGCGGATCCACAGCGCTTTTTGCTGCACGGATTCGCATCAAATCCGCAGTGTCGTGCACAGCCAATGTAAACCTATGAGAACTGGAGATTTCTTGTTTACATGCTGCGGAAAAATCAGCACAGAAACGCAGCGTTTTTTTTTTTCCGCAGCATGTCAATTCTTTTTGCGGATCTGATGCGTTTCTGCACCCACTGACTTCCATTGAGTCAGGCACATCTGCAGCAAAACTGCAGATGTAAAAAAAATCTGTGTATTTGCTGCGGATGTGGGTGCTAGAAACTCTGCAGATCGGATGAGGGAAGTGTGTGGCGGAGTGTGGGCGATGACTATGTACGTTTATGTGTGTGCCGGTGACTGCGTGAATCTGTGTCTGTGTGCGTGAGTCTGTGGGGCTGTGTGTGTGCGTGTCTGTGTGCCTGTGTGTGTGCGTGTGTCTGCTGTGTAAGCAGCCATTGTATGATGGGACTACTGCATTGCTGGTGATGGGGAAAGTAGTCCCATCAGACAATGCATGTCAAGTGTAAAACAAAAAGCAAAAAAAAACATACAGTACATATACACATACATTACAGACAGTACATATAACATAGATTACATACTCTCCAATTACCTAGTCCCTGATGCCCTCAATCTCCTAATAAAAATAAAATAATAAAGCAACATATACATTACCTTTCCGCCATAGTCCATATAATAACGAGTGTCCCACGACGGTCTCCTGTGTAGAACACTGACATCGGGTAATGTCAGTGCTCGACAGGGGCTCCTGCGATGAAATGACAGGCGAAGGTAATCCTCCGCTTTGAATCCTTCCTCCGCTGGGAAAGAGGTCCCATAACCCCAACCCTAATCCTCACGCAGCATTGCTGTAAAGTGAGACCCTGAAGTCAGGTAACCTCAGTGATGCACTGCAGGAGCCATTGTCTCCTGTTAGTGTGTCACTGGAGGCCCTGTAGAGAGGTCACATTTCCTGATGTAACAAATATGAACCTAGCACTCAACTTAAAGGTATTTGTAAGGCGGTTTATTGTAGTACACGAAAAAAGACGTTTCGGTCAATGTGACCTTCTTCAGTTACTACAAGGGTAAATATAATTACAAAACAAAACGTCATATAAAACAGAAAAAATAACAAAGGAAAAAAAACAAAGGAAAACAGAAGTATATACAAACAATAGTCAAAATGGTCATACAAAAATTGGATAAATTGGTCGCAGATAACGCCAGGTATCCCACACTGCCCATAGCACGCCAAATAATTTAAAAAGAGCCATAGAAAATATATAGCAGCAATCCATAAGAATGTCAAACATACCGTGTAGTATATAGATTGTGTAGAGCTTATAGGCATCTATCAGAAAGGAAGATGGTGCTTTAGACATCAAGGTAAATACTTTGATATGCTGATATGTACCTATTAACAGGGGAGGTGATACTATTTATGCACACATTGCAATAATGCTCCCCCTTGCTATATCCTCCACAGCTCATTACCTTAGAGAGATCATTCTCCTCAGTAAGTACTATTTTTTTTTTTCCTGCTACATGATTCACAACTACTATCATACGCTCCATTTCACCGCATCTTGTTTTTTAGATGCCTAAAGCACCATCGTCCTTTCTGATAGATGCCTATGAGTGCTAGGTTCATATTTGTTGCTTTAACGGTTTGGGAACCTAACCTTAGCACCATCTCGAGTTGTACTCACGGTGTTCTTTCTATACATTTCCTGATGTGACATCTCTATAGGGGAGAACTATAGAAATGGAGAAAAAAGCAACATGCCCATACATTGGGAACACCACAAGATGTTGAATAATTAACAATGTTTATTAGTTTCAAAAGGCACATAAAAGAAAAACACACAACTACCATAAAAACATTTAAAAGCATGAACAGTGAACTAGTCATGCCATATGATGAGGCAAAGACTCACCCCCCCCGGATACCATACAGCCTGAATATGCAGGACAGACCCCAAATAAATAAGTCAAACAATTGTTATGTAATCAAAGACAATAAATCTGCCATTGGTGGAGCCACCCAAACATTAATCAAATATGTCATTGCTTTGGTTATCATTGGCTGGGTTATCCAGCATTCTCTTTCATTTTGAATAGGCCTGCCTTCCGCCTCAACCTTAGCATATTTTATGGTGCTGTGAATAGTGTGGTGTAATGACAACTGTGTCTGCTAGGGGGTGCTGTGTGGATGTCCCAAGAGAAAGGATGAGTGGCAGAATATGGAAGGACCATTATGTATCTCAAGGTGGGTGACCTTGAGATGGAGACTTATGTATGTGTGTTGATCAGCAATGACATTGCTGAGGTGTTGCTTCAATGTGTCAGGGAGAAGTCTCCAGGTAACTAGAGAGATGGGCTCGCCTGGTTACCTACAAACCCACCCAGGGGGTGTGTTTAAAGAACACTGTTGTAAAGAGTGTGAGTGGTTGAAGGACCTGTGATGAGGTCATAGTCATTTGACCCGGTGGGCGTGGCTATGGACCATATAATGTGGCCAGGGTAGGTCACATGGGGTGAATGCTGGGACCTGGTTGGTCCACTGTGGAAGGCCAGGGATTACAGAGCTGAACTCTGTCATGGACGCTGTGCTGATTAATTCAAGTTTATGTTACTGCTGTGGATTTATGATGCCTAATAAACCGCATGGACTGTTATGATTTTATGGAAAACCCGTGCCGGATCTGGTTTTGAGGCTGCTAAGCGAGTATCCCCTACTTGAATGACAGCGCTACCTCACAATTGGTGGAGAAAGCTATGGGCATAGTTGTAGCCTTGTTGCTGGAAGCAACGGAAGAGGACTGCAAAGTCGGTTGCTAAGGGCAACTCTGAGCCAGGAAGGCTGACAGTTGGGGAAGCCACTGCCCGGCTGTGGTTCTGGAACCGTGGAGTGGCCTAGTGAGTAAGGCACTGTCCGGAACGGCGAGCCCAGTGCGGCTGTTTCCCCAGGAGAAAGAGACTTATAGGATACCTCTGCGGTAGAGGGGACCGAGAACCTGCGCGGCCAGCAGGTGACGGTCGTGAAAACCGTGTTGTACTGGCCGGGGTCATTGAGAAAGAGACTGGTGATTGCTATAGGGTGCCTCTGTGGAGAAGAGGTATCTGAGGACCTGTGTGGCCAACACAGGTAACGGACGGGTGTTCGTGTTGTACTGACCTGGGTCAGTGGGAAAGACTGTGTACCTGGAGGGTTCAGTGAGCAAGGTCCTGGAGGGTCAGTGTTGGGAGGTTCTGGGAGAAGAATCGGATCCCTGTAGCACGTGGTATGACCTTGGACCTGGTGAGGCGTGAGTGTTGGGCAGTCTCAGGTGGAGATGGATGTCCTGAAGAGCACCCGCTAAGCCCCTAGACCTGGTGAGGCCGGTGTGTTGGGAAACCCTGGGAGGAGGGCCGCTCCCTGAATAGCACCCGGTACGCCCTGTGTGTTGGACGGTCTTAGGCGGAGACGCAACGTCCTGAATAGCACACAGAAAGGCCACGTGAGTTTTGTGTGATGGTTTTTTTTTCCTTTTCTCAACTTAGCCTGTGGTGGCTCAGTGGGAGTCAAGAAGGTGACAAGCGGCTTGCTGTAACTCGGCGGGGTTACGAAGAGGACACCAGCCGCTGTGTGTGTGAACAGCAGCCGGTGGTGTCTGTGATCGGTGACAGCAGGAGGACTTGTGTGGTATCGTAAAAGAGACAAACTGTGTTGTGTGAACTGTGGTCTGAGAAGACAGGTATAACGGACATGGGGAAATCCCGAAAGGGGGCGGTGGCCCAAATCGGGGTGGTAGCCCAAAAGGGGGTGGAGTCCCAGAAGGGGCCGGTGACTCAAATTGGGAGGGTAACCCAAAAAGGAGTGGAGTCCCTGGAGGGGGCGGCGACCCAAAGTGGGGTGGTGGTCCAGAAAGGGGCCAAGTTTGAAGAAATGACAGCACTGGGTACCTCAGTGGGTATGTCTGGAGTACCGCAGTGTGTGTGTAGGTCTTTTCCAGAATGTGCGATATCCTTTCCGGGTCATAACGATGGGCCGCAGGTGTGTACTGTGATGTTGCGCCGGAAAAGAGTCTCTGGTCGGCTGGACTCAAAGAGTCAGGTGACGCTGACAGGAACTTTGCTCACTTTCTGGCTGACGGAGAAAATGGTACGGGTTCGCTGTATACATGGGGTCATGGTGAACTGTTGTGAGTTAATTTTCCCCTTCACCATTGAGGTCTGATGAACTCCCTCTTCTGGTGAAGGAAGGTAGTGAGGCTGATTACCAAGCACCTGAGCAGGATGATGATGACTTGGTGACTGGAATTGCTGACTGGATATAAGGCAGCCGACGCCCTTCTGCCTTGCGGGTGATTTCTCAGAGGGATTCTAGGAGACCAGTCTGATTCCTGCTCCTCAAAAGCTAAGTTTTCTGCTCTGCTTTTTGCATTTGTGTTTTGGTTTTGTTTTGCCTTGTTTTTCTGGATTTCTGCCATTCCCTGCTGGGGTAAGCTGAATTCCTTTTTGCTCTGTCTTCAGAAAATACCTGAGTACTGATATAGTCTTTTTGAAGCCTAGCGTCTTCAGGGCTTTTTTCCCCATCAGTCTGTTGGCTCTTGTTTTTGAGAGGGTTTTGGTGGATTGCAGACAGCAGCTTTTCTATTCTGTCCTATTTAGTTAGCTTGGGCCCCATCATTTGCTCAGCCTATCTTTCTATCTGTGTGAGTGTTTTTCATCTTGCTTCACAGTCATTATATGTTGGGGGCTGCCTATTGCTTTGGGGTCTGCTCTGGGGCAGTTTAGATTTCCCTTTCAGTCTTTAGGCTATTTAGTTCTCCGGCTGTGATTGAGGGATCTAGGGCACCGTAGGAACCCCCCACGGCTACTGCTAGTTGTTGTTGATAGGTTCAGGGGTCTGCAATCCGATAGCTGCCAACTTCTCTGGTTTTCTGGACTTAGCTAGTATTTCTGTTTTTGCCTCCTACGGTGACTCATTCATAACAGTGAACCATGCGGTAGACAGAGTAATGTTTGACCCGTCACACAGCGTTGAGTGCCAAGGTGGCGGTATACCACCAGACTTAGTGTATGCCTTTGAGTTGTACCGGGAATTGATGGTGTTTGATGATGTGTGGCAGGAGGATGGAGATGTTCCTACGGTTTGGTTAGCAGACATTGTGCCGGTGACGCCTGCTAAGCTGGACAGGTCAGTTGTAGAAGTGACCGGGAAAAGGGGTATATCTGCCCAACTTACGGACCTGACGTCTCCTGACAGGACGGCTGGTGGGCTGGAAGATGAGACGACTGGAGTAGACACACGGTCAGACGATGACTGGAGGGTTCACTCGACTGATAGGGCTGACCCAGTGGTACCCATTGAAGATATAATTAGAGAAGTAGTGGTGCGACACGTGATGGCAAAAAAGAACAAGATCATGAGATACAGTTGATAAAAGAGTCAGTGGAAGAACATCTCGAATGAGAAAGGGTCCTAAGACAAATGGCCGAGCATAGGGTGGAGGGGCTCGAGAAAGAAGTCATGGAGCTCAGAGGTCACCTGTCCTCCTGGCAAAGTGTGAACAAGACCCTTAGGGAAGAGATAGATGAACTCAGAGGAGTAGTGAAAGGTTTTCTGCGGGAGAAGAGCTTGGACAAAGCTGTACAGCGAATGGGCCCGAGTGATAAGACTGAACTGCCAGTACCCTTCTTGGCAATGGGTCGTGAAGAGATAAAATCTCATGAAGTTGGTGAGCAAAGAGCTGAAGAAGACAGTCATCCAGGCGGGTCAACGGTAGTGAGGGAAGTGTCCGTGGTAAAGCTAGAGCCTTCGGTCCAGGAAGAGAGCAAGACCACGACCTTCCAGTCTGTGATTGATGTACCAGAGGACATGCAAGAAGCATGTGCTGAGGAAGGTGTGCATGAGGCTTTTAAAGAGGTGGTCAAGGCGTGTAAGGTGCACTGGGCACCTGAGACTCGGCAGTTGGTGATAGTATCAGCCAGAGAAGATCATAGAATCGTAGAGTTGGAAGGGACCTCCTGGGCCATCTGGTCCAACCCCCTGCTCAAAGCAGGATTCGCTAAATCATCCTAGTCAGATGTCTGTCCAGCCTCTGTTTGAAGACTTCCATTGAAGGAGAACTCACCACTTCTCGTGGCAGCTTGTTCCACTCATTGATCACTCTAACTGTCAAAAAGATTTTTCTAATATTTAATCTGTGTCTCCTCCCATTCAGTTTCATCCCATTGCTTCTAGTCTTTCCTTGTGCAAATGAGAATAAAGTTGATCTTTCTACAATGTGACAGCCCTTTAGATATTTGTAGACAGCTATTAAGTCTCCTCTCAGTCTTCTCTTTTGCAAACTGAACATTCCCAAATCCTGCAACCTTTCCTCATAAGACAGGGTTTGCAGACCGGTCACCATTCTGGTCGCTCTTTTCTGAACTTGCTCCAGTTTGTTGATGTCTTTTTTAAAATGTGGTGCCCAAAACTGGACACAAGATTCCAGATGAGGTCTGACCAAAGAGGAGTAGAGGGAAATAATGACTTCACGTGATCTAGACTGTATGCTTCTGTTAATACATCCTAGAATTGCATTTGCCTTTTTTGCTGCTGCATCACACTGTTGACTCATATTCAGTCTGTGATCTATTAGTATACCCAAGTCTTTTTCACATGTGCTGTTGCTTAGCCCTATTTCTCCCATTCTGTATATGCTTTTTTCATTTTTATTGCCCAGATGTAGTGCTTTGCATTTTTCCCTGTTAAAAACCATTCTGTTAGTTACTGCCCACTTCTCCAATTTATTTATATCTTTTTGAATCCTCTCTCTCTTCTCTAGTGTTAGCTATCCCTCCTAGTTTTGTGTCATCATCAAATTTAATCAGTTTACCCTCAATTCCTTCATCTAAATCATTGATAAAGATGTTGAACAATACAGGGCCCAGGACAGAGCCCTGTGGTACCCCACTTGAGACATTCTTCCAACTGGATGTGCAGCCATTTACGACCACTCTTTGGGTCCGATCACTAAGCCAGTTATGAATCCACCTAACAGTTGTCTTGTCCATTCCATACTTAGTCATTTTTTCAATAAGGATTGTATGAGATACTTTGTCAAATGCTTTGCTGAAGTCAAGATATACTATATCTACAGCATTTCCATGATCCACCCAATCAGTGATTCCATCATAGAAGGAAATTAAGTTAGTCTGACATGACTTATTAGGTACAAACCCATGCTGACTCTGTTTAATCACTTCATTCTTATCCAGGTACCTGACATACATGTTGTTTAATAATTTGTTCAAAGATCTTTCCTGGTATAGAAGTCAGACTCACCGGCCTATAGTTGCCTGGGTCCACCTTCTTCCCCTTTTTGAAGATAGGAACAACATTTGCTCTTCTCCAGTCTTCTGGGACTTCTCCTGTTCTCCAAGAATTTTCAAAGATTATCGAGTGGGGTTCAAAAATTTCTTCTGCTATCTCCTTCAGTACTCTGGGGTGTAATTCATCTGGACCTGGAGACTTGAATTCATTTAGGTTAGCTAAGTGTTTCCTCACTATCTTTCTGTTTATAGATATCCTGGATTCTTCTATTCCCTTAATAGGACAGTGAAGAATAGTTGATGTTACATTTCCTTTCTGAGAGCAAACAGATGCAAAATAGGAATTTAAAAGTTCGGCCTTCTCAGCATCCTGTCTTACCATTTCATCATTTTCATCCTGTAAAAATCCTATAGCATCTTTGACTTTTCTTTTACTCTTGACATATCCCCAAAATCCTTTATTATTGCTTTTGACATCTCTTGCAAGCCTCAATTCATTGTCAGCTTTAGCTAATCTGATTTGTGCCCTGCAGGTTCTGCAGACAGCATTATATTCTTCTTTAGATATGCCTCCCTCTTTCCATACTGATACTTCAAACAGAGTAGCTGTCCTGAAAGAGATGCATCTACAATGTCTCCACGCCAAACAGCTGGTCAGGCGGAGTAGCATGAAGGCTGCTCGACATCTAGGGTTAGCAAGGGAAGCTATGGATCGGCTGGGTTTGCGGAAAGATGTGGTTCCGGTACCCAAAGCTCTGATTGGGAGAATCATTGGAAGATCCGGGAAGGTAATGCAAGACCTTGTGACTATCTCCGGTGTGGTGAGGGTGAGGATCACTCCTGATGATGAAGACCAGGTATCCAGTGAAAAGGGTAGGATTCCCATCATGGTGGTTGGCTCCATGGAGAGCCTGAGACACTTTTGGATGCTCGTGGAGTATCGAGTGGGGTACCTACAAGAAATTGAGCAGTTGAGGCCAAGTAGTGACGTGGCAAGTGGCCGAAGAGTGTCAGCAAGTGGCAGTTCGACGGGCCGTACGAGGCTGAGAGACATTAGTTCCTGTGAGACACTGAATGGGTCAGACTCAGGCCAGACAGTAGGCCCAACTAAGACTGATGACCGTACCAACCGGGGGAGCTGGTCGGGGAACAGAACAAACAGGGAGAGGAATGTGGTGACTAGACAGTGTCTGATGACGCAGACAGACTGTAACTGGAGGGCCAAAGATCAGGGCCGATATTTTGACCACTGGGGGTGGGGGAGGCCTAACGTAGAAATGAAGGCTGTATGATAGAAGGAGACTGTTCTCTCGACCTGTGGGGCAAGGTGTAATGAGTGCCCGGTCTCGAGAGCCTGATGTAAGTGTTGTGAGTTTATTCTCTGGTTCACCAGTTGTGAGTTCTCCTTCCAGACTTCCTCTGGTGGTAACAGGAGATAGAGAGGCTGATTTGATCGGTGGAGATCTGCCACCTAAGAATGAGGGTGACGATTGGATCTCAGGAGTCTCAGATTGGATTTAAGACAGCCAACGCCCTATTCAGTTGCTGGTGATTCCTTCTGGCTTGTCAGCTCTTGGTTTTCAGCTCTGTTCCAGTCATCTATGTTCACACTTGATTTTGTTGGTCTATTCAGTTTTTTGGTGTGGTCAGCCAGCCCCTGCTGGGGGATGTGCTGAATTTCCACTCTTATTTATCAGTATTTTGCCAATTGGCTTTTTGTCCCTTACTAGTTTGGTCTCTTTTTGCTCTGTCTCAGAATATTTCAGAGTGCTGATATAGTGGGAGAAGTCTAGTGACTTCAGGGTTAATTTTACTATCAGAAGTGTTGGACATGATTTTTGTAGGGTTTTTTGCAGTTTGCAGTCAGTGTCTTTCCTTTCCTTTCCTGTCTAGTTAGTTTGGGCCCCATCATTTGCTCAGCCTATTTTCCTGCCTGTGTTTGTGCCTTCATCTTGTTTCACCATCAATACATGTGTGGGGGTTATATATTCCTTTGAAGTCTGCTCTGGGGCATTTAGTTTTCCCTTTTCTTGCTTTAGGCTTATTTAGTCCTCCGGCCGTGACAAGGCGTCTAGGAACATCGTAGGCACGCTCCACAGCTACTGCTAGTTGTGTGGTAAGATCAGGGATCTGCAATCTGCATAGTTACCAACCTCTCTGGTTTTCTGTGACTTAACTTGTTTTGCTTTTTTCTCCTCGGTGACCCATTCGTAACAATCACCAGCCATACCACAGATTTTAGTGTACTCAAAAGCAGGAAAAAGTTGTTAAAAAAATTCTGAATACTTTTTTTTTTTTTTCTTTTTTAATATTTTTTCCTCTTTTTTCTCTTGTGCCGTAGGAGGATTTTTCTTTCTTTTTCCTAATGGAGATTAAGCAATTGTCTGATCATGTGGAGCAGCTGGCTGCTGAAGTGCAGGGAATTTCCACCTACCTCATTCAGTCACATGCTGCAGAACCTAAGATCCCTACTCCTGATGTGTTTTCTGGGGATCGGTCTAAATTTCTGAATTTTAAGAATAATTGTAAATTATTTCTGGCCTTGAAGCCTAACTCATCGGGGAGCTCTGTGCAGCAGGTTAAAATTGTCATCTCCTTGCTGCGCGGCGATCTCCAGGATTGGTCTTTTTCTCTGACACCTGAAAATCCTATTCTGTCTAATGTGGATGCATTTTTTCAAGCCTTGGGGTTGATGTATGATGAACCTAATGCTATTGATCAAGCTGAGAGAACCCTGTTGGCATTAAACCAGGGTCAGGATTCTGCAGAGTTATACTGTCAAAAATTCCAAAAGTGGGCGGTCCTTACTACATGGAATGATAGTGCATTGGCAGCTCTCTTTCGGAAGGGTTTATCAGAGACCGTAAAAGATGTTATGGTGGGATTTCCTGTTCCCTCTGGTCTGGATGATTCTATGTCATTAGCCATTCAAGTTGATCGGCGTTTACGTGAACGTAAAACTACACGGGAGGCGCTGCCACCTTTTGAACAAACGTCTGAACCTATGCAATGTGATGGGGCTTTGTCTAGGGTGCAACGTCAGGAGTTTAGAAGGCGTAATAAGCTGTGTTTTTTCTGTGGAGACGCCTCTCATATTATTTCTGTCTGCCCAAAACGAGAGAAACGTTTTGCACACACATTTGCTGTGGGCAGTATACAACCTAAGTTTCTTTTGGCAATTACTCTGATCTGCTCCTTATCCACGTTTTCCACGAAGGCTTTTGTGGATTAAGGAGCAGCGTTGAATCTGATGG
Organism: Dendrobates tinctorius; assembly: GCF_039654945.1. NCBI lineage: Eukaryota > Metazoa > Chordata > Amphibia > Anura > Dendrobatidae > Dendrobates > Dendrobates tinctorius. The sequence continues at coordinate 5,722,451 of NW_027361705.1, forward strand.
ATTTGGACTTTGCTAAACGTTGTGGGTTTTTTTTGCGGACACCTATTCCTTTGAGGGGTATTGATGCTACTCCTTTGGCGGAGAATAAACCTCAGTTTTGGACCTAGGTGACAATGCGAGTTGCCCCAGACCACCAAGAAAATTGTAAATTTTTGGTGCTGCATAATCTGCATGATACTATTGTTCTGGGTTTTCCTTGGTTGCAAACTCATAATCCAGTTTTGGATTGGAAATCTGGGTCTGTGGTGAGTTGGGGTTGTCAGTGTGTTCTTAGGGATGCTCCTGTTTTCTCCACCTCTCCTCAGTCTCATGATATTCCTGATTATCTAGCCGATTTTTCTAATGTATTTAGTGAGTGTAAGTCTGCATCTTTGCCTCCTCATAGGAGTTATGACTGTGCAATTGAGTTGATGCCTGTGTGTAAATTTCCCAAGGGTCGGCTTTTCAACTTATCGGTACCTGAACATGATGCTATGCGATCCTAATATTAAGGAGTCATTGGAAAAGGGTCATATTAGACCATCCTCGTCACCTTTAGGTGCTGGGTTTTTTTTTGTGGCCAAGAAAGATGGTTCATTAAGACCGTATATTGATTATCGTTCCCTTAACAAGATGACGGTTAAATATCAGTACCCGTTACCTCTGATGTCTGATTTATTCTCCAGAGTTAAGAGTGCCTGCTGGTTTACTAAGCTTGACCTCAGGGGGCGTATAATCTTATTCGCATCAAGCACGGGGATGAATGGAAGACGGCGTTTAATACTCCGGAGGGACATTTTGAGTACCTGGTGATGCCTTTTGGGCTCACTAATGCCCCTTCTGTCTTCCAGTCCTTTATGTATGATATTTTCTGTGACCTTGTGGATAAGTTTTTGATCATCTCTCTGGATGATACTTTGATCTTTTCTAGTGATTGTGATTCTCATGTGGAACACGTCCGGACTGTGTTCCGGATTTTGAGGGAGAATTCCCTGTTTGTTAAGGGATCGAAATGCCTCTTTGGTGTACAGAGGATTTCATTTTTGGGATTTATCTTGTCTCCATCGACTATTGAAATGGACCCGGCCAAGGTACAGGCCATTTATGATTGGGTTCAGCCTACTTCTTTGAAGGCCCTCCAGAAGTTTTTGGGTTTTGCTAATTTCTATCGTAAATTTATAGGTAATTTTTCTGGTATTGTCAAACCACTGACTGATCTGGCCAAGAAGGGCGCTGATGTGCTGAATTGGTCTCCTGAGGCTGTCTCAGCATTTCAGGAGCTTAAGCGGAGATTTACTTCGGCTCCAGTTTTACGGCAACCTGATGTCTCACTTCCATTTCAGGTGGAGGTAGATGCTTCTGAGATTGGTGCAGGAGCTGTTTTGTCCCAAAAAGACCCTGTGACTTCTAAGATGAATCCCTGTGCCTTCTTTTCTCGAAAGTTCTTCCCATCTGAACACAACTATGACGTGGGGAATCGGGAATTGTTGGTCATGAAGTGGGCATTTGAGGAGTGGAGACATTGGTTGGAGGGAGCTAGACATCAAGTTGTGGTCCTCACCGATCAAAAGAATTTGATTTATCTGGAGTCGGCCAAACGCTTGAATCCTAGACAGGCTAGATGGGCCTTGTTTTTCACGCGTTTTAATTTTGTGGTCTCTTTTCTTCCGGGCACTAAGAATGTTAAAGCAGACGCCCTTTCTGGGAGTTTCTTTGCCGATTCCCTTAGTGTGACCGAGCCTACTACCGTCCAAGGTGAGGGGGTAGTTCTTTCTGCCATTTCGCCCGATTTGAGACGCGCCCTGGAGAAATTTCAGGAGGATAAACCTGAGCGTTGCCCTATGGGAAAATTGTATGTTCCTGACCAGTAGAGAAAGAGAGTGATGTCTGAAATGCATTGCTCCGCATTGGCTGGTCATCCAGGTATTTTTTGTACCAGAGATTTGGTGAATCAGTCCTTTTGGTGGCCTGCCTTATCTCGTGACGTCATGAATTTTGTACAGTCCTTGGATTTTAGTTCTGATCTTCCTGTCTCTCAGAGAATGCCTGTTATCTGGGTGATTTGTGATAGATTTTCGAAGATGGTCCATCTTGCACCACTCCCAAAGTTGCCATCTTCCGCTGAGTTGGTGCCCTTGTTTTTACAACAGGTGGTTCGGTTACATGGGATTCCTGAGAATATTGTGTCTGACAGAGGAGTCCAGTTTGTTTCCAGATTCTGGAAAGCCTTTTGTTCCAATCTGGGAATTCAGTTATCCTTCTCCGCGTTTCATCCCCAGACCAATGGACAGACTGAGAGAACAAACCAGACCTTGGAGTCTTATTTGAGATGTTTTATATCTGCTGATCAGGATGATTGGGTCTCATTTTTGCCCTTGGCCGAATTCGCACTGAACAATAGAGCTAGTTCTGCCACTTTTATGTCACCCTTTTTCTGTAATTTTGGGCCTCGATTCTCTTCAGGGCAAGTGGAATCTTCGTCCTGCCCATGTGTGGACACTGTGGTTAAGAGAATGCAGCAGATATGGGACCAAGTGGTGGATAAGTTGTCACTCTCGCAGGAAAAGGCCCAGCGATTTTCCAATCGGCATAGGACCATTGGTCCCTGGTTTAAAGTGGGTGATATGGTTTGGTTGTCGTCTAAGAATATTCCTATGAAGGTTGCATCTCCTAAATTTAAGCCAAGATTTATTGGTCCTTATAACATTTTGGAAATTCTTAATCCTGTTTCGTTTCGATTAGCTCTTCCAGTTACGTTCAAGATCCATACCGTATTTCACAAATCTCTGTTGAAGAGGTTTGTTGAGCCAGTGGTTCCTATGGCAGCACCTCCTGACCCTGTGTTGGTTTAAGGCAATGTGGAATATGAGGTAGAGATAATATTGGATTCTCATTTGGTTAGACAGAGACTCCAGTATTTGTTCAAATGGAAGGGTTATGGTCAGGAAAATAATTCTTGGGTCTCTGCCTCTGATATTCATGCCAATAGATTGGTTCGTGCTTTTCACCGGGCCCATCCTGATCTGCCTGGTGGCGTGGATGAGGGTTCGGTGGGGGTACTGTTGTGAGTTCATTCTATGGTTCACCAGTTGTGAGTTCTCCTTCCAGACTTCCTCTGGTGGTAACAGGAGGTAGAGAGGCTGGTTTGATCGGTGGAGATCTGCCACCTGAGAATGAGGATGACGATTGGATCTCAGGAGTCTCAGATTGGATTTAAGACAGCCGACGCCCTATTCAGTTGCCGGTGATTCGTTCTGGCTTTTCAGCTCTTGGTTTTCAGCTCTGTTCCAGTCATCTAAAGCTAAGTTTTTCTGCTAATGTTCACACTTGATTTTGTTGGTCTATTCAGTTTTTTGGTGTGGTCAGCCAGCCCCTGCTGGGGGCTGTGCTGAATTTCCATTCTTATTTATCAGTATTTTGCCAGTTGGCTTTTTGTCCCTTACTAGTTCGATCTCTTTTTGCTCTGTCTCAGAATATTTCAGAGTGCTGATATAGTGGGAGAAGTCTAGTGACTTCAGGGTTAATTTTGCTATCAGAAGTGTTGGACATGATTTTTGTAGGGTTTTTTGCAGGTTGCAGACAGTGTCTTTACATTCCTTTCCTGTCTAGTTAGTTTGGGCCCCATCATTTGCTCAGCCTATTTTCCTGCCTGTGTTTGTGCCTTCATCTTGTTTCACCGTCAGTACATGTGTGGGGGCAATCTATTCCTTTGGGGTCTGCTCTGGGGCAGTTAGTTTTCCCTTTTCTTGCTTTAGGCTTATTTAGTCCTCCGGCCGTGACGAGGCGTCTAGGAACATCGTAGGCACGCTCCACGGCTACTGCTAGTTGTGTGGTAAGATCAGGGATCTGCAATCTGCATAGTTTCCAACCTCTCTGGTTTTCTGTGACTTAGCTTGTTTTGCTTTTTTCTCCTCGGTGACCCATTCATAACATGTAAGGTTGTGTGTTCAACCCCACAAGTTTGAACAGAGGGGGGAGGTATGTGGTGTAATGACCACTGTGTCCGCTAGGGGGCGCTGTGTGGATGTCCCAATAGAGAGGATGAGTGGCAGAATATGGAAGGACCGTTATGTATCTCAAGGTGGGTGGCCTTGAGATGGAGACTTATGTATGTGTGTGGATCAGCAATGACATTGCTGAGGTGTTGCTTCAATGTGTCAGGGAGAAGTCTCCAGGTAACTAGAGAGATGGGTTGCCTAGCTAACTACAAACCCACCCAGGGGTGTGTGTTTAAAGAACACTGTTGTAAAGAGTGTGAGTGGTTGAAGGACCTGTGATGAGGTCATAGTCATGTGACCCGGTGGGCGTGGCTATGGACCATATAATGTGGCCAGGATAGGTCACATGGGGTGAATGCTGGGACCTGGTTGGTCCAGTGTGGAAGGCCCTGTCTGAGAGAGATGGGGGCTGCCTTCTGACAGCAAGTGAACACTGTGTGTTAATGGCTGCACCTGCCTGGTAATTCCCTGGAGGGAATGGACGTCTGCAGTATGCTAAAGGAAACATGAGTGACCCTGACGTGGGTGAGATAACTGAGGCTAGAAAGCCTGTGTACGTTTAACCTGTGTGACCACAGGGATTACAGAGATGAACTCTGTCATGGACACAATGCTGATTAAGTCAAGTTTATGTTACTGCTGTGGGTTTATGATGCCTAATAAACCGCATGGACTGTTATGATTTTATGGAAAACCCGTGCCGGATCTGGTTTTGTGGCTGCTAAGCGAGTATCCCCTACTTGAATGACAGCGCTACCTCACAATAGCTACATTTGATGTATGTTTGGGTTGCTGCACCAATATGACAGATTTACATTATTGTCTCTGATTATATAACAATTGTTTGACTTAATAATTTGAAGTCTGTCCTGCATGTTCAGGCTATATGGGATCCTGTGGGGGTGAGTCTTATGGCATGACTAGTTCACTTTTCATGTTTTTAAATGTTTTTATGGTAGTTGTGTGTTTTTCTTGTATGTGCCTTTTGTAAATAATAAACATTAATTATTCCGCATCTTGTGGTGTTCCCAATTTGTGGGCTTGTTGCTTTTTTCTATCTACACTGTGTTCCAAATTATTATGCAAATGATATTTTTCTATGATTTTCCTAAATAGTCAGTACAAATGACAGTCAGTCTAATAAAAGTCATCACCCGTTAGAGTATACATCAAATTTTATTGAAGAAACCTCCCAATGATAACAGTATAATCTCCAAAATGAATAAAAACTGAAATTGCATTGTTCCAAATTATTAGGCACAGTAGAATTTCTAAACATTTGATCTGTTTTAAAGAACTGAAAATGTTCATTTGTGGAATTTGCAGCATTAAGAGGTCACATTCACTGAACAAAAAAGCTATTTAACTCCAAAACATCCTAACAGGCCAAGTTACATGCTATCATAGGAACCCTTCTGTGACATCACCTTCACAATTCTTGCATCCATTGAACTTGGGAGTTTTTGGAGAGTTTCTGCTTGGATTTCTTTGCATGAAGTCGGAATAGCCTCCCAGAGTTGCTGTTTTGATGTGAACTGCCTCCCTCATAGATCTTTTGCTTGATAATACTCCAAAGGTTCTCTACAGGGTTGAGGTCAGGGGAAGATGGTGGCCACACCATGAGTTTATCTCCTTTTATGCTTATAGCAGTCAATGACTCAGAGGTATTCTTTGCAGCATGAGATGGTGCATTGTCATGCATGAATAGGATTTTGCTCCTGAAGGCACATTTCTGCTTTTTATACCATGGAAGACAGCTGTCAGTCAGAAACTCTATATACAGTACTTTGCAGAGGTCATTTTCACACCTTCAGGAACCTTAAAGAGCCCTACCAGCTGTTTCCCCAAACATCTAATGTTTTCATCTCTTGACCAAGGCATTGCACTATTTGATGCTTTTCAGCAGCAGAGAGGTCTTTTTTCTTTCCTAAATTCCTTGAAACCTGTGCCCTGCTTAATAATGTGGAACATCATTCTTAAGTAGTTTTCCTTTAATTGGGCTCACCTGGTAAACTAATTATCACAGGAATTTGAGATTGATTTCAGTGATCCAAAGAGCCCTGATACACAATACCATCTATGAGTTTATTTGAAAAACAAAAAATTACATCTTTATGACACTTAAATCCAATTTGCATAATAATTTGGAACGCAGTGTATAGATCTAACTATAGATCTAACTACCTATAGATCTTTCTATAGATCTATCTATCTATAGATCTATCGATCTATCGATCTATCTATAGATCTTTCTATCTATAGATCTTTCTATCTGTGTGTGTAATGGGCTATGCAAAATAAGAAGTTGGACAAAAATGACATCACACCTTTTTTTTTGTTAAATAACATATCTTTATTTAGCTTACAAAAACACAGACAAATCCTCCGGAAAAAAACGTATGAAAATCCGCGCAAAAAAACGCAGCAAAAATGCACAAATTTTTACCTGCGTTTTCTGCCGAGAGATTCTGATTCTGTGCAGAAGATTCTGCAGGCAAATCTGCAATGTGTGCACATACCTTTAAAATGACACCCGCCGGACGCTCCTCTGGATCTGTAGCTAGACTCTCCGGGTCCAGAAGTGATAGGAGGGTTGATACTTGATGGATGGCCCCACTAGGGTTTTTTTTTCTGGGTTGAGTGGCCTCCTCCTTTTTCAGGAGGCATAGGTGGGTGCAGTCAGCAATCTTTGGGTTAGGGAGGTCATCTCTTCAGGTTACAGAAAAGAGTTCACCTGCTTCTTTACCTTAAGATCGTTTCTTTTGCTCTTACCTTCCCTGGACTCCAAGCTTAATATCCTGTTTCAAACAGATGGTAGATAACCTCTCTGTTTCAAGTGTTCACACTTCAGAGCACTTTTAGAGGTTTTATTCAAACCTATTTGTTATCCCCAAAAGAGAGCTCGTTGTGGCCGATTTTAGATTTAAGGCACCTGAACAGATGGGTTCGACTTCATTACTTCAGGATGGAGTTGCTCCTTTCAGTGGTTGCATCCATTGAATCCAGAGAGTTTTTCTTTTTCAGTGGATATTTGAAATGCTCAAAATCTAGAGAGCCTAAAGATCGTTCTTCAGACACTGGAGCAAATTGGTTTTATTATCAACAAGGCAGAGTCTGCATCAGTTCCAACACACCTACTACCGTTTCTGGGAATGCTGCTCAACACCGTTTAGTCATTGGTATTTCTTCTGAAGGAGAACAAATTGTCTCTTCAGTCCTTTAATTTTTGCATGAGGGTCCTGGGAAAGATGGTTGCGATGTTCGTGGCTGTACCGTTTTCTCAATTTTGTCTAAGTCCTCTACAGAAGATGCTCCTAGCTTCTTCAGACAGATCAGTACATCCTTAGATTGACCTATTAATCTCCCCCTTCACTGCTGACAGTCCCTCAGGTGGTGGTTGACGTCACCCCTGTTAACTTGAGTTCACTCTTTTTGTTCTACTCAGTGGCAGGTGTTCACCTCGAATGCCAGCCTATCCTGCTGCGGAACGATTTTCCTTGACTTGGTGGTCCATGGGGTTTGGAGCAGGCAGGAGGACTGCTCCCATTCAATGTCCTGGAGCTTACGGCTATCCTTCTGGCTCTTTCACATTGGCAGCACCTACTGCAGGGGTTGCTGATCAGAATTTATTCAGACAAATGCTTTGGCTGTGGCTTATATATATTGCCAAGGGGCACGCTACACCCTTTAGCCATGGAGGAAGTCGTAGAGATTCTGAATTAGCAGAGGACAAGGTTCCCCTAATCTCTGTAGTTCGTATACCAGGGGCAGACAACTGGGAGGCATGTTGTATCTACCCGCAGGAGAGTGGGTTGTTCAACCAGAAGTGCTCAGGCCTATCTGTCTGCCATGTGGTATGCCAGATGTAGATCTATTGGCATGCAGGATGAATCACAAGGTGCCAAAATTTGTGACAAGGTCCCGGAACCCCCCGGCGATTGCAGTCGAAACCATGGTAATTTTATTCTTCCCAGTTCACCCTGCCTTAGCTCTTTCCACCTCTACTGCTTCAACCCAGACTTATCAAGAAGATCAGAGCAGAGAGTGTTCCAGTCTTTTTCATTGCTCCTGATTGGCCTTGAGGGCCCGGTATTCAGATGTGATCAATCTCCTTGCGGATGTCCCAGGTGCTCTACTGGACTACCCGGACCGTCTTTCCCAGGGATTGCTCTTCCATCCGAATTTACTCATGCTCAATTTAGTTGCATAGCTTTTAAAGCTGTGATTTTGAACACAGGAGATCTCTTTGAGTCAGTCATTCAAATATTTATTAAAGCAAGTAAGTCGTCCCCACTGCGAGTCTACCATCGCACTTGGATGGCTTATTTTTGTTGGTGTAAGTCAACTAGTACTTCGCCTAAAATGTTTTCCTTGTCAATGTTGCTTTCCTTCTTACAGTCTGGATTAAAGCAAAGCTGGCCTTGAACTCCCTCTATGGTCGGGTATCCTCACTGGCTTTTATGTTTCAAAGGGATTTAACATATATACACCAGGTTAAGATTTTTCTCCAGTGGGTGACACATGTTACGTCACTCTATCTTGCCCGATTAGACCCTTAGAACCTGAATCTTGTTTTGGAAGTTCTTTACTTTCCATCTTTTGAGTTTGTCAGAGAGAGCTCTACACTTTCTCTTAATTATAAGGTAGCTTTTCTTCTAGTCATTAATTCTATTAGGAGGGTCTTAGAGTTTGGGGCTCTGTCTTGTCGCACCTTTTACTTTATTCTTCTTTTAGGATAAGGTTGTTTTGAGGCTGGTTCTGTCTTTTGTCCGAAAGGTGGTTTTGAGTATTCACAATAATGAAAATACAGTTGTGCTCAAAAGTTTACATACCCCTTCTGAATTTTTGCTTTCTTGGCCTTTTTTTTAGAGAATTTGAATACCACCTAAACTTTTTCTCCATTCATGGTTAGTGGTTGGGTGAAGCCATTTATTGTCAAACTAATGTGCTTTCCATTTTTAAATCACAATGACAGCCCAAAACATCCAAATGACCCTGATAAAAAGTTTACATACCCTACTGATTTTGGCCTGATAACATGGACAGAAGTTGACACAAATGGGTTTGAATGGCTACTAAAGGTAACATCCTTACCTGTGACCTTTTTGCTTGTAATCAGTGTGTGTCCTTAAAAAAGCTGAGTGAGTTTCTGGGATCCAGACAGACTCTTGCATCTTTGGCTAGTTTCACACTAGCGTTCTTGGGCGCAGGGCCGCCGCTAAGCCCCGCCCCCGGCTGCGCCCCCTCCAGTCAGTTCCTCCTCTGATCGCATGACACTGCATGAGATCACCATACCCTATATTAAGAGTTGGGTACGCTGACCGTGCGCTGGTATTATTTGGCTTGCGCTGCGCCCAGCGCACAAAAATGCAACTCAGCACACTTTTGTGCTCTGGGCGCAGCACTAAAAGGGCGCAGCGCCAGCAAAATCATACCAGTGCATGGTTAGCGCACGGTCAGCATACCCAGTGCTAAATATAGGGTACGGTGATCGCATGCAGTGTCATGCGATCAGAGGAGGAACTGACCGGAGGGGGCAGGCCGGGGTCGGGGCTTAGCAGCGGCCCTGCACTGTGCCCGAGAACGTTAGTGTGAAACTAGCCTTTCATCCAGCCACTGATGTGTCTGTATTGTGAGTCATGGGGAAAGCAAAAGAATTGTCAATGGATCTATGGGAAAAGGTTGTTGAACTGTATAAAACAGGAAAGGGATATAAAAAGATATCCAAGGATTTGATAATGCCAGTCAGCAGTGTTCAAACTGTGATTAACAAATGGAACATCAGGGGCTCAGTAAAAACAAATCCACAGCTAGGTAAACCAACAAAAATTTCATCCACAACTGCCAGGAAAATTGTTTGGGATGCAAAGAAAAACCCACAAATACCATCAGCTGAAATACAGGACTCTCTGAAAACTAGTGGTGTGGCTGTTTCAAGATACACAATTAGGAGGCACTTGAAGAAAAATGGGCTGCATGATCAAGTCGCCAGAAGAAAGGCATTACTGTGCAAATGCCACAAAGTATCTAGCCTACAATACGCAAAACAGCACAGAGATAAGCATTAAAACTTCTGGAACAAGAAAATTTGGAACCAAAATTAAACTTTTTGGCCACAACCATAAACAATACATTTGGAGAGAGGTCAACAAGACCTATCATGAAAATAACACCATTCCTACTGTGAAGCATGGAGGTAGATCGCTGTTGTTTTGATGATGTGTGAGCTAGAAAGGCACAGGAAACTTTGTCAATGTTGAAGGAAAGATGAATGAAGTACTTTTTCAGCAAATACTGGAGGCAAATTTGCAAGCAACAACCCGGAAGCTGTGCTTGGGACGTACTTGGACGATCCAACATGGCAACTATCCAAAACACAAGGCCAAGTCGACCTGTCATTGGCTTCAGCAGAGCAAATTAAAGGTTCTGGAGAGACCATCTAAGTCTCCTGACCTCATAGAATCGTAGAGTTGGAAGGGACCTCCTGGGCCATCTGGTCCAACCCCCTGCTCAAAGCAGGATTCGCTAAATCATCCCAGTCAGATGTCTGTCCAGCCTCTGTTTGAAAACTTCCATTGAAGGAGAACTCACCACTTCTCGTGGCAGCCTGTTCCACTCATTGATCACTCGAACTGTCAAAAAGTTTTTTCTAATATCTAATCTGTGTCTCCTCCCATTCAGTTTCATCCCATTGCTTCTAGTCTTTCCTTGTGCAAATGAGAATAAAGTTGATCCTTCTACAATGTGACAGCCCTTTAGATATTTGTAGACAGCTATTAAGTCTCCTCTCAGTCTTCTCTTTTGCAAACTAAACATTCCCAAATCCTGCAACCTTTCCTCATAAGACAGGGTTTGCAGACCGGTCACCATTCTGGTCGCTCTTTTCTGAACTTGCTCCAGTTTGTTGATGTCTTTTTTAAAATGTGGTTCCCAAAACTTGACACAATATTCCAGATGAGGTCTGACCAAAGAGGAGTAGAGGGAAATAATGACTTCACTTGATCTAGACTGTATGCTTCTGTTAATACATCCTAGAATTGCATTTGCCTTTTTTGCTGCTGCATCACACTGTTGACTCATATTCAGTCTGTGATCTATTAGTATACCCGTCTTTTTCAATATCATTGAGCCACTTTAGGGAGCTCTGAAGTGCACAGTTCGTTAGACAGCCCAGGAATTTACAGGAACTGGAGGCTTTTTGCCAAAAAGAATGAGCAGCTTTACCATCAGAGAAAATAAAGAACTTCATCCACAACTACCACAAAAAACTTCAAGCTGTCATTGATGTTACAGGGGGCAATACACGGTATTAAGAAATGGAGTATGTGAACATTTGATCAGGGTCATTTGGATGTTTTAAGTTGTTACTATGATTTAAAAATAGAAAGCACAGTAGTTTGACAAGAAATGGCTTTACCCAACCTCTAACCATGAGTGGAGAAAAAGTTTGGGTGTTATCATTCATATTCTCTGAAAAAAGGCCAAGAAAGCAAAAATTCTGCCAGGATATGTAAACTTTTTGAGCAAAACTGTATTGTTTTACCTTTCTTTTGTTCATCACCATCTCATCCTATTGATGAGGCTCCTAACAGCTTGGATGATGTTAGAGCCATAAGGTATTGTTTATCAGCCACTGCCTCATATAGGTGTTCTGATTCCTTTTTTGTTATACCACAGGGCCTTGGTAAGGGTAAAACTGCTTCTAAAGCAAACATTGCTCACTGTATCAAGTCTGCTGTTATCCAGGCTTATAATGCTAAGGATAGAGTGTCCCCATTCTTAATTGGGGCACAGTCTACAAAGGCGGTGGGAGCTTCCTTGGTGGTTTGTCATCAATCATTGGCTTTGCAACTCTGTAAAGCAGCTGCTTGGGCATTGGTACATACATTTTCTAAGTTTTACAGGGTACTCTCTTTTGCCTCAGCAGATGCAAGTCTCGGAAGGAAGATAATGCAGGCGGCACTTGCCCAGTCTTCCAACTAAGTTATGGCAAGAGACCAGGTGGCAACGGTACAAAGTTTAATACTATCTCAACTTGGGGATATGCCATGGTTCTCTGTTCCTCAATAAGATGAACAAGAAAAATAGATACAATAGTAAAATCTGTTTCTTGTAGTCTTCACTGGGGGGCACAGTTCCCTCCATTGGTTGCCCAGTTGGGCGTACAGTTATGTTTCTTTTGCCTTTATTCTTTTTTTTCCTTCTCCTACTGCTAACTCACAAAACTGAGGAAGCCTGCACCAGTCTGGTGGGGATGAGCCAATTTTATTTCATTGCAATAATTTTGTCAGACTCCAGGTGGCAACAGGCTATCTCGCAATGCAGACTACTAGAAACAGAATTTACGGCAAGTATTTTTTTATGGCAATACCAGTTTTGAGTGCAGCTTTCTACTCCTCTTTACTTCAACTTTGCAAACTACTAAGAAAAAGTGCTGCTACTAAAATAATGGAGAAGATTTGATTATTTTTGTGGACACAGTTTGAGTTTGTTTTTTGATCACTGAGGAGTCAATATGTGAATTTATGTGTCACGATCCATTTTTAGATTTGTGGCAGCTCTGGTTCCACTATAATTTAAATGTATTTTTTTTTCCTTTCAGGACAGCAGGGGTTATAATAATGCCAGGGGTTAATGTCAGTTTTTCTTGCTGGCAGCGTGCTGCAGCTGTTGGTTTGCTAGGTCAGCTAGCGTTGGTGGTGACCACGCCCATCACCCTTTAAATAGTTACATGATGCATTAGCTGACTGTTGGTGATAGTTATTCTATGGAGACCAGCCTTGTAGTTGCAGCTCTCTGGTGTCAGTGTTGTATCAGCTACGTCTGGTGTTGAGTTCATTTTCCCCTTCACAATTGAGGTCTGATGAACTCCCTCTTCTGGTGAAGGAAGGTAGTGAGGCTGATTACAAAGCACCTGAGCAGAATGATGATGACTGGGTGACTGGAATTGCTGACTGGATATAAGGCAGCCGACGCCCTTCTGCCTTGCGGGTGATTTCTCTGAGGGATTCTAGGAGACCAGTGTGATTCCTGCTCCTCAAAAGCTAAGTTTTCTGCTTTGCCTTTTGCATTTGTGTTTTGGTTTTGTTTTGCCTTGTTTTTCTGGATTTCTGCCTTCCCTGCTGGGTGAGCTGAATTCCTTTTTGCTCTGTCTTCAGATAATACCTGAGTACTGATATAGTCTTTTTGAAGCCTAGCGTCTTCAGGGCTTTTTTCCCTATCAGTCTGTTGGCTCTTGTTTTTGAGAGGGTTTTGGTGGATTGCAGACAGCAGCTTTTCTATTCTGTCCTATTTAGTTAGCTTGGGCCCCATCATTTGCTCAGCCTATCTTTCTATCTGTGTGAGTTTTTTTTCATCTTGCTTCACCGTCATTATATGTTGGGGGCTGCCTATTGCTTTGGGGTCTGCTCTGGGGCAGTTTAGATTTCCCTTTCTGTCTTTAGGCTATGTAGTTCTCCGGCTGTGATCGAGGGGTCTAGGGCACCATAGGAATCCCCCACATCTACTGCTAGTTGTTGTTGTTAGGTTCAGGGGTCTGCAATCCGATAGCTGCCAACTTCTCTGGTTTTCTGGACTTAGCTAGTATTTCTGTTTTTGCCTCCTACGGTGACTCATTCATAACAGTCTGTGGTTCGGGGTCTGTTTCCATGTCCTCTGTAGTGTGGAGCTTGGCAGCGGAGTCTGGAAGCTAAGTGTTGTGTTTTTACCTTGTCTGCCTTGTGCTTGTCACTACCCCATAAACAGTCGTGAGGGTAGCACCCTTGCCGGCCAGTGCACTAGCCAAAGCAGTGCGCGGTGACAGCGACGGGGGGAAGGACCTCCTTAGGGCGTTATGGGAGTGCAGGGACAGACTCAGGTTGGAGCTCAGGAGGTGTCCCATCCCTCATTGCCTATCGGTAGGGCCGTTCTCTCACCTTTACCATCCCGTTGAGTGTGTGTTGTGCTGTCCGCTGAACCAACCCCCTGGCGGGATCATGACATGGTATTTATTTTCTGCACAATCACACTTTACTTCTTGATGTTGCATTTTTTATCATCTTTGATGTTGTTGTCATAATAGGTGTATTGTGTTTATTAATTTTTGCACTTTTGGAAGTGCATTGAGCAGCAAGGTGGTGTGCTGGTAAAAGGGGAAAAAAAAACTCTTTTAAATCTTCTGCCTGAGCGAGTGTGAACGAGCTGAGTGTGACCTGAGTGTAAGTGCGAACTGTGGTAAGTGTGTGACTTGAGATTCAGTGACTTTGGATTCAGGGAGTTTCCAAGGGAGCTCTTACTGAATTGCTGTTATATTATATTAATACTTTTTTTTTTTTAATTTATTTTTGCTTATCTTATTGTCTGGTGCAATCCCCATTAGGATGTGCTCCACTATTGCCAATGCCATCCAGTGCACGTCTTGCCGCATGTATGAAATCCTTGAACAGCCGGTCGAGGGTGCATACTGCTGTGCAAGATGTGAGCACGTTGTGCATTTGGAAGCCCAGATACTGGATCTAAATGTGCAGCTGGCAACACTGAGATCCATAGACAATATGGAAAGGAGTCTTCTGCTCACTGAGCAGACGCTCAATGGGATAGATGAGGGGGGATGCTAGGTTGGAGCTGCAGGACAATGAAGCAGCTAGCTGGGTGACAGTTAGAAGGCGGGGTAGAGGGAAGAGCACCAGGGAGGCTAGTCCTGATCTGGCACACCCCAATAAGTTTGCTAAGTTGGCAGATGAGGGGAGTGTTAGTGCAGGAGTAGCACTGCTGCAGCAAGGCATGTCCTCTGAAAGCCGGAGGAGTGTCTGCTCCAGTAAGGGGGGAAATAGGAGAGCAGGGCAGGCCAGACAGGTTCTGGTAGTGGGAGACTCAATTATTAGGGGAACAGATAGGGCAATCTGTCACAAAGACAGGGATCGTCGAACGGTGTGCTGCCTACCTGGCGCTCGAGTCCGACACATCGCTGATCGGGTTGACAGATTACTGGGAGGGGCTGGTGAGGATCCAGCGGTCATGGTGCACATTGGCACAAATGACAAAGTTAGAGGTAGGTGGAAGGTCCTTAAAGATGATTTCAGGGAATTAGGCTGTAAGCTTAAAGCAAGGACCTCCAAGGTGGTATTTTCGGAAATACTTCCTGTACCACGTGCCACACCAGAGAGGCAACGGGAGATTAGGGAGGTTAATAAGTGGCTCAGGAATTGGTGTAGGAAGGAGGGGTTTGAGTTCCTGCAGAACTGGGCCGACTTCTCAGTTGGCTACAGGTTCTACGCTAGGGACGGGCTGCACCTCAATGGGGAGGGTGCAGCTGTGCTGGGGGAGAAAATGGCTAGAAGGTTGGAGGAGTGTTTAAACTAGGGACGGGGGGAGGGTATTCCTTTTATAGGAGGGGAAGACAGTGCAGATAGAGACCTGGGCACAAATAATTACATTGGGGGTGGGGTGGCATGGGGGGTGGGGTTAGAACAGTTAATAATTTAAGAAAGAATAGAGGTACAGAGAGATACATAAAGTGCATGTATACTAATGCCAGAAGCCTCGCCAACAAAATGGAGGAATTGGAGTTAATGTTGTTGGAACATAATTATGACATGGTGGGGATATCTGAGACATGGCTGGACGAGAGCCATGACTGGGCGGTTAATTTACAGGGCTATAGCCTGTTCAGAAATGACCGAACAAATAAGCGAGGGGGAGGTGTGTGTTTATATGTAAAATCATCCTTAAAACCCATCTTTCGTGATAATATATACATGTATGAGTCTATGTATGAGTCTAATGAAAATGTAGAGTCCCTGTGGGTGGAGATAAGGGGAGGAGGGAAAAATAATAAATTACTGATAGGGGTTTGTTATAAGTCTCCAAAAATAATGGAAGCAACAGAGAATATCCTCATAAAGCAAATAGATGAAGCTGCGACTCAAGGAGAAGTCATTATTATGGGGGACTTCAACTACCCTGAAATACATTGGGGAACCAAAACCTGCAGTTCCAGCAAAGGTAATGGGTTCTTGACTACTATGAGAGACAATTACCTTTCACAACTGGTTCAGGACCCAACAAGAGGGGGGGCACTGCTAGACCTAATATTAACCAACAGGCCAGACCCCATATCAAATGTAAGGGTTGAGGGCCACTTGGGTAATAGTGGTCACAAATTAATAAGTTTTCATGTATCCTTTAATAAATTGTGTAGTAGAGGGGTTAAAAGGACACTAAACTTCAGGAAAGCAAATTTCCAACGGATGAGAGATGATCTTGGTGGAATTAACTGGGACGATATCCTGAGACATAAAAATACACAAAGAAAATGGGAGACGTTTATTAGCATTCTGAATAGGACCTGTGCACAGTATATACCGTATGGGAATAAACATGCTAGAAATAGGCGGAAACCACTATGGCTAAATAGAGCTGTAAGGGGCGCAATAAGAGATAAAAATAAAGCATTTAGAGAATTAAAGCAAGTAGGTAGTGATGAGGCATTAAATAAATACAGAAAATTAAATAAATTCTGTAAAAAGCAAATCAAGACGGCAAAGATTGAGAAAGAGAGACTCATTGCCAGAGAAAGTAAAAATAATCCCAAAATATTCTTTAACTACATAAAGATTAAGAAGCTAAAAAATGATAGTGTTGGTCCCCTTAAAAATAGTCTGGGTGAAATGGTGGATGAGGATGAGGAAAAAGCCAATATGCTAAATGACTTTTTTTCAACAGTATTTACACAAGAAAATCCCATGACGGATAACGTGATCATGCAAAACAGAAGCCGCGGAGACACCATCACATGTTTCTCAACGCAAGCAATGACCAGCCAGGTCTTTCCCCGGGAAGGAACAACCACGGGAAGGGCAGTCTCCAATGAAGGAAACCACCTATGCCAAAACATGGTATCCATCCACAGACAGCTGTTTCGGGGTATTGCCCCTCATCAGTGTGGACACTCTCCGCAGTGTTGGATGTTGATCTCCATGAGTTCATTCATCCTCATTTTCACAGTCTTTTACTAGGCATTGCTCCTACCAGCCAGTTTCCTACTCCACACTGATGAGGGGCAATACCCCGAAACAGCTGTCTGTGGATGGATACCATGTTTTGGCATAGGTGGTTTCCTTCATTGGAGACTGCCCTTCCCGTGGTTGTTCCTTCCCGGGGAAAGACCTGGCTGGTCATTGCTTGCATCGAGAAACATGTGATGGTGTCTCCGCGGCTTCTGTTTTGCATGTTTTGCATATTTCCCATAAGGGATGGGGGCAGTGCTCTAGAATCACTGCGTTGAGAAACACGTGATGGTGTCTCCGCAGTGTTGGATGTTGATCTCCATGAGTTCATTCATCCTCATTTTCACAGGATAACGTGATCAGGGATAAAAATTCTCCATTAAATGTCACCTGCTTAACCCAGCAGGAAGTACGGCGGCATCTAAAAATCACTAAAATTGACAAATCCCCGTGCCCGGATGGGATACACCCCCGAGTACTGCAGGAATTAAGCACAGTCATAGATAGACCATTATTTTTAATCTTTAAGGATTCCATAATAACAGGGTCTGTACCACAGGACTGGCATATAGCAAATGTGGTGCCAATATTTAAAAAGGGGACAAAAACTGAACTTGGAAATTATAGGCCAGTAAGTTTAACCTCAACTGTGGGTAAAATCCTGGAGGGTTTTCTAAGAGATACTATACTGGATTATCTGGAGAAGAATAACCTTATGACCCAATATCAACATGGGTTTACAAGGGACCGTTCCTGTCAGACTAATCTGATAAGCTTTTATGAAGGGGTAAGTTCCGGACTGGACCAAGGGAATGCAGTGGACGTGGTGTACATGGACTTTTCAAAAGCTTTTGATACGGTGCCACACAAAAGGTTGATAAATAAAATGAGAACAATGGGGATAGGGGAAAATATGTGTAGGTGGGTTAAGAGCTGGCTCAGGGATAGGAAACAAAGGGTGGTTATTAATGGAGCACACTCGGACTGGGTCACAGTTAGCAGTGGGGTACCACAGGGGTCAGTTTTGGGCCCGCTTCTTTTTAACATATTTATTAATGACCTTGTAGGGGGCATAGAGAGTAGAATTTCAATATTTGCAGATGACACTAAACTCTGCAGGGTAATCAATACAGAGGAGGACAATTTTATATTACAGGAGGATTTATGTAAACTAGAAGCTTGGGCTGATAAATGGCAAATGAGCTTTAATGGGGATAAATGTAAGGTCATGCAATTGGGTAGAACGAACAAGATGTATGATTATGTGCTTAATTGTAAAACACTGGGCAAAACTGTCACTGAAAAAGACCTCGGTGTATGGGTGGACGACAAACTCACATTTAGCGGCCAGTGTCAGGCAGCTGCTGCAAAGGCAAATAAAATAATGGGATGCATTAAAAGAGGCATAGATGCTCATGAGGAGAACATAATTTTACCTCTATATAAGTCACTAGTGCGACCACACTTAGAATATTGTGTACAGTTCTGGTCTCCGGTGTATAAGAAAGACATAGCTAAACTGGAGCGGGTACAGAGAAGAGCGACCAAGGTTATTAGGGAACTAGTGGGTCTGCAATACCAAGACAGGTTATTACACTTGGGGTTATTTAGTTTGGAGAATCGAAGGCTTAGGGGTGATCTTATTACAATGTATAAATATATGCGGGGATAATACCAAGACCTTTCTAATGATCTTTTTACTCTTAGACCTGTGACGGGGACAAGGGGGCATCCTCTACGTCTGGAGGAAAGAAGGTTTAAGCATACTCACAGACGCGGATTCTTTACTGTAAGAGCAGTGAGACTATGGAACTCTCTGCCATATGATGTTGTAATGAGTGATTCCTTACTAAAATTTAAGAAGGGACTGGATGCCTTTCTTGGAAAGTATAATATTACAGGGTATATACACTAGTTACCTTAATATTGCGTTGATCCAGGGAGCTAGTGTGATTGCCGTATGTGGAGTCTGGAAGGAATTTTTTCCCCAATGTGAAGCTTACTGTTGCCACATGGGTTTTTTTTTGCCTTCCTCTGGATCAACATGTTAGGGCAAGTTAGGATAGGATATGGGTTGAACTAGATGGACTTAAAGTCTCCCTTCAACCTTAATAACTATGTTACTATGTTACTATATAATTTTACATATTTCCAGAAACTTTTGTATTTAGGACATATGGGCCAGATGTGGTTGCTCATTCTGATTTATGTGTATAACACATTTTGTGCTTTTTTTTTCAATTTTTTTTCTGTGTTTGTATATGAGCCTAAATATAAGTGTACTGTATTGATGCACATTAGTGTGAACTACTATTACTCATGTATACCATTTCTATGTTGACTTCTAGCTATAGAAGAATGTAGCTCTCTAAAGATTTACTATATACATGTGCTTCTCACAAAATTACAATATCAAAAAACAATTTTTCAATTCCTCAATACAAAAAGTGATAAGAAATATATTGTAGCACAATTGTGATGGTGCACAAGTAGGTTCCCAGGACTAAGGTATAGTAACAAAAACCTTGGCACTCAACTTAATAGAGGAATCCAGCAGGTTTTTTATTGCAGTCAGTCAAAATAACGAGACATTTCGGTCCCGCTTGGACCTTAGTCTAACAGCAAAGTGACAAAATATAAGAATAATAAACAAAATCATGGTCATCCTAATAAAACTAACAAGGGTAAGACGAGAAATCTCATAACACGAAACAATCCTTAAACAAGTGCATGGGATGGAAAGAGGGTAGAGGGGATGGTTTCAGGTACCTACCTGACTGCTTGAATGAAGGGGTGATGTAAGGCTACATTATGCACTTTATAGCACTACTGCTTGTCACAACTGGGCTTATTGCAGCTGGGAGATTCCCTGGGTTCATGGGTTTATAATAGTTATTCTTAAGGCACGATGCACTTTGGTACAAATTTTGTAATTATTCATGAATTAAAAAAGCATTATGCTCATAGATCCTAATTAACTGCATTTATATCCACATGGATCTATTATAGTTGTGAATATAGTGGTCAGGGGTCCATTTGCTACCTCCATAGTGTCTCTTTGTGCTTGTTTATCTGGCCAATTGACTATATATCTTTGTAGATGCATGGAGCACACTCTGCTATGTTCTTAATAATTCTGTGATTATGACTTATTTTAATTGTGTCTAATAAAATTTCAATAATTTTATTTTGTCTGGTACTTCCCTTTTTTTGGGTTTTTCATTGCTTTTTGGAAGTTGACAAATGAATATTGGTCTTTCCTTTTTGGGTTCCAGTGGTAAAATGGTTGTGGCCCCGTAGTAATAAAATAAAATGCTGGAAAGGAGGATTAAAGACTTACCAAGATAGTTTACAAGTTTCTCCTACACCGACGCGGCATCCACCGCTTGTCAGATGAGGACGACGCATTGGGACTGACTAAAGTAGGTAAGGGGCGGGACTATCGGGCGTGTGTACCGCAAGTGTGTAAGCGGATGTGACGTTTGCGTTCAACCGCCATATTGTTTGCGTTCCACTGTGTTAAAGCAGCAGATAGAGATATGGAGCAAAAGAAATGCTTTTACTATGGGAGAGCGCGCGATGCATGAAGGTACAGGCTACACGGGCAGTAGTGGAATATATAAACTAAAAGTGAAAAATAAGAAAAATCAAAATAGAAAAATCAAGTGTACTTATGGCTAAAGGAGAGAAGTAATGGAGTACTGTTTCTTTGAAAGTAACATTTTATTATTAGAGGATTTATACCAGAAGGAGTGTGTTGCACAGAATGCAGTCGAGTAGGGGGAGGAGAGAGGTAAATCCAAGGGGAGTGGATCTAGTAGGAGTTCAATACAGTCGACTCTTTAAGAGAAAATACATAGTTAATGGTCATCATACACAATGAAGGTAATCTGTAACGATTATACAAACAATATAAGGCTAGTTTCACACTAGTGTTTTGGAGCGCAGCGACGGCCTGCGCATGGCCGCCACTAAGCCCCGCCCCTGCCGCGCCCCTGCCGGTAGCTCCGCCCACCGGCGCATGACGCTGCATGCGCCCTGCGTCCCCTATCTTTATCACAGGGGGCGCAGGCCGTGCGCAGTATGCGTTTGGCAGCGCATGTGCCTTTTTGACGGTGCGCCGACGCAACCAAAATGCAGCAGGTTGCGTTTGGCGCAGGTCGGCGCACCGTCAAAAGGACGCATGCGCCGCCAAACGCATACTGCGCACGGCCTGCGCCCCCTGTGATAAAGATAGGGGACGCAGGGTGCATGCAGCGTCATGGGCAGGGGGCGTGGCTTGGCGGCGGCCGTGCGCAGGCCGTCGCTGCGCTCCACAACGCTAGTGTGAAACTAGCCTAAGAAACCTATTTCTTTGATATTTAGATACACAGGAAAAATTATCCTGATAGTCTGAGTATAAAGAATAGGTATTCAATGGGGCAAAAAACCAAATTAATTAGATATTTTTGGTAGACCAAGTATATAAAATAGAGATTAATCGGATTACAAAACTGAAAAGATTAGCAGATGTAAAACACCTCCACTATAACAATATCCCCTTCATTTAAGCAGTCAGGTAGGTACCTGAACCCATCCCCTCTACCCTCTTTTTATCCCATGCACTTGTTCAAGGATTGTTCTATGTTATGAGATTTCTCGTCTTACCCTTCTTAATTCTATTAGGATGACCATGATTTTGTTTATTTCATTATTCTTATATTTTGTCACTTTGCTGTTAGACTGATAAAGGTTCAAGTGGGACCGAAACTTATACTATTATTTTGACTGACTGCAATAAAAAACCTACTGGATTCCTCTATTAAGTTGAGTGCCAAGTTTTTTGTTATAATAAAAAAAGTGAAACTTGTATATCTATGGGGTATTGTCAAGAGGAAGATGGGAGACACCAGACCCAATAATACAGACGAGTTGAAGGCTGCTATCAAAGTTACCTGGGCTTCCATAACATCTCAGCAGAGCCACAGGCTGATTGCCTCCATGCCATACCACGCTGCACTGATGCAGTAAGTGATGCAAAAGGAGCCCCGACTAAGTATTGAGTGTATTTACTGAACATACTTATCGGTAGGCAAACATTTCAAATTTTAAATTCATTTTTCAAGCTGGTGTGTTAAAGTTTTCTAATTGACTGAGATAATGAATTTTGGGTTTTCATTGGCTGTAAGCCATAATCATCAACATCTGTTTGTAATGACACTTTATAATATGAGTTTCACTTTTTGTATTGAAGAACTGAAATAAATTAACTTTTTGATGATATTCTATTTTTGTGAGTAGCACCTGTATGTGTCAAAGACCACCTATTGTTAATAAGACTGCCTAACTTATTCATGAAAAAAGCTTGCAGCCTCATACTAAATATTTTCCTTAATAGCCCAAATTAAAAATAATAAATAAATCTATCTTTAAATTGCCTCTAAAAGACTTTACTTTCAAGCAAAAGTTGGGTCCAAACTTCAAGGTTGTGTTATCCCACATTGTCCACTCCTCACCTGTAGTAAGACTGTAAGAGCTCGTTGTTCTGATTAAATAAACACAGTTAGCACTTACAACAATGGATCAGTAACTTTTAACAATCCGTAGCTATAGTTTTAAAGCACAGTGTTTATTTAGTGAGATATTTTAGTAATTTGACTAAAGACCATGTTCTCCAGTGCTTGTTCAGTCAATACTTTTACCGTGTTAACCTTTCTTTGTCACAATTCTTTTTAAGTCTTATTTTTACTTTTTTGTTATAAGGTCCATCAAGCACTATTTCCTCATGAATCAAGGAGACTTTTTTGTCCATTTCATGGATCTCACAGAAGAAGAGCTGAAGAAGACAGTTGAAGACATCATCCCAACTCGACTGGAAACTTTGTTAGAACTAGCTTTGAGAATGAGTACTGCAAACACAGATCCTTTTAAGGATGATCTAAAGGTACTGTGAACACTTTGAAAGCAAATGGCTATTGTTTAATTTTAATTATGCTTTCCTGCTAAGTGATCATAAATAATTTAGCGCACTATACTAATCATTGTTATTTGAATGTAATTCACTAAACAATATAAATTACTCATTAGCATGATCATGGGGGAGCGCAGCACCATGGTATTAGCCTTGGTGAATCTGTTCCTAGTTATGCAAAGATAAAAAAAACATTACTCCCCTTATGCACGACTTTTCCTGCATTCTTTAGTGGGATCCAGACTAATCAGTTTTAGTCTAGTGACTGACTATGGCAGACTCAAAAAAAAACCATTTTGATCCATTGTGATTGTTTTATTTTATTAGTTTTTTTGTTCTGTCCTTGAAGAGGATTACATTTCTTTTTGCTGGTCGTCTTTACAAAGGGTGATTGACAGCAATGAGCTGCCATGCTATTCACCAAAGAGGTAAATCTCTCTTCACCAGAAATAGGGAATCAATAATGTTGCACACTTGATTTTATTTTCTGATGTTTCTACACACTTTTTGCTGGCTTTTTGTAGGACCAAGATTCCATACGACTATCATGGTTCCTTCTGCTTATGTCCCTCTGACGTGACTAGTATTTTAGCTTTATTGGCCAGGATCCAATATCTTAAAAGTAGTTCAACTACCTTAATCTGGCCATAAGAGACATATAAACTCATACCACAAGATATGGCCTTCCCAAAACCCTGTCTGATGATAAATGCACATATAGCAGGATGCAGCAGGCCTCCACTAATAAAGGCAAGGGGAAGCAGCGGTGCAAACTACTGATAAAAACAACCACCCCACACCTACCAGACCATGGAGGGTTTGGCTGCCTAGTAGAATTAATGCACATAGATAAGGCTAGCATAGGACTCCAGTCACAGAGGCAAGTGTGATGCAAAGTGTCTGGATTGCAACCTATTAATGACGCCCATAGTATTATCAGGCGGGCTGCTCCAGCACTACAATATGCAAGACACAGTGACAGACGCCCCAATAGACCTAAGCCAACAGAAAGAGGCCCGGCTGCATCCTGCAAAAACTGATATAAGTGCAAAAAATTAATGCATACAATGAGTACATTAAATGAGGTATTGGTTAATATTTTGGCCAAAATAGTTTAAGCTCAGAAGCCGCGTCAAGGCTCCTCATATTTGCGAGTCTTAACACTAATATCAAACAGCTAACATAGAAAAAATTCAAATAAACTCATAACACTCTTTCTGTTGGCTTGGTCTATTGGGGCGTCAGTGTAACAGCGCAGAGAGGCTACTACTTCTGTTGCAAGTTGTCAGATAGAGTTCTGTGTGAAATTGACCTTCCAGGAATTAAATCATTTGTGCTAATAGTGTGGACCAGAGAGCTGGCAACGTTTCAGAATGTTATTCGTTTGTGCCAGTAGTGCAGGCCATACACCAAACTACATTTCATATTCTAAATAGTTTGTGCTAATAGTGTGGGCCAGACACCAGCCCACATTTCAAAATCTAAATCCTTTCTGCTAAGCGTGGATCACACACCAGGCCACATTTCAGAATCTAAATCCTTTCTGCTAACAGTGTGGGCCATACACCAAGCCACATTTCAGAATCTAAATCGTTTCTGCTAATAGTGTGGTCCATCCAGGAGTCTACATTTCAGAATCTAAATTGTTTGTGCTAATAGGATGGTCCATCCAGGAGTGTACATTTCAGAATCTAATTTGTTTGTGCTAATAGTGTGGGCCACACACCAGGCCACATTTCAGAATCTAAAACGTTTGCTAATAGTGTGGGCAAGCACCAGACCACATTTCAGAATCTAAATCCTTTCTGCTAATAGTGTAGGCCATACACCAGGCCACAATTCAGAATCAAAATTGTTTTTGCTAATAGTTTGATCCAGACACTTGTCCACACTTTAGAATCTAAATCCTTTCTGCTGATAGTGTTGGCAGACATCAAGCCACATATCAGAACCTAAATTCCTTCTGCTAATAGCATGGGCCATACACCAGGCCACATTTCAAAATCTAAATCCTTTCTGCTAATAGTGTGGGCGAGACACCAGGCCACATTTCAGAAACTAAATCCTTTCTGCTAATAGTGTGGGCCAGACACCAAACCACATTGCAGAATCTAAATCCTTTCTGCTAACACAGTGCGTTGCAAAAGTTTTCGGCTCTGTGGAACTTTTCAACTTTTCCCACATATCATACTTCAAACATAAAGATACTAAATGTAAATTTTTAGTGAAGAATCAACAAGGATGGGAACACAATTGTGAAGTTGAATGAAATTTATTGGTTATTTTAAAATTGTATGGAAATTCAAAAACTGAAAATTGGGGCGTGCAATATTATTCGTCCCCTTTAACTTAATACTTTGTTGCGCCACCTTTTGCTGCGATTACAGCTGCAAGTTGCTTGGGGTATGTCTCTATTAGTTTTGTACATCGAGAGACTCAAATTCTTGCCCATTCTTCCTTGGCAAACAGCTCGAGCTCAGTGAGGTTTGATGGAGATTGTTTGTGAACAGCAGTGTTCAGCTCTTTTCACAGATTGTCCATTGGATTCAGGTCTGGACTTTGACTTGGCCATTCTAACACCTGGATACGTTTATTTGTGAACCATTTAAATTTAAGAATTTAATTTAAGAAAGAATAGAGGTACAGAGAGATACATAAAGTGCATGTATACTAATGCCAGAAGCCTCGCCAACAAAATGGAGGAATTGGAGTTAATGTTGTTGGAACATAATTATGACATGGTGGGGATATCTGAGACATGGCTGGACGAGAGCCATGACTGGGCGGTTAATTTACAGGGCTATAGACTGTTCAGAAATGACCGTACAAATAAACGAGGGGGAGGCGTGTGTTTATATGTAAAATCATCCTTAAAATCCATCCTTCGTGATAATATATATGAATCTAATGAAAATGTAGAGTCCCTGTGGGTAGAGATAAGGGGAGGGGGGAAAAATAATAAATTACTGATAGGGGTTTGTTATAAGTCTCCAAAAATAATGGAAGGAACAGAGAATATCCTCATAAAGCAAGTAGATGAAGCTGCAACTCAAGGAGAAGTCATTATTATGGGGGACTTCAACTACCCTGAAATACATTGGGGAACCGAAACCTGCAGTTCCAGCAAAGGTAATAGGTTTTTGAGAACTATGAGAGACAATTACCTTTCACAATTGGTTCAGGACCCAACAAGAGGGGGGGCACTGCTAGACCTAATATTAACCAACAGGTCAGACCGCATATCAAATATAAGGGTTGAAGGTCACTTGGGTAATAGTGATCACAAAATAAAACGTTTTCATGTATCCTTTAATAAGATGTGTAGTAGAGGGGTTACAAGGACACTAAACTTCAGGAAGGCAAATTTCCAACGGATGAGAGATGATCTTGGTGGAATTAACTGGGACGATATCCTGAAACATAAAAATACACAAAGAAAATGGGAGACGTTTATTAGCATCCTGAATAGGACCTGTGCACAATATATACCATATGGGAATAAACATGCTAGAAATAGGAGGAAACCACTATGGCTAAATAGAGCTGTAAGGGGCACAATAAGGGACAAAAAGAAAGCATTTAGAGAATTAAAGCAAGTAGGTAGTGATGAGGCATTAAATAAATACAGAAAATTAAATAAATTCTGTAAAAAGCAAATCAAGACAGCAAAGATTGAAGACAGAGAGACTCATTGCCAGAGAAAGTAAAAATAATCCCAAAATATTCTTTAACTACATAAATAGTAAGAAGCTAAAAAATGATAGTGTTGGCCCCCTTAAAAATAGTCTGGGTGAAATGGTGGATGGGGAAAAAGCCAATATGCTAAATGACTTTTTTTCAACAGTATTTACACAAGAAAATCCCATAACGGATAACATGATCAGGGATAAAAATTCTCCATTAAATGTCACCTGCTTAACCCAGCAGGAAGTACGGCGGCGTCTAAAAATCACTAAAATTGACAAATCCCCGGGCCCGGATAGGATACACCCCCGAGTACTGCAGGAATTAAGCACAGTCATAGATGGACCATTATTTTTAATCTTTAACCCCTTCACCCCCAAGAGTGGTTTGCACGTTCATGACCGGGCCAATTTTTACAATTCTAATCACTGTCCCTTTATAAGGTCATAACTCTGGAACGCTTCCATGGATCCCGGTGATTCTGACATTTTTTTCTCGTGACATATTGTACTTCATGTTAGTGGTAAAATTTCATTCAAATAACTTGCGTTTATTTGTGAAAAAAGCGGAAATTTGGCGAAAATTTTGAAAATTTCGCAATCTTCCAACTTGGAATTTTTATGCCCGTAAATCACAGAGATACGGCATACAAAAAACTTGGTAAGTAACATTTCCCACATGTTTACTTTACATCAGCACAATTTTGAAACCAAAATTTTTTTTTTGTTAGGAAGTTATAAGGGGTAAAAATTGACCAGCGATTTCTCATTTTTGCAACACCGTTTTATTTTTACGGACCACATCACAGTTGAAGCCACTTTGAGGGGTCTATATGATAGAAAATACCCAAAAGTGACACCATTCTAAAAACTGCACCCCTTAAGGTGCTCAAAACCACATTCAAGAAGTTTATTAACCCTTTAGGTGCATCACAGGAATTTTTTGAATATTTAAAAATAAATGAACATTTAACTTTTTTTCACTAAAAAAATACTTCAGGTTCAATTTTTTTTATTTTACCAAGGGTAACAGGAGAAATTGGACTGCTCAAGTTATTGTGCAATTTGTCCTGAGTATGCTGATACCTGATATGTGGGGGGGAACCACTGTTTCGGCACATGGCAGACCTCAGAAGGGAAGGAGCGCCATTTGACTTTTTCAATGCAAAATTGGCTGGAATTCAGATCGGACGCCATGTCGCGTTAGGAGAGCCCCGGATGTACCTAAACAGTGGAAACCCCCCAAGTGACCCCATTTTGGAAACTAGACCCCCCAAGGAATTTATCTAGATATGTGGTGAGAACTTTGAACCCACAAGGGCTTCACAGAAGTTTATAACGTACAGCGGTACAATTAAAAAATCATATTTTTTCCACAAAAATGATCTTTTCACCCTCAATTTTTATTTTTCCAAGGGTAACAGGTCCCTAAAAGTTATTGTGCAATTTGTCCTGAGTACTCTGATACCCCATATGTGGGTGTAAATGACTATTTGGGCGCATGGCAGAGCTCGGAAGGGAAGCAGCGCCATTTGACGTTTTTGGCTGGAATTGAGATCGGACACCATGTTTTGATTGGAAAGCCATTGATGTACTAAAACAGTGGAAACCCCCCACAAATGACACCATTTTGGAAACTAGACCCCCCAAGGAACTTATCTAGATGTGTGGTGAGAACTTTGAACCCCCAAGGGCTTCACAGAAGTTTATAACGCTCGGGCGTGAAAATAAAAAAATCGTATATTTTTTCCACAAACATTATCTTTTAGTCACCAATTTTTTCATTTTCCCAAGGGTACAAGGAGAAATTGGACCCCAAAAGTTGTTGTCCAATTTGTCCTGAGTGCGCTGATACCTCACATGTGGGAGAAAACTACTGTATGGGCACACGTCGGTGCTCGGAAGGGAAGTAGTGACGTTTTGGAATGCAGACTTTGATGGAATGGTCTGCGGGTGTCATGTTGCTTTTGGAGAGCCCCTGATGTACCTAAACAGTGGAAACCCCCCACAAGTGACCCCATTTTGGAAACTAGACCCCCTAAGGAACTTATATAGATGTGTGGTGAGCACTTTGAACCCCCCAGTGCTTCACAGAAGTTTATAACGCTCGGGCGTGAAAATAAAAATATCGTATTTTTTCAACAAACATCATCTTTTAGTCCCCATTTTTTTTATTTTCCCAAGTGTAACAAGAGAAATTGGACCCCAAAAGTTGTTGTGCAATTTGTCCTGAGTACGCTGATACCTCATATGTGGGAGAAAACTACTGTATGGGAACACGTCGGGGCTCGGAAGGGAAGTAGTGACGTTTTGGAATGCAGACTTCGATGGATTGGTCTGCGGGTGTCATGTGCGTTTGGAGAGCCCCTGATGTACCTAAACTATTGAAACTCCCCACAAGTGACCCCATTTTGGAAACTAGACCCCTCACGGAACTTATCTAGATGTGTGGTGAGCACTTTGAACCCCCAAGTGCTTCACAGAAGTTTATAACGCCTGGGCGTGAAAATAAAAAAAATCATTTTTTTCCACAAAAATGATATTTTTGCCCCCAATTTTTTATTTTCCTAAGGGTAACAGGAGACAGTGGACCCCAAAAATTGTTTTGCAATTTGTCCTGAGTAGGCTGATACCCTATATGTGGGGGTAAAACACTGTTTGGGTGCATGGCAGAGCTTGGAAGGGAAGGAGCACCATTTGACTTTTTCAACGCAGAATTGGCTGGAATTGAGATCAGATGCCATGTTGCATTTGGAGAGCACCTGATGTGCCCAAACAGTGGAAACCCCCCAATTATAACTCCAACCCTAACCCCAACACACCCCTAACCCTAATCTGAGCCCTAATCCTAGCCCTAACCCTAGCCCTAACCCTAGCCCTAGCCCTAACCATAATGGGAAAATGGAAATAAATACTTTTTTTTAATTTTATTATTTTTCTCTAACTAAGGGGGTGATAACGGGGGGTTTGATTTACTATTTATGGCGGTTTTTATGTTTGGCGGCTGTTGCACGCTAAAAGACGCTTTTTATTGTAAAAATAGTTTTTGCATCACCACATATTGAGAGCTATAATTTTTCCATATTTTGACCCACCGAGTCATGTGAGGTCTTATTCTTTGCGGGACGAGTTGACGTTTTTATTGGTACCATTTTCAGGCACGTGACATTTTTTGATCGCTTTTTATTCCGATTTTTGGGACGCAGAATGAACAAAAACCAGCGTTTCATGAATTTCTTTTGGGGGGGTGCTTTTACACCGTTCCGCGTGCGGTAAAATTGATAAAGCGGTTTTATTCTTCGGGTCGGTACAGTTACAGCGATACCTCATTTAGGTCGTTTTTTTATGTTTTGTCGGTTTTTTGCAATGATGGTATGATAATAAACCATTATTTTTTGCTTCGTTTTTTATTTTTATTTTTTAAGGGGTTCGCTAAAGGGGTTAACTAATGGGACAGTTTTATAGGGCGGGTCGCTATGGACGCGGCGATACCAAATATGTGTACTTTTATTGGTTTTTTTATTTTCAAAAAATGAATTTATTGGGGAATATTTTTTTTTTTTTAACTAATTTATTTAGCGATTTTTTTTATAATTAGTTTTACACTTTTTTTTTTTTTTTTACTTTATTACATAGTCCCAGGTGGGACATCGCTGTCCTGTGACAGATCGCTGATCTGTCACATCACAGATCACTGTGACAGATCAGCAATCTGTCACAGGCAGTTCTGCAGACTTCCTCATGCCTGCGCTTTGCAGGCAGTGAGGAAGTCAGCTCCCTACAGGCCCCCGTCGCCATCTTGGATCCGGGAAGGAGTCCCCCGCAGCAGCGCTGCACATTGCGCTGCTGTGGGGGGCTCAGGGAAGCACGGAGGGAGCCCCCTCCCTGCCGATGCTTCCCTGTAACCCCCGGTACACCGCGATCGTGTTTGATCGCGGTGTACAAGGGGTTAACGTGTCGGGGGAGGTTCGTGACCGCCCCTGACACATTATATAAAGTAGATATGACAGGCTCAAACCCCAACTTAGGTGCTCTGGGAAAAAACAAGACTAAAGTTTAGGAGTAACCCCGGCACACTAATAACATGAAAGTAAAGTCTTCTCAACGACAGTCTTTAATTGTTGTGATTTTATTGATTGTGAAAAAAAAAAGGGTGGTGTTACAATCCAAAAAAGGGTGGTGTTACAATCCAACGTTTCAGCTCTACATCTCGAGCTTTCATCAGGGATATGACTAGATCCTTGGTTTTGAGGTGTGTGTATAAGTGGTATAGGTTTGCCTTTGTAATCCAGCTGCTGGAACGGTACCTATAGTAACCACGATGTGTAGGGTCAGCACGTGACTCCCGTCCTTGTGTCCTAAATCTAGTCAGGTGTGGAGGAGGCCGGAAGGCTCCTCCACACCTGACTAGATTTAGGACACAAGGACGGGAGTCACGTGCTGACCCTACACATCGTGGTTACTATAGGTACCGTTCCAGCAGCTGGATTACAAAGGCAAACCTATACCACTTATACACACACCTCAAAACCAAGGATCTAGTCATATCCCTGATGAAAGCTCGAGATGTAGAGCTGAAACGTTGGATTGTAACACCACCCTTTTTTGGATTGTAACACCACCCTTTTTTTTTTCACAATCAATAAAATCACAACAATTAAAGACTGTCGTTGAGAAGACTTTACTTTCATGTTATTAGTGTGCCGGGGTTACTCCTATACTTTCGCTCCTGACACATTGTGCCGGGTGTCAGCTGTGATAATCAGCTGACACCCGACCGCGATCAGCGGCGCTCACCACGTGGGCGCCGCTGATCGCGCTAGACGTACTATCCCGTCCATGGGCATAGGGGCCCGGGTCCCATGGATGGGATAGTACGTCTGATGTCAGAAAGGGGTTAAAG
The DNA here is from genome assembly GCF_039654945.1 of Dendrobates tinctorius. NCBI lineage: Eukaryota > Metazoa > Chordata > Amphibia > Anura > Dendrobatidae > Dendrobates > Dendrobates tinctorius. Next base: position 5,753,950 of record NW_027361705.1, read on the forward strand.
ATTCCATAATAACAGGGTCTGTACCACAGGATTGGCGTATAGCAAATGTGGTTCCAATATTCAAAAAGGGGACAAAAACTGAACTTGGAAATTAAAGGCCAGTAAGTTTAACCTCATCTGTGAGTAAAATCCTGGAGGGTTTTCGAAGAGATACTATACAGGAGTATCTGGAGAAGAATAACCTCATGACCCAATATCAACATGGGTTTACAAGGGACCGTTCCTGTCAGACTAATCTGATAAGCTTTTATGAAGAGGTAAGTTCAGGACTGGACCAAGGGAATGCAGTGGACGTGGTGTACATGGACTTTTCAAAAGCTTTTGATACGGCGCCACACAAAAGGTTGATACATAAAATGAGAACAATGGGGATAGGGGAAAATGTGTAGGTGGGTTAAGAGCTGGCTCAGGGATAGGAAACAAAGGGTGGTTATTAATGGAACACGCTCGGACTGGGTCACGGTTAGCAGTGGGGTACCACAGGGGTCAGTTTTGGGCACGCTTTTTTTAACATATTTATTAATGACCTTGTAGGGGGCATAGAGAGTAGAATTTCAATATTTGCAGATGACACTAAACTCTGCAGGGTAATCAGTACGGAGGAGGACAATTTTATATTACAGGAGGATTTATGTAAACTAAAAGCTTGGGCTGATAAATGGCAAATGAGCTTTAATGGGGATAAATGTAAGGTTATGCACTTGGGTAGAACGAACAAGATGTATAATTATGTGCTTAATTGTAAAACACTGGGCAAAACTGTCACTGAAAAAGACCTCGGTGTATGGGTGGACGACAAACTCACAATTAGTGGCCAGTGTCAGGCAGCTGCTGCAAAGGCAAATAAAATAATGGGATGCATTAAAAGAGGCTCAGATGCTCATGAGGAGAACATTATTTTACCTCTATATAAGTCACTATTGCGACCACACTTAGAATACTGTGTACAGTTCTGGTCTCCGGTGTATAAGAAAGACATAGCTGAACTGGAGCGGGTGCAGAGAAGAGCGACCAAGGTTATTAGGGAACTAGGGGGGCTGCAATACCAAGACAGGTTATTACACCTGGGGTTATTTAGTTTTGAAAAACGAAGGCTTAGGGGGGATTTTATTACAATGTATAAATATATGTGGGGACAATACAATGACCTTTCTAATGATCTTTTCACTCTTAGACCTGTGATGGGAACAAGGGGGCATCCTCTACATCTGGAGGAAAGAAGGTTTAAGCATACTCACAGACGCTGATTCTTTACTGTAAGAGCAGAGAGACTATGGAACTCTCTGCCATATGATGTTGTAATGAGTGATTCCCTAATAAAATTTAAGAAGGGACTGGATGCCTTTCTTGAAAAGTATAATATTAGAGGGTATATACACTAGTTTCCTTAATATTGCGTTGATCCAGGGAGCTAGTGTGATTGCCGTATGTGGAGTTGGGAAGGAATTTTTTTCCCCAATGTGAAGCTTACTGTTTGCCACATGGGTTTTTTTTTGCCTTCCTCTGGATCAACATGTTAGGGCAAGTTAGGATAGGATATGGGTTGAACTAGATGGACTTAAAGTCGTCCTTCAACCTTAATAACTATGTTACTATGTATTTCATTGTAGATTTTGCTTTATGTTTGTGATCATTGTCTTGTTGGAAGACAAATCTCTGTCCCAGTCTCAGGTCTTTTGCAGACTCCCAACAGGTTTTCTTCAAGAATGGTCCTGTATTTGGCTCCATCCATCTTCCCATCAATTTTAACCGTCTTCCCTGTCCCTGCTGAAGAAAAGCAGCCCCAAACCATGATGCTGCCACCACCATGTTTGACAGTGGGGGTGGTGTGTTCAGGGTGATGAGCTGTGTTGCCTTTATGCCAAACATATCGTTTAGCATTGTTGCCAAAAAAGTTCAATTTTGGTTTCATCTGACCAGAGCACCTTCTTCCACATGTTTGATGTCTCCCAGGTGGCTTGTTGCAAACTTTGAAAGACACTTTTTATGGATATCGTTGAGAAATGTATTTCTTCTTGCTACTCTTCCGTAAAGGCCAGATTTGTGCAGGGTACGACTGATTGTTGTCCTATGGACAGGCTGCCCCACCTCAGCTGTAGATCTCTGCAGTTCATCCAGAGTGATCATGGGCCTCTTGGCTGCATCTCTGATCAGTCTTCTTCTTGTTTGAGATGAAAGTTTAGAGCGACGGCCGGGTCTTGGTAGATTTGCAGTGGTATGACACTCCTTTCATTTCAATATGATCGCTTGCACAGTGCTCCTTGGGATGTTTAAAGTTTTGGAAATCATTTAATATCCAAATCCGGCTTTAAACTTCTCCACAACAGTGTCACGGACCTGCCTGTTGTGTGCCTTGGTCTTCATGATGCTGTCTGTGCTTCAAACAGAACCCTGAGACTATCACAGAGCAGGTGCATTTATACGGAGACTTGATTACACACAGGTGGATATATTTATCATCATTAGTCATTTAGGAAAACATTGGATCATTCAGCGATCCACAATGAACTTCTGGAGTGAATTTGCTGCACTGAAAGTAAAGGGGGGCCGAATAATATTGCACGCCCCACTTTTCAGTTTTTGAATTTCCACAAAAATTTAAAATAACCAATAGATTTTGTTCAACTATACAATTGTGTTCCACTTGTTGTTGATTCTTCACCAAAAATTTACATTTGGTATCTTTATGTTTGAAGCATATGTGGGAAAAGGTTGAAAAGTTCCAGGGGGCTGAATACTTTCGCAAGGCACTCTGTGTGTGTATGTGTGTGTATATGTATATAATAATCTTTATTTTTATATAGCGCTAACATACTCCGCAGCGCTTTAAAGTTTCCACACATTATCATCACTGTCCCCGATGGGGCTCACGATCTAAATTCCCTATCAGTATGTCTTTGGAATGTGGGAGGAAACCAGAGTACCCGGAGGAAACCCACGCAAACACGGGGAGAACATACAAACTCCTTGCAGATGTTGTCCTTGGTGAGATTCGAACCCAGGACTCCAGCGCTGCAAGGCTGCAGTGCTATACACTGTGTATATGTGTGTCTGTGTGTGTGTATGTATATATATATATATACTGTATGTGTTTGTGTGTGTGTATATATATATATGCGTGTATGTATGTATATAATAAATATATATATGTGTTAGCTGAAGAGCCCGGCGTTGCCCGGGCATAGTAACTAACTACGGTTAGTTAGAGCAAAGAGCAAATTATAATGATTTTATATATATATATATATATATATATATATATATATATATATATATATATATATATATATATATATATATATAGCTGTGTAGAGCCGCCGGCCCACTCTGCATAACCACATTCACTATAATATCCCACATCATCCCGTCATCCAGAGCTACTGGACTACTACCGCTAATATCCCACATCATACCGTCAGCCAGAGCTACCGGACAACTACCCCTAATATCCCACATCATCCCGTCAGTCAGAGCCACCGGACAACTACCACAAATATCCCACATCATCCCGTCAGAGCCACCGGACTACTACCCCTAATATTCCACATAATTCCGTCAGAGCCACCGGACTTATACCCCTAAGATCCCACATCATCCCCTCAGCCAGAGCAACCGGACTACTACCCCTAATATTCCACATCATTCCGTCAGCCAGAGCCACCGGACTATTACCCCTAATATCCCACATCATCCCATCAGCCAGAGCCACCGGACTACTACCCCTAATATCCCACATTATCCCTTGAGCCAGAGCCACCGGACTTCTACCCCTAATATTCCACATTATCCCTTGAGCCAGAGCCACCGGACTTCTACCCCTAATATCCCATATCATCCCTTCAGCCTGGGATCAGAACCAGAGTGCTGAGTGGAATGGCCCTAAATTCCATACGGGGGATCCCTTTAAGAGAGGCCTAGCGTCAGAACCAGAGCGCTGAGTGGATTTGCCCTGACTTCCATAACAATGATCCCTTTAATAGAAGCCTGGGGTGAGAATCAGAGCGCTGAGGGATTTACCCTAACTTCCATACTGGAGATCCCTTTAAGAGAGGCCTGAGGTCAGTACCAAAGTGCAGAGTCGATTTGCCCTCACTTCCATACCGGGGATCCCTTTACGAGACCCTGGGGTCAGAACCACAGAGCTGAGTCGAACTGTCCTAAATTCCATACCGCCGATACTTTTAAGAGGGGCCTGGGGTCAGAACCAGAGCGCTTAGTGGAATTGCCCTAAATTCCATACCAATGATCCCTTTAAGAGACCCTGGTGTCAGAACCACAGTGCTGAGTGAAACGGTCCTAACTTCCATACCGGGGATCCCTTTAAGAGAGCCCTTGGATCAAAACCAAAGCGCTGTATGGATTTGCCCTGAATTCCATATTAATGATCCATTTAATAGAAGCCTGGGATCAGAATCAGAGCGCTGAACGATTTGCCCTAAGTTCCATACCGGAGATCCCTTTAAGAGGGAAGATGTGGCTATGGGGTGGAGGATGTGTGATGGGGATATGGGCACGGGAGGGAGTGATTAACTTCTGACACGTGCTCTCTGATCCCTTCTGGGGGGCAGACAATGGCTGAAGGCATAGGTTCCCGAGGATGCTAGATTTCTCCCACCCGGTCAGTGTCTGCTGAGGTGGTGTGTTGTACGGATACTGTTACTCATAGCAACCAATCACCGCTCAGCTTCTTTTAAAACAGCTCTGGTGAAATGAAAGATGCTTAGTGATTGGTTGCAAGGAAAACTGTTGCTCATAGCAACCAATCACAGCTCAGCTTCTTTTAAATTGCTTCGGTGAAATGAAAGAAGCTTCGTGTGTGTATCACCAAGAAGCTTCGTGATTGGTTGGTGATACACACACATATTCAATTTTATGTATATAGATAATATGTTGCGTATGTATGTGTGTGTTTATATATACACTACCGTTCAAAAGTTTGGGGTCACCCAGACAATTTTGTGTTATCCATGAAAATTCATACTTTTATTAATCAAATGAGTTGCCAAATGAATTTAAAATCTAGTCCAGACATTGACAAGGTTCGAAAATAAGATTTTGATTTGAAATAATAATTTTCTCCTTCAAACTTTGCTTTCATCAAAAAATGCTCCCTTTGCAGCAATTACAGCATTGCAGACCTTTGGCATTCTAGCAGTTAATTTGCTGAGGTAATCTGGAGAAATTTCACCCCATGCTTCCAGAAGCCCCTCCCACAAGTTGGTTTTGCTTGATGGGCACTTTTTGCGTACCATACGGTCAAGCTGCTCCCACAACCGCTCAATGAGGTTGAGATCTGGTGACTGCGCTGGCCACTCCATTACAGATAGAATATCAGCTGCCTGCTTCTTCCCTAAATAGTTCTTGAATAATTTGGAGGTGAGCTTTGGGTCATTGTCCTGTTGTAGGATGAAATTGGCTCCAATCAATCTGTCCGCAGGGTATGGAATGGCGTTGCAAAATGGAGTGATAGCCTTCCTTATTCAAAATCCCTTTTACCATTGTGAGGTAGTGCTGTCATTCACATAGGGGATTCTCGCTTAGCCACCACAAAACCAGATACGGCACGGGTTTTCCATAAAACCATTATAGTCCAAGCGGTTTTTTTATGCAGCATAAACCAAAGCAAGCAACTTAAAGTTCATATCAGCATAGCGTCCTTGACAGAGCTTCTCTCTGTCCTCCCTGTGGTCACACAGGTTGGCATACACAGGCTCTTCAGCCTCATAGTTATCTCACCCACGTCAGGGTTTCCTCATGGCTGTTTCTCCATGCTGCAGACATCCATTCCCTAGAGGGAATCATCAGCCATTACACACAGCCACTCCACATGCTGTTAGCCAGGTGACACATCTCCCAGCGGGACCTTTCACAGCGGACCAACCAGGTCCCTGCATTCACCACATGTGACCTACCCTGGCCACCTTATATGGTCCGTAGCCACGCCCACCGAGTCACATGGCTATGACCTCATCACAGGTCCTTGAACCTTTCACACACACTTTGCAACAGCGTTCTTAAACACACCCCCTGGGTGGGTTTGTAGGTAACTGGGTCCGCCCGTCTCCCAAGCTACCTGGAGACTTCTCCCTGACACATTGACACAACATGTCAGCAGTATCACTGCTGATCAACACACACATCAGCCTCCATCTCAAGGCCACCCACCTTGAGATAAATAATGGTCATTCATGACTCTGCCACTCATCCTCTCTCGGGACATCCACACAGCGCCCCTAGCGGACACAGTGATCATTACACCACATACCTCCCCCTCTGTTCAAACCTGTGGGGTTGAACACACAGCATAACCCCAGGATCTTGAGACCAGGCACTCGCTATACCTTGCCCCCCAGGTCGGGAGAACCGTCTCCATCTGTCATCCGGCCTCATCTCTATGTTAGGCCTCCCCCGCGCCCAGCGGTCAGAATATCGGCCCTGATCTTTGGCCCTCCAGTTACAATTTGTCTGCGTCATCAGACACTGTTTAGTCATCACATTTCTTTCTCTGTTCCGTTCCCCGACCAGCTCCCTCAGTTGGTACGGTCATAAGTCTTAGTTAAGCCTACTGTCCTGCCTGAGTCTGACTCATTCAGCGTTTCACAGGAACTACGGTCTCTCAACGTCATCCTGCCAGTCAAACTACCACTTGCTGACATTCTTCGGCCACCCGCCATGTCCCTACTTGGAGGAACCGTTCGGGACCTTACATCTTGGGTTGAAGGCGGCTGAGACCTGGTGTCACGTACCTCTTTATTGATTCGCCGACGGTCCCACCTCAACTGCTCAATCTCTTGCAGGTACCCCACTCGATACTCCACTAGCATCCGAAAGTCTCTCAGGCTCTCCACGGAGCCAACCACCATGATGGGAATCCTACCCACTTAACTGGATACCTGGTCTTCATCAGGAGGGATCCTCACCCTCACCACACCGGAGATATTGACAAGGTCTTGCATTACCTTCCCGAATATTCCAACGATTCTCCCAATCAGAGCTTTGGGTACCGGAACCACATCTTTCCGCAAACCCAGCCGATCCATAGCCTCCTTCGCTAACTCTAGGCATCGAGCAGCCTTCATATTACTCCGCCTGACCAGCTGTTTGGCGTGGAGACATTGTAAATGCATCTCTTTCAGGACAGCTACCCGGATTGCTGTATCTTCCCTGGCTGATATTATCACCAACTGCCGAGTCTCAGGTGCCCAGTACACCTAACATGCCTTGACCGCCACTTTCAAAGTCTCATGTACACCTTCCTCGCACAGGCTTCTTGCATGTCTTCGGGTACCTCGATTACAGATTTGAAGGTCATGGTCTTGCTCTCTTCCTGGACAGAAGACTCTGGCTTTACCTCGGACACTTCCCTCACTACAGTTGACCCGACCGGGTGACTGTCTTCTTCAGTCCTTACCTCACAAACTTCACAAGAGTTTACCTCTTCATGACCCTTTGCCACGTTTTGCACTGGCAGTTCTGTCTTGTTGTCACTCGCGCTCACTCGCGGTAAGTCTTCATCCAACTTCCTCTCCTGCCGAGGATCCCTTACAGTTTCTTTGAGTTCTTCCATCTCTTCCCTAAGGGTCTTGTTCACACTTTGCCAGGTGGACAGGTGACCTCTGAGCTCCAAGACTTCTTTCTAGAGCTCCTCGACCCTGTGCTCGGCTGTTTGTCTCAAGACTCTTTCTCGTTTAACATGTTCTTCTACCTCTTCTCTGAGGGTCTTATTCAGTCCTTGCCACGTTACCATGTGACCTTTGAGCTCAGAGACTTCTTTTTCTAGCTCCTCTAGTCTGTGCTCCCTGTCTCTCTCAGAGCCACAGTCACCCCCAGAGTCTGAGTCACCCCGACCTGCCGAGCCATCTACCCATTAACCGTGCGAACACTCCAGTCGTCTTATCAACCAGGTCAACGTCATTCCTATCACGAGACGTCAGGTCCGACCGTTGGGCCGACGTACCCCTTTTCCCGGTCACTTCTACCTCTGACCTCTCCACGTCAGGAGCCGTCACCGTCTTAGTATTGGTTAGCCTAACAGTAGGAATGCCTCCACCCTCATGGCATATGTCATCAAACCTGACAAAGTCCCGGCCCCACTCCAAGGCATACACTAAGTCTGATGGTATACTGCCACCTTAGCACTCACTGCCTCCGAGCCCCTCAAACATTACTCTGTCTACCGCATATTTCACCGTGACCCTATGTTTAAAGCGAACCTGGACCATTTTCTCGGTCAGACAGAAAGTGAGAGAAGTTCCTACCAGAGTCACCTGACTCTGAGTCCAACCGTCCCGAGATTCCTTCCCGGTGTAGCATCACGGTACACACTTGCAGGCAGTCATTACCCGGAAAGAATATCCCACATTCCGGAAATGACATACACGAACACTGCGGTTCCCCTGACATACCCACTGAGCCAACCAGTGCTGTCATTTGTTCAAACTCGGCCCCTTTCTGGACCAGCACCCCACTTTGGGTCACCGCCTCTCTCTGGGACTCCACCCCCTTTTGGGCTACCACTCCAATTTGGGCCTCTGCCCCCTTCCGGAACTTCCCCATGTCTGTTATACCGGTCTTCTCAGACCACAGTTCACACCACACAGTTTATGTCTCTTATGATACCACACAAGTCCTTGTTGGCACCACCACAGCTCCTGGTGTCACCGATCTTCGACACCACTGGCTGCCGTTCACACACAGCTGCTGGTGTCACCTTCGTAACCCCGCCAAGTTACCGGAAGCCACTTGTCCCCTTCGTAACCCCACCGAGTTACCGGAAGCCGCTTGTCACCTTCTTGACTCCCACTGAGCCACCGCAGACTGAGTGGAGAAAAGAAAAAAAACACACCACACAAAACTCACGTGTCCTGTCTGTGTGCTATTCAGGACGTTCCGTCTCCACCTGAGACCGTCCAACACACAGGCTGCACCGAGTGCGATTCAGGGAGCAACCCTCCTCCCAGGGTCTCCCCACACACCGGCCTTACCAAGTCCAGGGGCTCAGCGGGTGCTCTTAAGGACATCCGTCTCCGCCTGAGACTGTCCAACACTCACGCCTCACCAGGTCCAAGGTCATACCATGTGCTCCCGGGATCTGATTCTTTCTCCTAGAATCTCCCAACACTGACCCTCCAGGACCTTTCCTCACTGAACCCTCCAGGTACACAGTCTTACTCACTGACCCAGGTCAGTACCACACGAACACCTGTCCATTACCTGTGTCGGCCACACAGGTCCTTGGGTACCTCTTCTCCACAGAGGCTCCCTAGCAATCACCAGTCTCTTTCTCCTGGGGAAACGGCCACACTGGGCTCACCGATCCGGACAGTGCCTTACTCACTAGGCCGCCCCACGGTTCCAGAACCACAGCCGGGCTGTGGCTTCCCCAAATGCAGGTCGTCACAGGCTCTGCTCACACACGTGGCCGGTCAGCATATTAGACGGCTTTCTTGACCGTCAGCCCTCCTGGCTCAGCGTTGCCCTTAGCAACTGAATTTTGCAGTCCTCTTCCGTTGCTCCCAGCAACAAGGCTACAATATTGCCCGCATTCTCCACCAATTGTGAGGTAGCGCTGTCATTCAAATAGGGGATTCTCGCTTAGCCGCCACAAAACCAGGCAGATTTTAAGGGATATATACATAACAAATTAGTCCAAAAATAATAGCCACCTTAATTCAATATATTATATCTCAATTTCTGCCACAAATTTGTGCAGAATAAACAAAGGCAAATAGGCAAACAAATTCATCCATAAAACCAATCATTTATTAATAAATTTCATAAAAAGTTTTTTTTACAAGGAAATTTCGCAAAAAAACAAGTACATGTGTTGTAATAGGTGCTCACAGAAATTAGACTTATGCAAAATAATCTGTAAAGTATCCTGAATAGAATATTCACTGCTTATTTATTGACTCATTGTACTCTCTATATATTTTACTTAAATCTAAATAATGAAGGAAAAAACATAATGGTTCAAGCAGCAAAAGGAACAAATCCTTAGTTTAACAATATAAAGTGCACAATGCTATAAGTAGGTAACAATTCAACCAAGTTCTCTGCATTGAATGTCTGCCCTGCTACTCAGAGACGGAGTTAGCTAATCCTGAGTACAGTCATTATGATACAACAGTGCTCAAATAGTAGCGACTTTTAAGGGGGTTTTACACTAAGCAATATCGCTAGCAATATCGCTAAAACGTCACTGATTTTGTGACGTTATAGCGATATTGCTAGCGATATCGCTATGTGTGATACTTACCTCCGACCTTCTCCCCCGCTGTCCATCGCTGATCGCGCGAGATCGGGCGGCTCCATTTCTCGTCGTCTGCTTCCTGCTGTGTGGGACGAGCGACGCTGGACGCGGGCGGGAGGACGTCTGGATCGCTGTGTGTGAAAGGTAAGTATCGTGCGCTGCGTCGCTGCTGCATCGCTGCTGCATCGCTGTGAGATCTTTCTGTGTGGAAGCTCACTAGCGATCATTTAGCGATGCACCAGCGATCCTGATCGGGTCGTATCGCTGGTCAGATCGCTGGTGCATCGCTAAATGTAAAAGGGCCTTTACTCTCAATGTTTCTTTTATAAATTGCAAATGCCTACAAATAAAGGTGCATACAATTCTTAATGCGTAAGCTAACTCAATTATGTAGATGTTACTCCAATGTTGTAGATTAAAGCAATAGCCTAATTGTATTGGCCACAGGGAAAACTGCTCTGAGATTCAACCATGTGGGTGCTTAATGCATAGTACTATGGGTAAATCACCTCTTCCTTATTAACCCTGCTCCATATGCCTGCCGTACTAGTCCAAAATAAAAGGAGCTAATCATTCATAATACAACAATGCAACAGTGCTTGAAATTAGTAACAACTTACATGAATGAAATTCCTATGTTTCTTTTATAAATTGCAAATGCCTACAAATAAAACTGCATACAATTCTTAATGCGTAAGCTAACTCAATTATGTAGATGTTACTCAATTGTTCTAGATTAAAGCAACAGCCTAATTGTATTGGCCGCAGGGAGAACTGCTCCAAGATTCAACCATATGGGTGCTTAATGCATAGTACTACAAGCCCCCTATTGAGGAAGCCAGTATGGCGAAACGGCGCTGTCGGGATTGCCGGGTACATGTAGGAGAGAGCCACAGGAATTTCATTCATGTAAGTTGTTACTAATTTTAAGCACTGTTGCATTGTTGTACTATGCATGATTAGCTCCTCTTACTCTGGACTAGTACGGCAGGCACATGGAGCAGGGTGAATAAGGAAGAGGTGATTTACTCATAGTACTATGCATTAAGCACCCATATGGTTGAATCTTGGAGCAGTTCTCCCTGTGGCCAATACAATTAGGCTGTTGCTTTAATCTAGAACAATTGAGTAACATCTACATAATTGAGTTAGCTTACGCATTAAGAATTGTATGCACTTTTATTTGTAGGCATTTGCAATTTATAAAAGAAACATATGCAAATTGCCTCTTCAGAAAGAAAGAGGACTTTTACTCTACAGCGCCACCTATTGGTAGTAGCGATCCTACAAGTCACAATCAACCCTTTAACGAGTCTTGTAGTATGACTTAGGATACAAGCCAAATCAGAATCTCAATTTGCAGACACGGTGTTTCGAGCTGTTGGCTCTCGTCAGTGCAAAGTATGAGATCTGATTTGGCAAGGTGAGAGGCTCTGGACTAGGGTCTAAGAAGTAAGGTTTCTCCTTGCGGAGAGTGACATGCCAGCTGTGGCTTGTCAAGGTAAGGAGACTTATTCGCCGTGCAATGCTCCTCTGGGAAAATAATATGCAAATTAACTCTTCAGAAAGAAAGAGGACTTTTACTCTACAGCGCCACCTATTGGTAGTAGCGATCCTACAAGTCACAATCAACCCTTTAACGAGTCTTGTAGTATGACTTAGGATACAAGCCAAATCAGAATCTCAATTTGCAGACACGGTGTTTCGAGCTGTTGGCTCTCGTCAGTGCAAAGTATGAGATCTGATTTGGCAAGGTGAGAGGCTCTGGACTAGGGTCTAAGAAGTAAGGTTTCTCCTTGCGGAGAGTGACATGCCAGCTGTGGCTTGTCAAGGTAAGGAGACTTATTCGCCGTGCAATGCTCCTCTGGGAAAATAATATGCAAATTGCCTCTTCAGAAAGAAAGAGGACTTTTACTCTACAGCGCCACCTATTGGTAGTAGCGATCCTACAAGTCACAATCAACCCTTTAACGAGTCTTGTAGTATGACTTAGGATACAAGCCAAATCAGAATCTCAATTTGCAGACACGGTGTTTCGAGCTGTTGGCTCTCGTCAGTGCAAAGTATGAGATCTGATTTGGCAAGGTGAGAGGCTCTGGACTAGGGTCTAAGAAGTAAGGTTTCTCCTTGCGGAGAGTGACATGCCAGCTGTGGCTTGTCAAGGTAAGGAGACTTATTCGCCGTGCAATGCTCCTCTGGGAAAATAATATGCAAATTGCCTCTTCAGAAAGAAAGAGGACTTTTACTCTACAGCGCCACCTATTGGTAGTAGCGATCCTACAAGTCACAATCAACCCTTTAACGAGTCTTGTAGTATGACTTAGGATACAAGCCAAATCAGAATCTCAATTTGCAGACACGGTGTTTCGAGCTGTTGGCTCTCGTCAGTGCAAAGTATGAGATCTGATTTGGCAAGGTGAGAGGCTCTGGACTAGGGTCTAAGAAGTAAGGTTTCTCCTTGCGGAGAGTGACATGCCAGCTGTGGCTTGTCAAGGTAAGGAGACTTATTCGCCGTGCAATGCTCCTCTGGGAAAATAATATGCAAATTGCCTCTTCAGAAAGAAAGAGGACTTTTACTCTACAGCGCCACCTATTGGTAGTAGCGATCCTACAAGTCACAATCAACCCTTTAACGAGTCTTGTAGTATGACTTAGGATACAAGCCAAATCAGAATCTCAATTTGCAGACACGGTGTTTCGAGCTGTTGGCTCTCGTCAGTGCAAAGTATGAGATCTGATTTGGCAAGGTGAGAGGCTCTGGACTAGGGTCTAAGAAGTAAGGTTTCTCCTTGCGGAGAGTGACATGCCAGCTGTGGCTTGTCAAGGTAAGGAGACTTATTCGCCGTGCAATGCTCCTCTGGGAAAATAATATGCAAATTGCCTCTTCAGAAAGAAAGAGGACTTTTACTCTACAGCGCCACCTATTGGTAGTAGCGATCCTACAAGTCACAATCAACCCTTTAACGAGTCTTGTAGTATGACTTAGGATACAAGCCAAATCAGAATCTCAATTTGCAGACACGGTGTTTCGAGCTGTTGGCTCTCGTCAGTGCAAAGTATGAGATCTGATTTGGCAAGGTGAGAGGCTCTGGACTAGGGTCTAAGAAGTAAGGTTTCTCCTTGCGGAGAGTGACATGCCAGCTGTGGCTTGTCAAGGTAAGGAGACTTATTCGCCGTGCAATGCTCCTCTGGGAAAATAATATGCAAATTGCCTCTTCAGAAAGAAAGAGGACTTTTACTCTACAGCGCCACCTTAAAAGAAACATAGGAATTTCATTCATGTAAGTTGATGCTAATTTCAAGCACTGTTGCATTGTTGTATTATGTATGATTAGCTCCTTTTATTTTGGACTAGTATGGCAGGCATATGGAGCAGGGTTAATAAGGAAGAGGTGATTTACCCCTCCTACTATGCATTAAGCACCCACATGGTTGAATCTCAGAGCAGTTTTCCCTGAGGCCAATACAATTAGGCTGTTGCTTTAATCTACAACATTGGAGTAACATCTACATAATTGAGTTAGCTTACGCATTAAGAATTGTATGCACCTTTATTTGTAGGCATTTGCAATTTCTAAAAGAAACATTGAGAGTAAAAGTCGCTACTATTTGAGCACTTTTGTATCATAATGACTGTACTCAGGATTAGCTCACTCCTTCTCTGAGTAGCACAGCAGACATTCAATGCAGGGAACTTGGTTGAATTGTTACCTACTTATAGCATTGTGCACTTTATATTGTTAAACTAAGGATTTGTTCCTTTTGCTGCTTGAACCATTAGGTTTTTTCCTTCATTATTTAGATTGAAGTAAGATATATATATATAGAGTACAATGAGTCAATTAATAAGCAGTGAATATTCTATTCAGGATACTTTATAGATTATTTTGCATAAGCCTAATTTCTATGAGCACCTATTACAACACACGTACTTGTTTTTTTGCGAAATTTCCTTGTAAAAAACTTTTTATGAAATTTATTAATAAATGATTCGTTTTATGGATCAATTTATTTGCCTATTTGCCTTTGTTCTGCACAAATTTGTGGCAGAAATTGAGATATAAGATTTTAAGGGATTCAGAAAGAGAATTGGAGGGATCAAATGGCTGGATATCCTTAAAGACAAAAATGTCCAGGAAGGATGGGAAATCTTGAAAAATGAAATTCTCAAAGCACAATTGTTAACAATTCCGAAAAGAGGGAAGAATAGGAAGCATTTAAGGAAGCCAGGATGGATGAACACAGAACTTAAGGACATGCTAAAAAGGAAGAAAAAAATGTTTATAAAATGGAAAGAGGGAGGTATATCTAAAGAAGAATATAATGCTGTCTGCAGAACCTGCAGGGCACAAATCAGATTATCTAAAGCTGACAATGAATTGAGGCTTGCAAGAGATGTCAAAAGCAATAATAAAGGATTTTGGGGATATGTCAAAAGTAAAGGAAAAGTCAAAGATGCTATAGGATTTTTACAGGATGAAAATGATGAAATGGGAAGACAGGATGTTGAGAAGGCCGAACTTTTAAATTCCTATTTTGCATCTGTTTTCTCTCAGAAAGGAAATGTAACATCAACTGTTCTTCACTGTCCTATTAAGGGAATAGAAAAATCCAGGATATATATAAACAGAAATATAGTGAGGAAACACTTAGCTAACCTAAATGCATTCAAGTCTCCAGGTCCAGATGAATTACACCCCAGAGTACTGAAGGAGATAGCAGAAGAAATTTTTGAACCCCTCTCCATAGTCTTTGAAAATTCTTGGAGAACAGGAGAAGTCCCAGAAGACTGGAGAAGAGCAAATGTTGTTCCTATCTTCAAAAAGGGGAAGAAGGTGGATCCAGGCAACTTTAGGCCGGTGAGTCTGACTTCTATACCAGGAAAGATCTTTGAGCAAATTATTAAACAAAACATGTATGTCAGTACCTGGATAAGAATGAAGTGATTAAACAGAGTCAGCATGGGTTTGTAACTAATAAGTCATGTCAGACTAACTTAATTTCCTTCTATGACGGAATCACTGATTGGGTGGATCAAGGAAATGCTGTAGATATAGTATATCTTGACTTCAGCAAAGCATTTGACAAAGTATCTCATACAATCCTTATTGAAAAAATGACTAAGTATGGAATGGACAAGGCAACTGTTAGGTGGATTCATAACTGGCTTAGTGATCGGACCCAAAGAGTGGTCGTAAGTGGCTGCACATCCAGTTGGAAGAATGTCTCAAGTGGGGTACCACAGGGCTCTGTCCTGGGCCCTATATTGTTCAACATCTTTATCAATGATTTAGATGAAGGAATTGAGGGTAAACTGATTAAATTTGCTGATGACACAAAGCTAGGAGGGATAGCTAATACTAGAGAAGAGAGAGAGAGGATTCAAAAAGATATAAATAAACTGGAGAAGTGGGCAGCAACTAACAGAATGGTTTTTAACAGGGAAAAATGCAAAGTACTACATCTCGGCAATAAAAATGAAAAAAGCATATACAGAATGGGAGGAATAGGGCTAAGCAACAGCACATGTGAAAAAGATTTGGGTATACTAATAGATCACAGACTGAATATGAGTCAACAGTGTGATGCAGCAGCAAAAAAGGCAAATGCAATTCTAGGATGTATTAACAGAAGCATACAGTCTAGATCACGTGAAGTCATTATTTCCCTCTACTCCTCTTTGGTCAGACCTCATCTGGAATATTGTGTCCAGTTTTGTGCACCACATTTTAAAAAAGACATCAACAAACTGGAGCAAGTTCAGAAAAGAGCGACCAGAATGGTGACCGGTCTGCAAACCCTGTCTTATGAGGAAAGGTTGCAGGATTTGGGAATGTTTAGTTTGCAAAAGAGAAGACTGAGAGGAGACTTAATAGCTGTCTACAAATATCTAAAGGGCTGTCACATTGTAGAAGGATCAACTTTATTCTCATTTGCACAAGGAAAGACTAGAAGCAATGGGATGAAACTGAATGGGAGGAGACACAGATTAGATATTAGAAAAAACTTTTTGACAGAGTGATCAGTGAGTGGAACAAGCTGCCACGAGAAGTGGTGAGTTCTCCTTCATTGGATGTCTTCAAACAAAGGCTGGACAGACATCTGTTTGAGATGATTTAGCGAATCCTGCTTTGAGCAGGGGGTTGGACTAGATGGCCCAGGAGGTCCCTTCCAACTCTACGATTCTATGATTCTTAAAACCAGATCTGGCACGGGTTTTCCATAAAACCATTATAGTCCATGCAGTTTATTTATGCAGCATAAACCAAAGCAAGCAACGTAAAGTTCATATCAGCATAGCGTCCTTGATAGAGCTTCTCTCTGTCCTCCCTGTGGTCACACAGGTTGGCATACACAGGCTCTTCAGCCTCTTAGTTATCTCACCCACGTCAGGGTTTCCTCATGGCTGTTTCTCCATGCTGAAGACATCCGTTCCCTCCAGGGAATCATCAGGCACGTGCAGCCATTACACACAGCCACTCCACATGCTGTTAGCCAGGATACACATCTTCCAGCGGGACCTTTCACAACGGACCAACCAGGTCCCTGCATTCACCACATGTGACCTACCCTGGCCACCTTATATGGTCCGTAGCCACGCCCACCGAGTCACATGGCTATGACCTCATCACAGGTCCTTGATCCCTTCACACACTTTGCAACAGCATTCTTAAACACACCCCCTGGGTGGGTTTGTAGGTACCTGGGTCCGCCCGTCTCCCCAGCTACCTGGACACTTCTCCCTGACACATTGACACAACACGTCAGCAGTATCACTGCTGATCAACACACACATCAGTCTCCATCTCAAGGCCACCCACCTTGAGATACATAATGGTCATTCATGACTCTGCCATTCATCCTCTCTCGGGACATCCACACAGCTCCCCCTAGCGGACACAGTGGTCATTACACCACATCTTGTTCAAATCTCCCACTTTACCAGCACCCAAAGCAACCCCAGACCATCACATTACCTCAGCCATGCTTGAGAGAAGTCATCAGGCAGTCTTCCAGCATCTTTTCGGTTGTTCTGCGTCTCACAAGTGTTCTTCTGTGTGATCCAAACACCTCAAACTTGGATTTGTCTGTCCATAACACTTTTTTTACCTATGTTCCTCTGTCCAATGTCTGTGTTCTTTTGCCCACATTAATATTTTCCTTTTATTAGCCAGTCTCAGATATGGCTTATTCTTTGCCAGTCTGCCCTGAAGACCAGCATCCCGGAGTCGCCTCTTCACTGTAGACGTTGACACTGGCGTTTTGCGCGTTCTATTTAATGAAGCTGCCACTTTAGGACCTGTGAGGCATCAATTTCTCAAACCTCAGACTCTAATGTACTTGTCTTGTTGCTCAGTTTTGCAGCTGCGCCTCCCACTACTCTTTCTACTCTGGTTAGAGCCTGTTTGTGCTCTCGTCTGGAGTAGTACACACTGTTGTAAGAAATCTCCAGTTTCTTGGCAATTTTTCGCATGAAATAGCCTTTTGTTATGATTAGGTCACCGAGCAGGATAGCCGGGGAATAAGGTAGGCAACCAGAAAGTTTGGTAACTTAGCAGATTGCAGACCCCTAATCCTAACAACACAACTAGAATTAGCCATGGGACGAACCTATGATGCCCTAGACGCCTCAGCACAGCCAAAGAGTTAACAGCCTAAAGCAAGAAAGGGGAAAGCTAAACTGGCCCGGAGTAGAACCCCAAAGGAATAGATAGCCCCCAAACATATTTTGCCGGTGAGACAAGATGAGGCACAAACACAGGCAGAAAATAGAGTAAGCAAATGATGGAGCCAAACTGTCTAGATAGAACAGGACAGGAAAGATACTGTCTGCAATCACGCAAAAGCCCTAAAAAATCCAACACGTCTGATATGCAAAAATACTGAGGCCACACGACCTCTCCCCCACTAAATCAGAACTCTGGTGTGAACTGGAAGCAAAACAAAAGATACTGATATAACAGGGGATTAGCAATACTGAACAGACTGACATAAGCTGTGGCATATGGAACTGGGTCCAGCACCAGTCCCAGCAGGGAACAATGCTGAACCCACACAGCAAAGCAGAAAGTAGAGAAAGGCAAAAACTGGATCAAATGCAAAAAGATTCCAGCAAACAAATGACTTATCTGAACGATGCAGGACCAAGCAGGGGGCAAGCGGACTTCTAAATGCACAGGAAGAAAACCAAATCACCAGCAACAACTGAGGGAAGCTTGCTCACTTAAATCTTCCCAGTCTGTAACATTTGACCTCCACTCATCCTCTTCAAGAGTTGACTTCTGTCAACCCGACCATCTCCAGTACCCGCAGCAACCACCAGAGGGAGCCCAAACTCAGAAGTCAGGTCAAGAGTGTTCACAACAGCCTTTATTTCTAAGAAGAAGAATAGACTGTTGAGTTTCACATGAAAGTTCTCTTTTTCTGGCCATTTTGAGAGTTTAATGGAACCAACAAATGTAATGCTCCAGATTCTCAACGAGCTCAAAGGAAGGTCAGGTTTATAGCTTCTCTAATGAGCCAAACTGTTTTCAGCTGTGCTAACATACTTGCACAAGGGTTTTCAAGGGTATTCTAACCATCCATTATCCTTCTTACACAGTCAGGAAACACAAAGTACCATAAGAACACTGGAGTGATGGTTGTTGGAAATGGGCCTCTATACACCTATGAAGATATTGCATTACAAACCAGACGTTTGCAGTTAGAATAGTCATTTACCACATTAACAATGTATAGAGTGTATTTCTGAATCATTTAATGTTAGCTTCATTGGAAAAAATGCTTTTCTTTCAAAAATAAGGAAATTTCTAAGTGACCCTAAACTTTTGAACGGTACAACCCCTATCTCTGGACGTTGGGCTCTCAGACTATCCTCATGGAGTCGGTTTCTAACATTTTGTGCAGACACATGCACATTTGTGGCCTGCTGGAGGTCATTTTGCAGGGCTCTGGCAGTGCTCCTCCTGTTCCTCCTTGCACAAAGGCTGAGTTAGTGGACCTGCTGCTGGGTTGTTGCGCTTCTACGGCCCCCTCCACGTCTCCTGGTAGCGCCTCCAGACTCTTGACACTACGCTGACAGACATAGCAAAACTTCTTGCCACAGCTCGCATTCATGTGCCACAGTGGACAGTTTGATTTCACTGAAGTTTGATTTACTTGGAGTTATATTCTGTTGTTTAAGTGTTCCCTTTATTTTTTTGAGCAGTGTATGTACTGTAGTATGTGTATGTATATTATATGTCTATGTTTGTGTATATATATATATATTATGTATTTGTATATATTGTGTGTATGTATATATATATATTTTGTGTGTATATATATATTTATATATATGTATATGTGTATGTATTGTATGTGTGTATAAGTATATGCATGTATACATATGTATGTGCATGTATATATACATCTGTGTGTGTATATACATATATATATTCTGCCGTATTTAAAAAAAAAAAATGACATACTCTCCTCTCCGTCGCTGGGGCCAGGTGCCGCTGCTTGCTGCTGTCTGGCACGTCATCTGTCAGTGACGTTCAGACTGCAGAGGGCGCGGTGCGCACTAACACATCACCACGCCCTCTGCTGTCTGAACGTCACTGACAGATGACGTGCCAGACAGCAGCCAGACAGCAGCAAGCAAGAGATGGATCCGGACAGGTGAGTATCGCTATACTTACCGGTCCTGGCACGGTCTCTGCAGCCCCCAGCTTCTCCGCATCTCCCTTCCTGCCTTCAGTGGTCACGTGGTACTGCTCATTACACCTCATGAATATGCGCATATTCACGAGTGTAGTGAGCGGTACCATTTGACCGCTGAAGGAAGGGAGATCGCGGAGAAGCTGGGGGCTGCAGAGACTGTGCCAGGACCGGTAAATATGACCTGACACCCCTGCCCCCCTCCCCCTCCGACCCCCTGGTGTATATGACTCAAATATAAGCCGAGAGTGGGACTTTCAGCCCAAAAAATGGACTAAAAATCTTGGCTTATATTCAAGTATATACGGTATATTAAATATCAGCTTAGAAATCAATATTACAGGATTACACAAACAAAAGTTTGTGTTCTTGACCAACCAGAAATTGACACTTAAATTCAAAAGCCAACATAAAGATAAAAAGTCTATTTTTTGGTTTGCTAAAAATAGTCATCTGGGTAATTAAGATACAATGCTGTGTCTTCACATTGCTCCCCCATGTTAATTAGCCAGACGTGATAGGATTCCGATCATCCTACTCTTATGGGGAACATTCCATAACATGTCTTTAAGCACAGTCACGAATGTAAGAGGTCTCGCCTTTTATGACAATAAAACTTTGTGTTATCCAGTTTCCTCAGAGCATATTCCATGTCTTCCGTATTAAAATAAAATCCACAAGTAATTGAGGAGAAACAACTGGTAGCCATTGGTTCCTCACATGGTGTCCTCCTCATTCAGTAGTACCTGGATTAAATTCATTCAATCCGTTGAAGATGGCAGAGTTCCTGTAGTTTCCGTTTCTTATTGAGGTTATACATCACCTCTGGTTTTCTTTCCAAGGCCGTGTTGGTGGGGTTGGACATAGTAGCGTCCGAAACCTGCTGTGCATGCCTCATCAATGGTCTGCTGGGTCTGTCTGTACTGCTCCCTTGTTGTCGAGCCCTGAATGGTGTGTGAGAACACCATTCCTCTGCTACTCCCTTGGTGTTCCGCCTGGCTGAGTAGTATCCCACTGCTGCCACTATAATCTGGAGACACGGGATTAGCGAGTGCCCCAGGGCTGCTAGCCAGAACCACATTGACCAGGGGTAGTTCTGCCTAATGCCCACTCTCCTTTTAACGTGGGCATAATGCTACTTAGACAGTGCAGGGTGAGGGTAAAACAGTGTGACAGTGCTTTATTAAACCAAAAAACATGCAGATAGCACTTAGAACAGACCCAAAACCAGTACACACGAGGACATCAGGACACACGAGGTCATCAGGACATCAGGACACACGAGGACATCAGGACACACGAGGACATCAGGACACACGAGGACATCAGGACACACGAGGACATCAGGACACACGAGGACATCAGGACACACGAGGACATCAGGACACACGAGGACATCAGGACACACGAGGACATCAAGATGCAGGCAGGACATCAGGGTCACCCACAGGACATCAGAGTCACCGGCAGACATCAGACGGGAGTCGTTTAGTTCCGGACATCCAACATGACCTACAGGCACCGCTGCAGTCATCCAGCTCTAGGCTTCAGGCAGCGGTCATCAGGTTCCAGACTGCGGTCGTCAGGCTCCAGGCATCGGACCTAGGAAGGAACTCAAGCATGATGGTACTAACACCGCAGGATTGCTGGGCCTGCATGGAGCTAGCACCGCATGGTAGTCAGAGCACAGCATAATAGATGCTCAGCAGGAACACCGGTTACAAGAGTCTGAGTCACTGGGTGCGGGGCTCCAAACACAGAGGGATTCCAGGAACATAACACAGCAGACAGTTCAGACATGTTTCGGTACAGGATCAAGGATTCAAGCCTGGATACACCGCCTCCAGGCCAAGGCGAATTTAGACGGGGTCAGGTACAGGACAGGTACAGGATCAGGGATTCAGGCCCGGATATACCGCCTTCGGGGCAGGGCGAGGGAACAGGACAAAGCAGGAATCAAGCCAGGGAATTTGGTACCATAACCCGAGACAGACGAGGTCCACAGACACGAGACACACATGGCAAAGTCCAGGAGCTTTGTGAGTAGCTCTGGCTCCGCCCATAGGGCAGGATCTGTTTATAAAGGAGCTGCCCCTCAGCAATTGGCTAGGGACAGCATTTCAAATACACACACTAACCCTGATAAATGCAGGGGAGGTGTGGCCGCACACACCCTAAGCACATACAGAAACCATTGCAGCACAATCAGTGCAGGAACTGCAGCTTAGAGCACCTGGCATCGTCTGCAAGCCTAGACACACGTGGAAAGTCATGCACCAGCTGCAAATGACCTCACAAACAGCGGGTATCTAAGCGCCGCGCGGCTTTATTCCAGCTCCCAGCGTCTGCTGTATGGCGCTGGGAGCTCGCTGATCGTTGGTCTCTCGCTGTCACTCGCAGCGATGTGTGCTGCCCAGCGGGAGACCAACGATAGATTTATGGCCCAGACCATTAGACAACGATTAACAATCAGCCAACTGATCGTTGCTATGTGTCACACACAACAATGTCGTTTCGACATCGCTGCAATGTCACCAAACTGGTAACATTGCAACGTTATCGTTCACAATATTATTGCGTGTAACGGGGCCTTTAGTGGTACGCTATATGTTGAGGGTGGAGTTGTTGTAGATTGCACATGAGGTTACTATGGCCGGACATTTAGGGATCACTAAGACAAAGGCCAGGCTTGCCCAGCATTTCTACTGCCCAAGATGGTGGTCTGATGTGGCTGGCTACTGATGTACGTTCGACTACTGTCAGAGGGTAGGGAAGGCAGGGTAGTACCCCAAAACCTCACTGATAACTCTGCCCATTATTAAAGAGCCTTTCAGGAAATTGGCTGTGGATTTTGTTATCCCAATTGCCACTCTCAGCAGCCCCGGGAAACACTTTGTACCAACAGTAGCAGAATATGCTACCTGGTAACCGGAAGCTGTGTCCTTGTCATCCATTTGGGCTGAAAAGGTGGCCACCGCTTTACAGGAGATTTTCTCCCATGTGGGTTTTCCCGAGGAAAAGCTCACAGTCCAAGGGGACCCAGGTCATGTTGCAGTTGATGGAGTTCCCCTGTAAGCAGATATACTTTAGGTGCAACATCTGTTGACCAGCCAGTATCAACCACAGAGCAACGACCTGTGCGAATGACTCAGTGGCACCCTAAAGCAGATGTTTAAGATGTTGATCGACTCCCATGGGAGCAACAGGGAACAGTACCTCACACATCTGCTATTTGCCCACTGGGACTGCAACGCGATTTCCCCCCTGAGCTCCTGTAAGGCAACTTGTGGGGGACTGCTGTCTCTGGGAAGGAGACTTGGTCACTCCTGGAGTGTCAATCATCGAGTATGTTGCGCATCCATGACAAGATGCATGCCTTAGCGCAGCAGGTGCATGATAATATGATGTGAGCCCAGGCTGATCAGAAGCGACAATGCAACGAAAATGCTTATGAAAGGACCTACCAGGTGGGTCAAAAGGTGTTTCTTCAGCAGCAAGCCTGGAAGGACGGAATCAGCTGTTCATCACCAGGGTTCACCCCCCAATCCGACGTTCAGCATTTCAGGTCTCCCTGGAGATGCAAGCAGCATTGCGCCAAGAGACTCACGAGATGTTGAAACTGGGGGTCATCCAAACATGCAGAAGAATTGGGCCTCGCCCTTAGTCTTCGTCCCAAAGAAGGACTGGACAATCCAGTTATGCGTTGACTACAGGGGGCTCAATGCTGTCACAGCGCATTGATGACCTGCTTGATCAATTGGCCGGGGCCAAGTACCTGACCATCATGGTTCCTAGCCAGGGATATTGGCAGATTCCCCTGACCCTTGAGGTGTGGGAACCCTCTGCTTTTATCACTCCATTCGGACTTTACAAGTCTACAGTAATGCCGTTCGGCATGAAGAATGACCCTGCCACTTTCCAGTAGATGGTCAACACGCTGATCAAGGGACTTGAAGGGTACACGGCTATACACCTGGACGACATTGTCATCTTCTGTCTAACCTGGGAGAATCACCTAGAGCCTTTGGCGCAGGTGCTTAGGTGGACCGTCGACGAGGCATGACCAATAAGCCCAGCTGGCATTTTTTCGGTATGAATGAGGTCCACTACCTGGGACACTGGGGTGGCAGGGGGGTCTGAAACCGGAGTCTGGCAGGTGGATGCCATTGCATCCTGACCCATCTTAAGGACCAGAAATAGCTGATTTATTATTATTTATTTATATAGTGCCATTAATTCCATGGTGCTGTACAAGTTTCCACAACAAATTTACAATGACAGACTGGTACAGAGGGGAGAGGACCCTGTCCTTGCGGACTTACATTCTACGGGATAGCGGGGAAAAGACAGAAAGTCGGGGGTGCATCAGCTCTGGTGGTGATGAGGCGGCAGCTCAGGCAGTGGTGAGGCGGCAGAATGGTTATTGCAGTCTGTAAGCTTTCCTGAAAAGATGGGTTTTCAGGTTCCGTTTGAAGGATCCGAGGGTGGTGGATAATCGGACGTGCTGAGGAATGGCATTCGGGAGAAATCTTGCAGGAGGTTGTGTGAGGAACGAATAAGTGTGGAGGAGAGTAGGAGGTCTTGGGCGGATTGAAGAGTATGTGAGGGAAGATATTGGAAGATTAGTTCAGAGATATAGGGAGGGGAAAGGTTGTGGATGGCTTTGTAGGTCAGTGTTAGTAGTTTGAACTGGATTCAATGGGGAATTGGGAGCCAATGGAGGGATTTGGAGAGGGGAGAGACAGGGGAGTAGCGAGGAGAGAGGTGGATTAGTCGGGCAGCAGAATTGAGGACAGACTGGAGTGGTGCCAGAGAGTTAGCAGGGAGGCCACAGAGGAGGGTGTTGCAGTAGTCAAGGCGGGAGATGATGAGGGCATGTACAAGAGCTTTACTAGATTGTGGACTGAGGAAGGGACGGATTCTGGAAATATTTTTGAGTTGGAGGCGACAGGAGGTGGCAAGAGATTGGACGTGCGGTTTGAAGGACAGGGCAGAGTCGAGAGTTACTCCAAGGCAGCGGATTTCAGGTGCAGGAGAGTGCATGATGCCGTTTACCATAATAGATAGATCAGGTAGGGAAGATACGTGAGATGAAGGAAAGATCAGGAGTTCAGTTTTGTCTACGTTGAGTTTTAGGAAGCGAGAGGTGAAATATGGCTGATACACTCCGGGATTCTGGACAGCAGAGAGGTGACATCTGGGCCAGAGAGGTAGATCTGAGTGTCATCTGCATACAGGTGGTACTGGAAGCTATGGGACTTTGAGTTGTCCTAGGCCAAGAGTATAGATGGAAAAAAGTAGGGGCCCCAGGACAGAGCCTTGGGGGACTCCAACAGAGAGGGGGCGGGATGAGGAGGTAGTGTGGGAGTGGGAAACGCTGAATGTGCGGTCAGAAAGGTATGAGAAAATCCAGGACAGGGCGAGGTCTTTTATGCCAAGGGAACAAAGAATCTGTAGCAGTAGGCAGTGGTCAACTGTGTCAAAGGCAGAGTACAGGTCAAGAAGGAGGAGGATGGAGAACTGTCTGCTAGCTTTGGCTGTGAGTCAGTCATTAGTAATTTTGGTCAGGGCAGTTTCAGTGGAGTGGTGGGGGCGGAAGCCAGATTGCAGGATGTCAAGGAGGGAATTAGATGAGAGGTGGGAGGAAAGTTGAGCATGAACATGCTGTTCAAGGAGTTTGGAAGCAAATGGGAGCAGTGATATGGGGCGATAGCTGGGCAGAGCAGTTGGGTCAAGGTTTGATTTTTTGAGGATGGGTGTTATGGTGGCATGTTTGAAGGCAGAGGGGAAGGTACCAGAAGTTAGGGATAGGTTGAAGAGATGGGTTAGGGCTGGAATGATCATGTTAGTAAGGTTGGGGAGCAGGTGGAAAGGGATGGGGTTAAGTACACAGGTAGTGAGGTGTGATTTGGAAAGGAGATGAGTAAGCTCTCCTTCAGTGATGTTGGAGAGGGAGGTTATTAGGGAAGGGCAGAGGTTTGGTATGTGGAGCGTTTGGGGTTGTGGAACTGTAAAGGTTTGCCTTGTTTGGTCGATCTTGTTTTTGAAGTAGGTGGCAAAGTCCTCAGCAGAGATGAGGGGAGTTGGAGGTGGCAGTGGTGGGCGGAGGAGAGAGTTGAATGTGCTGAACAGTTGTTTTGGGTTGTGGGATAATGAAGATACAAGGTTTGTGAAATAGGTCTGTTTAGCAGAGGTGAGGGCTGATTTAAAGCCAAGTGTAGCTTGTTTAAAAGCAGTCAAGTCGTCTGGCAGGCGTGTTTTCTTCCAACGCCGCTCTGCGACCCTGGATGCTTGTCGAAGTTTTTTGGTGAGGTTGTTGTGCCAGGGTTGCCTATTGGTTTGTCGCACTTTGCCATGCATGAGAGGGGCGACTGAGTCTATGGCTGATGTGAGGGTGGCGTTGTAGAAAGCAGTGGCACTGTCCGTGTTGTGGAGTGAAGATATGGAGGACAGAGGTAGAAGAGAGTCTGAGAGTCTGTCAATGTCTAGGTGTGCGAGGTTTTTGTGAGGATGTGCTAGTAGCTGGACATGGGGGGCAGGTGAGAAGGACAAGGATGAGAAGGTGAGTAGATGGTGGTCAGATAGGGGGAAGGGAGAGGTTGTGAGATTAGATAGGGAACAGAGGCGAGTGAAGATGAGGTCTAATGTATGTCCATCTGTGTGGGTGGCTGTGGAGGACCACTGAGTAAGTCCAAAGGATGAGGTAAGTGACAGGAGTTTGGAGGCTGCTGGCTGGTAGGTGTCAATGGGGATGTTGAAGTCCCCCATGATGATGGTGGGGATGTCAGCAGAAAGAAAGTGGAGGAGCCAGGTGGAAAATTGGTCAATGAAGGTAGTGGCTGAGCCCAGTGGTCAGTATATGACAGCCATTTGGAGATTAGAGGGAGAGTAGATACGGACAGAGTGAACCTCAAAAGAAGGGAGGATAAGGGAGGGTGGGGGATGGATAGGGTTGAAGGAGCAGTTTTTAGAAAGGAGGAAACCCACTCCTCCAACATGTCTGTTGCCAGGGCGAGGAGTGTTGGTAAAGTGTAGGCCGCCATAACTCAGTGCGGCCGGGGAGGCTGTGTCAGGGGGTGTCAGCCAGGTCTCAGTGAGGGCCAGGAAGGAAAGGTTGCGGGAGGTAAAGAGGTCGTGGATCACGTGGAGCTTGTTGCAGATGGAGCGAGCATTCCAAAGTGCTCCAGAAAGAGGGAGCGGGAGGGAGGGGGTCAGTGGCACGGGTTTTAAGTGTGAGGGATTGCGGTAGTTTCTCTTAGTGTGAGAAAGATAGGGGTGAGGATTAGTGGGATGTATGAGGCAGGCAGGGCCAGGATTGGGGGATATGTCACCAGCAGTGAGAAGAAGAGAAAGGGAAAGCAGGTGGGTGAAGGAGAGTGATGGTCTTGTATTGTATGTTAGTAGGAGAGGTCTGAGGTTAAGGATTATGTCTGCAGATAATGTTTGCAAAAATTAAAGATGTGTCTGACAGGATATCAGGACTCTTCAGACCTACAGATGACTACCCATTCCTGCTACTACATGTGGGGACAAATGACACCGCAAGAAACGACCTGGAAATCATCTGCAGAGACTTTGAAGACTTAGGCAAGAAAGTGAAAGAACTGGGAGCGCAGGTGGTCTTCTCTTCCATCCTCCCAGTAGATGGCCATGGAACAAGGAGGTGGAATAAGATTCTGCAGGTGAACAACTGGCTACGTCGATGGTGCCGTCAGCAACGATTTGGATTTCTGGATCACGGAGTGAACTACTTATACGATGGACTACTTGCTAGAGATGGGGTGCACCTTACGAAGACTGGAAAGCATGTATTTGGAAGTCGCCTTGCTACACTTGTAAGGAGAGCTTTAAACTAGAACAACATGGGAAGGGAAGCAAAAGACCAGAAAAAGCCATACACCTGACAAATGCTATTGAGAACTCTGCTATTAGAAGTGGAAAGGAAGAACAAAGACGAAAGAATCTAATTAATAAAAATATTGGAGAAAGAGAAACCAATCACAAACTAAAATGTTTCTATACTAATGCACAAAGCATGGGCAACAAACAAGGAGAATTGGAACTACTAACACAGGAAAAGAAATATGATGTAATTGGAATCACTGAAACTTGGTGGGACAATACACATGATTGGAATACAAGACTAGAAGGATACAACTTATTTGCAAGAAACAGACTTGATAAACGAGGAGGGGGTGTCGCATTGTATGTTCGAAACGCGTATATCTGCACAGAGATTGAAGCTTCAGAGACTGGGAGTTCTGTGGAAACTGTTTGGGTAAGAATACAAGGACAGAACAATGGAAAGGACACCATTGTAGGCATTTACTACAGGCCGCCTGTGCAAGCCGAAGATATAGATGAACTCTTTATGCATCAGATGGCCAAGTTCTCCAAAAAATATGACATAGTTGTCATGGGAGATTTCAACTATCCAGACATTTGTTGGGAATCTCTCTCAGGCAAAACTAACAGGTCAAGGAAATTCTTATCCTCTCTTGCTGACAACTTTATCTTCCAAAAGGTAAGGGAGAAAACAAGGGGAACTGCTACCTTGGATCTAATCCTTATAAACAGGGAGGAAATGGTTGAGGAGGTAAAAGTGGCTGGGACCCTAGGAGGTAGCGACCATGCTATTTTAGAATTTTGGATAACTAGAGGTGGAAGACCTGTGAAGACTCAGACGTCAAGGTTAGATTTCAGAAAGGCAGATTTTAAGGGATTCAGAAAGAGAATTGGAGGGATCCAATGGCTGGATATCCTTAAAGACAAAAATGTCCAGGAAGGATGGGAAATCTTGAAAAATGAAATTCTCAAAGCACAGTTGTTAACAATTCCGAAAAGAGGGAAGAATAGGAAGCATTTAAGGAAACCAGGATGGATGAACACAGAACTTAAGCACATGCTAAAAAGGAAGAAAAAAATGTTTATAAAGTGGAAAGAGGGAGGCATATCTAAAGAAGAATATAATGCTGTCTGCAGAACCTGCAGGGCACAATTCAGATTATCTAAAGCTGAAAATGAACTGAGGCTTGCAAGAGATGTCAAAAGCAATAATAAAGGATTTTGGGGATATGTCAAAAGTAAAAGAAAAGTCAAAGATGCTATAGGATTTTTACAGGATGAAAATGATGAAATGGTAAGACAGGATGTTGAGAAGGCTGAACTTTTAAATTCCTATTTTGCATCTGTTTTCTCTCAGAAAGGAAATGCAACATCAACTGTTATTCACTGTCCTATTAAGGGAATAGAAGAATCCAGGATATCTATAAACAGAAAGATAGTGAGGAAACACTTAGTTAACCTAAATGAATTCAAGTCTCCAGGTCCAGATGAATTACACCCCAGAGTACTGAAGGAGATAGCAGAAGAAATTTTTGAACCCCTCTCCATAATCTTTGAAAATTCTTGGAGAACAGGAGAAGTGCCAGAAGACTGGAGAAGAGCAAATGTTGTTCCTATCTTCAAAAAGGGGAAGAAGGTGGACCCAGGCAACTATAGGCCGGTGAGTCTGACTTCTATACCAGGAAAGATCTTTGAACAAATTATTAAACAACATGTATGTCAATACCTGGATAAGAATGAAGTGATTAAACAGAGTCAGCATGGGTTTCTAACTAATAAGTCATGTCAGACTAACTTAATTTCCTTCTATGACGGTATCACTGATTTTGTGGATCAAGGAAATGCTGTAGATATAGTATATCTTGACTTCAGCAAAGCATTTGACAAAGTCTCTCATACAATCTTTATTGAAAAAATGACTAAGTATGGAATGGACAAGGCAACTGTTAGGTGGATTCATAACTGGCTTAGTGATCGGACCCAAAGAGTGGTCATAAATGGCTGCACATCCAGTTGGAAGAATGTCTCAAGTGGGGTACCACAGGGCTCTGTCCTGGGCCCTGTATTGTTCAACATCTTTATCAACGATTTAGATGAAGGAATTGAGGGTAAACTGATTAAATTTGCTGATGACACAAAGCTAGGAGGGATAGCTAATACTAGAGAAGAGAGAGAGAGGATTCAAAAAGATTTAAATAAACTGGAGAAGTGGGCAGCAACTAACAGAATGGTTTTTAACAGGGAGAAATGCAAAGTACTACATCTGGGCAATAAAAATGAAAAAAGCATATATAGAATGGGAGGAATAGGGCTAAGTGACAGCACATGTGAAAAAGACTTGGGTATACTAATAGATCACAGATTGAATATGAGTCAACAGTGTGATGCAGCAGCAAAAAAGGCAAATGCAATTCTAGGATGTATTAACAGAAGCATACAGTCTAGATCACGTGAAGTCATTATTTCCCTCTACTCCTCTTTGGTCAGACCTCATCTGGAATATTGTTTCCAGTTTTGGGCACCACATTTTAAAAAAGACATCAACAAACTGGAGCAAGTTCAGAAAAGAGCGACCAGAATGGTGACCGGTCTGCAAACCCTGTCTTATGAGGAAAGGTTGCAGGATTTGGGAATGTTTAGTTTGCAAAAGAGAAGACTGAGAGGAGACTTAATAGCTGTCTACAAATATCTAAAGGGCTGTCACATTGTAGAAGGATCAACTTTATTCTCATTTGCACAAGGAAAGACTAGAAGCAATGGGATGAAACTGAATGGGAAGAGACACAGATTAGATATTAGAAAAAACTTTTTGACAGTTAGAGTGATCAATGAGTGGAACAGGCTGCCACGAGAAGTGGTGAGTTCTCCTTCAATGGAAGTCTTCAAACAGAGGCTGGACAGACATCTGACTGGGATGATTTAGCGAATCCTGCTTTGAGCAGGGGGTTGGACCAGATGGCCCAGGAGGTCCCTTCCAACTCTACGATTCTATGATTCTATGATTCTATAAAGCGAGGTGGGGGGGTAAGAGAGAGGGGGAGATAGTTATTTGGTTTTCAGGTGCAGGGGTTTGGGGATAGCGAAGGAGAGTGAAGATTAGTGGAGCAAAAACGGTGATGGCAAATGTGAGCATGGTTAAAAAAAAAAGCAAGTAAAGTGAGAAAGCAGTGGTTAGTCTTACCGTCTGACCGATTTCTGGACTATTTCTAGTAATATTTCTCATGTATCACTTTAAATATGTCACTTCAAATGATGTCATTTCTGACCTGCTCTCTTCAACTTATACCATTCAAATGTCCATGAAATGTAGCCAGGTGAGTGAGGGAGGGAGGAGGAGAAGGGGGCTGGAGGACGGTTCACAGCAGAGGGCAATTAACAGATTGCAGTTAATGGGACATTTGACTAACATCAAAGTTGAAGAAAGAGGTGGGATAAGATGGAAGGTGTGAGGATCATGGGTATATCAATATGCATACAGTCAATTTGAAGTATGATACATGGAATTAAAGTCAGGGGAAAAAACAGTACAGACGTACCAAATAAAAACAGAGGGTGAACAATGCATGAGGGTTCAGGGGTGCAGTGAGTATTCTGAAGCCGGTTCAGCAGACATACCAAATAAAAACAGGGTGAACAATGCATGAGGGTTCAGAGGTGGAGTGAGCTGATGCCCTTCCTCGGCACAGTCGGGTATTATAGGAGGTTCATGGCTCACTATAATAGTGTCACGCCGTTCTGTCTGTACTTGGTTGTCTTTGCTTTTACCCTTTGCTCCTTTCCCCCTAATTGAGCTGGGATACTGCTGGCTGTTACCTGTATGGAGTCTGCTCAGTTCCCTGCTCTGCTGCATAGCCGTACATGTGTTATGTCTTTGCTGCATGACCATCCGCATGTGCAGTCTCTGGTTGCCATTGTGAAAGCTGTTTGTAGGTTGTGAGGTCATTTGTAGCTGGTGCATGACTTTCCACATGGGTCTGGGCGTGCAGCCGCTGCCAGGTTCCCTGAGCCTCAGTTCCTGCACTAAGTAAAAGTCAGTGATAAGCGGTCATAGGGGAGCGTTTAGGAAGCAACCCAGGGGTAGACAAAAATGTCAGGTCTCCACCGCATCTCCAGCCGAAAACCTCCAATGGAGGATTGGAGCAATGAGAAAATGGAAACGATCTTAGGAGCGCAGGAAAGAGACTCAGACAAGAGATGGGGTTAAACCACAACGCGTTTCGACGGAGGAGCCTCCGTCGAAACGCGTTGTGGTTTAACCCCATCTCTTGTCTGAGTCTCTTTCCTGCGCTCCTAAGACCGTTTCCATTTTCTCATCAATTCCTGCACTGACTGTGTAGTAATGGTTTCTGTTTGTGCTTAGGGCGTGTGCGGCCACACCTTCCCTGCTTTTATCAGGGTTAGTGTGTGTACTTTAAATGCTGTCCCCAGCTAATTGCTGAGGGGTAGCTCCTATATAAAGTTCCCCTGCCCCATGGGCGGGGCTAGAGCTACTCACAAAACTCCTGAACTTTGCCGTGTGTTTGGTGTTCCTGGACCTCACCTGTCTATGTTTTGGTACCAATGTCCTTGCCTTGATTCCTGTTTTGTCTTGTTCCTGCGCCTGTCCTTGAGGTGGTATATCCAGGCCTGAATCCTTGCTCCTGTACCTGTCCTGTACCTGACCCTGTCTGAACTGTATCTGCTGTGTTATTTTTCTGAAATCCTTCTGTGTCTGGAGCCTCACACCCATTGACTCTGTCTCTTGTAACCGGTGTTCCTGCTGAGCATCTACTACCCTGTGCTCTGACTACCATGCGGTGCCAACTCCATGCCGTCCCAGCAATTCTGCAGTTCTAGCACCATCATGCTTGAGTTCCTTCCTAGGTCCGATGCCTGGAGCCTGACGACCGCAGTCTAGAACCTGATGACCGCTGCTTGGAGCTTGATGACTGCAGTGGTGCCTGTAGGTCGTGTCAGATGTCTGGAACTGAACGAATTCTGTTTGGGTTCTGCCAGTGACTCTGATGTCCTGCCTGTGTCCTGATGTCCAGCCTGTGTCCTGCTGTCCAGCCTATGTGTGCCTCGGTGATCTGTTGGTGCCTTGGGGTCCACTTGGTGGTACCCTTTTGGGAGGTATGGAATTGGGAGCCTGGCATAGTCATGTTTAGTCTATGTACTGTGTGACTTTACTTTAGTAAATTTTGTTATTTATACCTGAATTTGTGCGGTGTAATCAAGTCCTACATGTCTTCTCTTTGTCCACATGTTCAGCTGCCACAGAATCCCCGTTGCTGCCCTTCCCTAGTTCGGGTAGGCTTGGGTCCCCATCTGTGGTACAGAGGGTCCATATTGCGTCCCCAGGGGACACGTAACCCTCGCCGTTGTGGTCGGTTGGCGTGGAGGCACCTGCTTGGCCGACTCCGCGGCCGCAGTCTTGACAAACAGCCTGGCGAAGCTCCTGATGGATCTCACTAAGAAGAAGCCGCCCTCCACAGTTGATTGGGCAAACGACAGAGACGGCCTTCCGGGCACTGATGACAGCCCTTTCCAACTTCCCGGTAGTACAAGCAGCCAACGCCAGTGACTTTGGCCTTGGTGCTGTGCTTAGCCTTAGCTTAGTACACACCACTTTGAACCTGAGCTGGAAGTTCCTGTCAAGGGAGGTGGCCTACTCCATGATGTAGAAGGAATGTCTGGCAATTGTGTGGGCCCTGCAGCATCTTCAACCATACTTGTACGGATGCCAATTCACCGTGGAAACTGACCACAACCCCCTCAGCTGGTTGTACACCATATTCTGAACGTATGTGAGGTTGCTATGCTGGAGTCTTGCCTGCCATCAGTACCATTTTGCCATTCGCCACAGTTATGCCGACGTGTTATCCCGACGAAGGAGGGTTGTGGACGGGCGCACTGCGGATCACCGGAAAGTACTGCCCCCTAGTGCCCTTTAAAGGAGGGAAGTGTGAATATTAGAGATATCATTTCATGTCAATCCTTTGTATTCAATTTGGCATAAAATTATAAAACCGCCTGCCTTTGTGCAGCTGTAAAAAGACACCAGGTGGTCAAGCCTCAAAAGGCAGTGAGTGACAGATTTCACACCTTAAGCAAGGTAATTTCAGGACAGAAGGCTCCCTTTCAGTGTAGATACCATGCAGTCTAACTACTTTGTTGAGTCAGCTATGATTTAATAAGGTGAATATAGACTTATCATACGTCCTGGCCACACATCGGTTACATTTTAGAGATCTTTGGAATAAGCCAAACGCCTTCCAGGGTCTCGACCCGTTCTAGCACCACAGGGTGGGAATTTATGTAAAATGCATACTAGGAGCTAGATAGCAAAGCTGTGTTTGGTCTCAAATCATAACAGGGGTCCGGTCTGAATCCAATGGCACCAAAACAGTCTCCATAGAAGCATCCATTAAGGAGTTGTGACCCACCTTAGGTTTTGTAGTTTTCATCCGCTAGAGGCAACAGGAGGGGATTTAGGTTCTGCCCATAGAGCAAAAGGGGAGTGACCCAAAGGGGATAAAGGCTAGTGTAAGGCCATGAGGCCTCTCTCTCTGTTTTTCTTACTGTTCACTTGGAAAGTGGGGACCACGTCGAGTAACATGCTGTGAAGGAACTAGGAAACAGTTGGCAGTCCATGCTCCCTGGGTTGAGCACAGTGTGATGCTACATTAGTGACTGTGTGGGCCCTATTCTCTCACTCACGGTGCCTCCCTGAGCCCGTGTGGACAGGGGGTGTCTGTGTAAAACTGTATTAAGCTGACCTTGCGTGTGCCAATGTCCCCAGGGGAGCAGAATGTCACATGGTTGAAAGTGGGAAAACTGCATTACGTGATCCTTCTGATGTAATGGTATGTCAGGCGCGGTGGTGAAGTGCGGATTCATCACAACAATAAGTATAAAATATATGCTTCAAGAAATTGCTTTACATACACCATTTTATCACGACATTGTCAAACACGATATGATTGTATTCTGTGGCTTTATGTATTTTTTCAGTGTTAAACATTAAAAGATTAGATGCAGTGTCTCTGTATAACCTTATTTCAAATAAATGATCTTATTAGATACCCAGACCCAGTAGACACTATAAAATATACAAAACACAAACTTACAGTTGTGGCCAAAAGTATTGACGCCCCTGCAATTCTGTCAGATAATACTCAGTTTCTTCCTGAAAATGATTGCAAACACAAATTCTTTGGTATTATCTTCATTTAATTTGTCATAAATGAAAAAACACAAAAGAGAATGAAGCAAAAAGCAAAACATTGATCATTTCACACAAAACTCCAAAAATGGGCCAGGCAAAAGTATTGGCACCCTCAGCCTAATGCTTTGTTGCACAACTTTTAGCCAAAATAACTGCGACCAACTGCTTCCGGTAACCATCAATGAGTTTCTTACAATGCTCTGCTGGAATTTTAGACCATTCTTCTTTGGCAAACTGCTCCAGGTCCCTGATATTTGAAGGGTGCCTTCTCCAAACTGCCATTTTTACATCTCTCCACAGGTGTTCTATGGGATTCAGGTCTGGACTTATTGTTGGCCACCTTAGAAGTCTCCAGTGCTTTCTCTCAAACCATTTTCTAGAGCTTTTTGAAGTGTGTTTTGGGTCATTGTCCTGCTGGAACACCCATGACCTCTGAGGGAGACCCAGCTTTCTCACACTGGGCCCTACATTATGCTGCAAAATTTGTTGGTAGTCTTCAGACTTCATAAAGCCATGCACACGGTCAAGCAGTCCAGTGCCAGAGGCAGCAAAGCAACCCCAAAACATCAGGGAACCTGCGCCATGTTTGACTGTAGGGACCGTGTTCTTTTCTTTGAATGCCTCTTTTTTTCTCCTGTAAACTCTATGTTGATGCCTTTGCCCAAAAAGCTCTACTTTTGTCTCATCTGACCAGAGAACATTCTTCCAAAACGTTTTAGGCTTTTTCAGGTAAGTTTTGGCAAACTCCAGCCTGGCTTTTTTATGTCTCGGGGTAAGAAGTGGGGTCTTCCTGGGTCTCCTACCATACATTCTCTTTTCATTCAGACGCCGACGGATAGTACGGGTTGACACTGTTGTACCCTCGAACTGCAGGGCAGCTTGAACTTGTTTGGATGTTAGTCAAGGTTCTTTATCCAACATCCGCACAATCTTGCGTTGAAATCTCTTGTCAATTTTTCTTTTCCGTCCACATCTAGGGAGGTTAGCCACAGTGCCATGGGCTTTAAACTTCTTGATGACACTGCGCACGGTAGACACAGGAACATTCAGGTCTTTGGAGATGGACTTGTAGCCTTGAGATTGCTCATGCTTCCTCACAATTTGGTTTCTCAAGTCCTCAGACAGTTCTTTGGTCTTCTTTCTTTTCTCCATGCTCAATGTGGTACACACAAGGACACAGGACAGAGGTTGAGTCAACTTTAATCCATGTCAACTGGCTGCAAGTGTGATTTAGTTATTGCCAACACCTGTTAGGTGCCACAGGTAAGTTACAGGTGCTGTTAATTACACAAATTAGAGAAGCATCACATGCTTTTTCGAACTGTGCCAATACTTTTGTCCACCCTCTTTTTTTATGTTTGGTGTGGAATTATATCCAATTTGGCTTTAGGACAATTCTTTTTGTGTTTTTTCATTTAAGACAAATTAAATGAAGATAATAATACCAAAGAATTTGTGTTTGCAATCATTTTCAGGAAGAAACTGATAGGGAAACCATGATTCTATGGGGTCCCTTCATACCCTCATGCTCATACACCATATTTTCATATTCCTATAAAATTAGCTGACTGCAGGAATCAACTCTCACCTTAATCTTGTTATTCTGTGCTCTTACCTCTATAACACTTATGATTCATGTAGCTTAAAGATATATCAGTAATTCCACGTAGCACTAATGGGTACAGAGTCTTTGACCTACAGATAAAGGGGCTATGAACACTTAGTAAGACAGGTTAATGAGGCTAATGAGGGTAATATTAGAGTATTGTATAACAACCAACCTGTATTAACCTTTTTCTGGAAATTCCCGAATGTATCTAATAATTAACGGCCGAATACAATCTGATTGGTTAACGAATATGAATATGATTGGTTGAAACCATTTATGCTTACTGTTGAATAATCAATTATCCAATGGAATACAATGATGTAATGTAACCGCCTACTCAAATGAGCATATAAGCTACCCATTAAATTGACTTTGGGTGTGACATCCTACAGATACATACCCTGTCTCTGTGTGTGTTTGTTCACCACTACTCGAGTAGGCCTCAAACCAAAATCTGGCAACCCTCCAGCATATCGATCTCCCATTGAGAGATAAAGATCAAATCACAGACTCTTCAGTTGGCGTCCCTGGGTGGGCCTGGTCACAACAGAAGACCCCAGTGTCCTGAGATCCGGCACCCGCAGACTGAGGCCTAGAGGAGACACAGACCAAAATCACCGGTGAAGGTAAGAGCCATTGTTTCTTACAAAATTCTGTGTCTCCCCTTTGCTACATGTTCTGAGCCGGCTGTTGGGGTACAGTATAGTCTCGTCTTCTTACATACCAGCGCTAAGAACCGTAGAATATCCTTGTGATACACAAAACGTATGCTGGAGGGAGAAGCCTGAAAGCTGCTACGTATGATTGCAACATGAATGAATGACCCAACCTTGAGGGTACCAAGAATTCTTACTGTGTTTTTTTTTGCCCCCTTGGGAGCGTCCCTCCATGATACCTGGCTTGCCAGGATTCATGTGAGGACACGTCTCTGGCGGCATATGCATAAAGAAGGCTGTGTACGTCCTTTTGGGGAGTGCTAGA
This sequence comes from Dendrobates tinctorius, assembly GCF_039654945.1. Taxonomy (NCBI): domain Eukaryota; kingdom Metazoa; phylum Chordata; class Amphibia; order Anura; family Dendrobatidae; genus Dendrobates; species Dendrobates tinctorius. Next base: position 5,791,546 of record NW_027361705.1, read on the forward strand.
GGTACTATTACGGTGTTACAACACCGGTTGAGACAGGATAGGTCTATCTACCTTCTATCCTGTCTGATACGCACAAACTGCCCCCTAATGGTGCTAAAGAACTTTAAGGTAGTAGGGATTACATTAGCCTGCATATTAATGATAGCTCTCGTCTTCTTGTTGATAAATAAGATCTCTGAGTATACAAGGTCTAGCAGGTCTAGCTGAGGGGAAAGATTCTTACTGGGCTAATGAGAAAATTTGGGTCATATTAGTCTGCCTATAGTTAATTGGATTTTACTCTCTGGTTGATATATAGTTTTATTGAAGATACTATGAATAACTGCAGAGAAGTGCCATCTCATACTGAGCACGTAGAGATTTAGTGTGTTAAATGACCGGGTGGGTCACGTTGGCCAGACCACTAAATAATTAATAATTAAACCTTCCTTATCAGGATTCCTATGGGTCTGATGCCTAGCAACTGATGACATCAGTTTAGGACGTAAGTTCGGACACTGAGCAGGAACCCCTTATAACAACTGCTTGCAGCCTATGCATCGAATTAGCGAAGTGCAGTCGGCATAGGTCCAGAAATTGCTAGCAAAGTGATAAAGAAGTAGGAAGTAGGGAGGTGAGCACAAAATAACAGCACATATTAAGAGAATAGTGAATAGCAACCAGAGAAAGAGGCAGACAGAGAGAAAAAAGAGATCGAGAGATACTGTCTAGGTGCGGCCTGTACATTGAGTTAGCGAAGTGCAGTCAGTATGGGTCCGCAAGCCATAGACATTTAGGCATTTTAGGACAGGCCAGGAGAATTTTAGTCCCCAATACAGTCAAGTATCAACCAGAAGATAAAGATAGGAGGGCTGCAGTGATTAGAAGCAGAAGACATATATAACAAGCTTAATGAGTTAACAGTTTACTGAATCTGTGTGAAAGAATGTGAATGACCTTTGAGACTCTCTGCTGATAAGTAGAAGTGCATGATCTCATGTGTAAAAGAAATTCTGTGTGAATGAGAGGACACTGCAGGTTCTGTCTGCAGACTGCTATTTTCAAAAGAAAATCTGATGCGAATCATGTTTTGTATGACAGATGGATATTTGCTGGGACAGTCCCAGGCACGAATGTGAAGAAAGTCCACTATATACAGCGAGGAGATGATTGGTGGGCGCTGTTGGCATTAAACGCGCATATCCCTTTAAGTAATGCGTTGAAAGGTCACACTTTACAAGACCTGAGGTTTGGCGAACAGTTTATATTGCAAAGCCCAGACGGACAAGTTTTCCACAATAGAGCCCCCCGTTGAGTGGTGTATATTGTGGGTTGCATTATATAGGAAAAGTTCTGTTTTGTGGTCTGAGCTTGCCTTGTGTGTGTGCCAAGTATTCCATGAGAAAATGTCGTGCCCTAATTGCACATTTGGGTTAATGTTGATTATATCTCCTGAAGGTTGGAGAACTGTCAAAATTATACCAGGAGGGTATATCCAACAGCTCACTGGTTTTGGATTTCTGTCAGACAGATTTCCAGAGTACAAAGTATTCCGGCTTAATGTACATGGAATTCCTGCAATTCCCTGGGTCGATGGAATTTTGCTAAGTGACATAGGGAATTATAATCTTGTCAGATGTCCGTTAAATAATGGAGAGCCAGAATCTTACCTGGTGCAAGCGCAGCTGGCAGCTCTCCTCACTGGATTCACACTGTAGCATAATACGTATTTGTAAAAGGTATACAGCTAGTTCTGTCACAATGTTAGGTTAAGTGTTTAGAGTGTGTAATGCATGTTGATAAGGAAGGTAGAGGCAGATGGTTCAAAGTACAACTTTGCCTTTGACTTGAAGCAGTGTCAGATATCCATGGAAGGCAATTGTCAGGTAGTAAAGATAAGGAATGCTTTTAGTATGTTTGAAAAAAAAGGTGTTTAGTTGAAAGAAAAAAAGAGGGAAAAAAAAATCCTGTTATATGTGTAATGGAAATCCACCACTCTGCCCCCTATTCGGTACTAGCATGGTGATTTCCAAAGGGGGGAGAAGAGAGGAGAATCCGCTATTTTTAAAATATATGCTAATCCATAAGGGTATCTCTCACTAATCTGGATGTTGAGTTTTTCTTTCCGGAAGGTCCAAGAACCTGGTTGTATGGCGATCACACAGCATGAGATAGTAGAAAGCAGAACCACTCCTCCCTCATAACTCTACAGGGGAGGTGGAGTTGACGGCACTCATTGAGGCGTTTAGGAGGCCTTAAGGTAAGCAAGACACTACATATACAAGTCATTGTTTTCAGGTGAACCCACAACTACGGCCCCATGTGGGGAGGAAAGGTCTTTTCTTACATCAACAGACCCTGAAAGAGGTTGCCATAGTGAAAGTGAGGGTACATATGAAAAAGAACCCATGGAGCACGAAGCAAACAAAGTGGCTGGGAATCAGCCAGAAGACCAAGGTACTGGGAGACCCCTGACTCGCCTCCACTGGTCATGGTGAGCATTAAAAATAACCAGTTAGACTTAAGTATCTTACAGTCTCTGACTCGGTCACCAACCGGGGAAGAGACTGAAGTCTGGTCGGAAGCTGGAGCTCAGAACCGTGGATGGCGGGACAGCGGGTATGTTTGCCAAAATCCTTTCACCATGTGATGGCTCATGACTCAACGCACGTGAGTGAAGACAAAAACTATGTGCTTTGAAGAAAGATTCAGGTCCACCTGCTTAGCTTTACATTAACATAGATTAGATGTGCACAATACAGATAGACTAGAAAGATGCCATAAACATACACATGCGCCTGGGCCCTCCTATCCGTTTCAATGACTGCAGATTGACTTCATACAGGCTGCCCAAGGTAAGATGTATGACTTGTGTCAGATAGTGAAGTGTCAATGGAATCTTAAATTTGGGAAAAAGAGTAGCAACCCCAATTATAAATATCTAACAGGAACTGAAGGGGCGGTGGTATATATCTGTGTAACTAGACCTGGAAATGAGAACTGTAATTCTTGGTCAAATGCAGCTCGGAACACGGGAACTTCATGGGGGTATAAGCCAGAGGAAGCTATGACTCGTGTTAGTTCATCAGGAAAGTCTCTCCTCAAAAGGATGAACATTGCTGTACCCATTCCAAAATGGGGTTGTGATCCAGAGGTTTTGGACTGGAGATTCTCTTGCAATCCTCTCCTTATAACCCTGGATGGACCCTCTCTTGGAGATGAAGGTCTCTATGTATTGGGACTGTATATCCCAGGTAGACAGGTTCAGCAGGGAACATTTTGGTTAAAAGCTGTTCATGCACAGGACAAGGAACAAGAGGAGGACAAACCCCAAAGGTCAGGAGAAATGTTGGATGTTGATGGAATTGGGGAATTAGGCTATGAGGAGAAGTTAGCCGTAGAAACAGGCTACACAGAGAGGAATGAATGGTTGCTATGGATGAAGTATACTACAGAGCAAAATAACAAAACTGATTGTATTGCATGTGCAACTGCTAGGCCCCCTTTAGGGACTATTCCCCTCAGATATTCAGAACAGGACCAAGTAGATTTACAGTGTATTCTAGCTTTGTATAACGCCACCTATGACCCTAGTGATAATGTTTTGTGTCAATCTCTATCAGTCCAGTATCCAATAGCAAAAATTGATCAAGTGCCACCTAGAGTTTATGCTTATCCAGGTGACTACACTTGTTTCCTGAGGACAGGACCAGGGAGATGGGTAGGAAATCTAGCTTCAGAGTTTTGTCACATCACCATCCCCATAAATACAGATACAGGAGGTTTTAAAGGCAGTTGGTTCCAAAACCAAACTATAGCAAGGAGTGACATATGGTGGTTATGTGGAGATATGAAATTAAGGCCTAGGTTGCCACCAAGTTGGGTTGGCAGCTGTGCTCTAGTTCAGGTGCTCATGCAATTAAGATAATTTCATCAGAAGAAATTAAAGGAGGTGGAATGAATGTTGAAACTCTGCACAGAAATAGAAGATTAGTACCTGCTGGGTCCTTTGATCCTAGAGTTTATATAGACAATATAGGAGTACCCAGAGGGGTACCTGATGAGTACAAGGCCAGAAACCAGATAGCAGCAGGTTTTGAATCAATTTTCTTTTGGTGGGTGACAATTAATAAAAATGTGGATTGGATAAATTATATTTATTATAATCAACAGAGGTTTATAAATGCTACTAGAGATGCACTAAGGGAAATAATAGATCTAGGTAGCCCTGACAACTTCCACTAACACAATAAAAATATGTGAATATTCCCCCAAAGAATTGGCAGAAAATTCGGGTATCAACAATCTCTTCATGGACTGGTTGGAATCCTGGTTCGGTAGATGGAGTCATCTTGTGTTCAGCCTTCTCATCTCTCTCGCAGTAGTGGCAGCAGTACTTGTGACCTGTGGATGCTGCTGCATACCGTGCATCAGAGGACTACTTCAAAGATTGATTGATGTGTCTATTACAAAAACTATGTATATTACATTGAAACCCTCCAGCATATCGATCTCCCATTGAGAGATAAAGATCAAATCACAGACTCTTCAGTTGGCATCCCTGGGTGGGCTTGAACCACCAACCTTTCGGTTAACAGCCGAGTATTATCTGACAGAATTGCAGGGGTGTCAATACTTTTGGCCACAATTGTATGTACACCAGCTCAACATGCAGTATCACACATGATGGGCTTAGATATACTGTTTTTTAAGCACAATTTCATAAAGATACACTTGCTCAGCAGCTAAGGCCTCTTTCACATTTGTTTTTTGGCGTCAGTCACAATCCGTCGACGCGACGGATCCGTCGAAGATTGTGAAAAACTGATGCGACAGATCTGTTTTTTTGACGGATCCGACTAGCGGATCCGTCGCATCCGTTTTTTTCATCCGTTTCTTCTGTTTTTCGATGGATCCATTTTTTAAAAACTCCAAATGGGAGGCTCCCAAACTTGATTGACTACTGGAAACCTATATATAGAGTGTTTTAACACCCCATCTTTGACAGGTTGTAGAGCAAGTGGCAATAATGGAAGGAGTTATAGCGAAGATTGTGAACATCTATGTGGATTTTGCCTTTGAGGCAAATCATTCGGCAGTGATCGTTTGGGAAAAGGAGCATGAAAGACAGCGCATCATGCGTCTGCGGTGTTGACGTTTTTGGATCCACCCAATGACAGCACAGCGAATGACACGTGGTGTCTATTCAACGCTGTATATGGAGTTGAGAGTAAACCCCAAGAAGTTTTTCAACTTTGTACGGATGAAAGTGGAAAATTTCCATCTTTTGGTGGAACGTGTTGCAGAAGACATCCGGAGAAATGACATGTATTGCCGCTTCTCAATATCATCAGCTGAGCGTTTGATGGTTACTCTCCGGTAAGCTATTTTTATTGTTTTTCCTCCTGCAGAATCATAGAATTCATAGAATCGTAGAGTTGGAAGGGACCTCCTGGGCCATCTGGTCCAACCCCCTGCTCAAAGCAGGATTCGCTAAATCATCCCAGTCAGATGTCTGTCCAGCCTCTGTTTGAAGACTTCCATTGAAGGAGAACTCACAACTTCTCGTGGCAGCCTGTTCCACTCATTGATCACTCTAACTGTCAAAAAGTTTTTTCTAATATCTAATCTGTGTCTCCTCCCATTCAGTTTCATCCCATTGCTTCTAGTCTTTCCTTGTGCAAATGAGAATAAAGTTGATCCTTCTACAATGTGACAGCCCTTTAGATATTTGTAGACAGCTATTAAGTCTCCTCTCAGTCTTCTCTTTTGCAAACTAAACATTCCCAAATCCTGCAACCTTTCCTCATAAGACAGGGTTTGCAGACCGGTCACCATTCTGGTCGCTCTTTTCTGAACTTGCTCCAGTTTGTTGATGTCTTTTTTAAAATGTGGTGACCAAAACTGGACACAATATTCCAGATGAGGTCTGACCAAAGAGGAGTAGAGGGAAATAATGACTTCACGTGATCTAGACTGTATGCTTCTGTTAATACATCCTAGAATTGCATTTGCCTTTTTTGCTGCTGCATCACACTGTTGACTCATATTCAGTCTGTGATCTATTAGTATACCCAAGTCTTTTTCACATGTGCTGTCACTTAGCCCTATTCCTCCCATTCTATATATGCTTTTTTCATTTTTATTGCCCAGATGTAGTACTTTGCATTTCTCCCTGTTAAAAACCATTCTGTTAGTTGCTGCCCACTTCTCCAGTTTATTTAAATCTTTTTGAATCCTCTCTCTCTCTTCTCTAGTATTAGCTATCCCTCCTAGCTTTGTGTCATCAGCAAATTTAATCAGTTTACCCTCAATTCCTTCATCTAAATCGTTGATAAAGATGTTGAACAATACAGGGCCCAGGACAGAGCCCTGTGGTACCCCACTTGAGACATTCTTCCAACTGGATGTGCAGCCATTTACGACCACTCTTTGGGTCCGATCACTAAGCCAGTTATGAATCCACCTAACAGTTGCCTTGTCCATTCCATACTTAGTCATTTTTTCAATAAGGATTGTATGAGAGACTTTGTCAAATGCTTTGCTGAAGTCAAGATATACTATATCTACAGCATTTCCTTGATCCACCCAATCAGTGATACCATCATAGAAGGAAATTAAGTTAGTCTGACATGACTTATTAGTTACAAACCCATGCTGACTCTGTTTAATCACTTCATTCTTATCCAGGTATTGACATACATGTTGTTTAATAATTTGTTCAAAGATCTTTCCTGGTATAGAAGTCAGACTCACCGGCCTATAGTTGCCTGGGTTCACCTTCTTCCCCTTTTTGAAGATAGGAACAACATTTGCTCTTCTCCAGTCTTCTGGCACTTCTCCTGTTCTCCAAGAATTTTCAAAGATTATGGAGAGGGGTTCAAAAATTTCTTCTGCTATCTCCTTCAGTACTTCAGACTTATAACTGTAATGTTGTTGCTGGTAGTTTGTATTAATTATTGTCTTTGCCGTTTTGAACAGATTCCTTGCAACTGGCAAATCCCTTTCCTCACTACCTTTTCAATTCAGGCTCGGGATTTCCACCAAATCGGGGATTGTAAAACAGACCTGCCACACATTGTGGGACTGTTTACATGAGGAGTATATCCCACAATGGAGAGGTGACTGGAATTTGCAGAAAACTTTCAAGATTTGCCAGTTTCCCAATTGCTTCGGTGCAGTGGACGCTAAGCATATAAGTATCGTCAAACCAGCTGCATCTGGCTCTGAATATTTTAATTATAAAAAATATTTCTCAATCGTGCTTATGGCCATTGCAGACGCACAATGCAAGTTTATAGCGGTCGATATTGGGGCCTATGGCCGCTCCAATTATTCTCAGGTTTTTAAAATGTCTGCATGGAGACTCATTCCAATTTCCACCACCAAGACCGCTTCCTGAAACCTCTGAGCCACCAATTCCATTTGTATGTGTTGGAGATGAAGCGTTCCAACTTTTGCAACACCTGCTTGAAGCCATACGGAAGTAGTGGCTTGATGCCAACTAAAAGGGTATTCAATTATAGGTTAACACGAGCACGACGAGTGGTGGAGTGTGCTTTCGGCATTCTAACATCCAAATGGCGAGTTCTGTTGACTGCTATTAAACTGAAGACTGAGACTGGGGATGAGGTGGTGAAAATTTGTGTGGTCCTGCACAATTTTGTCATATGCAAGGAACAGGTTGCCATGGATGACAATGTGTTTGAAACCACCGTGCGTGATTATCAAAATATTACTTTTCGGAGTCCTGTGGCTGTTTCAGGAATGAGGGACAAATTTGCTGAGTACTTTGTCACCTCAAGGAAGAGTAGAGTGGGAGGATGAGATGGTTTTATATCTTTGGCTTTTGATATAATGTATGTTAGAGTAGCTAATTGCTGTTGTCATAGTTGTGATTATACCACGATTTTTGTCTATTAACCAAATTTTTGTACCTTGTTACCCAAAGTTTTGTATGTTTTGTAACTTTACCCCAAGTTTTGTACCTTTACCCCAAGTTTTGTACGTTTTGTACCTTTTGCGAAAAGTATTCTACGTTTTGTACCTTTTACGAAAAGTATTATACGTTTTGTAACTTTACCCCAATTTTTGTACGTTTTGTACCTTTTACCCAAAGTGTTGTAACTTATCATTAAAAAAATGAAAGACAAATGTTTTTTGAAAAAAAACCTATTTTTATTTATTATATATTTACAAATTCGTACAGTGTGGGGTGGAGATAGTACCGGAGGGGCTGACATAGCGGACCACGTTGATAGTGGGGGAATGGAGACCGGGTTGAGGTGGATATGAAGTGGAAGGGGTGGAGAAAACATTAGGTTGGGCAGGGAGTGGAGGTACAGATAGTGTAGGTGGGAGCTGGTACGGGGAAGGTACAGACAAGGTAGCTGGTACGGCGAAGGAGTGGGAGGAGGGACAGTGGCAGGAGGGGGGTAGATGTGGGAGGAACTACCGGGGCAGGTGGAGGGGCTTGGGAGGTGACCTGTGCTAGAGCAACCTGTCAGGCTTGCATGACATTCATCTGATGGTCAGGAGATAGCTTCTCCATGCGCTCGACTACTGCCTGAAAAAAGCAATGATTCGGCGACTTGCATCCAAATGCATCCTATGCAGACGACTGCTGAATTCAACCATGCTGTTGTGCATGAGGTTGAATCCAGCAGTCATTTGCTCAGCCAAAAGTTTGATCGAGTTCTGGAAGGCTGCATTTAGATGCAAGAACTCGGGCACATAGCTCCTTTCCTGACCTCTCTGGCGCTGCCGGCCAGAATCCAAAGGTGTTCTAGAGGTGGCGGCAGTGTCAGAGGGGTGGGGTAAAGGGAAAGCTACCTCGTCACCAGCAGCTTAATGTGACGAAGTATGCCATGATGCTCCAGCGCTGGTGGATGGGGCCGAGGGACCAGACGTGAGGGAAGGTGCAGACGGGCCGGGTCTCTCGACGTGGTCCCCGGTGGCAGACTCCTGTGGGATCGCTTCAGAAGAGTCCAACTCAGCAGCAGGCTACCGAGTGCTGCAGACGGTGCTGTCAAAGAAGAAAAAAATAATTAATACTTTATATTGATATCACATTGCCCTGGCTGAAATCAAAAAATAAGGTTAGACATGTAAACATTTTGACTTAATAAATGGAGTAGAATATTTACCTTCTGCTCATTATTGTCGACCGGAGGAACGTCAAGGCTCTAGCATACTTGTACTTGCTCCTGCGTCCTCCCGATCCACTCGGGGCCTGCATCTCCTTGTTGAACTCCGTCTTGAAGCAATCCCTGAGTGACGGCCACCACTTTGATAACCCTTTCACCTGTAAATTGAAAGCACAAATTTGTTTATTATACAACACATTGCATCCTGCAACATAACTTAATGAACTGTGAATACTTGCGCGCTTGATTACGGGCCGGAGCTTCGAGGTCCTCCCAGTCGTCCACAACTAGAAAACAAACTTAACCCCAGAGCTGACGGGTCACGACACTGTCAGCATGGCGGCGGTCGCCCATGTTCCACAGCGGCTCCTGCTCTCGTACCTCATTGATGAGGCGGTCCATCCCAGCATCCTCACCATCTGAGTTGGGAACACGCAGTGAAGCCTGTTAAAAAAGACAAAAAAAAACCACCATTAAACTCAAATCATCCACATGAACTATAAAAATAATAAAACAACCAAAAAAGAGAAGAGTACTTACTCTATGTTGACTGCCGCAACGCTCACGATGACGACCCTGGGAGGTGCTTGGAGGACCTCTGTGCCGAGCCCCAGAATGTGAAGACTATAAAAAAAATGTGCTTGGATGTAGGCATATGTATTGTGTGCACTGTGATGCCTGTGATGATCTGTTTTTTATGTGTTGGATGTACTGTGATGTTTGTGAGGATCTGTTTCTGCGAAACTTATATCTGCAGGCCCGCTCTTCATATTTCTCCACACCCTCTCCTGGTATTTCTCCACCCCATCCGTCTCCTTCTGGAAGCCCCTTTGATGCTGCAGCTTCCTGTGAAACCAGAATTAAAGCATATAGAGTTCCAAAAAATGTTAACATGACCAAAAATAAAATTTTTAATTATCTCAGTTCGCCGACACTGTGAGGGAGGGCTCCCAGAAGAAGACATAATGGCTGGTTTTCTTGAAGTCTCTGCAAGTAAAAAGACACTTGTTAGCTTCTATACAAATCATACATTAAGCTTTATGGCCTTTAATACTTGCATCACGACTTGCACTGGTCCCCTGGCTTGGGTTCTGGTGGCCGTTTCTTGTAGTATTTGCAAGTATAAAGACACTTAGCTATTATACTGACATATATACATAAATATGTGTTGTCCGCTGAATTAGAAAAAAAAAGTAGTTCCAGAGCTATTAGGATTTCAACCATTCCCCCTAAAAAATCCCCCTATTCCCCCCCAAACAAAAAATGCTAAGTACTTTAGTAGGTTTCTAAACCACCCCCCTCTATAATTTTAGATATGCGCGATGCTCAAGCAGGCAAATCCTCCACCTCCTGTATTTCCTCAAAAAAAATAAACCTAACACAGCCACCCAAGTAGTACCTTGCAAACACCTAATACCCTCCTTCCAACTTGATATGCGCGATGCGCAAGATGGGAAACCCTTTACCTCCTGTGTTTCCCCAAAAAAAACAAACCTAACACAGCCACCCAAGTAGTACCTTGCAAACACCTAATACCCTCTTTCCAACTTGATATGCACGATGCGCAAGCTGGCAAACCCTCCACCTCCTGTATTTCCCAAAAGAACAAAACCTAACACAGCCACCCAAGTAGTACCTTGCAAACACCTAATACCCTCCTTCCAACTTTAAATCCCCACTTTAATATCTATTGACCACAGCTGCAATGTTTTCAATACCCTGGTAGAATTTTAAAGCCCCAATTTCTGCATTACCCATTTGTATGCACCTTTTAAAAAAAAAAAATAGAACCTCAAACACCTCTGTATTGCATGTTGTGCTTTTCTGTGTGACATAGCCCACAATTTTTAAGTGAACTTGGTAAAATGATACTACGGACAGATTTGGAGCAATTTTTTTCTTTATTCTAATATTTTTTTTACTTTTTGTGAAAGCAAGTAGGAGCTACACTGCTATTTATTTGAAATACAAGGACAGTAAATTAAAAATAATGGCTAGACTCACACACTCGCCGCACACACACACACACCACACACTCGTCACAGCTCTTTGTTTTAAATATAAGGACAGTAAATGAAAAAAAAACCTTGGCTGGACCCCCACACTCGCCACACACACACTCGCTGCACTCACACACACTCGCTGCACTTACACACTCTCGCCACAGCTGCGGGGGTCCCGTCGGGTGCGCACCTCTTGCACTTAGTTCCATGGTTGCACGGCATTACTAGTGCGCATGCGCGCTCTTCTTGGCTCTAGCTGCAGCCATGCCTTCTCTATAGTCCTGGAGAACCTGACCCGGAAGTCCCTGTGCTCTTGCCCTATGTTAGACTACCTCTTCCTATGGGAGGTGCCTGATTATTGTTGTGCTTCCTGGCTTGGTCTGCTTGGTCCTTGCCTGTCTGTGCGCTGTATTCGGGTCCTCTGCCTAGTGTTCCGTTCCAGTACTCTGCCTTGTGCTCTGTTCCTGTACTCTGCCTTGTGCTCTGTTCATGTACTCTGCCTTGCTGTGCGTCCTAGCACATGATCCGTACCTATACTCTGCTCTGTGCTCTGCCGTGCTTCCCGGTATGCGCTCTGCTCCTGCACTGTGTTCTGTTGTGCCTCTTGGCACACGCTCTGCTCTGTTGTGCTTCTTAGCACACCTTCTGCACTCAGGTGTGCTCTCTGCACACGCTTTGTCTAACCCTGCACTCAGGCGCGCTCCCCAGTGCGCGCTCTGTCTAACTCTGTACTCAGACGTGCTCCTTTGCACGCAGCCTGCTTTGCTCGCACCCGGGCATGCTTGTTTGTGCGCGCCATACGTGCTCCTGTGTATTTGCCTTACTCTATCCAGTATCTAGCGCACTCCCGTGTACACGCCTTGTATTGTCCTGTACCCTCCGTGCTTCCGTACACTTGCCCTGCATTGTCCTATACCTTGCGTGCCCGTGTCCACACTTTGCACACTCATTCATGTCTCCTGTGAGCCGGCCACCTGGTTCCAGCAGTCATGGCACCTTACCCCCTTGGGCCTGCCCCTGACACTCCCTGTATAGGGGGTGGTCCTCACTAGGTCAGCTCGCCCTAGGTGGGTTGGTGCCACGACCCAGACGGTCCACTACAGGAGTCATCACACCTAATATTGCATCTACAATTCTTTTGGTAGTTATAATATGTATTCTCAGACACTGGCTGGAAAAACAGATTCCAAAATTATCAGAATCAATAGACACATTGAAAAGGCTGATGTTACATGATAAGTCAAAAACAACAGAGTTTTTTTCAGAAATGGATAACCTTTATTGAACACAGTTATACTCAATCAGAAATATCACAGTTGGAGTTTTTTATGGTATAGTTATGAAGGCCTTTGGGGGGACTTTGAGAGCTATGAAGATCTTGGTTGAAAATTATGTTTTTTGATAGGAAGTTATGTTACTTTTTTGTTACATACTTTCAGTTAAAGTATTGTTGAGCCAATCTAATATATAAAGCTCAAGTGTATGTATTTGTGTGTGTATGTCCGGGATTGGCATCCGCACCATCGCATCTACAGCCACAAAATTTGGCACAGTCACACGTCTGGACCCCTAGAGTGTCCTAGGCTATGTTGTGAGGTGAAATTTTAACCCTGCGCGTTCGAATTCAAACAATTTTGCCCCTATCTACATAATGGGGGAAAAAGTGTGTGTGTATCAAGCCCTGACCCTCATTATGATGTCATAATGGTTGCCATGGCGACGTTGATGTCATCATAGGTTGCAAGCCCCGCTGCTCATTATGATGTCATAATGGTGGACTATGGGATGGAGGATGTGTGATGGGTATATGGGCACTGGACTATGGGATGGAGGATGTGTGATGGGTATATGGGCACTGGACTATGGGATGGAGGATATGTATGACGGGTATATGGGCACGAGACTATGGGATGGCGGATATGTAAGACTGGTATTTGGGCACGGGACTATGGGATAGAGGATATGTATGATGGGTATATGGGCATGGGACTATGAGATGAAGGATGTGTGATGGGTATATGGGCACTTGACTATGGGATGGCGAATATGTATGATGGGTATATGGGCATGGGACTATGGGATGGAGGATGTGTGATGGGTATATGGGCACTCGACTATGGGATGGAGGATATGTATGATGGGTATATGGGCACGGGACTATGGGATGGAGGATAATTATAATTTGCTATAACTAACCGCAGTTAGTTACTATGCCCGGGCCACGCCGGGCTCTTCAGCTAGTCTAATATATAAAGTTCAAAGTGTGTATGTGTGTGTGTGTGTGTATGTCCGGGATTGGCATCCGCACTGTCGCAGCTACAGCCACAAAATTTGGCACAGTCACACGTCTGGACCCCTAGAGTGTCCTATGTGAGGCGAAATTTTAACCCTGCGCGTTCCAATTCACCAAACAATTTTGCCCCTATCTACATAATGGGGAAAAAGTGTGTGTGTATCAAGCCCCGCCGCTCATTATGATGTCATAATGGTTGACTATGGGATGGAGGATGAGTGATGGGTATATGGGCACTGGACTATGGGATAGAGTATATGTATGACGGGTATATGGGCACGGGACTATGGGATGGAGGATGTGTGATGGGTATATGGGCACTGGACTATGGGATGGAGGATATGTATGACGGGTATATGGGCATGGGACTATGAGATGAAGGATGTGTGGGTATATGAGCACTCGACTATGGGATGGAGAATGTGTGATGGGTATATGGGCATGGGACTATGGTATGGAGGATGTGTGATGGGTATATGGGCACTCGACTATGGGATGGAGGATATGTATGATGGGTATTTGGGCACGGGCCTATGGGATGGTGGATATGTATGATGGGTATATGGGCACGGGACTATGGGATGGAGGATAATTATAATTTGCTATAACTAACCACAATTAGTTATTATACCCCGGCAGCGCCGGTCTCTTCAGCTAGTATAAATATAAAATGGTAACAATGAGAAATTTATTGTCTTGAAAATATTCCTGTGATGTATACTATTATGTACATTTTCAAGCAACTGAAACTACATGACATGTAAATGTTTTATGTTTTCACCAAAAATAAATCAGCACAATGCAAAAAAAATAAACCATCACCCTGCCACAGATCCCGAAAAAAATGAAATGCTACTTGTTTTTGTAAAAAGGATTATTGCAAAGGAATGGGGACCCCTGAAACGCGATGAATAAAGCCACTGTCAATTGAAGACATCTCTCTCCTGGAATTTATCCCTGTGGCAGCGTGGAGTTTTAACTGCAAATTCCCATTGAATGTTTGAAAAATGATGACAGATGCAAAAAATTTTTTTTTTTACTTCTTAAATGAAAAAGAACCTACGGTATTTTTGTTTGGTATCTTCACACTCGTAGTGACCTGGGAAAAAATATTCCATATAGTAAACGCGGTAAATACTGTATAACAAAAAACAAATGTGGAATTGCACTTTTTTTTGCAGTCTCACCACACTTGGAATTTTCTTCCTGTTTTCCATGACACTGTGTGGAAAAATCAATGGTATCATTCAAAAGCATAAGTTGTTCCACAAAAAACAATCTCTCATACGGCTATATTGACGTAGAAATTAAAAAGTTATGGCTCTTGGAAGAGCGGGAGGAAAGAAATGGAAAATCACTCTGGGGTTAAGGGTTAAAAGAGTGGGTGAAAACTGTGAAAGCACAAAAATGAAAATTCACCTTGGTGGAAAGGGGATATGAAATGTTAAAGGCATTCTGTCAGCACAAGTACAAGTGTTTAGTGCACCTTGGCACTGCCAGACAGTTCAATGAAATTTCCCACCTACTTATTTTCTCTCTGTTTCTGCCCCTCTGTACTTTGACATCTGTGGCCATATGAGGACAGAGACGCAGGGAAAGCATGTAGGTGGGAAGATGCCTTGACCTGTTCAGCTATGCCAAGGTGCACCTTCTGTCATTCTGTTTTGATTCATTTTAGAAGATTGTGTTGCATCACAACCTAATAATGTGCAAAGCTTTCTTTTAATGTATCATTATCCTTGTCATTATCATCCTATGTGGTGCTATGCTTTTTTAAAAATAAGGTTTTACTCTAAAATGATCTTAGACTGAGTCTGATTATATGTTTTATTTTATATTTTTATTCACATGTTATATTTTTTATAATTTGGTAATTTGTTCTTATTTCCCTTAAGATTGAGCTTATGCCACATGATCTCATCACACAACTGCTACGTGTTCTTGCCATTGAAACACAACAAGAAAAAGTTTTAATTAATAATGATCCAACTGAACTTGCACTAAGTGGATTGGAAGCTTTCTCCTTTGATTATATTGTCAAGTGGCCTCTTTCACTAATAATTAACAGGTAGGTTATTCTAAATCAACACCAAACAGAAAAAATAGTAAAATTGTCTGTATGAGTGAGGCCAAATGGAGTGGCTATGTCCCGGCTGTGGAGGGGCCATGACGCATCTAAAAAGCTAGTGGTTTGCGAGTCAAAATGTTCTCATAATTTTTTCCTTAGAATTCTAGACTATCCTGCATTCCCTACCCTTTATCAGTTTTTCACTGCTATCCACATCCAGGGAGATGAGTTATGAGTTAAGGTACTGTCACACTTAGCGATGCACCAGCAATCCTGACAGCGATATGGATCGCTGGTGCATCGCTAAGTGGTCGCTAGTGAGCTGCCACACAGGCAGATCTCACCAGCGACATAGCAGCGGTCGGGGGTCGCTACTTACCTGTCAGACGAGGCGATCCTGACGTCCTCCCGCCCGCGTCCACGCGTCGCTTGTCTCCACAGCAGGAAGCCCAGCAGGAAGCTGACGACGAGAAACGGCCCAGGCTGTTCTCGCGCGATCAGCGATAATCAGCGGGGGAGCCGGTCAGAGGTAGGTATCACACATAGCGATATCGCTGCTGCTTCACAAAACCACTGACATTGTAGCGATATTGCTAGCGATATCGCTTAGTGTGACGTGGCCTTTATTAATTATGTTGAGCAACCTTGGACAAATGAACATCAATATCTCTGGCCTGGAGATGGACTTGTAACATTTGTAACCTTGAGATTTTTTGAGTTTTTTCAACAATTTTGTTTCTCAAGTCTTCAGACAGTTCTCTCCTCTTTCTCTCCTCCATGCTTAAATTGCGATACAAAGATTGAGTCAATTTCTCCCCATTTTATCTGGTTTTAGGTGTGATTATGATGATGTTACTTGCTACAGTGAGTTTGAACCAGCAGCACATGCTTGAAACAAAGTTGTTTCCACAATTTTGGAAATGTGCCAACAATTTTGTCCTGCCCAATTGTGGGGTTTTATGTGAAATTATGTCCAATTTTCCTTTTTTCTCTCTCTTTTTTTTGTTGTTGTTCCAATACACACAAAGGAAACGTGTATAACAAAACATGTGGAATTGCAGTAATTTTGTAGGAGAAATACTTAATTTTCTGGAACAATTTCAAGGGTGCTACTAACTCTTTCAGCCATTGCTGTTTTTTGACTCCATTCTTATATCATTGGGAAAATCATGATGCTTGATTTCATAATTTTGCATAAAACAAAAAACATTTTTCTCTATTTCAGGAAGGCCCTTACACGTTACCAGATGCTTTTCCGACACTTGTTCTATTGCAAGCATGTGGAGAGACTACTATGCAATGTGTGGATCAGTAATAAAGCTGCCAAACGATTCTCATTGCATTCTGTCAAATGGTAAGTGTGCTAAACAAATCTAAATAGCAAATTTAATTTATATGTTTATCAAAAATGTATCTGATTTGGTCAATGCTGTATAAACGTATGTCCACAACACATCATTGTTCGGACTTGTTGCTTTTTTGTATGCATTATTTATCTTTAACCGTCAATATGCCTGTCGTTATGGGGTCTTATTCCCTCATCATTTTAAAACTGCAATTGTGAAAATGTCTATAGTGTCGCCCGACTGATGAAATTCCTTCAGGTGACCTCTGTACATGACAGCTGATACCCTGCGGTATCTGCCATGGCCTATTATTTCCTTAAATACCACTTTTCAATAGCAACAGTTGTATCCAGTTGTTTAAAAAGGGGTCAAAGACCCACTTTGTAACCATCGGACCCCCGCAATTAGAATCACGGATGTTGATGGTAGCCATGGTACCCTGAGGTGATGTGATTTCCCCAGGGTATGGTGACCTGTGAGATTCAGTTATAGGCCAGTGTCACACTTGCAACTGCAATGCGCTCAATACCCAGCACTGCCGCCAGCAGTCGGGACCGGAGTTTGCGGCTGCATGTATTTCTGGGTATTGAGGTGAGAAACTTGCATTGCAGTTGCAAGTGTGACATCCACCATAAGCTAGATCTCACAGGCTACATCAGTGTGACACTGACAAGTCTCATACCCTGCAGTACACGATAACTGCAGTGTATAAGACAAAAGATAAATATGCATGTTCCATAGTGGCACGAAGTGGAAACATAAAAAAGTTACATAAAATAGCAAAAAAAGTGCACACAAATCTCGAAAAAATCGTTTCACCACTCAAAACGCAGCTATTGTATTAAAACCAAAATAAACAAGAAAATTGGTATTGCCGCTTCTGTAACGACCAGATCCATAAAACTGTCTTGTGATATATTTTATATGGTGAACACTGTGAATAAAAATAATAAAAACATTCCAAAAATGTAGCGTTTTCATCATACCGACTCACAAAAAAGTGAATAAAAAGCAATCAAAAAGTCATATGTGAAAAAACGTATAAATAAAAAAAATCCAAAACAAGCCCTCATATGGCTCATTGTGCAAAAAAATATTAAAAATATAGTGTACTTCTCTGACATTATAATGCTGCAAAACCAAATTCATTTTTGTAAAATAAATTTTAGTCTTTAAGAACTAGCAAATCGTACTGACCTGACTAACAAATTGGTCTTATCATTTTTAGCGCATGGTGAATGGTGCAAAAATTGAAAAATAAAAACAATAACTGAATTTTTTTTTTTTAATTTTGTGTTTCAAAAATCTGAATAAGAAGTAATCATAAAATATTATGTGCACTAAAATGGTACAAAAACATTTGCAACTTAACGCTAAAAAATAAGCCCTCATACCAGCCCTGTTAACCAAAAAAATAAAAAAAATTTTTTTACAATTTGATAGGAGCAAAATATAAAAAACCGAATATAAATCTGGTATCTCTGTAATCTCACCAACTTGAATAAATTTGTCTTATCACTTATACTGCACAGTAAAAAAAATAAAAATAAGAACTATTCTTGTATTGCTGTCTATTTATTCTTTCTACCAAAAATTTGAATAAGGTTCCCATTTATCTTGCACTTTCTGCTGAGTGCTTACGTCTGAGACTCCATGTACATTCCACAAAACCAAGATTAAGACAATACCCCAACGGAGCCACTCATGTCTGAAACAGTTAGAACTCAGTGGTGCCCCATCATTTTAAGCATCAAGAGTGGGCGACCACAGAGCTGTGTATGCTTAAAAAGATGGACTACACTGGAATAGACGCTGAACTGAGTTCAAAGTGTCTCCATCTGCCTCATTATAGTGAATGGTTCCATTGGGGGTTTCATCTAAATCGCATTTTTGTGGGATTTACACGGAAACCCAGACGTAATCCATTGAAATCTGCACTCCCAAATCCTAATCCCCCTTGTGGTATGGCGACTGGTCATGTGGTTAATGGGTGGTATGTATCACAGAGGTGGGTGGCCCTGTGATGGAAGCCTGCGCTTGTTTTGCTCAGCAGATCTACTGCTGAGGTTTACTATACATTGGGAAGTGTTATGAGCTCATTTTCTGCTCCACCAGTTGAGAGTTCCCCTTCCGTTATCCCTCTGGTGGTGACAGGAGGTAGTGAGGTTGGTTTAATTGGTAGTGATCTGCCACCTGGTGAGGAAGATAACGATTGGATCTCTGGAGTATCAGACTGGATATAAGACAGCCGACGCTCTCTCCTGGTGCTGGTGATTCAGTCTGTTTCTCAGGTCTTGGACTCAGCTCTGTTCCAGTCTTCTCAAGTTAAGTTTGTTTTTGCTAATGTTCACACTTGCTCTTGTTGGTCATTTCAGTTTTTTGTGTGGTCAGCCAGCCCGTCTGGGCTGTGCTGAATTTCCATTCTTATTTATCTGGATTTGCCAAATTGCCTTTTTTTTTGTCCCTTATTAGATTGGCCTCTTTTTGCTCTGTCTCAGAATATTTCAGAGTGCTGATATAGTGGAAGAAGTCTAGTGACTTCAGGGTTAATTTTGCTATCAGTTGTGTTGGACATTTTTGTAGGTTTTTGGCAGATTGCAGACAGTGTCTTTCCTTTCCTGTCCTTTTTAGTTAGTTTGGCCCCATCGTTTGCTCAGCCTATTTTCCTGCCTTTGTTTGTGTTTTCATCTTGTTTCACCGTCAATACATGTGGGGGGCTGTCTTTCCTTTGGGGTCTGCTCTGGGGCAGTTAGTTTTCCTCTTTTCCTGCTTTAGGCTTATTTAGTTCTCCGGTTGTGACGAGGCGTCTGGGACCACCATAGGAGCGCTCCACGACTGCTGCTAGTTGCGTGCTAGGATCAGGGGTCTGCAGTCTGCATAGTTACCAACCTCTTTGGTTTTCTGAGACTTAGCTTGTGTTGTTTTTTATTTCCTCCTCGGTGACCCGTTCATAACAGGGAAGGCTTCCTGGTGATTTGGAGAGATGGGTGGGTTCATTTATCTACATACCCCACCCCAAAGGGTGTGTCTCAACACCCAAGATGGAGACTGTGTTTGTGCGCGGACGGCAGTGCTGGCTAGTGTGAGCCAGAGTGAGAAGGCCTGTGATCTACCTCCGGATAAGACGCCTCTGAGAATAAAAGGTAACTGGGAACTTGTGCGGTCGTCACGGATAGTTAACGGGCACTGATCCGTTTTAGGCACAACAGGGCTCAGCGAGGACCGTGGGTACTGTAGAGTCGAACAGTTGCCGGAAGATGCACAGGGTGCTGCATGTTACCAAGTGACTGAGATTCGGTTTATGCTGTGTCTTAATACACCGAGTGGACTTTTTAACCTTGAGTGTCCCAGCATATTCCTCAGCGACCAGCCAAGTGAGTACACCTCGTCCACAGATAGTTGAGACAAGCTACACCCTCCTGAGCCCTTCTGTGACTAAACTGCAGTAAGCAGCCACATTTGCATTATTGTCACGGAAAGAGAGCACTTAAACATTTTACAGGGTGTGTATCACCAGAAGAAAAAGCTATGGACAATGTGTGTTTTGTAAATCACATGTAGACTAAAAATACTCAGTACACCCCTAGATGAATTCCTTGAGGGGTCTAGTTTTTAAAATATTGTTACTTGTGGGAGGTTTCTGCTATTTTCGCATGTCAGGGGCTCTCCAAATCCTTTCCTGGCCTTGCCATGTGCCTAATCAGAAGTTTTTGCCCACATATGGGTATCATCGTGTTCTGTAGAAATTGTGTAAAAAAAATTATGCGGTCCGTTTTCTATTACCGTTGTAAAACGTACAAATTTGTGACTAAAACAACATGTTCATCAAAAAATCTAACATTTTCAATATGACCTAATGTTGTCAAATTCTGTGTAGTACCTGTGGGTTCAAAATGCTCACTATATGCCAGAATAAAATCCTTGAGGGTTGTAATTTCCAAAATGGAGTCATTTTTGGGAGGTTTCTGCTGTTTGGGCACCTTATGGGCCCTACAAATGTGACACGTGTTGTGAATTCGCTTTCTGGCCTACCTCTGGTTACTACTGAAGGTAGTGGAGCTGGTCAAATTGACAGAGGGGTTGCGAGTTCTCTTTCTGGGCTCCCTCTGGTGGTTACTGGAGGTAATGGAGCTGATCTGATTAACAGAGGCTTGCCACCTGATAATTAGGACGACAATTGGAGATCTGGGGTTTCATACTGGATTTAAGACAGCCGACTCCCTCTATCCCTGCTGGTGATTTTTTCCTGCCTCCTGAGGTCTTAGTTTCCAGCTCAGTCCCTGCATGCTCAGCTAAGTGTTCTTTTGCTATTCTGTTCACATTTGATCTGGTTTTGTCTATTTTAGTTTTGTGTGGGTCAGCCAGCTCCGACTGGGGCTGTGCTGAATCACCATCCATATGTTACTGCTTGTGCCAGTCTGTTTTTGTCCCTTATTAGATTGGCTTCTTTTTGCTCTGCTTTCAGAATATACCAGAGTGCTGATATTGTGGGCGAAGTCGTGCGACTTCAGTATTTTTGCATCAGACGTGTTGGACATTTTTGCAGGGTTTTTTGCTTGATTGCAGACAGTGTCTTTCCTTTCCTGTCCTGTCTAGTCAGTGTGGGCCCCATCATTTGCTCAGTCTATTTTCCTACCTGTGTTTGTGTTTTCATCTTGTCTCACCGACAATATATGTTTGGGGGCTATCTATTCCTTTGGGGTCTGCTCTGGGGCAGTTTAGATTTCTCCTTTCTTGTTTTAGGCTTAGTTAGCTCTCCGGCTGTGACGAGGCATCTAGGATCATCGTAGGCACGCTCCACGGCTACTGCTAGTTGTGTGGATAGGATCAGGGGTCTGCAATCCGCTTAGTTACCAACCTCTCTGGTTTTCTGTGGCTTAGCTTGGGCTTGCTCTCCTCCTCGGTGACCCAATCATAACAGTCATGGTTCCCACAATTTATTTCAGTCATATGTGTTCCCAAATTCAAATGGTGCTCCTTTCCTTCTGAGGCACTGTCGCTTAACCAAACAGAGGTTTCTGACCATGTGGGGTGTCAGCGCTCCCAGAAGAAACTGGTAACACATTTTGTGGTCCATTTTGTTAAGCTCTCCCTTATCAAAGTGCAAAAAAGTAAGCTAATCTAACATTTTAGATGTAAAATTTTAATTAAGGGTTAAAAATTCCAGTCAACAGTTTTAAAGCATTTCAGGGGTGTAGTTTATAAAATGGTATCATTTTTGGAAAGTTTCTGATGGTTGCTGTCACAGTTGCATTTAACAGGTTAAAAATCGCAGGTGGCGCATTTCACTACCCAGGATTGTTAGAAGTAGGTCCTGTTAGTAACACATCTATTACTTTCAGGGTTTGAACCCAGCAGTTCTTATGCACCAGGCAGTTGCTCTCCCCTCTTAGCTATTCAGCTCGGTGGACAGCTCCTTGCCAACCCAGACTAGTACCTGTGTTTTAAAAAAAATAAAAAACAAATCTGAACTGAGAAAAGTAAGTTAATGTGTATGCACAATGTAAGTGCATATTAACACATGACCATTAACCAGAGAAAACAAAAAGCAAAAAACACAAATATCCTGAACTAAAAGTAAAAAATATACTGCAAATAATGCATAAAGGTAATAATAATAATAAGGGTATTTAGTAAACATAATTTTGATCAAAATAATGAACAAGCCATCCCGCCACGTCACGGCAACCCTTGTGGGACAGTCCCTACTCTAGTATTTAAAACCTTTTCACTTGCCAAGTGGCGTGAATGTGAATAAGGGTCGAGCGGCTGAACCACTTGTAACAGCTTAGGCCAGACTGGATGGCTTTCCCAGCTCAGAAAGAGGGCGGTCACACCCATATATGCACTGAATGCACAATGAAATGAATAAAAAACAAATCTGAACTGAGAAAAGTAAGTTAATGTGTATGCACAATGTAAGTGCATATTAACACATGACCATTAACCAGAGAAAACAAAAAGCAAAAAACACAAATATCCTGAACTAAAAGTAAAAAATATACTGCAAATAATGCATAAAGGTAATAATAATAATAAGGGTATTTAGTAAACATAATTACCTGTGTTTTTCCTAATTTGCTCAGCCCTGTGATCTCCTGATTGAACATCCTACTTAGGGTACCGTTACACCTAGCGATGTACCAGCGATCCCGACTAGCAATATGACGCAGTCAGGATCGCTGGTGCATCGCTAGGTGGTCGCTAGTGAGCTGCCACTCAGGCAGATCTCACTAGCGACATCGCTGGGGACGGGGATCACTACTTACCTGTCAGACGCGGCGATCCTGCGTCCTCCCGCCCGGCTCCACACGTCGCTCGTCGTCACAGCAGGTAGCGCCGCAGGAAGTGACCGACGAGGAATGGTCCAGCAGCTTCTCGCGCAATCAGCGATAACCAGCGGGGGAGCTGGTCGGAGGTAAGTATCACATGCAGCGATATCGCTAGCAATATCGCTGCAACGTCACTAAATCGGTGACTTTGCAGCGATATTGCTAGCGATATCGCAGTGTGTAACGGGGGCTTTAAACCTGGCATTGCACTTCCTTCTTTGTGATATTATTGAGCTCCCAGCCTTTAGTCTAGCTTCTTTCCACCTGCTGCTTAAGATTATACTGCTATTACGTTGTATCAACCTCTGGCTATTTACTGACTAAGCAACTTGTTTATCCTCCCAACTATACTGCTGCTATTGTGTACCGACTTCTGGCTCTTCCTGACTACGCTACCTACTGGTCATGCCCTTATCACTACTCCTACTTGGGTCAGTACAGGGCCAGCTTACCCCGTGACTTGCGCCGTACATGTACAGCAGATGTCAATAAGGGGTTGAACCTGTAATTGCAGATTTTGTAGCTAAGTCTGAATCCAAGAGTTGCTTCTCTTTGTAAGTGAAAGTGTGCTCCCTGTGTTTTGAGATCAGCCATTTTTTTAAAAGCGAAAACGTACAAATCCTGAAACTTAAACACAACTGTTTACCTAAAAAAAAAGTGACAGTTTAACTTCTTGGTGACTGACCCAATTTTGATCTTAATCCCTTAACCCTTCCCCCCCATCCAAGCCTGCATTCACCTTTATGATCTGGCCAAATTTTACAATTTTGACCAGTGTCACTTTGTGGTAATAATTGGAGCACACTGATTCTGAGAATTTTTTCATGACATATTGTAGTTTTTTAGTTTATTAAACAATTTTTTTTCTTAAGAAGTTGTAGAGTTTAAGCGATTTCTAATTTTTCAAACAAAATTTACAAAACCATTTTTTTAGGGACCACATTGCATTTAAAGTGACTTTGAGGGGCCGAAACGACAGAAAATACCCAAAATTGACATAATTATAAAAGTTGCACCCTTCAAGGTGTTCAAAACTACTTTCAAGAAGTTTATTAAACCTTCAGATTCTTCTGAATTTTTGGAATGTTGAAGAAAAAGAATAAACATTTAGCTTTTTTTCAAAAAATTTTTACTTTAGACCAATTTTTCTTTAATTTTCTCAATAGTAGCAGGAGAAAAAGTAGACCCCAAAATGTGTTGAGATATTTCTCTGGAGCATGCAGATACCATATATGTGGGGGACAACTACTGTTTTGGACACGGTACGGCTCGGAAGGGAAAGAGCACCGTTTTATTTTTTGAATGCAAAATTGGCTGGAATCGAGAGCAAATGCCATGTTGTGTTTGGAGAGTCCCTGATGTGCTTAACCAGTGGAAACCTACAACAAGTAAAAGCATTTTTTAAACTAGACCCCTACAGCAACCTATCTAGATGTGTGGTAAGCACCTTGAACCATGGGTGATTCACAGGAATTTATAACATTGATCTTTTGAAAACAAAAAAAATCACGTATTTTCCACAAAAATGTTTTTTAGCCCCAAATTTTTGATTTTCGCATGGGTAACAGGAGAAATTGAACCCCAAAAATGATTGTGCAGTTTCACCTGAATATGCATATGCCCCATATTTCATTGAAAACTACTGTTTGGGCCTCCCTCTCCTGAGCTGGAAATTGTATATAAGGCTTCCCCAGACTGGTGTCTACTGTTTGGGACCCAGTCCTTTTGTTTGCCCTTGTTCACACATTGAGGTCAACTTTGACACAAGACAAGGTTTTCAATATTAGTGTAGTACTATCCCGAACAGAGTTACCGTGTCGTTGTGGGATGGCTTTCATGCTATTTTTGATCAAAAATAGTATTACTAAAAACTCTGTATTATTTAGATGCACTTTTGCTTTTACATATTTAGTTACAGCAGGGTTTTTGCTCATATTGTCTTTTGTAGGTTTTATGTGTGGGCACATGGCAGAGCTCGGAAGGGAAGGAATGACGTTTTGGAATGCAGACTTTGATGGTGATCTGCAGGTGTCCTGTCGTGCTTGGGGAGCTCCTGATGTGCCTAAATAGTGAAAAAAAACGCAAGTTACCCCATTTTTAAAATGACCCCTGAAGGAGTTTATCTAGATGTGTGATGAGCACCTTGACCCCTCAAGTGCTTCACAGAATTTCACAAGTTTGGTCTGTGAAAATTTAAAAAAAAAAAAAAAAAAAGTTTTTCCCGCAAAAATGTTTTTAGCCCTTTTTTTTATTTTCACAAGGCTAATAGAAGAAAATGGACCTCAAAATTTGTTGTGTAGTTTCTCCTGAGTACACCGATACCCCCAAAACTGCTTTTGAGGTAAAGTTAAGAAGTAAGAAAGCTCTAAGTGCTAGAAGAGCAGAATTACCCCTCAAGTGACCCCATTTTGGAAATCATACCCCTTTGGGAATTTGTCCACAAGTGTATTGATGATTTTTATTCCATGGGTGGCATCTAGAAATAAGCTGCAGTGAATGTTGCGTAGTGAAGAATGCAAACTGCCGTTATAGTGACCAGTACGTTGTGGTGACCTCCAGCTCATGCTACTGGAGACATGCACCCCTTATAAATTAGGCAGGCTCTCATCGCTACAGAAATGCCAAACGTGGAAACTAAATGTGGTTTAGGCACATTGGGGCTCAGAAAGGAGGGGGGCATTTGGATATGGCAGCACAGAATTCATTGGATTTCTTTTGGAGGTGAAGAGCCATTTTGCTTTTTCAGAGCCTTTGTACTACGAGTAACGTGGAAGTCTCTATATTTCCATTGACAAATGATGGACCTGAGTGGGGTCTTGCTTTTTTGTGAATTGATTTGCAATATTTTACATATCGTTTTGGTTCAC
This sequence comes from Dendrobates tinctorius, assembly GCF_039654945.1. Taxonomy (NCBI): domain Eukaryota; kingdom Metazoa; phylum Chordata; class Amphibia; order Anura; family Dendrobatidae; genus Dendrobates; species Dendrobates tinctorius. The sequence goes on from NW_027361705.1 coordinate 5,817,580, forward strand.
ATCTATCCATTGCTTAACACTGAACCCTTATATTGGGATTTCCATCTAAATCTTCAAGTGATGTGATTCAGATTAAACCCCCAAAGGATCCATTCACTATAATGAGGCAGCAGAATTACTCTGAACTCTGTCTGGTCTCTGTTCAGCGATGTCCTTTTCTTTAGAGGTGCACATAACTGTGGCCAACAGCACTTTTATACACACCTAAAAAGATGGACACAGCCGGATCACAGGTCTGACGTCATCCACAGAGTCTCCATCTGCCTCATTATAGGAAATCTTTTGCCGGAGGTTCTGTCGGAATCACGTATTTCAGAGATTTACACGCAAACTCTGGTGTAAGCTCTCTGCGTAGAGCGCAGGATAAATGTGCACCAAACCTAATGTGATCTTTGGGAGGCAGAATGAACAAATCAACAGCAGATGAAAAAATTTGTTTTATTTTTTACGCTGTTCCTTGTATAATATAAGTGATTAGGTGACCTTATTCTTTGGGTCGGTGCAATTTACATCGATACCAGATGTACATCTTATTTTATGTTTGGCTGCTGTCAGACACTAAAAGATGCTTTTTTTTGCAAAAACTAGTTTTTACATCACCATATTTTGAAAGCTACTGTGACAAAGTCACTTGTAAGGTAATAGAGATGAGATACGTGTCACTGCGCTTAATGGCGTCAGTGATATGAAACCAGATTATTTTTCTCCAGCACACTACGTGTTTTGAGGGTTAAGTTAAAGTTGCATAATGAGCTGGTTTCATGTGGACCTTCATAGAGCAGGTGGAAGGAGGTCTACTTTATCTTCACCTGCAGAGCTGCCAGGACCTTTGTGATGTCATGATCATGTGGTCAGTCACATAATGGAAAAAGTCACATGGTCTGGGGTTTAAATAAATGGGCACTACAGGCAGCCTGGGTTCAGCTAGGCTGGAGAGAGGTGTCTCCAGTGGTTTTTGTTATCTGAAGACAGACTGAACCTGTATTGCTCAAGAGCGGGCTGCCACCTGTATATGTTTGGACTGTGTTGCAGTGTTTTCTGTTTTAGCCTTAAAGGCTGCATTTATTTTCCATTCCTGTTGGTTTATGCCGCAATACAATAAACCAACTGAAGATTTAAAGAGATGTCGTGCCTATTTTCTACCTCTGTATACCGCCACGTGTATTGGACTACCACACTAATTTTACCCTATTTCTGCTTTTTTCCCTCTTTCTGCCAACAATGTCATGTGAGCGTTTTTTTTGTGGGACAGGCTGACGTTTTATTGGTACCATTTTTGGGCACATGACTTTTTTTGATCGCTTTATATTCTGATTTTTGGGAGGCAGAATGAACACTAATATTTCACCGTAACCAACGCTGTACTTATAGATGTATTAATATATTATCTTAATTGCTTTTCATTAAACAAAATCAAACAGTAAGTGAAGAACCAGAATAGAATCATCATTACCCAAATGGACAACACACAAGAGCCTGGGGGCAGTGCCTGACCCTGCCCAGCTTGCTGTACTCTCCCTGCCTTGCAGCTTAAGTTGGCACCCTATATTATGAGTAATTAGCACCCCCGCTCCTTGATGGCTGTCCCTTCTAGCCCTAATAGGCCCTCTTAAGTTACTCAAGAAAGGAACATAGGAGCACATATGCTGGGTACATTGATGTGCATGTGTAACCTATAATATGAAACTCTTAAGGAGATGGTAAAGGTCAGATAGGGTATAAGATAAGAAAGGTCTTAACATATCTCTATAAGCAATAAACCCCCCCAAATAATAAAATGCAAGGTGCAAATAGGGGTAGTGTCATGAATGGAAGTCTGACCAATTCAAAATTAGGGCAGCTCTCCTTAACCCCTTCCCGACATATGATGTACTATCCCGTCCAGTTGACCCGGGTCTGTATGACCGTGGACGGGATAGCACATCATCGCGATCAGCTGCGCTCACGGGGGGAGCGCAGCTGATCGCGTCCAGGTGTCAGCTGATTATCACAGCTGACATCCGGCACTATGTGCCAGGAGTGGTCACGGACCACTCCCAGCACATTAACCCCCGGAACATTACGATCAAACATCATCACAGTGTCCTGGGGGCTAAACTGGGTGACCCCATTGGGGCTACTTGAGACTTATGGATCCGTGCATGCCTAGATGTCATTTGGACCTGTTCTCTAGCTGTATTCAGTAGTGATCTAGAGTATCCCTTCTCAAGAAACTGTTGGGTTAAGTATTCCGCTTCATTAGTATAGTCCTGAAGCCTGGAACATTTAAGTCTGACCCGTGTGAATTGGCCTTTGGGAATGTTGGTTAACCACATCGGCAAATGGTAGCTTTTTGGCTAAGTGCACACGTTGCAGAAAATTTCTGCACAAAAACCTGAATCCCTTCCCAGAAACCGCACCTATTTTTCCGTGGCGGTTTTTGCGCGTTTTGATGCGTTTTTGATGCGTTTTTTACCGCAGCGGTTTCTAAACACATGGAAGAAGCCAAAACTGCGGAAAAATCTGCAAAATTAATGTGCATGCTGCGTTTTTTACCGCGATGCGGTTTTTTCGCGGTAAACGCATCAATGTGCACAAAAAGTGAAAAATGCATAGAAAAGACCTTGCAGTTTATTTTTAGCGGTTTTATAGTGAAAACCGCTGTAAAAAACGCTAAAACAACACTGTGTGTGAACACAGCCGTTATGTCAATGAAACTATTGGCGTTAACCTCCTTGCAATGGCAACTAGTATAATTAGCCTCCACATAAATTTTAAGATCCAAAAAATTGATGCTGTTTGTGTTGGTGGTAGATGTGAATTCTAAATCAAAGGCATTCTTACCAAAATTAGAGACAAAAAGATCTAGGTTCTTATGAGGTCCATCCCAGCTGAAAAAAATATCTATGAAGCGTCGCCACATTTCCAAGCTGGTTATGTGGTGACGCTTCATAGATGCGTCACCATGGATGGAGTCATCATGTGTGACAGATGGAGTCATCATGTGTGACTCCTCCCACTTGGCTACATAAACGTTGGCATAGCTGGATGCAAAACGGGTACCCATGGCTGTTCCCCATGTTTCCAAATAAAATTTCTCCTCATATGTGAAGTAATTATGTTGAAGAATAAATGAAATACCGTACATTCAACAATGAATTTAGACTAATCTTCAGTGTATATATACCAAGTTTTTTAAGGTAATATTCTGCTGCATCACAACCCTGTTGATGATTGATTATCATATATAACGATTTAATGTCTAAAGTTCCCAGAATATATCCATTTTTCCAATGGGTGTTCTCAAGTATTTGTAGTGCATGAATAGTGTCATTGAGATAGGCTGGCACTAATGTCATGCACTTCTGGAGGTGTATGTCAACATAGCGGGAGAGGTTTGATGTTAAACAATTAATGCCTGAAATTATAGGCCTTCCCAAAGAGTGGTCGTAAATGGCTGCACATCCAGTTGGAAGAATGTCTCAAGTGGGGTACCACAGGGCTCTGTCCTGGGCCCTGTATTGTTCAACATCTTTATCAACGATTTAGATGAAGGAATTGAGGGTAAACTGATTAAATTTGCTGATGACACAAAGCTAGGAAGGATAGCTAATACTAGAGAAGAGAGAGAGGATTCAAAAAGATATAAATAAACTGGAGAAGTGGGCAGCAACTAACAGAATGGTTTTTAACAGGGAAAAATGCAAAGTACTACATCTGGGCAATAAAAATGAAAAAAGCATATACAGAATGGGAGGAATAGGGCTAAGCAACAGCACATGTGAATAAGACTTGGGTATACTAATAGATCACAGACTGAATATGAGTCAACAGTGTGATGCAGCAGCAAAAAAGGCAAATGCAATTCTAGGATGTATTAACAGAAGCATACAGTCTAGATCACGTGAAGTCATTATTTCCCTCTACTCCTCTTTGGTCAGACCTCATCTGGAATATTGTGTCCAGTTTTGGGCACCACATTTTAAAAAAGACATCAACAAACTGGAGCAAGTTCAGAAAAGAGCGACCAGAATGGTGACCGGTCTGCAAACCCTGTCTTATGAGGAAAGGTTGCAGGATTTGGGAATGTTTAGTTTGCAAAAGTGAAGACTGAGAGGAGACTTAATAGCTGTCTACAAATATTTAAAGGGCTGTCACATTGTAGAAGGATCAACTTTATTCCAATTTGCACAAGGAAAGACTAGAAGCAATGGGATGAAGCTGAATGGGAGGAGACACAGATTAGATATTAGAAAAAACTTTTTGACAGTTAGAGTGATCAATGAGTGGAACAAGCTGCCACGAGAAGTGGTGAGTTCTTCTTCAATGGAAGTCTTCAAACAGAGGCTGGACATACATCTGACTGGGATGATTTAGCGAATCCTGCTTTGAGCAGGGGGTTGGACCAGATGACCCAGGAGGTCCCTTCCAACTCTACGATTCTATGATTCTATGTCTTGTTTTTTATGCAATTTAGGAATGTGGTAGATAATTGCTTTGCTGGGAGTCTTGTTCATAATTAAACAAAACTCCTTTTTATTCAGTATACCCTGACATTTGCCTTTTGTGGCTAAAATGTTAAGACTTTTGATGTATCGGGCAGTTGGATCATCACTTAGTTTTTTCTTCGTAACTGAATCTCTCAACAGTCTCATAGATTCATTATGGTAAATGATTCGATTTAGCAAAACAATCCCTCCCCCTTTGTCAGCGGGGCGTATAATGATATCATTGCCATGCTGATCGTATGTCATTGTGATGACATCCGGATCTCCAGAGCTAGGAAAATTACTGATCATGCGTAGTGCATGATCAACAACTTTCTCTGTCAGTGTAGTGCTGACAGTTTGTACACCATGGGGACGCTGCTGAGTCCCCTTGCTGTAGAAGCGATCGGCCTACAAAAAATAATAGTACCATAGCGGGACAAAGGAAAAACGTTAAAATAATTTACAAATATTTAGAGAAAATAGAAAATAAAAAATCAAAAGATACTGTAGTCATGAATAAATATTTCAATGAAAAAAACAAAAAAAAATAAAAGTGCACACATTTGGCATCGTCGCAATGACCCAACGTATAAAACTGTCACACTAATAAACTCCTTTAGTGAACATCATAAAAAAAATAAAAACAAGGCAAAAAGCAATGCTTTACCGTCATACCACCGAACAAAAAGTGGAATAAAATGAGAGCAAAAAGATGGATATAAATAATCATGGTACCACTGAAAACGTCATTTTGTCCACAAAAAAAACAAGTCACCATACAGCTCCATCAGTGGAAAAATACAAAAGTTATACGAATGTAGTGGACTTTTCAAAAGCTTTTGATACGGTGCCACACAAAAGGTTGATACATAAAATGAGAACAATGGGGATAGGGGAAAATGTGTAAGTGGGTTAAGAGCTGGCTCAGGGATAGGAAGCAAAGGGTGGTTATTAATGGAGCACACTCGGACTGGGTCACGGTTAGCAGTGGGGAACCACAGGGGTCCGTTTTGGGCCCGCTTCTTTTTAACATATTTATTATTGACCTTGTAGGTGGCATAGAGAGTAGAATTTCAATATTTGCAGATGACACTAAACTCTGCAGGGTAATCAATACAGAGGAAGACAATTTTATATTACAGGAGGATTTATGTAAACTAGAAGCTTGGGCTGATAAATGGCAAATGAGCTTTAATGGGGATAAATATAAGGTCATGCACTTGGGTAGAACAAACAAGATGTATAATTATGTGCTTAATTGTAAAACACTGGGCAAAACTGTCACTGAAAAAGACCTGGGTGTAAGGGTGAATCATAGATTTAGAATCATAGAATCGTAGAGTTGGAAGGGACCTCCTGGGCCATCTGGTCCAACCCCCTGCTCAAAGCAGGATTCGCTAAATCATCCCAGTCAGATGTCTGTCCAGCCTCTGTTTGAAGACTTCCATTGGAGGAGAACTCACCACTTCTCGTGGCAGCTATTTCCACTCATTGATCACTCTAACTGTCAAAAAGTTTTTTCTAATATCTAATCTGTGTCTCCTCCCATTCAGTTTCATCCCATTGCTTCTAGTCTTTCCTTGTGCAAATGAGAATAAAGTTGATCCTTGTACAATGTGACAGCCCTTTAGATATTTGTAGACAGCTATTAAGTCTCCTCTCAGTCTTCTCTTTTGCAAACTAAACAATCCCAAATCCTGCAACCTTTCCTCATAAGACAGGGTTTGCAGACCGGTCACCATTCTGGTTGCTCTTTTCTGAACTTGCTCCAGTTTGTTGATGTCTTTTTTAAAATGTGGTGCCCAAAACTGGACACAATATTCCAGATGAGGTCTGACCAAAGAGGAGTAGAGGGAAATAATGACTTCACGTGATCTAGACTGTATGCTTCTGTTAATACATCCTAGAATTGCATTTGCCTTTTTTGCTGCTGCATCACACTGTTGACTCATATTCAGTCTGTGATCTATTAGTATACCCAAATCTTTTTCACATGTGCTGTTGCTTAGCCCTATTCCTCCCATTCTGTATATGCTTTTTTCATTTTTATTGCCCAGATGTAGTACTTTGCATTTTTCCCTCTTAAAAACCATTCTGTTAGTTGCTGCCCACTTCTCCAGTTTATATATATCTTTTTGAATCCTCTCTCTCTTCTCTAGTATTAGCTATCCCTCCTAGCTTTGTGTCATCAGCAAATTTAATCAGTTTACCCTCAATTCCTTCATCTAAACCATTGATAAAGATGTTGAACAATACAGGGCCCAGGACAGAGCCCTGTGGTACCCCACTTGAGACATTCTTCCAACTGGATGTGCAGCCATTTACGACCACTCTTTGGGTCCGATCACTAAGCCAGTTATGAATCCACCTAACAGTTGCCTTGTCCATTCCATACTTAGTCATTTTTTCAATAAGGATTGTATGAGATACTTTGTCAAATGCTTTGCTGAAGTCAAGATATACAGTCGTATGTTAAAGTTTGGGCACCCCTATTAATGGTACCCTTTTTTCTTTATAACAATTTTGATTTTTGCAACAGCTATTTCAGTTTTATATATCTAATAACTGATGGACTCCGTTATATTTCTGGATTCAAATGAGATTTATTGTACTACCAGAAAATGTGCAATCTGCATTTAAACAAAATTTGACCGGTGCAAAAGTATGGGCACCCTTATCATTTTCTTGATTTGAACACTCTTAACTACTTTTTACTGACTTCCTGAAGCACTAAATTGGTTTTGTAACCTCATTGAGCTTTGAACTTCATAGCCAGGTGTATCAAATCATGAGAAAAGGTATTTAAGGTGGCCACTTGCAAGTAGTTCTCCTATTTGATTCTCCTATCAAGAGTGGCATCATGGGCTCCTCAAAACAACTCTCAAATGATCTGAAAACAAAGATTATTCAACATAGCTTTTCAGGGGAAGGATACAAAAAGTTGTCTCAGAGATTTAACCTGTCAGTTTCCACTGTGAGGAACATAGTAAGGAAATGGAAGAACACAGGTACAGTTCTTGTTAAGCCCAGAAGCTGCAGGCCAAGAAAAATATCAGAAAGGCAGAGAAGAAGAATGGTGAGAACAGTCAAGGACAATCCACAGACCACCTCCAAAGACGTGCAGCATCATCTTGCAGCTGATGGTGTCACTGTGCATCAGTCAACAATAAAGCGCACTTTTCACAAGGAGAAGCTGTATGGGAGAGTGATGCGAAAGAAGCCGTTTCTGCAAGCACGCCACAAACAGTCGCCTGAGGTATGCAAAAGCACATTTGGACAAGCCAGGTACATTTTGGAAGAAGGTCCTGTGGACTGATGAAACAAAGATTGAGTTGTTTGGTCATACAAAAAGACGTTATGCATGGAGGCTAAAAAACACAGCATTCCAAGAAAAACACTTGCTACCCACAGTAAAATTTGGTGGAGGTTCCATCATGCTTTGGGGCTGTGTGGCCAATGCCGGCATCGGGCTTCTTGCTAAAGTTGAGGGTCGCAAGGATTCAACTCAGTATCAGCAGATTCTTGACAATAATGTGCAAGAATCAGTGACGAAGTTGAAGTTATGCAGGGGATAGATATTTCAACAAGACAAAGATCCAAAACACCGCTCCAAATCTACTCAGGCATTCATGCAGAGGAACAATTACAATGTTCTGGAATGGCCATCCCAGTCCCCAGACCTGAATATCATTGAACATCTGTGGGATGATTTGAAGCGGGCTGTCCATGCTCGGCGACCATCAAACTTAACTGAACTGGAATTGTTTTGTAAACAGGAATGGTCACAAATACCTTGATCCAGGATCCAGGAACTCATTAATAGCTACAGGAAGCGACTAGAGGCTGTTATTTTTGCAAAAGGAGGAGCTACGAAATATTAATGTCACTTTTATGTTGAGGTGCCCATACTTTTGCACCGGTCAAATTTTGTTTAAATGCAGATTGCACATTTTCTGTTAATACAATAAACCTCATTTGAATCCAGAAATATAACTGAGTCCATCAGTTATTAGATATATGAAACTGAAATAGCTGTTGCAAAAACCAAAATTGTTATAAAGAAAAAAGGTTAACATTAATAGGGGTGCCCAAACTTTAACATATGACTGTACTATATCTACAGCATTTACTTGATCCACCCAATCAGTGATTCCGTCATAGAAGGAAATTAAGTTAGTCTGACATGACTTATTAGTTACAAACCCATGCTGACTCTGTTTAATCACTTCATTCTTATCCAGGTACTGACATACATGTTGTTGAATAATTTGTTCAAAGATCTTTCCTGGTATAGAAGTCAGACTCACCGGCCTATAGTTGCCTGGGTCCACCTTCTTCCCCTTTTTGAAGATAGGAACAACATTTGCTCTTCTCCAGTCTTCTGGGACTTCTCCTGTTCTCCAAGAATTTTCAAAGATTATGGAGAGGGGTTCAAAAATTTCTTCTATCTCCTTCAGTACTCTGGGGTGTAATTCATCTGGACCTGGAGACTTGAATTCATTTAGGTTAGCTAAGTGTTTCCTCACTATCTTTCTGTTTATAGATATCCTGGATTCTTCTATTCCCTTAATAGGACAGTGAAGAACAGTTGATGTTACATTTCCTTTCTGAGAGAAAACAGATGCAAAATAGGAATTTAAAAGTTCGGCCTTCTCAACATCCTGTCTTACCATTTCATCATTTTCATCCTGTAAAAATCCTATAGCATCTTTGACTTTTCTTTTACTTTTGACATATCCCCAAAATCCTTTATTATTGCTTTTGACATCTCTTGCAAGCCTCTATTCATTGTCAGCTTTACTAATCTGATTTGTGCCCTGCAGGTTCTGCAGACATTATTATATTCTTCTTCAGATATGCCTCCCTCTTTCCATTTTATAAACATTTTTTTCTTCCTTTTTAGCATGTGATTAAGTTCTGTGTTCATCCATCCTGGCTTCCTTAAATGCTTCCTATTCTTCCCTCTTTTCGGAATTGTTAACATTTGTGCTTTGAGAATTTCATTTTTCAAGATTTCCCATCCTTCCTGGACATTTTTGTCTTTAAGGATATCCAGCCATTGGATCCCTCCAATTCTCTTTCTGAAGCCCTGGATGACAAACTCACATTTAGTGGCCAGTGTCAGGCAGCTGCTGCAAAGGCAAATAAAATAATGGGATGCATTAAAAGAGGCATAGATGCTCATGAGGAGAACATAATTTTACCTCTATATAAGTCACTAGTGCGACCACACTTAGAATACTGTGTACAGTTCTGGTCTCCAGTGTAAGACATGGCTGAACTGGAGCGGGTGCAGAGAAGAGCGACCAAGGTTATTAGGGAACTAGGTTATTTGGAAAATCGAAGGCTTAGGGGTGATCTTATTACAATGTATAAATATATACAAAGACCTTTCTAATGATCTTTTTACTCTTAGACCTGTGATGGGGTTAAGGGCACATCCTCTATGTCTGGAGGAAAGAAGGTTTAAGCATACTCACAGACACAGATTCTTTACTGTAAGAGCAGTGAGACTATGGAACTCTCTGCCATATGATGTTGTAATGAGTGATTCCCTACTAAAATTTAAGAAGGGACTGGATGCCTTTCTTGAAAAGTATAATATTAGAGGGTATATACACTAGTTTCCTTAATATTGTGTTGATCCAGGGAACTAGTCTGATTGCCGTATGTGGAGTCAGGAAGGAATTTTTTTCCCCAATGTGAAGCTTACTGTTTGCCACATGGGGTTTTTTGCCTTCCTCTGGATCAACATGTTAGGGCAAGTTAGGATAGGATATGGGTTGAACTTGATGGACTTAAAGTCGTCCTTCAACCTTAATAACTATGTTACTATGTTACTATATCTCTCAGAATACAGCGATGCAAAAATAATTTTTTCCATAAACTTGTTTTTATTGTGTAAGGCCAGTTTCACATTTGCGCTACCGTGCCTCCGCCGGTAGCTCCGCCTCCGGGCGCATGATGCTGCATGCGTCATGCGTCCCCTATCTTTATCACTGAGGACGCAGGCCGTGCGCAGTATGCATTTGGCGGCGCCTGCATCATTTTGTCAAAAGGACACAGGCGCCGGCAAACGCATACTGCGCACGGCCTGCATCCTCAGTGATAAAGATAGGGGACGCATGACGCATGCAGCGTCATACACCCGGAGGTGGAGCTACCGGCGGAGGTGCGTCAGGGGCGGGGCTTAGCGGCGGCCGTGCGCAGGCCGTCGCTGCGCCCTGATGCGCAAATGTGAAACCGGCCTAAAAGTGCCAAAACATTACAAAAAATATAAGTGAAATATCCCTGTAATCGTACTAACCAAAATAATAAAACTATCTTATCAATTTTACCACACATGGAACGGCATAAACCCCACCCAAAAAAAGAATCCTGAAGTGCTGGTTTTTGTTCATTCTGCCTCCCAAAAATCGAGATAAAAAGCGATAAAACAATGTCATGTGTCCGAAAATGGTACCAATAAAAACATCAACTTGTCCCGCAAAAAGCAAGCCCTCACATGACTCTGTGGGAGAAAATATGTAAAAATTATAGCTTTCAAAATATGATGATGCAAGAACACATTTTTCCAATAAAAAGCGTCTTTTAGTATGTGACAGCAGCCAAACATAAAAACCTGATATAAATCTGGTATCGCTGTAATTGCGCCGCTCCGAAGAATAAAGTCACCTAGTCATTTATGCTGCACGAGGAACTGCATAAAAAATAAATAAAACCAATTCTTCTCCTGCTGCTGTTTTTTCATTCTGCCTCCCAAAGATCGCATTACGGCCGAGGCACACATTTATCCTGTGCTCTGCACTGAGCGCTTACTCCTGGGTTTCCGTGTAAATCTCTGAAGTACGTAATTCAGACTGTACCTCTGGCGGAAGATTCTCTATGCTGAGGCAGATGGAGGCACTGTGGACGCAGTCTGACCTGTGATCCTGTGGTATCTGTTTTTAAGATTGCATAAATGTGCTGTCGGCCACAGTTTTGTGCACTTCTGAAAAGGACACTGCTGAACTGAGGCCAGATGGAGTCCAGACTAACTCTGCTACCTCATTATAGTGAAAGGATCCTTCAGGGGTTTCATCTAAATCCCATCAGAGATTTAGATAGAAGCCCCAAAGTAAGTGGTTAGTGGCGAGCATCGGATTAATGTGATTTCAAACGTTATGTATAATGTTCCCAATAAAGGCTTCAACTCAATCCACCAAAAAAGCAAGCCCTCACGCAGGTCTGTCATCTGTTAACAAAAATATAGGGGGTTTCCACATTACTTGTAGTACAAAGGCTCTGGAAAAGCGAAATGGCTCCTTAACCGTCCAAAAGAAATTCAGCAAATTCTGTGCTCCCAAATCCAAATGGCCCCCTCCTTTCTGAGCCCCCTCAGTATATGTAAACCTCATATAGCGTCCACATGTTTGGCATTTCTGAAGTGATGAGAGCCCACCTTACTTACGGTGCATGTCTCCAGAAGCACGGACTGGGCATAATATACTGGTGACTGCAACGTACTGATCCCTACAGCATGCTGATCACTAGAGCGGCAGTTTGCAAGTTTCACTCAGCAACATTCATTTTCCTTGTTTCAAAAAAATACCGATGGAGTCAAAATAGGTGCTACACCTATAGATAAATTCTAAAAGGGGATATAATTTCCGAAATGTGGTCACTTGAGGTGGGATTCTGTTCTTCTAGCAATTAAGGGTTCTGTATATGGAGTTCGCAAAATCTTTTAGGAAAATCTGCACTCCAGGAGGCAAATAGCGCTCCGTTCTTCCCGAGTCTCTCCATATTGCTAAGTAGTACTGTACAGCCATTTATTAGAAATTGTGGGACAAATTATGGTGCCATTTTTACTCACTTCTTGTGTGAAAATGTAAAATCTGGGGCTAAAACAAAATTTTGATGTTAAAATGTAGTTATTTTTTCTTCACTGCTCAATGGTATAGAATTTTGTTACACACCCATGGTGTCAATATGATCACTGCATCCCTAGATGAATTCATTGAGAGGTGTAGTGTGTAAAATGGGGTCACTTATGGGGGGGGGTTCTGCTGTTCTGGCACCTCATGGGCTCTCCCAGTAGGTCATGGCACCTGCAAACCATAGCAGTAAAATTTGCCCTGTGCCTGAAAAATATTTCCCAATTACATGTAGCCCTTAGAAAAATTAAAAGTTTGGGGCTAAAACAACATTTTTGTGAGGAAAATGTGATTTTATTATTTCACATGTCAACGTTATAAACTTCTATGAAGCACCTGGGGGTTCAAAGTGCTTACCCTGCATCTAAATACATTCCTTGAGGGATATAGTTTCCAAAATGGGGTCACTTGTGGGAGGTTTCCATTGTTTAGGCACATCAGAGGTTCTCCAAATGGAACATGACGTCCGCTAATGATTCCAGGAAATATTGCATTCAAAAAGTCAAATGAAGCTCCTTCCCTTCCGAGCCCTGCCGTTAAACCAAACAATAGTTTTCTCCCTCATACCGAGTATCGGTGTACTCAAGAGAAATTGCACAACAAATTGTATGGTGAAATGTCTCCTGTTACCCTTAAAAAATGCAATATTTTGGGCTAAAAACATATTTGTGGAGAAAATTTGATTTTTTTTTTATGGTTCAACATTATAAACTTTTGTGAAGCACCTGGGGGTTCAATGTGATCACCACATATCTTGATCAGTTCTGTGATTGGTCTAATTTCCAAAATGGTCTCACTTTTGGGGGATTTTAACTGTTTAGGTAGATCAGAGGCTCTTCAAACACGATATGGTGCCCTCCAACTGTTCCAGTAAATATTGCATTCAAAAAGCCAGATGGTGCTTCTTCCCTTCCGAGCTCTGCCGTGTATCCAAACAGTGGTTTTCTCCCTCATATGGGGTATCTGCATGCTTGGGAGAAATTACACAACACATTTTGGGGTCCATTTTTCCTGTTACCCTTGACAAAATAAATAAATTTGGATCTGAAGTCAATTTTTTGTGAATAAAGTTAATGTTTATTTTTTTTCCACATTCCAAAACTTCCTGTGAAGCACCTGAAGGGTTAATAAACTTCTTGAATGTGGTTTTGAGCACCTTGAGGGGGGTGCAGTTTTTAGAATGGTGTCACTTTTGGGTATTTTTTGTCATATAAACCCCTCAAAGTAACTTCATATGGGATGTGGACCCTAAAAAAAATGGTTTTGTAAATTTTGTTGGAGAAAAGAAAAAATGCTGGTCAACTTTTAACCCTTATAACTTCCTAAGGCTAGGTTCACATTGTGTTAGGGCATCCGTTTAACGGATCCGTTAAATGGATGCGCTAACGCTGATGTCATTTTTGACATCTTTAGTGACCTAGAGCTAACGGTATGCGTTAACGCATGGTAGCGTTAAGGTGCCATGCACTACCATGCGTTAGCCCCTACAGGTCTATGCACAGCGATCGGGTCCGTTCGCTGTGCGTTACTGCCAACGCACCCAAAAATGCTGCATGCAGCATTCAAGGGTGCGTTATGAATTAACGCATACTTGCTAATGCATGCCGATTTTGGCATGCGTTAGTATCATTGCGGGCAATGGCGCCGTTAGCGGATCCATTACATAGCATTAGTGCTGCTATGTAACGGATCTGTCAGCGCATTGCCCCCTAATGCAATGTGAACCCAGCCTAACAAAAAAAATTGGTTCCAAAATTGTGCTGACGTAAAGTAAACATGTGGGAAATGTTATTTATTAACTATTGTGTGACACATCTCTGTGATTTAAGGCATGAAAGTTCAAAGTTGGAAAATTGTGAAAAATGTTACCACTATCATGAAGTATAATATGTCACAAAGAAACGGTCTCAGAATCAGCGGGATCTGTTAGTGTTCCATAGTTATTACCTCATAAAATGACAGTGGTCAACAGACTCTATTTTGTGCTTGAGATTGTTCTGTTATGGTCTGACCTGGGTTGAAGTCGAGGTATAGCAACCACTAGGGGCAGCACCGTCAGGTAGCATACTCAGGAGTAGCCAAGGGGTCGGTACACAGGAGCAGCAAAGTAGTTAAGATTCAGCGGGTAGCGTAGTCAGGAATAGCCAAGGACTCAGTACACGGTGCAGCAATGCAGTTAAAGGATCAGCAGCCCTGCTCTGTGTAGCACAAGCAATTAGATCACAGCTTCTAGTCTCCCATAAAGACTATTGAAGCTAGTAAAAAGTTAAAAAAGTTTCAAAAATATAAAAAAACTAAACAAATAACAGTTTAAATAACCCCCCATTTGCACCATTCAAAATAAAACAATTTTTAAAAAATAAACATATTTGGTATCACCACGTTCAGATTCGCCAGATCAATATATAAAAAATATTTAATCCAATCTGTACATGGCATAATGAGAAGAAAAAAAACCCGCTAGAATTAGTTTTTGATCACCACAACATTCCATTAAAATGCAATGAAAAGCGATAAAACCATTGTATCTGGATTGGAATGGTAACAATAAAAACGTCAGTTTGGCACACAAAACATAAGCTCTCCCCAAGCCCCCAGATCCTAAAAATGGAGACACTCTGCGTCTTGCAAAATGACACAATTTTTTTTTTTTAGCAAATTTTGGATTTTGTTTCCGCACCTAAATAAAAAAGAACCTATTTATGTTTGGTATCTACGAACTCTTAATGACCTGGAGAATCATAATAGCAGGTCAGTTTTAGCATTTGGCGAAGATGGCAGAAAAAAAAGCCTGAAAAATAATTTTGAAATTGCACATTCTTTGCAGTTTTACCATTTTCAGTGCATTATATGGTAAAGTCAACAGTGTCATTCCAAACTACAATTCGTTGCACAGATAATAAGCCCTTACATTGCCATATTTATGGAAAAATAAAAAAGTTATAGATCTGGGAAAAAGGGGAACAAAAAACAAACGCAAAAACGGAAAATGGGCAGAAAGTGAAAAGGTTAAAAGACTAGGGACTGGTGACCTGGCAATATACAGTTGCACACACTAAACCCCCTAACAGTAACTATAGAGGTTGCTCACGCACCTTTCAATTAGGAAGGGTGCCTTTTACACAAAATGCCTCCCAGCTGATAGCTGGAAACATTTTCTATGTGTGCGCGTTGCCCTTTTAACCCCTTCCTGACCCATGATGCCTACATAGGCGTCATGAAAAGCTGTGTCATTATGACCCCTACGCAGGCGTCATGATATAAATCACCCTCCTGTTGGTCGGGTGACCGGGGTCAATGAAAGGCACAGGACCCTTTGTGCTTACCACAGGGGGGATGGCTTAGCCCCTCGTGGCTACGATCGCTCTGATTGGCTGTTGAAAGTTAAACAGCCAATCAGAGCGATAGTAACATTTCCTCAATGAAATTTGATGAAATATTACAATCCAGCTATGGCCAGTGCTGCAGTAGCATCGGATATGGCAGGACACCGCGATCAGATGACCCCACATCGGCTGGCGGGGGCGATCGGCCCCTGCCACGGACTGACGGCAGCGATCAGCCACCACTGTCACGATCTGCTCCCCCCCGCAGTCCGATCACCTCCCCTCCCCCCGTTACCCTCAGAGTCCCGCTCTGGCTCCCGGTGTCCCGCCGTCCCGGATCTTCCAAAATGGAGGGCGCATGCGTAGTGCGCCCATCGAATCTGCAAGCAGCAGATTCCATTCATTCATTTTGATCACTGTGATAAACTCTCACAGTGATCAAAATGAAAAAAATAGTAAATCACCGCCCCCCCTTATCACCCCCATAGGTAGGGACAAATAATAAAATAAAGAAAATATTTTTATTTTTCTATTAGGGTTAGAATAAGGGTTAGGGTTAGAATAGGGTTTGGGTTGGAATTAGGGTTAAGATTAGGGTTAGGGGTGTGTTGGGATTAGGGTTAGGCTTGTGGTTAGGGTTAGGGGTGTGTTGGAGTTAGGGTTGGGATTAGGGTTAGGGAAGTGTTGGGGTTAGGGTTGTGGTTAGGGGTGTGTTGGGGTTAGGGTTGGAGTTAGAATTGAGGGATTTCCACTGTTTAGGCACATCAGGGGGTATCCAGACGTGACATGGCGCCACCATTTATTCCAGCCAATTTTGCGTTCAAAAAGTCAAAAACCGTGCTCCCTCCCTTCCAAGCCCCGACGTGTGCCCAAACAGTGGTTTCACCAACATATTGGGTATCAGCGTACTCAGGAAAAATTGCACTACAGCTTTGGGGGTCTAATTTCTCCTGTTACCCTTGGGAAAATAAAAAATTGAGGGCTAAAAAATTATTTTTGTGGAAAAAAATGATTCTTTATTTTCAAGGCTCTGCGTTATAAACTTCTGTGAAGTACTTGGAGATTCAAAGTGCTCATCAGACATCTATATAAGTTCCTTGGGAGTTCTAGTTTCCAAAATGGGGTCACTTGTGTGGGGATTTCTACTGTTTAGGCATATCAGGGGCTCTGCAAACGTAACGACGCCCACAGACCATTCCAGCAAAATTTGCATTTCAAAACGTCACTACTTCCATTCCGAGCCCCGATGTGTGCCCAAACAATGGTTCCCCCCACATATGGGGTGCCAGCGTACTCAGGACAAACTGGACAACAACTTTTGGGGTCCAATTTCTCCTGTTACCCTTGTGAAAATAAAAAATTGATGTCTAAAAAATCATTTTTGAGGAAAAAAAAATGATTTTTTTTTTTATTTTCACGGCTCTGCCTTTATAAACTTCTGTGAAGCACTTGGGGGTTCAAAGTGCTCACTACATATCTAGATAAGCTCCTTGGAGGGTCTAGTTTCCAAAATGGAGTCACTTGTGGGGGGTTTCTCCTTCCATCAAAGTCAGCATTCCAAAATGGCGATCCTTCCCTTCCGAGCTCTCCCATGCTCCTAAACAGTGGTTCCCCACAACATATGAGGTATCATTGTACTTTTGTGGTCCAATTTTTCCTGCAAGGCTTGTGACAATAAAAAAATAGCGAGCTAAAAAATAATTTTTGAGGAAAAAAAATGATTTTTTATTTTCACTACTCTGCGTTATAAACTTCTGTGAAGCACTTGGGGCTTCAAAGTGCTCACCACACATCTAGATAAGTTCCTTAAGGGGTCTAGTTTCCAAAATGGGTTTACTTGTGGGGTTTTTTCACTGTTTAGGCACACAGGGGCTCTCCAAACGCGACATGGTGTCCGCTAACAATTGGAGCTAATTTTGCATTCAAAATGTCAAACGGTGCTCCTTCCCTTCTGGGCCCTGCCATGTGGAAGACAGCTTCTGTCTGTCGAAACGTGTTGTGGATATTTAATAGAGGACTGTAATTTTTTACTTCTAACACCCTTCCAGTGTGTGCGCTCCTTTAGACCGGGTTCATTTCTAGCTCTGCAATTTTTTTTTTTCCTCTGTTGAGGTTCCCGGCTGGAGCTGCACCTTTTCCTTAATCACGCCTGGCTGGCGCTCCTTTTTGGCTTGTCTCACTTATCGCCTAAACAATGGTTTATGACCACATACAGTATGAGGTATCGGTGTACTCAGGAACAATTGCCCAACAAATTTTAGGATCCATTTTATCCTGTTGCCCATGTGAAAATAAAAAAACTGAGGCTAAAAGAAAACTTTTGTGAAAAAAAGTACTTTTGTTTTTTACGGATCAATTTGTGAAGCACCTGGGGGTTCAAAGTGCTCACAGTGCATCTAGATAAGTTCCCTGGGGGGTCTAGTTTCCAAAATGGGGTCACTTGTGGGGGAGCTCCAATGTTTAGGCACACATGTGCTCTCCAAACGCAACATGGCAACCGCTAAATATTCCAGCATATTTTCCATTCAAAAAGTCAAATGGCGCTCCTTACCTTCTGAGCCTTTGCCGTGCGCCCAAATGGTGGTTTATGATTGCATATGAGGAATTGGTGTACTCAGGAGAAATTGGCCAACAAATTTTAGGATCCATTTTATCCTGTTGTCCATGTGAAAAGGAAAAAATTGATGCTAAAAGAAAATTTTTGTTGGAAAAATTAAAATGTCCATTTTTTCCTTCCACGTTGCTTTAGTTCCTGTGAAGCACCTGAAGGGTTAAAAATCATCTTGAATGTAGTTTTTAGTCGCTTTAGGAGTGCAATTTTTAGAATTGTCACTTTTGGGTATTTTCTGCCATATAGAACCCTCAAAGTGACTTCAAATGTGAAGCAGTCCCTAAAAAAAATGTTTTTTTTAAGTTTTGTTGTAAAAATGAGAAATTGCTGGTCAACTTTTAACCCTTATAACTTCCTAATAAAAAAAAAATTTGTTTCCAAAATTGTGCTGATGTAAAGTAGACATGTGGGAAATGTTATTTATTAACTATTTTGTGTCATATAACTCTCTGGTTTAACAAAATAAAAATTCAAAATTTGAAAATTGCGAAATATCCTGGCCATTCCAGCACGATCAACAATACCCGGCAGGGGGGCCGGTTGCTTATAAGTGTCACACAGCGATCTCGCTGATGAGATCGCTGTTGCATCACAAAACTTGTGACTCAGCAGCGATCTCACTAGCGAGATCGCTATGTGTGACGGGGCTTTAGTGTGGCACACACAGACACACAATACAAAGATTTAGTCAACTTCTCCCTTTATCTGGTTTCAGGTGTGATTTTTCCTATTGCATACAGTTGCTACTTGCCTCATGAGAGTTTGAACAAACATGCTTGAAGCAAAGTTGTTTATCTACAATTTTGGAAAGGTGCCAATAATTTTGTCCAGCCCCATTTTGTGATTTTGTGTGTGATGCGTGTTGAGTTCCCGCCACTGCACAGGGGGAATCTAGAGTCATGTCCTCTGTGGTCGCCCATTCTTCTTCAGCTGCAGAGGTTCCTGTTCAGCAGAGATGTCGGTCCCAGCATCTTGCTCAGGCTAATGCTATGCATTTGGTTGCTGCTGCCGTCCCCAGGTTCAGCTATAGCAACCAGCGTTAGTCAGCGTCGAGCAGTCCTGCTTTTCTCCATCTGAGCATGCTCGTGAAACGACCGCTCAGTGGTGGTCGGAGGTCACATGCTCAGGTCCTCAAGCAGCGCCGATTGGGCCATCAGCAAAGTCCTGGAAGGCTACAGTTATGAAAGGATTGCATGGCTGCACGGCCATGCGCTAGTATAGACCATGTGGACTGAGAGTTGTATGCACGTATGTATGTCTCTGGTGAATGACTCATTATGAAACCCCTACCCTTGGTACACATGTGTTGTCCAGCCTTGCCAGTTAGGGCCTAGGCTGATAGTGCAGGTAGGAGGCAGAGTCAGGGTCTACCCTCAGCGCCAAGTAGTGGCTTGCCTGTACACCACTGTGCAATTAGTCTGCACTCCACAGTAGCCAGCATAGATTAGTGTTGTTCGCAGATGCGACGCCGCGCGCTTAGTGGGTCTAGAAGGACTCTAACCCTGTGTCTTTGGGGCAGAGTTCTGTGACTGTACACTAGCGCTCTCTTTGCCGAGCTCTGTGAGCTTTAACAGGCTACGGCATTTATATTTTGCGGTAGTGCGGTTCTGTTAAGGAACAGAGTCTGCCTCTGTACACACCGGGTGACGTTAACCCACGTGTGTTCATCTATTTTACCGACATATAGCATCCGCCATTACCAAGCATCAGGTTACATCTCTGTATGGTGGACCCCAGGCTGCGAACGCACCTTATTACTACCTTCTTATTATTTGGTGCATTCCGCCAGCCCTAACATACTAGCTCCATGGTCTGGCTAGTAATGTCTGACGAACACCGACTGCAGCAGTACATCCAGCAGCTAGAAGGCAGGTTGGCGGCTCTTGAGTGCACAACCTCAGCTGTGGATGTTACCGCAGTAGCTATTCAGGCTGCTAGTGTGGCTGCAGCTAGTTTTCCACTGCCACCCCTGTTCCGACCTTATCCTGCCTCCTGCTGGCATATAAGTTTTCTGGTGATAGCAAGTCATGTAGGGGATTTGTGAGCCAGTGTGCTATACACTCTGAGCTCCTGGCTGCACGTTTCCCCTCAGTGCGGGCCAAGGTGGGATTGATAATATCCCTCCTGTCAGACAGGGCATTGGAGTGGGCCACTCCGCTGTGAGAGCACAACGATCATGTGGTGCAGAGTGCTCCGCGGTTCCTGAGCACTCTGAAACAGGTATTTTTGGGACCTCGAGTCAAATATGATACTGCGCTCCAAGTGCTGGCACGGACACAGGGCTCGTCTATGGTCAGCCATTTTGCCGTCCACTTCCGGACTTTAGCATCTGAGCTGGAGTGGCCAGACAAAGTCCTTATCCCTGTATTTTGGAGGGGACTGGCTGACCATGTGAAGGATGCTTTGGCCACTAGGGAGATTCCTGCCACACTGGAAAGCTAATGGCAGTGTGAACTCGCATCGACCTTCGTTTTAATGAGCTAAGGTTGGAGCGAGCCCAGTGTAGGCAGAGGTTTTGCCTGGCTCCCACCTTCACCAAACCTCTGGAATCTCCAGTCCAGGCGTCCAAACCACATGAGGCCATGGAGGTGTCACAAGCAGGATCTAAGTTCCGGACCGCTCGTGCACTCAATGTCTGTCATGTCTGCCAGCAGTCAGGACATCTTGCCTCCAGATGTCCTCAGCGGTCGGGAGAACGTCCCCGTTTAGTGACCGTAGGAGGTGGTTCACTAGACACAGCGTCATTTTCCTCCAAACTGTTCTTCAAGGGGACAATTACCATTGGCCTATCCACTCATTACATAGAGCTTTGCGTGGATTCCGGGGCGGAGGGCAACTTTGTCTTCTGGTTTGCCCAACGGCACGCAATTTCTCTGGTGATGCTTGTCAAACCAGTGACCGTACGAGTGGTAAATGGGTCGACATTGCCCTCCAGATAACTCATCAGACCATCCCATTTACTCTATCCATGTCTCCATCCCATCAGGAGATCATCTCCCTGCTAGTCATTCCCAAGGCAATTGATGAGGTCCTCTTAGGGATACCTTGGCTATGCTACCGCTCCCCTCATATAGAGTGGTCCTCAGGAAGAATTCTGGGATGGAGTAAATCCTGTGAGGGTAGATGTCAGAGGGAGTGCGTTCAGGTTGTTACTACAGAGGTACCCGCAGATCTTTCCTCTCTCCCCAAACACTACTGGCCCTATGTGGACGTGTTCTCCAAGAAGGCTGCGGAGACCCTTCCGCCTCACCGCCCGTATGACTGCCCTATTGACCTCTTGCCTGGTGCTGAGTCTCCCTGGGGTCGAGTCTATCCACTTTCTCTCCCGGAGAGGCAGTGACTCAGTACATCCAGGAGAATTTGGCAAGAGGATTCATTAGGAAGTCAGTGTCACCTGCAGGGGTGGGATAGTTCTTCGTGCAGAAGAAAAATGGAGAAATACAGTTGTGGCCAAAAGTATTGACACCCCTGCAATTCTGTCAGATAATACTCAGTTTCTTCCTGAAAATGATTGCAAACACAAATTCTTTGGTATTATTATCTTCATTTAATTTGTCTTAAATGAAAAAACACAAAAAGAATTGTCCTAAAGCCAAATTGGATATAATTCCACACCAAACATTAAAAAGAGGGCGGACAAAAGTATTGGCACTGTTCAAAAAATCATCACCTAACAGGTGTTGGCAATAACTAAATCACACTTGCAGCCAGTTGACATGGATTAAAGTTGACTCAACCTCTGTCCTGTGTCCTTGTGTGTGCCACATTGAGCATGGAGAAAAGAAAGAAGACCAAAGAACTGTCTAAGGACTTGAGAAACCAAATTGTGAGGAAGCATGAGCAATCTCAAGGCTACAAGTCCATCTCCAAAGACCTGAATGTTCCTGTGTCTACCGTGTGCAGTGTCATCAAGAAGTTTAAAGCCCATGGCACTGTGGCTAACCTCCCTAGATGTGGACAGAAAAGAAAAATTGACAAGAGATTTCGCGCAAGATTGTGCGGATGTTGGATAAAGAACCTCGACTAACATCCAAACAAGTTCAAGCTGCCCTGCAGTCCGAGGGTACAACAGTGTCAACCTGTGCTATCAGTCGGCGTCTGAATGAAAAGGGACTGTATGGTAGGAGACCCAGGAAGACCCCACTTCTTACCCCGAGACATAAAAAAGCCAGGCTGGAGTTTGCCAAAACTTACCTGAAAAAGCCTAAAACGTTTTGGAAGAATGTTCTCTGGTCAGTTGAGACAAAAGTAGAGCTTTTTGGGCAAAGGCATCAACATAGAATTTACAGGAGAAAAAAAGAGGCATTCAAAGAAAAGAACACGGTCCCTACAGTCAAACATGGCGGAGGTTCCCTGATGTTTTGGGGTTGCTTTGCTGCCTCTGGCACTGGACTTCTTGACCGTGTGCATGGCATTATGAAGTCTGAAGACTACCAACAAATTTTGCAGCATAATGTAGGGCCCAGTGTGAGAAAGCTGGGTCTCCCTCAGAGGTCATGGGTCTTCCAACAGGACAATGACCCAAAACACACTTCAAAAAGCACTAGAAAATGGTTTGCGAGAAAGCACTGGAGACTTCTAAGGTGGCCAGCAATGAGTCCAGACCTGAATCCCATAGAACACCTGTGGAGAGATCTAAAAATGTCAGTTTGGGGACCTGGAGCAGTTTGCCAAAGAAGAATGGTCTAAAATTCCAGCAGAGCGTTGTAAGAAACTCATTGATGGTTACCGGAAGTGGTTGGTCGCAGTTATTTTGGCTAAAGGTTGTGCAACCAAGTATTAGGCTGAGGGTGCCAATACTTTTGTCTGGCCCATTTTTGGAGTTTTGTGTGAAATGATCAATGTTTTGCTTTTTGCTTCATTCTCTTTTGTGTTTTTTCTTTTAAGACAAATTAAATGAAGATAATAATACCAAAGAATTTGTGTTTGCAATCATTTTCAGGAAGAAACTGAGTATTATCTGACAGAATTTCCGGAGTGTCAATACTTTTGGCCACAACTGTCCATGCATAGACTACAGGGGTCTTAATGCCATCACCGTTAAGAACAAGTACCCTCTGCCCCTGATATCTGAGCTATCGTGGGGTGCAAGGGTTTTTACTAAATTTGATCTGCGTGGTGCTTACAACCTGATTCGCATCCATGAGGGGGACAAATGGAAGACGGCATTGAACACCAGGAATGGCCACTACGAGTGTCTGGTGATGCCCTTCGGGCTCTGTAATGCTCCTGTTGTTTTCCAGGACTTTGTAAACAATATCTTCCGGGACATGCTCCCCACATCAGTCGTCTATCTGGATGTAGACTCCCACCAGAGAGATGTTTGCAAAGTCTTCAACCTTCTACTGCCAAACTCACCCTATGTCAAGTTGGATAAGTGTGTTTTTGAGAAGGAGTCCTTGCCTCTCCTGGGCTATATCATCTCCACCCAGGGATTGGCTATGGATCCTGCCAAGCTGCAGGCTGTGATGGACTGGCAGGAACCCCATTCTCTCAAAGCGGTGCAGCGATTTATGGGTTTCATTAACTATTATCGCCAGTTCATTCTCCACTTTGGTAGCTCCCTTGGTAGCCCTCACCAAGAAGGGAGCAAATCCCAAATTGTGGTCGGAGGAGGTCTTTAAGGCCTTCCTCTCTATTACGTCCCACTTCGCTAGTGCTCCCATTTTACATCGCCCCGATGTAGATAAACCATTTATAATGGAGGTGGATGCCTCATCGGTCGGTGCTGTAGCAGTCCTATTCCAAAAGGATGCTCAAGGTCAAAAGCATCCTTGCTTCTTTTTCTCCAAGACCTTCACACCAGCGGAGAGAATTATTTCATCCGGGACAGGGAGTTGCTAACTATGAAGTTGACCTTCTCGGAGTGGAGACACCTCCTGGAAGGGGCTCGTTTTCCCTTCCAAGTTTACACCAACCACAAGAATTTGGTGTACCTACAAACCATCCAGTGGCTAAATTCTCTCCAGGTTAGATGGTCCCTGTTCTTCTCCCGGTTTCATTTCACCCTCCATTTTCTACCCAGGGAGAAGAACATTCATGCTGACGCTTTATCCCGCTCCGTAGTGTCATCAGAGGAGGAGCAGCCTCGGTTAATTGTCCCTTCTGAGAGCCTGAGAACCGTGGCCCCGGTTTTGCTTGAGTCTGTGCCCCCGGATAGATATATAGCTGGAGAGATATCAAAATAGATCTCCTTCACCATTTCTACCACAAAACATTAAAATTGCTAGCAAAGAAAAAAAATGTGGTTTTTAAAATGGAGGTCAATGACCACTATTAAAATGTAAATGATTGACGATCACATAAATTGTACATACAAATAAACAGATTCCAACTCCCTATTTAGGAATATATAGTTAATATCTTAGCTCCATAAAAAGAGAAAAATAATCCATTTAAAACCTTATCACATTTTCAATAATTATGTGACAACATTAAAGCTCAAAACCCAATCATGGGCAATTCAAAAGAGCCAATTTTATATATTGTTCACATATGTTTCACAAAAACAATCTATAAAAGGTTCTGGAGAATAAAGAAAGGAACAATCTCACTAATTATTTTTCTGGATTTCTCCTTTAACCATTAATCATGGCACCTGAGTTCCAGTGTAAAGTCCCTGTCGGTCCCTATTACGTACTGATCCTGGTACCCCAGAGCTCCCGCCCTTACAAGGACAGTCCACAGCTAACCCTTTCACTAGTCAACCCTGGACTGTCCCTATGTGCCTATTTTTCAGCCAGGCAGGATGACTGGGCATCCTTGCTACCGTGGATGGAATTTTAACTGAACAATGCCATAGCCAACTCTTCTGGACAGACCCCATTCCTCCTTAACTACGACCAGCATCTGCATGTCCCTGTGGCCATGCCCGTGTCGTCCACTGACTCTAGGGAGGCAGACTGGGTGGTGGAGGCACGTGACATTTGGGACCACACACGGGATGCCATCTGGACCTCCCAGGAGAGAATGAGTCTCTCCGCTGATGTACACCAGTGCCCCGCTCTGACCTTTGCTCCTGGCGACTTAGTGTGGCTCTCCGCCCGTAACATCAGGCTGTGAATTGAGTCCACTAAATTTGCACCTCACTACCTAGGTCCCTTCAAAGTCCTGGAACAGGCCAACCCTGTGGTTTATCGTTTGGCCCTTCCTCCACGTCTAGGTATCACCGACACCTTTCATGTTTCCCTCCTAAAACCCATTCACATGTCCCGGTTTTCCGAGTCATCTGCCGGGACATTGGGTCCTTCCATGGACGATTATGTGGTAAATGCTATCGTGAGGTGTGTAACGATTGCACTCACTCAGCTGCAGCAGGAGGAAAAACAAGGGGCGTTCTTCTTTTAAAAGAGTCCGTGTGGGTTTACCTGATGAAAATGAGGTTACCATCAAAACACATTGTGGGTTAAACAAGATACAATTGTCCTGTTTTTTTGTTCCTAGCACTCCGCTGACCGTTTATTCGTATTGTCCTATTTTCACCTTAATGACCTGGCAATTTTTTGCAATTCTGACCATTGTCCCTTTATGAGGTAATAACTCTGGAATGCTTCAACGTATCTTAGCGAATCTGATATTGTTTTTTCGTGACATATTGGACTTCATGTTAGTGGTAAATTTAGGTCAATAATTTTTCCGTTTATTTGTGATAAAATCAGAAATTTTGTGAAAATTTTCGCAATTTTCAAATTTTGAATTTTTATTCTGTTAAAATATTTTGTTCTGTTTTGTGACACAAAATAGTTAGTAAATAGCATTTCCCACATGTCTACTTTACATCAGCACAATTTTGGAAACAAATTTTTTTTTGTTAGCAAGTTTGACCAGCAATTTCTCATTTTTGCATCAAAATTTCCAAAACCATTTTTTTAGGTACCACCTCACATTTGAAGTCAGTTTGAGTGGTCTATATGGCTGAAAATACCCACAAGTGACACCATTCTAAAAACTACACTGCTCAAGCTGATCTAAACCACATTAACCCTTCAGGTGTTTCACAGCAGCAGAAGCAACATGGAAGGAAAAAATGAACATTTAACTTTAGTCACAAAAATGGTCTTTTAGCAACAATTTTTTTTATTTTCCCAACGGTAAAAGGAGAAAGTGGATTCCAAAACTTGTTGTCCAATTTGTCCTGAGTATGCTGAAACCCCATATGTGGGGGGCCCACTGTTTGGGTGCACGGCAGGGCTTCAAAGTGAAGGAACACCATTTGACATTTTGAATGGAAAATTAGCTCCAATTGTTAGCGGACACCATGTCGCGTTTGGAGAGCCCCTGTGTGCCTAAACTTTGGAGCTCCCCACAAGTGACCCCATTTTGGAAGCTAGACCCCCCAAGGAGTCCCAAAGTTGTTGTCCAGTTTGTCCTTAGTACGCTGGTACCCCATATGTGGGAGGGACCACTGTTTGGGCACACGGGGCTCGGAAGGAAGTAGTGACGTTTTGAAATGTAGACTTTGATGGACTGGTCTGTGGGCATCATGTTACGTTTGCAGAAACAGTAGAAACCCCCCAAAATTGACCCCATTTTGGATACTAGACTACCCAAGGAGCTTATCTAGGTGTGGTGAGCACTTTGACCCCCAACATACTTCACAGAAGCTTTTAACACAGCCGTGAAAATAAAAAAAAAAAAATTCCACAAAAATATTTTAGCCCCCAATTTTTTATTTTCCCAAGGGTACTGGGAGAAATTAGACCCCCAAAGTTGTTGTGCAATTTTTCCTGAGTACGCTGATACCCCATATGTTGAGGTAAACCACTGTTTGGGCACACGTCGGGGTTTGGAAGGGAGGGAGCACCGTTTGACTTTTTGAACGCAAAATTATCTGGAATCAGTGGTGGCGCCGTGTTGTGTTTGGGGAGCCCCTGATGTGCCTAAACAGTGGAAACCACTCAATTCTAACTCCACCCCTAACCACAACTCTAACCCCAACACACCACTAACCCTAATCCCAACCCTAACCATAACCCTAACCCCAACACACCACTAACCCTAATCCCAGCCCTAACCATAACCCCAACCACAAGCCTAACCCCAATTCCAACCCTATCCCCAACACACCCCTAATCTTAACCCTAATTCCAACCTTCATTCCAACCCTATCCCTAATTCCAACCCTAACCCTATTTCCAATCCTAACTCTAACCCTAATTCTATCCCTAACCCTAATGGAAAAATAGGGTCTATTACAGTGAACGAAATGTACCTAGATTGAATAAAAGAATGAATCTGCCAGCCGGCAGATTCGGTGGGTGCACTTCGCATGCGCCCGCTATTTTGGAAGATGGCAGCGTCCATGGTAGGAGAAGGGACACCAGGACTCGGGAGGTACCGGGAGGGGAGGGCATCGGAAGGCAGGGGGAAGCAGGGGGAACAAATACTGACGGCGGCGGCAGATCGCCCCCGTCAGTCGTGGGGGGCAGATCGTGGTCTCCAGCCATGGATGATGATATTGCTGCATCGTCCGTGCCCGGATTGTAATGTTTCACCAAGTTTCATTGGTGAAATATTACAATTGCTCTGATTGGCTGTTTTACTTTCAATAGTCAATCAGAAGGATCATAGCCACTGGGGGGGTGGAGTATAAGTTCTCCTGTACCTGCGGTCTGGTAACCATTCAGTGACCCCGGTCACCCGACCCGCAGGTACGCGATTTCCACCATGACGCCTACGTATGAGTCACAGGTCGTATTGCCATGACTTTTCATGACGCCTTCGTAGGTGACATAGGTCAGGAAGGGGTTAAAGGCCTCATGCACATCCTTACTGGCACACGCTTCTCGCATGTCTTCGAGTACCTCTATTATGCACTTGAAAGCCTAAGTCTCACCACCTTGAACATACTGTTGGCCCTCCTTGTCCTGAGAGACAGCGCAGTTTTCCAAGACGTCGACCTCCCTTGTGTGGCCGTCCGCGGGGCACTTCCCCTGCTGGATTTCTTCCTCAGAGGAGGCACCTTCTTTGGTCAGCCTCTCCAGATCACTCTCCTTCATTGCACTCAGACTGAGAGAGCGCAACAGTTCGATTTCCTGGTCAATCATGTGTTTCTGGAGCTGGGCATTAGCCTCCTTCTCTATCTTGAGCTCTTGGAGACTTTATCCCGCTCCTCTGCCAGGCAGCGATGCTCATCCTCTATCCGGAGAAGCTCTTGCTGATGCTTCTCTGATCACCTCCATATCTTCAAATATGGCCTTGTTCATGGTTTGACACGCTGACAGGTGACCTCTGAGCTCAGAGACTTCCTTCTCCAGCTCATCCACTCTGTGCTCAACTTCTTGTCTCAGGACCCTTTCTCACTCAACATGCTCTCTCACTGTCTCTTTAAGCTGCTCTATGTTGCTCGCACAGGGTGTGAATATGTATAGTGGACTCACTTGACCACTGATGGTGCAGTGGTTGCTGTATACCCGATACACAAGAGACAGGAGAATGAGCTTCAAAAAACCAAGGATGTTTATTAAAGGAAGCAAACAAATGGGAAAGGTGCCTGAGGGAAGAACCCTCTGGACCACGACACAGAACCACAACGCCAGGTGACCGTAATACTGCAATCCCTGGACCAGAGGGACGACCCATACAGACCGTATAGAGGAGGTGGCGAGAATCTCGGAATGTCTGTGTAAACTTAGAAAGGCTGATCTAGCTGGCAATGGTAACTGGATGATTCCAAGAGGAGAGCCTTGGTCAGTCTAGAGTAGAAACCTGAGTGTCCTGAAGGATCCAGGAGAGGGAACTGCCAGCAGAGGATTCTGAGGAGACAGAGATATTATAATATTGCAACAGCCTTCAGTACACAGAGGAAAGCAGAATGTGGCCTGAGTGGAAGGCAGAGATCCCACAGAATGAACACGTTGTTCAGGCACCTCCCTCAAAGGGAGGATGCCTTTTATGTACAGAACATCACAGCACAGACAGCCCTAATAGAGAACAGGTGCCCTGCTGTTTTAAGTATGTGCAGAAAGCGGGGGGGCGCATCTCCTAAGAGCATTACCAGAAGACATGCCAAGAGGATGCAGGTTCTTAGCAGAGAAACGAGCTGCTGATTGTCTGGAGCCATGGACAGGGTGAGTAGTACCAGTGGGGCTGCGAGATAGGTGCCAGTCTCCCTGCACAGCAGAGACCGGGCCTGCGGTTGAGGGCATGACAGTACCCTCCCCCTTATGCCCCCTTGTTCAAACCTGCCAGGAACTTTCTAAGAAGAACCAGGGCATTAATGTTCTCCTCAGGCTCTCAGGATCTCTCCTCAGGACCGTATCCCTTCCAGTCAATCAGAAAGAGCGACTTGCCCCTCTTCTCTTCATGGCCAGGATGTCCTTCACGTCATAGACATCCTCGGAACTGACAGGAGAAGGAAATTTACCTGGATCCTGGGTGAAGTGACTGAAAACAACTGACTTCAGCAGGGAGACATGGAAGGAGTTATGAATCCGTAAGGAAGCTGGCATCTTCAAATGATAGCACACATCGTTGATCCGGTGGAGCACTTCAAAGGGACCGATGAGACGAGGAGCCAATTTGTAAGAAGGGACCATAAGACGGATGTGCCTGGAGGACAGCCATACCTTTTCTTCAGGTTGGTAACGTGGAGGATCCAGACATCTCTTATCCGCATGCTCCTTGATTTGAACCGATGCCTGTTCCAGTGAGGTCCTGGTCTCTGTCCAGACCTTTGAGAAGTCCTTGGCCAGGGACTCAGCTGCAGGATTGCCGGAAGCAAGAGGCAGTGGAGTCGGGATCCTAGGATGCTGTCCATAAACAATGAAAAACAGAGTTAGAGGAGTCACCGACATGATTATTGTAGGAAAACTCCGCCCACAGCAGCAGGTTGGCCCAGTTGCTATGGTGACCATTCACAAAGTGTTGCAGAGAGTTTGTGAGGACTTGATTCACTCTCTCCACTTGGCCGTTAGATTGTGGGTGATAGGCCGAGAAGTCCAGGGTGACATCTAACAACTTACATAGGGACTGCCAGAAGTGGGAAATGAACTGAAATCCTCTGTCAGAGACAATGTGGAGTGGAAGTCCGTGAAGCCGAAGGACATGCTGAATGAAGAGCTTTGCGAGTTTAGGAGTGGAAGGAAGACCGGACAGTGGAGTGAAGTGTGCCATCTTGGAGAACCAGTCAACAACAACCCAGATTACTCTACAACTGGATGATGCTGGCAGATCCGTGATGAAGTCCATGGCAATGTGTTGCCAGGGAGCAGACTGAATCGGGAGCTGGAGGAGGCGACCGGCTGGCAGGTTCTTGTGTGTTTTATTACGAGAAGAGGAGGGACAGGCTGCAACAAAGTCCAAAACATTTTGGTGCAAGGTGGGCCACCAGTAGTGTCGAGATATTAGTTGTAACGTCTTCTTTTGACCGGCGTGTCCGGCAAGCTTAGAAGAATGACCCCAGTGTAGAATTCACTTCTTGTCTCTTTCAGTTACAAGAGTCTTACCGGGAGGTATCTGCAACAGCATGACTGGAGCCACTGTGATCTTCTTGGATGGTTCAATGATATGCTGAGGCTTCTCTTCAAGGTCGTCTAACCGGAAGGACCTGGAAAGCTCATTGGCTTTGATAGTCTCCTCTGCAGGATGGAAATGGAGAGAGAATTTGAACCGAGCAAAAAATAAAGAACGAGACTGGCAAGGGTTGAGTCTTTGAGCTGACTGGAGGTAGGACAAGTTCTTATGATCTGTGTAAATGATGACTGGATGAACTGCGCCTTCAAGCAGATATCGCCATTCTTCTCAGGCTAATTTAATTGCCAGTAACTCTCTATCCCCAATTGAGTAGTTGCGTTCGCAGGGCGAGAATGCCTTAGAAAAGAAACCACACATCACCATCTTACCGGTAGACCATTTCTGTGTGAGGACTGCTCCGGCTCCGGATAACGAAGCATCCACTTCCAGGAAAAATTGCTTGTTGATCATTGGTCTGTGAAGAGCCGGGGCAGTAGAGAAGGCTTGTTTGAGGGAGGTAAAAGCTGACTCAGCTTCAGGAGTCCAATCCTTTGGTTTGGCACCTTTACAAGTCAAGGCGGTGAGTGGTCTTACCAGAGAGGAGAAGTGAGGAATGAATTGCCGATAGTAATTGGCAAATCCCATGAACCGCTGTATGGCCTTGATTCCCTCAGGTCGGGGCCACTTCAGCACGGCGGAGACCTTCTCTGGATCCATCTCGACACCTGCATCAGAAATGATAAAGCCAAGAAAGGGTAAAGATCTCTGTTCAAACAGACATTTCTCAAACTTCGCGTAGAGGTGATTCTCTCAATCGTTGAAGAATGAGACGAACATTCCTCCTGTGAGATGGTAAGTCGGGAGAAAATGGAAAGATTTGGTAACACAAAGAAGGCAGTTCTCTCCTTGTGGAGTGCTCCGATTTGAAGCTCCAACTCTTCGGTGATAGCAAGAATGGGATCTTTCAGGGGTCTTCCATCTACGGAGATGATGTGCCGGGATGCTGCAGAGAAGTGATAGGAATCCTGAACCTCCCGGCCACTGCTTGCTGGATGAAGTTTCCACCAGACCCAGATTCCAGATAGGCCATCTCGGAGAACCGCACCTTTCCGAAGATCACCTGTATGAATATAGTTAGTGGAGGATAGGAATCATTCTCACATAGGGAGGCCTCTCTTAACTGTCCCAGGCAGAAGAGTTTCTCCGGCCTCTCCGTGCCACTGCATAGACTTGGAGCAGGGCTTCCACCATAATGATGCGGATTCCTAGCGGACCTTTTCTCCTGCCTATTCCTCTCCACCTTAAAGCGATCAAAACCCATGAGTTCTTTCGTAGAGACCGAAGCGGGACAAGGCGGAAACCGAGGTTTTGGTGAAGAAGATGCTGGATGAGGAAATAGTTTCTCGAGAATCTTCTCTCTGGAGCGCTCCTGGAGACGCAGGACAATTCGAATGGCGAGGGATATGAGATCATCCAGGGTCTCAGGTAGGTCCCTGACTGCCAATTCATCCTTGATTCTTCTGGATAATCCTCGCCGGAAGGCTCCGACCAAAGGCTCATTGGTCCACTGGAGCTCCGAAGCCAGGGTACGGAAACGGATAGCATACTGACTGACAGAGAGAGAGCCCTGTTGCAAATTGAAGATAGACTCCATGGCAGATGTGGAGTGACTAGGCTCATTGAATGTCTTGTGGAAGGTGTCCAGGAATACCTGCAGATCAGACACGATGGGATCATTCTGCTCCATTAGGGGGTTGAACCAGGCTAAAGCCTCTCCCTCCAAGTGAGAGGCAAGGAAAGCCACCTTGGCCATGTCAGTTGGATAATGCTGAGGCAAAAAACAAGAATGCAACAAGCATTGGTTGAAAAATCCTCTGCACAACTTGGGGTCACAGGCAGAAAGCGGAGGGGGGGGCGGCGCGTCTCCTAAGAGCATTACCAGGTGACCTGCCAAGAGGATGCAGGTTCTTAGCAGAGAAAGGAACCGTTGATTGTCTGGAGCCACGGACAGGGTGAGTAGTACCAGTGGAGCTGCGAGATAGGTGCCGGTCTCCCTGCGCAGCAGAGACCGGGCCTGAGGCTGAGGGCATGACACTCTGTCTTGTGATCCTGTTCTCTTTTGGCCAGCACATGTCACACCATCAGTTCTTTAATAAGATTTTCAGATGGGCTCCCTTGCCCACCCACACTCTGCCTCTTCAGAGTTCCACCTGTTCCTGCATCCTCCTCTGGTCTCTGCGGGTCTATTAAAGGTCTGTTTTAATTTCCAGCGCATCACCAACTCCCTCTGTACTGGGATGTGTGAGAGATAAAGTGACCTCCTTATCTTGGGCACTAACCTGACCCATACCCGACCCTGACTCTTCCTCATCATCTCTCTTCTCAGAGGGTGTAGCCAATCCCGCCTTTCTGCGGCCCCCGTGACGAGAGAAAGATTTATAAATTTTACTCAGGTCCACCTTACTGCAATCTCTTTCCCTGGCGTTCGAGTCACAGTCTGAATTGTAGTCACCCCCACTCACCCTCATCCTGGAACAGCAAGTCCCCCTTAAACAGATGTTGGACCCCTTTCCTGGAGCTACCCTGTTTCCCACGGTCACACATTTGGTCACCCCAGCTAAGTCCCCGAGTTGGTCAGACCCACACTTTCTCCCGGCCACCTGTAACTCTGGACTATCGACCTTAGGTGGTGCTACCTCCTC
Organism: Dendrobates tinctorius; assembly: GCF_039654945.1. Classification (NCBI taxonomy): domain Eukaryota; kingdom Metazoa; phylum Chordata; class Amphibia; order Anura; family Dendrobatidae; genus Dendrobates; species Dendrobates tinctorius. Next base: position 5,851,057 of record NW_027361705.1, read on the forward strand.
CTTTGAGCCACCCCACACTTCATCAACTTCCCAAGCATCTTCAAGGAACACAAAGTCCCAGCCCCTCAAAGCGGTACAATAAGTTCAGTGGTATACCGCCATCTTGGCACTCGACACTTTTGGACATATCAATCATCACTCATCGAGAGGAGTTCCTGTCAGTCACCTGACTGAGGCTGGCCATCCAGAGACTCCTTCAAGGTGTAACATCACGGTACACATCTGCGGCCTGTCGTCGTGTGGAAAGTTTATGCTGCACTCAGAATAGGTAAGACACAAACACCACTGTTCCCCAGACATGTCCACTGAGGTAACCGGTGCCGCCCCTTTTGAAAGTTCCGCCCATTTTTGGGCCACTATCCCGTTTGGGACTCTGCCTTCCTCTGGGACCCCACCCCTTTTTGGGCTACCACCCCCATTTTGGGTACCGCCCCTTTTGGGATTTCCCCATTTCCCCATAACAGGCCTGTACACAGCAGTCTATCAGTACCACAGTACACTTAGGTCTTTCTGGGCTTCTACTGGCCCTTTAAGAGTTTGTGTGACCTGTTTCACACTGTCCTCTTATGATACCTCACCAGCTCCTGCTGGCACTGCCACAGCTCCTGTTGCAGCCACAAACCACCAGCACCTCTGGCTGCTGCTCACAAGCCGCTGCTGCTGCCACTGCAGCTCTTGCTGCTGTAAACCTTTTGCTGCAACTTGCAACTGCAGCTCCCACTGCCGCACGTCCCTGCACAGCTCCACACCGCAGACTTCGTGGACCCACCGATCCACAGCAAGCTTCGTAACCTCGCCGAGTTACAGCCAGACGCTTGTCACCTTCGTAGCCCTGCTAAACCACAGCAAAGACTTCTGGTTTTATTAAAAAAAAAAAACAGTCTCTCACTGACTCCTGTCCGTTACCTGTTGCTGTTAACCACACAGATTCCTGGGTACCTCTTATCTTCAGAGGCACCCTATAGCCACTTCTCACTGACCCCGGTCAGTTTCACTCATGTTTTTGTCAAACCATACACTCCCCTGGCCCAGACTAGCCAGCACTGCAACATGTGCTTCTTGGACCGTTGCCCGCAGTCTAGCACCAATTGTAAGGATTGTACTCACTCAGCTGCAGCAGGAGGAAAAACAGGAGGCGTGTTTCTTTAAAAGAGTCCGTGTGGGTTTATTTGCTCCATAAACCCCAAAGCAACAAATCAAGGTTTCCAGCCTTCACAGCAAGCAAAAGCAACACAAAACAGTCCTTAGCTGGGCTTTGTTCCCTCAGGTCCTGTGAGCACACAAGCTAGGTCAATGTCCAGCCCGGAAGCTCCGTCTTGAACCATACACACAGGAGGCCTTCAACCTCCCAAGTCACAGACTGTGCTAAACCACAGCCTCCATTATGTAGGCTGTAACCACACCCACAGATGAGGTATGGATCACTTGGTCTGGTCACATGGTCATGACCTCACTGCAGGTCCTGAAACTCCTGCAGGTCCTGAAGGAAAACAGAGGTACAGTCAGCACCCTCACCCAGAGGTGAGGTAATATGGGTAGCCAGACCCTCCTATCTCCCATAGCTACCCGCAAGCCGGACTCAGGTGCACTAAACAACATCTTTAGTGCTCATGTGCACTAGTGACAAAATTCTCCGGGTTGCATTGCAGGGAGCATCCATCCCTGTGACATATACCTCCCATTAACCGCACTACCACCAGTCACACCACAGGTGCAAGGTGGTACGTGGAAAAAAGTACTATCTGGTGGATTGGAAGGGTCATGGCCCAGAGGACAAGACCTGAGAACCTATTGAGCAGATTCGTGCTCCTCAGCTCATTGCATCTTTTGAGTGTAGCGAGGCCCTAGGGGTGATGCCCTAGGAGGGGGGGGTAATGTTAGGTGTCGAGTTCTCTCCACTGCACAGGGGGAATCTCAAGCTTTTTCCACTGCGGTCTCCCATTCTTCTTCAGCCGCAGAGGTTCCTGTTCAGCAGAGACATTGGTCCCAGCGTCTTGTTCAGGCTAATGCTATACGTTTGGTTTCTGCTGCCGGCCCTGGTTCAGCTATAGCATCCATCATGCAGCATGCAGCATCCATCATGCAGCATCCGTCAGCAGCGAGCAGACGCTCCTGGGACTAAGTCCTGCTTTTCTCCATCTGAGCATGCCCGTGAGACGACCGCTCATTGGTGGTCGGAGGTCACATGCTCAGGTCCTCAAGCAGCTCGGATTGGGCCATCAGCAAGGTCCTGGAAGGCTATAGTTTTAAAAGGATTGCATGGCTGCACGGCCGTGCGCTAGTATAGACCATGTGGATTGAGAGTTGTATGCACGTATGTATGTCTCTGGTGAATGACTCATTATGAAACCCCTACCCTTGGTACGCATGTGTTGTCCAGCCTTGCTAATTAGGGCCTAGGCTGATAGTGCAGGTAAGGAGGCAGAGTCAGGGCCTAGCATCAGCCACGAGTAGTGGCTTGCCTGTACGCCACTGTGCACTTTGTCTGCACTCCACAGTAGCCAGCGTCGATTAGTGGAGATAGCAGGTTCGACTCCGCGCACTTAGGTTGTCTAGAGGGACTCTAACCCTGTGTATTTGGGGCAGAGTTCTGAGATTGTACACTAGCACTCACTTTGTCGAGCTCTGTGAGCTTTAATGGCTACGGTATTTATATATGCCGCGGTAGTGCGGTTCTGTGAAGCAACAGAGTCCGCCTCTGTACACACCGGGTGACGTTAACCCACATGTGTTCATCTATTATACTGCCATATAGTGTCTGACATTACCAGGCAGCAGTTAACATCTCTGCACGGTGGACCCCGGGCTGCGAACGCACCTTATTACTACCTTCTTATTATTTGGTGCATTCCGCCAGCCCTAACAGTGTGAATTTATGTCTAATTTACCTTTTTTTCCTCTTTTTTTCTGTGTTGCTCCAATACACACAAAGAAGATAAACGCGTATAACAAAACGTGTAATTGCAATTTTCTGGGGGAAATATTTCATTTTCTAGAACCATTTCAATGGTGCAAAAACATTCAGCCATGATTGTATGTGCACATATCATCTTATAAACTTAGGTTAACCTGCTGAGTTTTCAAGCTGAAGAGGCTTCTGGCAACCTATCGCATTTCTTTTCCTGAAACAACTTTTGTTGCATTTTTTCTGTTTCCCAAGTTTGGTTTTTTTTTGGAGGTTCTTTCCATGGTTTTTGTTAAGTCTTTTTTTTTTCTGGTTATTTTCACTCCATTGAAAAATAAAGAAATCGCTAATGGTTTTTTTAAGCAAATACAATGTCAAAATGCTCAAAAAAGGCCTGTTGTCCTCTGGACTTCTTTTGAGCTTTTTCATTGACTTGTTTTGTAAATTACACTGCATCTTCTGATTGGAAATTGCCAAAACAAAGGACAAGGTATAGTAGAATGAGGAATGTGGTGATTCAAAATCCACACTGTCAATATTCAAAGTACGATGATAGACCAAGGTGTGGTATAATTGCATTTTATTTTGTCATCACATTTCAAGGTTTACAAACCTCTTCATCAGGACAAAACCACAGTCAAGGACAAATTAAAGGACATATCGCTTATTTTAACCACTTGGAGTTTTACAAAACTGAAGTGAATAAAAGACGTTTAAATTCATGAACATATTAATCGCGTGTTGTTTTTCCATAGAATAGCTTATATACATTCTTTTGCATGTTTTTTCAAGTGGTTTCCACCGTAAAGACGTGCATATATTCCTTTTCTTTGGAACTTAAGTTTGCAAGCTCCACACCTCTATTGTACCTCATCTAAAGGTATCTTATAACTATCAATATATCCATTTAAGGCTTGAGCACCTGTGATTTTTTTTTATTGACTTTCTTGTCTCAATTTTTTTTTCTTTAGGTTTGCAGCTGCATTTACTCTTCGTCAGAGGATGTTAAATTTTGTACAAAACATCCAGTATTACATGATGTTTGAAGTAATGGAGCCAATGTGGCACATCCTGGAAAAAGGTCTCAAATCAGTAAGTATTCAGAAAATGTGTTTCGTATAGAATTGAACCTGCCCATTAAAACATTTGCTGTTTTAGTTTTATTTTGACTGGACATTTTGATTATAATATTAACACTTCAAGAAATCACTATGGTTTATTGACGTGTTCCCATATGGGTGTCTTTTCCCAATTTTGCATTATGTTTTACATTTTCCTATAAGTTATATGACTAGTTTGACAAAATACACTGGATTGTATGGTAAAAAAAAATCAGTCCAGCAATCCAACACGCAGTCCTTGCGTTTCCAACTTGATTGTCTGGCAGTCTTTATTTTTCTGTTTTTTGGTGTACTTAGTGTCTATCAATGTATTTCATCCTTCTATTAGCTTCTCCTCCTCCATTTTGAATCTCTGATTTCGCCCTACATTTTTTCACCTATGTTGTCAGTCCCATGATGTGCAGTGGGGAAAATAGGTGTTTGATACACTGACGATTTCAATAATTTCCTTTGCGATCCCCTTCAGTACCCTATGATATAATTCATCTGGACCTAGAGACTTGAATTAATTTATGTTTAGCAAAGTATTCCCTCACTAGCTATCTGCTTATTGATAGTGTGGATTCCTCTCCTTCAATTGTACAATGAAGATCTATTAACCCCTTAACGACCGCTGATACGCCTTTTAACAGCGGAAGTTTAGGATACTTATGTCTCAGCGACACTTTTTAATGCCGCTGAGAAACAAGTGTAGAGTGCCCCCCAAAGTCAGAATTTCTCCGGGGTCTTGGCTACCAAGGTAGCCGAGACCCTAGCGAACATGGTTCAGGTCGTTTTTTACCAACTTTGGTGTTGCAAAAAAAAAAGGCTGATTTCTCATTTAATTTCTCATTCCTCTGATGTGATCAGAGTGAAATGGGGTCCCCAGACTCCACTCGGTACCTCCGGTGTCCCTGCATCACCCCGTGAAGTCCCCCTGCCGCCAGTGTCTTCAGGGAAGAAAATGGCAGGCGCATGGGTAGTACGCCCTCCGAGATCTGCCGGCTAGCACCCGGCAACAATAGGAGATTTTTCCTATTGGTTTATTTTGATCGCTGTGATAGGGTCTATCACAGTGATCAAAATAAATTAAAAAAAAATCAAAACCTCTTTCATCACACCCTTAGTTAGGTAAAAATAATAAAATAAAATAAGTATTTCCATTTTTCCATTAAGGTTAGAGTTGGGCTAAAGTTAAGGCTATGGTTGGGCTAGGGTTAGGGTTGGGCTAAAGTTAGGGTTGGGCTAGAGTTAGGGTTGTGGTTAAGGTTGGGATTAGGGTTAGGGTTGTGTCGGGGTTAGGTTTGTGGTTAGGGTTATGGTTAGGGTTGGGATTAGGGTTAGGAGTGTTCTGGGGTTAGGGTATTTTTTAGGGTTATGTTTAGGGTTTTGTTGGTGTCAGGGTTTGAGTTCAAATTGGGGGGTTCCACTGTTTAGGTACATCGGGGGGTCCCCAAATACGACATAGCGCCACCATTGATTCCAGCCAATTTTGCGTTCAAAAAGTCAAGTGGTACTCCCTTCTGAGCCCTGCCATGCGCCCAAACAGTGGCTTTCCCCCACATACGGGCTATCGGCGTACTCAGGAGAAATTGCTCAACAAATTTTGTGGTCCATTTTCTCCTTATACCCTTGTGAGAATAAAAAAAATTGGTTCCAAACTAAGTTGTTTGTGAAAAAAGTAAAATGTTTATTTTTTCTCTCCACATTATTTTAGTTTTCGTGAATAACCTGAAGGGTTAATAAACTTCTTGAATGTGGTTTTGCGCTCCTTGAGGGGTGCAGTTTTTAGAATGGTATCACTTTTGGGTATTTTCTGTTATATATTGACCCCCCCAACACACTTCAAATGTGAGGTGGTCACTAAAAAAATGGTTTTGTAATTTGTGTTGGAAAAATGAGAAATCGCTGTTCAACTTCTAACCCTTATAATGTCCTAACCAAAAAAAAAAAGTTTCCAAAATTGTGCTGATGTAAAGTTGACATGTGGGAAATGTTATTTATTAACTATTTTGTGTGACACCAGTCTCTGATTTAAGTGTATAAAAATTAAATTTTGAAAATTGCTAAATTTTCAAAAATTTTGCCTAATTTCCATTTTTTTTTCATAAATAAACGCCAGTTGTATCGAAGAAATTTTACCACTAACATTCAGTACAATATGTCTCACAAAAACAGCCTCAAACTCAGTGGGATCTGTTGAATTGTTCCAGAGCCTCATAAAGTGACAATGGTCAGAATTGTAAAACTTGGTATTAAGTGCCAAATTGGCTCTGTCACTAAGGGGTTAAAATTCTGAACGCTTTCTTAATACAATGACTTAACACCTTACCACAGCATAGAAATTGAAGATACCAATCCATTATTAAGTTGGAAAAAATCCAAAAGATGACCTAAAAGTATTTTCCTAGTATAATAGGATCTTTAACTGGAAAACTGTGATGGAGAATAAGAGGATTTCACAACCAACAACGCTGGAGCATGGTCCGACCAAGTGATTTCGTCCTATTTTCAGTTACTCAAGCCATGTGAGAACTTTCATATTAGCAAAGAGTAAGTCTTTTCTTGTATCGAACCGATGGGAAGGGGAGTAAAAGGAGTAGGCTGTCTCCTTAGGATACCGTTACACTTAGCAATGCACCAGTGATCCCGACAATGATATGGATCGCTGGTGCATCGCTAAGTGGTCGCTAGTGATCTGCCCCACACAGGCAGATCTCACCAGCGACATAGCAGCGGTCGAGGGTCGCTACTTACCTGTCACACGCGGCGATCCTGACGTCCTCCCGCCCGCGTCCACGCGTCGCCCGTCGGTGCCACAGGAAGCGCCCGACGAGAAATGATCCAGGACGTTCTCGCGCGACCAGCGATGAGCAGCGGGGGAGCGGTCGGAGGTAAGTATCAGACATAGCGATATCGCTAGCAATATCGCTGCTACGTCACAAAATCGGTGACGTTACAGCGATATTGCTAGCGATATCGCTATGTGTAACGGGGGCTTTAGGAGGATCAATTCTCCAAACACCAAAATGATAATTACCTCTAATTAGTCTGACAAGTGTGATCAGATTAGCAGTGAGGGGAATGCCACATACTGAGTGTGTCTCAAAACTGAGAAGGAAGCTTTGAAGTTACATGCAAATAGTAAAGGCACTGGCGTCAATTTCTGGTGCAAGGAAAATATTTTGCACAAAAGGCAAAACTGGCCACAGTTTGGCACATATATGTTAGCTAAAATTATTAAAGTAGCTCTTAGTACTGCCTCCAATACAACAAATCTGCACCCCTGGTCGATATGGGATTTGTTCACCTGTAATGGGCAGTTTGATGATATTTAGTTTGCAACCCCTCCTCTCTTACTATTATTTTAAGCAGATAATGCAATGATAAAGTGGCTGCTTGCAAACTTAAATGAACCTGTGTTATCATAGTGTGTCTTCCTGCAAATAAACTATATCCACCTTTTGAGCCCTCCGTTCTTATAAAGCAAATCTTCTCTTTCTAGGTGCATCCATACCCCTTACATTTTGAGTTAATATACGATTCATGATGCTTTATCAAATGGGTTTGGGTTGCATAAATCAGTGTTACTGCTCATCCATGTGACGCATTCGATCTCTGTTGCACGGTTGTACTCTCTGGAAGGTCATTGATAAACCATACACACAATCGGATCCTTCGCCGTCAAATATAAAAACTGACCTAAAGTAAGGGCAGAAGATGGATACATAAAGGCGAGGGGCAGACAAAGACTACCAAAAACATATGAAAACAGCATAAACAACATTAGAGAAAACAACATTTTGCCCAGGAAGAACTTCGGCATCGGGGTTACTCCTGTGGAACAAAATGAACCCAGTATAAATTTAGGTGACATAAAGTAATCCCTTAGCTGTTTATTTTGGGGGTATAGGCCAAGAGCTTTCTTTGGTTGGGAGGGAACTTTCCAAAGGACCAGCCAACCAGGTAATTAAAGTATATTAATAGCAGAATAAACCATACATATAATACACAGCAATAAAGGATAGGACAAGGGGTAGGCAGAGTAGGCACCCACCTAGAGCTCTACCTCCTGCCTACCCAAGGGTGCGTGCAGTTTAAAAAAATAAAAAAACTGACATTTCTGAATATCTGCAGCCGCCTGGCATTTTCATCCAGCCACAGACAATTCAACAAAATGCCGGAGAAAGATGGCCAGTCGCTGAACTGCTGAAGTACTGCGTGAGGGTGGGGAACATGTCCTCTGGGCTGTGATACATCTTGCTGCAAATTCTGCTTGCTCTGATGCTTGGAGTAAAGCAGGCAGGACCCGGAGTATATTTCCAGCTGCTGTCGAGCGTCTGTTCTCCCTTGAACTTGTGACTAGAGTTGAGTGAATTAGTTTGGGTTCCCTCTTATTCGTCAAGCTATAGCACTTACCGAATAAGCTGCAGAGAGAACCCAGCTTCCTGGATTGCGCCGACCGATTCGGCGCCGCAGCTGCATGTCTCACAGCCACTGTCATGTGCACGAGTCTATGTATTTAGTAGTGTGTATATATAGTCTGTGTGTATACAATAGTGTATATATAGAGTGTCTTTGTGAATATAATACTGTGTGTATATAGTGGTGTACATATAGTCATATATATATATAGTCTCCGTATAAATGCACCTGCTCTTTGATAGTCTCAGGGTTCTGTTTGAAGCACAGAGAACATCATGAAGACCAAGGAACACAACAGATAGATCCATGATACTGTTGTGGAGAAGTTTAAAGCCAGAATGGGATACAAAATGATTTCCAAAACCTTAAGGGTATGTGCACACGTAGTTTTTTGGCCCTGCGGATTTTGTAGAGAAAACCGCAGGTAAATCCTATCTGCGGTTTTGCCTGCGGTTTTGCCCTGCGGTTTTACACCTCAAAATGGATGAGGTGTAAAACTGGAGCGTTTCTGCACCAAACAATTGACATGCTGCGTTTTGAAAACCGCAGCAAAACCACGCGGAAAAAAACGCAGCATGTGCACAGCTTTTTTATTTCCATAGGAAATAAATGTACTGTACAACGCAGCAGAATCTGCTGCGTTTCTGCAGCGCCCAAACCGCTGTGGAAACGCAGCAGAAACCGCAAAGTGTGCACATACCCTAACTATCCCAAGGAGCACTGTGCAAGCGATCATATTGAAATGGATTTAGTATCATACAACTGCAAATCTACCAAGAACCGGCCGTCCCTCTAAACTTTCATCTCAAACAAGGAGAAGACTGATCAGAGATGCAGCCAAGAGGCCCATGATCACTCTGGATGAACTGCAGAGATCTACAGCTGAGGTGGGACAGTCTGTCCATAGGACAACAATCAGTCATACACTGCACAAATTTGTCCTTTATGGAAGAGTGGCAAGAAGAAAGCCATTTCTCAAAGATATCCATAAATAGTAATGTTTAAAGTTTGCAACAAGCCATCTGGGAAACACAGCAAACATGTGGAAGAAGGTGCTCTGGTCAGATGAAACCAAAATCGAGCTTTTTGGCAACAATGCCAAACGATATGTTTGGAGTAAAGGCAACACAGCTCATCACCCTGAAAACACCATCCCCACTGTCAAACATGGTGGTGGCAGCATCATGGTTTGGGGCTGCTTTTCTTCAGCAGGGACAGGGAAGATGGTTAAAATTGATGCGAAGATGAATGGAGCCAAATACCAGGACCATTCTTGCAGAAAACCTGTTGGAGTCTGCAAAACACCTGAGACTGGGAGGGAGATTTGTCTTCCAACAAGACAATGATCCCAAACATAAAGCAAAATCTACAATGAAATGGTTCACAAATAAACGTATCCAAGTGTTAGAATGGCCAAGTCAAAGTCCAGACCTGAATCCAATCGAGAATCTGTGGAAAGAGCTGAAAACTGCTGTTCACAAACGATCTCCATCAAACCTCACTGAACTCAAGCTGTTTGCCAAGGAAGAATCGGCAAGAATTTCAGTCTCTCGATGTACAAAACTGATAGAGACATACCCCAAGCAACTTGCAGCTGTTATCGCAGCAAAAGGTTGTGCAACAAAGTATTAAGTTAAAGGGGCCAAATAATATTGCACGCCCCACTTTTCAGTTTTTTAATTTCCAGAAAAATTTAAAATAATCAATAAATTTAATTCAACTTCACAATTGTGTTCCACTTGTTGATTCTTCACCAAAAATGTACATTTGGTATCTTTATGTTTGAAGCATGATATGTTGGAAAAGGTTGAAAAGTTCCAGGGAGCCGAATACTTTCGCAAGGCACTGTATGTGTAATATATATATATATATATATATATATATATATATTATATATACACACTGACACCCCCCTTTCCCTCAGCTGAACCAAAAATTCCGTCGTCACTACGCCTCTTGCTCGGTCGAACTTATCCACTGGCCTACCCTGAATTAATGAGCACCACTCCTCCCAAGCCTTACCATAAACCTGCCAGGTAGCCAGTGAAGCATTGGGAAGCTGGAATCTGAAGACCTGCCAATCAGAAAGTAACAGTGAGTTAATGAGATTATCGTCTACCTCCGTCACTAAAGTGGCTCGACTCCAGATATTGTTCTTCCAAGCATAGCAGCGCTAGCTGGCGTAAAAGAGCGAGTATGGGCAAGGATGTAGCTGATATATGGTTCAAGCTCTTAGCAGTTCTCATATTTTTTGTTTGAAACTGAATGTTTGCATTTCTCAACTGAGAAGCCCATAACTCAACTGATGCAACTATTGAGAAAATTTCCCACAGGGCTGGATCGGGCCCCCAGTTTGATGTGGTCCATTGATCCAGCCAGTTGCTTTTGCACCATTGTTTTTTGTAGATTGCTGCAAAACCCTCTTTTTTTACTCCACCCTACTGCAAGCCATAAGTTCTTGCTTGATGTTTCTTCAGCCATTACACATGTATGTCTGTTGTATGATTGCAGGAAAATTTTCCACATTAACAAAACTGCCTTATCGAGCGAGTGAGCCAAATTCTTTGGCCGGGCTGGGAAATGCCTTTGGTTGCCAACGATAATTGGCAAGAGAAGGCTCTGCCAACCAGCATTATGCAGCTGGCAAATGTCAGTAGACCCAGTAAGGCCTGCATCTGCTGAAGGGTGACTTTTTTAACTTCACTGAAACCTTCTAACATCTGCAGTGTTCTCTGTATTTTTTCAGCAGGTAAGCGACAAACCATCGCATTGGTGTCTATTTGGATGCCCAAGAAAGGGAATACATAGTTCAACTGTCTTTTCTGATGATAGCAGTACGCCGAAATGCCATGATATAAATTTACATTTTTCTAGCAGAGTTTAGAATTTTTGGGACCGATGAACAAAAAACCTTCAAGGTAATGAATCAGAGACTTGCTGCCTGTTTCATAGCGAACTACCCTGTCCCGAAAAGTACTGAATAGCTCGAAATAGTGACACGAAATGGAACATCCCATCGGCAGGCACATATCAAATTATAGTACTTAGAGTTGAGCGAAACGGGTCGAAAAATTTCACAAGTCGCCGACTTTTGGCAAAGTCGGGTTTCATGAAACGAAACCTGGCCCTAGGATGAGGTCGGCCACGAGGTCGGCGACTTACGCGCCAAAGTCGCGTTTCAAAAGTTTGTTTTGCGTTCTTTTTCAGCCAATCAGGATCCACGGACACTGTGGGCAACGTGATGACATAGGCGGGGGTCACCACCATCTTTCAGAAGGGCATGCAAGTGATTGGCTTGCTTTGGTGGGCGTCACAGGGGTTATAAAAGGGCGTGCACGCCGACCGCCATCTTACTTCTGCCGATCTTAGCATAGGGAGAGGTTGCTGCTGCTGATTCTGTAGGGAGAGCATTAGGCAGGGAAGAAGAAAAAAAAACTGCTTCTGCTGCTAGCGATTTTTCCTGTACAACACACCAGTCACTGTGTGTGCAGTGCAAGGGGAGGCTATATTGTGGTGGATCAGCGGTGTTGGTTGTTAGGCTGCCTTCTAAGGCTTCCTGACAGCTGCATTGCTGTTTACCCACTGCTCTGCAAACTGCTTTTTTAAAAGCAATCCCAATTTTTTTCTTTGTCCTGCTGAGGTACTGAGCGTGCATTTTTTCACACCATACAGCGGTGTACGCTCCTCACACAGTACCGTGTAATGGCTGTTATCACAGCCACAGTGAAGCTATCTGTGTGTCACTCTGTGAGAATAAGTCGAGGACATGTTCCGTTCTTACAGACCTGCACCTACTAGTTTTGTCTAGCTTTCAAACAGTTAAATATATTTGCTGTTTGATCACATTCAAAACTATAGAGAGACAGCGTGTGTCAGTCCGTATACTTAAAAAACACGGAGCTTGACAATTTTACGTACACCGGACAGCCGTGTACGTGCACGCTCCTCTCAGTACCGTGTAACGGCTGTTATCACGGACACAGTGAAGCTATCTGTGTGTCACTGTGGAAGGATAAGTGGAGGACTTGTTCCGTTCTTACAGACCTACACTCTAGGGAGATTCCTATTCTGCCCAATTCTACATACACCTTGTAGTTTGTGATACACTAGCCAATTTCTGCCTGTGACATAGCGCTCTGATATTCAGTGGACCTCACACAATCCAAAAGTGTCCAGTGTCCACTAGTGTGTGCAGAAATTCAAAATCTCCCTTATCCTGTAGTCACTTTTTTCACACCTGTGCCATCGAGCCTGTGACATAGCACTGTGATATTCAGTGGGCCTCACACAATCCATAAGTGTCCAGTGTCCACAAGTGTGTGCAGAAATTCAAAATCTCTGTGATCCTGTAGCCATCGAGCCTGTGACATAGCGCTCTGATATTCAGTGGGCCTCACACAATCCAAAAGTGTCCAGTGTCCACTAGTGTGTGCAGAAATTCAAAATCTCCCTTATCCTGTAGTCACTTTTTTCACACCTGTGCCATCGAGCCTGTGACATAGCGCTGTGATATTCAGTGGGCCTCACACAATCCATAAGTGTCCAGTGTCCACAAGTGTGTGCAGAAATTCAAAATCTCTGATCCTGTAGTCACTTTTTTCACACCTGTGCCATCGAGCCTGTGACATAGCGCTGTGATATTCAGTGGGCCTCACACAATCCAAAAGTGTCCAGTGTCCACTAGTGTGTGCAGAAATTCAAAATGTCCCTTATCCTGTAGTCACTTTTTTCACACCTGTGCCATCGAGCCTGTGACATAGCGCTCTGATATTCAGTGGGCCTCACACAATCCATAAGTGTCCAGTGTCCACAAGTGTGTGCAGAAATTCAAAATCTCCCCTGTCCTATAGACACCTTGTACCTTGTTTTACATTACTATATAGTTTGTTGGATTTTGTCTACATTTCTACAAAAAATGAGGAAGGCTGGTGGAAGAGGCTGTGGAATTGGGCGGGGGTTGGCAGCTGGTAATGATGGTGTTGGATCTGATGGTAGTGGCAAGAGCAAAATAGGACCGAATGCAGGAGGTGTTGAGCCTGCGTCATCGTCTGGCTCTATAAGGCTTCGAAGGCTTAGTTTTCTAGGAGTTGGCAAACCGCTTTTAAAGCCAGAGCATCAGGAAAAAGTTTTGTCTTACATTGCTGACTCAGCCTCCAGCTCTATCGTCTCCTCTTCTGAAGTTGTAAAAAGTAAAAGCACTGAGTCGTCATTGGAGGCTCATGTTCATGAACCACACCTTTCCTTGTGTCCTTCACCCCAACCAAGATTGAAGGATGACGCAGGCCATACTACTGATTACTCCATGGAGCTGTTTTCACATACCATGCCTGGATTATCACGTGAAATGGTGAATTACCCAGGCCAAGATGAATCTGACATGGAGTGCACTGATGCACAGCCGCTGATAGATGATTCTGCTGGTACATTCACTCAGAGCACTACATTGTCCTCGCAGTGTACAGAGCCAGATTCTGACCCTGATGAGACTCAGGTGCCCCTTCCCGCACACTATACCACCATATACGGTGACACAGAGGAAGGTGCACATGACATTGAAGAGGAGGTGATGGATGACCCAGTTGTTGACCCAGATTGGCATCCATTGGGGGAAGAGGGTGCTGCTTCCAATAGCTCAGATGAGGAGCATCCACAGCAGACATCGACATCGCAACAGCTGTTATCTGGCAGCCCCGGAGCACTCCAAAGACAGGTTCCAAAAATCAAAAGAGTTGCTGGACAGCTTGTCCAGAGGGTCAAAAGATCACAGCGTGCTAGGCCGCAAAATGTCTGCCAAAGTAGGAAGAGTGCAGTGTGGCACTTTTTTGAACAAAATCCTCATGATCAGGACAAGGTTATCTGTAAGAAGTGCGCAAAGACCTTTAGCCGAGGGAAAAATCTGAAAAATTTGAATACCAGTTGCATGCTTAGACATTTAACCACCATGCACTTGCAAGCGTGGACACAACACCAAACCTCAAGTGCCACATGTGCAACTGATCACAAAGAAGGTAGTCAGCAACGCTACATTGTTTCCCCCACTGTAAGCCCACCGGTTAGCACAGCAGCAAATGTTGAGGTGTCGTTGCAAGGCCACAGCAGTCAGGGAATCCCACTGTTATATCAACGAAATACTGAATCTAGGCCATCAGAAAGAACACCAACTCCATCATCAACTCTCTCAGTCCGCCCTGTCCACCGCTACTTCCACCATATGCAGCTCTCAAGTCCAGCTCACCCTCCCAGACACTATGAGTAGGTCAAGAAAGTACTCAGTCTCTCATCCGCATACACTGGGTTTGAATGCCCACATTGCCAAACTAATCTCGTTTGAGATGATGCCCTATCGGTTGGTGGAAAGCGCAGCTTTCCGCGAACTCATGGCCTATGCAGTACCACGCTATGACCTACCCAGTCGCTACTTCTTCTCTCGCAAAGCCATCCCAGCCCTCCACCATCATGTAAAAGACCGCATTGTCCATGCACTCAAGCAGTCAGTGAGTGGAAAGGTGCACCTCACAACTGATGCATGGTCCAGTCGGCATGGCCAGGGCCGTTACGTGTCCATCACTGCGCACTGGGTTAATGTGGTGGATGCAGGGTCCACAGGGGACAGCGGTGGTGGGACAGTGCTGCCTAGCCCACGGTATAGGAAACAGTTGGCTGTAGACGTTCGACCCTCCTCCTCCTCCAGAAGCGAAAGCTCGTCCACAGAGCGCAGTCATACGAGCACTCCATCTGCAGCTGCCACTGTTGCACACGAGGTGTCCCCCTATCGAGCAGCTAGTGGAAAGCATCAGCAGGCTGTGTTGCAGATGATGTGTTTGGGCGACAGACACACCGCCGAGGTGCTGGCCGAGTACTTGAAGCGACAAACTGAGTCATGGCTGGGCAGTGTACATCTTGAGGCAGGCAAGGTAGTTAGTGATAACGGCCGTAATTTTGTGGCAGCCATAGCCCTTTCAAAACTCAGCCACATACCTTGCTTGGCTCACACCTTGAACCTGGTGGTGCAGTGCTTCCTCAAAAATTATCCGGAGTTAACAGCCCTGCTCCAGAAGGTGCGAAGACTGTGCGCGCACATCCGCAGGTCGCCTGTACACTCCGTTCGTATGCAGAAGCTGCAGCGATTGCTCCACCTTCCCAACCACCGCCTCATTATCGACATTGCAACAAGGTGGAACTCCACCCTGCACATGGTGGAGCGGCTGTGCGAGCAGAGGCAGGCCATAATGCATTTGTGGGAGGATACACGGCCAGGCACTTTGAGAGCAGACATGGAGTTGACAGGTGTGCAGTGGTCGAAGCTGAAAGACCTCTGTAAAGTCCTTCAGTGTTTTGAGGAATGCACACGGCTGGTAAGCGCAGACGACGCCATCCTAAGCATGAGCATCCCACTTATGCGTCTGCTCATGCAAACTTTGACGCACCTTAAGGAGCAGGCGTCTGCAGCCAATGTTGACGAGGAGGGAATCCTTGATGACATTCAGCCATTGTCTGCTCAGGGACCTCTCCTGGACGAGGTGGAGGAAGAAGAGGAGGAGGAGGATGATGATGGGGATGATTACTTAGGGGAGGAGGATGCATCTCATGGGGCAAGTGAAAATGTTGGCGTGGCAAGGTCTAGTACAGGGTTTGTGCGTGACTGGAGGGATGTGGATTTGCCAGAAAGTGCTCCTCCAACCAGCACTCGCAGTGCATCATTGACACCGGGAACATTGGCCCACATGTCAGATTATGCCTTGCAGATCCTAAAAAGGGACCCCCGCATTGCCAAAATGATGAACTACTGGTTGGCCAGCATCCTGGATCCACGCTATAAAGGCAAATTACAAAACATCATGCCACAGGAGAACCTTGACCTAATATTGGCTAATAAACAAGCAACTCTGGTAAATCGGTTGCTTGAGCCATTCCCAGCACACAGCAGCGGTGATGGTTCTCACACGAGCCGTACGGGCCGGGGGCAGCTTGGCAGAGGTGTTCATGGTGCACACAGCAGAAGTGGCATTGGAGACAGGGGTTTCATGACAATGTTGTGGACTGATTTTTCAAGTACCACTCACACAACTGGTAATACTGCATCGATGGAAAGTGACAGGAGACAGCAGTTGTCAACTTTGGGGATATGTCAAAAGTAAAAGAAAAGTCAAAGATGCTATAGGATTTTTACAGGATGAAAATGATGAAATGGTAAGACAGGATGTTGAGAAGGCTGAACTTTTAAATTCCTATTTTGCATCTGTTTTCTCTCAGAAAGGAAATGTAACACCAACTGTTATTCACTGTCCTATTAAGGGAATAGAAGAATCCAGGATATCTATAAACAGAAAGATAGTGAGGAAACACTTAGCTAACCTAAATGAATTCAAGTCTCCAGGTCCAGATGAATTACACCCCAGAGTACTGAAGGAGATAGCAGAAGAAATTTCTGAACCACTCTCCATAATCTTTGAAAATTCTTGGAGAACAGGAGAAGTGCCAGAAGACTGGAGAAGAGCAAATGTTGTTCCTATCTTCAAAAAGGGGAAGAAGGTGGACCCAGGCAACTATAGGCCGGTGAGTCTGACTTCTATACCAGGAAAGATCTTTGAACAAATTATTAAACAACATGTAAGTCAATACCTGGATAAGAATGAAGTGATCAAACAGAGTCAGCATGGGTTTGTAACTAATAAGTCATGTCAGACTAACTTAATTTCCTTCTATGACGGAATCACTGATTGGGTGGATCAAGGAAATGCTGTAGATATAGTATATCTTGACTTCAGCAAAGCATTTGACAAAGTCTCTCATACAATCCTTATTGAAAAAATGACTAAGTATGGAATGGACAAGGCAACTGTTAGGTGGATTCATAGCTGGCTTAGTGATCGGACCCAAAGAGTGGTCGTAAATGGCTGCACATCCAGTTGGAAGAATGTCTCAAGTGG
Source organism: Dendrobates tinctorius (assembly GCF_039654945.1). NCBI lineage: Eukaryota > Metazoa > Chordata > Amphibia > Anura > Dendrobatidae > Dendrobates > Dendrobates tinctorius. Next base: position 5,868,417 of record NW_027361705.1, read on the forward strand.
GGTACCACAGGGCTCTGTCCTGGGCCCTGTATTGTTCAACATCTTTATCAACGATTTAGATGAAGGAATTGAGGGTAAACTGATTAAATTTGCTGATGACACAAAGCTAGGAGGGATAGCTAATACTAGAGAAGAGAGAGAGAGGATTCAAAAAGATTTAAATAAACTGGAGAAGTGGGCAGTAACTAACAGAATGGTTTTTAACAGGGAGAAATGCAAAGTACTACATCTGGGCAATAAAAATGAAAAAAGCATATATAGAATGGGAGGAATAGGGCTAAGTGACAGCACATGTGAAAAAGACTTGGGTATACTAATAGATCACAGACTGAATATGAGTCAACAGTGTGATGCAGCAGCAAAAAAGGCAAATGCAGTTCTAGGATGTATTAACAGAAGCATACAGTCTAGATCACGTGAAGTCATTATTTCCCTCTACTCCTCTTTGGTCAGACCTCATCTGGAATATTGTGTCCAGTTTTGGGCACCACATTTTAAAAAAGACATCAACAAACTGGAGCAAGTTCAGAAAAGAGCGACCAGAATGGTGACCGGTCTGCAAACCCTGTCTTATGAGGAAAGGTTGCAGGATTTGGGAATGTTTAGTTTGCAAAAGAGAAGACTGAGAGGAGACTTAATTGCTGTCTACAAATATCTAAAGGGCTGTCACATTGTAGAAGGATCAACTTTATTCTCATTTGCACAAGGAAAGACTAGAAGCAATGGGATGAAACTGAATGGGAGGAGACACAGATTAGATATTAGAAAAAACTTTTTGACAGTTAGAGTGATCAATGAGTGGAACAGGCTGCCACGAGAAGTGGTGAGTTCTCCTTCAATGGAAGTCTTCAAACAGAGGCTGGACAGACATCTGACTGGGATGATTTAGCGAATCCTGCTTTGAGCAGGGGGTTGGACCAGATGGCCCAGGAGGTCCCTTCCAACTCTACGATTCTATGATTCTATGATTCTATGATTCTATGATTCTAACTATGGTTACAAACTACTTTTCCTCCCATATCGATGTTCTCCCACACAGGTCATTCCCCTTTGACTATTGGGCCGCTAAACTGGACACCTGGCCTGAATTGGCACAATATGCCTTACAGGAGCTCGCTTGCCCAGCTGCAAGTGTGCTATCGGAATGAGTCTTCAGTGCAGCTGGATCAATCCTAACAGAAAAAAGGACCCGTCTGTAAACCCAAAATGTGGATGATCTAACCTTCATTAAAATGAACCATGCATGGGTTTCCAAGGATTTTGTCCCACCTTCCCCTGATGACACATAGGGTGACAGAAAAATGGCTTGCTTTGGTCCACCTCTTCCTGGGACTTGACCTATTTCGCCTTTTGCATCAGCTGAATGTCCAACATCAACATATGCCACTTTCTAAAACTCCCTAACTGTGCTGCCTCCCCCCCCCCATGGCCGGGGTCACCACCTAGCGCACGACACCGTGCGAGTGCCGTTGCCCTGGACAGGTGGGTAGGCCGACTCTTGGGCGCGGGCACTGGCACAGGGTCCCTCATAGTTCAATCAAGTGTCTCTGACGGTGGTGGTGCACACCCGCCGTCAGACACACCGCCGTACTATGAGGGGCCCAGTGCCAGCACCGACGCCCACGAGTGGGCCCCCCTTGCTTGGGCAGGGCCCCAGCATTTGCAATCTTTACCTCTCCCAGCTCCTCCGCTGTGTAGTCTGGGCCGTCAAATCCATACTGTGCCTGACACCGTCTGAGCCTGCCTCCTGATGTATAGACATATATTTTGAATGTGTACGCTATCCATACATGTTATCCGGGGATACGGTACCCTTTCTCACCTTTGTGCAATCACGTGCAATCCATACTGGGCCTAACACCGTCTGAGCCTGCCTCCTGCTAGAGAGATCCTTCGTTGCTCCCAAGCATGACATCACACTCCCTAGGAGGAAGGTAATGCCACTGTGGCGACCGTACTCCTGGGGGCGACACAAGTGCACTGATGCCCAGCCACTGCTCGATGAATCTGCTGGTACATTGACCCAGACCACTACATTCCCCTCGCACGCTACACTGGCCTGAATCTGACCCTGATGAAACTCAGGTTACCCTTCCCATATACAGTTCCATCTTACACGGTGACAAAGAGGAAGCTGCAGATGAAAGTACAGGTTCGGCCCACCCGCCATCAGACACACCACCGTACTATCAGGGGCCCTGTGCCAGTGCCGTCGCCAACGAGTGGGCCCCCCCTGCTTGCTCAGGATCACAGCACTTGCAAGGTTGAAATACTGTGCAGTGAGATGGAAGATGGGGACGACGAGGAGTCCAGACTAGTACAGGGATTCCCTAGCGAGGAGACTTATTTGATTGTTTTCAATGTTGGGACTGCAATTTTTGGGGAGCACTATACTCTGGAGAATGATAGATGGGGCCCACCATACACTGGAACATTCCAAAGGTGGACATCAGACACTGGAACAGCATTTACAGGGCCCATTATACACTAGAGCATTAGAAATGGGGCCCATTATGTTTGGAGCATTATTTGGGCCCATATGACAGTGGAGCTTCATCCATGGGGACCAACATATATTGTAGCATTATGTGGAGCTCATCATATACTGTTTCAAACATTATATGGGACAAATGATTCTGTATGGAGAAATAGATGGGCCTCGTCATGAGATGTAAAAAGTGAAGTATTTTTCATTGTACTGTACCGCTATTTCTCATTCTACTATACCGCTATTTCTCTGCCGTATCGGAGCATGATGAGTTATGGTATGTGTTAAAGAGGCGCTCTTTCGCCCAGGGCACATGAAAACCTGGAGCCAGCCCTACCCCCCCCACAACTTTAGCCAAATAACCCCCATTTTTCAGTGCGTAACTTGTATTATGAAGTTAATTAAGGTTGACAAGCTTAAGTAAGAAGAATTGATGCTTTTGGCATTCAAATGGGCACTGTAGGTGTGTTTCGAAACTCGACCCTAAAAATCCAAAAGTCGCTCAACTCTAATAGTACTGCATCCTAATAGGTGGAAACATTCGTGGTGCACGGTATTGTGAATTCCCTTGCTCGGACTTCTGAGCCGAAGCTCCCCCTGCTCCCTCTGGTGGTTACTGGGAGTAGTGGAACTGGCCAGGTTGATGGAAGTTTCCCACCTGACGACGATAATTGGGAACCTGGGATTACTGGCTGGGAGCATATAACTGAGCTGGCTGCTCTTGGTAGTTGCTGGTAATTTCCTCCTTGTGCATTTGGAGTTCTTTTGTCTCCTTCCTGATCTGCATGGTTCAGTTAAGTGATTATTTTGCTAATCCTTTGCATCTAATCTGGTTGTGCCTTTTTTTTGCTCTCTGCTTTGTTGCTAGGGTTCAGCGTACTCCCTGCTGGGGGCAGCGCTGGGCCCTGCTCCATATGTTCCAGCTTGTTCAGTCCCCTGTTATGTTAGTATCTTTTGCTTTGCTTCCAGTCCATACCAGAGTGCTGATCTAGCGGGGGTGAGGTTGTGTGGCCTCGTGTTGGATTTTTTTAGGGTTTTGTGCGTGATTGCAGACAGTATCTTTTCTGTCCTGTCTAGACAGCTTGGGCCCCACCGTTTGCTCAGTCTGTTCTCTGCCTGTGTTTGTGTCTCATCTTGTCTCACCGACAATATATGTTTGGGGGCTGTCTATTCCTTTGGGGATCAGCTCTGGATCAGTTTAGATTTCACCTTTCTGCCTTTAGGCTCAGTTAGTTCTCCGGCCGTGCTGAGGCGTCTAGGGCATCGTAGGCACGCTCCACGGCTACTGCTAGTTGTGTTGATAGGACCAGGGATCTGCAATCCGCTTAGTTACCAACCTCTCTGGATTTTTGGTGGTTTAGCCTGTTCCTGCCATCCTCCTCGGTGACCCATTCATAACAGAATCACCAGCCTAACCTTAGACTCTAGGGTGTTGTGAGCTCATCTGTTCATTCATCTTTTGTGTCCGAGGATCTCCTTCTGGTGAAGGAAGGTAGTGAGGCTGATTTGGATGAAAGAAACCAAACGCCTGATCAGGTGGATCGTGACTGGGTAACGGGAACTACAGACTGGATATAAGGCAGCCGACGCCCTTCTGAGTCGCTGGTGATTTCTCTGGTTGATTCTTGGGGACCAGTCTGATTCCTGCTTCCCAAAGATAAGTTTTTGCTCTGCTATTGAACTTATTAGTTTTGGTTTTGTTTACCTTGTTTTTTGAGTTCAGCCATCCCCGGCCGGGGGTGTGCTGGATTCTTTTTCCTTGATCAGTGTTCTCTTTTGCTCTGCTTTCAGAATATTCTGAGTGCTGATATAGGGTTTGAAGTCTAGTGACTTCAGGGTCCTTTTTGCTTATCAGTTGTGTTGGTAGTATTTTTTGGCAGGGTTTTCTCTGATTGCAGACAGCAGCTTTTCTGTCCTGTCCTTTTTAGTTAGCTTGGGCCCCATCGTTTGCTCAACCTATCTTTCTATCTGTGTTAGTGTTTTCAACTTGTTTCACCGTCATTATATGTTGGGGGCTGCCTATTGCTTTGGGGTCCGCTCTGGGGCAGTCAGTTTTTCTCTTTTCTCTCTTTAGGCTTGTGTAGATCTCCGGCTGTGACGAGGTGTCTAGGATCACCGTAGGAACACTCCACGGCTACTGCTAGTTTTGTGATAGGATCAGGTGTCTGCAATCCGCTAGTTTCCAACCTCTCTGATTTTCTGGGCTGAGCTTGTATTTTGTTTTTTCCTCCTCGGTGACTCAATCATAACACTAGGGTACTCAAAAGAAGGAAAGAATTGTTAAAAAAAAAAAAAAAAGTGTCAGAATTTTTTTTATATATTTTTTCCTCTTTTTCTCTGGGGCTGTAGGAGGATTTTTTCCTTAATGGAGACTAAGCAATTGTCCGATAATGTTGAGCAGCTCGCTGCTGAAGTGCGAGGAATTTCCGCCTATCTCATTCAATCATCTGCTGTAGAACCAAAGATCCCTACTCCTGATGTGTTTTCAGGGGATCGGTCAAAATTTTTGAATTTCAAGAATAACTGTATACTATTTCTTGCTTTGAAACCTAATTCATCGGGGAGCTCGGTGCTGCAGGTTAAAATTGTCATTTCCCTGCTGCACGGCGATCCCCAGGATTGGGCTTTTTCTCTGACACCTGGAGATCCTATTCTGGCTAATGTAGATGCGTTTTTTCAGGCCCTGGGGTTGTTATATTATGAACCTAATGCTATTGATCAAGCTGAGAAGACCTTATTGGCATTAAACCAGGGTCAGGATGCTGCAGAGTTATATTTCCTGACGTTCTGAAAGTGGGCGGTCCTTACTAAATGGAATGATGATGCCCTGGCAGCTCTCTTTCGGAAAGGTCTGGCAGAAACTGTAAAACATGTTAAGGTGGGATTTCCTGTCCCCTCTGGTCTTAACTACTCCATGTCATTAGCCTTTCAAATTGATCAACGTTTATGTGAACGTAAAAGCACGCGAGAGGCGGTGCTGCCTTTTGAACAAACTTCTGGACCCATGCAAAGTGATAAGGTTTTGTCTAGGGTGCAATGTCAAGAGTTCAGAAGGCGTTAAGTTATGCTTCGCTTGTGGGGACGCCTCTCATATTATTTCTGTCTGCCCTAAATGAGAAAAACGTTTTGCTCACGCATTTGCGGTGGGCAGTGTACAGCCTAAGTTCCTGTTGGCAGTTACCTTGATCTGCTCCTTGTCTACATTTTCTGCTAAGGCCTTTGTTGATTCAGGAGCATCCTTGAATCTGATGGATCTTGACTTCGCCAAAAGTTGTGGTTTCCCCATGGTGCCCCTGAGGACCCCTATTCCCTTGAGGTTGATTGATGCTACCCGTTTGGCGGAGATTAAACCCCAGTTTTGGACCCAGGTAATAATGCGGGTCGCCCCGGACCAACAAGAGAATTGTAAATTTCTGGTGTTGCACAATTTACATGATATTATTGTACTGGGTTTTCCTTGGTTGCAAACCCATAATCCTGTTTTGGATTGGAAATCTGTGTCTGTGGTGAGTTGGGGTTGTCAATGTGTTCCTAGTGACACTCCTGTTTTCTTCACCTCTCCCCAGTCTCAAGATGTTCCTGACTTTTTGGCTGATTTTTCTGATGTATTTAGTGAGAGTAAGTCTGCGTCTTTGCCTCCTCATAGGAGTTATGACTGCGCAATTGAGTTAATGCCCGGTTGTAAATTTCCCAAGGGTCGGCTTTTCAGCTTATCGGTACCTGAACATGATGCTATGCGATCTTATATCAAGGAATCATTGGAGAAGGGTCATATCAGACCATCCTCTTCACCTTTGGGTGCTGGGTTCTTTTTTGTGGCTGGGTTCTTTTTTGTGGCCACAAAAGATGGCTCATTAAAGCCATGTATTGACTATCGTTCCCTTAAAAAAATCACTGTTCAATATCAGTACCCGTTACTAGAGTTGAGCGACTTTGGTCGGATCGGGTTTCGTGAAACCCGAATGAAACAAAATAAGTTTCAGATGAAACTCGTCCGACTAGAGCAAAACAAAGTCGGAGTTTCGTCCGAAACCCGACCCCAATGCAAGTCAATGGGAAATAAAAGTCGGACGAAACTCCGACTTTTTTTGCTCTAGTCGGACGAGTTTCATCTGAAACTTATTTTGTTTCATTCGGGTTTCACGAAACCCGATCCGACCAAAGTCGCTCAACTCTACCCGTTACCCCTGATTTCTTATTTATTTTACAGAATTAAAAGTGCTTGTTGGCTTACCAAACTTGACCTCAGGGGGGCGTATAATCTTATACGCATCAAGCACGGGGTTGAATGGAAGACGGCATTTAATACTCCGGAGGGACATTTTGAGCACCTGGTGATGCCTTTTGGGCTCACTAATGCCCCTTCCGGCTTCCAATCTTTTATGAACGATATTTTCAGGGACCTTGTCGATAAGTTTTTGATCATTTGTCTGGATGATATTTTGATTTTTTCCAGTGATTGGGATTCTCATGTGGAACATGTCCAGACTGTGTTCCGGATTTTGAGGGAAAATACTCTGTATGTTAAGGGATCGAAATGTCTTTTTGGTGTACAGAGGATTTCATTTTTGGGATTCATGTTGTCCCCGTCTGCTATTGAATGGACCCGCCCAAGGTACAGGCCATTTATGATTGGGTTCAGCCCACTTCTCTGAAGGCTCTTCAGAAGTTTTTGGGTTTTGCTAATTTCTACCGTAAATTTATAAATAATTTTTCTGGTATTATTAAACCTCTGACAGATTTGACCAAAAAGGGCACTGATGTGGTGAATTGGTCTCCAGAGGCATTTCAGGAGCTTAAGCAGAGATTCACTTCTGCTCCGGTTCTACGGCAACCTGATGTTTCACTCCCATTTCAGGTGGAAATAGATGCTTCTGAGATTGGTGCAGGAGCCGTTTTGTCTCAAAGAGATGTGGTAACCTCTAAGATGAATCCCTATGCCTTCTTTTCTCGGAAAATTTTCTCCTTCTGAACGTAACTATGACGTGGGGAATGGGAATTATTGGCCATGAAGTGGGCATTTGAAGAGTGGAGACATTGGTTGGAGGGAGCTAGACATCAAGTTGTGGTCCTCACCGATCACAAAAATTTGATTTATCTTGAATCAGCCAAATGCTTGAATCCTAGACAGGCTAGGTGGGCCTTGTTTTCACGCGTTTTAATTTTGTGGTCTCCTTTATTCCGGGCACTAAGAATGTTAAGGCGGACGCCCTTTCTAGGAGTTTCTTTGCGGATTCTCTTGATCTGACCGAGCCTACTACCATTCTAAATGAGGGTGTAGTTCTTTCAACCATCTCTCCTGATTTGATACGTGTCCTGGAGGTATTTCAGGAGGATAAACCTGAACGATGCCCTATGGGAAAATTGTATGTACCTGACCAGTGGAGGAAAAGAGTAATGTCTGAAATTCATTGCTCCTCGTTGGCTGGTCATTCAGGTATCTTTGGTACTAGAGATTTGATGAGTCAGTCTTTTTGGTGGCATGTCTTATCTCGTGATGTCAGGAATTTTGTGCAGTCCTGTGGGACATGTTTTCAGTCTAAGCCCTGTTCTCGTGCTAGTGGTTTGTTGATGCCCCTGCCAGTGCCTAGGAGGCCATGGACCCATATCTCAATGGATTTTATCTCTGATCTCCCTGTCTCTCAGAGAATGACTGTTATTCGGGTGATCTGTGATAGATTTTCTAAGATGGTCCATCTTGTACCACTCCCAAAGTTGCCATCTTCTTCTGACTTGGTGCACTTTGTTTTTACAACAAGTGGTTCGTTTGCACGGGATTCCTGAGAACATTGTGTCGGACAAATGGGTCCAGTTTGTTTCCAGATTTTGGAGAGCTTTTTGTTCCAAACTGGGAATTCAGTTGTCTTTCTCCTCTGCATTTCATCCTCAGACAACTGGGCAGACTGAGAGAACAAACCAGACGTTGGAGTCCTATTTGAGATGTTTCATATCTGCTGATCAGGATGATTGGGTCTCATTTTTACCCTTGGCCCAATTCACGCTAAACAATAGGGCTAGTTCTACCACTTTGATGTCTCCTTTCTTTTGTAACTTTGGGTTTCATCCTTGATTTTCTTTGGGGCAGGTGGAAGCTTCTGCATGCCCAGGTGTGGATTCTGTGGTAGAGAGAATGCAGCAGATTTGAGACCAAGCAGTGGATAAGTTGTCCCACTCTCTGGAAAAGACCCAACTGTTTTCCAACCGGCATAGGACAATTGGTCCCCGCTTTAAAGTGGGTGATATAGTTTGGTTGTCCTCAAAAAAATATTCTCATGAAGGTTGCATCTCCAAAATTCAAGCAAAGGTTTATTGGACCTTATAAGATTTTGGAAATCCTTAAACCCGTTTCTTTCCGTTTGGCTCTTCCAGTTACTTTTAAGATTCATAACGTTTTTCATAAATCTTTGTTTAAAAGGTTTGTGGAGCCAGTAGTTCCCATGGCGGCGCCCCCTGACCCTGTACTGGTTAAGGGTAATTTGGAGTATGAGGTAGAGAAGATATTGGATTCTCGTCTAGCTAGACGGAGACTTCACTACTTGGTCAATTGGAAGGGTTATGGACAGGAAGATAATTCTTGGGTTTCTGCTTTTGACCTCCATGCCAAGAGATTGATTCTTGTCTTTCACCGAGCCCATCCTGATCGGCCTGGTGGTGTGGATGAGGGTTCGGTGACCCCTCCTCAAGGGGGGGTACTGTTGTGAATTCCCTTGCTTGGACTTTTGAGCCGAAGCTCCCTCTGCTCTCTCTGGTGGTTACTGGGAGTAGTGGAGCTGGCCAGGTTGATGGAAGTTTCCCACCTGACAACGATAATTGTTGGGAACCTGGGATTACTAGTTGGGAGCATATAACTGAGCTGGCTGCTCTTGGTAGTTGCTGGTGATTTCCTCCTTGTGCATTGGAGTTCTTTAGTCTCCTGCCTGATCTGCATTCAGTTAAGCGATTCTTTTGCTAATCCTTTGCATCTAATCTGGTTGTGCCTTTTTTTGCACTCTGCTTTGTTGCTAGGGTTCAGCGTACTCCATACTGGGGGCAGCGCTGGGCCCCACGCCATATGTTCCAGCTTGTTCAGTCCCCTGTTATGTTAGTATCTTTTGCTTTCTTCCCATCCATACCAGATTGCTGATCTAGCAGGGATGAGGTCTTGTGGCCTCAGGTTTTTTGTATATCAGATGTGTTGGATTTTTTTTTAGAGTATTGTGCGTGAGTGCAGACAGTATCTTTCCTGTCCTGTCTAGACAGCTTGGGCCCCATCGTTTGCTCAGCCTGTTCTCTGCCTGAGTTTGTCTCATCTTGTCTCACTGACAATATATGTTTGGGGGCTGTCTATTCCTTTGGGGATCTGCTTCGGGGCAGTTTAGATTTCACCTTTCTGACTTTAGGCTCAGTTAGTTCTTTGGCCGTGCCGAGGCATCTAGGGCATCGTAGGCACGCTCCACGGCTACTGCTAGTTGTGTTGATAGGACCAGGGGTCTGCAATCCACTTAGTTACCAACCTCTCTGGTTTTCTGGTGGCTTAGCCTGTTCCTGCCATCCTCCTCGGTGACCCATTCATAACAGCACGGGTAAAAGGCGGAATGCCTGATTCTATGTCTGATTTAGCTAGCAGGGCGTCGGCCCCAGCTGCGCTGACTAATTCCACAGCCTTGTCAAAAGATGCTTATGTGACGGAAGCTTCCTCTGGGGGAGATAGCATCCTTTACTGATTCGCCCTTTGCTTGAGACAGATGATAGATAAGCAGATATATACCGGGTTCCTTTTTCGGAATAATGCTTAACGGCGATGTTTTGATATTTTTAAAGTGACTGAAAGGGGCCTGCCATTCTTCCAAGCTTAACCTCCTTTTCAATTTTTTGTTTTAGAATTTCGGGGAAATCTCGAGCTGATTTTAGGCTATCGGCCAGTGTTGGTGTTGTACTAAACTTGAAGGGGATAAAAAAAAGTCCCTAAAGCCGAAGTGTAGTTTCCGAACCGCTTCCTTATTGGGTACAAATCTAGCTAGGGGCCCATTGCGGTTACGCTCACTGGGGTTCTGCCTTGGTGCTTTGTTTGACTGACGATGACACCTTGAATTTCTATTTCTATCATATAACCGTTCGCCTGTTGGTCGACTGACAATAATGACCAAATATCGACATAGTCAATATTCCATATTTTTTTGTCTAGTCTCTAGATCTATGTGTGCTCCTAACGGGCTGATCCCACAGAAAAACGCATCTTTGTGCAAAATCGCTGACTGAAGTGTTGTATTGTTTTCAGCTGTATCGCATGGTTGCGTTGTGTTCAATTAACACCTTTATCGCTGAGGCTAGCTCATTCTCCCTTGTGTTAACACCGTTCCACCTTAATTCGTCATTGACTTTGTAACACTCACCGCTGTGTGTCGCAGGAGGAGTGATGACCAATGCTGGTGCAGCCCCGGCTCCCGCTGACACAGGCGGGGGTGATAACCCAGGATGGAGGAACTCTGGCTCCCGCTAGGATGATAGACTGATTAATTCGGTGGCTGGAAGGCCCGGGGAATTGAGTGGTGTCTTCCCGGCTGAGAGCCACAGTTGGAGCACGTGACTGAGTGTCTTGCGCTATAGCCTGAGTGAAGCCAAGTGTTGGCGGACCTCCAGCTCCATCTTAGGCAATGAACTGATGGTCGTATCGGAAGGAAGCCATGGGGGATGGGTCACTCGGCTGATAGCCTCTGAAGGAGCACATGACTTTTGGCGTTTGTCGTGTGCCCGATATCGCCTATCGGGACTCTGCGACGTGTCGGACCCTTCTGATGTGAATGTGGATTGAGATGCCCAAGATCTGTGGCAGCTCGTATGTGAGCTGTGTCTGCGGTGATATCGGGAGAGTTGACTTTTAGAGGGGTAGTAGGAATGGAAAATGCACAGAATGAGATCTCAGGAGTCTAGAAACCCCCCTGTAAAATATATTTCTATTATTAATTTGATATTGTTAAAAATGTACATAATCATTAATAAAAAACATTCTCTTTGATGCAACAAAGACCACCTACACTATGGGAGTGTTTCTTTAAAAAAAAAATGAAAAAGAAAAGCTGTATGTACAGTGGGTGTGGAAAGTATTCAGACTCCTTTAAATTTTTCACTCTTTCATTGCAACCATTTGGTAAATTCAAAAAATGTTCATTTTTTTTCTCATTCATGTACACTCTGCAGGTGTTGTCGCAGGAAAAAGGAAGTTACTGCCCCGGGCACCTGAATTTAACCCCTGTAGGTGTGGCCATCGAACCTTCCCCTTTAAGAACCATTTTACGACAGGGCATCCCAATTAGTGTATCACCAAGGGGAGTGGTGTGAGGGTGGGTATTGGGTACATTAGTATTTTATTATCCTTAGTCATATGTGCTCCCCAGTCAGAGGCACGTTGCTTATGCAGTACTGTGCCTGCCAGATTAGTGCATCTGTGCTGTCTCGGAGTCCAGCTTTCTTCAGCCATTGGTAGGATTTGTCCATTTCAGCCACCTCCATTATCTGTCTTAAGGTACATCCCCTGCAGTGGCTTGTCTTGCCATGGCACTTCATGTTCTTGTTCTTCTTTCAAGATCTGTTATTGTTGCTGCCTTAGGCTTGGTAAGGAGGAAAGGAAAGCAGTAACATCCAAATACCATCAAAGGGTAAGACAGGTTAATAATAATAATAATTTTATTTCTATAGTGCCAACATATTCCGCAGCACTTTACATTATAGAGGGGACTTGTACAGACAATAGACATTACAGCATAGCAATAAACACATAGATCAAAACAGATACCAAGAGGAATGAGGGCCCTGCTCGCAAGCTTACAATCTGTAAGGTTCTGAAGAGCCAGCTCAATGGGAAGAATAAAATCTGCGCCATCAATACATATGCCCTGACAGTTTTCAGATACCCTGCTGACATTGTATGCTGGTCAAAAGAAGAGATGGAAGCGGCAGATTTGAAGACACGAAAACTCCTCACAATGCATGGAGGTCTGCACCCCAAATTTAGCACTAAAAGATTGTATGCCAACAGAAAGGAGGGTGGTCGAGGCTTGATAAGCATCCAAGCCACCATCACGGATGAAACAAGGAGTATCCAGGAATACATCAGAAAAACTGCACCAAAGGTGAGATGCTGAGAGAAAGCCTAAGACAGCAACAACAACAGATCTGGAAGGAAGAACAGGAACATGAAGCGCCATGGCAAGACAAGCCGCTGCATGGGATTGGGATTGGCATTTTTTCCATTGACAGATAATGGAGGTGGCTGACATGGAGAAATCCTACCAATGGTTGAAGAAAGCTGGACTCCGAGACAGCACAGAGGCACTAATCATAGCAGCACAAGAGATAGCACTTATTACCAGATCCATAGACGCAGGAATCTACCACACAAGACAAGACCCAAGGTGCAGACTATGCAAAGAAACCTCAGAAACCGTCCAACACATAGTGGCAGGATGCAAAATGCAAGCAGGAACAGCGTATACTGAATGCCACAACCAAGTAGCTGTAATTGTATAAAGGAACATCTGCACAACATATGGGCTAAGTCCAGGTGGGAGACCCCAGAAAAAGTGGTGTAGAATGTAAGGGCGAAAATCCTGTGGGACTTCAAGATCCAGATGTATAAGCAGGTGGTGGCTAATCAAACATGATCGCGGTGTACCAGGGGTTAAAGGAAGCATCGGCAGGGAGGGGGCTCCCTCCATGCTTCCCTGTGACCCCCACAGCAGCGCAGTATGCAGCGCCGCTGCGGGGGTCGCCTTCCCTGCAGATTCCAGGATCCAATATGGCGACGGGGACCTGCAGGGAGCTGGCTTCCTCACTGTCCGCAGAGCGCAGGCATGAGGAAGCCTGCAGCAGTGCCTGTGACAGATCGCTGATCTGTCACAGGACAGTGATGTCCCCCATGGGACATTATAATAAAGTATAAAAGAAAAGTAAAAATAATTTTTAAAAAAATCGCTAAATAAATTTAAAAAAAATATACCCTAATAAATTAATTTTTTGAAAATAAAAAAACAATGAAAGTACACATATTTGGTATCGCCGCGTCCGTAATGACCCACCCTATAAAACTGTCCCATTAGTTAACCCCTTTAGCGAACCCCTTAAAAAAAAAAAAAAAAAAACGAAGCAAAAAATGATTTATCATACCGCCGAACAAAAAGTGCAATAACGCGCGATCAAAAAGACTCATATAAATATCCATGGTACCGCTGAAAACGTCATCTTGTCCCGCAAAAAAGAGCGTCATCCGTGAAAAAATAAAAAAGCTCGCAGAATAAAGCGAGGCAAAAATAATAATTTTTTATATAAAATTGTTTTCATTGCATAAAACCGCCAAAACAAAAAAAATTACATAAATGAGGTATCGCTGTAACTGTACTGACCCGAAGAATAAAACCGCTTTATCAATTTTACTGCACGCGGAACGGTGTAAACGCACCCCCCAAAAGAAATTCATGAAACGCTTCTTTTTGTTCATTCTGCATCCCAAAAATTGGAATAAAAAGCGATAAAAAAAAGTCACATGCCCAAAAGTGGTACCAATAAAAACGTCAACTCGTCCCGCAAAAAATAAGACCTCACATGACTCGGTGGGTCAAAATATGGAAAAATTATAGCTCTCAAAATGTGGTGATGCATAAACTATCTTTACAATAAAAAGCGTCTTTTAGCGTATGACAGCTGCCAAAAATAAAAATCCACCATATGTAGTAAATCAAACCCCCCCGTTATCACCCCCTTAGTTAGGGAAAAATAATAAAATACATTTTTTTTTATTTATTTCCATTTTCCCATTAGGGTTAGGGTTGGAATTAGAATTAGGGGGTTTCCACTGTTTTGGCACATCAGGGGCTTTCCAAACGCGACATGACGTCCGATCTCAATTCCAGCCAAAAAAGTTAAATGGCGCTGCTTCCCTTCCGAGCTCTGCCATGTGCCCAAATAGTGGTTTACCCCCATATATGGGGTATCAGCGTACTCAGGACAAATTGCACAATAACTTTTGGGGTCCTGTTACTCTTGGGAAAATAAAAATTGGGGGTGAAAAGATAATTTTTGTGGAAAAAAATATTCTTTTTAATTGTACGGCTGTACGTTATAAACTTCTGTGAAGCCCTTGGGGGTTCAAAGTTCTCATCACATGTCTAGATAAGTTCTCCTTCCCTTCCGAGCTCTGCCATGTGCCCAAGCAGTGGTTCCCCCCACATATCAAGTGTCGGCTTACTCAGGACAAATTGCACAATAACTTTTCCAGTCCAATTTCTCCTGATACCCTTGGTAAAATAAAAAAATTGAACCTGAAGTAATTTTTTTGTGAAAAAAGTTAACTGTAATTTTTTTTTAAACATTCAAAAAATTCCTGTGAAGCACCTGAAGGGTTAATAAACTTCTTGAATGTGGTTTTGAGCACCTTGAGGGGTGCAGTTTTTAGAATGGTGTCACTTTTGGGTATTTTCTATCATATAGACCTCTCTAAGTGACTTCAAATGTGATGTGGTCCGTAAAAATAAAATGGTGTTATAAAAATGAGAAATCGCTGGTCAAATTTTAACCCTTATAACTTCCTAACAAAAAAAAAGTTGGTTCCCAAATTGTACTGATGTAAAGTAAACATGTGGGAAATGTTATTTATTAAGGGTTTTTTTGTGCCATATCTCTGTGATTTAAGGGCATAAAAATTCAAAGTTGGAAAATTGCAAAATTTTCAAAATTTTCACCAAATTTCCATTTTTTTCACAAATAAACGCAAGTTATATTAATGAAATTTTACCACTAACATGAAGTACAATATGTCACGAGAAAACATTGTCAGAATCACCGGGATCCATGGAAGCGTTGCAGAGTTATTACCTCATAAAGGGACAGTGGTCAGAATTGTAAAAATTGGCCCGGGAATTAACATGCAAACCACCCTTGGGAGTAAAGAGGTTAATTGAGGTTTTATTGTCGACACGTTTTGAAATTTACACACTACTTTCTCAGGACATAACCACATGTAGACACTTTGACAGTCAAACAGCTTTAAAGGAATGGCATTCAAATATTGATACCAAAGGGGCACTTGATATGTTAAAGTTCATTTATTGCCATTATAAATAAAAAAAACTTGTGTTTCATGTTGTCCACAAAATATTTCCATATACATAGAGAATAGATTGAGGTCTGGTAACTGGGCTCGCCACTTCATAACATCAGTCTTGTTGGTCTAGAACCAGTATGTTGCCAGCTTGCTTGTGTGATTAGGGTCTTTGTCCTGCTGAAACACCCATTTCAAGGGCATTTCTTCTACAGCATAAGACAACATGACTTGTACTGTGGTTTGAATTCAGTGTTTATGGGTCATCTCACAAACTGCAGCCTTTTGACCCAATTTTGCTGTCATCTGTCCATAGAATATTGTGCCGCTGTTTGGTGGCCATTCAATGTGTTGTTTTCCAAACTGCAACCTTTTCAACAAGTAGTTTTTTTCAACAATGGTAATTTTCGCGTAAGGGATTAGCGGATCTATGGAAGTTTGTGTTCTGGTACCCGACCCGTACATTATTTTAAAGTTCGGTTTGAGAAGCAGAACCCCATTGGAACAATTCTCTCTCTCTTAGTATTTTTCCCTCTCCAATCAACTTGTTGACCAAAGTGCTGTCTTTTTCGGTACAGTGTTTGGAACAACCTATTTTACACACTGAGCAATGGCTAAAACCAGTTAAAATCAGTGTTTACAGTACTCTTCTTTAAATAACGGAAATAATTCACACGTTTTTTCACAGAATGAATGATCTCACTAGTTGAACTCGACACTGCTATTAATTAGATCACCTACCTTTTGTTAAATGAGTCAAATACACCCAGGTAGCAGCTTGCATGTCATGACTGTTGACTTTTGCTTGCCTATTACTGGCCTAATCATAGTAATAAATTTTTCCCATGTTGTGTGATCTTTTCTGCTAAAAATAGTAATTAATCACACTAGTGATATTAGACTGCTATTATTTTGCACATAGATTTATGTCCTGGGTTTGGCCAGCATCATCACTTCTCAACTTTGAATTAGGGGCTATCAAACCATTTATAATAATGTGTTGGTTTTCACCTTTTTGTACATTATTGGACTGTTTTTGTAGCAACTGATAGTTTTCTACTGTGTGAATCAGCCCCTTCTGGGAACACTGGTTTAGTTACTTGTAACCATGTCTGTATGTCCTAATCGGTCTTTAACTTCTTTACGACATTTGACGTATCTATACATAATGGAAGGGAAGGACTTCCCCCATCAATGAAGTGTATATACATCATGGTGCTGGCACGCACGCTCATTAGCTGTGGTATTGCTGTAGTTGCACAGATCCAAAGAATACAGTAGTTAAATCACTTATACTGCACGAGGAATGGTGTAATACATAAATATAATCAATTCTTAACTTGCTGTTTACGTGTTCATTCTGTAAAAAGGTATTGTATTAATCCTGGGGTATCAATTTTTCAAAGAAAAATCATATAAGAACCCAATAAATGATAAAATCTCTATACTCATTTAATACCCACCAGCAGGTGGTACGTGCACACCACAAAAACAACACACTGTGGGGAAAAAAAACTAACAGACAAACCTTGGTGTGTGCTAGGAGTCTCTATTGCTGTGCCTGTGCTTTCTCCTATCTACCGGCAGAGGTTGGCACCCTAGGGGGAAGCGTTTTGGTGCCCCCACTCCATGATGACTACCCCTAGGAATCCCTAGATGCACCCTATAGCACATCTATTGTCCCCATACAAAATAAATGAACTACTATTACTAAACATACGCCACACCTGCAACAAAAGGGAACCTATATCCCAAGGTAGTTAAACACATGCAAATACACATAGCATTGGTGGCATTCATAGATATTTGCATGGGGAGCTTGGTGGCTCAGTGGCTAGCACTGCAGCCTGCACTGGAGTCCTGGGTTCAAATCCCACCAAGGACAACATCTGCAAGGATTTCTTATGTTCTACCTGTGGGTTTCCTCTGGGTACTCCGGTTCCTCCCACTTTCCAAAGACATACTGATAAGGAATTTAGATTGTGGGGGGGCTTATCTTAGTTATCCCACTGCTGGCACCATGTGATAAAAACAGCAAGCTAGTCTTGCCCTAACAATTTACCGCAGGGGGGTTTATTTTGGGTTATCCCACCACTGCCACAATGTTACAAGCTGTCGGGATTTATGGATATCCCACTTTCCCAGTTCCACTTTGGAACTCGCAGCTCTCCGGCGTTCCCCTTACCCTCAGGTCAGTAAGGGAACTACACCTGGGATATTTGGTCGTTGGCCGGCTGCTTCAATGTGGACTGGCCACACGGCACACTGCAGCGAGAAAATTATAAATGCTTTGGCCGCAGCCACACAAAGCTTATAAAACTCCTTCCGTCACTGTCAGCAGTACCCAGGACCCAGAACACACATCGTTGCCACCAGCTTCAATTTCTCTATTAACTAATAAAGGGGTCTGAAGCCAACCCAAATTAGTATCGTAATTATCTTATAGGCACGTGAATTAGTCACAGAGCAAGGAGACAAAACTAATAAATGTTATAGTTTTTTCCCAAAAATGGGCAGTGTTTATAGAAAATAAAAAAAGGCTTTACAAAATGAGACAATAATATATATGCAATACAATTAAAAATAAAACATGGTTAAAGAAGAAAACACTCTCATGGTACTTAGATCATTTCAGGCAAGACAGGCAGAACCATGCTGGAGGGGAGGAGCCAGATGTCCCAATTCATTTGAGATCCTATTCGCATGGCATCCCAGGCTAGAATGAATGAAGATTTAGGGGACAATACCTTATAACTTTGGGCTAGTGACGTCACTGAAGGGGCTAGCTTACCTGGGTCCTCCCCTTACTCTTGGAGTTAGAATCTGGTTGAAAAACTTATAATAACCATAATTTGCAGGGGGAACTTCGTACAGGAATGCACATAGTATCTTTTTCAGCTCGTTACGGGCATTAATTCAAGACCAAACACGGACTAATTATTTTACGTAGTTCAGGAGAAATCCATTTCTCCGATTCTGTGGGTGCTAGAAATTAGCAAGAACCACTGTGGTGGAGCCTGATCGGCGTACGTTACCAATATGTAATTGCCATATTTCTGTCGCTGACGACACCAGAGCTATGGCTTCTCTAATATCTCCCATTCATAGGCCTCGCCACATGGCTCAGACAAAAGGAAATTTTTTCCACTAGCTAATTAACATTCCTAGCAGTGTGGAGGAGGGGGGTTGGCACAGGAAAGGGCTGGTGAGGAAAGGGTGTAGGGTTACAGCCTGTGAGTGAGCAGACATCTGCATGGCTGACAGGCAAAAATCTCCCCTGGGCAGGGGGGATGCGAGGGGGGTTCACGTCTGTAGCGTGTGACAGCCATGGATCGTTCTGGTCAGTGTAGTTAATGGAAGATTCTGGAATGTTCTGGAAAAGTCATACAGGATAATGTAAAAAATATTGTTACACTGACAGATAAACCAATTCTTATGGAACTAATTTATGGACTTCCATGCACTGCTTGATAAAATACAGGATTTCAATTATGGTGGAAGATTAATCATTTAATTCCCAACGCGTTTCGAAGTAAGAACTACTTCTTCCTCAGGGGATGACAAACATGTTTTGCCCAATCGCAGACTGCGGGCTCGAGGCATTATGCAACTGGAAACACCATTATTCTTCAGTGGAGATGAGACCCGGACTCTTCCTGTGGCTATGGAGGTGAGCGCTGTTACCTGTGAGGAAAAGGAAAGAAGACCCCGTTGGGAGAAGCAGTTGTGCTTCTATTGTAGGGAATCTGGACACTGGAAGAAGGACTGCCCCTCCTGTCCGTCCTCCTCCAAGATGGTGGGAAACGACTAGGTCTGGGTAGTAGTCGAGGAGGCTACCCAGACCTTCAGGTACAATTTTCCTCACGTGCAAAAATTGTGCTGCAGGTGGAACTGGAACTTGGTAATGGTCCGATTCAGACTACTGCTTTTGTTGACTGTGATTCTGCTGTGAACCTGATTGATACCAAAATTATGACTCTTAATAAGATAGGCACAGTCAGGCTTCAGGATCCTGTTAAACTTGTGGCAATTGACTCGTCCCCTCTTACCCAGGACGGTATCTGTTGCAGGTCTGAACTAAGTTGCTAGATAACTTGCCTGCAGGACTGGTACTGGGGATGCCTTGGCTTCAACGCCATAATCCTACCATTGATTGGGTTACAGGGGAGATCACTCAATGGGGATGCAAGGATAAATGTGGTAACCTGGGACATCTTGTTAACGCTGTTAAATCCGTGTCTGTGTCATCTGTCGGTCTGGAA
The DNA here is from genome assembly GCF_039654945.1 of Dendrobates tinctorius. Taxonomy (NCBI): domain Eukaryota; kingdom Metazoa; phylum Chordata; class Amphibia; order Anura; family Dendrobatidae; genus Dendrobates; species Dendrobates tinctorius. Next base: position 5,888,239 of record NW_027361705.1, read on the forward strand.
GGTATTCCAGAGTACCTGAAGGATTTCAAAGACGTTTTTTCCGAAAGTGAGGCTGAGGCGCTGCCACCACATAGACCCTACGATTGTGCCATTGATTTAGTACCCGGAGCCAAGTTGCGTAAGGCTCGATTGCTCAATTTGTCTGGGCCTGAGCGCCAAGCCATGAAGGAGTACATAGCTGAGAGTCTCCGCAAAGGGCATATCAGGCCTTCTGTGTCACCTGTGGCAGCAGGATTCTTCTTTGTGAAGAACAAAGATGGTGGTTTGCGGCCGTGCCTCGACTTTCCTGAACTGAACAAGATAACGGTTAGAAACACCCGCTTCCCCTCATCCCAGACTTATGTAACCAGTTAGCTGGGGCTCAATGGTTCTCCAAGTTAGATCTACGGGGGGCCTACAATCTGAAAAATGTTCGGGAAGGGGAACGAGTGGAAAACTGCGTTCCTCACATCAGAACGACTCTTTGCAAACCTGGTAATGCCGTTTGGGTTAACTAGTGCACCTGCTATTTTCCAGAATTTCATCAATGTTGTGTTTTCTCACCTGATAGGCCGTTTTGTTATTATTTATTTGGATGACATTTTGGTGTATTCCCCGGACAGCCAATCTCACTTGCAACATCTACAGACAGTTCTCCAGAGACTCAGGGAGAACCAATTGTTCGCTAAATTGGAAAAATGTTCGTTTTTTGTACAGGAACTGTCTTTTTTGGGGTTGATTGTGTCCTGTGAGGGGTTTCGTATGGATCCTAAGAAGGTGCTGGCGATCGCTGACTGGGTTCAGCCTCAAGATCTCAAGGGGCTCCAGCGCTTCTTAGGATTTGCAAACTATTATCGGAGATGCATTAAAGGTTTCTCACAAGTGGTTAAACCACTCATGGATCTTACCCAGAAGAGCGCTGATGTAAAAAATTGGTCTGTACTCGCTAAGGAGTCCTTCTCAGCTATTAAGAAATGTTTCATGTCCGCCCCGGTGTTGGTACAACCAGACCCGTCCAAACCATTCATTGTGGAGGTGGATGCTTCTGAAGTAGGGGTGGGGGCTGTGCTGTCCCAGGGTCCGGCCACCCTTACCAATCTCAAACCCTGTGCCTTCTTCTCCAAGAAGTTCTCTTCAGCCAAGAGAAACTATTATGTAGGCAATAGAGAACTTCTTGCGGTCAAGCTGGCGTTTGAGGAATGGAGGCACTTTTTGGAAGGGGCGGCTCACCCTATCACAGTTGTCACGGATCACAAAAATTTGGCATACCTTGAATCTGCTAAGAGGTTTACTCCTAGACAAGCCCGTTGGTCACTTTTTTTTTTCACGATTTCAGTTCTCCATTACTTTACGACCGGGGTCCAAAAATGTTAAAGCGGATGCCCTGTGCAGAAGTTTTGACCCAGTGTCTCCCCCTGAGCCGCCGTCCTCCATTCTTCCCCCTGGGGTGGTAGTGGCGGGGGTCTCATCTGAGTTGGAACAAGAAATTCTAAGGGCTCAGGCCCTAGCTCCAGCAACCAGGCCAGGGGATAAAATGTTTGTTCCAGTTTTATTGCGGCCTAGACTTCTGCAGGAGTTTCACGAGTCTAGGCTGAGTGCTCATCCAGGTATCATGGCCACTAGAGAGGCAGTAGCCAGGGGTTTTCGGTGGCCTTCACTAAGGTCTGATGTCAAGAAAGTAGTTTCTGCTTGTGGCGTGTGTGCCCGTTCCAAAAGCTCGCATAACCGGCCGGCTGGGGAACTCAACCTTTACCGGTTCCTGATAGGCCATGGATTCATCTTTCCATGGATTTTATTACCGGCCTTCCACCTTCCAGGGGCAATACCGTGATTTGGGTGGTGGTGGATAGGTTTTCTAAACAGGCCCATTTCATTCCCTTGGCAGCATTACCCTCAGCAGAAACATTGTCAAGGTTGTTTGTGCAGCATGTGGTCCGATTGCATGGGGTACCCCTGAATGTTGTATCTGACATAGGTGTGCAGTTTGTGGCCAAATTTTGGAGGGCGTTCTGTATGAAATTGGGCATCTCACTCTCCTTCTCGTCGGCATATCACCCGGAGAGTAATGGTCAGACAGAACGCACCAATCAATCCCTGGAACAAATTCTCAGGTGTCTGACCTCCGCCAGACAGGAGGATTGGTGTGATGCGTTACCGTAGGTGGAATTTGCTTTTAACAACCGGGTGAGTCAGTCCACCAACATGTCCCCATTCCTGATTAACTATGGGTTTAATCCGCATTTTGGGGAGTTTTCACGGGTGGATTCCAGTTGTCCAGGAGTAGAGGGGTCCGTTCAATGGTTAAAAAACCTCTGGGCTGAAGTCCAACGTAATATCTCTCAGGCACAGGGGAGGTACAAATATTTTGCTGACAAAAAGGGAGACATGTTTCAGGTTGGAGAGAAGGTTTGGCTTTCCACATGTAACATCAACTTAAAGGTACCATCAGCTAAGTTGTGACCAAAGTTCATTGGTCCGTACGAGATTATGGAGATAGTCAACCCAGTGGCATATAGGTTGCGTCTCCCCGCCTCCTTAAAAATATCCAATGTGTTCCATAAATCTCTGTTGAAATCCGTAGGGTCTGTCAAAGAGTACTCAGAGCCTGTTGTTCCTCCAGTGCTGGTGGAGGGTCAATTGGAGTATGACGTCGGACATATTGTGGACTCTCGGCGGGTGCGCCGCTCTTTGCAGTACCTGGTCCACTGGAAGGGATATGGACCAAAGAAGCGTTCATGGGTCCCTGCTCGCTCTGTACATGCAGATCGCCTGGTTCGGGCTTTCCATGCCAAGTACCCGGGGAAGCCTGGAGGTCCAGAGGCCCCCAGTTGAGAGCGGGGTACTGTCATGATCCCAGTGCAGGGTTTTGAGCTGCATGTCAAGGGTTAATGTCTGGAGCTCAGTGCAGGTTTTGACCTGCGCACCTGGGGTTAATGATTGTGGCCTCTCTTTGGTTCTGGGAGAGCTTCTTCAACCCCTGGGAAGCTCCAATCCCTGTCAGTTATACTTTTGCCTTTGGCCGAGTGTGGTGACCCCTGTGTGCCTGTTTGTTGTTATAGCTTGAATATATGGTTCTGACCCAGTTGTGTTCCCCGTTGTGAGTTTGCCTGTTGATTCTGTACTGCGCTTCCCTCTCCATGTATGACTCATTGCCTGTGATCTGACTACTCTCTGTTCGCCCCTCTTTTACCTTGCAGCTATCTCTGTGTATGACTCATTGGCTACGTCCTAACTATCCTCCCTGTCTATGCCCCTTGGTAACTTTGTCTCGCAGTTACCCTGCTAGGAGTTCTCTTGCAGCTCCTAGCTCTTTGGAGTTTAGGCCACGACCCTAGCAGTCACGTGCTTCAGGTCCTGCTGCTCGCTCCACAGGTATCTTTGAGCACAGTTTCGCTTTATTCAGGACACACTCACTGGCTCAGTGAGCAAGTTCAGTGCGGTGTTCCTGACACTGTTCTAAGAAAATTTGTGCTCAAGGAAGCGAATAGCACTTTGTCCCTTCCAAGTCTCGTCATGTGGGTAAGCAGTACTGTACAGCCACATATGGGGTATTTCTATGTTCAGCAGAAATTGTGCAACAAATTTTTGTGCCATTTTTACCAATTTCCTCATATGAAAATGTTAAATCTGGGGCTAAAACAACATTTTTGTGGTAAAAATATAATTATTTTTCACTGTCCAATGGTATAAAACTCTGTGAAACACCTGAGGTGTCAATGTGATCACTGCACCCCCTATATGAAATTATTGAGAGGTGTAGTTTGGAAAATGGTGTCATTTGTAGGTGATTCTGCTGTTCTGGCACCTTAGGGGCTCTTCCAATGAGTCATGGCACCTGGAAACCATAGCAGTAAAATCCACTATAATATGGCACTCTTTCCGATCTGCCCTTTGCCTTAAATGTAGTTTTCGACCACATTTGGGGTATCTGTGTACTGCTATCCTTGTGAAATTGAAAAAAATTGGGGCTATAACATTTTTTTTATTGGAAAATTACAATTTTTTTCATATTTCAATGTAAAATTCTGTGAAGCACATGTGGGTTCAAGGTGCTCACCACACATCTAAATTCCTTGAGGGGTCTAGTTTTCAAAATGTCACTTGTGGGAGGGTTTCCACTGCTTAGGCTCATCAGGGGCTATCGTGACATTGCATCCACTCTCGATTCCAGCTATTTTTGCGTTCAAAAAGTCAAACGGTGCTCCTTCCCTTCTAAGGCTGGGTTCACATTGCGTTAGGAGCAATGCGCTGACGGGATCCGTTACGTAGCGGCACTAACGCTATGTAATGGATGCGTTAATGCACCTATTGCCCGCGATGAATGTAGCGCATCCTAACGCATGCCAAAATCGGCATGCGTTAGCGATGATTCGTTAATTCATGACACACCCTCGAACGCGGTATTCATTGTTTTTGGGTGCGTCGGGAGTAGCGCACAGCGAACTGACCCGTTCGCTGTGCATAGACCTGTATGGGCTAACGCATGGTAGCACATTGTAACGTAGCGCAGCCTTGCGTTATCCCATACCGTTAGCGCTAGGGCACAAAAGATGTCAAAAATGACATCAGCGTTAGCGCATCCGTTTAACGTATCCATTAAATGGATGCCCTAACGTAATGTGAACCTAGCCCAAGCCCTGCCTTGTGTCCAAACATTAGTCCCCCCCCCACATATTGGTGTGTGGGGGGGCAAACTCTCCTGAATATGCCCCCAAATATGGGCATACTCAGAACAAATTGCACAACAAATTAAGGGTCCATTTTCTCCTGTTACTGTTGTGAAAATAAAAAATGTGGTTCTAAGGTAATATTTTTTTCCTTCCACATTGCATTAATTCCTGTGAATCACCTACTTGGATATGGCTTTGAGCAGTTTGAGGACAGCAGTTTATTGAATGGTGTCACTTTTGAGTATTTTCTGTCATATTGGCCACTCAAAGTAATTTGTAAATATGTTATTATGATGTGGTCCCTAAAAAAAATGGTTTTGTAAATTTTGTTGGAAAAATGAGAAATCGCTCATCAACTTTTAACCCTTTTTAACTTCCTAACAAAAAAAATTGTTTAAAAAATGGTGCATATGTAAGTTATTACCGCATATACTCGTGTATAAGCCAAGTTTTTCAGCACATTTTTTTGTGCTGAAAACGCCCCCCCACGTCTTATTCACAATTCATTGTCAAAAAAGTCCAATATATGCAAAAAGGGAGGGGCACCATCACATAGCTAAAGTAATTAGATACAGGGATCCACCTGCAGTATGTCTAAAAATAAAGACATTACCACCAAAGACAAGAAACATACCAACAGCAGGGATCACCAAAAGTTTTAAAAAACTTTATTAGGACATACAAAACCACACAAAAGTTTTAAAAACATTTAAAATATACAAGTGGTTATAGCAAATACATACAGGAAACCACGATTCTTGCCAAAGTACCTATACGTCAAATATCATATTCTAATATGTCAATAATCTTTCAATGTAGGTCTGTGTCTTCATAAAGATAGAGCCATGGTGGTGTAGTATAAGGTGAACAATCAAATCATGTCCAAAAGGATTACATGGATAATAAAACACTAGTAAAAACTGTAATGATTCTATATGAATACAGTCAAAAATAGTATTTTGGAAAAAACCTCCCATAAAGAAACCTATACAGTATATAAGTGGAAGGAAGGTATAAATAGACACCAAATACAACAAGCAGGGGACGGGGGTAGGCAGGAGGTCGCATAGATGGAGTATACACATGTATTTATTGGCAACCCATAAAAAACCCAAAGGCGTATCACATATAATAGGAATAAAAAAATATCCTATCAAGCCCCCTAATCAGACCACACAAATTGAATACCTCACCAGTTATGCTGGAAAAAGCCTAAGGCTAAGTTCACACGTAGCGGAACTCTCGCGGAAATTACCGCGAGAATTCTGAAATTCCATTCCACTGGAAAATCGCATTTTAAATTCCCGCGATTTTCCCGCGGAAAAACTAGCATTTTGCAAGCATAATTAGCTTGCAGAATGCTAGCGTTTTCCAAGCGATCTGTAGCATCGCTTGGAGAACTGATTGACAGGTTGGTCACTCTCGTCAAACATAGTGTTAGACAAGTGTGACCAACTTTTTACTACTGAGGCTGCCTTTGCAGCATCAATAGTAAAAGATAGAATGTAAAAAAAAAAAAAAAAAATGGTGTTATTCTTACCTTCCGACGTCCCGCGCAGCCGTTCCCAGTAATCCTTTGCGAAAATGCCCGCGATGGCGTCCGTTCTCGCGAGATCGCGACGTCTAGCGGTAATTCGCGATGACGTCGCGCGAATGACCGCGAGACTTCGCGATCCCGTGAGAACGGACGCCATCGCGGGCATTTTCGCAAAGGATTACTGGGAACGAGAGCGTGGAGAGAGGCGGGAAGGCTGCGCGGGACGTCGGAAGGTGAGAGTAACAATATTTTTTATTTTAAATTCTATTTTTTACTGGGATATGGTACCCAAAGCCCGGAGGACAGTCTCCTCTCCTCCGGACCGTGGGTACCATCTGCAAATGTTCTACTTACTTTTCGCATGGTGTGCACAGCCACATGCGGGAAGTAAGCGGAACAATGCATTCCTATGGGTGCGGGATCACCGCGATTCCGCAAAATTAATGAGCATGCTGCGTTTTTTACCACGAAGCGATTCCGCCGTGGTAAAAACCGCAGCATTAGCACAGCATTGCGGAATCCCATAGGAATGCATGGGATGCTTATTTTTCGCGGCAAAATCACGCGGTTAAAACCGCCGCGGAAACGTGAAAAAAATGCCACGTGTGAACTCAGCCTAAATAAGCATGATCACAGACTGACACATGATGGTTAATTTAAGGAGCAAGGCAGAAAAGCTGCCCCTGTGAGCCCAACACGTCTCGTCACTGTTGTGACTTCATCAGGGGAAAAAGAGTTAAGTGAAGGGTTCTGTTGGTCCTATCAATATAAATACAGTCAAAATAATTAACAACCCTGCGCAGCTGAAGGGCTTACCATTACCACATGGAGAATAGAATCAAGGTAGCCTTACATGCATATGCACGTCATGAGTGTACCTGCACATGCGTGGGCGCTGTCATGGTAACTAGGCATGCTCGCAGTTTACCAGTTGCCACAAATAAAAACATAATGGTCATAGATGCAACTGTTCGTGCGCAAGCATTGTTATGGTGACCGAGCACGTCAACTATCACAAGGCACACATGCGTCTAGCCAAGTCACATGACCCACAGGTCCTTATACCCAGGAAAATCGCACTGGGCTTGCTGACACACAGTTACCAGAAATAGAATCAAAATAATCTTACATGCATGTACACATCATGAGTGTACTAACATGATAGCTAAAAACACATGTGACATGCACAAAAGTGAACAGGTCGGTTGGACAGTGTTCTTGTGTGACATGCACATAAAGAGCCGTCTTGCACAGTGTGCCCACATCAGGAAGCGCCTTTCTGAGTCCTGCTCATATAGGTACTGTTCACATGATCAGGTTTTAAATACATTAGATAGGACTGCTCCGAGATGGGTATACCGTGACGTTGGTGGGAGTGGCTTAGTATACATTTTTTGCAAAAAACGTATCCACTAAATACCCTGTTTTTGTTATGATCTTTTTACTAGCACTTGCTGACTACTGTTATATATTTCTTACAACAGAGTATTTTTGCACGTTTGTCATATTGTGTTTTTTCTTTGTGTAACATGATAGCTAAGTACCCCTGATGTTTACCAGTTGCCACGAATAGAAACATGATGATCATAGATGCAGATGTGCATGCGCAAGCATTGTTAAGGTGGCCGAGCATGCCAACTAGCAAGAGGAGCGCATACCTCAATCCAAGTTACATGACCCAAAGGTCCCTATACCCAGGAATGTTAAATATACATAGTATGACATATGCAAAAATAGATACCTGGCACTGATACCGCTGCACCATTGCAAAAGAAACATAAGTGTTCCTGCATATGTGTAAACATTATCAAGAAGGTCAGACACATTCAGGTCTCCACTAACTGTATAAATACACCAGACCAATATGTCTGCGCTAATCAAGAAGTCAAAAGCGTCCTTTACCCAATGTTCCCAGTTCTCTAAATCATGACAAGAAAAGCCGTGAAAATCACATATGATAAATCAGTAACTGGTGCTGATGTTTTTACACCACCAATACAAGAAAGTATGAGGATCCAAGACACACATTGATGCATGCTATCCCCCAAAAACATATCAGTAGTCAATCCCATAGATATAGGGCGCACATGTGTTAGTCCCCTATTTTTTCATTATTTCAATTGGTCTCAATAACCGTAGAACAACATGCAGAAACGGCATGTAGGTATGAGACAAAACCATCAAATAATTTTCAATCCACAAAATATCGTCACGTCTCAATAAAAATTATTTATAATTAACCTTAGTTATTTTAACCAAAATATGAGGGAAGATAAAAAGTTCAAGGTAATTATGATATACTAGATGTGGCCACATGCTATCGCATCGGGAGGGCAGTGACATCACGATGGGGGCAGCTCTCTGGCGCTGGGGGTGGCGGTGTGATGTGTCACGTGGCCACCATCTTTGTATACCTGGGTGTCCAAAGATGGCGTCCGCATGTGTATGCGTTTGTGTGCATGTATGCTTGTATGTATGCCGCATGTGTGTATGCGCATGTGTGCGCATGTATGTATGTGTATGTGAGCATGTATGTGTCTGTATGTGCGTGTGTGTATATGTGAATGTATCTGCATGTGTGTATGTGCATGAGTATATGAGTGTTTGTGTGTATGCTTGTTTGTGTATGCCTGTATGTGTACTTCTGTGAGTGTTTTCACATGCATGTGTTTGTGTGTATGTGCATGGTGGTGGATGTGCGTATCTGCGTGTGTGGGGACATTATACTGTTTGTGCGTATGTGCATTCAAGTGCGTATGCATGTTTGTGTATGTGCGTGTATGTGTGCGTGCATATGTGCATGTTTGTGTGTATGTGCACATTTGTGTGTATGTGCATGTTTATGCTTGCGTGTGTATATGCCTTTTTGTGTATACATGTGTATGTATGTGTGCGTGTTTGAGTGTATGTGCATGTTGGTGTGTATGTGTGTGTGTGCGGAGATTATACTGTGTGTCTATGTATGCGCCTATGTGTGTATGTGCATGCTTGCGTGTTTATGTGTGTCTGTGTATCTGCGTATGTGAGGACATTATACTGTGTGTATGTGTTTGTATGTTCATGCTTGCATGTGTGTATGTGCGTGCATATGTACGTGCGGACATTATACTGTGTGTATACATGTGTGTATGCGTGTTTGTGAGTGTGTGTGTATCTGTGTGTATGCACAGGCGTGTTTGTGTGTATGGGGATATTATACTGTGAGTATGCATATGCATGTGTGTATGTGCGTATCTGTGTGTGGGTATGCACAGGCGTGTATGTGCTTGCGTGTGTATGTGTGTATGTTTGTGCTTGCTTGTGTATGTGCGTGATTGCATGTGTGTAGATGTGCGTGCATGTGCGTGTGTGTATGAGTATGTGGGGACATTTTACTGTGTGTAAACCAAAATGCATGAGACAATTCGGCACTGCTCCTTAACCCCAAAGCAGTTCCATGACTGCTATTCAAGTCGAAAATCACACACCTGGACCAACCGCCAAAATACCGTCAGAATGGGTGCTCAATCCAGAAAAGCAAACATGTAATCTGATTTTGTACAAAAGAGAAAAAAAAGTGATGGCACTCACCGTTCTATCGTGAAAATTCTTTATTAATTAAAAGGCATTGGCATGGGAGGAACGTACAGAGAGTGGACAACGACCGTTTCACGCACTTTCACTTCAACGGGTCCTGAGACTGGAATACAGTCAGGTGGGAATTTAGAAGGACACATGTGGACACACCTCCTGATTTCCGACTCATACTCCCCCCAATGGAGTGAAACGTGAACAAATTAGTCAAACACAGAATTAAAAACAAGGGTTAAAAAATCTATCATTTAGGAAAAACTATTCGTCCATTGTATGTTAGATTTAGAGAGCATTTTCAGTCTATTTCCACAGGAAAAGGGGTCCCTCGTTTGATAGAGCATGTTAAAAACGTGCATCTGGGTAATGCAGAGTCGCTGCGCTTCGCAGGTATAGAAAAAGTATCACAGCCAACCCAAAGGGGGAAACCATCATAGAATTCTCTTACAAAGAGAATCTAAGTGGCTTCTACGAACGAATGCCACAGGACCTTTAGGGTTAAATGAGAAAATAGATATGGCTGTGTTTTTGTAGGAACTGCTCAGTGTTTGTGTCTCCACATTTTATTATGATGAGATTTTTTAACCCTTGTTTTTAATTCTGTTTGACTAATTTGTTCACATGTTTCACTCCATTGGGGGAGTATGAGTCAGAAATCAGGAGGTGTGTCCACATGTGTGTGCTTCTAAATTCCCACCTGCCTGTATTCCAGCCTCAGGACCCGTTGAAGCGCAAGTGCATGAAACGGCCTTTGTCCACTCTCTGTACGTTCCTCCCGTGCCAATGCCTTTTAATTAATAAAGAATTTTTGCGACAGAACGGTGAGTGCTATCACTTTTTTTTTCTCTTTTGTACAAAATCATACTGTGTGTGTATGCGTGTTTGTGTGTATGTGTGTGTATCTACATGTGTATATCTGCATGTGTGTATGCACTGGCGTGTGTGTGGTTTCATTATACTGTGTGTATGCATGTGCGTATGTGTTTGTATGTGCGTGCTTGCGTGTGTGTATGTGCGTGCACGTGAGTGTATGTGTGGGGACATTGCACTGTGTATGTGTGTATCTGCATGTATATATATGCATGTGTGTATGCATATGAGTGTATGTGTGTGCTTGCGGGGACATTATACTCTGTGTATGTATGTGTCTGTGTATGTATGTGTCTGTGTATGTATGTGTCTGTGTATGTATGTGTCTATGTATGCGTGTGTAAGTGCGTGCATGTGGGGACATTATACTGTGTATATATGTATGCATGTCTGTGTGTATATATGAGTACATGTATGTGTGTGTGTACATTCGTATGTGTGTGTACATTCATGTCTGTAGTGTGTGTGTGGTGTGTGTCTCGCAGCTGCCTGCCCACCCACCTCCGTACAGTCACAGCCAGCAGGAAAGACTGTGGTTTGCGGCCTGTGCTGGAGAGCTCCGGCACCCCATCTCCAGCACAGGCTGCAAGGCGCGGTCTTTCCTGCCGGCTGTGACTGCACGGAGGTGGGTGGGCAGGCTGCTGCAGGATGCAGTGGCGAGCGTATGGCCGTGGCGGCTGTCTCGGCGGGGGTCTGGTGGTGGTGGGTGTCCTGGTGGGGGTCCAGCAGTGACGGGTGTCCCGGTGGGGGTCCGGCTGGGGTCCCACTGGTAGTACTTCGCAAGGGCCTGGTACCACCAGCGGGTGCCATATTGGAATACCCATCACTTGGGTATTCCAATATGGCAGTTGGCGCACTTCGGGTGCGGCGCGATGGATTGTGGGATAGCGACACAATCGCCGGAAGCTGGGACAGCCGATTGGCAATTATATATTAGATAGTCCATGACAAACCATATGGTAATCTCAGGAGTTACCAGCACATTTCCCTCAAGATGTATAAATGACACTTATAAAAGCCAGTATGTTATGAACGGGTCACCGAGGAGGATGGCAGGAATAGGCTAAGCAACCAGGAAAGCAGAGAGGTTGGTAACTTAGCGGATTGCAGACCCCTGATCCTATCAACACAACTAGCAGTAGCCGTGGAGCGTTCCTACGATGCCCTAGATGCCTCGGCACAGCTGGAGAGCTAACTAAGCCTAAAGCCAGAAAGGTGAAATCTAAACTGCCCCGGAACAGATCCCCAAAGGAATAGATAGCCCCCAAACATGTATTGTCGGTGAGACAAGATGAGACACCGACACAGGCAGAAAATAGACTGAGCAAATGATGGGGCCCAAACTGTCTAGATAGGACAGGACAGAAAAGATACTGTCTGCAATCACGCAAAAACCCTTAAAAAATCCAGCACATCTGATATACAAAAAACACTGAGGCCACACGACCTCTCCCCCCGCTAGATCAGCACTTTAGTGTGAACTGGAAGCAAAGCAAAAGATACCAGTACAATAGGGGACTGAACAAACCAACACAAACTGCAACACATGAAGTGGGGCCCAGCGCTGCCCCCAAGGGTGCACACTGAACCCTCGCAAGAAAGCAGAAAAAGGCACAACCAGATTAGAAGCAAAGGATTAGCAAAATAATCACTTAACTGAACTATGCAGATCAGGCAGGAGACTGAAGAACTTAAAATGCACCAAGAGAAAATCACCAGCAACCACTAAGGGAAGCCTGCTCACTTATATGCTCCCAGCCAGTAATCCCAGATTCCCAATCATCGTCGTCAGGTGGCAAACTTCCATCAAACTGGCCAGCTCCACCACCCCTAGTAACCACCAGAGGGAGCTCCGGCTCAGAAGTCCGATCAAGGGAATTCACAACACCAGTACCCCTAGACATCAATTGCTGAGAGCATCCAAATTTCAATATATTGGAAATTTTTAACTGAAATTTTTAATGAGACCCCATTGAAGGGCATTTGTTACTTGTACTTTTCACAGAATGATATTGTATATATATAATCAAACAAAGGAAATACAGTATTAGAAAAAAGAGATTGAAGAGGCAAAATTTGAAAATAGACCAGTTGTTACGTAGATATTTTCATAGCAAAACAACTATAAGGAATTGTGCCCCCAATCACAAAGGGTATGGGGTCACCTTTACCAAAAGAAATATCCAACAAAGTCATACCAACTAGTCTGATATAAATCAAATACTATCAGCGATAATTGTAATATATACCCTTAATTATCAGAGACCTATATTATGGACAACTGAAGTAGTAAAGTGTATTTCAACCAGTCCAAAGGAGTATAAAACAAGTCCCAATGATCATGCTTCTTGTATTTGGTGTAAAAAAAAAAAGGGGGGGGAAGGGTAAAAAGGAGTGCCATAAATATAATTCATCCCACAGAATCAAATCAACCAAACAGAAAACTAAATCACATTATAGCCAGGCAAACAACCCTCAGGGATACCAAAATCAGGTTAGAAAGACCATGCAAAATGGAGAACAGACAAAATTATTAATAATGCTTGTTGTATTTGATGTAAAAAAACAGAAAAAATATATGAATAGGACAGATGTATAAAAGTCATCAAAGTTGCTTGTAGATGCCGGTAAAGAGGAGATCCTCATTTACGCCAATAGGTGAAAGGCTCCGTAGATCGTAAATCCATTTGGACTCTCACCTCAACAGTTTGGGGGGTAATGTTTCCTCCTCTAGTATTCAAATATACACTCCAAGCCCATGACTTTTGAGTCCCTTGTGTTGCTTCCATGCACATTCAGAAAGTGTGAGGCTACTGAAGAGACCGTTTTGCCCTTCTCATGATCTTTCTTTGCAGTAGAAATATTTGACAAGTGCTGTTGCACTCTTCTTCTCAGTTCTTGAGTGGTTTGGCCCACGTATAGTTTAGGGCAACTACAAATGAGTAGGTATACCAAATTTGTTGACCTGCAATTAATATAACAGGCCTAATTGGTGCAGGTAAGGTATTAACAGTAAAGCCATCTTGAGCAATCATCAATTGGCACACATTACATCCTCCACACCAGTAGGTCCCATAAATTTTGGTGCCCTTGCCTTTACTGACTTTGGGGAGTTGGTAGTGGCTGTGGCACAACCGATCATTTAAATTTTGTGCTCTCCTCGCCACTACTCTAGGAGATGGAGAGATGTAGGAGGACAACCTGGGTGCACTTAATAAGATATCCCAGTTTTTACATAGAATCTTGTAAATATCTGGCCATTGATTATGATAGGTCGTGATTAGAGCTAAAGATCTTTTAGAATGACAAACCTGTTTTTTAAGGACGTCAGGTCACTTCATCCCATTAGCGTGTTGGAACTCCTTGGATACCACCTTCTTACGGTAGTTCCTATTAATAAACCTAGTGGTTAGATCCTTGGCAAAAAATCAAAAATTCACAGAACTACAGTTTCTACAGAGCCTTAGGGATTCCTTTCTTCAAATGTTGAGGGTGAAAGCTGTCATAGTCAAGGAGGCTATTTGTTGCAGTAGCCTTGCAATAGAGACAAGAGATAATCCTTTCCCCCTGGATCAAACGTTTGATATCCAATAACTCAATTGAGGTATCTGAAACAGTGGAAGTTAAGTTGATGATAAAAGAATTACAATTGAGATCCTCAATGAATCCTACGCATTCTTTCAGGGAGCCAGTCCATAACAACATGTCGTGTGTGCCTCGATTTTACCCTAGAGGTATGTTACTATAGAAGGTTACGAATAACAGAATATTATAGGTAGATGGTTGACCCAGCTTAGGGGAAGGAATTTTTTTCCCTATGGAGAAAATTGGCTTCTACTCTGTGGGTTTTTTGCCTTCCCCAGGTTCAACAATGCAGATCAGCTGCACTAAAAATAGGCTGAACTACTGTAGATGGACATAAGGTCTTCCTTCAGCCTTCAAAACTATGTTACTATGTTAGTTTATGTACATACACCACCCTCTCTTCCCACCATCCCAAAAAAGGTTCGCGTATGAGGGCGGACATCTTGCCCAATACCTGTCCCTGAAGCTTGTCTATAGAACTTCCTATCAAATGTAAAATAATTTGTCTAAGGCAAAAAATAGGAGTTCAAGAATAAACTTGTTATGCTCCCCATCTCTCCTTTGCTGTTTTTCCAAGAACAAGGCCACAGCCTGTATTCCTAAGTCATGTGCAATGCTTGTGTAAAGAGATTCCACATCAAACCTAACTAAAAGAGTTCCTTACGGAATTGTAAGTTCCTCCGAGTACGTCATCAAGTGACTCGAGTCCCTTATAAAAGAATCCAGAGAACAAGCAAGGGGTTGGAGGAAATGATCAAGATAAATACATGGATGCTCCATTAGACCCCCAATCCCAGACACAATAGGCCTACCTGGGGGATTGGTAACCAATTTGTGGACCTTTGGTAAAATATAAAGCGTCGGGGTAACTGGGTGGTGGGTGATTAAGAAGTCAATCTTTCTTGTTGAACATATTGTTTGAAAGCTCTCTCTGTATCAGTAGGTCCATTCTGCCCTTAAAAATTGGTGTAGGATCTGAAGGCAAGTCCATGTGGCAGTTGCTGTTACTCAATTGTCCATATACCTCCTTAACATATAGATCATGTGGCCACAACACAATATGTCCGCCTTTGTCGGCTTCTCGTATCACAAATTCACTATTTTCACTCAGTATTTTCAGTGCCCTACTCTCTTCTTGACTAAAATTCTCTTGTCTATTTTTATCCAGTTTAAGCCGATCAATGTCTCTACATTCATTATAAAAAAAAAATTTCATTTGCCGGAAATAGTGATAATAGAAGGAGTCGCTTACGAAGGCGATCTTCTAGTAAAGGTCTCTTTACCCGTAGAATTTTCATTTTCTTGTAATAATTCTAACAGGTCCTGAAAGACCTGTCTTTCGCTATCAGGCAATGAGTCTATTATGGATGGTTGATGGAAAAGAAGTTTGAAGGTCATCTGACGACAAAACAAAGATCTTTAACTAAAACAAACTTATTTAAGGTATTCAACGGTGCAATGAATAAGCCATGAGTCAATACTGATTTTTCAAAATCTGACAAGGTATATGTTGACAAATTCAAAATGTGTACATTACCTGATTCTACTGGCTTAGCTATAGCAGTTAAAGAATTCAACATCCCTGGTTGTATCTGGTGACCCGTTGGCCGATTGGCACAAATTCTTGCGTCATCTGCCCTTTCTCCTTCCTGGAACTAGTAATCCGTCTCCCCCTCCTCTGGTGGTGCCTTCGATGTCGCTCGGTTTCGAGGATAAAAAATCACTCGATAATTCCAACCTTGAAGTTGTTTTACTGGGGAGAATAGCAGAGATTTAGGTTCTGGCGTAGTGTACCGCATATTTCCATGGTGTGCCCATTTAAAGGCCTGGTTCCTAGCAAAGTCCATCTTATCACGATGAAATTTATTCTTCTTACTATTGATAATGTCTTTTTCAAATAAATCAATGGTAGTCTTTAATTTAGTATGAAAAGGTTTAACCAAAGATTCCATATCAAAGTTGTTGATTTTACTTTCACAAATTTTTATATTTTCCTTAATTTTAGTTGAGAGCGCGATCATGTTCTATAAGCATGTCTATTAAGATATTCGAGCAATTCAAGAGGCCCATTTTCCGGGTCTTTTGAAATGCTCCTGTGACCTCCCAAGCAGGAAATATCTGAATTCGTAACCCTTTCGAAATTAGGTCAGCCTTCTTATACTCCTCTAAAGTTTTCACATTCCACCACACCCTTGTCAGGGATTTATGCAAATTAGTTACTTCCAATGAAACTATGAAAATCAGGGTTATTGACAGTGATTGAGGTACTCCCCACTTAACCCCTTCTCGACCAATGACGCCACATAGGCGGCATGAAAACCTGTGCCAATCCGACCAGTGACGCCTATGTGGCGTCATGACTCTAAAGCCCCCCTGCGGGTCGGGTGACCGGGGTCACTAAAAGGACACCCGACCTGCAGATACAGGGGGCTTTGTTCTTCACCACAGGGGGTGTGGCTTTGCCCCCACATGGCGACGATTGCTCTGATAGGCTGTTAAAAGTGAAACAGCCAATCAGAGCGATAGTAATATTTCATCAATGAAAATTGATGAAATATTACAATCTAGCCATGGCCGATACTGCAGTAGCATCAGATATGGCTGGAGACCCAGGTCCGACCCCCCCACGACTCACGGGGCCGATCGGCCCCCAATACCGACTGACGGCGGCAATGTGCTGCCGCTGTCATCATCTGCTCCCCTCCCCCTTCTCTCCGCTCCCCCCTCACCCCCCGGTACCTCCGATGTCCCTCTCCGGCTCCTGGTGTCCCGCCGTCTTGCTTCATGGGTGCCGCCATCTTGGAAAATGGCGGGCGCATGCGCAGTGCACCCGCCGGCTGCAGATTCATTCATTCGTTTTGATCACTGTGATAAACTGTCACAGTGATCAAAATAGAATGAAAAGTAAATAACCCCCCCTTTATCACCCCCATTGACAGGAACAAATAATAAAATAAATAAATTATTTTTATTTTTCCGTTAGGGTTGAAAATAGGGTTAGGGTTGGAATTAGGGTGGAATTAGGGTTAGTGTGGAATTAGGATTAAGGTTGGTATTAGGGTCAGGGTTATAACTAGGTTTAGGGTTGGAATTAGGGATAGGGTTAGGGTTATGGTTAGGGTTGGGATTAGGGCTGTGGTTAGGAGTGTGTTGGGGTTAGGATTGGAGTTAGAATTGAGGGATTTCCACTGTTTAGGCACATCAGGGGGTCTCCAAACGCGACGTGGTGCAACTATTGATTCCTGCCAATTTTGCGTTCATAAAGTCAAACGGTGCTCCCTCCCTTCCAAGCCCCGACGTGTGCCCAAACAGTGGTTTACCCCAACATTTGGGGTATCAGCGTACTCAGGAAAAATTGCTCAACAACTTTGGTGGTCTAATTTCTCCTGTTACCCTTGGGAAAATAAAAAATTGGGGGCTAAAAAATTATTTTTGTGGAAAAAAAATGATTTTTTTATTTTCACGTCTCTGCGTTATAAACTTCTGTGAAGCACTAGGTTCAAAGTGCTTACCAGACATCTAGATAAGTTCCTTTGAAGGTCTAGTTTCCAAAATGGGGTCACTTGTGGGGGGTTTCTACTGTTTAGGCACATCATGAGCTCTGCAAACGTAACGACGACCGCAGACCTTTCCATCAAAGTCTGCATTTCAAAACATCACTACTTCCATTCTGAGCCCTTATGTGTGCCCAAACAATGGTTCCCCCCATATATGGGGTACCAGCATACTCGGGACAAACTGGAAAACAACTTTTGGTGTGCAATTTCTCCTGTTACCCTTGTGAAAATAAAAATTTGTAAGCTAAAAAAAAAATCATTTTTTGAGGAAAAAAATGATTTTTTATTTTCACAGCTTTGCGTTATAAACTTCTGTGAAGCACTTGGGGGTTCAAAGTGCTCACCACACATCTAGATAAGTTCCTTGGGGGGTATAGTTTCCAAAATGGGGTCACTTGGGGGGGGGTTCCACATTTTAAGTACACCAGGGGCTCTGCAAATGTAACATGACACCCTCAGACCATTCATCAAAGTCAGCATTTCATAATATCACTATTTCCCTTCCGAGCCCCGACGTGTGCCCAAACAGTGGTTCCCCCCCCCCACATATGGGTTACTCAGGACAAGCTGGACGAGAACTTTTGGGGTCCAGTTTATCCTGTTACCCTTGTGGAAAAAAATTGCTGGCTAAAAATCTTTTTTTTTAGGGAAAAAATGATTTTTTATTTTCACGACTCTGCGTTATAAACTTCTGTGAAGCACTTGGGGGTTCAAGGTGCTCACCACACATCTAGATAAGTTCCTTGGGGGGCTAGTTTCCAAAATGGAGTCATTTGTGGGGGGGTTTCCACAGTTTAGGTACATCAGATGTAACATGATGCCCGCAGACCATTCCATCAAAGTCAGCATTTCAAAATGTCACTACTTCCCTTCTGAGCCCCGACGTGTGCCCAAACAGTGGTCCCCCCCACATATGGGGTACCAGCATACTCAGGACAAACTGGACAACAACTTTTGGGGTCCAGTTTCTCCTGGTACCCTTGTGAAAATAAAAATTTGCACACTAAAAAATAAATTTTTTGAGGAAAAAAAATATTTTGTATTTTCACGGCATTGCGTTGTAAACTTTTGTGAAGCACTTGGGGGTTCAGAGTGCTCACTATGCATCTAGATAAGTTCCTTAGGGGGTCTAGTTTCCAAAATGGGGTCATTTGTTGGGGTGCTCCAATGTTTAGGCACATAGGAGCTCTCCAAACTCGACATGGTGTCCGCTAACGATTAGAGCTAATTTTCATTTCAAAAAGTCAAATGGTTCTCCTTCCCTTCTGAGTCCTACCGTGCGCCCAAACAGTGGTTCCCCCTCACATATGGGCTATCGGTGTACTCAGGACAAACTGGACAACAACTTTTGTGGTCCAATTTCTCCTGTTACCCTTGTGAAAATAAAAAATAGCGTGCTAAAAAAATCATTTTTGAGGAAAAAAATGTTTTTTTATTTTGACTTTTCTGCGATATAAACTTTTGTGAAGCACTTGGGGGTTCAAAGTGCTCACTACACATCTAGATAAGTTCCATAAGGGGTCTAGTTTCCAAAATGGTGTCACTTGTGGGGGGTTTTCACTGTTTAGGCACACAAGGGCTCTCTAAACGCGACATGGTGTCCGATAACGATTGGAGCTAATTTTCCATTCAAAAAGTCAAATAGCGCTCCTTCCCTTCCGGACCCTGCCGTGCACCCAAACAGTGGTTTATGACCACATATGAGGTATCTGTGCACTCACGAGAAATTGACCAACAAATTTTAGCATCCATTTTATCCTGTTGCCCATGTGAAAATGAAAAAACTAACGCTAAAAGAAAATTTTTGTGAAAAAAAAGTACTTTTTTTCTACCGATCAATTTGTGAAGCACCTGGGGGTTCAAAGTGATCACTATGCATGTAGATAAGTTCCTTAGGGGTCTAGTTTCTAAAATGGGGTCACTTGTGCGGGAGCTCCAATGTTTAGGCAACAGGGGCTCTCCAAACGTGACATGGCAACCACTAAATATTCCTGCATGTTTTCCTTACAAAAAGTCAAATGGTGCTCCTTCCCTTCTGAGC
The DNA here is from genome assembly GCF_039654945.1 of Dendrobates tinctorius. Classification (NCBI taxonomy): domain Eukaryota; kingdom Metazoa; phylum Chordata; class Amphibia; order Anura; family Dendrobatidae; genus Dendrobates; species Dendrobates tinctorius. The sequence goes on from NW_027361705.1 coordinate 5,908,048, forward strand.
CCTGCCATGCACCCAAACAGTGGTTTATGACCACATAAGAGGTATCGGTGTACTCAGGAGAAATTGCCCAACAAATTTTAGGATCCATTTTATCCTGTTGCCCCTGTGAAAATGAAAAAATTGATGCTAAAAGAAATTTTTCGTTGGAAAAATTAAAATGTCCATTTTTTCTTTCCACGTTGCTTTAGTTCCTGTGAAACACCTGAAGGGTTAATAATCTTCTTAAATGTAGTTTTGAGTAGCTTGAGGGGTGCAGTTTTTAGAATGGTGTCACTTTTGGGTATTTTCTGCCATATAAACCCCTCAAAGTGACTTCAAATGTGAGGTGGTCCATAAAAAAAATGGTTTTGTAAATTTTGTTGTAAAAATGAGAAATCACTGGTCAACTTTTAACCCTTATAACTTCCTAACAAAAAAAAAATTGTTTCCAAGATTGTGCTGATGTAAAGTAGACATGTGGGAAATGTTATTTAGTAACCACTTGGTGTCACATAACTCTCTGGTTTAACAGAATAAAAATTCAAAATTTGAAAATTACGAAATGTTCTAAATTTTTGCCAAATTTCTGATTTTTTCACAAATAAACGCAAAAATTATCGACCTAAATTTACCACTATCATGAAGCCCAATATGTCACGAAAAAACATTCTCAGAATCGCTAGGATCCGTTGAAGCATTCCTGAGTTATTACCTCATAAAGGGACACTGGTCAGAATTGCAAAAAATGGCCTGGTCATTAAAGTCAAAATAGGCTTGGTCATGAAGGAGTTAAGCTGTTTCAAAAAAACCCTGAGCACATTGACTCCATGCCGTTTCCCTCACTGTGAGGTCCATAATATATACAGTCAGATATAAATATCAAGGCAAAATGCCATATATAATTAAAGACGTGCTAATCACTCCAGAAATAGTGGGCAAAAAACCCACTCACAAAACAACTCCAATATATGCAAAAAATATATGTGACCTCCTGCCTACCCCCCGTCCCCTGCTTGTTGTATTTGGTGTCTATTTATACCTTCCTTCTACTTATATGTAGGTTTTTTATGGGAAGTCTTTGTCCAAAATACTATTTTTGACTGTATTCATATAGAATCATTACACTTTTTACTAATGTTTTATTATCCATTTAATCCTTTTGAACATGATTTGATTGTTCACCTTATACTACAACACCATGGCTCTATCTATATGAAGACACAGACCTATATTGGTAGATTATTGACTGCTTAGAATATGATATTTGACTTATAGGTGCTTTGGCAAGAATCGTGGTTTCCTGTATATATTTGCTATAACCACTTGTATATTTTAAATGTTTTTAAAACTTTTGTGTGGTTTCGTAAGTCCTAATAAAATTTGTTAATACTTTTGGTGATCCCTGCTTATGGTATGTTTCTTGTCTTTGGTGGTAATGCCTCTATTTTTAGACATACTGCAGGTGGATCCCTGTAGCTAATGACTTTAGATATGTGATGGTGCCCTCCCCTTTATGCATATATTGGAGTTGTTTTGTGAGTGGGTTTTTTTGCCCATTATTTCTTGAGTGATTGGCACGTCTAGTTATAAATGGTATTTTGCCTTGACATTTATATCTGACTGACTGCCTATATTATGGACCTCACAGCGAGGGAAACGGCTTGAAGTTAATGTGCTCAGGGTTTTTTTTAAACCGATTCAGTGGGGAGTACCTCAACCACTGTTCATAATCCTGATGTTCAAACGGTTTCATTGGAAGTAACTAATTTGCATAAATACCTGACAAGGGTGTGGTGGAATGTGAGAAGTTTAGAGGACTATAAGAAGGGCTGGTCTAATTTTGAGAGGGTTACGAGTCCAGATATTTCCTGCCTGGGAGTTTACAGGAGCATTTCGAAAGACCTGGGAAATGGGCCTCTTGAATTGCTCGAATATCTTAATAGACATGCTTATAGAACATGATCGAGCTCTCTTAACTAAAATTCAGGAAAATATAAAAATTTGTGAAATTAAAATCAACAACTTAGATATGGAATCTTTGGTTAAACCTTTTTATACTAAACTAAAGACTACCATTGATTTATTTGAAAAAGACATCAATGGTAAGAAGAATAAATTTCATCGTGATTTGCTAGGAACCAGGCCTTTAAATGGACACACCATGGTAATAGGCGGTACACCAAGACGGAACCTAAAAACTCTATTCTCCCCAGTAAAACAACTTCAAGGTTGGAATTATCAAGTGATTTTTTTTTATCCTCGGAACCGAGCGACATCAAAGGCGCCACCGAAGGAGGGGGAGATGGAGAACTAGTTCCAGGAAGGAGAAAGGGCAGAGGACACAAGAATTGGTTGCCAATCCGCCAACGGGTCACCAGATACAACCGGAGATGTTGAATTCTTTAACTTCCATAGCTAAGCCAGCAGAATAAGGTAATGTACACATTTTGAATTTGTCAACCTATACCTTGTCAGATTTGGAAAAATCTGTATTAACTCGTGGCTTATCCTTTGCACCGATGAAAACCTTAATTAAGTTTATTTTAGTTAAAGATCTTTATTTGTTTTATCATCAGATGACCTTCAAAGTTCTATTCCATCAACCATCCATGATAGACTTATTGCCTGATAGCGAAAGACAGGTCTTTCAGGACCTGTTAGAATTATTACAAGAAAATGAAAATTCTACGGGTAAAGAGAACTTTACTAGAAGATTGCCTTCGCAAGCGACTCCTATATCACCATTTCCGGCAATTCACTTTTTTTTTTATAATGTATGTAGAGACATTAATCGGCTTAAACTGGATAAAAGCAAACAACAGAATCTTAGTCAAGAAGAGAGGAGGGCCCTGAAAATATTAAGTACAAATAGTGAATTTGTGATACGAGAAGCCGGCAAAGGCCGAAATATTGTGTTGTGGCCACATGATCTATATGCTAAGTAAGTATATAGACAATTGGGCAACACCAACTGCTATCTAGTCTTGCCTTCAGATCCTACACCTATTTTCAAGGACAGAATCGACCTACTGATACAGAGAGCGTTTTCAAGCAATCTGCTCAACAAGAAAGAGGTTGACTTCTTAACCACCAAGTTACCCCGACGCTTTATATTTTACCAAAGGTCCACATATTGTTTACCAACCCCCCAGGTTGGCCTATTGTGTGGGGGATTGAGGGTCTAATGGAGCATCCATGTATTTATCTTGATCATTTCCTCCAACCCCTTGCATGTTCTCTGGATTAGGGACTCGAGTTACTTGATGACATACTTGGAGGAACTTACAATTCCGTAAGGAACTTTTTTAGTTAGGTTTGATGTGGAATCTTTTTACACAAGCATTGCACATGACTTAGGAATACAGGCTGTGGCCTTGTTCTTGGAAAAACAGCAAAGGAGAGATGGTGAGCATAACAAGTTTATTCTTGAACTCCTATTTTTTGCCTTAGACAAATTATTTTACATTTGATAGAAAGTTCTATAGACAAGTTTCAGGGACAGTTATGGGGCAAGATGTGCGCCCTCATACGCGAACCTTTTTTGGGATGGTGGGAAGAGAGGGTGGTGTATGTGCTTAAACTGTTTAATTCTAGGGCAAAATCGTGGCATCGTTACATAGACGACATCTTGTTGTTATGTACTGGTGTTGTGAATTCGCTTTCTGGCCTCCCTCTGGTTATTACTGAAGGTAGTGGAGCTAGTCAAATCGACAGAGGGGTTGCGAGTTCTCTTTCTGGGCTCCCTCTGGTGGTTACTGGAGGTAATGGAGCTGATCTGATTGACAGAGGCTTGCCACCTGATAATGGTGATGCCGATTGGAGATCTGGGGTTTCAGATTGGGATTTAAGACAGCCGACTCCCTCTATCACTGCTGGTGGTTTGCTTCCTGTTCCTCCTGAGGTCTGATTTCTCCAGCTCTGTCCCTGCATTTTCAGCTAAGTTGTTTATTTGCTATTCTGTTTGCATTTGATTTGGTTTTGTCTATCTCTTCTTGGTGCGGGTCAGCCAGCTCCGGCTGGGGCTGTGCTGAATCACCGCCCATATGTTACTGCTTGTGCCAGTTTGTTTTATCCCCTGTTAGATTGGTCTCTTTTTGCTCTGCTTTTAGAATATACCAGAGTGCTGATATAGTGGGGGGCGAAGTCGTGTGACTTCAGTGTTTTTGCATCAGACGTGTTGGACTTTTTGCAGGGTTTTTTGCGTGATTGCAGACAGTGTTTTTCCTTTCCTGTCCAGTCTAGTCAGTTTGGGCCCCATCATTTGCTCAGTCTATTTTCCTGCCTGTGTTTGTGTTTTCATCTTGTCTCACTGACAATATATGTATGGGGGCTATCTATTCCTTAGGATCAGGGGTCTGCAATCCGCTTAGGTACCAACCTCTCTGGTTTTCTGTGGCTTAGCCTGGACCTGCTCTCCTCCTCGGTGACCCATTCATAACAGAATCACCAGCCTAACTGTAAAATCTAGGGTACTCCAAAGAAGGAAAGGATTTGTTTTTTATTTATTTTTTCCTCTTATTTTCTGGGGCTGCAGGAGGAGATTTTTGTATTTTTTTTTCTCTAAATGGAGACCAAGCAATTGTCTGATCGTGTTGAGCAGCTCGCTGCTGAAGTGCAGGGAATTTCTGCCTGTCTCGCTCAATCATCTGCTGTTGAACCAAAAATCCCTACTCCGAATGTGTTTTTTGAGGATGGGTCCAAATTTTTGAATTTTAAGAATAATTGCAAACTATTTTTTGCTTTGAAACCTAACTCATCGGGGAGCTCTGTGCAGCAGGTTAAAATTGTCATTTCCCTGCTGCGCGGCAATCCCCAGGATTGGGCCTTTTCTTTGACACCCGGAGATCCTATTCTGGCTAATGTGGACGCGTTTTGTCAAGCCTTGGGGTTGTTGTACGATGACCCTAATGCTATTTGATCAAGCTGAGAAAACCTTATTGGCATTGAACCAGGGTCAGGATTCTGCAGAGTTATATTGTCAAAAATTCTGAAAGTGGGCGGCCCTTACTAAATGGAATGACGATGCCCTAGCATCTCTCTTTCGGATGAGTTTGGTAGAAACCGTAAAAGATGTTATGGTGGGATTTCCTGTTCCCTCTGGTCTAGATAATTCTATGTCATTGGCCATTCAAATTGATCGGCGTTTATGTAAACGTAAAACTACACGAGAGGCGTTGCCGCCTTTCGAACGAATGTCTGAACCCATGCAATGTGATAGGGTTTTGTCTAGGGCGCAATGTCAGAAGTTTAGAAGGCGTAATAAGCTGTGTTTTTTCTGTGTAGGTGCCTCTCATACTATTTCTGTCTGCCCTAAACGAGAAAAGCGTTTTGCTCACACTTTTGCGGTGGGCAGTGTACAGCCTAAGTTTCTTTTGGCGATTACCCTGATCTGCTCCTTGTCTACATTTTCCACTAAGGCTTTTGTATATTCAGGAGGAGCTTTGAATCTGATGGATTTGGACTTTGCTTAACGTTGTGGTTTTCCCATGATACCCCTGCGGGCTCCTATCCCTTTGAGGGGTATTGATGCTACTCCTTTGACGGAGAATAAACCCCAATTAGTGACATTCCTGTTTTCTTCACCTCTCCCCAGTCTCATGATATTCCTGACTATTTGGCTGATTTTTCTGATGTATTTAGTGAGAGTGAGTCTGCGTATTTGCCTCTTCATAGGAGTTATGACTGTGCAATTTAGTTAATGCCCTGGTGTAAATTTTCCAAGGGTCGGCTTTTCAATTTATCGGTACCCGAACATGATGCTGATGCTATGCGATCTTATATCAAGGAGTCATTGGAGAAGGGTCATATTAGACCATCCTCTTCACCTTTAAGGTGCTGGGTTTTTTTTTTGTGGCCAAGAAAGATAGTTCATTAACCCCTACCTGACATCCGACGTACTATCCCGTCCACGGTACCCGGGCCCCTATGACCGGGGACGGGATAGTAGGTCTAGCGCGATCAGCGGCGCTCATGGGGTGAGCACCGCTGATCGCGGCCGGGTGTCAGCTGGTTATCACAGCTGACACCCGGCACTATGTGTCAGGGGCGGTCTCAGACTGCCCCTGACACATTAACCCCTGGCACTCTGCGATCAAACACGATCGCAGTGTACCTGGGGTTTAGGGAAGCATCGTCAGGGAGGGGGCTCTCTCTGTGCTGCTGCGGGGGTCTCAGGGAAGCGCGATGTGCAGCGCTGCTGTGGGGGCCTCCTTCCCTGCAGGTCCCGGATCCAATATGGCAGCGGGGACCTTCGGGGGCCTGCAGGGAGCTGGCTTCCTCACTGCCTGCAAAGCGCAGGCATGAGGAAGCCTTCTGCACTGCCTGTGACAGATCGCTAATCTGTCACATGACAGTTATGTCCCCCCTGGGACAATGTAATAAAGTTGAAAAAAAAGAAAAAAAAAGTGTAAAAATAATTTATAAAAAATCGCTAAAATTTAAAAAAAAAAAAATATTCCCTAATAAATTAATTTTTTGGAAGTAAAAAAAAAACAATACAAGTTCACATATTTAGTATCGCCTCATCCGTAATGACCCGCCCTATAAAACTGTCCCGTTAGTTAACCCCTTTAGTGAACCCCTTAAAAAATAAAAATAAAAAACTAAGCAAAAAATAATTCTTATCATACCGCCGAACAAAAAGTGTAATAACGCGCTATCAAAAAGACGGATATAAATAACCATGGTACCGCTGAAAACATCATCTTTTCCCGCAAAAAATGAGCCACCACACAGCGTCATCAGCAAAAAAATTAACAAGTTATAGCTCGCAGAATAAAACGATGCAAAAATAATTATTTTTTACAGTATATAAAATTGTTTTCATTGCATAAAAGCGCCAAAACATAAAAAAATAACATAAATGAGGTATCGCTATAACCGTACCGACCCGAAGACTAAAACCGCTTTATCAATTTTACCGCACGCGGAATGGTGTAAACGCACCCCCCAAAAGAAATTCTTAAAAAATGCTGTTTTTTTTTGTTAATTCTGCGTCCCAAAAATCGGAATAAAAAGCGATCAAAAAATGTCACGCGCCCAAAAATGGTGCTAATAAAAATGTCAACTCGTCCCGCAAAAAATAAGACCTCACATGACTCAGTCGGTCAAAATGCGGAAAAGTTAGAGCTCTGAAAATGTGGTGATGCAAAAACTATTTTTACAATAAAAAGCGTCATTTAGCATGTGACAGCTGCCAAACATAAAAACCCACTATAAATAGTAAGTCAAACCCCCCTTTATCACCCCCTTAGCTAGGGAAAAATAATAAAATTAAAAAAAAGTATTTATTTCCATTTTCCGGTTAGGGCTGAGATTAGGGTTAGGGGTGTGTTGGGGTTAGGGTTAGAGTTAGAATTGGGGGGTTTCCACTGTATGGGCACATCAGGTGCTCACCAAATGCAACATGGCGTCTGATCTCAATTCCAGCCAATTCTGTGTTGAAAAAGTCAAATGGTGCTCTGTTATGAGCTCATTTTCTGCTCCACCAGCTGGGAGTTCTCCTTCCGTTCTCCGTCTGGTGGTGACAGGAGGTAGTGAGGTTAGTTTAATTGGTAATGGTCTGTCACCTGACGAGGAGGATAATGATTGGATTTCTGGAGTATCAGACTGGATATAAGACAGCCGACGCCCTATCAGGTTGCTGGTGAGTCAGTCTGCTTCTCAGGTCTTGGACTTCAGCTCTGCTCCAGTCTTTTTAAGTTAAGTTTGTTTTTTGCTAATGTTCACACTTGCTCTGTTTGGCCAACTCAGGTTTTGTGAATTTCCACTCTTATTTATCTGTATCTGCCAATTTGCCTTTTTGTCCTTTATTAGATTGGCCTCTTTTTGCTCTGTCTCAGAATATTCCAGAGTGTTGATATAGTGGGAGAAGTCTAGTGACTTCAGGGTTAATTTTGTTATCAGAAGCGTTGGACATTATTTTTGGTAGGGTTTTTTGGCAGATTGCAGACAGTAGCTTTCCTTTCCTGTCCTTTCAAGTTAGTTTGGCCCCATCGTTTGCTCAGCCTGTTTTCCTGCCTTTGTTTGTGTTTTCATCTTGCTTCACCGTCAATACATGTGGGGGGCTGTCTTTCCTTTGGGGTCTGCTCTGGGGAGTTAGTTTTCCTCTTTTCTTACTTTAGGCTTATTTATCTCTCCGGTTGTGATGAGGCGTCCAGGACCATCGTAGGCACGCTCCACGACTGCTTCTAGTTGTGTGTTAAGATCAGGAGTCTGCATAGTTACCAACCTCTCTGGTTTTCTGAGACTTAGCGTGTGTTGCTTTTTTTCTCCTCGGTGACCCACTCATAACAGAATCACCAGCCATACCGCAGATTCTAGGGTACTCAAAAGCAGGAAAGAATTGTTTAAAAAAAAAGAAAGGAAAAAGTGTCAGAATTTTTTTCTTTTTTTTTTTTCACCTAATGGAGATTAAGCAACTGTCTGATCGTGTGGAGCAACTTGCTGCTGAAGTGCAGGGAATTTCTACCTACCTCATTCAGTCACATGTTGCTGAAACCAAGATCCCGACCCCTGATGTGTTTTCTGGGGATCAGTCTAAATTTCTGAATTTTAAGAATAATTGTAAATTATTTCTTGCCTTGAAGCCTAACTCATCGGGGAGCTCTGTGCAGCTGCGTGGCGATCCCCAGGATTGGGCGTTTTCTCTGACACCTGAAAATCCTATTCTGACCATTGTGGATGCATTTTTTCAGGCCTTGGGGTTGTTGTATGGTGAACCTAATGCCGTTGATCAAGCTGAGAGAACCCTGTTGGCATTAAACCAGGGTCAGGATCCTGCAGAGTTATACTGTCAGAAATTCTGGAAGTGGGCAGTCCTTATTACATGGAATGATAGTGCACTGGCAGCTCTCTTTCAGAAAGATTTGTCTAAGACCGTAAAAGATGTTATGGTGGGATTTCCTGTTCCCTCTGGTCTGGATGACTATGTCATTAGCCATTCAAGTTGATCGGCGTTTACGTGAACATAAGACTACACGGGAGGCGCTGCCACCTTCTGAACAAATGTCTGAACCTATGCAATGTGATGGGGTTTTGTCTAGGGCGCAACGTCAGGAGTTTAGAAGGCGTAATAAGCTGTGTTTTTTCTGTGGAGACGCCTCTCATACTATTTGTCTGCCCTAAACGAGAGAAACGTTTTGCGCACACATTTGCTGTGGGCAGTGTACAACCTAAGTTCCTGTTGGCAATTACTTTGATCTGCTCCTTGTCCACATTATCCACTAAGGCTTTTGTGGATTCAGGAACAGCTCTGAATCTGATGGATTTGGACTTTGCTAAACGTTGTGGCTTGTCCATGACGCCTCTGCAGACGCCTATTCCTTTGAGGGGTATTGATGCCACTCCTTTGGCAGAGAATAAACCTCAGTTTTGGACCCAGGTGATAATGCGAGTTGCCCCAGACCACCAAGAAAATTGTAAATTTTTGGTGCTGCATAATTTGCATGATACTATTGTTCTGGGTTTTCCTTGGTTGTAAACTCATAATCCTGTTTTGGATTGGAAATCTGTGTCTGTGTTGAGTTGGGGTTGTCAATGTGTTCTTAGTGACATTCCGGTTTTCTTCACCTCTCCCCAGTCTCATGATATTCCTGACTATTTGGCTGATTTTTCTGATGTATTTAGTGAGAGTGAGTCTGCGTATTTGCCTCTTCATAGGAGTTATGACTGTGCAATTTAGTTAATGCCCTGGTGTAAATTTTCCAAGGGTCGGCTTTTCAATTTATTGGTACTCGAACATGATGCTGATGCTATGCGATCTTATATCAAGGAGTCATTGGAGAAGGGTCATATTAGACCATCCTCTTCACCTTTTAAGGTGCTGGGTTTTTTTTTTGTGGCCAAGAAAGATAGTTCATTAACCCCTACCTGACATCCGACGTACTATCCCGTCCACGGTACCCGGGCCCCTATGACCGGGGACGGGATAGTAGGTCTAGCGCGATCAGCGGCGCTCATGGGGTGAGCACCGCTGATCGCGGCCGGATGTCAGCTGGTTATCACAGCTGACACCCGGCACTATGTGTCAGGGGCGGTCTCAGACTGCCCCTGACACGTTAACCCCTGGCACTCTGCGATCAAACACGATCGCAGTGTACCTGGGGTTTAGGGAAGCATCGTCAGGGAGGGGGCTCTCTCTGTGCTGCTGCGGGGTCTCAGGGAAGCACGATGTGCAGCGCTGCTGTGGGGGCCTCCTTCCCTGCAGGTCCCGGATCCAATATGGCAGCGGGGACCTTCGGGGGCCTGCAGGGAGCTGGCTTCCTCACTGCCTGCAAAGCGCAGGCATGAGGAAGCCTTCTGCACTGCCTGTGACAGATCGCTAATCTGTCAAATGACAGTTATGTCCCCCTGGGACAATGTAATAAAGTTGAAAAAAAAGAAAAAAAGTGTAAAAATAATTGATAAAAAATCGCTAAAATTTAACCCCTTTCTGACATCCGACGTACTATCCCGTCCATGGGACCTGGGCCCCTATGCCCATGGACAGGATAGTACGTCTACCGCGATCAGCGGCGCCCACGTGGTGAGCGCCGCTGATCGCGGCCGGGTGTCAGCTGATCATCACAGCTGACACCCGGCACAATGTGTCAGGGGCGGTCACGGACCACCCCCGACACCTTAACCCCTTGCACACCGCGATCAAACACGATCGCGGTGTACCGGAGGTTAAAGGGAAGCATCGGCAGGGAGGGGGCTCCCTCCGTGCTTCCCTGAGACCCCACGGCAGCACAATGTGCAGCGCTGCTGCCAGGGGGCTCCTTTCCTGCAGGCCCCCGAATCCAAGATGGCGTCGGGGGCCTGCAGGACGCTGACTTCCCCAGTGCCTGCAAAGCGTAGGCATGAGGAAGTCTGCTTTTCAATGCCTGTGACAGATGGCTGATCTGTCACAGTGATCTGTGATGTGACAGATCGGCGATCTGTCACAGGACAGTGATGTCCCACCTGGGACTATTTAATAAAGTTAAAAAAATATAAAAAAAATCTCCAAATAAATTAGAAAAAAAAAAAAATATTCCCCAAATAAATCCTTTTTTTGGAAATAAAAAAAAAAACAATGAGAGTACATATATTATGTATCGCCGCGTCCGTAACGACCTGCCCTATAAAACTATCCCATTAGTTAACCCCTTTAGCGAACCCCTTAAAAAATAAAAATAAAAAGCGAGGCAAAAGATTTATTATCATACCGCCAATCAAAAAGTGTAATAACGCGCGATCAAAAAGACGCATATAAATATCCTTGGTACCGCTGAAAACGTCATCTTGTCCCACAAAAAACGAGCCACCACGCCGCATCATCAGCGAAAAAATAAAAAAGTTATAGCTCGCAGAATAAAGCGATGCAAAAATAATTATTTTTTATATAAAATAGTTTTCATTGCATAAAACCGACAAAACATAAAAAAAGACCTAAATGAGGTATCGCTGTAACCGTACTGACCCGAAGAATAAAAGTGCTTTATCAATTTTACCGCACGCGGAACGGAGGAAACGCACCCCCCTAAAGAAAGTCATGAAACGCTGGCTTTTGTTCATTCTGCATCCCAAAAATTGGAATAAAAAGCGATCAAAAAATGGCACGTGCCCGAAAATGATACCATTGAAAACGTCAACTCGTCCCGCAAAAAATAAGACCTCACATGACTCGGTGGGTCAAAATACGGAAAAATTAAAGCTCTCAATATGTGGTGATGCAAAAACTATTTTTACAAAAAAAAGCGTCTTTTAGCGTGCGACAGCTGCCAAATATAAAAACCGCCATAAATAGTAAATCAAACCCCCCGTTATCACCCCCTTAGTTAGGGAAAAATAATAAAATAAAAAAAATGTATTTATTTCCATTTTTCCATTAGGGTTAGGGCTAGGGTTAGGGCTAGGGTTAGGGCTGAGATTAGGGTTAGGGGTGTGTTGGGGTTAGGGTTGGAGTTAGAATTGGGGGTTTCCACTGTTTGGGCACATCAGGGGCTCTCCAAATGCAACATGGCGTCTGATCTCAATTCCAGCCAATTCTGAGTTGAAAAAGTCAAATGGTGCGCCTTCCCTTCCAAGCTCTGCCATGCGCCCAAACAGTGTTTTACCCCCCACATGTAGGGTATCAGCCTACTCAGGTCAAATTGAAAAACAATTTTTGGGGTCCAATTTCTCCTGTTACCCTTAGGAAAATTAAAAATTGGGGGCAAAAATATCATTTTTGTGGAAAAAAATGATTTTTTTATTTTCATGTCCGAGCGTTATAAACTTCTGTGAAGCACTTGGGGGTTCAAAGTGCTCACCACACATCTAGATAAGTTCCGTGGGGGGTCTAGTGTCCAAAATGGGTCACTTGTGGGGAGTTTCAATAGTTTAGGTACATCAGGGGCTCTCCAAACGCACATGACACCCGCAGACCATTCCATCAAAGTCTGCATTCCAAAACGTCACTACTTATCTTCCGAGCCCTGACGTGCGTCCATACAGTAGTTTTCTCCCACATATGGGGTGTCAGCGTACTCAGGACAAATTGGACAACAACTTTTGGGGTTCAATTTCTCCTGTTACCCTTGGGAAAATAAAAAAATTGGGGACTAATTGATCATGTTTGTGGAAAAAATATGATTTTTTTATTTTCATGCCCTGGCATTATAAACTTCTGTGAAGCCTTTGGGGGTTCAAAGTGCTCACATCACATCTAGATAAGTTCCTTAGGGGGTCTAGTTTTCAAAATGGGGTCATTTGTGGGGGGTTTCCACTGTTTAGGTACATTAGGGGCTCTCCAAAGGCAACATGACACCCGCAGACCATTCCATCAAAGTCTGCATTCCAAAACGTCACTACTTCCCTTCCGAGCCCCGACGTGTGCCCACACAGTAGCTTTCTCCCTCATATGTGGTGTCAGCGTACTCAGGACAAATTGGACAACAACTTTTGGGGTTCAATTTCTCCTGGTAACCTTGGGAAAATAAAAAAATGGTGACTAAAAGATCATGTTTGTGGAAAAAATACGAATTTTTTATTTTCACGCCCGGGCGTTATAAACTTCTGTGAAGCACTGGGGGGTTCAAAGTGCTCACCACACATCTAGATAAGTTCCTTTGGAGGTCAAGTTTACAAAATGGTGTCATTTGTGGGGGGTTTCCACTGTTTAGGTACATCAGGGGTTTTCCAAACGCGACATGGTGTCCGATCTCAATTCCAGCCAAAAAAGTCAAATGGCGCTGCTTCCCTTCCGAGCTCTGCCATGCGCCCAAATAGTGGTTTACCCCCACATTTGGGGTATCAGCGTACTCAGGACAAATTGCACAATAACTTTTAGGGTCCTGTTACCCTTGGAAAAATAAGAATTGAGGGTGAAAAGATCATTTTTGTGGAAAAAATATGATTTTTTAATTGTACGGCTGTATGTTATAAACTTCTGTGAAGCCCTTCTGGGTTCAAAGTTCTCACCACATATCTAGATAAGTTCCTTGGGGGGTCTAGTTTCCAAAATGGGGTCACTTGTAGGGGGTTTCCACTGTTTAGGTACATCAGGGACTCTCCAAACGTGACATGGCGTCCGATCTGAATTCCAGCCAATTTTGCATTGAAAAAGTCAAACGGCGCTCCTTCCATTCTGAGCTCTGCCATGCACCGAAACAGTCGTTCCCCCCACATATCAGGTATGAGCGTACTCAGGACAAATTGCACAATAACTTTTGCAGTCCAATTTCTCCTGTTACCCTTGGTAAAATAAAAAAAATTGAACCTGAAGTATTTTTTTTGTGAAAAAAAGTTAGATGTTCATTTTTTTTTTAAATATTCAAAAAAATTCCTGTGACGCACCTAAAGGGTTAATAAACTTCTTGAATGTGGTTTTGAGCACCTTAACGGGTGCAGTTTTTAGAATGGTGTCACTTTTGGGTATTTTCTATCATATAGACCCCTCAAAGTGGCTTCAAATGTGATGTGGTCCTAAAAATAAAATGGTGTTGTAAAAATGAGAAATCGCTGGTCAACTTTTAACCCTTATAACTTCCTAACAAAAAAAAATTTTGGTTCCAAAATTGTGCTGATGTAAAGTAAACATGTGGGAAATGTTAGTTATCAAGTTTTTTGTGTGCCGTATCTCTGTGATTTAAGGGCATAAAAATTCAAAGTTGGACAATTGCGAAATTTTCAAAATTTTTCTTACAAATAAACGCAAGTTATTTGAATGAAATTTTACCACTAACATGAAGTACAATATGTCACGAGAAAACAATGTCAGAATCACCGGGATCCATGGAAGCGTTCCAGAGTTATGACCTCATAAAGGTACAGTGGTCAGAATTGTAAAAATTGGCCCGGTCATGAACGTGCAAACCACCCTTGGGGGTGAAGGGGTTAAAAAAAATATTCCCTAATAAATTAATTTTTTGGAAGTAAAAAAAAACAATACAAGTTCACATATTTAGTATCGCCTCATCCATAACGACCCACCCTATAAAACTGTCCCTTTAGTTAACCCCTTTAGCGAACCCCTTAAAAAATAAAAAACAAAGCAAAAAATAATTCTTATCATACCGCTGAACAAAAAGTGTAATAACGCGCTATCAAAAAGACGGATATAAATAACCATGGTACCGCTGAAAACATCATCTTTTCCCGCAAAAAACGAGCCACCACACATCAGCAAAAAAATAAAAAAGTTATAGCTCGCAGAATAAAACGATGCAAAAATAATTATTTTTTACAGTATATAAAATTGTTTTCATTGCATAAAAGCGCCAAAACACAAAAAAATAACATAAATGAGGTATCGCTATAACCGTACCAACCCGAAGAATAAAACCGCTTTATCAATTTTACTGCACACGGAATGGTGTAAACGCACCCCCCAAAAGAAATTCTTAAAAAATGCTGTTTTTTTTTGTTAATTCTGCGTCCCAAAAATCGGAATAAAAAGCGATCAAAAAATGTCACGCGCCCAAAAATGGTACTAATAAAAATGTCAACTCGTCTCGCAAAAAATAAGACCTCACATGACTCAGTGGGTCAAAATGCGGAAAAGTTAGAGCTCTGAAAATGTGGTGATGCAAAAACTATTTTTACAATAAAAAGTGTCATTCAGCATGTGACAGCTGCCAAACATAAAAACCCACTAAATAGTAAATCAAACCCCCCTTTATCACCCCCTTAGCTAGGGAAAAATAATAAAATTAAAAAAAAGTATTTATTTCCATTTTCCGGTTAGGGCTGAGATTAGGGTTAAGGGTGTGTTGGGGTTAGGGTTAGAGTTAGAATTGGGGGGTTTCCACTGTGTGGGCACATCAGGTGCTCTCCAAATGCAACATGGCGTCTGATCTCAATTCCAGCCAATTCTGTGTTGAAAAAGTCAAATGGTGCTCTGTTATGAGCTCATTTTCTGCTCCACCAGCTGGGAGTTCTCCTTCCGATCTCCCTAAGGTGGTGACAGGAGGTAGTGAGGTTAGTTTAATTGGTAATGGTCTGCCACCTGACGAGGAGGATAATGATTGGATTTCTGGAGTATCAGACTGGATATAAGACAGCCGACGCCCTATCAGGTTGCTGGTGAGTCAGTCTGCTTCTCAGGTCTTGGACTTCAGCTCTGCTCCAGTCTTTTTAAGTTAAGTTTGTTTTTTTGCTAATGTTCACACTTGCTCTGTTTGGCCAACTCAGGTTTTGTGAATTTCCACTCTTATTTATCTGTATTTGCCAATTTGCCTGTTTGTCCTTTATTAGATTGGCCTCTTTTTACTCTGTCTCACAATATTCCAGAATGCTGATATTATGGGAGAAGTCTAGTGACTTCAGGGTTAATTTTGTTATCAGAAGCGTTGGACATTATTTTTGGTAGGGTTTTTTGGCAGATTGCAGACAGTAGCTTTCCTTTCCTGTCCTTTCAAGTTAGTTTGGTCCCATCGTTTGCTCAGCCTGTTTTTCTGCCTTTGTTTGTGTTTTCATCTTGCTTCACCGTCAATACATGGGGGGGGGCTGTCTTTCCTTTGGGGTCTGCTCTAGGGAGTTAGTTTTCCTCTTTTCTTACTTTAGGCTTATTTATCTCTCCGGTTGTGATGAGGCGTCCAGGACCATCGTAGGCACGCTCCACGACTGCTTCTAGTTGTGTGTTAAGATCAGGGGTCTGCAGTCTGCATAGTTACCAACCTCTCTGGTTTTCTGAGACTTAGCGTGTGTTGCTTTTTTTCTCCTCGATGACCCACTCATAACAGAATCACCAGCCATACCGCAGATTCTAGGGTACTCAAAAGCAGGAAAGAATTGTTTAAAAAAAAAAAAGGAAAAAGTGTCAGAATTTTTTTCTTTTTTTTTTCTCCTAATGGAGATTAAGCAACTGTCTGATCGTGTGGAGCAACTTGCTGCTGAAGTGCAGGGAATTTCTACCTACCTCATTCAGTCACATGTTGCTGAACCCAAGATCCCTACCCCTGATGTGTTTTCTTGGGATCGGTCTAAATTTCTGAATTTTAAGAATAATTGTAAATTATTTCTTGCCTTGAAGCCTAACTCATCGGGGAGCGCTGTGCAGGTGCGCGGCGATCCCCAGGATTGGGCGTTTTCTCTGACACCTGAAAATCCTATTCTGACTAATGTGGATGCATTTTTTCAGGCCTTGGGGTTGTTGTATGGTGAACCTAATGCCGTTGATCAAGCTGAGAGAACCCTGTTGGCATTAAACCAGGGACAGGATCCTGCAGAGTTATACTGTCAGAAATTCTGAAAGTGGGCAGTCCTTACTACATGGAATGATAGTGCACTGGCAGCTCTCTTTCGGAAAGATTTGTCTAAGACCGTAAAAGATGTTATGGTGGGATTTCCTGTTCCCTCTGGTCTGGATGGCTCTATGTGATTACCAATTCAAGTTGATCGGCGTTTACGTGAACATAAGACTACACGGGAGGCGCTGCCACCTTCTGAACAAATGTCTGAACCTATGCAATGTGATGGGGTTTTGTCTAGGGCGCAACGTCAGGAGTTTAGAAGGCGTAATAAGCTGTGTTTTTTCTGTGGAGACGCCTCTCATACTATTTGTCTGCCCTAAACGAGAGAAACGTTTTGCGCACACATTTGCTGTGGGCAGTGTACAACCTAAGTTCCTGTTGGCAATTACTTTGATCTGCTCCTTGTCCACATTATCCACTAAGGCTTTTGTGGATTCAGGAACAGCTCTGAATCTGATGGATTTGGACTTTGCTAAACGTTGTGGCTTGTCCATGACGCCTCTGCAGATGCCTATTCCTTTGAGGGGTATTGATGCCACTCCTTTGGCAGAGAATAAACCTCAGTTTTGGACCCAGGTGATAATGCGAGTTGCCCCAGACCACCAAGAAAATTGTAAATTTTTGGTGCTGAATAATTTGCATGATACTATTGTTCTGGGGTTCCCCTGGTTGCAAACTCATAACCCAGTTTTGGATTGGAAATCTGTGTCTGTGGTGAGTTGGGGTTATCAGTATGTTCCTAGGGACACTCCTGTTTTCTCCACCTCTCCTCAGTCTCATGATATTCCTGATTATCTGGCTGATTTCTCTGATGTATTTAGTAAGAGTAAGTCTGCGTGTTTGCCTCCTCATAGAAGTTATGACTGTGCAATTGAGTTGATGCCTGGGTGTAAATTTCCCAAGGGTCGGCTTTTCAACTTATCTGTACCCGAACATGATGCTATGCGATCCTATATTAAGGAGTCGTTGGAGAAGGGTCATAATAAACCATCCTCGTCACCTTTAGGCGCTGTTTTTTTTGTGGTCAAGAAAGATGGTTCATTAAGACCGTGTATTGATTATCGTTCCCTTAACAAGATGACGGTTAAATATCAGTACCCGTTACCTCTGATGTCTGATTTATTCTCCAGAGTTAAGAGTGCCTGCTGGTTTACTAAGCTTGACCTCAGGGGGGCGTATAATCTTATTCACATCAAGCACGGGGATGAATGGAAGACGGCGTTTAATACTCCGGAGGGACATTTTGAGTACCTGGTGATGCCTTTTGGGCTCTCTAATGCTCCTTCTTTCTTCCAGTTCTTTATGAATGATATTTTTCTAGACTTTGTAGATAAGCTTTTGATCATCTATCTGGATGATATTTTGATCTTTTCTTATTGGGATTTAGTTATTGGGATTCCCATGTGGAACATCTCCGGACTGTGTTCCGGATTTTGAGGGAGAATTCCCTGTTTGTTAAGGGATCGAAATGCCTCTTTGGTGTACAGAGGATTTCATTTTTGGGATTTATCTTGTCTCCATCGACTATTGAAATGGACCCGGCCAAGGTACAGGCCATTTATGATTGGGTTCAGCCTACTTCTTTGAAGGCCCTCCAGAAGTTTTTGGGTTTTGCTAATTTCTATCGTAAATTTATAGGTAATTTTTCTGGTATTGTCAAACCACTGACTGATCTGACCAAGAAGGGAGCTGATGTGCTGAATTGGTTTCCTGAGGCTGTCTCAGCATTTTAGGAGCTTAAGCGAAGATTTACTTTAGCTCCAGTCCTATGGCAACCTGATGTCTCACTTCCATTTCAAGTGGAGGTAGACGCTTCTGAGATTGGTGCAGGAGCTGTTTTGTCCCAAAAAGATCCGGTGACTTCTAAGATGAATCCCTGTGCCTTCTTTTCTCGAAAGTTCTCCCCATCTGAACGCAACTATGACGTGGGGAATCTGGAATTGTTGGCCATGAAATGGGCATTTTAGGAGTGGAGACATTGGTTGGAGGGAGCTAGACATCAATTTGTGGTCCTCACCAATCACAAGAATCTGATTTATCTGGAGTCGGCTAAACGCTTGAATCCTAGACAGGCTAGATGGGCCTTGTTTTTCACACGTTTTGATTTTGTGGTCTTTTTTCTTCCGGGCACTAAGAATGTTAAGGCAGACGCCTTTTCTAGGAGTTTCTTTGCTGATTCTCTTAATGTGACTGTGCCTACTACTATCTTAGGTGAGGGGGTAGTTCTTTCTGCCATTTCGCCCAATTTGAGACGCGCCCTGGAGGAATTTCAGGAGGATAAACCTGAGCGTTGCCCTATGGGAAGATTGTATGTTCCTGACCAGTGGAGAAAGAGAGTGATGTCTGAAGTAAATTGCTCCGCATTGGCTGGTCATCCAGGTATTTTTGGTACCAGAGATTTGGTGAGTCGGTCATTTTGGTGGCCTGCCTTGTCTCGTGATGTCAGGAATTTTGTACAGTCCTGTGAGACTTGTTCTCGGTCTAAACCCTGTTCTCGCTCTAGTGGGTTGTTGATGCCTTTGCCGGTGCCCAGGAGGCCATGGACCCATATTTCAATGGATTTTATTTCTGATATGCCTGTCTCTCAGAGAATGACTGTTATCTGGGTGATTTGTGATAGATTCTCTAAGATGGTCCATCTTGTACCACTCCCTAAGTTGCCATCTTCCTCAGAGTTGGTGCCCTTGTTTTTGCAACAGATGGTTCGCTTGCATGGGTTTCCTGAGAACATTGTATCTGACAGAGGAGTTCAGTTTGTTTCTAGATTTTGGAGGAGTTTTTGTTCCAAACTGGGAATTCAGTTGTCCTTCTCCTCTGCGTTTCACCCTCAGACCAATGGGCAGACGGAGAGAACAAACCAGACTTTGGAGTCTTATTTGAGATGTTTTATATCTGCTGATCAAGATGATTGGGTCTCATTTTTGCCCTTGGCCGAATTTGCTTTAAATAATAGAGCTAGTTCTGCCACTTTGATGTCACCTTTTTTTTGTAACTTTGGGTTTCATCCTCGATTCTCTTCAGGGCAGGTGGAGTCTTCTGCCTGCCCAGGTATTGACACTGTGGTGGAGAGAATGCACCAGATTTGAGACCAAGTGGTGGATAAGTTGTCTCCCAGGAAAAGGCCCAGCGGTTTTCCAACCGGCATAGGACCATTGGTCCCCGGTTTAAGGTGGGTGATATGGTTTGGTTGTCATCAAAGAATATCTCTATGAAGGTGGCTACTCCAAAGTTTAAACCTAGATTTATTGGACCTTACAAGATTTTGGAGATTCTTAATCCGGTCTCTTTTCGATTGGCTCTTCCTGTTACATTTAAGATCCATAACGTGTTTCATAAATTTCTGTTAAAGAGGTTTGTTGAGCCAGTATTTCCTGTGGTGGCACCTCCTGACCCTGTATTGGTTGAAGGTAATGTGGAATATGAGGTTGAGAAGATACTGGATTCTCGTCTGGCTAGACGGAGACTCCAGTATTTGGTTAAATGGAAGGGTTATGACCAGGAGGTTATTTCTTGGGTCTCTGCATCCGATATCCATGCCGAAAGATTGGTTCGTGCTTTTCATCGGGCCCATCCTGATCGGCCTGGTGGCGTGGATGAGGGTGCAGTGACCCCTCCTCAAGGGGGAGGTACTGTTATGAGCTCATTTTCTCGTTCACCTTTGATGTCCGATGAACTCCCTCTGCTGGTGAAAGGAAGTGGTAAAACTGATTTGGATGGGAGAGACCTGTCACCTGAACAGGTGGATTGCGATTGGACATCCGGAATCTCTGAGTGGATATAAGGCAGCCGACGCCCTGTACGGTTGCTCGTGATTTTCTCTGCTCTGAGCTCTGGCCTCCAGTTCAGTTCCTGCCTTCCAAAGCTAAGTTTTTGCTCTGCTGTTGTTCCATGAGATTTTGTCTGGTTTACTTAGTT
This sequence comes from Dendrobates tinctorius, assembly GCF_039654945.1. Taxonomy (NCBI): domain Eukaryota; kingdom Metazoa; phylum Chordata; class Amphibia; order Anura; family Dendrobatidae; genus Dendrobates; species Dendrobates tinctorius. The sequence goes on from NW_027361705.1 coordinate 5,928,639, forward strand.
TTTGTGTTCAGCCAGCCCTGGCTGGGACTGGCTGAATTCCATTTTTGTCTCCGATCAGTTGATCTCTTTGCTCTGTTTTCAGAATATACCTGAGTGCTGATATAGTGATTTTGAAGTCTAGCGACTTCAGGGCCTTTACTATCAGACGTGCTGGACATTATTTTTGGCATGGTTTTTGCATGATTGCAGACAGTTGCTTTTCTTTCCTGTCCTTTCTAGTTAGCGAGGGCCCCTTCGTTTGCTCTGCCTGTCTTTCTGTCTGTGTTTGTGTTTTCATCTTTTTTCACCGTCAATACATGTTGGGGGCTGTCTATTGCTTTGGGGTCTGCTCTGGGGCAGTTTAGATTTCCCCTTTCTTTAGGCTTATTTAGTTCTCCGGCCATGACGAGGCGTCTAGGATCAACGTAGGCACGCTCCACGGCTACTGCTAGTTGTTGTTGATAAGCTCAGGGGTCTGCAATCCGCTAGCTACCAACCTCTCTGGTTTTCTGGACTTAGCTTGCATTTTTGTTTTTTCCTCCTCCGGTGACTCATTCATAAAACCAGACCAATGGGCAGACTGAGAGAACAAACCAGACCCTGGAGTCTTATTTAAGATGTTTTATATCTGCTGATCAAGATGATTGGGTCTCATTTTTGCCCTTGGCCGAATTTACGCTGAACAATAGAGCTAGTTCTGCCACTTTGATGTCACCCTTTTTCTGTAATTTTGGGTTTCATCCTCGATTCTCTTCAGGACAAGTGGAATCTTCATCCTGCCCAGGTGTGGACACTGTGGTTGTGAGAATGCAGCAGATATGGGACCAAGTGGTGGATAAGTTGTCACTCTCTCAGGAAAAGGCCCAGCGTTTTTCCATCCGGCATAGGACCATTGGTCCCCGGTTTAAAGTGGGTGATATGGTTTGGTTGTCGTCTAAGAATATTCCTATGACGGTTGCATCTCCAAAATTTAAGCCAAGATTTATTGGACCTTATAAGATTTTGGAGATTCTTAATCCTGTTTCTTTTCGATTGGCTCTTCCCGTTACATTCAAAATCCACAACGTATTTCACAAATCACTTTTGAAGAGGTTTGTTGAGCCAGTAGTTCCTGTGGTGGCACCTCCTGACCCAGTTTTGGTTAAAGGCAATGTGGAATATGAGGTAGAGAAAATATTGGATTCTCGTTTGGTCAGACGGAGACTCCAGTATTTGGTCAAATGGAAGGGTTATGGCCAGGAGGATAATTCTTCGGTCTCTGCCTCGGATATTCATGCCAATAAATTGGTTCGTGCTTTTCACCGGACCCATCCTGATCGGCCTGGTGGCGTGGATGAGGGTTCGGTGACCCCTCCTCAAGGGGGAGGTACTGTTATGAGCTCATTTTCTGCTCCACCAGCTGGGAGTTCTCCTTCCGTTATCCCTCTGGTGGTGACAGGAGTTAGTGAGGTTAGTTTCATTGGTAATGGTCTGCCACCTGACGAGGAGGATAATGATTGGATTTCTGGAGTATTAGACTGGATATAAGACAGCCGACGCCCTATCAGGTTGCTGGTGATTCAGTCGGCTTCTCAGGTTTTGGACTTCAGCTCTGCTCCAGTCTTCTTCAGTTAAGTTTGTTTTTTGCTAATGTTCACACTTGCTCTGTTTGGCCAACTCAGGTTTTGTGAGGTCAGCCAGCCCGGCTGGGCTGTGCTGAATTTCCACTCTTATTTATCTGTATTTGCCAATTTGCCTTTTTGTCCTTTATTAGATTGGCCTGTTTTTCCTCTGTCTCAGAATATTCCAGAGTGCTGATATAGTGGGAGAAGTCTAGTGACTTCAGGGTTAATTTTGTTATTAGAAGCGTTGGACATTATTTTTGGTAGGATTTTTGGCAGATTGCAGACAGTATCTTTCCTTTCCTGTCCTTTCAAGTTAGTTTGGCCCCATCGTTTGCTCAGCCTGTTTTTCTGCCTTTGTGTTTTTATCTTGCTTCACCGTCAATACATGTGGGGGGCTGTCGTTCCTTTGGGGTCTGCTCTGGGGAGTTAGTTTTCCTCTTTTCTTACTTTAGGTTTATTTAGCTCTCCGGTTGTGACGAGGCGTCCAGGACCATCGTAGGCACGCTCCACGACTGCTTCTAGTTGTGTGTTAAGATCAGGGCTCTGCAGTCTGCATAGTTACCAACCTCTCTGGTTTTCTGAGACTTAGCATGTGTTGCTTTTTTTCTCCTCGGTGACCCACTCATAGCAGTGCTCCTTCCCTTCCAAGCTCTGGCGTGTGCCTAAACAGTGTTTTACCCACATATATGGGGTATCAGCCTACTCAGGACAAATTGCAAAAACTTTTGGGATCCAATTTCTCCTGTTACCCTTAGGAAAATAAAGAATTGGGGGCAAAAAATATCATTTTTGTGAAAAAAAAATATTTATTTATTTTCATGCCCAGGCGTTATAAACATCTGTGAAGCACTGGGGGGTTCAAAGTGCTCACCACACATCTAGATAAGTTCCTTAGAGGGTCTAGTTTCCAAAATGGGGTCACTTATGGGGGTTTTCCTGTTTAGGTACATCAGGGGCTCTCCAAAGGCAACATCACACCCGCAGACCATTCCATCAAAGTCTGCATTCCAAAACGTCACTACTTCCTTTCCGAGCCCCGATGTGTCCCTATACAGTAGTTTTCTCCCACATATGGGGTTTCAGTGTACTCAGGACAAATTGGACAACAACTTTTGGGGTCCAATTTCTCCTGTTACCCTTGGGAAAATAAAAAAATGGTGACTAAAAGATCATGTTTGTGGAAAAAATATGATTTTTTTATTTTCATGCCCAGGCGTTATAAACTTCTATGAAGCACTGGGGGGTTCAAAGTGCTCACCACACATCTAGATAGGTTCTTGGGTGTCTAGTTTCCTAAATGGTGTCATTTGTAGGCAGTTTCCACTGTTCTGGCACATCAGGGGCTCTCCAAACGTGACATGGCATCCAATCTGAATTCCAGCCATAAAAGTCAAATGGCGCTGCTTCCCTTCTGAGCTCTGCCATGCGCCCAAATAGTCGTTTACACCCACTTATGCGGTATCAGCATACTCAGGACAAATTGCACAATAACTTTTGGAGTCCTGTTATCCTTGGAAAAATAAAAATTGGGGTGAAAAGATCATTTTTGTGGAAAAAATATGATTTTTTAATTGTACGGCTGTACGTTATAAACTTCTGTGAAGCCCTTGGGGGGTTAAAGTTCTCACTAGAGATGAGCGACTTTGCCTTTTTTCGGGTTGAGTCGGGTTTCATGAAACCCGACTTAAGCAAAAGTGGGGTTGAACGCAATCGGCTGATTATCGTGAAAAGTCGAAGGCCGACTGAAACATGAAACCCAATGCAAGTCAATGGGAAAGAAAAGTCGGCAGTGAGTGGAGGACAGGAAACATACCTACAGTGCCCATTTTAATGCCAGAAACATCAATTCTTATAACTTAAGCTTGTCAACCTTAATTTACTTTATAATAATAGTTAGGCATTGAAAACTGGTGGTTATTTGGCTAAAGTTGTGGGGGGGGTAGGGCTGGCTCCAGATATTCGTGGGCCCAGGACCAAAGAGTGTCACTGGGCTCCTTTAACACATTCCACAATTCATGATCCTCTGATACGGCAGAGAAATAGCGGTATAGTACAATGAAAAATACTTCACTTCTTACATCACATGACTGATATCCATTTTAAATTCTCCAATAGCTCCAAAAACGGACAGTATATTACTCCATACAGTATTATGGCCACCGCATAGTGCGCCAAACAGAGTAATGAGGCCCATATATTTCTTCAGAGAGAATCATTGGTCCCATATAATGTTTGAAACAGTATATGATAAGCTCCACATAATGCTACAGTATATGTTGGTCCCCATGGATGAAGCTCCACTGTCTTATGGGCCCAAATAATGCTCCATATATAATGGACCCCATTTCTAATGCTCAAGTGTATAATGGGCCCTGTAAATGCTGCTCCAGTGTCTGATGTCCACCTTTGGAATGCTCCAGTGTATGGTGGGCTCCATATATCATTCTCCAGAGTATAGTGCTCCCCAAAAATTGCTCCCAACCTTTAAAACAATTAAATAAGTCTCCTCGCTAGTGAATCCCTGTACTCTGGACCCCTCGTCGCCCCCATCTTCCATCTCTCTGCACTTGGACTGTTTAGGCAGAGGGCGTACAGACGTGATGTCATTGCACTCTCTGACCAGAATGTCACTGTCAGGAAACGCAGAAGACGTCACGGCGGTGGAGCAGGGAGAAGTAAGTATTTCAACTTTGCAAGTGCTGTGATCCTGAGCAAGCAGGGGGGCCCACTAGGCGACAGGACTGGCACAGGGCCCCTCATAGTACGGCGGTGTGTCTGATGGTGGGTGGGCCGGGTGGGCCCTCCCACCGGCAGAGACACTTTTGCATGCTATGAGGGGCCCTGTGCCAGTTCCGTCGCCCATGAGTATGCCCCCCCACCTGCTCAAAGAACCTGCACTTACATCTGCACCTTCCTCTTTGTCACCGTGTAAGGTGGTATAGTATGCGAGAAGGGGAACCTGAGTTTCATCAGGGTCAGATTCTGGCTGTGTAGAGTGCGACGGGAATGTAGTGGTCTGGGTCAATGTACCAGCAGAAACATCTAGCAGTGACTGGGCATCAGTGCACTTGTGGCGCCCCCAGGAGTATGGTCGCCACAGTGGCATTACCTTCCTCTTAGGGAGTGTGATGTAATGCTTGGGAGCAACGAAGGATCTCTCTAGCAGTCAAACCAACACACAACACAGTTCCCAATCCAGGCCAGCAGGTAGAGCTCTGAATCTGACTTGTTATGAATGGGTAACTGAAGAGGAAAAAAAGACACCAAGCTAAGTCTCAGAAAACCAGAGAAGTTGGTAACTATGCAGATTGCAGATCCCTGATCTTAACCGCACAACTAGCAGCAGTCGTGGAGCGTTCCTACGATGGTCCTAGACGCCTCGTCACAACCGGAGAACTACATAAGCCTAAAGCAGGAAAAGAGGAAAACTAACTGCCCCAGAGCAGACCCCAAAGGAAAGACAGCCCCCCACATATATTGACGGTGAAATAAGATGAAAATACAAACAAAGGCAGGAAAATAGGCTGAGTAAACGATGGGGCCCGACTAACTAAAAAGGACAGGAAAGGAAAGACACTGTCTGCAATCTGCCAAAAAAACCTACAAAAATATTGTCCAACACTTCTGATAGCAAAATTAACCCTGAAGTCTCTAGACTTCTGAACCTATATCAGCACTCTGAAATATTCAGAGACAGAGCAAAAAGAGGCCAATCTAATAAGGAACAAAAAGCAGATTGGCAAATACTGATTAATAGGAGTGGAAATTCAGCATAGCCCCAGCAGGGGCAGGCTGATTACACAAAAAACTGAATTGACCAACAAGCGCAAGTGTGAACATTAGCAAAAAACAAACTTAACTTGAGAAGACTGGAAGAGAGCTGAAGTCCAGGACGTGAGAAGCAGACTGAATCACCAGCACCAGGATAGGGCGTCGGCTGTCTTATATCCAGTCTTATACTCCAGAGATCCAATCGTTATCTTCCTCATCAGGTGGCAGATCACTACCACTTAAACCAACCGCACTACCTCCTGTCACCACCAGAGGGAGAATGGAAGGGGAACTCTCAACTGGTGGAGCAGAAAATGAGTTCATGACACTGACTGCTGCGGAGCTGCTCTCTGTGGTCGGGAGGTGGGAAGTTAGGGCAGTCTGTGAAGGGAAGGGGAAGTGTGTTGATGTGAGAAGGGGAGCTGGAGGATGAGCAGAGTTAAGGCTCACTCCTAGCTGGAGCGCATGGTCCGTATTCCGGTCTCTGTGTTTGTAGGGACACTGACTGTCCTGCAGCAGAAACCGGAGGAAGTAGCAGCTGTAAAATGCTCTGTTCCCAACTAAGGCTTGGAGGCCCCAGCAGCGACGTGTGTGAGCCAGAAGGAAAAGGCTATGGCTGCCTGCCATACGAGAAAGTTCCAAAAGAGAGTCAACAGGGGGAGCTTCAGTGAACTCAGTACTGTGAGTACCTCAGATAAGCGCTAGAACAGAGGCCACACTACCTATCTGCAGAGAGCGAATTCCTAATTTGCTTCCAGGCTGACCAACTCCTCCATCTGTACTCTGGGTCCTGGACGGCACTTACCAAGTACAGGTAAAGGAACTGCACAACTGTGTCTGTCATCTTTCTCCTGCACCTGGCGCACGGCTATGCTACATCCTGCACTGCACACCATCTACCAACTCTTTCATCTGCCCTGCAACTACGGCCCTACCTGTACAAGGTCTTCTACATCTTAGCTGCACCTCAACATCTGTCCCAGAGAAGCGACACTGCACCGCTGGTCAATCTGATCAGAAACCACAGGTGGCGTCACGTATCATTCACCTATAAACGTTATTCACCCCTTTGCATGGACGCCCAGGGCCACGGGCCGGGTCACCACCACCATGACACATCCCTCTGAGACACCGGCCCAGTACCAATTAACCCCACTGCCCAGGCTGGTGACCCACGCTCCCTGTCAGATTCGTCTTGGACTGGGGAATTCATGATTTGACTTTATAACCCAGGCATGGTATGTGAGAAAGAGCTACATGGACTAATGTGAAGTGTGGCCTGCTGCATCATTCACTTTTGGTGGGGGTGAAGGACGCAAGGAAAGGGGTTCTTCCTGACCAGGAGCCAGCACTTGACGACTCAGTAGCTGTAGTCTGTTTCGGCAATGTAAGCCAAAACCAGTTCCTGATGCGCCTTCTTTAAAAGCGGTTAACCTACTCCCAGAAAAGGTAGCCTTCCAGGCCTTCCGGAGCCAGACCATGATGCAGGCTCAACACCTCCTGCCTTAGCTGCTATTGTGCTTTTGCCACTACCAGCAAATGCACCACCACCATCAGTACCAGCTGGCCCCCCCACACCCACGTCCGAGGCCTCTTCCACCATACTTCCAAATTTTGGAGAAAATGTACCCAAAATAACATCAGATATTTGGTACTGTATCAGAAGCGTACAGCTGTATACAGTCAAAGGATAATTGTAAATCTCCATATATATATTTCATGAGTCACACAGACGCTCACAGGCTCAGTATGGATTAGACAAGAATATAAAAAGTAGAAAAAGGGTACAGTATCATCAGATAGCAGGTATTTATAGTATAGTTTAAACATTCTAAATCTCCATATATATTTCAGGAGGCAGACAAACGCTCTCAGGCTCCGTATGGATTACAACACAATATAAAAAGCCGTAAAACGGTAATGGATCTGAAGCGTACAGCTGTATACAGTGTAGGAGTGTAGGGGTCATTGTCAATCTAAGTATTTATTTCCAGAGTCAGAAACAGACTCTCACTTGGACAGTTTGGATTAGACCAGAATATAAAAACCAGTAAATGGGTAATGTATCACAAGCGTAGAGCTGTATACAGTGTTGGGGTAATTTTTAAATCTACATATAAATTGCAAGAGTAACCCACAGACTCGCACATGCTCAGGATGGATCACACCACAATATAAAAAGAAGATCCGCAAGAAATAATCACACATGTGGGCCAATGTTCCAGGTGGTGTGAGCATTGTCTTACTGACTTGTTCACACTTGTGCATGTCACATATGTTTTTAATCCGTTTTTCCTTGCTAAGCATGGTTTGGGAGACCCCACCCCTCTCCTGTGTGATATGCACATAAATGAGCTGTTTTACACCACAAGCCCATATACTAGGAGGCGCCTGTCTGTATCCTGTTGATTTAGACACTGTTCACATGTTCAGGTTTTAAATACATTAGATAGGGACTGCTTCGTGAAGGGTTACCGTGACATGGTGAAGCGGCTTGGTATACATTTTTTGCAAAAAACGTATCGACTAAATACCCTTTATTTGTTATAGAGCACTTGCTGATTACTGTCATGTTTTTTACTGCAGAGTATTTTTGCAAATTTGTCATTTTGTGTTCTCTTGTTGTGTTTCAGCCATTGGGTGGTGTGAGCATTGTCTTACTGACTTGTTCACACTTGTGCATGTCACATATGTTTTTAATCCAGTGTTCTAGGTGTCAATGATACACTTAGAGTGGTGGGTGGAGGAGGACTTCCTGGCAGAAAGTATCACCAGATACCAGGTATATATAGCATAGTCTAAACATTAAAAATGTACGTCTATATATCAGGAGTAGTGTTGAGCCACCCCGCTTGTGTTTGAGTTCGGTTCGTCGAACAGGAGGCATGTCCGTCGAACGTTCAACGAACACCGTCGAAACCCATTGAAAACAATGGCAGGCAATCACAAACACATACAAACACATACAAAACACCTTAAAAGGTGTCCCAAAGCAGACCAAATGCTCAGAAGACATAAACAACATATGGAAAAGGGCAACTACATATAAGAAAGAGGTGGAGGAGTAAAGGGAGGAGGAGGAATCATAGATATAAGATATAGGCATGTCATGCCCTTATAAAGTCAAGAAAGGCTGGAATAAAAATCTAAAATACAAAAAAAATTCTAAAATTCTAACATCGAAGACGATCATGTACCGTCGGACTTCCCACCATAAATTATGCCAACTGCCAATCGGGCAGCGTTATTCCCACGACCCTCCGAACAGCGTCCATGAAGGCAAAGTGTTTGGTTTACGGGGGCAGTATGTTTGCAAAGTTGAACCTTAAAGGAATGTCCATAAGGGCACCACCAGGAGTGGAGCCTGTGGCTTAATTGGACTCCACACGGTCAACCTCAACCATGCCAGCCATGGAAAGGATGGACAGATTGCAAGCTTTCTCGATTCTGTGGGTGGGGGTGCATGGCCGTTTTTAGTTGTGCTAGCGATTTGTCAGTTTAATTCCGTTAACGAACAAGACTCCGGCATGCCCCCGTGGTCCACGTCCAGCTTACTAGAGGGACACGCAAGGCTCTGGCACGCGAGATCGAGCAATAACAGGTCTGTCATGCCCTTACATGTCCGGGGCTGCACGCGCGCTACACTGAAAGGACCAGCGTGTGTGGCTTACAGGTGCGGATAACCCACTGAACCCTGTTAGTGATGGGGATCTGGGATTCCAATTCCTCCCCGCAAACGAGGATTTCCCAGTAAGTGCAGGTCAACCGGAATTCCGGAATTAGACCTAACTGGCATTCCAGAAAAAATGAAAAAATTAAGTGTCCAAACCACAGGTGCTGTAGCTTGCTTAACAGCTGGGCTCCTCTGCTGAGTAGCACACAGTTCTTACATAAACAGGCAGCATAGCTTGGTTCACGGGTGGGCAACTCTGCTGAGTAGCAGACAGTGCTTACATAAACAGGCTGCATAGCTAGGTTCACGGGTGGGCTCCTCTGCTGAGCAGTAGACACAGGTACTAGGCCCAAAGTATTGACTGGGCTAAATGGAGTTAAAAAATGGTTCTTACATAAACAGGCGGCACAGCTTGGTTCAAGGGTGGGCTCCTCTGCTGAGTAGCAGACACAGTTACTAGGCCCAAAGTATTAACTGGGCTAAATGCAGTCAAAAACTGGTTCTTTCATAAACAGGCGGCATAGCTAGGTTCACGGGTGGGCTCCTCTGCTGAGTAGCAGACAGTGCTACAAGGCCCAAAAGGATTTTCTGGACAAGATGCGGTAAAAAAATTATTAGAAACACACACGGTGTAGCTCCTTGACAGGTGTACTACACCGCTGGCTACCAGACACCGCTACTATGTCATGAAACTATCTATTAAAATTAAAGAACCATTATTAATGTGAAAATAAAGTTACGCTTTTGGTGAACGAACCGTTCTCGAACGGAACCTCGAACAGCCGAATTTTAAGCTAAGTGTTCGAGTTCGACGAACGGCTCGAACACCGCCCAAAACAGCTCGAATTTGAACTTGGCGAACAGTTAGACTCGAACACCGCTAATCTCTAATCAGGAGGCAGACTCAGACAGTCTCAGGCCCAGTATGGATTCGACAAGATTGTAGAAAGTTGAGAAAGGGTACAGTATCACCGGATACCAGGTATATATAGCATAGTTAACACGTTAAAAATCTGTGTATATATCAGGAGGTAGACTCAGACGGTCTCAGGCCCAGTATGGATTTGAAAAGATTATAGAAAGTTGAGAAAAGGGTACAGAATCACCGGATAACAGGTATATATAGCATAGTTTAAACATTAAAAATCTCTGTGTATATTTCCGGAGTCCGACAAAGACACTCACACAGCCTCAGTATGGATTAGACAAGAATCTAAAAAGTAGAAAAAGGGTAATGTATTCAAAGCGTACACCAGTGTACACTGTTGGGGTGTTTTTAAATCTTCATATACATTTCTGTCTCCGTAAGACAGTCCAGACTCTCCGCAAGAGTAAACGAGATGGATACAAGTACAGACGGAAAGTCGAGTGATTGCAGAAATTTTGGAATTACTAATGACGGGAAAAACTCCCGGGAGAATTCTCAGAGGCGATGCTGACCCTCAATTACTTTGTCTGTGGAGACAGCGAAAACAGTTCTTTGTGAAGAAAAGGTTGCTGTATCACAGCACCGTGGATCCCATCACCGTTACTCATCATCAAATTGTGATCACAGGGAGAGATGTAGACATGGTCCTCACTGCCTATCATGATCTGTCAGGTAACTTTGGAGTGCAAAAGACAGAAGCCACAGGCCATAAGCGATTCTATTGGATTGGCATGAGAGGACACATTTAAAAATGTGGGCAGGAATGTCACACGTCTGTGACTAGGAAAACTGTGAAAGCTGATGATAAAGCACCACTGCATCTCATTGTGAGTTGACGTCCATAACAAATGGAAGCCATTGATCATCTGAAGATAGAGCCCAGCAGGACGGGGCATAGCTACGTCTTAACCATCATCTATCAGTTCACCAAATTTCTATTGGCAGTCCCAGTGAAGGATTTAACAGCCCAGACTACACAGCGGTGGAGCAGGGAGAGGTAAGTATTGCAAGTGCTGGGGACCTGAGCAAGCAGGGAGGGCCCACTCGTGGGAGGCAGTACTGGCACAGGGCCCCTCATAGTACGCCGGTGTGTCTGACCGCGGGAGTGCACCCCCACCGTCAGAGACACTTGATTTTACTATGAGGGACCCTGTGCCACTGCCGTCGCCCAAGAGTGGGCCCACCCACCTGTCCAGGGCAACGGCACTCGCACGGGTGCGTGCGCCAGGTGGTGACCCCGGCCCTAGGGTGGTGGTAGCCCAGTTAGGGAGGTTGAAAAAATAGCATATGTTGATGTTGGACATTCAGCAGCTGCAAATGGAGGAATTGGAGGAGTCCGAGGAAGAGGACAAAAGCGAGCCATTTTTCTGGCAACCTATGTGTCAGCAGGGGAAGGTGGGACAAAATCCTTTGAAACCCATGCATGGTTCATTTTAATGAATGTTAGATCATCAACATTTTGGGTCAACAGACGGGTCCTTTTTTCTGTCAGGATTGATCCAGCAGCACTGAAGACTCTTTCGGATAGCACACTAGCAGCAGGGCAAGCGAGCTCCTTTAAGGCATATTGTGCCAATTCAGGCCAGGTGTCCAGTTTACTGGCCCAATAGTCAAAGGGGAATGACCTGTGAGGGAGAACATTGATATGGGAGAAGTAGTTTGTAACCATAGTTGACAACTGCTGTCTCCTGTCACTTTCAATCAATGCAGTATTACCAGTCGTGTGAGCGGTACTTAAATAATCAGTCCACAACATGGTCATGAAACCCCTGTCTCCAATGCAACTTCGGATGTGTGCACCACGAACACCTCTTCCATGTTGCCCCCTATGGCTCAAGTGAGAACCATCACCGCTGCTGTGTGCTGGGAATGCCTCAAACAAACGGTTTACCAGAGTTGCTTTTTTGTTAGCCAATATTAGCTCTAGGTTCTCCTGTGGCATGATGTTTTGGAATTTGCCTTTATAGCGTGGATCCAGGATGCTGGCCAACCAGTAGTCATCATCTTTCATCATTTTGGCAATGCGGGGATCCCTTTTTAGGATCTGCAAGGCATAATCACACATGTGGGCCAATATTCCAGGTGTCAATGATGAACTGCGAGTGCTGGGTGGGGGAGCACTTTCTGGCAAATCCACATCCCTCCAGTCATGCAAAAACCTTGTACCTGACCTTGCCACGCCAACATTTTCTCTTGCCCCTGAGAAGCATCCTCCTCCTCTAAATAATCATCCCCATCATCCTCCTCCTCCTCCTCTTCCTCTTCTTCCTCCACCTCGTCCAGGAGAATTCCCTGAGCAGACAATGGCTGACTGTCAACAAGGCTTCCCTCCTCCCCTTCCTCCTTGGCTGCAGACGCCTGCTCCTTAATGTGCATCAAAGTTTGCATGAGCAGACGCATAAGTGGGATGCTCATGCTTATGATGGCGTCATCTGTGCTTACCAGCCGTGTGCATTCCTAGAAACACTGAAGGACTTTACAGAGGCCTTTCAGCTTCGACCACTGCACACCAGACAACTCCATGTCTGCCCTCAAACTGCCTGCCTGTGTATCCTCCCACAAATGCATTACAGCCTGCCCCTGTTCACACAGCCTCTCAACCATCTGCAAGGTGGAGTTCCACCTTGCTGCAACGTCGATAATTAGACGGTGCTTGGGAAGGTGGAGCAATCGCTGCAGCTTCTGCATACGACTGGAGTGTACGGGCGACAGGCGGATGTGCGAGCACAGTCTAAGCATCTTATGGAGCAGGGCTGTTAACTCCGGATAATTATTAAGGAAGCACTGCACCACCAGGTTCAAGGTGTGAGCCAGGCAAGCTATGTGTCTGAGTTTTGAAAGGGCTATGGCTGCCACAAAATTCCGACCGTTATCACTACCTTGCCTGCCTCAAGATGTAGACTGCCCAGCCATGACTCAGTTTGTCGCTGCAAGTAGTCGGCCAGTACCTCCGCGGTGTGTCTGTTGTCCCCCAAACACATCATCGTCAACACAGCCTGCTGACGCTTACCACTAGCTGTTAGATAGTGGGACACCTCGTGTGCAACACTGGCAGCTGCGGATGGAGTGATCGTGCGACTGTGCTCTGTGGACGAGCTTTCGCTTCTGGAGGAGGAGGGTTGAACGCCTACAGCCAACAGTTTCCTATACCGTGGGCTAGGCAGCACTGTCCCACCGGCGCTGTCCCCTTTGGACCCTGCATCCACCAAATTAACCCAGTGTGCAGTGATGGACACGTAACGGCCCTGGCCATGCCTACGGGGCCATGCATCTGTTGTGAGGTGCACCTTTCCACTCACTGATTCGCTTGAGTGCATGGACAATGCGGTCTTTCACATGCAGGTGGAGGGCTGGGATGGCTTTTCGAGAAAAGAAGTGCCGACTGGGTAGGTCATAGCGTGGTACTGCATAGGCCATGAGCTCGCGGAAAGCTTCGCTTTCAACCAACTGGTAGGGCATCATCTCTAACGAGATTAGTTTGGCAATGTGGGCGTTCAAACACAGTGTACGCGGATGAGAGGATGAGTACTTTCTTGTCCTACTCAGAGTCTCTGGTAGGGTGAGTTGGACTTGAGAGCTGCATATGGTGGAAATAGCGGTGGACATGGCGGACTGAGAGAGGGATGGTGATGGTGGTCTTGCTGATGGCCTAGATTCAATTTTTCGTAGCAATAACATTGTGATTCCCTGACTACTTTGGCCTTGGTACGACACCTCAATATTTGCTGCTGGTGGTGTTCTATCCAGTGGGCTTACAGTGGGGGAAGCGATGTAGCGTTGCTGACTACCTTCATTCGGAGCAGGTACACATGTGGTACGTGAGGTTTGGTAGTCCATCCACGCTTGCAAGTGCATGGTGGTTAAATGTCTAAGCAATGCAACTGGTATTCAAATTTCTTATTTTCCCCTCGGCTAAAGGTCTTTGAGCACTTCTTACAGATAACCTTTGCCTGATCATTAGGATTTTGTTCAAAGAAGTGCCACACTGCACTGTTCCTACTATGGAAGACATTTTGAGGCCTTGCACGCTGTGCTAATCTGACCATCTGGCCAAGCTGTCCTGCAACTCTTTTGGTTTTTGTAACCCATTTTTGGACTGCTACGGGCCTGCCAGATAACAGCTGTTGCGATGTCGATGCCTCCTGCGGATCCTCCTCCTCCTCCTCTTAGCTATTGGCAGCGGCACCCTCTTCCCCCAATGGATGGGTCATCCATCACCTCCTCTTCAATTTCATGTGCACCTTCCTGTGTAAGGTAGTATAGTATGCGGGAAGGGGCACCTGAGTTTCATCAGGGTCAGATTCTGGCTCAGTACACTGCGAGGACAATGTAGTGCTCTGAGTGAATGTACCAGCAGAAAAATCTAGCAGTGGCTGTGCATCAGTGCACTCCATGTCAGATTCATCTTGGACTGGGGAATTCACTATTTGACTTGATAACCCAGGCATGGTATGTGAAAAGAGCTCCATGGAGTAATCTGTAGTGTGGCCTGCCGCATCCTTCACTTTTGGTAGGGGTGAAGGACACAAGGAAAGGTGTTCTTCCTGACCAGGAGCCTCCACTGACGACTCAGTGCTTTTGTTTTTTGAAACTTCAGAACAGGAGGCGATAGAGCTGGAGGCTGTGTCAGCAATGTAAGCCAAAACTTGTTCCTGAAGCTCCGGCTTTAAAAGCGGTTTGCCTACTCCCAGAAAATGGAGCCTTCGAGTCCTTGTGGAGCCAGACGATGACGCAGGCTCAACACCTCCTGCCTTAGGTGCTCTTGTGCTTTTGCCACTACAGGCAGATGCACCACCATCAGTACCAGATGGCAACCCCCACCCACGTTCACGGCCTCTTCCACCATACTTCCTCATTTTTGGGAAAATGTACCCAAAATACCACCAGCTATATGGTACTGTAAAACAAGGTACAAGGTGTATATGGTATTGGGGAGAATTTGAATCTCCCTAGAGATTTTAGGAGGCTGAACTATTATCTCAGGCCCACTGTAGATTACACCTCAATTTAACAGGCTGAAATTGGCTGGTGTATGACAAAGTACATGGTGTATATAGTATTGTGGAGAATTTGAATCTCAGAGGAAGACGGCAACTTAGGGAGTGGTACAAGATGAACCATCTTAGAGAACCTATCACAAATCACCCAAATAACAGTCATCCTTTGAGAGACAGGCATATCAGAGATGAAATCCATTGAAATATGGGTCCATGGCCTCTTGGGGACAGGCAAAGGCATCAACAACCCACTAGAGCGAGAACACGATTTAGACCGGGAGCACGTCCCACAGGACTGCACAAAATTCCTGACATCACGAGACAAGGAGGGCCACCAAAAAGACCGACTCACCAGATCTCTAGTACCAAAAATACCTGGATGACCAGCCAAAGCAGAGCAATGAACTTCAGACATCACTCTCTTCTTCCACTGGTCAGGAACATACAACTTTCCACTGGGACAACGCTCAGGTTTGTCCTCCTGGAACTCTTCCAGAGCACGTCTCAAATCAGGCGAGATGGCAGAAAGAACTACCCCTTCGCCTAAGATGGTAGCAGGCTTGGTCACCACAGGAGAATCAGCAAAGAAAGGCCCTAGAGAGGGCATCTGCCTTGACATTCTTAGTTCCAGGAAGAAAATAAACCACAAAATCAAAACGTGTAAAAAACAAGGCCCACCTAGCCTGTCTAGGGTTCAAGCGCTTAGCCGACTCTAGGTAAATCAAATTCTTGTGATCAGTGAGGACCACGACTTGATGCTTAGCTCCCTCCAACCAATGTCTCCACTCCTCAAATGCCCATTTCATGGCCAACAGTTCCCGATTCCCCACATCATAGTTACGTTCAGATGGAGAGAACTTTCGGGAAAAGAAAGCACAGGGATTCATTTTAGATGTTACAGGATCCTTTTGGGACAAAACAGCTCCTGCACCAATCTCAGAAGCATCCACCTCTACCTGGAACGGGAGTGAGACATCAGGTTGCCGCAAAACCGGGTGGCGGAGGTGAATCTTCGCTTCAGCTCCCGAAAGGAAGAAACAGCCTCCGGAGACCAATTTAACACATCAGCACCCTTCTTAGTCAAATCAGTTAATTGCTTGGCAATACTAGAAAATTTTGTTCTAAATTTCCTATAAAAATTAGCAAAACCCAAAAACTTCTGGAGGGCCTTCAAAGAAGTGGGCTGAACCCAATCGTAAATGGCCTGCACCTTGGCCGGGTCCATTTCAATAGTAGACGGGGACAAAATAAATCCCAAAAAAGAAATCCTCTGTACTCCAAAAAGGCATTTAGATCCTTTGACATACAGGGAATTCTCCCTCAAGATCCGGAACACAGTCCGAATATGTTCCACATGAGAATCCCAATCCTTGGAGAAGATCAAAATATCATCCAGATAGATAATCAAAAATTTATCGACAAAATCTCGGAAAATATCGTTCATGAAGCATTGGAAGACAGAAGGGGCATTAGTGAGCCCAAAAGGCATCACCAGGTACTCAAAATGTCCCTCCGGAGTATTAAACGCTGTCTTCCATTCATCCCCATGCTTAATGCGAATAAGATTATACGCCCCCCTGAGGTCAAGCTTGGTAAACCAGCAAGCACCTTTAACTCTGGAGAATAGATCAGAAATCAGGGGTAACGGATACTGATATTTAACAGTAATTTTTTTGAAGGCACGATAATCAATACAAGGTCTTAATGATCCATCCTTTTTGGCTACAAAAAAAAACCGGCACCTAAGGGTGACGAGGATAGTCTAATATGACCCTTCTCCAACGCCTCCTTAATATAGGATCGCATAGCCTCGTGCTCGGGTACAGATAAATTGAAGAGCCGACCCTTGGGAAATTTACACCCCGGGCTCAGTTCAATTGCACAGTCATAACTCCTATGAGGAGGCAGAGACGCAGACTCATTATCACTAAATACATCATAAAAGTCCACCAAATAATCAGGAACATCATGCGACTGAGGAGAGGTGGAAACACCTGAGCCTCACTAAAGGCACACCGACAACCCCAACTCACCACAGACACAGATTTCCAATCCAAAACTTGATTATGAATTTGTAACCAGGGAAACCCCAGAACAATAGTATCATGCAGATTATGCAACACCAAAAATCTGCAATTTTCTTGATGGTCTGGGGCGACCCGCATTACCACCTGGGTCCAAAACTGAGGTTTATATTTAGCCAAAGGAGTAGCATCAATCCCCCTCAAAGGGATAGGCGTCTGCTGAGGTGTCATCGGAAATCCACAACGTTTAGCAAAATCCAAGTCCATTAGGTTTAGGGCTGCTCCCGAATCCACAAAAGCCTTGGCGGAAAATGTGGACAGGGAGCAGATCAGAGTAATAGCCAGAAGAAACTTAGGTTGAACACCACCAACAGAAAACGTGTGTGCAAACCGTTTCTCTCGTTTAAGACAGACAGAAATAATATGCGAGGCATCTCCACAGAAAAAACACAACTTATTACGCCTTCTGAACTGCTGACGCTGCTCTCTGGAAAAAACTCTATCACATTGCATAGGTTCAGACATTTGTTCAACAGGTGGCAACACCTCTCGTGCAGCTTTGCGTTCGCGCAAACGCCGATCAACCTGAATGGCTAATGACATAGAATCGTCAAGACCAGAGGGAACAGGAAATCCCACCATAGTATCTTTTACGGTTTCTGACAACCCCTTCCGAAAGAGAGCTGCCAAGGCACCATCATTCCAGGTAGTAAGGACCACCCACTTTCGGAATTTTTGACAGTATAACTCTACAGAATCCTGACCCTGGCTCAATGCCAACAGGGCTTTCTCAGCTTGATCAATAGCATTAGGTTCATCATACAACAACCCCAAGGCCTGAAAAAATGCGTTCACATTAGTCAGAATAGGATCATCTGGTTTCAAAGAAAACGCCCAATCCTGGGGATCGCTACGCAGTAAAGAGATGACAATTTTAACCTTCTGCGCGGAGCTCCCTGACGAGTTAGGCTTCAAGGCAAAAAATAATTTACAATTATTTTTGAAATTCAAAAATTTAGACCGATCCCCAAAAAATACATCAGGTGTAGGAATCTTTGGTTCAGCAGCATGTGAATGAGCAAGGTAGGCGGAAATTCCCCGCACTTCCGCAGCGAGCTGCTCCACACGATCAGACAATTGCTTTATCTCCATTGAGAGAGAAAAAATTCCCCCTACGGCCTCAGAGATATAGAGGAAAAAGTATACACACTTTTTTTTTTTTTTTTTTTTACAATTCTTTCCTGCTATTGAGTACCCTAGGATCTGCGGTATGGCGGGTGATTCTGTTATGATTGATTCACCGTAGGAGGCAGACACAAAAATAGAAGCTACGTCCAGAAAACCAGAGAAGTTGGCAACTATCAGATTGCAGACCCCTGAACCTATCAACACAACTAGCAGTAGGCGTGGGGGGTTCCTACGATGCCCTAGACCCCACGATCACAGTCGGAGCGCTAAATAGCCTAAAGACAGAAAAGGAAATCTAAACTGCCCCAGAGCAGACCCCAAAGTAAAAGGCAGCCCCCAACATATAATGACGGTGAAGCAAGATGAAAAAACACACAGATAGAAAGATAGGCTGAGCAAACGATGGGGCCCAAGCTAGCTAAACAGAACAGGAAAGGAAGGTTGCTGTCTGCAATCTGCCAAAACCCTATCAAAGACATAAGCCAACAAGCTGATATGAAAAAGACCCTGAAGCAGCTAGGCTTCAAAAACTAAATCAGCACTCAGGTATTTTCAGAAGACAGAGCTAAAGGAATTCAGCACACCCAGCAGGGAATGGCAGAAATCCAGAAAAACAAAGCAAAACAAAGTCAAAGCACAAATGCAAAAAGCCGAGCAGAAAACTTAGCTTTAGAGGAGCAGGAATTCAGACTTGTCTCCAAGGAACCCACAGAGAAATCACCCGCAGGGCAGAAGGGCGTCGGCAGCCTTATATCCAGTCAGTAACTCCACTCAGCCAGTCATCATCATCAGACTCAGGTGTTTGATAATCAGGCTCACAACCTTTTGATAATCAGGCTCACAACCTTTCTTTACCAGAAGAGGGAGTTCCTCGGGCCTCAGTAGTGAAGGGGAAAATGAACTCACAACAGACGCCCCTGTCACTGCACACAGACTGTTGTGTTGTCCAGTGAAAATCGTTACCAGCAGAAGCAGTTTTTTGTTTCTTCCTCCCTGCCTAACGCTCTCCCTTATTCAGAATCAGCAGCACCAACTAGAAATGAGCGACTTTGCCTTTTTTAGGGTCGAGTCGGGTTTCATGAAACCCAACTTTCTCAAAAGTCGAGTTGAACGAAATCGGCCAACTATAGGGAAAATTTGTGAAACATGAAACCCAATGCAAGTCAGTGGGGAGAAAAGTCGGCAGTGAGTGGAGGACTGTAAACACACCTGGCATGAATTTTAACCCTAGAGGCGGCGAAATCTCTCTCTTCGCTCTCTCTTCTCCCTTTTCCTCTCCCTCTCTCTCTCCCACTCCAGCTACGCTACGCTTCTCTCATTGGCTGAAAAAAGTCACGTGCAAACATTCGGTGAAATCCGACTTTGGCGCTTGGGTCACCGACCGCATGGCCGACTTCACACTGTGGTCAAGTTTCGTTTAATGAAACCCGACTTTGGCGAAAGTCGGCGACTTTTGAATCTGACCGACCTGTTAAACTCAACTCTAGCAGCAACCTCTCCCTATGCTAAGATCGGCAGAAGTAAGATGGCGGTCAGCGTGCACGCCCTTTTATAGCCCCTGTGACGCCACACAAAGCAAGTCAATCACTTGCGTGCCCTTCTCAAAGATGGTGATGACCGCTGCCCATGTCATTGCGTTGCCCACAGTGTGCGTCCTCCATCATTGGCTGAAAAAGGGCACTGGAAGCATCATTTGAAACGCGACTTTGGCGCTCTGGTTGCCGACCTCATGCTATGGTTGGTTTTCATGAAACCCGACTTTTGCGAAAGTCGGCATCTTATGAATTTGACCGACCCGTTTCGCTCAGCTCTAGTTCTCATCACACATCTAGATAAGTTCCTTGGAGGGGTCTAGTTTCCAAAATGGTGTCATTTGTGGGGGGTTTCCACTGTTTTAGCACATCAGAGGCTCTCCAAATGTGATTTGGCATCCGTTCTGGATTCCAGCCATAAAAGTCAAATGGCGCTGCTTCCCTTCCGAGCTCTGCCATGCGCCCAAATAGTCGTTTACACCCACATATGGGGTATCAGCATACTCAGGACAAATTGCACAATAACTTTTAGGTCCTGTTACCCTTGGGAAAATAAAAATTGGGAGTGAAAAGATCATTTTTGTGGAAAAAATGTGATTTTTTTTTTTTTTATTTTACGGCTGTACGTTATAAGCTTCTGTGAAGCCCTTGTGAGTTCAAAGTTCTCACCACACATCTAGATAAGGCCTCTTCAAGACATCCGGTGTCAGGGGTCCGGCGGCCTGCGGCGAATAGCCGGGCCGCCGGATCCGGCCTGCAGCGGTGACACCGGATGTACATGCGGCCCCTGATGCGGCTTGGAGGACATTTAAAGGAGCCGCAGCACCGGGGGTCGAGAGAGCCAGCCGGAGAGAGATCGGGAGGCGAGAGAGCAGCCGAAGAGACAGCGGGGGACGAGAGAACAGCCGAAGAGAGAGCGGGGGACCAGAGAACAGCCGAAGAGAGAGCGGGGGACGAGAGAGCAGCCAGAGAGACAGCGGGGGACGAGAGAGCAGCCAGAGAGACAGCGGGGGACGAGAGAGCAGCCAGAGAGACAGAGGGGGACGAGAGAGCCAGCCAAAGAAAGGTATGGAGCGTATGGAGAGAGAGAGAGAAGGGGAGGGGGAGAGAGAGAGAGAGATGCGCGCCGGGCACTTAGAATCATAGAATCATAGAATCGTAGAGTTGGAAGGGACCTCCTGGGCCATCTGGTCCAACCCCCTGCTCAAAGCAGGATTCGCTAAATCATCCCAGTTAGATGTCTGTCCAGCCTCTGTTTGAAGACTTCCATTGAAGGAGAACTCACCACTTCTCGTGGCAGCCTGTTCCACTCATTGATCACTCTAACTGTCAAAAAGTTTTTTCTAATATCTAATCTGTGTCTCCTCCCATTCAGCTTCATCCCATTGCTTCTAGTCTTTCCTTGTGCAAATGAGAATAAAGTTGATCCTTCTACAATGTGACAGCCCTTTAGATATTTGTAGACAGCTATTAAGTCTCCTCTCAGTCTTCTCTTTTGCAAACTAAACATTCCCAAATCCTGCAACCTTTCCTCATAAGACAGGGTTTGCAGACCGGTCACCATTCTGGTCGCTCTTTTCTGAACTTGCTCCAACTTGTGGGGTTAAAACTCATAGTGCCCGGGCATGCGCAGTTGAAAAAGCCGGTCCGGCGCTGCAAAAAAACGTTGCAGCCAACGTTTTTTACAGACGCCGGACGGCGCATGTTTGCCGTATCCGGCAAAACCCGGAGGCGCCGCATGTCCATCCGGCATGATGCGGCGATCATTATATTCTATGTGAAAAAACCGGATCCAATTCCGGATCCGGTTTACACAAATTTCGCCGCATCATGCCGGATTTAAAAAAACGGATGTGTGAAAGTAGCCTAAGTTCCTTGGGGGGGTCTAGTTTCCAAATTGGTGTCATTTGTGGGGAGTTTCCACTGTTTTGGCACATCATGGGCTCTCCAAACATGACATGGCGTCCGATCTTTATCCAGCCAATTTTGTATTGAAAAAGTCAAACGGCGCTCCTTCCCTTCTCAGCTCTGCCATGCGCCGAAACTGGTTTCCTCCCACATATCAGGTATCAGCGTACTCAGGAGAAATTGCACAATAACTTTTGCTGTCCAATTTCTCCTGTTACCCTTGGTAAAATTAAAAAAAATTGGACCTGAAGTAATTTTTTTGTGAAAAAAAGTTAAATGTTCTTTTTTTAAACTTTCAAAAAATTCCTGTGAAGCACCTGAAGGGTTAATAAACTTCTTGAATGTGGTTTTGAGCACCTTGAGGGGTGCAGTTTTTAGAATGGTGTCACTTTTGGGTATTTCTATCATATAGACCCCTCAAAGTGACTTCAAATGTGATGTGGTCCATAAAAATAAAATGGTGTTGCAAACTGAGAAATCGCTGGTCAACTTTTAATCCTTATAACTTCCTAACAGAAAAAAATTTTGGTTCCAATATTGTGCTGATGTAAAGTAAACATATGGGAAATGTTATTAAGTTTTTTGCGTGCCATATCGCTGTGATTTAAGGGCATAAAAATTCAAAGTTGGAAAATTGCGAAATTTTCTAAATTTTCGCCAAATTTCTGTTTTTCTCACAAATAAACACAAGTTATTTGAATGAAATTTTACCACTAACATGAAGTACAATATGTCACGAGAAAACAATGTCAGAATCAGTGGGATCCATGGAAGTGTTTCAGAGTTATTACCTCATAAGGCCTGTTTCACACATCAGTTTTTTAAAATCCGTCAAAATCCGCCGTTGTGCAAAAAATAACGGATCCGCCATTTTGCTTGGCGGATCCGTTTTTTTCCCCATTGAGTTGCATTACCGACGGATGTTGACGGATGGCCATCCGTTTGATCCGTTTTTTTGCGGATCCGCCAAAATTTTGACGTCCGCCGACATGCCTGAACGGAGCATGTAACGTTTTTTCGGCGGCCTGATCCGCATTTCACATTGCACATGCTCTGAGAATTTGCCTTTCTCGGAAATTTAACCCTAAACTCTGTTCTGGCGGTGAAAAATTCTCTCTCTCTCTCTGTTACGGTTGCTGTTACAGGGGCGATGAGGAACAACCCGTAAGTGGACCCTCTGGGTCACGGCTCCAGAGCCCCCGAGGGCGAGCGGTCCAGGTGAGGCCACCCCCTATACATGGAGTGTTAGGGGCAGGCCCACGGAGGGTAGAACCGTGACGGCCGGAACCAAAGGGGCGACTGGGGTAAGCCTGGAGAGGATACACAGATAATCAGGGCAAATGCAGAGATGGACCTGGAACAGTGGAGGGGGGCTGTGAGGCAGACTGAGAGGATGGCACAGGCGGGAGGCTGCAATAGAAAGGGACAATGGATAAGGCACAGACAGGGAGACACGGCAGGAGGCAAGTGAACAGAGGCGGACACAGGAAACAACAACGGAAAGGGCAGGCAGAAGAGACAGCGGCAAAGCAGACAAACGTGACAGCGGCAGACACAGAGCGCTGGAGGCGCAGACAAGAAGCACGGCCTGGGACACAGTGAAAGCTGCAGGAGACCGCGTCACCAAAGTCGACAGTCAGGCACCTTACCTGACTATACACCAATCCTAAATAGCCGGTGGACGCCGCCATGTTGGGGGCGGTGCCACCACGTCATCACTCCCAGGAGGCAGAGCGCCGGGGTCTCCACAGTGCGCAGGTGCCCGACGCCGGGGAACCCGGAAGCCGAGTGCGGGGATGCAACGGGACCCAGGGACGCCCTGGGAGGAGCACGCAGCAGCCGGGACCATGACAGAGGAGCGTGCAGCAGCCATGACCATAACAGTACCCCCCTCTTACTCCCCCTCCCTCCTAATGTTGAAGAGAAAACGTTTCATAATAAGAGGAGCATTAATATTCTCCCGGGGTTCCCAAGATCTCTCCTACAGGCTGAAACCCTTCCAATCAACCAAAAACAAAGTTTTTCCTCTAACTGTTTTCATTGCCAAAATGTCCTGCACCTCGAAAATGTTATCTGAACTACAAGGTTGAGAAGTCTGAGCTGACGCCGAGTAAAAATGATTGAATACTGCAGGCTTGAGGAGGGATACATGAAAGGTATTGGGAATTTTCAGAGAGGGGCAATTTTAACTTATAGGCCACGTCGTTGATACGACTCAGGATCTCAAAGGGACCAATGTATCGTGGACCTAACTTATAGGACGGAATCTTTAACCTGATATGCCGAGAGGATAACCAAACCCTATCTCCAGGTTTATACGGAGGAACGTCTGTTTTTTGTCGGCATACCTCTTCATCCGGAGGCTGGCTTTTTCGAGGGCAAATTTAGTCTCCCTCCAAATCTGGGAAAAGTCTGTGGACAAGGAGTCCGCTGCCGACACACGGGAGGTAGGGGAAACAGGGAGAGGAATGCCGGGATGTTGGTCAAAAACACCAAAAAAGGAGACTTGGAGCAGGCCTCGCCGTGTTGGTTGTTATAGGCGAATTCTGCCCAAGGAAGCAGAGAGACCCAGTCGTCTTGGTGAGCATTGGTGAAATGCCGAAGGTATGCCGTGAGAGCCTGTTTGACTCGCTCCACTTGACCATTAGACTGGGGGTGATAGGCGGAGGAGAAATCCAGATTTATCTTTAATAATCCGTAGAGTGCTCGCCAAAAACGAGAGGTAAATTGCACTCCCCGGTCCGAGATGATATGCGGAGGAAAGCCATGGAGGCGGAAAATGGGGAGTAGGAAGATCTTCGCCAACTCGGGAGCAGTGGGCAGGCTTGGCAGAGCAATAAAGTGGTCTATCTTGGAAAACCTATCCACGACCACTAATATCACCGTACATCTGGAAGACGGAGGCAAATCGGTCACGAAATCCATAGCAACATGGGTCCAAGGTTTAGCAGGCATCGGTAATGGATGCAAGAGACCCGAAGGAGGATGTCGAGGGACTTTATTTAGGGCGCAGGAAGGACAAAAGGCGATGAAGTCCAAGATGTCCTTGCGAAGGGAAGGCCACCAATAATGACGGGAGATGAGTCTTTTTAACTCCTGCATGCCCAGAGAATTTAGACGAATGTCTCCAACGCATTACCTTCAGTCTGTCTTTACTTCGAACAAGGGTTTTATCGGACGGTGGGGACACCATGTTCAGTGGAGCCACAGTAAGGATTTTGGTAGGGTCGATGAGATGTGCAGGACCCTCCTCCTTATCCACTGAGAAGAACGACCACGATAGGGCATCGGCCTTGATGTTCTTGTCCCCGGGCCGGAAGTGGAGTTCGAAGTCAAAACGTTCGAAGAACAATGACCATCTGGCTTGCCGAGGATTAAGCCTTTGAGCGGACTGAAGGTAAGCCAAATTCTTGTGATCCATGAAGATGGTGAATGGATGGATGGCTCCTTCGAGCAGATGACGCCATTCCTCGAGAGTCAACTTTATGGCCAACAGTTCTCTATCTCCAATAGCATAGTTTCGTTCGGGAGCGGAGAAAGCTTTAGAAAAGAACCCGCAGGTGAGAGTTCGGCCAGAAGATGACTTTTGCATCAGAACAGCTCCAGCTCCCACTGAGGATGCGTCGACTTCGAGAATAAGCGGCCTGTTGGTATCCGGGCGATGGAGTACTGGAGACTTCGCAAATTCTTGTTTCAAAGCTTCAAAAACATCTAGCGCATCTGGAGGCCAGAGGTTGGGATTGGCTCCTTTGCGGACAAGCATGGTAATAGGTTTAGTCAAAGACGAGAAGTGGGGAATAAATTGTCTATAATAATTGGCAAACCCCAAAAAACATTGAATTGCCTTTACACCAAGAGGACGTGGCCAATTGAGAACTGCGAAGACTTTCTCAGGGTCCATCTCTAACCCCGAGCTCGAGACGATGTATCCAAGAAAAGGCAATGAAGTCTGCTCAAAAATGCACTTCTCCAACTTAGCAAAAAGGTGGTTTTCTCAGACGTTGGAGAGCTTGGCGAACATCTCGACGATGTGTGGCAAGACCGGGGGAGTAAACCAAGATATCGTCCAGGTAGACCACGACACAAGAGTAGAGAAGATCTCGAAAGATGTCGTTAACGAGTTCTTGGAATACTGCAGGGGCGTTGCAGAGACCAAACGACATAACCAAATATTCATAGTGCCCGTCTCGCGTATTGAACGTGGTTTTCCACTCATCCCCTGAGCGTATGCGAGCGAGGTTGTAGGCTCCACGTAAATCGAGCTTGGTGAAGTCTCGTGCTCCCCTCAGGCGATCAAAGCGCTCAGAGATGAGTGGCAGGAGGTATTTGTTCTTAATCGTGATGCGATTCAAGCCACGGTAGTCGATGCACGGACGCAGAGACCCATCCTTCTTTTTCACAAAAAAGTAGCCTGCTCCAGCAGGGGACGAAGACTTCTGAATAAAACCTCTGGCCAAATTGTCTTGAATGTATTCAAACATGGCTTGAGTCTCTGCTGAGGAGAGGGGATAAATTCTACCATGAGGCGGAGTGGTTCCTGGAACGAGCTCGATGGGACAATCGTAGGGACGGTGCGGAGGAAGAGTCTCTGCTTCTCTCTTGTCGAAGACATCCGAAAAAGCAGTGTAAGCCAACGGCAACCCGGCGGGAACAGGGGAAGGAGAGGGGTTACCTACGGGACGCACCGACAGCAGACACCAAGCCCGACAGGACTCCCCCTAGCGCAAGACGTTGCCAGTATGCCAATCCAACATGGGTTCGTGGAGCCGCAGCCAAGGGAGACCGAGGAGGATAGAATGGGAGATCCCTGCTAAGACAAAAAATGTAACTCTGCCCCTGTGCAGGGCTCCTATCTGCAATTCTACCTCTAGAGTAACATGAGTAATGGCCTCCTGTAGGGGTCGGCCATCAACGGATGCAAGAACCTGGGGGTTCTACAAGACCCTCACAGGGACTGAAAATGTATTAACTTCCTCAAGTCTAATAAAATTTCCGGCGGCGCCCAAGTCCGCATAGGCCGTTAGAGAAGCCCGCTTCCCACCAACATGCAAGAGGACAGATAAAGTGAGGGGCTGAGAGGTATCACATATGCCTAGGGAGGCCTCTCTTACCTGGCCTAGGCGGAGAAGTTTTCCGGATGCTCAGGACAAAATCGGAGTAGGTGGTAGTTGCTGCCGCAATAGAAACAAAGGCCCTGGAGACTTCTCTCTCTACGACGCTGGTCCGAGAGCTTAAGGCGGTCCACCTGCATGGGTTCAGGTATAGAAGCAGGAGCGGAGGTCCTCGGTCGGGGACTGGGCGGTCTGCGAACAGAAGATATAAGACTGGAAACCCTTCTCTCCCACACTCGTTCCTGGAACCGGAGATCAATCCGGGTGGCCAGGGAAATTAGATCTTCCAGAGCTGTTGGGGTGTCACGACCAGCCAGCTCGTCCTTAACACGACCTGAGAGGCCTCGCCAAAAGGCACCCACCAGTGCCTCGTTATTCCAGCCTAAATCAGAGGACAAGGTCCTAAACTGTATGGCGTACTGGCCCACAGTCTGAGAACCCTGGCAAAGGTTGAACAGTGCCTCAGTGGTGGAGGCAAGACAGCCTGGTTCGTCAAAAACTCGCTGAAAAGTGTCCAAAAATACGGATAGCTGGGTGACCGCAGGGTCATCACGCTCCCAGAGGGGATTGACCCAAGCCAAGGCGTCCCCCTCCAAATGGGAGATGATGAAGGCCACTTTGGCCCGGTCTGTTGGATACTGCTGGGGCAGCAGTTCAAAATGGAGACGGCACTAGTTTAAAAAAGCCCGGCATAATTTAGCATCACCATTATACCGAGGTGGCTTGGCTAACCGCGGAGGTGGGTGAGAAACTGGAGCCGGGGAGGAGGCAGAGGCGGCCGACTGCAGGGAAAGTAATCGGGCATCCACAGACGCCATGTAACTAAGCATATGGGTCTGAGTATCACGCTGCTGAGCTAATTCTTGTTGTAAGCCCGCCAACTGGGCAGCGTTACAAGGATCAGAAGATTGGAGGGTGGACAGTCGCGAGTCCATGGTTTTCATAAAGGACATGATGCTCGTCTGATTCTCCCGAAGGAAAATTAATTCTTTTTGCGCAGCCGAGGCTCCAGCGGAGTCCATGGCCTGACTGTACTGTTACGGTTGCTGTTACAGGGGCAATGAGGAACAACCCAGAAGTGGACCCTCTGGGTCACGGCTCCAGAGCACCCGAGGGCGAGCGGCCCAGGTGAGGCCTCCCCCTATACAGGGAGTGTTAGGGGCAGGCCCACGGAGGGTAGAACCGTGACGGCCGGAACCAAAGGGGCGACTGGGGTAAGCCTGGAGAGGATACACAGGTAATCTGGGCAAATGCAGAGATGGACCTGGAACAGTGGAGGGGGGATGCGAGGCAGACTCAGGATGGCACAGGCGGGAGGCTGCAATAGAGAGGGACAATGGATAAGGCACAGACAAGGAGACACGGCAGGAGGCAAGCGAACAGAGGCGGACACAGGAGACAACAGCGGAAAGGGCAGGCAGAAGAGACAGCAGCAGACACAGGAGACAATAGCGACAAAGCAGACAAACGAGACAGTGGCAGACACAGAAATAGCGCTGGAGGCGCAGACAAGAAGCACGGCCTGGGACACAGTGAAAGCTGCAGGAGACAGCGTCACCGAAGTCGACAGTCAGGCACCTTACATGACTATACACCAATCCTAAATAGCCGGTGGATGCCGCCATGTTGGGGGCGGCGCCACAGCGTCATCACTCCCAGGAGGCAGAGCGCCAGGGTCTCCACAGTGCGCAGGTGCCCAACGCCGGGGAACCCGGAAGCTGGGTGTGGGGACGCGCCCGGACCCAGGGACGCGCCGGGACCATGACAGAGGAGCGCGCAGCAGCCAGGACCATAACACACTCTCTCTCCCTCTCCCTCCCTCTCCCTCCCTCTCCCCCCCCCCCCGGGCAGTGGTTCCTTTAAAATTCTTTGTTCGACGGATCCGTTAAAATAACGGTCCCGTGACAAATGTTGTCATCAGTCCAAGAACGGATCCGTTGTCCGCCATTTTAGCGGATTTTAACTGAAGCAAAAAACTAATGTGTGAAACTGGCCTAAAGAGACAGTGGTCAGAATTGTAAAAATTGAAAAATTGGCCCGGTCATGAACGTGCAAACCACCCTTGGGGGTAAAGGGGTTAAGGCCATGTATTGACTATCGTTCCCTTAACAAAATCACTGTTAAATATCAGTACACGTTACCCCTGATTTCTGATTTATTTTCCAGAGTTAAAAGTGCCTTTTGGCTTACCAAGCTTGACCTCAGGGGGGCGTATAATCTTATTCACATCAAACACGGGGATGAATGGAAGACGGCGTTTAATACTCCGGAGGGACATTTTGAGTACCTGGTGATGCCTTTGGGCTCACTAATGCCCCTTCTGTCTTCCAATCTTTTATGAACGATATTTTCCGGGACTTTGTGGATAAGTTTTTGATCATGGAATCATAGAATCGTAGAGTTGGAAGGGACCTCCTGGGCCATCTGGTCCAACCCCCTGCTCAAAGCAGGATTCGCTAGATCATCCCAGACAGATATCTGTCCAGCCTCTGTTTGAAGACTTCTATTGAAGGAGAACTCACCACCTCTCGTGGCAGCCTATTCTACTCATTGGTCACTCTAACTGTCAAAAAGTTTTTTCTAATATCTAATCTCTGTCCCAAAAAGATCCGGTGACTTCTAAGATGAATCCATGTACCTTCTTTTGTCGAAAATTCTCCCCATCTGAATGCAACTATGACGTGGGGAATTGGGAATTGTTGTCCATGAAATGGGCATTTGAAGAGTGGAGACATTGGTTGGATGGAGCTAGACATCAAGTTGTGGTCCTCACCGAACACAAGAATTTGATTTATCTTGAATCAGCCAAACGCTTGAATCCTAGACAGGCTAGGTGGGCCTTGTTTTTCACGCGTTTTAATTTTGTGGTCTCTTTTCTTCCAGGCACTGAGAATGTTAAGGCGGACGCCCTTTCTAGCAGTTTCATTGCGGATTCTTTTGATGTGACCGAGCCTACTACCATTCTAAATGAGGTTGTAGATCTTTCTGCTATTTCACCTGATTTGAGACATGCCCTGGAGGAATTTCAGGAGGACAAGCTTGAACGTTGCTCTATGGGAAAATTGTATGTCCCTGACCAGTGGAGGAAAAGAGTAATGTCTGAAATTCATTGCTCTGCGTTGGCTGGTCATCCAGGTATTTTTGGTACCAGAGATTTGGTGAGTCGGTCTTTTTGGTGGCCTGCCTTATCGCATGATGTCAGGAATTGTGTGCAGTCCTGTGGGACTTGTTCTCGGTCCAAGCCCTGTTCTCATTCTAGTGAGTTGTTGATGCCCCTGCCGGTGCCCAAGAGGCCATGGACCCATATCTCAATGGATTTTATTTCCGATCTTCCTGTCTCTCAGAAAATGACTGTTACCTGAGTGATTTGTGATAGATTTTCTAAGATGGTCCATCTTGTACCACTCCCAAAGTTGCCATCTTCTTCTGAGTTGGTGCCCTTGTTTTTACAACAGGTGGTTCGGTTGCACAGGATTCCTGAAAACATTGTGTCGGACAGAGGAGTCCAGTTTGTTTCCAGATTTTGGAGAGCTTTTTGTTCCAAACTGGGAATTCAGTTATCTTTCTCCTCTGCATTTCATTTTAGAGGGAATGCAGCAGATTTGGGACCAAGTGGTGGATAAGTTGTCCCACTCTTAGGAAAAAGCCCAACGGTTTTCCAACCGGCATAGGATCATTGGTCCCCGGTTTAAAGTGGGTGATATGGTTTGATTGTCTTCAAAGAATATTCCTATGAAGGTTGCGCCTCCAAAATTCAAGCCAAGATTCATTGGACCTTATAAGATTTTGGAGATCCTTAATCCCGTTTCTTTCCTATTGGCTCTTCCAGTTACGTTTAAGACCCATAACATGTTTCATAAATCTTTGTTGAAGAGGTTTGTGGAGCCTGTAGTTCCTATGGCGGCACCTCCTGACCCTGTATTGGTTAAAGGCAATTTGCAGTATGAGGTAGAGAAAATATTGGATTCTCGTTTGGCTAGACGGAGACTCCAGTACTTGGTCAAATGGAAGAGTTATGGCCAGGAGGATAATTCTTTGGTCTCTGCTTCTGACATTCATGCCGAAAGATTGGTTCGTGCTTTTCACCGGGCCCATCCTGATCTGCCTGGTGGTGTGGATGAGGGTTCGGTGACCCCTCCTCAAGGGGGGGTACTGTTGTGAATTCGCTTTCTGTCCTCCCTCTGGTTATTACTGAAGGTAGTGGAGCTGGTCAGATCCACGAGGGGTTGCGAGTTCTCTTTCTGGGCTCCCTCTGGTGGTTACTGGAGGTAATGGAGCTGATCTGATTGACAGAGGCTTGCCACCTGATAATGATGATACCGATTGGAGATCTGGGGTTTCAAATTGGGATTTAAGACAGCCGACTCCCTCTATCCCTGCTGGTGATTTGCTTCCTGTTTCCCCTGAGGTCTGATTTCTCCAGCTCTGTCCCTGCATTTTCAGCTAATTGGTTTATTTGCTATTCTGTTTGCATTTGATTTGGTTTTGTCTATCTCTTCTTGGTGCAGGTCAGCCAGCTCCAGCTGGGGCTGTGCTGAATCACCACCCATATGTTACTGCTTGTGCCAGTTTGTTTTATCCCGTTAGACTGGTCTCTTTTTGCTCTGCTTTCAGAATATACCAGGGTGCTGATATAGTTGGGGGCGAAGTCGTGTGACTTCAGTGTTTTGGCATCAGACGTGTTGGACTTTTTGCAGGGTTTTTTGCATGATTGCAGACAGTGTCTTTCCTTTCCTGTCCTGTCAGTTTGGGCCCCATCATTTGCTCAGCCTATTTTTCTGCCTGTGTTTGTGTTTTCATCTTGTCTCCCCAACAATATATGTTTGGGGGCTATCTATTCCTTTGGGGTCTGCTCTGGGGCAGTTTAGATTTCCCCTTTCTTGCTTTAGGCTTAGTTAGCTCTCCAGCTGTGCCAAGGCATCTATGATCATCGTAGGTACGCTCCACGGCTACTACTAGTTGTGTGGATAGGATGAGGGGTCTGCAGTCTGCTTAGGTACCAACCTCTCTGGTTTTCTGTGGCTCAGCCTGGACCTGCTCTTCTCCTCGGTGACCCATTCATAACAGACTGGCTCCCTGGAAGAATGCGTAGAATTCATTGAGGATCTCAATTGTAATTCCTTTAACATCAACTTAACTTCCACTGTTTCAGACACCTCAATTGAGTTCTTACATATCAATCTTTTGAACCAGGGGGAAAGGATTATCTCTTGTCTCTATAAAAAGGCTACTGCAACAAATAGCCTCCTTCACTATGACAGCTTTCACCCACAACATTTGAAGAATGGAATCCCGAAAGGTCAGTTTCTAAGGCTCCGTAGAAAATGTAGTTCTGTGGGTTTTCGATTTTTTTGCCAAGGATCTAATCACTAGGTTCACTAATAGGAACTACCCTGTGAAGGTGGTAATCCAAGGTGTTCCAACATGCTAATGTGATGGAGTGACCTGATGTCCTTAAAATACAGGTTTGTGATTCTAAAAGATCTTTAGCTCTAATCACGACCTATCATAATCAATGGTCAGATGTTTACAAGATTCTCTGTAAAAACTGGGGTATCTCATTAAGTGCACCCAGGTTGTCCTCCTACATCTCTCCATCTCCTAGAGCAGTGGTGAGGAGAGCACGAAATTTAAATGATCGGTTGTGCCACAGCCACTACCAACGCCCCAAAGTCAGTAAAGGCAGGGGCACCAAAATTTGTGACCTACTGGTGTGGAGGATGTAATGTGTGCCAATTGATTGCTCAAGATGGCTTTGGTGTTAATACTTTACCTGCACCAATTAGGCCTAATTGTTATTTTAATTGCAGGTCAAGAAATTTGGTATACCTACTCATTTTTAGCAAAAAAAAGAGGAAAAAAATATTCAGCCTACCGTACATCATTGTCCATATAGTCCATAATAGGTCTGATGCCAGAAGATGTCCAGTGCGGTTCAACTGGTGCTATAAATCCAAATCCAAAGGAAAAAAGAGGGGTTCTCCAGCACCAAAATTAGTGAAAAAAAGATAAGGACATGTAATATCTGTCTGAAACGCGTAAGGTAGCCTTGCCTGTCATGGTGGCTTATTAACCGCTTCTTGACCGCCCACAGTAGTTAAACGTCGGCGCTAACTGGGCTTTGTGCAGCACCGAGGTTTGACTACGGTGGGTGGTCTCGCAGCTCTCAGGACCCCCAGGAGCCTGCAAGCGCTGCGATTCCTGTGCAAAGCCGTTGCTCTGACAGGTGACATCATCGGGACCTGATTAGATCAGGTCCTAATGGTGTTAACCCTTTGCTATCTTCTAGATGCCGCGATCGCAGCATTTAGAAGATAGCAGGAGGAGACCCCTGCTATTTTTACCTTTCTGACGCCCCCCGCAGTCAGATCAGCGTTGCCTGGCAGCCGGAGGTCACGTGATGTCCTCTGGCTCTGTCAGGTACGGTGGCTTGTTAGGTTCAGCCTGCAGCTGAGTCTAACAAGCGATCTCCCTCTGCAGCACTGACAGGTCTCTTGCAATGCAATACATGTGTATTGCATTGTAAGAGACCAGTGATCTGACAAATGAAAATTGAAGTCTCATACAGGGACTAAGTAAAATAGTAAAAAAAAAAAATGTTTTTAAACTATTGAAAAAAAATCACTAAATAAATAAAAAAAAGAAAAAATATTAAACCAATAAATACATATATATATTTTTAAAAACAAAAAAAGTACACATATTTGGTATCGCCGTGTCCGGAAGGAGCCAACCTATAAAATGGTCACACTAGTTCACGCCTTCAGTGCACTTCATAAAAAAAAAAAAAAAGGAGGAAAAACCTTTGCTTTTTCATCATGTCGCCACACAAAAAGTAGAATACAACGTGATCAAAAAGTCATATCAAAATAAAAATGGTAGCAATGAAAATGTCATCTTGTCCCGCAAAAAACAAGCCGCCATCCAGCTCCAACAGCGGAAAAATAAAAATGTTATAGCTTTCAGAATAAAACGATGCAAAAACAATTATTTTTTCTATAAAATAGTTTTTATTGTGCAAAAACAGCAAAACGTAAAAAAAATATATAAATGTGGTATCACTGCAATCGTACTGACCTGAAGAATAAAGCTGCCTTATTAATTTTACTACCCACAGAACGTCATTAAATAAAAAAAAGAAAATTTCCAGAATTCCTGGCGTTTGATCATTCTGTCTCCCAAAAATCAGAATAGAAAGCGATCAAAAATTTTCATGTGCCCGAAAATGGTACCAATAAAAACGTCAGCTGATTCCGCAAAAAACAAGCCATCACATGACTCTGTGGGCCAAAATATGGAAAAATTATAGCTCTCAAAATGTGGTGAGGCAAAAACTATTTCTCGCAATAAAAAGCATTTTTTATTGTGTGACAGCAGCCAAACATAAAAACCCGGTATAAATCTAGTATCGCTGTAATCGCACCGACTCGAAGAATAAAGTCACCTAATCACTAATACCGCACAAGGAACGGCATAAAAGATAAATAAAAAACTACTTCTACACAGACTATTGGTTTTTTCATTCTGCCTCCCAAAGATCGCAGTAAGGCTTGGCACACATTTATCCTGCGCTCTGCGCTGAGCGCTTACACCAAGGTTTCTGTGTAAATCTCTGATTAGGCACATCAGGGGCTTTCCCAATGCAACATGACTTCCGCTGTCGATTCCAGCCAATTTTGCATTCCAAAAGTCAAATGGTGCTCCTTCCCTTTCAAGCCCTGCCGTACGCCCAAACAGTAGTATTGTCCCACATATAGGGTCGGCGTGCTCAGGAGAAATTGCTCAACAAATTGTATGGAGCAATTTCTCCTGTTACCCTTATGAAAATGCAAAATATGAAGCTAAAACGATTTATTTGTGAAAAATGTTGCTTTTTTTTATTTCCACGGCTCTGTGTTACAAATTTCTGTGATGCACCTGTGGGTTCAAGGAGCTCAATACACATCTAGATAAGTTCCCTAAGGGGTCTAGTTTCCAAAATGGGGTCACTTGTTGGGGTTTCCACTGTTTAGGCATGTCAGGGGCTCTCCAAACGCAACATGGCGTCCAATATCGATTCCAGCCAATTTTGCTTTCCAAAAGTCAAATGGCGCTCCTTCCCTTTCAAGCCCTGCCGTGCACCCAAACGGTAGTATTCTCCCACATATGGGGTATCGGCATGCTCAGGAGAAATTGCAAAGCAAAATGTATAGTCCGTTTTCTCCTGTTACCCTTGTGAAAGTAAAAAAAAAAAAAAGGTCTAAAGGAAAATTTTTGTGAAAGAAAAGGAAATGTTTCTTTTTTCCCTCCACATTCCATTCATTCATGTGAAGCACCTGAAGGGTTAATAAACTTCTTGAATGTGGTTTTGAGTACCTTGAGGGGTGCAGTTTTTAGAATGGTGTCACTTTTGGGTATTTTCTGTCTTATAGGCCCCCCAAACTCACTTCAAATGTGAGGTGGTCCCTAAAAAAATGTTTTTTTAAATTTTGTTGTAAAAATGAGAAATCGTTGGTCAACTTTTAACCCTTATAACTTCCTAACAAAAAAAAAATTTGGTTCCAAAATTGTGCTGATGTAAGGCTAGTTTCACATTAGCGTTTTTTTGCGCAGCGCATCGGGCGCATAAAAAACGCAAAGAAAAACGCAAAACAAACGCGCGTTTTTTTAACGTCATGCGCACGCTGATGTGTAAAAAAAACGCAGCGTTGTTTGCGTTTTACATGCGTTTTTTGCATGCGTTGGCGTTTTTTATGCGCATGCGTTTTTAAGTGTGACGTTTTTTCCATTGTCTAGAGAACATTCTAGACTTGTTTCACTCAAAAACGCATGCGTAAAAAAACGCAACCGTGCGCAAGACCATGCGCACGCATGCGTTACCATAGACTTCAATGTGTTGTTTTTGCGCATTCCGTGCGCAAGCGTGCGCATGCGTTTTTTTGCCGAGACAGGGCGCACCAAAAAATCCAACATGTTGCGTCTGGCGCACCTGGCGCAAAAGACAAAAAAACGCATGCGCACGAAAACGCAAGTGTGCGCAAAAACATGCGCACGTCATGTTAAACATAGGTGCGCAGTGCGCATGCGCACGGGTGCGCACGATGCGCTGCGCACAAAAGCGCAAATGTGAAACCAGCCTAAAGTAAACATGTGGGAAATGTTACTTATTAAGCTTTTTGTGTGCCACATCTCGCTGATTTAAGGGCATAAAAATTCAGTTGGAAATTTTGCAAAGTTGGGAAATTGCAAAATTTTCTACATTTTTGCCAAATGTCTGTTTTTTCACAAATAAACGCAAGTTATATGAAAGAAATGTTACCACTATCATGAAGTACAATATGTCGCGAGAAAACAGTGTCAGAATCAGCAGGATCCGTTGAAGCGTTCTAGAGTTACGACCTCATAAAGTGACACTGGTCAGAATTGATAAAATTGGCCTGGTCACAAAGGCAAAAATAGGCTCTGGTGCAAAAGGGTTAATATGATTTTAAAACCTTCCTAATGTGAGTTTTATCTTTTTTTCACTAATTTTGGTGCTGGAGACCCCCTCTTTTTTCCTTTGGATTTGGATTTCTACTCATTTGTAGTTGCCCTAAACTATATGTGGTCCAAACCACTCAAGAACTGAGAAGAGTTCAACAGCACTTGTCAAATATTTCTACTGCAAAGAAAGATTGTGAGAAGGGCAAAACGGTCTCTTCAGTAGCCTCATACTTCTTGGATGTCCATGGGAGCAACACTAAGAGACTGAAAGTCCTGGGCTTGGAGAGTGTATATTTGAATATTAGAGGAGGAAACATTACCCCCAAACTGTTGAGTTGTGAGTCCAAATAGATTTATGCCAGAGAATATGGGAAGCAAGATGTGCCACAGTGCGCGCTGCTGAATCCACAAAATCACCTGGGATGCAAGATGTAGTAACAAAGTACTTCTTTATTCCTTCCTACGCGTTTCGGCGCCCTTCCTGGCACCTTCCTCAGGAATATCCCTGAGGAAGGTGCCAGGAAGGGCGCCGAAACGCGTAGGAAGGAATAAAGAAGTACTTTGTTACTACATCTTGCATCCCAGGTGATTTTGTGGATTCAGCAGCGCGGACTGTGGCACATCTTGCTTCCCATATTCTCTGGCAGTTTTTCCACTTTGGAGTGGTCGGTGGAGGTCCTGCAGCAGCTGATACTGTGTTATGTCTTCAAGCCAGTTGTGGGTCACACAACTGGAATAGGTGAGTGGAACTGCATTACACCACTCACATCGTAG
This sequence comes from Dendrobates tinctorius, assembly GCF_039654945.1. Classification (NCBI taxonomy): domain Eukaryota; kingdom Metazoa; phylum Chordata; class Amphibia; order Anura; family Dendrobatidae; genus Dendrobates; species Dendrobates tinctorius. The sequence goes on from NW_027361705.1 coordinate 5,965,590, forward strand.
TGTCACTAGTGATAGGGCACTATTGCGCCTCTTGTTCCCCTACCCTTTTTGTATTCAAATAGATTTATGATCACTGAGCCTTTCACCTATCGGCCTAAATGAGGATCTCCTCTTTACCGGCCTTCTACAAGCAACTTTGAGGACTTTTATACATCTGTCCTATTCATATATTTTTTCATCAAATACAACAAGCATTAATAATTTTGTATGTTCTCCATTTTGCATGGTCTTTCTAACCTGATTTTGGTATCCCTGAGGGTTGTTTGCCTGGTTATAATGTGATTTAGCTTTTTGTTTGGTTGATTTGATTCTGTAGGATGAGTTATGTCTACGGCACTCCTTTTTACCCCCCCCCCCCATTTTGGGGGCACATTCTCTCCACACCGCCATCCTCCTCAGGTATAGTTAATTATTTGTGCCCTGTGTTTCATTAACTATATGTGGTCCAGTGCTTTGTGTGCTATGCTGTGTCCCTGATCGATGTTGTTTGGCCAATGGTTAAGCATTGACTTCATTTTTACCATGCCATATTTAATTTATTGAATCATACTGTGGATACATTATTCTTTAGGGCACATTATAAGTATTACATGGTAGCATACATTTATTTTGTATCTTTTTTTATTTTTTTATTTACTGCTCATATATTATATATTTATGCCACTATAAAGGGATATTTTTTGGTATTTATACAGTATTTTTAGTGGCGTTATATTGAGCTCTATATATTTATATATTATGGTTGGCGGCTGTGTTGTTTTTTATTATTTTTGTGTGATTCATGGATTTATACTGTATTTATGTATTTTTTATATGTATAATTTTTTGCCACATCTAATAAAGGCACTTTTATTACATACTGTTGTGCTTTTACCTTTTCTCTGCCTTCTTTCACTTATTTTTCCATTCCCATTGGCTTTTTGTGTATTAGCTATCATGTTAGTACACTCATGATGTGTAGATGCATGTAAGAATATTTCGATTCTATTTCTGGTAACCATGTGTCAGCGCACCCACAGCCAGTCCTCCTGCTCCGGAGAGTAGGGTTTGCCTTCTCCCCGCCACCCCTGGGACATGGGGGCCCTGCTCTCCCGGTTGCTGCTTCTCACTCTGCCCTCCGACTGGTGACCGGTGCCGCTGCCTCCCGCCCTCCTCCTGTAGTCGGCACTACCACGGTTTGTGTGGATCTATCCGCAGCCATGGGGGCCACCACAAAGCTGGCCTTCACCATCATCCTCATCTCCTGCTCGTCCGGTAAAAGGAGACCCAGGGCTCGTGCGGGAGCTGCGCAGAGTAACCAGCAGTGTACTTGCTCCTGCACACCGCTGGTTACCACGCACAGTATATAGAGGGTTATCCCTCTATATACTGTGCGGGGTAACCAGCGGTGTGCAGGAGCAAGTAATCCATGGTAGACTGTGTATAACCCTCTGTTTACAGGAGTATGTGATCTATATACTACTCTGTATACTGAATATACTGTGCGGTAGAATCAGCTGTATGCTGTGTATAACCCTCCATACAGGAGTATGTGATCTATACACTGCTCTGTATACTGTATATACTGTACGGTGGAATCAGCTGTATAATGTGTATAACCCTCTGTATATACTCTATATACTACTCTGTATACTGGAGGAGCTATGCATAGAAGGATAGGGACGGGGGAGCCATGCATACCAGGATAGGGATGAGGCAACAATGCATACCCAGCTTATACTCAAGTCAGTAAGTTGACTCAGATTTTCATGGCAAAATTAGGTACCTCGGCTTATACTCGGGTTGGCTTATACTCGAGTATATACGATAATTAACTATCTTGTGTGACATAACTTTCTGGTTTAAGGGCATAAGAATTAAAAGTTAAAAAATTGTGAAATTTTTAATATGTTCTTCAAATTTCCAATCAGAATCAGTGGGATCCATTGAAGCATTCGTGTTATTAACACCTAAAGTGACACTAGTCAGAATTGTAAAATTTAGCCTGGTAATGAAAGTGAAGGGGTCCCCATTCCGCTGGTAGGCTGTTGTGAACTCATTTTCTGGTCTGCCTCTGGTTTCTGGTGAAGGAGCTGGTTGTGTTGACAGAGGAGTCGTGAGTTCTATTTCCGGTCTCCCTCTGCTGGTGGCAGGAGGTAATGAAGCTGATCTAATTAACAGAGACCTGCCACCTGATAATGAGGACGAGGATTGGACATCTGGAGTCTCAGACTGGATTTAAGACAGCCGACTCCCTTTTCCCATGCTGGTGATTTTTTCCTGCCTCCTGATCTAGTTTCCAGTTCAGTTCCTGCCTTCTCAAGCTAAGTGTTCTCTGCTATTGTTCACACTTGATTTGGTTTGGTCTATTCAGTTTTTGTATGCTTAGCCAGCCCCAGCTGGGGCTGTGCTGAATTTCCATTCTTATTTCACTGAATGTGCCAGTTTGCTTTTTGTCCCTTATTAGATTGGCCTCTTTTTGCTCTGTTCTCAGAATATGCCAGAGTGCTGATATAGTGGGTGAAGTCTAGTGACTTCAGGGTTTTTTTTGCTATCAGAAGTGTTGGACATTTTTGCAGGGTTTTTTTGCGTGACTGCAGACAGTATCTTTCCTTTCCTGTCTTTTCTAGTTAGTGTGGGCCCCATCATTTGCTCAGCCTAGTTTCCTACCTGTGTTTGTGTTTTCATCTTGTTTCACCGTCAATACATGTGTGGGGGCTGTCTATTCCTTTGGGGTCTGCTCTGGGGCAGTTTAGATTTCCCCTTTTCTTGCTTTAGGCTTATTTAGTCCTCCGGCTGTGACGAGGCATCTAGAATCATCGTAGGTATGCTCCACGGCTACTTCTAGTTGTTGTGGTTAGGATCAGGGGTCTGCAATCCGCTTAGTTACCAACCTCTCTGGTTTTCTGTGACTTAGTTTGGTTTTGTTTTCCTCCTCTGTAACCCAATCATAACAGTAGGCATAATAGTACACCCACGTCGTACTCCCCATTTGGTGCAGGCTCCGGCGCTGAGCTTGCACCTTTCCAGGCACATGTCAGCTGATCTATACAGGTGACATGTGCCTCCAACAGCCGTGGATGGAATCGTGATCCACCCACGGCAGTTAACTTGCTAAATGCCGCTGTCAATCTCTGACAGCGGCATTTAACTCACGCTTACCCGAAGTACATCCCTTATACCACCCATCGGTGACCCTATTGCATGATCATGGATCACCAATGGGTTGGCATGACAACCAGAGGTCTGACAAAGATCTCTTTTTGTCATTGCCCGATTGCTATGAGTGCCGCCCAGTGGTTGGTGCTCATAGCAAGTGAGCATTTCTGCCACATACAGGCGATCTGATCATCGCCTGCGTATAAAAGACGATCGAAGTAGTGCAGCTTTTAGTCTCCCATAAGACTATTGAAGCATGCAAAAACTAAAAAAAATGGTATTATACCTCTGGGGGGTTGGTGAGCGCCCGGTCCGCTAGCAGAAAGCGCATGGACCAGGGTTGTGCCGCCAAACGCCCGCTGTCCTTTTAACATAGGTGTCATGATCCATGCTGGATCAGGACTGATAAAGAGCACAGGTAACCTTTTTTTTTTTTTTCCTAAGCTGTGCTTAGGTTTGGTTTTTGCCCCCCGGTGGCCATTAGGATTTTTGCACACTGGTGTCGTTTGTTCTAAGTTTGCCCCCGGTGGTGGTGAGCGTCATTGCACTCTTGTTTCTTTAGTTAAGTGCACATGATTATAATGCAAGTGTGATTGCTGGCTCTGCTATAAAAGAGTCACAGGTGTTGCAATAAGTGTTGGTGATAGTGTTCATTTCAACCATCCTTGGTGGTGGAAGGAGCTGGAGAGCGTTCCTTGCAGCACTGTCTTAGCCCTGGTGTGGAAGGAGTCATAGGGGATTTCCTTGTAGCTCTGACAGAGCTTGGTGGCAGCGATTCAGGGGGAGAGCTGCATTCTGGTGGTGGACTCTGTTGCCAGGAGCAAGTGCAACAGAGTAAAGCTAAGTGTTTCCCTGTTTGTGTTTTTCCTTAGTATGTATTAGTACAGCGGTGGGGCCAGTGCCTGCGCCACCCAGCTCCCTAGCAAGGGATAGGTGTAGGGTGTGCTAGGGCGACAGGTTCCTGATCAGCGCCCGTTGCGGAACCGACATAGTGAACGTTAGGAGCGTTAGGGACACTGACTCAGGGGAGTGCAGGAGGTATCCACGTCCCCTTTCCCTATCGCAGGGCCCACCGTTGTAACTGTTTCCCTTTGTCTTGTTTTAGTTACCGGCCTGCGGGCCGTGTCACACAAGACAGTATCACGTGCCGCGTCTTGTTGTTTTAGTTACCGGCCTGCGGGTCGCATCACACAGGACAGGTCCACGTGATATTAGGCATAACTCTTCTCGAACAACACAGAGTGAGGGTAAAACAAGGTGGAAATGCTTTATTGAAAAACAAAACAGTGCCAGCAAAATACTCCAATAGGGTACACATTACAGAGTCTCACCCTTACGCTGACTTGCTGGGATAAAAGCAGCTGTTACTTCCGAGCTTCCAGGGTCGGCTACCCCACCTGTGGCACGCACACAGAGAGGAGTTAGCGACAAGCATAGGAAGATGAAAGTCCATTGAGGTACAAGGCAAGTTGACCTGAGGGTCACAACCTGGCTTCTCCGAACATCTCCATGGAGCTAGGCGACTGGCAGGTCCCAATCCTGGCTTCTTCCAAATACTGTATATCCATGGTTTAGCGATGGTCAATGGATCAGATCTGTATTCTTCCAACTGGGGCCGAAGTCCCCTAGATTGACATTCTGTAGAACAGGGTTCCCCAACTCCAGTCCTCAAGGCCCACCAACAGGTCATGTTTTCAGGATTTCCCTTGTATTGTACAGGTGATGCAATTATCACCTGGGCAATTCTATGGAAATCCTGGAAACATGACCTGTTGGTGGGCCTTGAGGGGACTAGAGTTGGAGAACCCTGCTGTAGATTATTTAATCTGTGTCCCTTATGATGGAGCCATGGTGTATTGGCAGCAGTCCTGTTAACACTCTCTGGATGTCTTGGCTGAACCTCTGCATCTCTCTCTGTCTCATTGGGACATATCACCCCTTTTTATTTTAACAGGTGTCCTTCATTCCAGCATCACTGATAATTTTAAACTCCTAACGACCAGAGGTATTTTTGGTTTTGCATTTTTTGCTCCCCTTCTTCCCAGAGGTATAACTTTTTTATTTTTTGGTCAAAATGGCCATGTGATAACTTGTTTTTTGCAAGATGAGTTGTAATTTTGAACGACACCATTGGTTTTACCATATTGTGTACTCGAAAACGGGGAAAAATTCCAAGTGCGGTGAAGTTGCAAGAAAAGTGCAATCCCACACTTGTTTTTCTGGGTTGTTTTTCACCATGTTCACTAAATGCTAAAACTGACCTGCCATTATGATTCTCCAGGTCATTATGAGTTCATAAACACCAAACGATGTATAGGTTCTTTTTTATCTAAGTGGCAAAAAAAATATCAAACTTTGTTAAAAATATATACTGTATATATTAAGAAAATTGTGCCATTTTGCAATACCCGTAGCGTTTCCATTTTTTGTGATCTCGGGTTGGATGAGGCTTATGTTTTGCATGCAGAGCTGACGTTTTTATGGTCTTTGGTCTTTTGGTCGCCAGTTATTGCATTTTAATGCAATGATGCAGCAACCAAAAAAAGGTAACTCTGGTGTTTTTACTGTTTTTATTGCTATGCCATTTAGCGATCAGGTTAATCCTTTTTTTATTGATAGATCAGACAATTTTGAAGGTGGCGATATCAAATATTTGTATGTGTGTTTTTTTATTATTTAGAATGGGGCGAAGGGGGGGTCATTTGAACTTTTATTTTTTTCTATAGTTTTAAAAACTTTTTTTTTTTTTTACACTTTTGGCATGGGAGACTAGAAGCTGCCATAACCCGATCGGCTATGCTACATACAGGCGATGATCAGATAACCTGTATGTAGCAGATTTGCTTACTTGCTATGAGTGCCAGTCACCGGGTGGCACTCATAGCAATCCAACAGTGACAGCCATAGAGGTCTCCAAAAGTCTTCTGGTTGTCATGCCAACTGATCTGTGACCCGCGATCATGTGACGGGGTCACCGATGGGCGGTTTTCCGGGTTGATGGCTGGAAGCTCGCCTTAAATTCCGCTATTCCATCCGCGGCTCTTTTGGGCACATGTTAGCTGTTCAAACCAGCTAATATGTGCTGGGAAAGATGTGGGCTCACCGCCGGAGACCACATCAAAGGGAGGGAGTCCCGCATTTGCGTAAATGTACACCCTATGTCGGGAAGGGGTTAAGAATGGTGAGGACGAATTCACATTGTTTGATTGTGTAATCTATTTGCATAGATTTTCCTCTGTTTTATAAGTCAACAAACTATTTGGCCTAGACAATGTATAATTAGCATATCAGTAATCATATCACTAGTCATCAAGTATAAGAGCACAATGTTAAATCAAATGCAAACTTACAAGTCAATATTACAGGCTTACACAAGCAAAAGTCTGTCTTCTTGACCAACCAGAAATAAACACTTAAATTCAAAAGTCCACATATAGATAACAGTTTATTCTATCTGGCTTGCTAAAAAGTCATCTGGTTAATTAAGATACAATGCTGTGTCTTCACACTCACTTGTTACCTCTTCAGTAATCATGGTATAATCTCTTTAATGTTTTTTGTTTGTTTTTTCTCTCTCAGGTTTCTAACATAGATGATGTACTTAGTCACCACACAAGTTTCCTTGACAACTGTTTAAAGGATTGCATGCTTACCAATCCAGAGCTTCTTAGGATCTTCTCAAAGCTTATGTCAGTGTGTGTTATGTTCACCAACTACATGCAGGTAAGTATTGCATATCTTTCAAACTGTGTGCTTGTGTGTATTTAGTGATTCGATTCGAGTCTATACACCCCTGTTAAAATGCCAGGTTTTTGACATATAGAAAAGTTAGGTCATTAGACCCAATTAAAAAGATTTAAGGTATAACACTATAGTACAAAATATAACTTTTAATGCCAAAATAGTCCAACAAAAATGTGTATACCATAAAGTGTAAAAGTGCGAAGACCACTGTTATAATATTGTAAGCAATATAATAACAGTGGTATTTCTACCTGCTCATTGGTGTGTTTTGATTGAGCCATTCATCTTTGTTCTTTTATTTTTTTGATAGGTTTTTGACATGCAAAATAAATACAAAAGTCATTTTTTTAACTTTTTTTACGTTTAATATCACCCAAAATCTGTACAATTCAATTGATCAAACAAGCTGAAATCTTTTTGTGTGCAAAATGAAAATAGGTAAAATAATTTAGTTGTATAAATATCCAAACCCTTTAGCTAATACTTTGTTGAAGTACCCTTTGAATTGATGACATTCAGTTTTGTAATTGTGGTCTCTCAGCATGGCAAATCTAGAATTGACAATCTTTTCCCATTGCAATTTTAATTTTTTTATTTTTATGCCCTTAAATCAGTTATGTTGCACAAAATAGATCATAAATAACATTTCCCATATGTGTACTTAACATTAGCACAATTTTTTTTGTTAGGAAATTATAAGGGTTAAAAGTTGACCAACAATTTTTCATTTTTTTTAAAATTACAAAACTATTTTTTTACAGACCACATAACATCTGGAATGACTTTGAGGGATCTACATGACAAAAATATCCAAAAGTGACACCATTTTAAAAATAAAACCCATCTAAATTCTCAAAACCACGTTCAAGAACTTTATTAATTCTTCAGGTGCTTCATATGAATTTTTGGAACGTGGAACGAAAAAAATTAACATTTAGCTTTTTTTCACAAAAATTTTAATTTGGATCCAATTTTTTTTATTTTTACCATGGTAACAGAAAAAAAATAAACCTAAAAATTTTTTGTGCAGTTTCTCCTGAGCAAGCTGAAACCCCATATTTGGGGGAAAACTACTGTTGGGGCACAACCAGGGCTCGGAAGGGAAGAAATGCCATTTGACTTTTTGAATGCATAATTTGCTGGAATAATTAGCGGATGCCATGTCATGTTTGGAAAGCCCCTGTTGTGCCTAAACAGTGGAAAACCCCACAAGTAACACCATTTTGGAAACTAGACCACTCAAAGAATGTATCTATATGTGTGGTGAGCACCTTGAACCCCCCGGTTTTCACTGAAGTTTCTAATGTAGAGTCGTGAAAATAAAAAAAAAAATCACAATTTTCCCACAAAAATGGTATTTTGGCCCCAAATTTTTAATTTTCACAAGGTAACAGGAGAAAATGGAACCCAAAATTTGTTGTGCTATTTCTCCTGAGTATGCTGATACCCCATATGTGGGGGTATACTACTGTTTGGGTACAAGACAAGGCTCAGAAAAGAAACGATGTTTTGGAATGCAAACTATGATGGAATGGTCTGATAGTGTCTTGTCGCGTTTGGAGAGTCCCTGATGTGCTTAAATAGTGGAAAACCCCCACAAATTACCCCATTTTGGAAACAAGACCCATCAAGAAATCTATCTAGCTGTGTCATGAGAAGTGAATATGTTCGGAAAATGATCGCCAAACATAAATTCTGCACAAATATGGTACATTCAGATTTGTGATTGGTAACACGAGCATTTTTCTTAAAAACAGAAGAAGTCGGTAACATTCGGCAAAAGATAGAATAAAAGCCAGCAATTCATGTGCCGCGTACAGTAAAATCGCAGATTGACAGGTTAGAATAGAAAAAATATATACACATAGAACACATATATATAGATGTCAGTGACACATACACACACACATATATATATATATATATCTATAATAATAAATGCCCTAAGCAGCTTCCGGTTGTAACAACTTCCGTCCTGTTGTAACCGGTGACGTCACCGCACACCTCTTTCCATGTTAACCCTCAACACACCACTCCTCAGCACACACACTCCTCAACACACACTCCTCTCACCTTTCACCATCTCCACTCACGTCCACTCACTCTTTCACTCCACATACGACCCCTTCTCTCACTCAGTCTCACATACTCACGCCGTCATCGCCGCTGATCCACGATCCCCGACATCATCTTCCGCCGGCGCCTTCCTGGATCCCGACGGCATCCACGCCGGCGACATGTTCTTGCGGCGACGCCATTTTGGATCAGCGTAATCCCGCGATACTCAAGATGGCGTCGCCGCAAGAACATGTCGCCGGCGAGGACGACGTCGGGATCCAAAATGGCATCGGCGAAAACTCACGAGATTTCGCCGACGCCATTTTGGATCCCGACGTCGTCCACGCCGGCGACATGTTCTTTCGGCGATGCCATCTTGAGTATCGCGGGATTTCACGATACTCAAGATGGCGTTGCCGCAAAAACATGTCGCCGGCATGGACGATGTCTGGATCCAGGATGGCGCCGGCGGAAGATGTCGGGGATCGTGGAGCAGCGGAGATGATGGCGTGAGTATGAGAGATGGAGTGAGAGAAAGGGTCGTATGTGGAGTGAAAGAGGGGGGGACGTGAGTGTAGATGGTGAGAGGAGTGTGTGTTGAGGAGGTGTGTGTTGAGGGTTAACATGGCAAGAGGACGATACTCAAGATGGCGTCGCTGCAAGAACATGTCGCCGGCGTGGGTGATGTCGGGATCTAAAATGGCGTCGGCGAAATCTCGCGAGATTTCGCCGACGCCATCTTGGATCCGCGGAATTGCGTCATTTACCTCATGCCGACTTGCTTTGCGGACGTGTTGGCTTGCTCCAATTTGCCTCTACCACCATAACTACTGCTGCCTTGCTCCTCTGCCTGTTCACTGCCGGTGTCTAATTACAGGGCCAATTTGCCTCTACCACCATAACTACTGCTGCCTTGCTCCTCTGCCTGTTCACTGCCGGTGTCTAATTACAGGGCCAATTTGCCGCTACCACTTCATAATTACTGCTGGGCAATTACAGGGCCAATTAGTATCTGTTTACACTACAATACTCCAGGACGCCTTCTTCACTACCAGATAACTGCCAAATAGACTCCTTTACCTGTGCCAACATGAGTCATAACAAAAAGTATGCCAATGCCAGTGAAAGGAAAGCAGCTTTAGCACTACGACAAAAACAACGCCGTGTGTTGTGAGTTCATTTTCCCCTTCACTACTGAGGCCCGAGGAACTCCCTCTTCTGGTAGAGAAAGGTAGTGAGCCTGATTGTCAAACACCTGGGTTTGATCATGATGACTGGCTGAGTGGAGTTACTGACTGGATATAAGGCTGCCGACGCCCTTTTTCCCTGCGGGTGATTTCTCTGTGGACTTCTAGGAAACCAGTCTGATTCCTGCTCATCTAAAGCTAAGATTTCTGCTTTGCCTTTTTGCATTAGTGTTTTGTTTTCCCTGCTTTTCTGGATTCTGCCATTCCCTGCCGGGGTGAGCAGAGTCTCCTTTTGCCTGTTGCTCTGTCTTCAGAATATTCCTGAGTACTGACAGCCTTTTTTGAAGCCTAGCGTCTTCAGGGCCTTTTTTACTGTCAGTTAGTTGGCTCTTATTTTCATAGGGTTTTTCACGGATTGCAGACAGCAGCCTTCCTGTCCTTTCCTATCTAAGTTAGTTTGGGCCCCATCTTTGCTCAGTCTATCTTTCTGTCTGTGTTTCGTTCTTTATTCTTGCTTCTCAGTCATTATATGTGGGGGCTGCCTTTTGCTTTGGGGTCTGCTCTGGGGCAGTTTAGATTTCCCTTTCTGTCTTTAGGCTATGTAGTCCTCCGGCTGTGATCGATGGGCCTAGGGCATCGTAGGAGCCCCCCACGGCTACTGCTAGTTGTGTTGATAGGTTCAGGGGTCTGCAATCCGATAGCTGCCAACCTCTCTGGTTTTCTGGACTTAGCTAGCATTTCTATTTTTGCCTCCTACGGTGACTCAATCATAACAGCCGTGCTAATGAGACTCCTGAGGAAAAACACCATCGCCTTGACAAGATTAAGGCTTATAAACGCCGTCGCCTCACACACGAATCCCCTAACTCTAAATCCATTAGATTGGCTGAAGAAGCCTCTGCACGCCGTCACCGCCGACGACAGACGGCTTCTTCCTCATCATTATTATTAGACTCACAACAGGATGCTTCCACATCAGCATGTGGAACAAATTACTACCACACTTCATCTTATATTTCGTTCACTGACATAACTAATCAGCAATCTGTTTCTGCCCTATCAATACCACCATTGGTCAATACCGACGCACAGTATGGTAATGCAAGTGAAAGGAAAGCTGCTTTAGCACTACGTCAAAAACAACGCCATGCTAATGAGACTCCTGAGGAAAAACAGCATCGACTTGACAAGATTAAGGCTTATAAACGCCGTCGTCTCACACACGAATCCCCTAACTTTAAATCCATTACATTGGCTGAAGAAGCCTCTGCACGCCATCACCACCAACAACAGACGGCTTCTTCCTCATCATTAGTAGACTCACAGCAGGATGCTTCCACATCAGCATGTGGAACAAGTTACTACCACACTTCATCCTATATGCCGTTCACTGACATAACTAATCAGCAATCTGTTTCTGCCCTATCAATACCACCATTAGTCAATACCGACGCAGTGTCTTCACATACAAGCTGCAGTTAGCCCGCAGAAAGTGCAACCAAGACAAATATACGTTGGTCTCAAAACTAGGCGCACCCCATCGGTTGGACATGCACGTCTACTACAACCTCACATTTTCACTAATGATGAAAATAGTATTACCGAACACAGCTGTGGTGACATGACCCATGTATGTGAGCATTACCAAGCTTTGCATTTTGTAGCAGAGATACCTTCTGATAATAACTTTACGCTCTGCTGTCAGAAGGGTAAAGTCCATGTACCCATACTACAATATCCTGATGTCTTTACACGTTTGCTGAAAGGGCAAAGTGAATTTAGCAAAAATTTCATGGATAATATTCAAAGTATTAACAGTTCCTTTGCTTTTGCCTCCATGGGTGCACATATTTCACCACCTCCTGGATATGGCCCATACTGTTTCCGCATACATGGCCAGATCTATCATAGAACTGGAACACTACATCCCTCAGATGACCAACAACGCACATTTGCCCAACTTTACATTCTCGATACCGCTACCGCAAACGAACAACGCTTACGATGTAAAGAAAATCAAAAATGTCATCCTACATTGATGAACATTATTGCCCTTCAAATCCAAACTATTAATCCTTTTGTGGAAGCTTATCAAATGTTACGTGATGTGGAAGAACAAGAAAAAGTTAAATCTCTACAAAACGGAACTGTCATGCCAAACATCACTGTGGCTATTAAACAAGATCGTACTCAAGACCCTCGACGCTACAATAATCCCACTGTCAGTGAAGTAGCAGTCGTGTTTCAAAATGACAATGGTGAGCCACCTTTCAATAGAGACATATTAATTCATTTAAAACCTGATCCCCACAACCCTTTAGCTCCAAAAACACAACAAATTAGCATTCTCCATAGCAATTTCGATGCCCTCATCTATTCAATATTTTTCCCTTATGGAGACCAAGGATGGCATGATGGACTCAAACAACAAGGCAAAAGTCCTAGGAGGATCACACAACTTCAGTACTATTGCTATATGTTATCTGTCACAAATTACTTTAATCCACTCCTCAATGGTGGTAAGCTAACACAGCAATATTTAGTAGATGCTTATGTCAAAATCGAAGCTAATCGCCTACATTACATCCGCAACCACCAAAAAGATTTAAAAGTGGAGGATTACTGCCTCCTTCAAGAACATCTACTCAAAAAATCGGTTCAAAAGGGCATCCCTATTGGGAAAACCGTCATTTTACCATCTTCTTTTGAAGGCAGTCCAAGAAACATCCAGCAGCGCTACCAGGATGCTATGGCTATTGTTACGAAGTATGGTCGACCAGATCTATTTATCACCATGACATGTAATCCTAAGTGGAGTGAGATTACTACACATTTAGAACCATGGCAGCGTGTTGAAGACAGACTTGGTTGCACGCGTCTTTAAAATTAAACTTGAATCCCTGTTAAAAGAAATTAGCAGTGGATTATTTGGAAACGTCACTGTAATGGTCCATGTCATTGAATTTCAGAAGCGTGGTCTCTCACACGCTAATATTTTAATTATTCTTGACAGCCTGTCTAAATTACGGACTGAGGCGGACATAGACAATATAGTCGCGGCTGAAATACCTGATGAAACAATCTACCCTCAGCTCCATAACATTGTTCTTCAACACATGATTCATGGTCCCTGTGGAGAACAGAATCCTAATTCTCCCTGTATGGATCTTGGAAAGTGTAGTAAAGGTTTCCCTAAACAATACCAACCATATACCATCAAAGAAAAGGATGGCTATCCCACTTACCGCAGACCCATTGGCAAAACATATGAACACCATTCTAAGATGATTGACAATTCATGGGTAGTTCCATATAACCCATTTTTACTCACCAAATACAAGTGCCATATTAATGTAGAAATATGTGCTTCCATTCACAGTGTAAAATATTTATTTAAATACGTTTACAAAGGACATGACAAAGCCAACCTTGAAATTTCCCAAAATAACATCCAACATGATGAAACACACCAATTTACGGATACCAGATATGTTAGTGCACCTGAGGCTGCATGGCGGATATTTGCTTTTCCTATGCATAAACAATCTCATGCCATCATTCGCCTAGCCGTACATCTGCCTAATTCTCAACCACTCTATTTTCATGAGAGTGACTCTGCAGACAACATCCATCAAAAGCTCAATTCCAATTCTACACTTATGGCGTATTTCAACCTTAATAAGATCGACCACAATGCACATAACTATTTCTACCGCGAAATTCCAGAACACTACGTTTGGAAACAAGGCACATGGGAACAAAGAAAACGAGGGGGTCTCACAGTTATTGGAAGAATCTATACTGTTAGTGTGAAAGACCAAGAACGCTATTATTTACGTTTGTTGTTACTGCATGTAAAAGCTGCTACCAGTTTTGACAGCATTAAAACCGTCAGTGGAATTATGCATGAAACCTTTAAGGATGCTGCGTTAGCACTCAGATTATTACACAGGTCAACGAAAAAAAAATTTTTTTCTGGTGTCCAAAATATTTTAATGAATTTGGGGTATTTTTGGGGTGCTGATTCTGAATATGTCATCAGTTTTGCCAGATTGGCTCAAGTTTTTGAGATTTTTGGTATCTTATTTATAGCACTTGTTGGTAAATGCGACGCATCATCTCATTAATTTCTTTGGATTAGTACTTGAACTGAGCAGTTCTCAATATAGTTTTGTGTTAATTAGTGTTCTAAAAGTTTGTTCATAGCTTGATTTTTGCACTAACTTTATGTTGTTGTCTGTTTTCCAGTGAAAAGCATGAACTCATCATGAAGAAGTTGTCTTAACGATCCAGACTCATTCTGTTACATTTGTGGTGAATATACACTGCCAAAACATAGAAGAAACATAACACACTTCGTAAAAAAAGTGTATTTTGCCTATTTTGGGGTTATGCTTGGGGACCAAGACAAGTTTTGGGCACCACACATAGTGTGCAAAGCATGTATCGAATTATTACGAAAATGGAGCAAAGGACAAAGAAAAAGCTTCAAATTTGGTGTTCCAATGGTGTGGAGAGAGCCAAAAAATCATCATGATGACTGTTATTTATGGTAAACACAGGTACAGGCACATCTTCACAATGAGGGACAGGCCTTCTTGCAGATTCCATGTTACTCCCATTTTCGTTTCTTATGCTTATTGAATCCTTGCACTTGCACTGCACAGAAATAACAGTCATCATGATGATTTTTTGGCTCTCTCCACACCATTGGAACACCAAATTTGAAGCTTTTTCTTTGTCCTTTGCTCCATTTTCGTAATAATTCGATACATGCTTTGCACACTATGTGTGGTGCCCAAAACTTGTCTTGGTCCCCAAGCATAACCCCAAAATAGGCAAAATACACTTTTTTTACGAAGTGTGTTATGTTTCTTCTATGTTTTGGCAGTGTATATTCACCACAAATGTAACAGAATGAGTCTGGATCGTTAAGACAACTTCTTCATGATGAGTTCATGTTTTTCACTGGAAAACAGACAACAACATAAAGTTAGTGCAAAAATCAAGCTATGAACAAACTTTTAGAACACTAATTAACACAAAACTATATTGAGAACTGCTCAGTTCAAGTACTAATCCAAAGAAATTAATGAGATGATGCGTCGCATTTACCAACAAGTGCTATAAATAAGATACCAAAAATCTCAAAAACTTGAGCCAATCTGGCAAAACTGATGACATATTCAGAATCAGCACCCCAAAAATACCCTAAATTCGATGAAATATCTTTGGCACCAAAAATGCTGTTGACCAG
This sequence comes from Dendrobates tinctorius, assembly GCF_039654945.1. Taxonomy (NCBI): domain Eukaryota; kingdom Metazoa; phylum Chordata; class Amphibia; order Anura; family Dendrobatidae; genus Dendrobates; species Dendrobates tinctorius. The sequence goes on from NW_027361705.1 coordinate 5,980,974, forward strand.
TGTTATTTGATGATAGCATCTGGAGACATACTTTAAGAGATGCTTGCATCTTAACATGCCTTCCCAACTTAGAGACATGTTTTCTTATATCTGCATTTTTGGCCCCCCCAGTAATCCACTTGAATTGTGGAATGAATTTAAGGACCATTTTTTACAAGACTACTGTCATACATACCACAGTGACACTGAAGAGTATCGATTGTGAAGGATATGCTATGAAAGATGTCCACGATATCCTCATAGTCCATGGAAAAACTTTTGCTGATTTCAATTTACCATGCCCAGCAAAAAATATTAAACACCTCCTTAAACAATATGATAAGGATTATGAGTTAAAAAAAGCTGCAGAGATGAAAGAAACTCTTAATCGGGAGCAACTTTTTGCCTACAATGTCATTACTGAAGCTTTACAAAATAGCAGTTTAACACCAAAGTGCTTTTTTCTCGACGGACCTGGTGGCAGTGGAAAGAACTACCTATACCATCTACTTACACATCATTTAAGAGGACAAGGAGAAATTGTCTCACCTGCAGCGACTACAGGAATAGCATCTAACTTGATACAAGGAGGCCGAACAATCAACTCTCTCTATGGCATACCTATTCCGATCAACGAAACATCCGTTTCCAGGATTAAAAACGATACAAATGCAGGAAAACATTTACAGAGTACAAAACTTTTTATTATTGATGAGTGCACTATGGTCCAAAAACATGCATTGAATGTGATAGACAGACTTCTTCGTGACATCATGACAACAAATGTTGCTGAAAAAAATAAAACACCGTTTGGGTGTAAAGTTATTGTTCTTGGAGGAGACTTCAGACAATGTCTTCCCGTCATCGCTCATGGAACAAGAATAGACATTGTAGATTCCTGCATTAAATATTCAGAACATTGACAACATTTTACCAGACTACCGCTAATCAACAACATGCGCTCCACTGATCCTGAATACAGCACTTGGTTGCTTAAACTTGGAAATGGTGAGCTGTCTAATGAACATAACCTTGGAGAGGATGTCATTGAAATTCCTCCAGACATGCTTTGCACTGGCTCTATAGTAACCGAGATCTTTGGAGACCATATTTGCATTGATGTTGATGACAAACAAAGCCTCAACACTGCTGCATCACATGCTATACTATGTCCAAAAAATGATGACGTAGATTTTCTGAACTGTAAAGTAATGGATCGCATCAGTGGTGATTATACTGTATATACAAGCGATGATTCTGTCGATTCTGATGAGGCAGAGGAATGTGAAAACCTCCCAGTTGAATTTTTAAACTCTCTGACACCATCAGGAACGCCATCACATCTCTTAAAACTTAAAATTGGCACCATTGTGATGCTATTAAGAAACTTAAACACCAAGAAAGGTCTCTGCAATGGCACTCGCCTCGTTGTCATTGCCTTACTCCGCAACATCATACAGGCTAAAGTGATTACTGGCTCAGCTGAAGGAGACATTGTATTTATTCCACGCATCGATTTGTGTCCTTCAGAAACTGGGTTACCTTTTAAATTAAAACGTCGACAGTTTCCTCTGAAACCTGCTTTTGCTATGACCATTAACAAATCCCAAGGACAGACCCTCAATCGAGTTGGCATTTTTTTGCCCGAACCTGTATTTGCCCATGGACAATTGTATGTTGCATTCTCCCGAGTAAAGCAACGCAGCAACGTTAGGGTCAAAGTGGTGGATACACCACTTCAAGGACAATTGCTACCTAATAGCCCAAAAATCTTCACTAGAAATGTCGTTTACAAAAATGTCTTACTTTAAACTATTTAAGTTGGTCCTGGAATGGATAGATATATAGATATATAAATGATAGTTACATTCTAAATAGATATAGATAATAGACTTCTAAGACTTCTATACATAGCTTGATATATGTTATATATACACTCACTGGCCACTTTATTAGGTACACCATGCTAGTAACGGGTTGGACCCCCTTTTGCCTTCAGAACTGCCTCAATTCTTCGTGGCAGAGATTCAACAAGGTGCTGGAAGCATTCCTCAGCGATTTTGGACCATATTGACATGATGGCATCACACAGTTGGCGCAGATTTGTCGGCTGCACATCCCTGATGCGAATCTCCCGTTCCACCACATCCCAAAGATGCTCTATTGGATTGAGATCTGGTGACTGAGGAGGCCATTTGAGTACAGTGAACTCATTGTCATGTTCAAGAAACCAATCTGAGATGATTCGAGCTTTATGACATGGCGCATTATCCTGCTGAAAGTAGCCATCAGATGTTGGGTACATTGTGGTCATAAAGGGATGGACATGGTCAGCAACAATACTCAGGTAGGCTGTGGCGTTGCAACGATGCTCAATTGGTACCAAGGGGCCCAAAGAGTGCCAAGAAAAAATTCCCCACACCATGACACCACCACCACCAGCCTGAACCGTTGATACAAGGCAGGATGGATCCATGCTTTCATGTTGTTTACGCCAAATTCTGACCCTACCATCCGAATGTCGCAGCAGAAATCGAGACTCATCAGACCAGGCAACGTTTTTCCAATCTTCTACTGTCCAATTTCGATGAGCTTGTGCAAATTGTAGCCTCAGTTTCCTGTTCTTAGCTGAGAGGAGTGGTACCCAGTGTGGTCTTCTGCTGCTGTAGCCCATCTGCCTCAAAGTTCGACGCACTGTGCGTTCAGAGATGCTCTTCTGCCTACCTTGGTTGTAACGGGTGGCAATTTGAGTCACTGTTGCCTTTCTATCAGCTCGAACCAGTCTGCCCATTCTCCTCTGACCTCTGGCATCAACAAGGCATTTCCGGCCACAGAACTGTTGCTCACTGGATTTTTTTTCTTTTTCGGACCATTCTCTGTAAACCCTAGAGATGGTTGTGCGTGAAAATCCCAGTAGATCAGCAGTTTCTGAAATACTCAGACCAGCCCTTCTGGCACCAACAATCATGCCACGTTCAAAGGCACTCAAATCACCTTTCTTCCCCATACTGATGCTCGGTTTGAACTGCAGGAGATTGTCTTGACCATGTCTACATGCCTAAATGCACTGAGTTGCCGCCATGTGATTGGCTGATTAGAAATTAAGTCTTAACACACAGTTGGACAGGTGTACCTAATAAAGTGGCCAGTGAGTGTATATAGATATTCTAAGCAGATAGATATATCATACACTAATTATCTCTTTCACATATATGTCATAGACATACTTAAATCCATAAAAACATACATAGGTATAGGTATGTATAGATTAAAAAAAAAAATACAAAAGCAAAAACAAAAAAAATTTAGGCACACATACGTAGATTTCAACTACATAGCTAACACATACCTACATAACTTAGGTAATAATAATTAATTTTTTATTTATTAATAAAGTACTATTATTTCAATAGCACTTTACATACATCAGTAATACTGTCCCTCTTGAGGCTCACTATGTAAATATCCTATCCACATAAAAACATAGGTGTGATACATGTATCTTCTATAATAATAAATGCGCTAAGCAGCTTCCGGGTTGTAACAACTTCCGTCCAGTTGTAACTGGTGACGTCACAGCACACCTCTTGCCATGTTAACCCTCAACACACCACTCCTCCTCAACACACACCTCCTCAACACACACTCTTCTCACCTTTTACCATCTCCACTCATGTCCACTCACTCTTTCACTCCACATGCGACCCTTTCTCTCACTCCATCTCTCATACTCACGCCGTCATCGCCGCTGCTCCACGATTCCCGACATCTTCCGCCGGCGCCATCCTGGATCCAGATGTTGTCCACGCCGGTGACATGTTCTTGCGGCAAAGCCATCTTGAGTATCGTGAAATCCCGCGATACTCAAGATGGCGTCGCCGCAAGAACATGTCGCCGGCGTGGACGACGTCGGGATCCAAAATGGCGTCGGCAAAATCTCGCGAGATTTTGCCGACACCATCCTGGATCCCGTCATGCCAAAACTTCACAGCAAAGATGTACAATAGTAGAGACTAATCACTTGCAGGCACAGGCGGGTAGCGTGTTAGTTTTATTTCCCACAACTTACAGCATGTTAAATTGCTTATAGCTCATGCAAAAGTCTGTGCACCCTTCAGTTCACAAAACAAAATAATTACTGTAAAATCCTCATACAAATTAATGATAATATAGAGTGTGTTTTGCATTTCAATTATCAACAGAACATTTTGTACATTGACAAAGTAATACATTGATGGAATTTTTACGGTAGGCATTCACCTTGGATGGCTGTCATCTGTCAGCTATTCCTTCCGATCCCCCATACAGATGAATGCTCGGGGGATGGCTTTTCTCCAAACTAAAGGATTGTGGGTGCTGAAATTCAAATACATGACCCTTCTTTCCTCCTCAATGTGACCTCTCACGTGTATGGCCACCTCCAGTAAATGCAAGTATGGGACCCTTATCTGATTGTTATATTCCCACATGTACACAATGCGACTGTACATTTTATTGTAGCTAAAAGGACCCAACGCACATTATAAAGCTGCCAGCTATCGTCCTGGACTCCCTCATAGAGACACGCATTCGGCCATGCACTTCTGTGACTCTGGGCAGAAGTTTGAGTGCAGAGAACTAAAGGAACCACCATTGGAATTCCAAAGTGCCGACCCTGCTCTACCCAGACCAATCGGGGCAGCGTTGGGAGACCTCCATACACATTAGACAGTCATCTGATCAACAGAATTGGCCAACTTGGGACTTAACATATAAAAGAAACATGCTAAAAGGATATGTAGGAAGTTTTTTAGTGTTATTTTTTAGTGGTTTTTTTTTTTTTTTACATAAGACATGTTACACACTGGCAAAGTAAGTCACAAATCACTAAAGTCAGCAAGATCTGGATAAAAAATAAGGCACTATGGACAAGCCAACTGGAAATATAAATTTTAATAGATCATCATCTCCTAATCTAAAAGAAAAGTAATAGAAAAAAGGCAAAGTATCGCGGGATTTCACGGTACTCAAGATGGCGTCGCCGCAAGAACATGTCGCTAGCGTGGACAACGTCTGGATCCAGGATGGCGCCGGTGGAAGAAAATGTCGGGGATCGTGGAGCAGCGGCGATGATGGCGTGAGTATGAGAGACGGAGTGAGAGAAAGGGTCGTATGTGGAGTGAAAGAGGAGGGGACGTGAGGGGGTGAAAGGTGAGAGGTGTGTGTGTTGAGGGTTAACATGGCAAGAGGTGTGTCACTATCCTCCCGATGCGATAGCATCGGGCCTTAATCTATTATATATATACATATACAGCTCTGGCAAAAATTAAGAGACCACTGCACAGTTTTATAAAAATGAGCTTCTCTGCATGTCTGACAGTCATTCCAAACCAGTGTCAGTTAAATTCCAACCAGAGTACACCTCATTCTACTTAATGTGCTTCTCATTATGTGATTACCTGAAGTAAATCTTATTTAACAAAGGAACGTATAAAAAACACTGCTGTGGTGGTCACAATCCTCTTGACAAGCTGGATGGCAAAACAAGTGCTAGTAATATCCCAAAAGTAATAGCAATGAAAAAATTACTTTTAACCAAGCCAAATGAGTTGAAAAGAGAAGTCTTGAGTGAGGAAAAGAAAAGCTCAATTCTGGCTTTACTAGCAGAGGGATACAGTGAGCGACATGTTGCCTCCATCCATTAAATTTCTAAGAAGGTAGTCCATTACAACAAGGTCAAGCAGCAGAATTGGGGACAACAAAGCTACAGACCGGCAGAGGGCAAAAACGTCTCTCCACTCACCGGGATGACTATCACCTTATTCGAAAGTTACTCAGCAACCTCAGGATGACATCAAGTGACCTACAAAAGGAATGGCAAATGGCAGCTGGGGTGAAGTGCACGGCAAGAACAATTCGTAACAGGCTCCTAGAGGCAGGGCTCAAGTCATGTAGAAAAAGCCTTTAATCAATGAGAAGCAAAGGAAAGCCAGGCTGAAGTTTTCCAGAGACCATAAGGATTGGACCATAGAGGACTGGAGTAAGGTAATAATAATATTTATTTATATAGCGCCAACATATACTGCAGCGCTTTACAGTTGAACAGTTTCTAAACACAAGTCATAAGTAACAATGTTAACAATACAATAATCAAAGCAAACTAAGACAACCCTGTTCATGAGAGCTTACAATCTACATTGAGGTGGGGGAGATACAAAGTATAGGTGTGTATTTACAATGATGGTCCAGCCATCTTGAGGAAGTGAGGGATAGATGTAGATAGTGAATTAGCTACACACACACACACACACACACATAAAATGACTTTGATTAGTGAATGTGATAGGCTGCTCTAAAAAAATGCGTTTTGAAGGAGTGCCTAAAACTATGCAAATTGTGGATAGTCCTAATTTCTTGGAGTAGAGCATTTCATAGGATTGGCGCAGCACGAGAGAAGTCTTGGAGTCGGGAGTGGGAGGTATGGATTAGTGCAGAGATTAATCTTTTCTGATGAGTCTGGTTTTCAGCTTTGCCCAACACCTGGTCATCTAATGGTTAGACGGAGATCTGGAGAGGCATACAAGTCACAGTGTCTTGCACCCACTGTGAAATTTGGTGGAGGATCGGTGATGATCTGGGGATGCTTCAGCAAGGTTGGAGTTGGGCAGGTTAATCTTTGCGAAGGACGTATGAATCAAGCCGCATTCAAGGTTATCCTGGAAAAACAGATGATTCCTTCTGCTCAGGCAATGTTCCCCCCACTCTGAGGACTGTTTTCTCCAGCAGGACAATGCGCCATGCCACACAGCCAAGTCAATCAATGTGTGGATGAACGACCACCACATCAAATCTCTATCATGGCCAGCCCAATCTCCAGACCTGAACCCCATTGAAAACATCTGGAATGTAATCAAGAGGAAAGTGGATAGTCACAAGCCATCAAACAAAGAACTGCTTACATTTTTGTACCAGGAGTGGCATAAGTTCACCCAAAAGCAGAGTGAAAGACTGATGGGAAGCATGCCAAGACGCATGAAAGCTTTGATTAAAAATCATGGTTATCCCACAAAATATTGATTTCTGAACTCTTCCCGAGTTAAGCATTAGTATTGTTGTTTCTAAATGATTCTGGACTTTTTTTCTTAGCATTATTTGAGGTCTGCAAGCACTGCATTTTTTGGTTATTTTGACCATTTCTCATTTTCTGAAAATAAATACAAAATTTAGTGCTTGGAAATTCGAAGACAGTAGTTTATAGAATAAAAGAGCAATTTTTATTTTACTCAAAAATATACCCATAAAGAGAAAAATCAGACAAAATGAAAATTTTGCAGTGGTCTCTTAATTTTTGCCAGAGCTGTATATTACATAGGAGAAAAGCCAGCCATTCAGCAGCCTCGTAGTGTAAAATCACAGCAGGAGCTGACAGGATAGAAGAGATGGATTACATACAGTAACTACACAAAGAATTAGTAGATATATAGATGTCAGTGACAAATTCAATTAGTACAGTGTGTGTGCAGCTTACTCCCACACAATTTTTGTAACCAGCGGAGGGAAAGCCAACGGCCGGGGGCTGATGTTTATAGCCTGGGATGGGGGTAATACCCATGGAGCTTCCCAGGCTATTAATATCAGCTCACAACTGTATTGGTAGCCTTTACTGGCTATTAAAATTGAGGACCCTAAGAAAATGACATCGGGTCCCCCTATAATTAATGATGAGTAAAGGCTATGCAGACAGCGGCGGGCTGATATTAATAGCCTAGATAGGATCCATGAATACTAGCCCCCCAGACTAAAAACATCAGCTCTCAGCTGCCCCAGAAAAGGCACATCTCTAAGATGCGCCAATTCTGGCACTTAGCCTCGCTCTTCCCACTTGCCCTGTAACGGTGGCAAGTGGTGTGATAGTTGGGGGGGTTGATGTCATCTTTATATTGTCAGGTGGCATCAAGCCCTAAAGTTAGTAATGGAGAGAGGCGTCAAGAAGACACATCATGCAGCCTGCCATCTAGCTGTAGCAGAGCTAGACCCGTTGTGGGACAAATGGATTAGCAGCATCTCTGGAAAGGTGAAGAATTTTGTTTTGGTTTTTTTACCTCTTTTGCAGATGACGAGGGCATCGGTGGAATAGGTGAGGTCTAAAGTATGGTTTAGTTAAGATTATTAAAGGAGTCTGTGTATTTCTTTCAATTAAAGGACTTTTTATCTGGGTGTCTGTGTTTTTATACAGTGTGAATATGCGGTTAGTAATGGGGTTTCTTATTGATGCCTCTCCATTACTAACCTCCGGGTTTGATGTCACCTGAAAATATGAAAATACAAAGGTGACATCAAACCCCCAACTATCACCCCACTTGACACCGCTACAGGGCAAGTGAGAAGAGTGAGGCTAAGTGCCAGAATTAGCGCATCTTAGAGATGCTCCTTTTTTGGGGCAGCTGAGAGCTGATGATTTTAGCCTGGGAGGACAGTATCCATGGCCCCTTCCTAGGCTATTAATATCAGCCCGCAGCTGTCTGCATAACCTTTGCTTGTTATCAATTATAGGCGGACCCTACGTTATTTTTTGGGGGTGTCCCCCATTTTAATAGCCAGGAAAGGCTAATTATACAGCTGTGAGCTGATAATAATTGCCTGAGAAGCTCCATGGGTATTACACCTTTCCCAGGCTGTAAACATTGCCCCCCCGCCCTCGGCTTCCATCTGCTGGTTACAAAAATTGAGCAGGAGCCCAAGCCATTTTTTTCCAAAAAATCTTTTATTAATTAAATACATGTACAGTAAGCTGCAAACACACTGTACTAATTGTATTTGTCATTGATGTATATACCTATTCTTTGTGTATTTACTGTATGTAATCTATCTTTTATCCTGTCGGCTCCTGCTGTGATTTTACATTACAAGATGAATTGCCAGCTTTTCTTCGGTCTATGTAATATATACATATATACAGTGGGGCAAAAAAGTATTTAGTCAGTCAGCAATAGTGCAAGTTCCACCACTTAAAAAGATGAGAGGCGTCTGTAATTTACATCATAGGTAGACCTCAACTATGGGAGACAAACTGAGAAAAAAAAATCCAGAAAATCACATTGTCTGTTTCTTTTTCATTTTATTTGCATATTATGGTGGAAAATAAGTATTTGGTCAGAAACAAGCAATCAAGATTTCTGGCTCTCACAGACCTGTAACTTCTTCTTTAAGAGTCTCCTCTTTCCTCCACTCATTACCTGTAGTAATGGCACCTGTTTAAACTTATCAGTATAAAAAGACACCTGTGCACACCCTCAAACAGTCTGACTCCAAACTCCACTATGGTGAAGACCAAAGAGCTGTCAAAGGACACCAGAAACAAAATTGTAGCCCTGCACCAGGCTGGGAAGACTGAATCTGCAATAGCCAACCAGCTTGGAGTGAAGAAATCAACTGTGGGAGCAATAATTAGAAAATGGAAGACATACAAGACCACTGATAATCTCCCTCGATCTGGTGCTCCACGCAAAATCCCACCCCGTAGGGTCAGAATGATCACAAGAACGGTGAGCAAAAATCCCAGAACCACGCGGGGGGACCTAGTGAATGAACTGCAGAGAGCTGGGACCAATGTAACAAGGCCTACCATAAGTAACACACTACGCCACCATGGACTCAGATCCTGCAGTGCCAGACGTGTCCCACTGCTTAAGCCTGTACATGTCCGGGCCCATCTGAAGTTTGCTAGAGAGCATTTGGATGATCCAGAGGAGTTTTGGGAGAATGTCCTATGGTCTGATGAAACCAAACTGGAACTGTTTGGTAGAAACACAACTTGTCGTGTTTGGAGGAAAAAGAATACTGAGTTGCATCCATCAAACACCATACCTACTGTAAAGCATGGTGGTGGAAACATCATGCTTTGGGGCTGTTTCTCTGCAAAGGGGCCAGGACGACTGATCCGGGTACATGAAAGAATGAATGGGGCCATGTATCGTGAGATTTTGAGTGCAAACCTCCTTCCATCAGCAAGGGCATTGAAGATGAAACGTGGCTGGGTCTTTCAACATGACAATGATCCAAAGCACACCGCCAGGGCAACGAAGGAGTGGCTTCGTAAGAAGCATTTCAAGGTCCTGGAGTGGCCTAGCCAGTCTCCAGATCTCAACCCTATAGAAAACCTTTGGAGGGAGTTGAAAGTCCGTGTTGCCAAGCGAAAAGCCAAAAACATCACTGCTCTAGAGGAGATCTGCATGGAGGAATGGGCCAACATACCAACAACAGTGTGTGGCAACCTTGTGAAGACTTACAGAAAACGTTTGACCTCTGTCATTGCCAACAAAGGATATATCACAAAGTATTGAGATGAAATTTTGTTTCTGACCAAATACTTATTTTCCACCATAATATGCAAATAAAATGAAAAAAAAAACAGACAATGTGATTTTCTGGATTTTTTTTCTCCCATAGTTGAGGTCTACCTATGATGTAAATTACAGACGCCTCTCATCTTTTTAAGTGGTGGAACTTGCACTATTGCTGACTGACTAAATACTTTTTTGCCCCACTGTATGTGTGTGTGCCACTGACGCTGGATCTGTGAATGCTTGGCCCTCTACAATGTCAACAGGAAATTAAGAACCTTCCTCAGAAACTCGATGGGGCTATGGAGAACAACATTGGAAGTCAACTCAAGACAACTTGCACAAGTGACCATCAAATGCGGCATATACAAAGGTGATGCACTGTCCTCATTGCTGTTCTGCATAGGCTTGAACCCCCTCAGTCAGATAATTACAGAGACTGGCTATGGATACAAGTTCAAGTGTGGAAGCACCATCAGCCACCTCCTCTTCATGGATGATATCAAGCTGTATGCGAAAAATCTGGCAGGGATCTATAGTGAAGACAACGGGATGTCCTTCGGACTGGAGAAGTGCAGCAGGTTGGTAATAAAGAGAGGCAAGGTATTCAAGACCGATGGAGTGGAAATACCAGCAGGGCATATAGCAGATGTACAGACATGTTACAAGTACCTCGGCATCCCACAGGGATACGGTAACCATGATGAGGAGGCAAAGCAAGCAGTAACATCCAAATACCATCAAAGGGTAAGACAGTTCCTGAGGCACCGGCTCAGTGGGAAGAATAAAATCCGTGCTATCAATACATATGCCCTACCAGTTATAAGATACCCTGCTGGCATAGTGTGCTGGCCAAAAGAAGATGGAAGCTGCAGATGCGAAGACACGAAAGCTCCTCACAATGAATGGAGGTCTCCACCCTAAGTCTAGCACCCAAATATTGTATACCAACAGAAAGGAGGGTGGTTAAGGCTTGATAAGCATCCAAGCCATCATCACGGAGGAAACAAGGAGTATCCAGGAATACATCAGAAGAATGGCGCCAGAAGATGAGATGCTGAGAGAATGCCTAAGGCAGCAACAACAACAGATCTGGAAGGAAGAACAGGAAAATGAAGCGCCATGGCAAGACAAGCCGCTGCATGGGATGTACCACTGACAGATAATGGAAGTGGCTGACATGGAGAAATCTTACCAATGGCTGGAGAAAGCTGGACTCCGAGACAGCACAGAGGCACTAATCATAGCGGCACAAGGGCAAGCACTAAGTGCAAGATCCATAGAAGCATGAATCTACCATACAAGACAAGACCCAAGACGCAGACTATGCAAAGAAACCTCAGAAACAGTCCAACAAATAGTGGCAAGATGCAAAATGCAAGCAGGAACAGCGTATACTGAACGCCACAACCAAGTAGCGGGAATTGTATACAAGAACATGTGTGCAGCATATGTGCTAAGCTCCTCTAAGTCTAGGTAGGAGACCCCAGAAAAAGTGGTGGAAAATGAAAGGGCTAAAATCCTGTGGGACTTCACGATCCAGACAGATAAGCAGGTGGTGGCTAACCAACCAGATATTGTCCTAGTAGACAAGGATCAGAAGACAGCAATGATAGTAGTTGTGGTAGTGCCAAGTGACAGCAACATCAGAAAGGAGTATGAAAAGCTGGAGAAATACCAGGGTCTCAAAGGAGAACTGGAGAAGATGTGGAAGGTGAAGGCAACAGTGATTCCAGTAGTGATAGGAGCACTTAGAGCAGTGACCCCTAAGTTGGAAGAATGGCTATAACAGATCCCAGGAGCAACATCTGAGCTCTCTGTCCAGAAAAGCGCAATACTGGGAACAACTAAGATCCTGCGCAGAACCCTCAAACTCCCAGGCCTCTGGTAGAGGACCCAAGAATGAGAAAGGACAGCAAAGACCACCCCCATTGAGGGGTGAGACGGAAGTTTATTATTTATATATATATATATATGTATATGTATTCTATGTGTACATATTCTTTCTATTCTATTCTAACCTGTCACTATGTGATTTTACTTTATGCGGCACATGAATTGACAGCTTTTCAAAGGACACTGGTGCTTAAAAATGAGACAGCACTTGCATGGTCCAAGTGCTGTGCAATTTTTTTCTCCCACCCATAGGCTTGCATTGGTGAATCTTGGTGACAATTGCAGCATGATGTGATTGTACACGCATGCTGAATATGCCAGAGAAAATAAATAGTGATGTGATTTGCCCCACAGATTAACACTGGGCCTAGTGCTATGAGATATTTTCTCTTATAGCACTTGCCCGTATTCTGCGGTACTGTGACGCCGGCCTTCATCAGCCAGCTCCTGTGCTGTAAATAAATAAAGAAACCTGATAACCAGTGAGGCGGAACTCACAGCTGGGAGCTGCAACTGTCAGCTTCAGCAAGGTTGGTTATCAAGAATAAAAAACAGCATGAGGTCCCCCCATTTTTGCAACCAGCCCTGCTAAAGCAGACAGCTGTAGGCTGGTATTCTAAGGCTGGTATTAGGCCATTTATATTGCCCCCCCAGCCTAAAAATAGCAGCCTGCAGCTACCCAGAAAAGGCACATCATTAGAAGCGCCCATTCTGGCGCTTTGCCTGGCTGTTCCCACTTGCCCTGTAGCGCTGGCAAGTGGGATTCATATTTGTGGGGTTGAGGTCACATTTGTATTGTCAGGTGACATCAAGCCCACAGGTTAGTAATGGAGAGGCATCTATCAGACACCTATCCATTACTAATCCTATAGTTACCTGGTAAATAAAGACAGCCAGAATAAATTCCTCTATTAGAAATAAGACTAAATATAGTTTTCCATTTTATTTAAAAATAACAAACACAGTTATACTCACCTATTGCCTATTCTACCGAAGCCCTTGTTCTCCTGTAATAAAACTAAAATAACAAACAACAATATCCCTCACCTGTTGGTTATTCTGTCTCAAGCCATAATCCATGTCTGGGGAATTAATAGTTTTCAACCTGGACGGTGCCAAGTTGCGACCATCCAGGCTGAGAACCTGTTACAAGTTAAATTCTGCCTTGACATCTATTGTACATGTAGTGACGTGTGGGAAAAAGTCAGTGATGAGGTCACCGCAGTTCAAGCTCAGTGACTTAACCACAGATCATGGTGAGAAATTCTCACGGTGATCTGCTGTGAAGTCACTGAGCTTGAACTGCGGTGAACTCGGTGACTTTTTTCCTTGGTGCTAGCGGGGATCTCATAGAATCATAGAATCGTAGAGTTGGAAGGGACCTCCTGGGCCATCTGGTCCAACCCCCTGCTCAAAGCAGGATTCGCTAAATCATCCCAGTCAGATGTCTGTCCAGCCTCTGTTTGAAGACTTCCATTGAAGGAGAACTCACCACTTCTCGTGGCAGCCTGTTCCACTCATTGATCACTCTAACTGTCAAAAAGTTTTTTCTAATATCTAATGTGTCTCCTCCCATTCAGTTTCATCCCATTGCTTCTAGTCTTTCCTTGTGCAAATGAGAATAAAGTTGATCCTTCTACAATGTGACAGCCCTTTAGATATTTGTAGACAGCTATTAAGTCTCCTCTCAGTCTTCTCTTTTGCAAACTAAACATTCCCAAATCCTGCAACCTTTCCTCATAAGACAGGGTTTGCAGACCAGTCACCATTCTGGTCGCTCTTTTCTGAACTTGCTCCAGTTTGTTGCTGTCTTTTTTAAAATGTGGTGCCCAAAACTGGACACAATATTCCAGATGAGGTCTGACCAAAGAGGAGTAGAGGGAAATAATGACTTCACGTGATCTAGACTGTATGCTTCTGTTAATACATCCTAGAATTGCATTTGCCTTTTTTGCTGCTGCATCACACTGTTGACTCATATTCAGTCTGTGATCTATTAGTATACCCAAGTCTTTTTCACATGTGCTGTCACTTAGCCCTATTCCTCCCATTCTATATATGCTTTTTTCATTTTTATTGCCCAGATGTAGTACTTTGCATTTCTCCCTGTTAAAAACCATTCTGTTAGTTGCTGCCCACTTCTCCAGTTTATTTAAATCTTTTTGAATCCTCTCTCTCTCTTCTCTAGTATTAGCTATCCCTCCTAGCTTTGTGTCATCAGCAAATTTAATCAGTTTACCCTCAATTCCTTCATCTAAATCGTTGATAAAGATGTTGAACAATACAGGGCCCAGGACAGAGCCCTGTGGTACCCCACTTGAGACATTCTTCCAACTGGATGTGCAGCCATTTACGACCACTCTTTGGGTCCGATCACTAAGCCAGTTATGAATCCACCTAACAGTTGCCTTGTCCATTCCATACTTAGTCATTTTTTCAATAAGGATTGTATGAGAGACTTTGTCAAATGCTTTGCTGAAGTCAAGATATACTATATCTACAGCATTTCCTTGATCCACCCAATCAGTGATACCATCATAGAAGGTATCTCACCGTTCATCTGTGTAAATGAAGAAAAAAAATTTCACACAAAAATGTTTTAGCCCCAAACTTATTCATTTTCACAAAGATATTATGACAAAATGAACCCGAAAATGTGTTGTGCAATTTCTTCCGAGTATGCCAATACCCCATATGTGGTCAAAAACTACTTTTGAGGCATAGTGCAAATCTCAGAATGGAAGAAGCACTATATTGGAGTTCAGATTTTGTTGGACTGGATTGAGGAGGTCATGTAACATTGGGAGAGCCCAAAAGGTGCCAGAAGAGCAGACCTCCCTATAAGGGTATGTTTCAAGGGTCAATAAACGCTGCGGGTTGGACACTACGTACATCTGCAGCGTCCAACCCTCAGCGGCCAGATGTTACAGAATAGTGGATGAAATCCCATCTCCACTATGCATGCACATTCGCCTCTGGCGTCCCTGCGTAAACGGACATGCAGCCGTCTTTCCAGACCCGCAGCATGTCAATCTATCTTGCAGAGACGCTCAGTCTCCGCAAAATAAATATCACCATCCAATGTATAGGATGAGCACATGTGGAATCACCGGCCTTCAAAAGCCGGCAGTGCTTTAGTCGGAGCGGACATTTGCTCCTTCCAAAGCGCTGCCATATCCTGACCATGGGAACATAAACTAAAAGACCTCATTTTACAAACTACACCTCTCAATGAATTCATCTAGGGGTCACAGAATTTTATACTATTGGACTGTGAAAATAATAAAATTTTTACCACATTGCCTCCACCTGCCTCATTATAGGGAATCTTCCACCGGAGGTTCCGTCTGAATCATGTATTTCAGAGATTTACAAGGAAACCCCTATATAAGCGCTCAGTGTAGAGCACAGGATAAATGTGCACCAAACCTTACTACGATCTTTGGGAGGCATAATGAAATCAACAACAGGTGAAGAATTGGTTTTATTTATTTTTATGCCATTCCTCGTGCTGTATAATTGAATAAACGACTTTATTCTTCCGGTCAGTGCGATTACAGCGATAACAGATTGATATTGGGTTTTTATGTTTGGCTGCTGTCACATACTAAAAAACGCTTTTTTTTTTTTTCAAAAACGAGTTTTTGCATCGCCATATTTTGAGAGCTATAATTTTTTTATTTCTGCTGATAGTCATGTGAGGGCTTATTTTTTACAGGGCGAGTTGACTTTTTTTATTGGTACTATTTTAACATTTTTTCATCCCTTTCTATTCCAATTTTTGGGAGTCAGAGATTCAGAATAAACAAACATCAGCAATTCCGGAATTGTTTTTTGTTTGTTTTTTTATGCCATTCTGCGTGTGGTAAAATTGATTAGGCAGCTTTTTTTCTTCTAATAACTACGGATACAGCGATATCACATTTAAATAGCTTTTTTTAAGTTTTGCTGCTTTTTCTCAATAAAAAATATTTTCTAGAAAAAATAATTATTTTTGCATTGCTTTTAACCCCTTTGAGACCTAAACTGTTTTCACCTTTCTGACAGGCCAATATTTACAATTCTGACCACTGTCACTTTGAGGTAATAACTATGGAACGCTTCAACAGATCTCGGTGATTCTACAAGGGTTTTCTCATGACATATTGTACTTTATGATAGCGTTAAAATTTCTTCAATATGAGTTGCGTTTATTTGAGGGAAAAAATGGAAATTTGGGGAAAATTATACAATTTTCAAACTTAATTTTTATGCCCTTAATTCAGAGTCATATTGCACAAAGTAGTTAATAACTAACATTTTCCACATGTCTACTTTACATTAGCACAATTTTGGAAACATAGGATTTTTTTTGTTAGGAAGTTATAAGGGGTGACCAGTTGACCAGCGATTTCTCATTTTAACAAAATTTGCAAAACTATTTTTATAGGGACCACTTCACACTTGAAGTGACTTCGAGGGGCCTAAATAACAGAAAATACCCAAAAATGACAACATTCAAAACCACATTCAAGACGTTTATTAACCCTTCAGGTCCTTCCCAGGAATTTTTGGAATGTGGAAGGAAAAAATAAACATTTACTTTTATTTCACAAAAATTTTCCTTTAGACCTAATTTTTTTTTTTTTACTTTCGCAAGCGTAGCAGGAGAAAATGGACCATACAATTTGTTGTGTAATTTCTCCTGACTCTGAGTACGCAGATACCCCCATATGTGGGGGAAAACCACTGTTTGGGGGCACGGCAGGGTTTGGAAGGGAAGGAGCGTCATTTGACTTTTTGAATTCAAAATTTGATGGAATAATTAGCGGATGCACTGTCACGTTTGAAGAGCCTCTGATGTGCAGTGGAAACCCCGCACTGGTGACATCATTTTGGAAACTAGAACCCTTTGGGAACTTATCTAGATGTGTGTTGAGCACCTTGAACCCCCAAAGGCTTAACAAAAGTTTATACCTTTAAGCCGTGAAAATAAAAAAAATCTAATTTTTTCCACAAAAATCTGTTTAGCTACAAATTTAGTATTTTCACAAGGGCAAAAGGTGAAAATAGACCCTAAAGTTTGTTGTGCAGTTTCTCCTGAGTTCAACGATACCCCACATGTGGTCGAAAACTACTTATTGAGGCACAGTGCAAAGCTCAGAAGAGAATTAACACCATATTACAGTGCAGTTGGAGGGTGCCATGTTACATTGACAGAGCCCCTGAGGTGCCAGAAAAGTAAAACCATGCATAATCACCCCATTTTACCAATTAAACCTTTCAATGAATTCATCTAGGTTTGCAGCGATTATATTGACAGCACAGGTGTGTCACAAACTTTTCTACCATTGGGAAGTGAAGAAAAAATAATTTACATTTTTACCATTTTGTCTTAGCCCCAAGTTTTACATTATGGGAACAAGAAAGAAGAAAGACGGCACAATAAGGTGCAACCACCTGATTAACAAAGTGAAAAAAAGGCTTTATTGTAACAATAGTGCACACACTAATTAAAACCATTTAAAAAAAATGTAAAACCATTGTGCAGGCTGTGTGACATAGATAGCAACAATATGTTGACCAACAATATAATCTGCTTTATTACAATAGCAAGTTATGTTATGGTCTTGATACAATTAATGTCCTACCAAGTATGCAGAAAATCATTATGATAGTAAATACGTAATTCTTAAATAGAAAAACATACATTTGTGAACATATGGCACAATAAATAATAGCCCATAATAAGAAATATCACCCCTGGCATGCAAAGACATGTGAGCACGTAATACTGTGTCAAATACTGTGGTTCCATGCATATTATATAAATGCAGAATTGGCCATACTCACCAATGATTAATGTTATATTGCACTGCCCGTCCCTACGCGTGTCGCTACACCTTGTAGCTTCATCAGCTTCCCCTGTGCATGGAACCACAGTATTTGACACAGTATTAGGTGCTCACATGTCTTTGAATTGCCAGGGGTGATATTTCTTATTATGGGCTATTATTTATTGTGCCATATGTTGACAAATGTATGTTTTTCTATTTAAGAATTACATATTTACTATCATAATGATTTTCTGCATACTTGGTAGGACGTTAATTGTATCAAGACCATAACATCACCTGCTATTGTAATAAAGCAGATTATATTGTTGGTCAACATATTGTTGCTATCAATGTCACACAGCCTGCACAATGGTTTTACATTTTTTTTAAATGGTTTTAATTAGTGTGTGCACTATTGTTACAATAGAGCCTTTTTTCACTTTGTTAATCAGGTTGTTGCGCCTTATTGTGCCGTCTTTCTTGTTCCCATAATGTAAAACTTGGGGCTAAGACAAAATGGTAAAAATGTAAATTATTTTTTCTTCACTTCCCAATGGTATAAAAGTTTGTGACACACCTGTGGTGTCAATATAATCGCTGCAAACCTAGATGAATTCATTGAAAGGTTTAATTGGTAAAATGGGGTGATTAAGACAGTGCAGATAGAGACCTGGGCACAAATAATGAAATTGGGGGTGGGTGTTGTGAATTCATTTTCCCCTTCATTACTGAGGCCCAAGGAACTCCCTCTTCTGGTAAAGAAAGGTAGTGAGCCTGATTGTCAAACACCTGAGGCTGATTATGATGACTGGCTGAGTGGAGTTACGGACTGGATTTAAGGCTGCCGACGCCCTTCTGCCCTGCGGGTGATTTCTCTGTGGGATCCTTGGAGACCAGTCTGAACTCCTGCTCCTCCAAAGCTAAGTTTGCTGCTCGGCCTTTTGCTTTTGTGCTTTGACTTTGTTTTTGCTTTGTTTTTCTGGATTTCTGCCATACCCTGCTGGGGTGTGCTGAATTCATTTAGTTCTGTCTTCTGAAAATACCTGAGTGCTGATTCAGTTTTTGAAGCCTAGCTGCTTCAGGGCCTTTTTCATATCAGCTGGTTGGCTTATGTCTTTGATAGGGTTTTGGCAGATTGCAGACAGAAGCCTTCCTATCCTTTCCTATCTAGGTAGTTTTGGGGCCCCGTCTTTGCTCAGTCTATCTTTCTGTCTGTGTTAGTATTTTCATCTTGCTTCACCATCATTATATGTTGGGGGCTGCCTATTGCTTTGGGGTCTGCTCTGGGGCAGTTTAGATTTCCCCTTTCTTTCTTTAGGCCTATGTATTTCTCCGGCTGTGATCGAGGGGTCTAGGGAATCGTAGGGACCCCCCCACGGTTACTGCTAGTTGTGTTGATAGGTTCAGGGGTCTGCAATCTGATAGTTGCCAACCTCTCTGGTTTTCTGGACTTAGCTTGTATTTCTGCTTTTGCCTCCTACGGTGACTCATTCATAACAGGTGGGGTTAGAACAGTTAATAATTTAAGAAAGAATAGAGGTACAGAGAGATACATAAAGTGCATGTATGCTAATGCCAGAAGCCTCGCCAACAAAATGGAGGAATTGGAGTTAACGTTGTTGGAACATAATTATGACATGCTGGGGATATCTGAGACATGGCTGGACGAGAGCCATGACTGGGCGGTTAATTTACAGGGCAATAGTCTGTTCAGAAATGACCGTAAAAATAAGCGAGGGGGAGGTGTGTGTTTTATATGTAAAATCATCCTTAACCCCTTCCTGACATCAGACGTACTATCCCGTCCATGGGACCCGGGCCCCTATGCCCATGGACGGGATAGTACGTCTAGCGCGATTAGCGGCGCCCACATGGTGAGCGCCGCTGATCGCGGCCGGGTGTCAGCTGATTATCACAGCTGACACCAGGCACAGTGTGTCAGGGGCGGTCACGGACCGCCCCCGACACGTTAACCCCTTGCACACCGCGATCAAACATGATCACGGTGTACCGGGGGTTAAAGGTAAGCATCGGCAGGGAGGGGGCTCCCTCCGTGCTTCCCTGAGCCCCCCACGGCAGCGCAATGTGCAGCGCTGCTGCGGGAGTCTCTTTCCCTACAGGCCCCCGAATCCAAGATGGCGACGGGGGCCTGCAGGGAGCTCGCTTCCTCAGTGCCTGCAAAGCGCAGGCATGAGGAAGTCTGCAGTAGTGCCTGTGACAGATCGCTGATCTGTCACAGTGATCTGTGATGTGACAGATCAGCGATCTGTGATGTGACAGATCAGCGGTCTGTCACAGGACAGTGAAGTCCCACCTGGGACTATGTAATAAAGTTTAAAAAAAAAGTGTTAAAATAATTTTAAAAAAATCGCCAATTTAATTAGAAAAAAAAAAAATATTCCCCCAATAAATTCATTTTTTGGAAATAAAAATAAAAAAAACAATAAAAGTACACATATTAGGTATCGCCGCGTCCGTAACGACCCGCCCTATAAAACTGTCCCATTAGTTAACCCCTTTAGCGAACCCCTTAAAAAATAAAAATAAAAAACGAAGCAAAAAATATTGATTTATTATCATACCGCCAAACAAGAAGTGTAATAACACGCGATCAAAAAGATGCATATAAATATCCATGGTACCGCTGAAAACGTCATCTTGTCCCTCAAAAAACGAGCCACCATACAGCATCATCAGCGAAAAAATAAAAAAGTTATAGCTCGCAGAATAAAGCGATGCAAAAATAATTATTTTTTATGTAAAATAGTTTTCATTGCATAAAACCGACAAAACATAAAACAAAGACCTAAATGAGGTATCGCTGTAACCGTACTGACCCGAAGAATAAAACCGCCTTATCAATTTTACCGCACGCGAAACGGTGTAAACGCACCCCCCCAAAAGAAATTCATGAAACGCTGGGTTTTGTTCATTCTGCGTTCCAAAAATTGGAATAAAAAACGATCAAAAAATGTCACATGCCCGAAAATGGTACCAATAAAAACGTCAACTCGTCCCGCAAAAAATAAGACCTCACATGACTAAGTGGGACAAAATACGGAAAAATTATAGCTCTCAATATGTGGTGATGCAAAAACTATTTTTACAATAAAAAGCGTCTTTTAGTGTGCGACAGCTGCCAAACATAAAAACCGCCATAAATAGTAAATCAAACCTCCCCGTTATCACCCCCTTAGTAAGGGAAAAATAATAAACTTAAAAGAAAATGTATTTATTTCCATTTTCCCATTAGGGTTAGGGTTAGGGCTACGGTTAGGGCTAGGGTTAGGGCTGAGATTAGGGTTAGGGGTGTGTTGGGGTTCGGGTTGGAGTTAGAATTGGAGGTTTCCACTGTTAGGGCACATCAGGGGCTCTCCAAATGCAACATGGCGTCTGATCTCAATTCCAGCCAATTCTAAGTTGAAAAAGTCAAATGGTGCTCCTTCCCTTCCAAGCTCTGCCATGCGCCCAAACAGTGTTTTACCCCCACATGTAGGGTATCAGCCTACTCAGGACAAATTGCAAAACAACTTTTGGGGTCCATTTTCTCCTGTTACCCTTAGGAAAATAAAAAATTGGGGGCAAAAATATCATTTTTGTGAAAAAAAAGATTTTTTTATTTTCACGTTCGAGCGTTATAAACTTCTGTGAAGCACTTGGGGGTTCAAAGTGCTCTCCACACATCTAGATAAGTTCCGTGGGGGGTCTAGTGTCCAAAATGGGGTCACTTGTGGGGAGTTTCAATAGTTTAGGTACATCAGGGGCTCTCCAAACGCACATGACACCCGCAGACCATTCCATCAAAGTCTGCATTCCAAAACATCACTTCTTCCCTTCCGAGCCCCGACGTGTGTCCATACAGTAGTTTTCTCCCACATATGGGGTGTCAGCGTACTCAGGACAAATTGGACAACAACTTTTGGGGTCCAATTTCTTCTCTTACCCTTGGGAAAATGAAACAATTGGGGTCTAATTGATCATGTTTGTGGAAAAAATACGATTTTTTTATTTTCATGCCCGAGCATTATAAACTTCTGTGAAGCCCTTGGGGGTTCAAAGTGCTCACCACATATCTAGATAAGTTCCTTAGGGGGTCTATTTTCCAAAATGGGGTCATTTGTGGGGGGTTTCTACTGTTTAGGTACATTAGGGGCTCTTCAAAAGCAGCATGACACCCGCAGAACATTCCCTCAAAGTCTGCATTCCAAAACCTCACTACTTCCCTTCCGAGCCCCGACGTGTGTCCATACAGTAGTTTTCTCCCACATATGGGGCGTCAGCGTACTCAGGACAAATTGGACAACAACTTTTGGGGTTCAATTTCTCCTGTTACCCTTGTGAAAATAAAAAAAATGGTGACTAAAAGATCACGTTTGTGGGAAAAATACGAATTTTTTATTTTCACGCCCGGGCGTTATAAACTTCTGTGAAGCCCTGGGGGGTTCAAAGTGCTCACCACACATCTAGATAAGTTCCTTGGGGGGTCTAGTTTACAAAATGGTGTCATTTGTGGGGGGTTTCCACTGTTTTGGTACATCAGGGGTTTTCCAATCGCGACATGGTGTCCGATCTCAATTCCAGCCAAAAACGTCAGATGGCGCTGCTTCCCTTCCGAGCTCTGCCATGCGCCCAAATAGTGGTTTACCCCCACATGTGGGGTATCAGCGTACTCAGGACAAATTGCACAATAACTTTTAGGGTCCTGTTACCCTTGGAAAAATAAGAATTGAGGGTGAAAAGATCATTTTTGTGGAAAAAATATGATTTTTTAATTGTACAGCTGTATGTTATAAACTTCTGTGAAGCCCTTGGGGGTTTGAAGTTCTCACCACACATCTAGATAAGTTCCTTAGGGGGTCTAGTTTCCAAAATGGTGTCATTTGTGGGGGGTTTCCACTGTTTTGGTACATCAGGGGTTTTCCAATCGCGACATGGTGTCCGATCTCAATTCCAGCCAAAAACGTCAAATGGCGCTGCTTCCCTTCCAAGCTCTGCCATGCGCCCAAATAGTGGTTTACCCCCACATGTGGGGTATCAGTGTACTCAGGACAAGTTGCACAATAACTCTTAGGGCCCTGTTACCCTTGGGAAAATAAAAATTGGAAGGTGAAAAGATCATTTTTGTGGAAAAAATATGATTTTTTAATTGTACCGCTGTACGTTATAAACTTCTGTGATGCCCTTGTGGGTTAAAAGTTCTCACCACATATCTAGATAAGTTCCTTGGGGGGTCTAGTTTCCAAAATGGGGTCACTTGTAGGGGGTTTCCACTGTTTAGGTACATCAGGGGCTCTCCAAACGTGACATGGCGTCCGATCTGAATTCCAGCCAATTTTGCATTGAAAAAGTCAAACAGCGCTCCTTCCATTCTGAGCTCTGCCATGCGCCGAAACAGTCGTTCCCCCCACATATCAGGTATCAGCGTACTCAGGACAAATTACACAATAACTTTTGCAGTCCAATTTCTCCTGTTACCCTTGGTAAAATAAAAAAAATTGAACCTGAAGTATTTTTTTTTGTGAAAAAAAGTTAGATGTACATTTTTTTTTTTTAAATATTCAAAAAAATTCCTGTGACGCGCCTAAAGGGTTAATAAACTTCTTGAATGTGGTTTTGAGCACCTTGAGGGGTGCAATTTTTAGAATGGTGTCACTTTTGGGTATTTTCTATCATATAGACCCCTCAAAGTGGCTTCAAATGTGATGTGGTCCGTAAAAATAAAATGGTGTTGCAAAAATGAGAAATCGCTGGTCAATTTTTAACCCTTATAACTTCCTAACCAAAAAAAAATTTTGGTTCCAAAATTGTGCTGATGTAAAGTAAACATGTGGGAAATGTCAGTTATCAAGTTGCCGTATCTGTGATTTAAGGGCATAAAAATTCAAAGTTGGAAAATTGTGAAATTTTCAACATTTTCGCCAAATTTCCGTTTTTTTCACAAATAAACGCAAGTTATTTGAATGAAATTTTACCACTATCATGAAGTACAATATGTCACGAGAAAACAGTGTCAGAATCACCGAGATCCATGGAAGCGTTCCAGAGTTATGACCTCATAAAGGGACAGTGGTCAGAATTGTAAAAATTGGCCCGGTCATGAACGTGCAAACCACCCTTGGGGGTGAAGGGGTTAAAACCCATCCTGCGTGATAATATATATGAATCTAAAGAAAATGTAGAGTCCCTGTGGGTAGAGATAAGGGAAGGGGGGAAAAATAATAAATTACTGATAGGGGTTTGTTATAAGTCTCCAAAAATAATGGAAGCAACAGAAAATATCCTCATAAAGCAAATGGATGAAGCTGCAACTCAAGAAGAAGTCATTATTATGGGGGACTTCAACTACCCTGAAATACATTGGGGAACCGAAACCTGCAGTTCCAGCAAAGGTAATGGGTTTTTGACAACTATGAGAGACAATTACCTTTCACAACTGGTTCAGGACCCAACAAGAGGGGGGCACTGCTAGACCTAATATTAACCAACAGGCCAGACCGCATATCAAATGTAAGGGTTGAGGGTCACTTGGGTATTAGTGATCACAAATTAATAAGTTTTCATGTATCCTTTAATAAGATGTGTAGTAGAGGGATTACAAGGACACTAAACTTCAGGAAGGCAAATTTCCAACGGATGAGAGATGATCTTGGTGCAATTAACTGGGACGATATCCTGAGAGATAAAAATACACACAGAAAATGGGAGACGTTTATTAGCATCTTGAATAGGAACTGTGCACAATATATACCGTATGGGAATAAACATGCTAGAAATAGGAAGAAACAACTATGGCTAAATAGAGCTGTAAGGGGTGCAATAAGAGATAAAAATAAAGCATTTAGAGAATTAAAGCAAGTAGGTAGTGATGAGGCATTAAATAAATATAGAAAATTAAATACATTCTGTAAAAAGCAAATCAAAACAGCAAAGATTGAGACAGAGAGACTCATTGCCAGAGAAAGTAAAATTAATCCCAAAATATTCTTTAACTGCATAAATAGTAAGAAACTAAAAAATGATAGTGTTGGCCCCCTTAAAAATAGTCTGGGTGAAATGGTGGGTGAGGATGAGGAAAAAGCCAATCTGCTAAATGACTTTTTTTCAACAGTATTTACACAAGAAAATCCCATGACAGATAACATGATCAGGGATAAAAATTCTCCATTAAATGTCACCTGCTTAACCCAGCAGGAAGTACGGCGGCGTCTAAAAATCACTAAAATTGACAAATCCCCGGGCCCTGATGGGATACACCCCCGAGTACTGCATGAATTAAGCACAGTCATAGATAGACCATTATTTTTAATTTTTAAAGATTCCATAATAACAGGGTCTGTACCTCAGGACTGGCGTATAGCAAATGTGGTGCCAATATTCAAAAAGGGGTCAAAAACTGAACTTTGAAATTATAGGCCAGTAAGTTTAACCTCAACTGTGGGTAAAATCCTGGAGGGTTTTCTAAGAGATACTATACTGGAGTATCTGGAGAAGAATAACCTTATGACCCAATATCAACATGGGTTTACAAGGGACCGTTCCTGTCAGACTAATCTGATAAGCTTTTATGAAGGGGTAAGTTCCGGACTGGACCAAGGGAATGCAGTGGACGTGGTGTACATGGACTTTTCAAAAGCTTTTGATACGGTGCCACACAAAAGATTGATACATAAAATGAGAACAATGGGGCTAGGGGAAAATATGTGTAGGTGGGTTAAGAGCTGGCTCAGGGATAGGAAACAAAGGGTGGTTATTAATGGAGCACACTCGGACTGGGTCACGGTTAGCAGTGTGGTACCACAGGGGTCAGTTTTGGGCCCGCTCCTTTTTAACATATTTATTAATGACCTTGTAGGGGGCATAGAGAGTAGAATTTCCATATTTGCAGATGACACTAAACTCTGCAGGGTCATCAGTACAGAGGAGGACAATTTTATATTACAGGAGGATTTATGTAAACTAGAAGCTTGGGCTGATAAATGGCAAATGAGCTTTAATGGGGATAAATGTAAGGTCATGCACTTGGGTAGAACGAACAAGATGTATAATTATGTGCTTAATTGTAAAACACTGGGCAAAACAGTCACTGAAAAAGACCTGGGTGTATGGGTGGACGACAAACTCACATTTAGTGGCCAGTGTCAGGCAGCTGCTGCAAAGGCAAATAAAATAATGGGATGCATTAAAAGAGGCATAGATGCTCATGAGGAGAACATAATTTTACCTCTATATAAGTCACTAGTGCGACCACACTTAGAATACTGTGTACAGTTCTGGTCTCCGGTGTTTAAGAAAGACATAGCTGAACTGGAGCGGGTGCAGAGAAGAGCGACCCAAGGTTATTAGGGAACTAGGGGGTCTGCAATACCAAGGCAGGTTATTACACTTGGGGTTATTTAGTTTGGAGAATCAAAGGCTTAGGGGTAATCTTATTACAATGTATAAATATATGCGGGGACAATACCAAGACCTTTCTAATGATCTTTTTACTCTTAGACCTGTGACGGGGACAAGGGGGCATCCTCTACGTCTGGAGGAAAGAAGGTTTAAGCATACTCACAGACGCGGATTCTTTACTGTAAGAGCAGTGAGACTATGGAACGCTCTGCTATATGATGTTGTAATGAGTGATTCCCTACTAAAATTTAAGAAGGGACTGGATGCCTTTCTTGAAAAGTATAATATTACAGGATATATACACTAGTTTCCTTAATATTGCGTTGATCCATTGAGCTAGTCTGATAGCCGTATGTGGAGTCAGGAAGGAATTTTTTTCCCCAATGTGAAGCTTACTGTTTGCCACATGGGTTTTTTTTGCCTTCCTCTGGATCGGCAAGTTAGGATAGGATATGGGTTGAACTAGATGGACTTATAGTCTCCCTTCAACCTTAATAACTATGTTACTATGTAAATTTTGTCACACAATTTCTGATGAATGTATAAATACCCCATAAGTGGCTGCACAGTACTGCTTTGTCATACAGAGTGACTCGAGCGCTATTTGCCTCCTGGTGCGCAGGGATCGTTAGGAGCAGGCCCAGGGGTTCGGGTACCACGATAGCCGGTAACGAGAGGGGCGGCTCAGAACGGACTGGAGTAAGACGAAGGGACTACAGGAGATAGGAACAGAGTAGAACTGCAGGACTGGACCACGGACAGCAGGACGGAGCAGGGACACGGAAGACCGGATCAGAGTAGGACTGCGGGACTGGAGCACGGACAGCAGTACGGGGCTGGGGCGTGGAAGACAGGACCGAAGTAGGACTGCGGGACTGGAGCACGGACAGCAGGATGGAGCAGGGACATGGAAGACAGGACCATAGTAGGACTGCGGACTGGAGCAGGGACAGCAGGAGGGAGCAGGGACACGGCAGACAGGACCGGAGTAGGACTGGAGCACAGACAGCAGGATGGAGCAGGGACATGGCAGAGAGGACCGGAGTAGGACTGTGGGACTGGAGCAAAGACAGCAGGATGGAGCAGGGACATGGCAGAGAGGAGCGGAGTAGGACTGTGGGAGACAAATGAGAACAAGGTGAAACAGGGGGCCTAGTGTGATATCAAACACAAAGATCAAGCGCCTCCATTAAAGGAGAGCGGCCTGATATGCCCCTGCCTGGTCTCCCATTGGTCCGGCGGTGCTTCCATGTCAGGGCATTGCTGGAGCACAAGAGACAGGAGGGAGGCGCGGCCTACGGTGCATGCGCATAGCATGTAGAGAGATGCTGTCGGCCTCGGACCTGTCAGAAGGGACCGCCGCGGCTGCCGGGCGGTGAGGGGCTGCGGCGCGGGAGCAGAGGCAGGGTGAGTATGCAGCGGCGTTACAGTACCCCCTCCCTTAAGCCACCCTCCCCTTAGATTGGCAAAAAATCTCCTGAGAATGCGGGGAGCATTGAAAATCTCCCAGGTTCCCAGGACCTCTCCTCAGGACCAAAGCCCCTCCAGTCAATAAGAAAAAGGGTCCCACCTCTAACCTTTTTCATGGCGAGGATATCCTCCACCTGAAAGATATTATCGTTACCAACCGGCTGAGAAATGGGGTTAGGTATGGAGTGGAAGCAGTTCAGTACCACAGGATTCAGGAGAGAGACATGGAAGGTGTTCGGGAGTCGGAGCGAAGCAGGCAACCTCAACTTGTAAGCGACTTCATTGACACGTCCAAGAATTTCAAACGGGCCGATGTACCGCGGACCCAACTTGTAAGGGCAATTTCAGCCAGATAAACTTGGACAAGAGCCAGACTTTGTCCCCTGTACGATATGGTGGAGGGTCCAATCTCTTCTTGTTGGCTTAATTTTTCATCCGATCACCGACCTTCTTGAGTGGCATGTTGGTTTTGGCCCAGATCTTGGAAAATTCAGAGGACAAGGAGTTGTCCACGGGTACATTGGAGGCAGAGGTTACAGAAAGGGGAACACCAGGATGTCTGCCAAATACAATGAAAAACAGAGACTTGGCCGAGGATTCATCAGTATGGTTGTTGTAGGCGAACTCTGCCCAGGGAAGCAGGTCAACCCAGTCGTTTTGGTGGGCGTTGGAAAAATGGCGTAGATACCCAGTCAACGTCTGGTTGGTTCGCTCCACCTGCCCGTTGGACTGCGGATGGTAAGCACAGGAGAAGTCGAGGGAAACATTCATGAGCTTACAAAATGCCCACCAGATCTTGGAGGTGAACTGAACCCCCCGGTCCAACACAATACGTTGAAGTAGTCCATGGAGTTTGAAGATCAGATGGATAAAAACTTTAGCTAACTCAGGAGCCGAGGGGAGACCGGACAGAGGGATGAAGTGGGCCATCTTGGAGAAACGGTCCACCATCACCAGGATTACTGTACAACCGGAAGAACTGGGCAAATCGGTGATGAAATCCATGGCGATGTGTTCCCAGGGAACCGTGGGGACTGGCAAAGAGAGCAATAGGCCAGATGGAAGTCGTCGGGGCACTTTGTTCTTAGCACAGTAGGGACAAGAGGCCACGAAATTAAGCACATCTTGGCGAAGTGTAGGCCACCAGTAGTGACGTCTGATAAGGGTGACCGTCTTCTTAGTTCCGGCATGACCTGCAAGTCTGGAGGAGTGACCCCATAGTAGAACCTTTCTTTTGAGATTCTCAGGCACAAGGGTCCTTCCTGGAGGTAGAGAAAGCCAATTCACCGGAGCCACAGTGATGATTTTAGTGGGCTCAATAATGTGTGAAGGTTCCTCCACTGTCTCGATTGGCTTGAAGACCCTGGATAAGGCGTCTGCTTTAGTGTTCTTGATGCCAGTGCGAAAACTGAGCTTGAAATCAAATCGGGCAAAAAATAATGACCACCTGGCCTGATGAGGATTGAGTCTCTGGGCATACTGAAGATAGGCCAAGTTTTTGTGGTCTGAGAAGATTACAAAGGGATGGACAGCCCCCTCCAGAAGATGACGCCTTTCTCCCAGGGCCAATTTTATGGCACAGTCGACTGTAGGTGGATCTCTGGGACAGTACTGCCCCTGCACCTGTTGAGGAAGCGTCCTCCTCAAGCACAAAGGGTCGGTTGCTTTCGGGACCCTGCAACACCGGGGCTGTGGAGAAAGCCCGTTTTAGAGTCTGAAAGGCTTCTTCTGCCTCCCTGGTCCAAGAATTGGGAGTTGTCCCCTTTCGGGTGAGAGCAGAAATAGGCCTAGATATTGTGGAAAAATGGGGAATAAATTGCCTGTAATAGTCAGCAAATCCGAGAAACCGTTGTATAGCTCCTACCCCGAC
Organism: Dendrobates tinctorius; assembly: GCF_039654945.1. Classification (NCBI taxonomy): domain Eukaryota; kingdom Metazoa; phylum Chordata; class Amphibia; order Anura; family Dendrobatidae; genus Dendrobates; species Dendrobates tinctorius. The sequence continues at coordinate 6,010,721 of NW_027361705.1, forward strand.
GGGACGAGGCTATTTTAGGATGGCAGTCAGTTTCTCGGGATCCATCCTTAATCCAGCGTCGGAGATAATGTAGCCCAGAAATGGCACAGAGGTTTGCTCAAAGAGACATTTCTCTATCTTAGCGTACAAGCGATTCTCCCAGAGACGCTGTAACACCAGGCGAACAATCTTTCTGTGGGATGACAGATCCGGTGAGAAGACAAGGATGTCATCTAAGTAAACTACCACACATGAGTACAAAAGGTCCCGGAAAGATCTCTTTGACGAACTTTTGAAACATTGCATGAGCATTGCAGAGACCAAAGGTCATGACCAGGTACTCGTAATGGCCGTCTCGAGTGTTGAAAGCAGTCTTCCACTCATCACCTGCGTGGATACGGATCAGATTATAGGCTCCCCTAAGGTCTAACTTGGAGAAGACCCAGGCTCCTCTGAGAAGGTCAGACAACTTCGGAATGAGTGGAAGAGGATACTTGTTCTTGATGGTAATCTCATTCAAACCCCTATAGTCAATGCACGGCCGCAGAGATCCGTCCTTCTTCTTGACGAAGAAAAATCCGGCTCCCGCGGGCAAAGAGGATTTCCGTATAAACCCTTTGGCGAGGTTCTCCCAGATGTATTTGGACATGGCTAAGGTCTCTGCGGGAGACAGTGGGTTGATTCTGCCCCTAGGGGGAGTTGAACCGGGGATTAGTTCAATTGGGCAGTCAAAAGGCCGGTGTGGAGGAAGGACCTCCGCCTTCCTCTTATCAAAGACGTCTGCGTAGGAACTGTAGGCTGCACACAGGGCCGCATGGTCAGGGGGGTGGCCAGGGAGTGGCAGCGGCTGCAAGACGGACAGGGGAGTCAGGCAGCGATCTTGGCACGAGTGCCCCCAGCAGAGTACCTCCCCCGGAGACCAGTCGAGGACAGGCTGATGAGTCCTTAACCTGGGAAGGCCAAGTAGAATCGCATGGGAGAGCTTTGGCAAAACGTAAAAGGCCATCTTCTCTCGATGTAAGGCTCTGACTTGCAACTCCACTTCCTCAGTGACCAAGGTGACGGTCTCCTGTAGCGGTTTGCCATCCACTGCAGCAATCAGGCGAGGATTAGATAGGGTAACCACAGGAATTTAGTACTTGTCCACCTCTTCACGCCGGATGAAGTTACCTGCCGAGCCTGAATCCACGTAGGCCACCTCGGACCTACGTCTCTGCCCTGAAACCACAAGAACAGACATGGTAAGAGGTTGAGATGAATCTTTAGCACCTAGGGAGGCCTCTCTTACCTGACCTAGGTGGAGGAGTTTCCCGGTCTCTCTGGACAAGTATGGACAAAATGCGAAGAACCTCCGCAATGGAGGCATAGGCCTTGCACCCGTCTCTCCCTCCAACGCACCTCAGCCAATTTGAGGCGATCCACCTGCATGGGTTCGACAGAGGAGGGAGAAGAGGACCCAGCAGTACAAGGAATAGCAGACTGATTGGAAAGGGAGGCCAGTCTAGTGGGCCTCCTGCCTCTCGCTGACTCCCGGGCACGCTCCTGGAACCGCAGGTCAATGCGGGTGGCCAGCGAGATAAGGTCCTCCAGTGTCACGCTCGTGCCTTGGCTGATAGGCGCGAGCTGGGGGGTTGTGGCCCCACTGTGCCACAGACCAGACTACCCTGGAAGGGGCGTGACTACGACAGCTACCTCTGTCTTCACTGGAGCCTCTGATGGTGAGGTCAGGTTTGTGCGGCAGGTAGCTGCCGGGTGCCACTCCAGGGTGGCGTCTGGCTGTGGCTGCTGATCCCACTCGGGGACAGGACACCTGGTCAGGTGCAAGTGACAGGTAGGCTGAGACACAGGGCAAGCAGGCACGGCTTGGAGACACAGGGCAGGCGGGCACGGCTTGGATACACAGGACAGGCGGGCACAGCTTGGAGATGCAGGGCAGGCAGGCATGGCTTGGAGACAGAGGACAGGCGGGCACGGCTTGGAGACACAGGGCAGGCAGGCACAGCTTGAGACACAAGGCAGGCGGGCACGGCTTGAGACACAGGGCAGGCAGGCTTGGTGTATGAAGGAACAGGTAGGGACCTGTTCACACAGCAGGAACGGGTACTGATACAGGCAGGAAGGAGTGGAATATTAAGGAACAGGTTTGGACCTGTTCACACAGCGAGTACAGGTACAGATATAGGCAGGAAGGAGTGGAATATGAAGGAACAGGTTTTGGACCTGTTCACACAGGAGGTGCAGGTACGGATACAGGCAAGAGTGTGGAGTAGGCGGAGCCGCAGGAGTGCGGAGAGAAGATGCAGAAAGAGGTTCTGCAGCGGCAGCAGGAGCGAAGCAAAGCTGAACCACAAGGTCTATGGAGAGAAGCTGCAGCAAGAAGTTCTGCAGCAGCAGAGAAGACAGCTGCAAGGCTTCAGAGGCACAGACAGAGCTGCAAGGCTGCAGAGGCACAGGCAGAGCTGCAAGGCTGCAGAGGCCCAGACAGAGCTGCAATGCTGCAGAGGCCCAGACAGAGCTGCAATGCTGCAGAGGCCCAGACAGAGCTGCAATGCTGCAGAGGCACAAACAGAGCTGCAATGCTGCAGAGGCACAGACAGAGCTGCAATGCTGCAGAGGCTCAGACAGAGATGCAAGGCTGCAGAGGCTCAGACAGAGCTGCAAGGGTGCAGAGCACAGACAGGGAGGACACAAGGAAAGACACAGTAAGGAAGGAAGCCACAGACAAGGAGACAGTACAAGACAAGGTACAGGGACAAATACTCAAGGACCAGAATATTCTGCCTACTGGCAGGCGGAAGGACAAGTAAACACAAAGGTAGGACCAAGACACAGAGACCAGGATATGCAGCCTCCTGGAGGGCAGACAAAGAATACAAAGCAAGGCTCCTGAGAAGGCAATACACAGAACAGGGCCTGGCTTCCTCAGCAGCAAAACACTAACTAAGTTTTAGACATTGCACAGGCAATGTTCAGTGGGTGTGGCGGATCTAAATAGTCGAAGGCTCTGGGTAATTGGTCAGGGACAGATTGAACAGGTGCACCCTGACTGCATAAGAACCAGAGAGTTCTGGTGCCGCCCCCCCCTATATACACACAGCCACGAAGCATACAGGAAAACAGACACAGAGCACAGAGCATAGGACTGGCAGCAAACAGAATTCACAGCATGACCCGGAGCAGTGAGTAAATTGGTGTGCGGGGAAAGGGAGGTCATGCAGTGATGCCAGCAGGGTTGTTACAGTACTCCCCCTTTACGGCCCCTCTTCCTCAAGCCCGCCAGAACAACTTGTAGAAGGAGGATAGGGTCACACACAGTCAGAGCCATCACAACATTCCTCGGGTAGGATGAGGCAGATGTGACATCAGGGATTTCAGGTTGCCAAATCTCTTTGTGCCCAGTGACGTCAGCTCCCAACACTGAAGATATGAGAACCAGGACCTCCTCCTGGTTAGCAGAAAGCAGGGATTTGGAAGCTTCTGTTTTGACCTCTTCATCAGCTGGCCCCCTGGGAACTGAAGACACCTTCACTGAGTCCAACTTCAGCCCATTATGCCAAGTAAATTGGACCTCCTCCTTAGTATCTTCACTAGCCAGCCAAAAAGTTGAGGGTTCCCACACTGGATCCATCCTTCACCTGTTATCAGAAGAAAACTGGACCTGTTCCTCCGGGTTGGTGAAAAACAGAGATACAAGAGCTTCTGCTCCAACTTCTTCATCCACCTGCCACATGGAATCTGAAGGCATTCTCACAGGATCCATCTTCTGCCCATGGCCTAGAGAAAAATTTTCAAGCGACAGGGATGCTTCTGGGTACTGGTCACAATAGGTGTGTGGAGAGGGCACCCCTGCTTCTTTTCCTTCAGTGACGTCAGCACACCTTGACTCGATAGCCAGCTGATCAGGTGGAGAAGGTGACAACACTGTAGCCTGACCTTGCAACATTGGAACTAGATACTTCTGGTGACTAGGTAGCTCCAAGTGCAGCACCATGCTGGGTCGGTCTTCGGACAGGAATGGGCAGTAGAGTACCCGGTTCAGAGGGACCGATGGGCAAACTGGTCAGCCAATGGAACATTATCTTCTCCAAACATAATGCTCCAATTTGGAGCTGTAGTTGTCCCTTCGACACTGGACTGTTCATAAGTAGGGCACGGCCATCACCAAACACCCTCACTGGATTCTGGAGCTGTGGAACAGTAACCACACACAGACTCCATCTGTCTTGCAGTTTTAACACATCTGCAGGGCCGAAGCTCCCATAAGGCATTGGAACAGTCATAGACTTTAGTGGAAGGGAAGTACTCACCTAGGGCAGCCTCTCCTACTGGCCCAAGGTTCTGGAGCTTTAGATCCTCTGGACAGAGGCCGTCCGGGTGTTCCCCACAACCACAGTAATACAGTTTACCCTTCTTATGACTGGTTTTAGGCTGCTACTTTGCCAGCCCACTTTTAAGTCTTCTTGGGTTCAACTCGTGTAGCTGCCTTAACAGGTGGAGCAACTGGAGGATTTTGGACAGTCGCGGTCTGACGTGGCGGTTTCCTCATTGGTTTCGTCCATCTGGAGCACCTCTCGGCTCTGGAAAGGGAAGACTTGATAGGAGTAGCCTTACTAGGTACATCAAAGGCTTTACGGAAGGCCACTAGGAAGGCCTCTAGGTCCGTGACGATATGATCCCCTGCTTCCCAGAGGGGACAGATCCACATCAAAGCTTCTCCTGCTAAGAAGGACATATATCCCACTTTGACCCAATCAGAGGGGAAACAGGCTGGATTCCACTCAGTGTACCGCAGGCACTGCTCCAGGAACCCTTGGCACTCCTTAGGATTTCCATGGAACCTTGGAGGATCTGCAGGGTCAAGCCTCTCATAAGCCAGGAGCTGATTGTAGAGGGCATTGGAGACAATGATGGGTTCAGAAGTCTCAACAATCGGAACCACGCAGGGTGGAACAAATTCTTCCAGATGCTCATACTGGCAGAGAGAAAGTTCATCATGCTCTTTGAGTGGCAGGACATGGGACTCAGTGAGGACCATGGCCTGTGCAAACTGTCACGCTCGCGCCTTGGCTGATGGGCGCGAGCCAGGGGGTTGGGGCCCCACTGTGCCACAGACGAGACTACCCTGGAAGGGGAGTGACTACGACAGCTACCTCGGTCTTCACTGGAGCCTCTGATGGTGAGGTCAGGCTTGTGTGGCAGGTAGCTGCCGAGTGCCACTCCAGGGTGGTGTCTGGCTGTGGCTGCTGATCCCACTCGGGGACAGGACACCTGGTAAGGTGCAAGTGACAGGTAGGCTGAGACACAGGGCAGGCGGGCACAGCTTGGAGACACAGGGCAGGTGGGCACGGCTTGGAGACACAGGACAGGCGGGCACGGCTTGGAGACACAGGACAGGCGGGCACGGCTTGGAGACACAGGACAGGCGGGCACGGCTTGGAGACACAGGACAGGCGGGCACGGCTTGGAGACACAGGGCAGGCAGGCACAGCTTGAGACACAGGGCAGGCTGGCACTGCTTGAGACACAGGGCAGGCAGGCGTGGTGTATGAAGGAACCTGTTCACACAGCAGGAACGGGTACTGATACAGGCAGGAAGTAGTGGAATATGAAGGAACAGGTTTGGACCTGTTTAAACAGTGAGTACAGGTACGGATATAGGCAGGCAGTGGAATATGAAGGAACAGGTTTTGGACCTGTTCACACAGGAGGTGCAGGTATGGATACAGGCAAGAGTGCGGTGTAGGCGGAGCCACAGGAGTGCGGTGTAGGCGGAGCCGTAGGAGTGTGGGGTAGGCGGAGCCTCAGGAGTGCGGAGTAGGTGGAGCCGCAGGAGTGCAGACAGAAGCTGCAGAAAGAGGTTCTGCAGCGGTAGCAGGAGCAGAGCAAAGCTGAACCACAAGGTCTGTGGAGAGAAGCTGCAGCAAGAAGTTCTGCAGCAGCAGAGGAGACAGAACTGCAAGGCTGCAGAGGCACAGACAGAGCTTCAAGGCTGCAGAGGCACAGACAGCTTTACAGCTGCAGAGGCTCAGACAGAACTGCAAGGGTGCAGATGCTCAGACATAGCTGCAAGGGTGCAGAGCTCAGACAGGAAGGACACAAGGAAAGACAGCAGGGAAGGAAGCCACAGACAAGGAGACAGTACAAGACAAGGTACAGGGACAAAGACTCAAGGACCAGCATATTCTGCCTACTGGCAGGCGGAAGGACAAGTAAACACAAAGGTAGGGCCAAGACACAGAGACCAGGATATGCAGCCTCCTGGAGGGCAGACAAAGAATACAAAGCAAGGCTAGGAGAATTCCTCCAGAGAAGGCGATACACAGAACAGGGCCTGACTTCCTCAGCAGCATAAAACTAACTGAGTTTTAGACATTGCACAGGCAATGTTCAGTGGGTGTGGCGAATCTAAATAGTCGAGGGCTCTAGGTAATTGGTCAGGGACAGATTGAACATGTGCACCCTGACTGCATAAGAACCAGAGAGTTCTGGCGCCGCCCCCCTATATACACATAGCCAGGAAGCATACAGGAGAACAGAGCATAGGACTGGCAGCCAACAGAATTCACAGCATGACCCAGAGCAGTGAGTAAGTTGGTGTGCGGGGAAAGGGAGGCCATGCAGTGATGCTAGCAGGGTTGTTACATCCAGGGTGGTCGGGGTATCCCGACCCACGAGCTCATCCTTTATCCTGCTCGAAAGACCGCGCCAGAAGGCCCCTACCAATGCCGCGTTATTCCAACCAAGCTCTAAGGAGAGAGTATGACAGCGGATAGCATACTGTCCGACCATGATAGAACCCTGATGAAAGTTAAAAAGAGACTCGGTAATAGAGGCTAACCGACCCGGTTCATCAAAGATCCTGCAAAAGGTATCCAAGAAGACCTGTAGACTCGAGACAACGGGATCGTCCCATTCCCAGAGAGGGTTCAGCCAGGATAGGGCCTCTCTCTCCTTATGGGACATAATGAAGGCTACTTTGGCCCGATCAGAGGGATATTGCTGAGGCAACCATTCAAAATGTAGGCTACACTGGTTTAAGAACGCTCTACAGAGTTTGGGGTCGCCACTAAACCGAGGCAGCTTGGCGAGGTGAGGCGATGGGAGAGCTGCGGAAACTGGGTGGAGTCGGAGCTATGGCGGCAGACTGAAGGGCCACCAAACGGCTATCGACGAAGGCCATATAACTTAAAATATGGGCTTGAGTATCCCGTTGCTGACCCAGCTCCTGTTGAAGACTGGCCAGCTAAGTGGCATTTCCAGGATCGGCCACCTGCAGGGCCGACAAACGGGAGTCCATGGATTACATGACAGACATATGCCCGCCCACCATTCCTAGGAGTAAGAAGCACTGAACATGAGCTCCTGAATTTTCATCACTTTATACCTTGTAATGAGCCAACTGTAAGACAAAACCTGGAAAAAATCAACTCCGTGGAACTGAAAAGGGATCTGGGCTGAGAGGATTTAAAGGACAAAACAAGAATCTCTTGGAGGACAGACTGCAAACAACAGGCAGCACTCATCTGACATCCAGAGACCTAAGCATCCAAAGGTAGGACCATCCTGCAACCCCAAACAATCTATAGACTTCCTACAAATTAATCCTCTTAGAAATAAGGATTATAATTACTATATAACCACAAAAATGGAAAACCCAAATTTAGAAGGAGTAAATGAGCAAAGCACATAGCGACATGGAGACAACACATGGGCAGAGGAGCAGTAAAGCCAGGAAAGGAAACACAATCAGAGAGAAGCCAGAAACTATTTTTGCTGATTACGCCAAAGAGGGAGATAAAAGAAAAAACAACCTGCTGTTCTACACAGACCAACTCTCAGCCTGGCACACCGCCCTGTGCAAACAATATAAATATATATCTAAGTGCAACACTAAAAATGGCCGGCAGATTACAATTAAAAGCCAAGCAGATGGTGACACCAACTCACTTAACATAAGCCTATACAACAATGGCACCATCATGGTGCAAGGGACTGAGGACAATCTGCAGCAGTTTGAAAACCATTTTACTGATATCAGGGAACAGTCACAAATCCTTAAAAATCAACAACCCCCAGAGGCCATTTCTAATGCTCCCATCTCTACAGAGACTTCCAGGCACAGCTCCTCAACCCCCAACACTTCACAACTCTCCCCTGAGATCATCAGAGACTGTCTATCTGAATTAGAAAGAGACTTGGTCCAAATTAGGGAAGAGCTTCAAAGAAACTCCCATACAAATGCAAATGACCAAGTAACAAGTGAGATCAATAAACTGAAATGTGAGTACAAGTCAGCTCTACAGAAAATAAAGGGGGCTTTACACATAGCGATATCGCTAGCACGTCACCGATTTTGTGATACTTACCTCCGACTGGCTCCCCCGCTGGCTATCGCTGATCGTGCGAGATCGTCCACGTCCATTTCTCGTCGTCTGCTTCCTGCTGGCCCCGACGAGCGAGGTATGGACGCGGGCGGAAGACGGCGGTCTTCGCTTCGTCTGAAAGGTAAGTACGATCGCCGAGCATCGCTACATCGCTGGTGAGATCTGCCTGTGTGACAGCTCACTAGTGACCATTTAGCGATGCACCAGCGATCCTGACCGGGTCGTATCGTGGTCGGGATCACTGGTGCATCGCTAAATATAAAGGGACCTTAAGAGAAGAAATGTGTGAATTACAAAATGACAATGATAGACTCAGAAAGGAGATCGCAGAACTAAACACACAGACCCCTTGACATCTGACCCAGCAGAGAACAGACAACATGGCTTCTCCTGACCAGAATTTGGAGATGCCAAATAACAGCACAACAATAACCAATATGACCAATCCTGAAAACAATAAAAGTGAACCAGAAACCAGAGAGATGAAAGAGAGAAGAGAACCAACCACCAGCAAAGCCAGCAGCACAGACCCCCATCAGTGGCCACTTAGCCCACCCCAGACACCACAAAGTCCTGATATCGTCCTAATAATGGACTCAGATGGGAAGTACCTAAATGCACAACGGCTATTCCCAGGAAAACGGGTCAGAAAAATTCACTGTGCAACTACTGAACAGGTGACAGAGGTCATCAATAATCCACGGTTTACCAACCCAAACCATATTATTATACACACGGGTACAAACAATCTGCCAGACCAGCACCAGCAGATCGCAGGACAACTTATCCAATTATCAAAGATGTCAAAACTAAAATTCCCAGACAGCAAAATCATTCTGTCATCTCTGCTCCCAACAAAGGACATATCCAGGCAAACCACCCAAAGCATCAATATGGAACTGACAGAAAATGTCAAGACTGTCCCAAACGTGACCCTGGCACAACACCTTTCCATAAACCACCATCGCCTGTATGATAATAAGCACCTCAACAAACAAGGGGTCAGCCTCCTGGCCAAAGAGCTGAAAGACATTGTACTAAACAGAGGACCAAGGCCTGGATTCAACAGTGACCATAACCACACTGAAAGACCCCAAACAATAAAAAGGCAGAAAACCCCAATCCTATCTCCAGAAGCTGGAAACAAAGCTCTTCACCCAAAATCAGACCATCAGAGGAGGAGACCTCCATGGAGGGGTCCACCGACCCCACACATACATGCAGAGCAGAGATATGGATGAGATAAAGACCCTGCTCAGCGCACTATGCAGGAAACTAATGTGACTGGATGGAACCAAGCACATCTACAAATCCAGTTTGTCCTACACAGCCATACTCATTACAAGGTATACACATCCAAGATATATAGAAAAATGATTTCACTTACAATCAGCAGCTGGAATATTCACGGTCTCAACACCTCGGCCTTTGGATGTAAAACAAATGACCCTGAGTTTATGCAAAGACTGAAAAATATAGACATCCAGATCCTCCTGGAAACATGGACCAGAGCCGAAAACAAATCTCTTGTGCCATCGGATACAGGGAAATCTCTGTCCGTGCACTGAAAGATAAAAACATCAAACAGGGCCGGAGTTCAGGAGCAATACTGATCTGGTATAAAGAGGAGCTCCACCAGTACATCAAACCGGTGAAGAGAGGAGACAGCCACATATGGATCAGAATCAGCAGCTCCATCCTCACCTCTCAGTCTGATGTCCACTTCTGAACCACCTATATACCACCACCAGAGTCACCCTACTTCAATCCAGACTGCTTTGAGATCTTACAAAGAGAAGCCGCCCACTATCAGGCCCTGGGCAAAGTTCTCATCTTTGGATACCTAAATGCAAGAACAGGGAGAGAAAACAACTTCCTGACCACGGATGGGAACATCTACATATTTGGAGCAGAGAATGATGGCCAAGACTCAGAACTCACAGAGAGAAACAGCTATGACAGTTCAGTCAAGAAAAGTGGTAAAAAGCTCCTAAACGTATGTAGAAGTTTAGGACTTCATATTCTTAATGGACGAACCAAAGTAGACTCCTTAGGGAGGTGTACACTAAACTCCCATGAAGGGAGAAGTGTAGTAGATTATGCCATTACAGATATGAACCTGGCAAATATCAGCGTCTTCATGGTCTCCCCACAAACGCACCTGCCAGACCACAGCCAACTTCTTCTGTACCTGAAATCTACAGAGAAACCATCCACTCAAAAGCCACAGCAGAGCGGCCTCTTCAACCGGCCTCCATCCTATAAATGACACAAAATGTCGGCATTAAATTATAAATAGGCTCCCAGCAGACCTGAAATACAGCGGATGCTCCACCACTTCTACAACTACGAGTACCAGCCTAACCCAAAGGGAGTGAGTCAAGCTGCAAAAGACCTCAACAATATATTCTATGCAATGGCCAGACTGTCCAACCTTAAAAAAGTCAACTACAAGAGACCAAAAGAAAAACAGATCAATGGATGGTTTGACAGAGATTGTAAAGCCGTACGGAAGACCCTGAGAACAGCCTCAAACAAGAAACACAGAGATCCAAACCACCCGGGTCTGAGGGAAGCCTATGAAACCATACAAAGGCAATAAAAAACCATCCTCAAGAGGAAGAAGCAGAGTTACATCTCTACCAAGCTAAACCAACTCCAAGACGCCCTCCAAGACAACTCCATCGGGGAACTATGGAACCACATGGACACAAAAGACAAGAAAAACAACATCCATATCCAAAATGACAGCATCTGGCTCCAGTACTTCAGAGACCACTATAAAGACATTCCAAAGGAAGAACTAAGCCAAGAACCGGAAAGCATAATGGCAAAACTAAAAGCAATGGAGGAAAAAGTAAAAATTTCCAAAACCCCGTGGATACACCTATTACATTACAGGAAGTAGCAGAGAATCTCTTCCATAAGATGTAGAAAAGCCGGCGGCCTGGATGGAATCCTACCAGAAATGCTAAAGTACAGCCCACCAGAAATGCAGGCTGCAATTTTTAAACCGGGCTTATTGCATCAGATGGCCAAGTTCTCCAAAAAATATGACATAGTTGTCATGGGAGATTTCAACTATCCAGACATTTGTTGGGAATCTCTCTCAGGCAAAACTAACAGGTCAAGGAAATTCTTATCCTCTCTTGCTGACAACTTTATCTTCCAAAAGGTAAGGGAGAAAACAAGGGGAACTGCTACCTTGGATCTAATCCTTATAAACAGGGAGGAAATGGTTGAGGAGGTAAAAGTGGCTGGGACCATAGGAGGTAGCGACCATGCTATTTTAGAATTTTGGATAACTAGAGGTGGAAGACCTGTGAAGACTCAGACGTCAAGGTTAGATTTCAGAAAGGCAGATTTTAAGGGATTCAGAAAGAGAATTGGAGGGATCCAATGGCTGGATATCCTTAAAGACAAAAATGTCCAGGAAGGATGGGAAATCTTGAAAAATGAAATTCTCAAAGCACAGTTGTTAACAATTCCGAAAAGAGGGAAGAATAGGAAGCATTTAAGGAAACCAGGATGGATGAACACAGAACTTAAGCACATGCTAAAAAGGAAGAAAAAAATGTTTATAAAATGGAAAGAGGGAGGCATATCTAAAGAAGAATATAATGCTGTCTGCAGAACCTGCAGGGCACAAATCAGATTATCTAAAGCTGAAAATGAACTGAGGCTTGCAAGAGATGTCAAAAGCAATAATAAAGGATTTTGGGGATATGTCAAAAGTAAAAGAAAAGTCAAAGATGCTATAGGATTTTTACAGGATGAAAATGATGAAATGGTAAGACAGGATGTTGAGAAGGCTGAACTTTTAAATTCCTATTTTGCATCTGTTTTCTCTCAGAAAGGAAATGCAACATCAACTGTTATTCACTGTCCTATTAAGGGAATAGAAGAATCCAGGATATCTATAAACAGAAAGATAGTGAGGAAACACTTAGCTAACCTAAATGAATTCAAGTCTCCAGGTCCAGATGAATTACACCCCAGAGTACTGAAGGAGATAGCAGAAGAAATTTTTGAACCCCTCTCCATAATCTTTGAAAATTCTTGGAGAACAGGAGAAGTGCCAGAAGACTGGAGAAGAGCAAATGTTGTTCCTATCTTCAAAAAGGGGAAGAAGGTGGACCCAGGCAACTATAGGCCGGTGAGTCTGACTTCTATACCAGGAAAGATCTTTGAACAAATTATTAAACAACATGTATGTCAATACCTGGATAAGAATGAAGTGATTAAACAGAGTCAGCATGGGTTTCTAACTAATAAGTCATGTCAGACTAACTTAATTTCCTTCTATGACGGTATCACTGATTGGGTGGATCAAGGAAATGCTGTAGATATAGTATATCTTGACTTCAGCAAAGCATTTGACAAAGTCTCTCATACAATCCTTATTGAAAAAATGACTAAGTATGGAATGGACAAGGCAACTGTTAGGTGGATTCATAACTGGCTTAGTGATCGGACCCAAAGAGTGGTCGTAAATGGCTGCACATCCAGTTGGAAGAATGTCTCAAGTGGGGTACCACAGGGCTCTGTCCTGGGCCCTGTATTGTTCAACATCTTTATCAACGATTTAGATGAAGGAATTGAGGGTAAACTGATTAAATTTGCTGATGACACAAAGCTAGGAGGGATAGCTAATACTAGAGAAGAGAGAGAGAGGATTCAAAAAGATTTAAATAAACTGGAGAAGTGGGCAGCAACTAACAGAATGGTTTTTAACAGGGAGAAATGCAAAGTACTACATCTGGGCAATAAAAATGAAAAAAGCATATATAGAATGGGAGGAATAGGGCTAAGTGACAGCACATGTGAAAAAGACTTGGGTATACTAATAGATCACAGACTGAATATGAGTCAACAGTGTGATGCAGCAGCAAAAAAGGCAAATGCAATTCTAGGATGTATTAACAGAAGCATACAGTCTAGATCACGTGAAGTCATTATTTCCCTCTACTCCTCTTTGGTCAGACCTCATCTGGAATATTGTGTCCAGTTTTGGGCACCACATTTTAAAAAAGACATCAACAAACTGGAGCAAGTTCAGAAAAGAGCGACCAGAATGGTGACCGGTCTGCAAACCCTGTCTTATGAGGAAAGGTTGCAGGATTTGGGAATGTTTAGTTTGCAAAAGAGAAGACTGAGAGGAGACTTAATAGCTGTCTACAAATATCTAAAGGGCTGTCACATTGTAGAAGGATCAACTTTATTCTCATTTGCACAAGGAAAGACTAGAAGCAATGGGATGAAACTGAATGGGAAGAGACACAGATTAGATATTAGAAAAAACTTTTTGACAGTTAGAGTGATCAATGAGTGGAACAGGCTGCCACGAGAAGTGGTGAGTTCTCCTTCAATGGAAGTCTTCAAACAGAGGCTGGACAGACATCTGACTGGGATGATTTAGCGAATCCTGCTTTGAGCAGGGGGTTGGACCAGATGGCCCAGGAGGTCCCTTCCAACTCTACGATTCTATGATTCTATGATTCTATGATTCTATGATTCTAAACTCTTCAATATTGTGCTAAGTGCCGGCTACTTTCCTCGTACCAGGAACCAAGGCCTCATCATACCCATCCACAAGAATGGGGACAGGTATGACCCAGCCAACTACAGAGGAATATGTGGCAGAAGCAACCTGGGGAAACTGCTCAACAGCATCCTGAACAAGAGGATCCTCAGTTTCCTCACCGAGCACAACGTCCTCAGCAAGAGCCAAGCAGGGTTCATGCCAAACCACCACACCACTGACTACATCTATACCCTGCACAGCTCCATTCAGAGACACGTCCACAATACAAAGAACGGGAAGATATACACCTGTTTCGTGGACTTTAAAAAGGCCTTTGACTCGGTGTGGCACCCGGGCTTATTCCTGAAACTGCTGGAGAGCGGAATAGGAGGAAAGACCTACAATGTTATCAAAAGCTCCTACACCAAAAACCTCTGCAGTATGAGTGTGAACGGCAGAAGAATGGCTTATTTCCAGCAGAGCCGGGGAGTCAGACAAGGCTGCAGCCTAAGTCCAACGCTCTTCAACATTTACATCAACGAGCTGGCTACCGCTCTGGAATCTTCCACAGCACCAGGTCTCACCCTCCACGATGCGCAGGTGAAATTCCTGCTGTATGCAGATGACCTGCTACTTATGTCAACAACCGAGAAAGGCCTCCAAGACAACCTGAAAATCAGAGAAATTCAGCTCCACCTGAGCACTTCTGGTCAACCTAAAGAAAACCAACATCATGGTGTTCCAGAAGAGAAAGAGAAAATCAGACCAGCACCCTTCATTTGTCCTCAACAACTGCGCCCTTACATTAGCGGACAAGTATACCTACCTGGGCCTAGAGATTCACCGGTCAGGGAGCTTCAAAAAAGCCATAGAGACCCTGAAAGACAAGGCCTGCAAAACCTTCTATGCCAGGGGTCTCAAACTCATGGCCCATGGACGGGCCAACTGCGGCTCTCGGGACAATAGTTTGTGGCCCTCACCTCATGGGCCCTCGGGACAATAGTTTGCGGGCCTCACCTCGGCCGGGATCACACATGTGAGAAACACGGCCGAGTCTTGCATGTGAAATCCCAGTCACACGTAGTATCGCTCAGGTCATGAATATGGACGCCACTCCACTCTCATAGGCGTGGCGCCCATATTCATGAGCTTAATGAGCGGTACCACGTGACGTGTGACCGCGCGCTCATACAAGAATAAGATGTCGGCGCTGGACCATCGGAGCTGCAGCAGGAGGAATTGAGTATGATGATGGCTTGACAGTCACAGCAGCAGGCAAGGCATATGAGTCACACTCACAACACATGCAGCAGGAGCAGCTGAGCAGGGACCGGACCGTGCCACAGAATCAGGTTCGCCAGGTTCAGAATGAGTGGAGGGGTGGTGCGGTATATTGCTCTCAGAGGCGGGACACCAGCCGGCCTTATTGTGTACTTACGTCATTACCCCGGGCTCAGAAGTGGAGGCGGCCACGGAAATTGCTGCTCATCGGGACAGAAAAAAAAGCGGAAAAGACGCATCGGTTAACACTGAAACAGTGACACCAAGTGGAATTATCTATTACACAGCCCCAAACATATCTTTTTCAAAGCCTGCAGTGAAGAGAAAGGTTGGTGATGAGCACAGACAATTTCAGGAAAAGTGGGAAGTGCAATATTTCTTTGTTGAGCACAGGGGCATCCCGACGTGTCTTATTTGCACAGAGAAAGTTGCAGTGCACAAAGAATACAATTTGAAACGTCATTACATAACTAGACATGCTGAGGAGTATGCAAAATACCAGGGAGATGAAAGCCAACCGGGTTGCTAATCTTAAAAGATGTTAAGTGAGATGATTTCTAAAGCAGGAAAGCCATTCAAAGAAGGTGAATTTGTAAAGTGCATATTAAAGGCTGCAAGTATTGTCTGTCCAGAAAAGAAAGATCAGTTTAGCAACATCAGTCTTTCTGGAAACACCGTTGCAGAGCTCATTTCTGACCTTTCAAGTGACATTTATGATCAACTGTGTGAGAAAGCAAAATGTTTGTATATACTCAGTCGCTCTTGATGAGACCACAAACATCACCGACACTGCCCAGTTCGCAATCTATATCCGTGGTGTTGATGACGATTTTGAAGTCATAGAGGAGTTGCTCACACTGATTCCAATGCATGGCCAGACCACCGCTCAGGAAATATTTCACCAGCTGTATGATGCCATTGAGAATGCCGGTTTACCTTGGAGGAGGTTTGTTGGAATGGAGCGCCATCAATGACAGGGAGGAAAAATGGACTGGTGGCACTTGTTAAAAAAAAAACTGGAAGAGGAAGGTGTGGAAGAGGTCATTGCTCTGCACTGCATTATCCATCAGCAAGCTCTTTGCAGCAAATGCCTGAAGTTTGACAATGTGATGTCTTTCGTTGTGAAATGCATCAACCAAATCAGATCCAGGGGCTTAAACCACAGAAGGTTTCATGCTTTTTTAGAGGAAATGGAGTCAGAATATGGGGATGTGCTCTACTTCACCAAGGTACGTTGGCTCAGCAAGGGGAAACATATTGAAGAGATTTTTTGTGTTGAGAGCGGAAGTGAAAGCCTTGATGGAGAAAGATGGGGCTGCTGTTCCTGTGCTAAGTGATCCAAAATGGCTCATGGACTTAGCTTTTTTTATTGATATCACACATGAGCTTAATGGTACTGAACAAGGAGTTACAAGGCCAGGGGCAACTTGTGAGTGCTGCCTATGACAACGTGAGAGCATTCTCTACAAAACTTATGTTATGGAAAGTCCAGCTTTCTCAGACAAACCTTTGCCATTTCCCATCATGCAAGGCACTCATGGAAGCAGGCACACCATTCAGTGGTGAGGAGTATATGGATGTCATTTTGAAGCTACAGGTGGAAATTAATCACAGATTTGCAGACTTCAAGTTGCACAGAGCCACATTTCAAATTTTTGCGGACCCCTTCTCCTTTGATGTGCAAAGATGCCCCTCCTGTGCTTCAAATGGAGCTCATTGACCTGCAGTGCAACTCTGAACTCAAAGCCAAGTTCAGGGAGGTTAGTGGAAAGCAGATAAGCTCGGGCAATTTTTGAGAGAATTGCCCCCCAGCTTCCCTGAGCTTTCCTGAATGTTCAAGCGGACCATGTGTCTTTTTGAGAGCACATACTTGTACGAAAAGCTTCTCTACCTTGAACTTCAATAAGTCCAAGTACAGGTCCAGACTTACTGATGAGCATCTTCAAGCCCTACTGAGGGTCTCAACTGCTTCCTCCTTTAAGCCAAATGTGGCTCGGCTATGTGAGAGTAAGCGCTGCCAGATCTCTAGCAGCAAGAAGTAGGCAGAAGAAGCCATGATCAAAACAGTTTATGTTCAATGTTCATTCATGTTCAGAAAGTTAAATGTTAAAGAACTGTTAATACAGACATCTGAATCTGAATAATAATTACATTTCTCTAGTCAGCAACTATATGTGGTTTCTTCAGTCTTCTATATCTGCTGTTTTATCATTTTCATTTTATTTATTACTGATTGATTTATTTTTTTCTTATGATTTTGTTAATTTATTTTTATTGTTTAACACAAAATAAGATGAAAAAATAACGACATTTGATAACATTGGAATGTTTTTGTAAGAGCTTTTCTTGTGGAAAACCTGATGCAGCCTCACCCAGATTCTACCTCCAGCGGCCCCCGGGTAAATTGAGTTTGAGACCCCTGTTCTATGCCATCCGAAGGAAACTCTAACATCTGAAGCCACCAGTGAGGGGCTGGTTAAAAATCTTCGACTCTCTCATCGCCCCCATCCTCCTGTATGGCAGCGAAGTCTGGGGTCCTCACACCTACCCAGACTGGTCAAGGTGAAATTCCAGCCCAACAGAAATATTCCACCTGTAATTCTGCAAGCACCTTCTCCAAGTCCATCAGAGCACCTCCAACAGTGCTTGCCAGGCCGAGCTGGGCAGATTCTTTCTACACCTAACTGTTCTAAAGAGGGCACTGTCATTCCGTGCTCACCTACATAGGAGCAATCTAAGCTCCCATCACCATAAAGCCCTGACACATGTAGGTGAAACAGAAAAACCAGGACCCTCGGAACAGCCCACCCAAACCCAACCTGACCAGAACACCAATCACAACAACCTGACAAAAGCCGGAATCAGGAAGTTGGTAGACGAAGGCCAGGAGAGGTACGAAGGCCAGGAGAGGTACGTAAGTGACTGGAAGAACGACATCATCAGCTCATAGAAACTGACCATGTACCTGAGTCTACAGAGAGACTACAGACTAGCCCCATACCTGGAGAAACTCTCGGACCCCAAGACCGCAAGATCCTGAGCCGATATAGACTCAGTGCCCACAGTCTGGCCATCGAATCCGGCCGACACAGGCAGAGCTACAAGCCCAGCCAACACTGTGACCAGGAAGCCCTGGAGGACGAAACCCACTTCCTGCTACACTGCTCCAAATACTCAGCAGTGAAGGACACTCACTGCAGGAGACTCTCACATCTCTTCCCGGATTTCATCACCATGAAGGAGGAAGAGAAAGCATATAACCTGCTGGGGGAAGAAGAGAGAGCAGTGGAGATAGCAGCGCGGTATGTGAGCGAATGTCATAGACTGCGAGAAAGAGAACTATGATATGCCATGGACTTCTATAGGCCCCACCCTGGATCTGCCCCCATCCACCTTCCCTATGCCATGGACTTTCTATAGCCCCATTCTAGATCTGCCCCATCCACCTTTCCTACAGCCCCTACCCAACATCCCTACAGTCCCTATCCCTATTTGTACACTTGCTTTGGCAAAACTAATGTGTATTTAGTCCTGCCAATAAAGCTTCTTTGAATTGAATTGAATGCATCCCTGGTTCTCCCATAAAAAGAACAACTCTTTTTGGGTGGCAGCAGGAGTACCAGCAGGATCCATGGCCTGATGTTACTGTTAGCGGGCTGGTCAGGTGAGGAAAGTCTCCAGGAGTGGAAGCTCTGGATTGCGGCACCGAGGGGCCTCGGGCGAGCCGCCATGTGGAGCCGACCTCTATACAGGGATCGTTAGGAGCAGGCCCAGGGGTTCGGGTACCACGATAGCCGAGACCGAGAGGGGCGGCTCAGAACGGACTAGAGTAAGACCACAGGGCTACAGGAGACAGGACCAGAGTAGGACTGCAGGACTGGACCACAGACAGTAGGACGGAGCAGGAACATGTAAGACAAGACCGGAGTAGGACTGCGGGACTGGAGCATGGACACGGAAGACAGGACAGAAGTAGGACTGGAGCATGGACAGCAGGATGGAGCCGGGGCACGGAAGACAGGACCGGAGTAGGATGGCAGGACTGGAGCACAGACAGCAGGACGGAGCAGTAACACGGAAGACAGGACCGTAGTAGGACTGCGGACTGTAGCACGGACAGCAGTAGTGAGCAGGGACACGGCAGACAGGACCAGAGTAGGACTGCGGGACTGGAGCACGGACAGCAGGACGGAGCAGGGACACGGCAGACAGGAGCAGAGTAGGACTGTGGGAGACAAATGAGAACAAGGTGAAACAGGGGGCCTAGTGTGCTATCAAACACAAAGGAAAAGGCGCCTCCATTAAAGGAGGGCGGCCTGATATGCCCCTGCCTGGTCTCCCATTGGTCCGGCGGTGCTTCCAGGTCAGGGCACCGCCGGAGACAGGAGGGAGGCGCAGCCGCGGCCTACGGCGCATGCGCATAGCATGCAGAGACGCCGTCGGCTGCAGACCTGTCAAAAGGGACCGCCACGGCTGCCGGGCGGCGGTGTGGGAGCGGAGGCAGGGTGAGTATGCTGCAGCGTGACAAAGAGCCCCTAAGTGCTAAAAAAGCAGAATCCTCCCTCAAGTGACCCCATTTTGGAAATTATAACTCTTTAGGAATTTATCTACACATGTAGGGACGATTTTGACTCCATGGTGTTTTCCAGAAACAGGCAGCAGTGGATATTTGAGTGAAAATTGCAAACTGCCGTTGTAGTGACTAGTACGCTGTGGTGACAAGTACATTATGCCCAGCCTGAACTTCTGGAGACACTCACCTGTAAATTAGGCGACCTCTCATCACTACAGAAATGCCAAACATGTGGGCGCTATATGTGGTTTAGGCACAGTGTTGCTCAGAAAGGAAGGGGCATTTGGATTTGGGAGCGGAGAATTTGTTGATTTTTTTTTTTGGCAAGTGAGGAGCCATTTCGCTTTTCCAGAGCCTTAGTGCTACTAGTAACGTGGAAGCCCCCCGATGACAGATCTAAATGGAGACTTGCTTTTTTTGTGGATTGAGTGAAAGCTTTTATTGGGAACATTTTACATGACGTTTGGGATCACAGTTTTCCGGCGCTCTACGCTGACCTCTTACTTTGGGGTTTCCATCTAAATCTCTGGGTGATGTGATTAAACCCCCAATAGATCCATTCACTATAGTGAGGCAGCAGAGTTACTCTGGACTCCGTCTGACCTCAGTTCGGCGGTTTCCTTCTTTTCAAAAGTGCGCAAAACTGTGGCCGACAGAACTTTTATGCGATCCTAAAAAGACTGACACCCCTGGATCACAGGTGCTATGGCATCCACAGTGCCTCCATCTGCCTCATTATAAGGAAATCTTCCGCCGGGGGTTCCGTCTGAATCATGTAATTCAGAGATTTACACAGAAACCATGGTGTAAGCGCTCAGCGCAGAGCACAGGATAAATGTGCGCCGAGCCTTACTGCAATCTTTAGGAGGCAGAATGAAAAAATCAACAGCATGTGAAGAATTGGTATTATTTATTTTTTACGTCTTTCCTCATGCGGTATAAGTGATTAGACAACTTTATTATTTGGGTCGGTGTGATTATAGCGATACCAGAGTTATATCGAGTTTTTATGTATGGCTGCTGTCACACACTAAAAGACACTTTTTATTGCGAAAACTAGTTTTTGCATCACCATATTTTGAGACCTTTAATTATTTCATATTTCATCCTACAAAGTCATGTAAGGGCTTGTTTTTTGCAGGATGAGCTGAAATTTTTATTGGTATCATTTTCGGGCACATGACATTTTTTGATCGCTTTCTATTACGATTTTTGGGAGACAGAATGAATAAAAACCAGCAATTCAGGAATTGCTTTTTTTATATACCGTTCCACATGTGGTAAAATTGGTAAGACAACTTTATTCTTCGGGTCAGTATAATAACAGCGATACCTCATTTATATCATTTTATTATTTTATGTTTTGGTGCTTTTACACAATTTTCTTACACAATATCAATTACAAAAAGGATGAAATATCCAGCTTATTAACAAAACCGTATTACAATATAACTTTTATTAAGTACCATAAAAATAAGATAAATTGATAGCCCCTAAATTGAAGTGCCTGAATGCATAGTAAATGGCAAAGGGCTACCACAAATCAGGGTGAAAAGTTATTACACCCACTAGTCTATTAATATTGCCAGTGAAAAACCATCTGGCTAGATACCACCCCTGCTCCAAGAATTGAAAAAAAGCAGAAGTTAGCCGTTTTTGATGAATAACTAAGGGCTACAAAAACTTGGTGTGAACATTTTTTACACCCACTGGTTTATTAATAGGTTGGCACCCTAAGATGATGAGAATGATGCCCCCGCTCGTCTGATGGCTGTCCCTCCTCTTCTGTTTGTTTTTGTTTTGGGGGGTGATGGTTTGGTGCTCTGCTGGATGTGAATACTGACAGTCTATGACCCTTACTTTCATTAGTGGCAACTGCATATCTAATATATATTTTATTGTTTTGATAACTATATTGGTAATGGTTGAAGTTGCTTGTACTATCCCTTTTTTCTCACACATTTATATTTATATTGATCATGCATGTTATGTGTTTTTAAATAATCTGTCCTCACCTATGATCATCTAGCTTATTGTACAGTATTTACAGGCCATCTGGCTCTCTGTTTCTAACTATCGTCTTATAGGGTGAGATAGAAGAGGAGGGACGAGCAGGTGCGCCATTCTCATCATCTTAGAGTGCCAACCTCTGCATCTAGGTAGGAGGTAGCAGTTCATATTCAGGGTCAGAACTCTCATCTATTCACCTCGGCTGATTGAGATGGATGTTCCTATTGAGCACTTGTATATCACTGGTTCAGGTATCATTTATCCTTTTTGGTGCATGGTTTTTTTTGTGGGATTAAGCAACAAGGGATAATCTATATTTTTTTTTCTATTTTTGAAGCAGTGGTGGTATTTAGCCAGATAGTTGTTCACTGGCAATATGAATAAACTAGTGGCACTTCTACTTAGGGGTTATCAATTTATCTTAGTTTTATTGTACTTAATAAAAGTAATATTTTAATAAGGTTTTTGTTAGTAAGTTCACTTTTACACCATTAAAACTATTTTATAGAAAAAATAATTGTTTTTGCATCGCTTTATTCAGAGAGTTATAACTTTTTTATTTATCAGCTGTATGGCAGCTTGTTTTTTGTTGGACAAGATGACATTTTTAGCAGTACCATTTTTATTTACATCCGTCTTTTTTATCGCATTTTATTGCACTTCTTGTTCGACGGTATGATGATAAAGCATTGTTTTTTGCTTTATTTTTATTTTTTATGGTGTTCACTGAAGGGGTTAACTAGAGGGATCGTTTTATAGAGCTGGTCATTAAGGATGCGGCGATACCAAATATGTGTACTTTTATTGTTTTTTTTTTAATTACATAAATATATGTATTTATTGCTAAAAAAAAATTGTTTTTTTCCCTTACTTAGAGATTTAACACCTCTATGACATCCGACGTACTATCCCATCCAGGTGACCTGGATCTGTCTGACCATGGACGGGATAGTATGTCTTGCCCTTTAATGCGACACTGCGACTTAAGTTGGGGTGATCGCATTAAAATTCCGATGCCATCTTAGCTGTAGGAAGATGGTGTTGGCATCCCGGGCTGTGTCCTCCTACATCCGGCCTCCCGATCTCTGTGATTGGCTGTTCAATTCTGAACAGCCTTTCTCATTGTTTCAGCCAATCAGATTGACTGAAACATTGAGGTCCCAGGCTAAGATTGAGTACCAATGTACTCAATCCTAGGCCGGTGCCTGGCAATACCAGGCATCGGCCAAAACTGCTCAGATTGGCACGATGGACACATCGATCACGCCAGTCGCAGGGCACAGCAGCGGTGTTACTTCGCTGTGCCTTGCCGGTACCTGCCTGGATCGGTGCAGTAATAGCACCGATCATAGGCCAGTGCCTAGGACAGGCCTAGCATGGCCTGCGGCTGCTGATTGGGGTGATCAATATAAAAGTCGATCGTGCCAATCACAGGGTACAGCTGCAATGTGATCACGCTGTGCCCTGCTGGTGACCTGCCAGTGACCTGCCTAGGATTGGAGCTGTGAGCTCTGCTCCTAGGCTGTTTCAAGGGTCACCAGGGGAAAGCTCTGGTTGGTGGGATTGATGTGATCATTGATCCAACCAATGACAGGTCACAGCAGCGGTATGACCACTCTCTGACCTGTCTGTCACCTGTGTGTGACTGCTCTGCAGGTTCTCACTAGCTAAAGATCCCTGCTGAGCGGTCACATTGCCAGAGCTCCTCCTGTGCTGGGCCTTGTGGTGCTACAGAAGCCTGTAACACCACAATCCCTGCTGAAGAAAGAAGACAGAAAAAGGAAGAGAGACTACAACCGTAAGTGTTGATCCCTGATTCCTGCCCAATCTCTCTTCATCCACCCCAATCCCCCCTCTCCTTTCCCCTTCTTTTTACCCCCCTCCACCCCCCCTCTGCGCTGCCTCCGTGCGCACATTTAGCAGCCGCCGAGCGTTGATTCGTGACGCATTTCACCGATCAACAATCATGCTCATTTTTCTTTCCCACCCCCCTTTGCGCCACCTCTGTGCGCACATCCCAGCAGCTGCCAAATTTTGATAAGTGACACAGTTCACTTACCAGAGCTCATGCCAGCTATTTTCCATTTATTCACCCCCCCTTGTGCCACCCCTGTGCGCACATCCAGAAGCCGCCGAACTTTGATAAGTGACGCAGTTCACTAACCAGAGCTCATGCCGGCTGTTTTCCATTTTTCTTTTTCACTCCTCCCTTGCGCCACCCCCGTGCGCACATCCAGAAGCCACCAAACTTTGATAAGTGACTCAGTTCACTTATCAGAGCACGTGCCTGCTGTTTTACACTTTTCTTTTCAGGGGCATTTTTTTCTCCCTATTTGCTTTTTTTCTTTGCCTTTTTCGTTTCAAATAATAGTTTGTACCAATCACTATCCCCCCCACATACAGTTATAAATAAAGTACACACAAAGCACCATATTCACAAAAGAAGTCCGCTCGTCACGTTCGTCCCAACAGCGCTATTCATTGGAGGAGGCATATGATTTCCTTGCCTCCCGACACTGATAGCGAGGGAGAGGATCCCACATTTCTTTACTTTTTGGATTCCTCATCTTCCTCCACCTCATCTTCCTCTTTAGGTCCTTTGGAACCACCACCCAGACGCCCCTCTGGACAGAAGATGAGGCAGCGCCGCCATTCTAGAAGATCAACCAGCGCACCCAATTGTGGATCCCGTATGGACCCCCCCCCACGAATATTATGAGCCACTGATTCTAATTTTGTGGCAGAATCAGGAATCAAGTTTGACACTACCGGCCTCACAGAAATAGACTTTTTCAAAGTCTTTTTCTCTGAGGATTTTGTTGACCTCAGAGTGCAGCAAACTAATTTGTACGCTGATCAATTTTTAGAACAAAACCTTGGTTCATCATTTTCTAACTGGTTTCCTGTAGACGCAGTTGAAATGATGCAATTTTGGGGCCTGATCCTTCACATGGGGATCCTGAAGAAGCCAGAACTTCGGCAATATCGGAAAGTTGATATTTTATGTAACACTCCAGTGTTCCGAATGAGCATTGTGCTGTTCCATCTAAGTTATGCTTCTATGGTTTCTATAGATTATTATTTCCATTCTTTGTATAATTGTCTGGGTTGAAATACATGGAGGGAAAAATAGTAACAAAATTCTCTTTGGGGTCTGTTACAAACCCCCAAATATAACAGAAATCATGGAACGTTTACTACTAAGGCAGATAGATGAAGCTGCAACCCATAATAAGGTCCTTGTTAGGGGGGACTTTAACTACCCGGATATTAACTGGGAAACAGAGACCTGCGAAACCCATAAAGGCAACAGGATTCTGCTAATAGCCAAGAATAATTATCTTTCACAATTGGTGCAGAATCCAACCAGAGGAGCAGCACTTTTAGACCTAATACTATCTAACAGACCTGACAGAATAACAAATCTGCAGCTTGGGCATCTAGGAAATAGCGACCACAATATTGTACAGTTTCACTTGTCTTTCGCTAGGGGGACATGTCAGGGAGTCACAAAAACACTGAACTTTAGGAAGGCAAAGTTTGACCAGCTTAGAGATGCCCTTAATCTGGTTGACTGGGACAATGTCCTCAGAAATAAGAATACAGAAAATAAATGGGAAATGTTTAAGAATATCCTTAATAGGCACTGTAAGCGGTTTATACCTTGTGGGAATAAAAGGACAAGAAATAGGAGAAACCCAATGTGGCTAAAGAAAAAAGTAAGAGGGGCAATTAACAGTAAAAAGAAAGCATTTAAACTACTAAAGCAGGATGGCACCGTTGAAGCACTAAAAAACTATAAGGAGAAAAATTTGTTATCTAAAAAAATAATTAAAGCTGCCAAAAAGGAAACAGAGAGGCACATTGCTAAGGAGAATAAAACTAATCCCAAGCTGTTCTTCAACTATATCAATAGTAAAAGAATCAAAAGTGAAAGTGTAGGCCCATTAAAAAATTGTGAGGAAAGAATGGTTGTAGATGATGAGGAAAAAGCTAATATATTAAACACCTTCTTCTACACGGTATTCACGGTGGAAAATGAAATGCTAAGTGAAATGCTGAGAGACAAAGAAAACCCTATATTAAGGGTCACCAATCTAACCCAAGAAGAGGTGTAAAACCGGCTAAATAAGATTAAAATAGATAAATCTCCGGGTCCGGATGGCATACACCCACGAGTACTAAGAGAACTAAGTAATGTAATAGACAAACCATTATTTCTTATATTTAGAGACTCTATAGCGACAGGCTCTGTTCCACAGGACTGGCACATAGCAAATGTGGTACCAGTATTCAAAAAGGGCTCTAAAAGTGAACCTGGAAATTATAGGCCAGTAAGTCTAACCTCTATTGTTGGTAAAATATTTGAAGGGTTTCTGAAGGAGGATGTTCTGGGTTATCTCAATGAGAATAACTGTTTAACGCCATATCAGCATGGGTTTATGAGGAATCGCTCTTGTCAAACCAATCTAATCAGTTTTTATGAAGAAGTAAGCTATAGACTGGACCAAGGTGAGTCATTGGATGTGGTATATCTTGATTTTTCCAAAGAGTTTGATACCGTGCCACACAAGAGGTTGGTACACAAAATGAGAATGCTGGGTCTGGGGGAAAATGTGTGTAAATGGGTAAGTAACTGGCTTAATGATAGAAAGCAGAGGGTGGTTATAAATGGTATATTCTCTAACTGGGTCGCTGTGTCCAGTGGGGTACCGCAGGGGTCGGTGTTCGGACCTATTCTCTTCAACATATTTATTACCGATCTGGTAGAAGGTTTGCACAGTAAAATATCGATATTTTCAGATGATACAAAACTATGTAAAGCAGTCAATACAAGAGAAGATAGTATTCTGTTACAGATGGATCTGGATGAGTTGGGAACTTGGGCCGAAAGGTGGCAGATGCAGTTTAACAATGATAAATGTAAGGTTATACACATGGGAAGAGGAATCAATATCACCATTACACACTGAACGGTAAACCACTGGGTAAATCTGACATGGAGAAGGACTTGGGGATCCTAGTTAATGTTAAACTTACCTGGAGCAGCCAGTGCCAGGCAGCGGCTGCCAAGGCAAACAGGATCATGGGGTGCATTAAAAGAGGTCTGGATACACATGATGAGAGCATTATACTGCCTCTGTACAAATCTCTGGTTAGACCGCACATGGAGTGCTGTGTACAGTTTTGGGCACCGGTGCTCAGGAAGGATATAATGGAACTAGAGCGGGTACAAAGGAGGGCAACAAAATTAATAAAGGGGATGGGGGAACTACAATACCCAGAGAGATTAGTAAGATTAGGATTATTTAGTCTAGAAAAAGACGACTGAGGGGCGATCTAATAACCATGTAAAAGTATATAAGGGGACAATACAAATATCTCTCCGAGGATCTGTTTATACCAAGGAAGGTGACGGTCACAAGGGGGCAATCTCTGCATCTGGAGGAGAAAAAGTTTTTCCACCAACATAGAAGAAGAAGATTCTTTACTGTTAGGGCAGTGAGAATCTGGAATTCACTGCCTGAGGAGGTGGTGATGACGAACTCAGTCGAAGGGTTCAAGAGAGGCCTGGATGTCTTCCTGGAGCGTAACAATATTGTATCTTACAGTTATTGTTAGGTTCTTTAGAAGGACGTAGATCTGGGGATTTATTCTTACAGAATTTTATAGGCTGAACTGGATGGACTAATGTCTTTTTTCGGCCTTACTAACTATGTTACTATGTCTTGCATTGGCTCTGCTGCCACCTGCTGGTCTTTTTTCTGTATGCAGCCTGCAGCTAATTAATCCTAATGCATGCCTTCCACTTCCGGTTCAAAGTTCAGCTCTCCTCTTCCTCCTTCCAGCCTTTGTTAGTTTCACTTTCTCCTGGGAGAGACATGATTGTACAGAGCTGTGAAAGGCATCAGTCTTTTGACCACACTTGGTTGCTCACATCTTGTTGTTAACACATACTTCGTTGCTCACACTTTGTAGTTAACACTCTGCATTTCTGGAGAACTTATTGTATTGCCAATCATATGCTGTATGTCCAGATTTCCAATTAAACAAGTCTGGACTGTCCAATCCCTGGTGTGCATCATCTCCGGACGCTGAGCATTATATTGGTGCTGTCTGCCCTGCATTGAGTAAACGAAAGGTAGGAATCTCTCCCAGCCCCTATTAGCTACACCTCCCTTCGCCTCATGTGGGCACAGAACAATCATGGCCCAGAACTGTTTTGAGGCCATCCACAAATTCCTGCATTATACCAATAATGCACAGTGTCCCCCACGAGATGACCGCAACTTTGACCGTCTGTACAAAGTTTGGCCGGTCATCGAACACTTCAACAAATATTTGAACCGGACTGTGTACTGGGGTACAACAAAAACATGGGGGTCGTACCTTCAGTTCCAGGAGATACTGGTTAAGGCCCTGATATTTGGCACTCCGGAAGGAGCGGGTCCCAGTACTTCCGGAACTGAAGGTGCTCGTGTCGTACCAGGTCAGCATTTTCCATGGGTGGTTCCGCCAACTGGAAGAAAAGGTAAGCCACAAAAAAGGTGCCCAGTGTGTTATAAAAGGGGAATATGCAAGGACACCATTTATCAATGCGACATCTGCCCCGAAAAACCTGGCCTGTGTATGAAGGATTGCTTCAAATTGTACCACACCTCCATGCACTACTGATTTACTTAGATTTGCAGGAAACAGTAGATTAGTTCCAAAAAGAGGTCACATCTAGATAAGTTCCTTGGGGGTCTAGTTTCCAAAATTATGTCACTTGTGGGTTTTCTTTACTGTTTAGGCACATCAGGGGCTCTGCAAGCGCAACATGACACCTGCAGACCATTCCATCAAAGTCTGCATTGAAAAATGTCTCTACTTCCCTTCTGAGCCCCAACGTGTGCCCAAACAGTAGTTTTATCCCACATATGGGGTATCAGCGTACTCAGGACAAATTGGACAACAACTTTTGGGGTCCAATTTCTCCTGTGACCCTTGGGAAAATTAAAAATTGGGGACTAAAAGATCATTTTTGTGGGAATAAAATAGGATTTTATATTTTCACGCCCAGGCATTATAAACTTTAGTGAAACACTTGAGGGTTCAAAGATCTCACCACACCTCTACATAAGTTCCTTAGGGGGTTTAGTTTCCAAAATGGGGACACTTGTGGGGGGGTAGTTTCCACTGTTTAGGCACATCAGGAGCTAGCCAAACGCGACATGGCGTCCAATGTCCATTCCAGCCAAATTTAGTTTGGAAAAGTCAAATGGTGCTCCTTTCCTTCCAAGCCCTGCCGTGCACCCAAACAGTGATCTCCCCCCACATATGGGGTATCAGCGTACTCAGGACAAATTGGACAAAAACTTTTGGTGTCCAATTTCTCCTTTTACCCTTGGGAAAGTAAAAAAATGTTGCTAAAAGATCATCTTTGTGACTAAAATGTTGAATGTTCATTTTTTACTTCCATGTTTCTTCTGCTCCTGTGAAACATCTAAAGAGTCAATAAACTTCTTGAATGTGGTTTTGATCAGCTTGAGGGGTGCAGTTTTTAGAATGGTGTCACTTTTGGGTATTTTCTGCAATATAGACCCCTCAAAGTGACTTCAAATGTGAGGTGGTCCCTAAATAAAATGGTTTTGTAAATTTTGTTGTAAAAATGAGAAATCGCTGTCACCCTTAAAACTTCCTAACAAAAAAAATGTTGCTGATGTAAAGTAGACATGTGGGAAATGTTATTTATTACCAGTAATTATTTTGTGTGACATATTTCTCTGTTTTAAGGACATTAAGGCTGAGTTCACACGTGGCGTTTTTTTCGCGTTTCCGCAGCGGTTTTAACCTCGCGATTTTGCCGCGAAAACGCGAAAAATAAGCATCCCATGCATTCCTATGGGATTCCGCAATGCTGTGCTAATGCTGCGGTTTTTACCGCGGCGGAATCGCTTCGCGGTAAAAAACGCAGCATGCTTATTAATTTGCGGAATCACAGCGATCCCGCACCCATAGGAATGCATTGTTCTGCATACTTTCCGCATGTGGCTGTGCACACCATGCGGAAAGTAAGCAGAACATTTGCGGATGGTACCCACGGTCCGGAGGAGAGGAGACTGTCCTCCGGGCTTTGGGTACCATATCCCTGTAAAAAATAGAATTTAAAATAAAAAATATTGTTATTCTCACCTTCTGGCGTCCCGCGCAGCATTCCCGCCTCTCTCCACGCTCCCGTTCCCAGTAAGCCTTTGCGAAAATGCCCGCGATGGCGTCCGTTCTCGTGGGATCGTGAAGTCTCGCGGTCATTTGCGCGACATCATCACGATCCTGCGAGAACGGACGTCATCGCGGGCATTTTCGCAAAGGATTACTGGGAACAGATGCGCGGGACGTCGGAAGGTAAGAATAACACCATTTTTTATTTTTTTTTACATTCTATCTTTTACTACTGAGGCCGCATAGGCGGCCTCAGTAGTAAAAAGTTGGTCACACTCGTCAAACACTTTGTTTGACGACTGTGACCAACATGTCAATCAGTTCTCCAGCGATGCTACAGATCGCTTGGAAAACGCTAGCATTTTGCAAGCTAAATACGCTTGCAAAATGCTAGTTTTTCCGCGGGAAAATCGCGGGAATTTAAAATGCGATTTTCCCGCGGAATGGAATTCCGGAATTCTCGCGGTAATTTCCGCGAGAGTTCCGGTACGTGTGCACTTAGCCTAAAATTTATAGTTTGAAAATTGCAGAATTTTCCAAATTTTCACCAAATTTCCGTTTTTTACACAAATAAACACAAGTTATATAGAACAAATTATACCACTAATGTGAAGTGCAATATGTCACGAAAAAACTTTCTCAGAATCACCAAGATCCGTTGAAGCGTTCCAGAGTTATTACCTCATAAAGGGACAGTGGTCAGAATTGTAAAAATTGACCCTGTCATTAACGTGCAAACCACCCTTGGGGGTAAAGGGGTTAGAAAAATATTTTTGTGCACATTATAATATATTTTATTTAACTTTATTACTTTGTCCCAGTACGTAACATTGCTATATAATATCAGATCACTGAGTATCAGATCAGCGATCTGACAGGCAGGGAAGGAGGCTTCTCAGGTTCTGCTCTCAGCAGGCACTGACAAGCCACCTCACTGCAGGACCTGGAAGGACCCCACGGCCTTCTTGGTTCAGTGGGTCTCCATGGTGAACATCAGAACAACGCGATCGTATTCTGAGCAAAGCGCTGCGGGAGCCCCTTCCCTGCGCGATGCTTCTCTGTGCCGCTGTCACTACTGACAACGGCATCAGAGGGGTTAAATAACCAGGATCCATGCTAGCACCAATCATAGGCTTTGCTGCGGGGTGTCAGCTGTCACATACATCTGACACCCACACATGATCGCCACGGCGCTCAGCGTGAGGTTGAGGTGATCGATGTGCCGTACTAATACTGCTCTGGTCAGAAATGCACCTCCTGCAGAGCAGTACTTGTACTGCGAAGGTCTTGAAGGGGTTAATCTGAGAGCTATAACTTTTCTGTATTTTTCCACTTATCTAGCTGTCTGGTGACTTCTTTTCTGCGGCACAAGATGACAACTTTAGTGATACCATTTTTATTTAAATTCGCTTTTTTATCATGTTTTATTCTTTTTTTACGGAGTTAACTGAAAGGGTTAACTGGTGGGACAGTTTTATAGGTTGGATTTATTTTTATTTTTCATAATTTTATGTATGGGTACAATACATATATGTGTTTGTGTGTATATATATATGTATGTACACTACCGTTCAAAAGTTTGGGGTTACCCAGACAATTTTGTGCTTTCCATGAAAACTCATACTTTTATGAATCAAATGAGTTGCCAAATGAATTTAAAATCTAGTCCAGACATTGACAAGGTTCGAAAAAAAGATTTTTATTTGAAGTAATAATTTTCCTCTTCAAACTTTGCTTTTGTCAAAGAATGCTCCCTTTGCAGCAATTGCAGAATTGCAGACCTTTGGCGTTCTAGCAGTTAATTTGCTGAGGTAATCAGGAGAAATTTCACCTTGTGCTTCCAGAAGCCCCTCCCACAAGTTGGTTTGGCTTGATGGGCACTTTTTGCGTACCATACGGTCAAGCTGCTCCCACAACAGCTCAATGGGGTTGAGATCTGGTGACTGCACTGGCGACTCCATTACAGATATAATATCAGCTGCCTGCTTCTTCCCTAAATAGTTCTTGCATAATTTGGAGGTGTGCTTTGCTTATATTAATATTTTCCTTTTATTAGCCAGTCTCAGATATGGCTTTTTCTTTGCCACTCTGCCCTGAAGGCCAGCATCCTGGAGTCGCCTCTTCTCTGTACACGTTTTCACTGGCATTTTGCGTGTACTATTTAATGAAGCTGCCAGTTGAGGTCCAGTGAGGCTTCTAGTTCTCAAACTACAGACTCTATTGTACTTGTCTTGCTCAGTTGTGCAGCGGGACCTCTCACTTCTCTTTCTTCTCTGTATGTGCTCCCCTCTGAAGGGAGTAGTACACATTGTTGTAGGAAATCTTCAGTTTCTTTGCAATTTCTCACATGGAATATCGTAGTAGAAAAAGACAGCAGGATGGCACTCACCGTTCTCTTGAAATGATTCACTTTATTTAATGTTAATAAAGCATAGGCGTTGGCACGGGAGAAATGCAAAAAGACGGACGACAGTCATTTCGTGCACAATGCACTTCAACAGGTCCCATGCTCAGGCTCAAGGAAACACTAATTTATACCACATGTGTGAACAAAAGAAACTCCACCCTTTACCTGAACGTGTCTTAAAAAAAAACCCAAAATAAAAAAAATTAAAACAAGCATAATTTACATACACCATATGCAATAAAACTAGCAATCCTAACCGCTTCAGAGAAATACGGACATATCCACTTTTTCATTTAGACCCAAAGGACCTGTGGCTTTTGTACGGAGGATCGATTTAGCCTCTACTTGTAAAAGATGTTTTTTATGACTCCCTCCATACTGCGGTGCAGACACCCTTTCAATGCCAGTAAACCGTAATGCTTCCGCATTCCCCCCATGTACCTTCCTCATGTGTTCTATAAGTCTAGGGACACCCTTTCCTGTGCTGATGGAATTGAAATGTTCCCTGAATCTTACACAGAGAGGCCGGATAGTTTTCCCAATGTAGAAAAAACCACATGGGCAAAACAATGCATACACTACAAAGGAGGTACTGCAAGTAATGAATTCCGTGACTTCGTGAAATATAGGTTCCATTTTTACAGTTTTGCCACTTAATTTAAATGGACACCAAGAACAGTTTTTACATATATAATTTCCCTTTGGGGCACTAGATTCCAACCAATTATTTTGTTTGTTTTGAAATCTGTTCTTGACTAATAAATCTCGAAGGTTAGTACTTCTTTTACTCGCAAATAAAGGACCCCTACTGAACACATCTGTGAGGTCTCTGTCACTTTCGAGTAGGTGCCAATTCTGTCTGATGACTGTTCTAATGTGTCTATCCATAGAATTATATGTAAAACTAAAAACAAACCGTTTCTCTTTTCCTTTTTTGATCTGCCCGTTAATAACTGGTTCACTATTAACCCTCTGTAAGGCGGAATCTAGAACAGAATCAGGATATCCTCTTTTTTTTTTAATCTGCTACGCAATTCATTCGCTTGTCTCTGAAAACCTTCATTATGACTATTAAATTTCTTTCATCTCAAAAATTGGCCATAAGGCAAGGAATTCTTTACATAATGGGGGTGTGCACTATTATAATGTAAGAGGGAGTTTGTGGATGAAGATTTACGAAAAATTTCTGTATACAAAACTCCATTGGTTAACTTTAATCTGACATCCAAAAAATCTATTTCTGAGCCTCCAAATTGCGAAGTAAACTTCATATTCATATTATTATGTGAATTAAGAAACTCCACAAATAAATTGAAATCCTCTTTTGACCCATCCCACACAATGAAAATGTCATCCACATAGCGAATAAATAATTTTATATACTTCAAAAAGGGATTGGTGACCACATAAACTACTTTCTCCTCCAAAACTGCCAAAAACAGGTTAGCGAGGGTGCACGCGACGGGCGTACCCATCGCTGTACCCTCCGTTTGCCTATACCAGACATTGTCAAATTGGAACGCGTTATGCGTAAGAATAAAATCAAGACCATCTATGATGAAATTGATGGTTCCCAGATCTCTATCAAAACTCAAAAGCACTTGTCTAATTGCGTCTACTCCACCCTCATGTGGAATTCTAGTGTATAGATTTTACACATCTATGGATGTCATCTGGAAATTATCCTGCCAATCAATTTCTTTTAGAACTGGCACAAAATCTTTCGAATCTTTTATGTACGAAGGAATCTCCTTGAGGAGAGGACGCAGAAGCCAATCTATGTACTGGGATAGGGGCTCCGTGAGAGACCCTATCCCAGACACTATACAGTCATGGCCAAAAGTTTTGAGAATGACACAAATATTATATTTTCACATGATCTGCTGCCCTCTGGTTTTTATGTGTGTTTGTCAGATGTTTTTATCACATACAGAAATATAATTGCAATCATATTATGAGTAACAAAAGGTTATATTGACAGTTAGAATGAGTTAATGCAGCAAGTCAATATTTGCAGTGTTGACCCTTCTTCTTCAGGACCTCAGCAATTCTCCCTGGCATGCTCTCAATCAACTTCTGGATCAAATCCTGACTGATAGTCCATTCTTGCAAAATCAATGCTTTTATTTTGTCTGAATTTGAAGGTTTTTGTTTGTCCACCCGTCTCTTGAGGATTGACCACAAGTTCTCAATGGGATTAAGATCTGGGGAGTTTCCA
This sequence comes from Dendrobates tinctorius, assembly GCF_039654945.1. Classification (NCBI taxonomy): domain Eukaryota; kingdom Metazoa; phylum Chordata; class Amphibia; order Anura; family Dendrobatidae; genus Dendrobates; species Dendrobates tinctorius. Next base: position 6,045,299 of record NW_027361705.1, read on the forward strand.
GGCCATGGTCCCAAAATCTCTATGTTTTGTTCCCTGAGCCATTTAGTTATCACCTTTGCTTTATGGCAAGGTGCTCCATCAAGTTGAAAAAGGCATTGTTGATCGCCAAACTGCTCTTGGACGGTTGGGAGAAGTTGCTCTTGGAGGACATTCTGGTACCATTCTTTATTCATGGCTGTGTTTTTAGGCAATACTGAGAGAGAGCCCATTCCCTTGGCTGAGAAGCAACCCCACACATGAATGGTTTCAGGATGCTTGACAGTTGGCATGAGACAAGACTGGTGGAAGCGCTCACCTGGTCTTCTCCGAATAAGCCGTTTTCCAGATGTCCCAAACAATCGAAAAGGGGATTCATCAGAGAAAATGACTTTACCCCAGTCCTCAGCAGTCCACTCTTGTACCTCTCAGTCTGTCCATGATGTTTTTTCTGGAGAGAAGTGGCTTCTTTGCTGCCCTCCTTGAGACCAGGCCTTGCTCCAAGAGTCTCCGCCTCACAGTGCGTGCAGATGCACTCACACCTGCCTGCTGCCATTCCTGAGCAAGTTCTGCACTGCTGGTAGCCCGATCCGCAGCTGAAACACTTTTAAGAGACGGTCCTGGCGCTTGCCGGTCTTTCTTGGGCGCCCTGGAGCCTTTTTGGCAACAAGGGAAACTCTCTCCTTGAAGTTCTTGATGATGTGATAGATTGTTGACTGAGGTGCAATCTTTCTAGCTGCGATACTCTTCCCTGTTAGGCCATTTTTGTGCAGTGCAATGATGACTGCACGTGTTTCTTTAGAGATAGCCATGGTTAACAGAAGAGAAACAATGATGCCAAGCACCAGCCTCCTTTTAAAGTGTCCAGTAGTGTCATTCTTACTTAATCATGACAGATTAATCTGCAGCCCTGTCCTCATCAACACCCACACATGTGTTAATGGAGCAATCACTGAACCGATGTTAGCTGGTCCTTTTAAGGCAGGGCTGCAATGATGTTGAAATGTGTTTTGGGGGATAAAGTTAATTTTCTAGGCAAATATTAAGTTTGCAAGTAATTGCTGTTAAGCTGATCACTTTATAACATTCTGGAGTATATGCAAATTGCCATTAGAAAAAATGAAGCAGTAGACTTTGTAAAAATTATTATTTGTGTCATTCTCAAAACTTGGCCATGACTGTAGGGCGGCCTGAAGGATTATTAATGGACTTGTGTATTTTAGGTATATAATACCAATGAGGCTTTCTCGGAAATTCTGGAAACAATTTCTCAGCTTTACGTTTTGTAAGTACATTATTGTGGACCTGTTGTCTTAAAAGAGACCGCAATTCTTCTTTGTATCTATTGGTGAGATCACTTTTTAAGACACAGTAAGTTGAAGAAACGAATAACTGCCTATTCGCCTCAGCAACATAACTGTCCTTATTTAGTAGAACCACGTTACCTCCTTTATCTGCTGAACGCAGGATTACATCTGACCAGCCCTGAATTTCTTTAATGGCCTGTCTTTCCTCCAAAGTTAGATTTGCTGTCTGTTTTGATTATATCAATGCCTCTAAATCCTTCACTACCTTTGTTCCAAACACATCTACCACATTTCCAGGGGAAATGGGAGGCATGTATGAGGAACTACAACCTCCCAAAAAAGGAACATAATTATGTGTGGTGGTTACATTAGACTGAGTTACAGGATCAATATCCATCAGAATTAATGCGTCATCTCTAATATCCGCTAGCGATCCATGTCAAGCCATAAACCCCAAAGGGCCAATGGTGCATGGAATCTCTCCAGGGTAACTACTGATTTCAGAGGAAGCATTATTAGATGCAAAAGATTTATGCAAATGGATTTTTCTCAGTGCTTTGAAAAGATCTATTTGGAAATCAACCATATTAAAGTCCTGAGGAATGCAATAATTAAGACCCTTGGACAATACATCTAAATGTCTCTTTTCCAGGACACGGTCTGTTAAATTGATGACCAAATTTTGCATGGAATCAGTCTCCTCTATGTGCACCCTCGCTAACCTGTTTTTGGCAGTTTTGGAGGAGAAAGTAGTTTATGCGGTCACCAATCCCTTTTTGAAGTATATAAAATTATTTATTCACTATGTGGATGACATTTTCATTGTGTGGGACGGGTCAAAAGAGGATTTCAATTTATTTGTGGAGTTTCTTAATTCACATAATATGAATATGAAGTTTACTTCGCAATTTGGAGGCTCAGAAATAGATTTTTTGGATGTCAGGTTAAAGTTAACCAATGGAGTTTTGTATACAGAAATTTTTCGTAAATCTTCATCCACAAACTCCCTCTTACATTATAATAGTGCACACCCCCATTATGTAAAGAATTCCTTGCCTTATGGCCAATTTTTGAGATGAAAGAAATTTAATAGTCATAATGAAGGTTTTCAGAGACAAGCGAATGAATTGCGTAGCAGATTAAAAAAAAAGAGGATATCCTGATTCTGTTCTAGATTCCGCCTTACAGAGGGTTAATAGTGAACCAGTTATTAACGGGCAGATCAAAAAAGGAAAAGAGAAACGGTTTGTTTTTAGTTTTACATATAATTCTATGGATAGACACATTAGAACAGTCATCAGACAGAATTGGCACCTACTCGAAAGTGACAGAGACCTCACAGATGTGTTCAGTAGGGGTCCTTTATTTGCGAGTAAAAGAAGTACTAACCTTCGAGATTTATTAGTCAAGAACAGATTTCAAAACAAACGAAATAATTGGTTGGAATCTAGTGCCCCAAAGGGAAATTATATATGTAAAAACTGTTCTTGGTGTCCATTTAAATTAAGTGGCAAAACTGTAAAAATGGGACCTATATTTCACGAAGTCATGGAATTCATTACTTGCAGGACCTCCTTTGTAGTGTATGCATTGTTTTGCCCATGTGATTTTTTCTACATTGGGAAAACTATCCGGCCTCTCTGTGTAAGATTCAGGGAACATTTCAATTCCATCAGCACAGGAAAGGGTGTCCCTAGACTTATAGAACACATGAGGAAGGTACATGGGGGGAATGCGGAAGCATTACGGTTTACTGGCATTGAAAGGGTGTCTGCACCGCAGTATGGAGGGAGTCATAAAAAACATCTTTTACAAATAGAGGCTAAATGGATCCTCCGTACAAAAGCCACAGGTCCTTTGGGTCTAAATTAAAAAGTGGATATGTCCGTATTTCTCTGAAGCGGTTATGATTGCTAGTTTTATTGCATATGGTGTATGTAAATTATGCTTGTTTTAATTTTTTTTATTTTGGGGTTTTTTTTAAGACACATTCAGGTAAAGGGTGGAGTTTCTTTTGTTCACACATGTGGTATAAATTAGTGTTTCCTTGAGCCTGAGCATGGGACCTGTTGAAGTGCATTGTGCACGAAACGGCTGTCGTCCATCTTTTTGCATTTCTCCCGTGCCAACGCCTATGCTTTATTAACATGAGATAAAGTGAATCATTTCAAGAGAACGGTGAGTGCCATCCTGCTGTCTTTTTCTACTACGATAATTCATGTTTTTTCTTCACATGGATAGAGCACCCGTTCAGCAAGGGTTACAGGTGTCACACTGATAGCGGTTATAAGTGACTTTGCGGGTATTTCTTTTTCAGGGACAGTGCCGGATGTTTCTTTTTTCTTTGACTGACTATTGTCTCACATGGAATAGCCTTCATTTCTAAGAACAAGAATAGACTGTCGAGTTTCACATGAAAGTTCTTTTTTTCTGGCCATTTTTAGAGTTTAATAGAACCAACAAATGTAATGCTCCAGATTCTCAACAAGCTCAAAGGAAGGTCAGGTTTATAGCTTCTCTAATCAGCCAAACTGTTTTCAGCTGTGCTAACATACTTGCACAAGGGTTTTCAAGGGTATTCTAACCATCCATTAGCCTTCTTACACAGTTAGCAAACACAAAGTACCATAAGAACAATGGAATGATGGTTGTTGGAAATGGGCCTCTATACACCTACTGTATGAAGATATTACATTACAAACCAGATGTTTGCAGCTAGAATAGTCATGTGCCACATTGTGTGTGTGTGTGTCTATATATATATATATATATATATATATATATATTTATATATATATGTGTATTTGGCACATGGTGAGTGTGTGTCTGGATGTTACAGGAACTTGGCTGGACTTAGCCTGAACTTGTACACAGGATCCCCGTGCTGCAGGACTATAGCAGCAAGACTCCAAACAACCATGGGAATGGCACCTAGCGGATGCCGCAGGACCTGGCAGCCGCTTAGTTAAGCCTGTCCCGTGCAATGGGTGAGTCTGGGACCAATGGTACTCCAAGCTGGAGTACATTTATGTTTTTTCCCTTATTTTCTGTTAACCTGCTGTTTGCAAAGTGACATTAAACCACTGAAATTGGACTTTAAGCCTGTGTGTTACTGCAGCCCTTCCATTACCTACCAGAGCGAATCCCTAGAATTGGTGAAGAATGTGGGCAAACGCAGCAGGAGGCCATGTGACAGCAGCAGCAGGAGGCCATGTTACAGCAGCAGCAGGCTACGCAGCAGGCTATGCAGCAGCAGGCTATGCAGTAGCAGCAGGAGGCCATGCAGCAGCAGCAGGAGGCCATGATACTGCAGCAGCAGGCTATGCAGCAGGAAACCAATCAGCTGTTGATACAGCATATCACGACAGCACAGACAAAAGGAACCAACCGGGGAATCCATGATGTCCAGAAAGCGGTTCATACAGCGATTCACAAAATGGAGAACTCGGACGATGTGGAGGCGTACCTGGAGATGTTCGAAGGAGTCGCTGAGAGGGAGAAGCTACCCTGGGACCATTGGGCACAAATCATCATTCCCTTTCTGGCCCCAGGACCTTTGAAAGCGTATCAGGACCTACCCACTGAGCAAAGAGCGGACTACACGATCGTCAATGGTTATATACTGGCACGTCTTGGGGTAAATGTGTTAGAGGGTACACCAGTGGGAGTTTACCCCTCCAAGCTGGCTGTTACAAAAGTTGTTGCAGCCTGAGGTGTTGTCCCCCACGGCCATTCTGGACCGCATAGTGACTGATAAGTTTTGGAGGGCTTTGCCCCACTCCCTCCAGACATGGGTCAAACAGGCATCCCCTACTAATGCCACGCATATGATAGACCTCATAGAAAGGTATGGGGCTACCAAAGAGCTACAGGGAGGGACTCCCCGAAAGGTAACAGGAAGGTTCTCTAAGTCTCCACCCTTAGTTCGTCGAGCGGAGCCCAGGAAGGCCGCTCAGGACTTATCTGGGGAAGTAAGGAGCCCCATAATCTGCTGGCGGTGCCAGGAACCAGGGCATATGAGAGCTGATTGCCCCCACCTGGCTGAGCCCATGGACACCAACTTTGGGCACCGCCAGTCGCACTATGCCGAACCGATGTGTGCAATGGGCACCCCGAAAGGTCTCAATATGGAACATTTGTGTCAGGTTGAAGTGGAGGGCACCCCGGCTGTGACCCTATTGGACTCAGGGAGTCTGGTAACCCTGGTACGAGTCAGCTGGATACAAACCAGCGAGTATACGGGTCGGAAAATTGGGGTTTTGTGTATACATGGGGCCTTAAAAGACTATCCCACCGCACTAGTGGTGGCACCGCCTCCCCACTGGCATGCTGATCACGAGGTGGGGGTTGTGAGTAATTTGCATTATGAGTTGATAATTGGAAGAGACTTTCCTTTCTCCAAGGAAAGTCTTTTCTTCCAGTCCATTGGTTGGTGGTGACCACCGATGCCAGTCTTCTTGGCTGGGGTGCGGTTTTCCGCCATCACACAGCACAGGGTCATTGTTCCATTCGTGAGTCGCGTCTCCCAATCAACATCTTGGAGATACGAGCGATCAGACTAGCCCTACTGAGTTTCCACCATCTCCTTGCAGGTCATCCCATCAGAATCCAATCCGACAATGCCACAGCCGTGGCGAATGTCAACCGTTGGGGGGGTACCTGCAGCAGGATGGCCATGCACGAAGTGAGTCACATCCTCCGTTGGTCCGAGACCAATCATTCGGCCATCTCGGCGATCCACATCCCGGGTGTAGAGAATTGGGTGGCGGATTTTCTCAGTCACCAGGGACTCGCCTCTGGAGAGTGGTCCCTTCATCCAGAGGTCTTTCAGCAGATTTGTTGTCGCTGGGGGACTCCGGATGTGGATTTCATGGCCTCAAGACTAAACAACAAGGTTCCCTGGTTCATTGCCCGATCACGCGATAAATGCACCATCGGAGCAGAAGCTCTAGTTCTGCCGTGGCAACGATTTTAACTCCCGTACATGTTTCCCCCTCTTGCTCTCAAGGGTCATCAAGAAAATCAGAGCAGAGGGGGTACCAGTGATCCTAGTCGCGCCGGATTGGCCGCGCCTGGCATGGTACTCAGAACTAGTCCAACTTGTCGCCAACTTTCCCTGGCGACTACCAGATCGCATGGACCTACTCTCACAGGGCCCGATTTACCACCAGAACTCTGGGGCCCTGTCTTTGACAGCGTGGCCATTGAATCCTGATTTTCGCACAAGCTGGATTCTCTCACGAGGTGATCTCCACCATGATTAGTGCTAGGAAGCCCATGTTCATGCTCATTTATCATCGCACCTGGGTAACCTTCTTCTCGTGGTGCAAGGACCATGGACGATCTCCACTGGTTTTCTCCATTCCTTCCATATTGGAATTCTTGCAGTCCGGATTAGAGTCTGGTCTAGTGCTTAGCTCGCTCAAAGGACAAGTTTCAGCCTTGTCAATGCTAGTCCAACTCAAGATTGCCACCAGATTACAGATGAATACAATCATTCAGGGAGTTTCCCACGTGGTGCCTCCCTACAAAAGGCCGTAGGAATCATGGGATTTTAACTTGGTCCTCGTAGTCTTACAGGAAGCCCATTTCGAACCACTGCAGGACGTATCATTAATCTTTCTTTCTTGGAAGGTGGTATTCCTAGTGGCCATTACGTCATTCAGACGAGTTTCGGAGTTGGTGGCCCTGTCCTGCCAACATCCATTCCTCAATTTTCACCAGGACAAGGTAGTTTTGAGGACGTCCCCGTCTTTTCTTCTCAAAGTCATGGCTTCCTTTCATCTCAATGAGGAGATTGTTTTGCCTTCCTTCTGTTCGGCACCAGTCCATCGTGCCGAGAAGGCCCTCCACACCCTGGATGTGGTTAGGGCTCTTAGACGGTACATCTGGCGGACAAGTCCTGCCGCAAGTCAGATGCCTTGTTCGTATTTCCAGAGGGGCATAGGAAGAGTCGAGCCGCTTCATAGGCCACACTAGCCAAGTGGATTCGCTCGGCTATTCAGGAGTCCTACCGTGTCAGGGGCACACCACTCCCAGCGGGGATTAAGGTGCATCTTTCTCGGTCAGTGGGCACCTCTTGGGCCGTTCGGCACCAGGCGTCAGCAGAACCGGTCTGCAAGGCTGCGACGTGGTCCAGCTTGCATACTTTTACAAAACACTACCAAATTCATTCTCAGGCCTCTGCAGATGCAGCTCTTGGTAGGCGCGTTCTGCAATCAGCAGTACCACAGCGGTAAGCCAGTTGTACATGGGGTATGAGCAGTTGTGTTACTCCCCACCTAGGGACTGCTTTAGGACGTCCCATGGTCCTGTGTCCCCCAATAAGGCGTAGTTGAAAAAGGGATTTTTGTGTACTCACCATAAAATCTTTTTCTTTGATCCAATCAAGGGGGACACAGCACCCACTTTGTTAGCCTATTGGCTTGTTGTCTCATTCTTAGGTTTTGACATAGTTTATTGTTCCTTGTTTAATGCATCTACTGCTTTGTCACCGAACTGGGTCAATCTCGGTCAGCGGAGGGTGTATACTGCAGAGGAGGAGTTAATTTTTTCTGTGTTCACTTAGTGTCCTCCTAGTGGCAAGCAGCATAACACCCATGGTCCTGTGTCCCCCAATGATTGTCTCAGAGAAAAAGATTTTATGGTGAGTACACAAAATCCCTTTTTTACCTCAGTGTTTGGTCTGTATTTTACCTCAGTGTTTTAGTATTTTACCTCAGTATTTGGTCAGTATTTTATCTGTTTGATCAGTATTTTACCTCAGTTTTTGATCAGTAGTTTACCTCAGTATTTGGTCAGCCTTTTACCTGTGTTTGGTTAGTATTTTACCTCCGTATTTGGTCAGTGGTTTACCTTAGTGTTTGGTCAGTATTTTACCTCAGTGTTTTAGTATTTTACCTCAGTGTTTTAGTATTTTACCTCAGTGTTTGATCATTATTTTACTTCAGTATTTGGTCAGTGGTTTACCTCAGTATTTGTTCTGTATTTTACCTCAGCATTTTAGTATTTTACCTCAGTGTTTGTTCAGTATTTTACTTCAGTATTTGGTCAGTATTTTACCTCAATTTTTGGTCTGTATTTTACCTCAGTGTTTTAGTATTTTACCTCAGTATTTGGTCGGTATTTTATCTGTTTGATCAGTATTTTACCTCAGTGTTTTAGTATTTTACCTTAGTGTTTTATTATTTTACCTCAGTGTTAGATCATTATTTTACTTCAGTATTTGGTGTGTGGTTTACCTCAGTATTTAATCAGTATTTTACCTCAGTGTTTGATCAGTATTTTACTACAGTATTTGGTCAGTATTTTACCTCAGTATTTAATCAGTATTTTTTTTCTACGCCAGTAACAGTAGAGCACGGCAGTACTGATAGAGGAGGAGATTCATTTCTGTCATGTGCTCTCTGCTCCTTTCTGAGGGGCAGACAATGGCTTGGAGCTTATGTTCCCGGGAATGCTAGATTTCTCCCACCCGGTCAGTGTCTGCTGAGGTGTTGTGACGTGAGAAAACTGTTGCTCATAGCAACCAATCACAGTTCAGCTTCTTTTAAACAGCTCTGGTGAAATGACAGATGCTTAGTGATTGGGTGGAGCTATGTTGAATGAGTGTGGCCGATACATACACACACACATTCATTTTTATATATATATATATATATATATATATATATATATAGATAATTAGCCAGCGTCCATGTCTCCCTGCGTTGCTTTCTACTTGGCCAGGAGTTTTGATTCATATTCCTATGCCAGAGCATGTTTGGCATAAACCAAATAAGATATTAGGCCGGTTTCACATTTGCGCTTTATAGCGCAGCGACGGCCTGCGCATGGCTGCCGCTTAGCCCCGCCCCCTCCCGGCTCCCTGCCCGCCCATCCGGTCATCGCCGCCTACTAGCACATATGGACGCTTGCGATCTGCGCACCCTATCTTTAGCATAGGGTGCGCAGATCGTGCACTGGCCGTGCGCTAGCAGGATTTTGCCGTGCGCTGCGCACTTTTGAAGGTGCGACCGTGTGCGCCAAACGCAGCATGTTGCGGCCGTGCGCAGGCCGTCGCTGCGCTATAAAGCGCAAATGTGAAACCGGCCATAGCCTTCTAATGTGGCCACCAAATATATGTGGGGGGTGAAACATGTTGAGACAAGACTTAAAGATTTGATTCAAATACTGATCCTTACGAATAAAAGACACTCATGCATTACATGAAGGGAGTATTTATATGAGGAAGTCTTAATGGTGTATACTCACGGGGTGACCTATATACAGTTATAACAAGTTTTAAATAGGAACCTATATATCAGTGTATGGAGTATAATGAGATAAAGAGAACAATGATATATATCAAAGATCTGTTAAAGGCAGAGTGCTATACATAGGTTACGGAAAGTATTCAGACCCCCTTTAAACTTTTCACTCGTTGTTTCATTGCAGCCATTTGGTAAATTCAAAAAAGTTCATTTTTTTTATCATTAATGTACACTGCACCCCATCTTGACTGAAAAAAAGCATAAATGTAGAAATTTTTGCAAATTTATTTAAAAAGAAACTGAAATATCACATGGTCATAAGTATTCAGACCCTTTGCTCAGACACTCATATTTAAGTCACATGCTGTCCATTTCCTTGTGATCCTCCTCGATGGTTCTACTCCTTCATTGGAGTCCAGCAGTGTTTGATTAAACTGATAGGACTTGATTTGTAAAGGTACACACCTGTCTATATAAGACCTCACAGTGCAGTGCATGTCAGACCAAATGAAAATCATGAGGTCAAAGGAACTGGCCAAAGAGCTCAGAGACAGGCCCAGATCTAGCCAAGGTTATTAAAGAATTTCTGCAGTACTCAAGGTTCCTATGAGCACAGTGGCCTCCATAATCCTTAAATGGAAGACGTTTGGACCACCAAAAGTCTTCCTAGACCTGGCCGTCCAGCCAAACTGAGCAATCATGGGAGAAGAGCCTTGTTGAGAGAGGTAAAGAGGAATCCCAAGATCACTGTGGCAGAGCTCCACAGATGCAGTAGTGAGATGGGAGAAAGTTCCACAAAGTCAAGTATCACTGCAGCCCTTCACCAGTCTGGCCTTTATGGCAGAGTGGCCTGACGGAAGCCATACATATGAAAATGTCTGATATGTCAGTGTTTCATATGTCTCAGTGCCAGACATATGAAAGCACGCATAAACTTTTCTAAAAAAAAAAAAAACACACATGAAGGACTCCTAGATTATGAGAAATAAGATTCTATTATGATAATATGAGAAATGTGGTACCAATATTCAAAAAGGGCTCTAAAAGTGAACCTGGAAATTATAGGCCAGTAAATCTAACCTGTATTGTTGGTAAAATATTTGACAGGTTTCTGAGGAATGTTATTCTAGATTATCTCAATGAGAATAACTGTTTAACTCCATATCAGCATGGGTTTATGAGGAATCCCTCCTGTCAAACCAATCTAATTAGTTTTTATTAAGGGGTAAGCTATAGACTGGACCAAGATGAGTCATTGGACGTGGTATATCTTGATTTTTCCAAAGCATTTGATACTGTGCCACACAAGAGGTTGGTACACAAAATGAGAATGCTGGGTCTGAGGGAAAATGTGTATAAATGGCTAACTAACGGGCTGAGTGATAGAAAGCAGAGGGTGGTTATACATGGTATATTCTCTAACTGGGTTGCTGTGACCAGTGGGGTACCACAGGGGTTGGTGTTGGGACCTTTTCTCTTCATTATATTTATTAACGACCTGGCAGAAGGTTTACACAGTAAAATAGACATATTTGCAGATGATACAAAACTATGTCATTACAAAAGAAGATAGTATTCTGCTACAGATGGATCTGGATAAGTTGGAAACTTGGGCCGAAAGGTGGCTGATGTGGTTTAAAAATGATAAATGTGAGGTTATACATATGGGAAGAAGGAATCAATATCACCTTTACACACTGAACAGGAAACCTGTGGGTAAATCAGACATGAAGAAGGACATGGGGATCCTAGTTAAAGATAAACTTACCTGGAGCAGCCATTGCCAGGCAGCAGCTGCCAAAGCAAACAGGATCATGGGGTGCATTAACCCTTTCACCCCCAAGGGTGGTTTGCACGTTCATGACCGGGCCAATTTTTACAATTCTGACCACTGTCCCTTTATGAGGTCATAACTCTGGAACGCTTCTATGGATCCCGGTGATTTTGACATTGTTTTCTCGAGACATATTGTACTTCATGATAGTGGTAAAATTTCATTCAAATAACTTGCGTTTATTTGTGAAAAAAATGGAAATTTGGCGAAAATTTTAAAAATTTCGCAATTTTCCAACTTTGAATTTTTATGCCCTTAAATCACAGAGATACGGCACACAAAAAACTTGATAAGTAACATTTCCCACATGTTTACTTTACATCAGCACAATTTTGGAACCAAAAGTTTTTTGTTAGGAAGTTATAAGGGTTAAAAATTGACCAGCGATTTCTCATTTTTGCAACACCATTTTATTTTTACGGACCACATCACATTTGAAGCCACTTTGAGGGGTCTATATGATAGAAAATACCCAAAATTGACACCATTCTAAAAACTGCACCCCGTAAGGTGCTCAAAACCACATTCAAGAAGTTTATTAACCCTTTAGGTGCGTCACAGGAATTTTTTTGAATATTTAAAAAAAAAAATGAATATCTAACTTTTTTCACAAAAAAAATACTTCAGGTTCAATTTTTTTTATTTTACCAAGGGTAACAGGACAAATTGGACTGCAAAAGTTATTGTGCAATTTGTCCTGAGTACGCTGATACCTGATATGTTGGGGGGAACCACTGTTTCGGCGCATGGCAGAGCTCAGAAGGGAAGGAGCGCCATTTGACTTTTTCAATGCAAAATTGGCTGGAATTCAGATCGGACGCCATGTCACGTTTGGAGAGCCCCTGATGTACCTAAACAGTGGAAATCCCCCACAAGTGACCCCATTTTGGAAACTAGACCCCCCAAGGAACTTATCTAGATATGTGGTGAGAACTTGGAACCCACAAGGGCTTCACAGAAGTTTATAACATACAGCCGTACAATTAAAAAATCATATTTTTTCCACAAAAATGATCTTTTCACCCCCAATTTTTATTTTCCCAAGGGTAACAGGACCCTAAAAGTTATTGTGCCATTTGTCCTGAGTACGCTGATACCCCACATGTGGGGGTAAACCACTATTTGGGTGCATGGCAGAGCTCGGAAGGGAAGCGGCACCATTTGACGTTTTTGGCTGGAATTGAGATCGGACACCATGTCGCGTTTGGAAAGCCCCTGATGTACCAAAACAATGGAAACCTCCCACAAATGACACCATTTTGGAAACTAGACCCCCCAAGGAACTTATCTAGATGTGTGGTGAGAACTTTGAACCCCCAAGGGCTTCATAGAAGTTTATCACATACCGCCGTACAATTAAAAAATCATATTTTTTTCCACAAAAATGATCTTTTCAACCTCAATTCTTATTTTTCCAAGGGTAACAGGACCCTTAAAGGTATTGTGCAATTTGTCCTGAGTACGCTGATACCCCACATGTGGGGGTAATCCACTATTTGGGCGCATGGCAGAGCTTTGAAGGGAAGCAGCGCCATTTGACGTTTTTGGCTGGAAGTGAGATCTGACACCATGTCGCGTTTGGAAAGCCCCTGATGTACCAAAACAGTGGAAACCCCCCACAAATGACACCATTTTGGAAACTAGACCCCCAAGGAACTTATCTAGATGTGTGGTGAGCACTTTGACCCCTCCAGTGCTTCACAGAAGTCTATAACGCCCGGGCGTGAAAATAAAAAATTCATATTTTTTCCACAAACATGATCTTTTAGTCACCAATTTTTTTATTTTCCCAAGGGTACCAGGAGAAATTGGACCCCAAAAGTTGTCCAATTTGTCCTGAGTACGCTGATACCCCATATGTGGGAGAAAACTACTGTATGGGCACATGTCGGGGCTCGGAAGGGAAGTAGTGACGTTTTGGAATGCAGACTTTGATGGAATGGTCTGCGGGTGTCATGTTGTCTTTGGAGAGCCCCTAATCTACCTAAACTATTGAAACTCCCCACAAGTGACCCCATTTTGGACACTAGACCCCCCACGGAACTTATCTAGATGTGTGGTGAGCACTTTGAACCCCCAAGTGCTTCACAGAAGTTTAGAACGCCCGGGTGTGAAAATAAAAAAAAAATCATTTTTTCCACAAAAATGATATTTTTGCCCCCAATTTTTTATTTTCCTAACGGTGACAGAAGAAATTGGACCCCAAAAATTGTTTTGCAATTTGTCCTGAGTAGGCTGATACCCTACATGTGGGGGTAAAACACTGTTTGGGCGCATAGCAGAGCTTGGAAGGAGCACCATTTGACTTTTTCATCTCATAATTGGCTGGAATTGAGATCAGACGCCATGTTGCATTTGGAGAGCACCTGATGTGCGCAAACAGTGGAAACCCCCAATTCTAACTCCAACCCTAACGCCAACACACCCCTAACCCTAATCTCAGCCCTAACCCTGGCCCTAACCCTAGCCCTTGCCCTAACCCTTATGGGAAAATGGAAATAAATACATTTTCTTTTAATTTTATTATTTTTCCCTTACTAAGGGGGTGACAACGGGGGGTTTGATTTACTATTTATGGCGGTATTTATTTTTGGCGGCTGCCGCACGCTAAAAGACGCTTTTTATTGTAAGAATAGTTTTTGCATCACCACATATTGAGAGCTATAATTTTTCCGTATTTTGACTCACTGAGTCATATGAGGTCTTATTTTTTGCAGGACGAGTTGACGTTTTTATTGGTACCATTTTCGGGCACGTGACATTTTTTGATCGCTTTTTATTCCGATTTTTGGGACGCAGAATGAACAAAAACCAGTGTTTCATGAATGTCTTTTGGGGGGGTGCGTTTACACCGTTCCGCGTGCGGTAAAATTGATAAAGCGGTTTTATTCTTCGGGTCAGTACGGTTACAGCGATACCTCATTTAGGTCGTTTTTTTATGTTTTGTCGGTTTTATGCAATGAAAACAATTTTATATAAAAAATAATTATTTTTGTATCGCTTTATTCTGCAAGCTATAACTTTTTTATTTTTTCGCTGACGATGTTCGTTTTTTGCGGGACTAGATGACGTTTTCAGCGGTACTATGGCTATTTATATGCGTCTTTTTGATCGCGCGTTATTGCACTTTTTGTTTGGCGGTATGATAATAAATCATTATTTTTTGCTTCGTTTTTTATTTTTATTTTTTAAGGGGTTCGATAAAGGGGGTTAACTAATAGGATAGTTTTATAGGGCAGGTCGTTACAGACGCGGCGATACCTAATATGTGTACTTTTATTGTTTTTTTTTTGTTTTTTTTAAAAATGGATTTATTGGGGGAATATTTTTTTTTTCTAATTTAATTGGCAATTTTTTAAAAATTATTTTAACGCTTTTTTTTTTTTTTTAACTTTATTACATAGTCCCAGGTGGGACATCACTGTCCTGTGACAGATCGCTGATCTGTCAAATCACAGATCACTGTGACAGATCAGCAGTCTGTCACAGGCAGTTCTGCAGACTTCCTCATGCCTGCGCTTTGCAGGCACTGAGGAAGTCAGCTCCCTACAGGCCCCCGAAGGCCCCCGTCGCTATCTTGGATTCTGGGGCCTGTAGGGAAAGAGACCCCCGCAGCAGCGCTGCACATTGTGCTGCCGTGGGGGGCTCAGGGAAGCACGGAGGGAGCCCCCTCCCTCCCGATGCTTCCCTTTAACCCCCGGTACACCGTGATCATGTTTGATCACGGTGTGCAAGGGGTTAACGTGTCGGGGCGGTCCGTGACCACCCCTGACACATAGTGACGGGTGTCAGCTGTGATAATCAGCTGACACCCCGCCGCGATCAGCGGCGCTCACCACGTGGGCGCCGCTGATCGCGGTAGACGTACTATCCCGTCCATGGGCATAGGGGCCCGGGTCCCATGGACAGGATAGTACGTCTGATGTCAGGAAGGGGTTAAAAGAGGTCTGGATACACATGATGAGAGCATTATACTGCCTCTCTACAAATCCCTGGTTAGACTGCACATGGAGTACTGTGTACAGTTTTGGGCACCGGTTCTCAGGAAGGATAGAATGGAACTAGAGCGAGTACAAAGGAGGGCAACAAAATTAATAAAGGGGATGGGGAACTACACTACCCAGAGAGATTAGTAAAATTAGGATTATTTGGTCTAGAAAAAAAGAGGGGTGATCTAATAACCATGTGTAAGTATATAGGGGGACAATACAAATATCTCTCCGAAGATCTGTTTATACCAAGGAAGGTGACGGTCACAAGGGGGCATGCTCTGCGTCTGGAGGAGAAAAGGTTTTTCCACCAACATAGAAGAGGATTCTTTACTGTTAGGGCAGTGAGAATTTGGAATTCCTTGCCTGAGGAGGTGGTGATGGCAAACTCAGTCGAGGGGTTGAAGAGAGGCATGGATGCCTTCTTGGAGCGTAACAATATTGTATCTTACAGTGATTATGTTCTTTAGAAGGACGTAGGTCTGGAGATTTATCTTAACAGAAAATAGGCTGAACTGGATGGACAAATTTCTTTTTTGAGCCTTGCTTACTATGTTATTATGTAAGATTCTCTGGTCTGATGAGATGAAGATAGAACAAGGCACTGCTCATCACCTGCCCAAAACAATCCCAACATTAAAATATGGTGGTGGCAGCATCATGCTTTGTGGGTGTTTCAGCTACAGGGACAGGACGACTGGTTGCCATTGAAGGAAACATGAATGCTGCCAAGTACAGAGATAACCTGGATGAAAACCTCTTTCAGAGTGCTCTGGACGTCAGACTTGGCCGAAGGTTCACCTTCCAACAAGACAATGACCCTAAGCACACAGCTAAAATAACAAAGGAGTGGCTTCAAAACAATTCTGTGACCTTTCTTGTCTGGCCCAGCCAGAGCCCTGACCTAAATCCAATTGGGCATCTCTGGAGAGACCTGAAAATGGCTGTTCACCAGCGTTCACCATCCAACCTGACGGAACTGGAGAGAATATGCAAGGAAGAATGGCAGAGGATCCCCAAATCCAGGTGTGAAAAACTTGTTGAATCATTCCTAAGACGACTCATGGCTTTACTAGCTCAAAAAGGTGCTTCTACTCAATACTGAGCAAACATAGAATCATAGAATCGTAGAGTTGGAAGGGACCTCCTGGGCCATCTGGTCCAAACCCCTGCTCAAAGCAGGATTCGCTAAATCATCCCAGTCAGATGTCTGTCCAGCCTCTGTTTGAAGACTTCCATTGAAGGAGAACTCACCACTTCTTGTGGCAGCCTGTTCCACTCATTGATCACTCTAACTGTCAAAAAGTTTTTTCTAATATCTAATCTGTGTCTCCTCCCATTCAGTTTCATCCCATTGCTTCTAGTCTTTCCTTGTGCAAATGAGAATAAAGTTGATCCCCAACTCCTTTACTTTTGAAGAAAATTCAAAACATTCATTACTCAATAAGACCCAATAGCAAATAACAGCGTTTTGAATGAACACTCATATCTCTTGGTGGAATAACATAGTAACATAGTTTTGAAGGCTGAAGGAAGACCTTATGTCCATCTAGTTCAGCCTATTTTTAGTGAAGCTGTTCTGCAATGTTGATCTTGGGGAAAGCAAAAAACCGACAGAGTAGAAGCCAATTTTCTCCATAGGGAAAAAAATTCCTTCCCCTAAGCTGGGTCAACCATCTACCTATAATATTGTGTTATTCGTAACCTTCTATACTGTTACAAGAAAAGCATCCATTCCTTTCTTAAATTCATTCAGTGAGTTGGCCATCACCACTTCCTCAGGAAGAGAATTCCTGAGCCTCAATGCTCTTACCGTGAAGAACCCTCTTCTATGCTGGAGCAGAAAATTGTCTTTCCTCCAAACAAAGAGAATGCCCCCTTGTTCTTGTCACAGTCGTTGGTGCAAACAGTTCATTGGAGAGATCACTGTATTGCCCTCTGATATACTTGTACATATATATTAGGTCTCCCCTAAGTCTTCTCTTTTCTAGAGTAAATAGACCTAATTTTGATAACCTATCTGGGTATTGTAGTGAGCCAACTCCATTTATCATTTTAGCCCGCCTTTGAACCCTTTCAAGTTCAGTAATGTCTTTCTTGAGCACCGGCATCCAAAATTGCACACAATACTCCAAGTGTGGTCTGACGAGTGATTTGTACAGAGGGAGAAATATGCTTTCATCTCGTGTCCCCAGACCTCTTCTAATGCATCCCATGACCCTATTTGCTTTGGTGGCAGCTGCCTGACACTGGGCACTCCAATTTAGCTTCTTATTGACTAAGATGCCCAAGTCTTTTTCCATGTCTGATTTCCCCAGCAGTTTCCCATTTAGTAAGTAATTGTAGCATCTGTTTCTCCTTCCCATGTGCATAACCTTACACTTATCTGTGTTAAACCTCATTTGCCATTTTTCAGCCCAATTCTCCAATTTACTCAAATCTGTCTGTAGTTGCAAACTGTCCTCCTTTGTGTTAACTGCCTTACATAGTTTTGTATCATCTACAAATACTGATATTTTACTGTGTAAGCCATCCACTAGATCATTAATAAATATATTAAATTGTAGGGGACCCAATACAGAACCCTGTGGTACCCCACTAGTAACCCTGGCCCAATCTGAGTATGCACCATTAATAACCACTCTTTGTTTTCTATCACTACGCCAGCTACCTACCCATCTACACACATTTTCCCCTAGCCCAAGCTTTCTCATCTTACTTACCAATCTTTTATGTGGGACAGTGTCAAATGCTTTAGAGAAGTCGAGATAAATGACATCCAGTGATTCTCCTTGGTCCATTTGAGAGCTTACATCCTCATAGAAGCTGATCAGGTTAGTTTGACAGGAGTGATCCTTCATAAATCCATGTTAATATGGAGTTAAACATTTATTAACATTGAGATATTCCATAATGGTATCCCTTAGAAACCCTTCAAAAATTTTACTCACAACAGATGTTAAGCTTACCGGCCTATAGTTTCCAGGTTCCCTTTTACACCCCTTTTTGAATATTGGAACCACATTTGCTTGCCGCCAATTAAAAGGAACAGACCCTGTTATGAATGGGTTACCGAGGAGTAAAAGACAAAACAGGCTAAGCCACAGAAAACCAGAGTGGTTGGTAACTATGCAGATTGTAGATCCCTGATCTTACCACACAACTAGCAGTAGCCGTGGAGCGTGCCTACGATGAACCTAGACACCTCGTCACGGCTGGAGGACTACATAAGCCTAAAGCAAGAAAAGGGAAAACTAACTGCCCCAGAGCAGACCCCAAAGGAATAGATAGCCCCCACACATGTATTGACGGTGAAACAAGATGAAGGCACAAACACAGGCAGGAAAATAGGCTGAGCAAATGATGGGGCCCAAACTAGACAGGAAAAGAAAGGGAAGACGCTGTCTGCAACCTGCAAAAAACCCTACAAAAATAATGTCCAACACTTCTGATAGCAAAATTAACCCTGAAGTCACTAGACTTCTCCCACTATATCAGCACTCTGAAATATTCTGAGACAGAGCAAAAAGAGACCGAACTAGTAAGGGACAAAAAGCCAATTGGCAAAATACTGATAAATAAGAGTGGAAATTCAGCTCAGCCTCCAGCCGGGGCTGGCAGACCACACAAAAAACTGAATAGACCAACAAAATCAAGTGTGAACATTAGCAGAAAAACTTAGCTTTAGATGACTGGAACAGAGCTGAAAACCAAGAGCTGACAAGCCAGAAGGAATCACCAGCAACTGAATAGGGCGGCGGCTGTCTTAAATCCAATCTAGGAATCCTGAGATCCAGTCGTCATCCTCATTCTCAGGTGGCAGATCTCCACCGATCAAACCAGCGGCACCGCCTCCCGTCACCACCAGAGGGAGTCCAGAAGGGGAACTCACAACTGGTGAACCAGAGAATGAACTCACAGCAAGACCCTGTTTCTATAGAGTCTTTAAATATAAGGAATAGAGGCCTGTCTCTATCACATTACTTAACTCCCTTAATACCCGAGGGTGAATGCCATCAGGGCCTGGTGATTTGTCAATTTTAATCTTACTAAGGCGGTTCTGCACTTCTTCCTGGGTTAGGCAGATAATACTTAATGGGGAGTTTACATTATCACTCTGCATTTCCACTGGCAAATCCTTTTCCCGTGTGAACACTGTTGAGAAAAAAGTATTTAAAACATTTGCTTTTCCCACATTGCTCTCTATGATTTCACCCTCATTGTTCTTTAAAGGGCCAACACCATCAATTTTAATCATTTTACTGTTTATATAATTAAAGAATAGTTTGTGGTTTGTTTTACTTTCCTTAGCAATGAGACTCTCAGTTTCCACTTTTGCTAAATGTATTTGTTTTTTACACATTTTGTTTTTTCTCTATAACTTTTTAATGCTTCTTCATTGCCTTCTTGTTTTAGCTTCTTAAATGCCTTGTTCTTGTTATTTATTGCCCTTTTTACATCCTTATTTAGCCACATTGGTGTTCTCCTTTTCCTAGCCCTTTTATTTCTGTACGGTATGGCTAGCTCACAGTGGGTGTGTAAAACTGATTTAAATATTTCCCATTTATTTTCTGTGCTCCTATTTTTGAGGACATTGTCCTAATCAATTCGGCTAAGGTCCTCTCTAAGCTGATCAAACCTTGCTTTCCTGAAATTCAGCGTTTTTGTAACCCCCTTCCAGGGCACCTTACTGAAGGACAAGTGGAATTGTATTATATTGTGGTCACTGTTCCCTAGGTGCCCATCGACTCGTACTTCTTAAAATTAAGTCCAGAAAGGCTGTCCCTCTAGTTGGGCCCTGCACAAGTTGTGACAGATAATTATCCTTGGTCACTGACAGAAATTGGTTTCCTTTCTGAGATATGCAGGTTTCAGTTTCCCAGTCTATGTCGGGGTAGTTGAAGTCCCACATAATAATCACCTCATTGTGATTTGCTGCTTTGTCTATTTGTTTCAATAATACATTTTCAGTGGTTTCTGTTATATTTGGTGGCTTATAACAAACCCCT
Source organism: Dendrobates tinctorius (assembly GCF_039654945.1). Lineage (NCBI taxonomy): Eukaryota > Metazoa > Chordata > Amphibia > Anura > Dendrobatidae > Dendrobates > Dendrobates tinctorius. The sequence goes on from NW_027361705.1 coordinate 6,065,666, forward strand.
ATGAGGATTTTATTACTTTTTCCTCCTTGTATCTCCACCCATAGAGACTCCACCTCTTCATTGTATATCTTCTCTTAGTGTGAGCTTTAAAGTGGACTTTATATATAGACAGACTCCACCCCCTTTTCTTTTTTTACGATCCCTCCTAAACAAATCATATCCTTGCAAGTTAGCCGCCCAGTCATAGCTGCCGTCTAACCATGTCTCAGTTATTCCTACTATGTCATATTTTTCCTCATACATTACCAACTCCAGATCTTCAATCTTATTGGTCAGACTTCTTGCGTTGGTCAGCATGCAGGAAAGAAGTTTTGCTTCCTTCTGAGTACCCTGTCTTGGGTCCTCTTTAGCACATCTAGTATCTTTGATTAGTTTGTCCTTCTGCTGCATGTTCTTGCCTGCTGTTTTTCCTCCCATCCCCTCTTCTAGTTTAAAGCCCTCCAGATGAGTGTGGCAAGTCTTCTGGCGAATGTGTGTTTACCAGGTTTTGTGAGGTGTATCCCATCTCTTGCGAGAAGTCCATCGTAGAGGTAGTTCACGCCATGGTCCAATAATCCAAATCCTTGCTGCCTGCACCACTGTCGTAGCCAGTTGTTCACCTCTAGTATCCTATTTCATCTTCTGATGCCATGACCGTCGACTGGGAGGATTGATGAGAAAACAACCTGTACATTCCGTTCCTTTATTTTCTTCCCCAGAATTTCAAAGTCTTCGCAGATAGTTGGTAGGTCATTTCTTGCCGTGTCGTTTGTGCCTACATGTATCAGTAGGAAAGGGTAGTCGTCCTTGGATTTGAGGATAGTTGATATCCTGTTGGCCACATCCTTGATTTTTGCTCCTGGGAGGCAGCATACTTCTCGTGCAGTTGTGTCCGGCCTGCAGATAGTTGCCTTCGTGCCTCTTAGTAGTGAGTCGCCCATAACTACCACTCTTCTTTTATTTCTGGACGCACTGCTTATTGCTCGTGAGTGTTTTTGAGTGTCATTTGTTTCCGCTTTTGTTGACAGAGTAACTTCTTTTGTTGATAGTGTGTCTTCTCTTGTAGATACGGTATCATCCTGAGCTGTGCCATTTTCGTTCTCCAGCATGAGGGCTTCATATTGGTTGCTAAGCTGTGTGGGTAGTGATGACCACTTGATCCGTTTGCTTCTTTTTGTCACATGGCTCCACTTTTCAGCCTCCTTCTGAAGGGTCTGAATACTTATGACCATGTGATATCAATTTTTCTTTTTCAATAAATTTGTAAAAAATTTTACATTTCTGTTTTTTTTCAGTCAAGATGGGGTGCAGAGTGTACAGTAATGAGAAAAAAAATGAACTTTTTTGAATTTACCAAATGGCTGCAATGAAACAGATTGAAAAATTTAAAGGGGTCTGAATACTTTCAGTACTCACTGTATGTCTGCTACGAATATCTTATAGGGCTTATAAGCATTAGACCAGTAATGTTGATGTTGTGGTTTGGAGTTATAACTGATTGACTTCAAGAAGCATGGTGGATTGGCTTATGTTTTAATGTTTAGAGTATCAATAAAGATTATATTTTAATAGTTTGTCCACCTTTGTCAGTGATTTATATCTATTACTTTGGAAATTTTTCTTGTGCTGGCTGATAAATTTCAACAATGAGATCCTTTTGTTGTGTTGTAAGCTGTTTTTACTTTTTCTACAAAATGCAACTAAAGCTCCCGTCACACTCAGCAACGCTACAGCGATCCCGACAACGATAAAACCTAGCAGGGATCGTTGCTGCATCGCTATGTGGTCACTGGTGAGATGCCAAACAGTCAGATCTTCCCAACGACGCAGCAACGATATGACGACCCGTAGCGATCTTTGTAACGATGTCGGCAAATCCACGCCTATATGTGTCTCGCTTCTGAGTCGTTAACGAGGTCGTTGGTAAGTTGTCAAGCATACTGATGCATGCTACCCAGTGGGACCTCAACGATCAAAAAAATGTCCAGGACATTCCGACACGACCAGCGATCTCACAGCAGGGGACTGGTCACTGCTACCTGTCAAACGTAGCGAGATCGCTGCTGAGGTAGCTGTTGCATCACAAAACTTGTGACTCAGCAGCGATCTCGCTAGCGATCTTGCTTAGTGTGACAGGGGCTTAATAAAATATCAAGAAAATCCTTCTGGAACAGTTAAACTTTATATGGTATTAACCAATATCACTTTAAATGATAGCAGCTGTGTACTGACTACTACCTTATTTTTCAGATTGTAAGACTCACTTTTTTCCCCCCAAATTTGGGAGGAAAATATGGGGGGTGCATTTTATAGTTTCAATGCAGGTTTACTGGGGTGTTGCGGCATTAGTGGAGCAGGGTCCCTTCCTCAGGAAGCCAGTGGTGACATAAGTGTGGCAATGCTGTGGGCATGGTGCTGTCAGTGATTAGAGTGGAGTGCATCACTGGTTTAGTGGCGGCCATTTTCCTAAAGTTGTGGGCAACTGGAGGTGGCTTTTGCGCAGATTGGTATCTTGTCCCTGCAGAGACCTCAGTCTGCACATGCACCGCCTCCAACAGCTATTTTCTGAAGCTGTGGGCTTCAGTGAAATGACTGAGTCTGTGCACGCACAGATTGAGATCTCCGCTTGGCAGAGATCCCAACTGTGAATGCGCTGCCTCCAGCGGCCCAAGGCTTCAGGAAAATGGCCAATGGAAAACCACTCCGCTCTACTCGCTGACAACACAGACCCCGCAGCATCGCCATTTTTCTGCCCCTGCCGGCGTCCTGAAGAAAGGACCCTGCTCGACCAAGGCACTCTACTCTGCCTCATTTCCTCCCTCCCAGGACCCGAAGCATTGCCTCACTTGTGCTGCCGCCGGCTTCATGAGGAAGGGACCATGCCTCCTGTGACCCCGCTCTACAGGAGGATGGCATCATGAGAAAAGCAGATTATGTTACAATACTGAAGCAACATCTCAAGACATCAGCCAAGAAGTTAAAGCTTGGGCAGAAATGGGTCTTCCTAATGGACAATGACCCCAAGCATACTACCAAAATAGTAGCAAAGTGGCTTAAGGATAACAAAGTCAATGTTTTGGAGTGGCCATCACAAATCTCTGATCTCAGTCCTATTGAAAATTTATGGGCAAAGCTGAAAAGGCAGATGCAAACAAGGCGACCTACAGTTGTGGCCAAAAGTATTGACACCCCTGCAATTCTGTCAGATAAGGCCTCTTTCACACATCAGGTTTTCGCCGTCAGGCGCGATCCGGCTCTTTTGACAAAAGCCAGATCCGGCGAAATGGAATGCCGGATCCGGTTTCCCCCCCATTGACTTTCATTTGCGCCGGATCGCGCCGGATGGCCATGCGTTTCGTCCGGTTTTCGCCGGATCCGGCAATGTGTCGCAATCCGGCGTCTGGAAAAAACAGCTACTGTAACGTTTTTTGTCTCCGGCGAAAAAGCCGGATCCGGCGCGTCCGGCTTTTTCTTACAATGAAAGTCTATGAGCGCCGCAATGCGCCGGATCCGGTTTTTTGGGTCTGAGCATGCTCAGTAGCTCTGCCCACAGCACACATATATAAAAGCATGACAGTGGGACCCTCAGCCACACCCAACATGCCACCCAAGACAGGAACCAGGTGCAGGAGAAGGCAGGAGACCACTGCAGCACCATAGGCACCACCACCACCACAAATGGAGCAGCAAAGGGAGAATGCCGAACAACGGGAGGGGAGTCCACCAGCAGATGAGAGACGGTAATTATCAAATCCCCCATTCCTCAAAACTAGGGCCATGGAATATCAAGATATTCATTGGCCCTTTGTTTCTCTTTATTCAACAGCCGCCCAAGAGATGCAGCAGCAGCACTGGCAGCAGCAGCAGCACCAACCACAGCCATGGAGTCTGGCCAGCAAGAGGACACCACATCTTCTTCTGGGAGCCCTCCCTCGCATCGTCAGCGTTTGACGGTAAGTTTTTATTTCCAAAATCCATCATCTCTGTAATATATGTCTATTCATTGCCTTTTATTTCAAAACAGGAATCACAAGCTGAAGAGGAGCTCCCAGAAGAAGAAGGAAGGGGTGGACAGACACCTGGAGTGGGCTCACAATTGATAAGAATTTTTCATCAAACGCAGAAACACAACATCACACTACACACAACACATAGAAAACAATGTACCGCAGACATCACACAGCAAACAAATATGGCAACATCCAAACACAAATTTTTTTCTTTTCTTCTCTAGTCTTTCCAATCTGGTGCTCGGCCAAGAGGTCCTCGCAGTGCCTCCCAGGGTCGTCGGCGACAGCAACGCGGCGGTCACCAGCGTGTAAGTATAATATTTAAGTTAAATTTTGGTACACTTTTTATTTCATGTCTTAAAGTGTGTTGACTAATTTTGCTATTTTTCTATTTTACTTTAACAGCCTTCACAGCGTGCTCCCGACTCTGATGGTGAGGATGGAGGAATAGATGTGGACCACCTCATCGATCTCGTCAGAGAAAGGGAGCCGCTATGGAATATGGCTGACCGCCGCCATGCTGACCTGATTGTTACCCGACGGCTCTGGGAGGAAATCTGTTCGCTCCTTGTGGACCGCTGGGAGGACCTCGATGCTCTGGCCCAGATTAAAGAGCGTAAGTATATACAGTACCGGTTGCTTGATGTAAACCAGTGTTTCCCGAACTCCAGTCCTCGTGGTCCCCACGGATCATGTGTTCAGGATTTCTATTTACTATGGAAATCATGAAAACATGACCCCTGGGGACCATGAGGACTGGAGTTTGGGAAACACTGATGTTGTATACTAACCACTTTGTCCTTTCTCGTTTCAGGGGACAGAATTGTGAAGTGGTGGCGGTCTGTGAGGGATCGTTTCAAGAAGGAGTTCAATAAAGAGATGCGGGCCCCGAGTGGATCTGGAGGACGCAGGAGCAAGTACAAGTATGCACGAGCCCTGTCGTTCCTCCGGGATACAATGGTCACCAGAAGGTAAATATTACACACCACATGTAAAAAAAAAAATGTTTAGGTGTAACAATTTTTTTTAGCCAGGGCCATGCCATGTCACTATTTTAATTGTTTTTTTTTCTCTTTATTCCACAGCACGGTGAGCAGCACTCGGGAGCCTGCACGATTGGACCCTTTTGAGGCAATCCCTGAGGAGACCGGCACCGAGGGACACTTCGACCGCCCTGGTACATCTGCACCTTCCCAGCCTTCCCACACATTCGACCCATCTGTCCCATCCACCAGCACAGGAGCATCGTGGCCGCCTACATTACATGAAGCTGCTGGTGAGGAGATCGCTTTCTGTTGTGAGTTCATTTTCCCCTTCATTACTGAGGCCCGAGGAACTCCCTCTTCTGGTAAAGAAAGGTAGTGAGCCTGATTGTCAAACACCTGAGGCTGATGATTGTGACTGGCTGAGTGGAGTTACGGACTGGATATAATGCTGCCGACGCCCTTCTGCCCTGCGGGTGATTTCTCTGTGGGATCCTTGGAGACCAGTCTGAATTCCTGCTCCTCCAAAGCTAAGTTTGCTGCTCGGCCTTTTGCTTTTGTGCTTTGACTTTGTTTTTGCTTTGTTTTTCTGGATTTCTGCCATTCCCTGCTGGGGTGTGCTGAATTCATTTAGCTCTGTCTTCTGAAAATACCTGAGTGCTGATTCAGTTTTTGAAGCCTAGCTGCTTCAGGGCCTTTTTCATATCAGCTGGTTGGCTTTGTCTTTGATAGGGTTTTGGCAGATTGCAGACAGCAGCCTTCCTGTCCTTTCCTATCTAGGTAGTTTTGGGGCCCCGTTTTTGCACAGTCTATCTTTCTGTCTGTGTTAGTATTTTCATCTTGCTTCACTGTCATTATATGTTGGGGGCTGCCTATTGCTTTGGGGTCTGCTCTGGGGCAGTTTAGATTTCCCCTTTCTTTCTTTAGGCCTATGTATTTCTCCGGCTGTGATCGAGGGGTCTAGGGCATCGTAGGAACCCCCAACGGCTACTGCTAGTTGTGTTGATAGGTTCAGGGGTCTGCAATCTGATAGTTGCCAACTTCTCTGGTTTTCTGGACTTAGCTTGTATTTCTGCTTTTGCCTCTTACGGTGACTCATTCATAACAGCTTTCCCTTTACCCCACCCTTCTGCCCCTGCCACCTCTAGTACATCTGCGGGTACTGGGCGGCAGCGGCAGATGGGTCAGGAAAAGACTTATGCGCCAGAGTTCTTGCATCTGAATGCATCTTTCCAGAACTGTCTAAAAGTCTTGTCAGAGCAAATCTCCGCAGGCTTTCAGCAGATCAACTCCAGCATTCTGGAGGTGAAGACACTTCTGCAAACCATGCATTCAGAAGCAAGATCTTCGCCAAACCACACCTTTTTCAGGTCTGTTGTGGAGCGCATGGAAACGCTCTCTCCTAGCCAGCAGATGCATGTAATGCATTCGTGCCACGGTGCTCTCCAGCACGTTACCTCCCAACCTCCTCCTCCCACCCCAGTAGTTCCTCCACCTGCACCCCCTCCAGCCACTTTCCATCCTCCCCCTCCTATTACATACCAGCCACCTCCCCAGTACCAGCAACCTCCCCAGTACCAGCAACCTCCCCAGTACCAGACATCTCCCCACTTCCAGCAACCTGCCCCGTACCAAACTCCTTCCCCGTACCAAACTCCTTCCCCATACAACTTTCCATCAACATCATCTGCTCCTACAGTCCCTGCCCAACCCTCCACTCCACCACCCACCACCTCATCTGCCTCCCACATGTCCACCCATTCTCTAGCTTTTTCCACACCTTCACCTCTAACTGTTCCCAGTGTCGAAGTGTCCCGCAGCCCCTCCAGCAGTATTTCCACCCCACACTACACCAATTTATAATGTGTGTTTTGTGATAAAAATGACCAGTTGGTTTCAAACCTTTATTAAAAAAGTTTTTTAAACTTTAAAAACAGTTTACAAAAAAAAAAATGTTAAATAAAAGTTAAATTATCGTTTACACTGGTTGTCTGTCATTTCTTTCTGCGGCGAAATATGTTTAAAAAAAAGGTTAAATACAGGGTATTTAAAAGGTATTCAAAACCAGGTATATAACTGTGGGTAAATTTTAGCTTTTTGCCACAGTTGTGTTCCTGGTTGTGTTTGAAGCAAAGTATTTCACCTAAAAAGTTGTGTTTATTGTTGGTGATTTCCTAACAATGTACACAACTTTTGTTAAAAGGTGAAATACTTTGCATAAAACACAGCCAGGTACACACCTGTGGCCTAAAGGTAAAAATAGTAAGACCTGACAAGATAGCCAACTTTGGTTGGCAAAGGTATATACTGTTGGTACAGAAGGTACACAAGTTTGGTTAAGGGCACAAATCTTTCACACTCTGTCATCCTGCCAGTGTACTCTGCCTTGAGGTGACATAAAGTATAGTGCAAAATTGTCCCTCATTACTGAAACCGTCACAGAACGTCTAGTGGTAATGTCATGGTAATCTTGCAAGGTGGTTTCTTCAGAGGTGTCCTCAATGGAAATGGGTTCCTTGCAGATAACAAAATTGTGGAGTACCACGCAAGCTTTGATCACCTCGTCCACAGTTTCTGTCTTGAGGTTGATCGCAGTCAATAGGACCCGCCATTTGGCTGTCAGAATACCAAAGGTACATTCAACCTTCTTGCTTTTGTGAGGCGGTAATTAAAAATGCGTTTTGTTCTTGACAATCCTCTGCTACCGTACGGTTTCAAAAGGTGTTCTGACAGCTGGAAGGCTTCATCCCCTACAAAGACAAATGGCATAGGTGGACCAGATGTTTTCGGCAGCGGTCTAGGGGATGGGAACTGGAAGGTGTTTCCATACAGTTTACGCCCCATGGCAGACAGTTTGAAAACTTGAGAGTCATTGGAGCGGCCATAGGCCCCAATATCAACAGCAATAAATTTGTATTCCGCGTCAGCGATGGCCATGAGGACAATTGAAAAATATTTCTTGTAATTGAAATATTCCGATCCCGATCCGGGTGGCTTTACAATGCGGATATGTTTCCCGTCCACAGCGCCCAAGCAGTTCGGAAACTGACATATCTGTTGAAACTTTTCTGAAATTTCAATCCACCTCTCTGTTGTGGGCTCTGGTAAAAACTCTTCAGCTAAGGAGTCCCACAGTGCACGGCATGTGTGCTTCACTATTCCAGATATGGTGGAAATCCCGAGTCTGTACTGGAAATGCAGTGACGAAAGGGATTCTCCTGTTGCAAGAAATCTGTGGGGAATTAAAAAACAATCAATTAGTTTAAAATAACAGCATTACATACCAAAACTCAGCTATAACACTTGGAGATACAAACTACCACCAACAAGATTGCAGTGAAAGTGTGCTCTGATGCAAGCATATCCAATAAATGTGGCTTACCTTAAAGTCACCGTCAGACGCTCTGCGGGTGAAACAGAGAAGCGGCAATAGCTGTCCGATTTTCTTATGAGGGGTGCAATGCGCTCCACCAAGTAATCAAAATTCTCCATTTTCATCCGAACATATCCAAAAAATTTATCCGGGTTTCGTCTAAGGTCCATGCAGAGTGTAGAATAGACCCCATGCGTCATTTTCTTGGCTGTGATGGGGTGAATCCACAAACGTCATCTGCGATGCCTGATGCGCTGCTGTCTCGCTCTCTCCTTCTCCAGAACAATCACCCTCAAACGATTCGCTTCCGCTGTAAAATCCTCCAAATTCTTCAAAATATTTCCAATCACAACATCCATCTTCGCCAGTCACTTGCTCTTCTCTCCAACCTGCACTTTCTCCTCTACAACCTGTCAAAGAAGGGGCTGTAGGAACACGGTATATATAGTTTTTCAGTAGCCAATCCCGTTCGGAAGGCCACAAGGGGCCTTTTTAAAAACCGGATCCGGCGTAATCCGTTGAAAAACGGATCGAAAAACGGATGAACCGGATGAGACGGGTCCGGTTTTGGCTGTCATGCGCAAGACGGATCCGGCAGAAAACCGGATCCGTCACATCCGGTTTTACAAAACATTTGCCGGATCCGGCACGACGCCGGAACGCGCCTGACGCAGAAATCCTGATGTGTGAAAGTAGCCTAATACTCAGTTTCTTCCTGAAAATGATTGCAAACACAAATTATTTGGTATTATCTACATTTAATTTGTCTTAAATGAAAAAACACAAAAAGAATTGTCCTAAAGCCAAATTGGATTTAATTCCACACCAAACATAAGAAAGAGGGTGGACAAAAGTATTGGCACTGTTCGAAAAATCATGTGATGCTTCTCTAATTTGTGTAATTAACAGCACCTGTAACTTACCTGTGGCACCTAACAGGTGTTGGCAATAACTAAATCACACTTGCAGCCAGTTGACATGGGTTAAAGTTGTCTCATCCTCTGTCCTGTGTCCTTGTGTGTACCACATTGAGCATGGAGAAAAGAAAAGACCAAAGAACTGTCTGAGGACTTGAGAAACCAAATTGTGAGGAAGCATGAGCAATCTCAAGGCTACAAGTCCATCTCCAAAGACCTGAATGTTCCTGTGTCTACCATGCGCAGTGTCATCAAGAAGTTTAAAGTCCATTGCACTGTTGCTAATGTTGTGAGTTCATTTTTCCCTTCATCATTGAGGTCTGATGAACTCCCTCCTCTGGTGAAGGAAGGTAGTGAGATTGATTACCAAACACCTGGGCAGCTAGATGATAACTGGGTGGCTGGAATTGAGGACTGGATATAAGGCTGCCGACGCCCTTCTTCCTGGCTGGTGATTTTCCTGCTGAATTCTTGGAGACCAGTCTGATTCCTGCGTCTCAAAGCTAAGTTTTTCTGCTCTGCTTTGTACTCTTCAGTTTTGTTTTTGTTTTGCCTTGTTTTTTGGGAGTTCTGCCATCCCCGGCCGGGGGTGAGCTGAATTCCATTTTTGTCTCTGATCTGTTGATCTTTTGCTCTGTCTTCAGAATATAACTGAGTGCTGATATAGTCTTTTGAAGCCTAGCGACTTCAGGGCCAGTTTTTCCTATCAGTCGGTTGGCTCATTTTGATAGAGTTTTTGCGGATGGCAGACAGCAGCTTTCCTATCCTGTCCTATGTAGTTAGCTTGGGCCCCATCATTTGCTCAACCTATCTTTCTATCTGTGTTAGTGTTTTCATCTTGCTTCACCGTCATTATATGTTGGGGGCTGCCTATTGCTTTGGGGTCTGCTCTGGGGCAGTTTAGTTGTTCCCCTTTCTGTCTTTAGGCTATGTAGCTCTCCGGCTGTGATCGAGGGGTCTAGGGCTAGTTGTTGTGGATACGTTCAGGGGTCTGCAATCCGATAGCTGCCAACCTCTCTGGTTTTTCTGAACTTAGCTGGTATTTTGTTTTTTCCTCCTTCCGTGACTCATCATAACAGAATCACCAGCCATACCGCAGATCCTAGGGTACTCAATAGCAGGAGAGAGTTGTAAAAAAAAAAAAGGAAAAAGTGTCAGAATTTTTTTTTTTTTGTGTGCATATTTTTTCCTCTATATCTCTGAGGCCGTAGGGGGAATTTTTCTCTCAATGGAGATGAAGCAATTGTCTGATCGTGTGGAGCAGCTCGCTGCTGAAGTGCGGGGAATTTCCACCTATCTTGCTCATTCACATGCTGCTGAACCAAAGATTCCTACTCCTGATGTGTTTTTTGGGGATCGGTCTAAATTCTTGAATTTCAAGAATAATTGTAAATTATTTTTTGCCTTGAAGCCTAACTCATAGAATCATAGAAACGTAGAGTTGGAAGGGACCTCCTGGGCCATCTGGTCCAACCCCCTGCTCAAAGCAGGATTCGCTAAATCATCCCAGTCAGATGTCTGTCCAGCCTCTGTTTGAAGACTTCCATTGAAGGAGAACTCACCACTTCTCGTGGCAGCCTGTTCCACTCATTGATCACTCTAACTGTCAAAAAGTTTTTTCTAATATCTAATCTGTGTCTCCTCCCATTCAGTTTCATCCCATTGCTTCTAGTCTTTCCTTGTGCAAATGAGAATAAAGTTGATCCTTCTACAATGTGACAGCCCTTTAGATATTTGTAGACAGCTCTTAAGTCTCCTCTCAGTCTTCTCTTTTGCAAACTAAACATTCCCAAATCCTGCAACCTTTCCTCATAAGACAGGGTTTGCAGACCGGTCACCATTCTGGTCGCTCTTTTCTGAACTTGCTCCAGTTTGTTGATGTCTTTTTTAAAATGTGGTGCCCAAAACTGGACACAATATTCCAGATGAGGTCTGACCAAAGAGGAGTAGAGGGAAATAATGACTTCACGTGATCTAGACTGTATGCTTCTGTTAATACATCCTAGAATTGCATTTGCCTTTTTTGCTGCTGCATCACACTGTTGACTCATATTCAGTCTGTGATCTATTAGTATACCCAAGTCTTTTTCACATGTGCTGTCACTTAGCCCTATTCCTCCCATTCTATATATGCTTTTTTCATTTTTATTGCCCAGATGTAGTACTTTGCATTTCTCCCTGTTAAAAACCATTCTGTTAGTTGCTGCCCACTTCTCCAGTTTATTTAAATCTTTTTGAATCCTCTCTCTCTCTTCTCTAGTATTAGCTATCCCTCCTAGCTTTGTGTCATCAGCAAATTTAATCAGTTTACCCTCAATTCCTTCATCTAAATCGTTGATAAAGATGTTGAACAATACAGGGCCCAGGACAGAGCCCTGTGGTACCCCACTTGAGACATTCTTCCAACTGGATGTGCAGCCATTTACGACCACTCTTTGGGTCCGATCACTAAGCCAGTTATGAACCCACCTAACAGTTGCCTTGTCCATTCCATACTTAGTCAGTTTTTCAATAAGGATTGTATGAGAGACTTTGTCAAATGCTTTGCTGAAGTCAAGATATACTATATCTACAGCATTTCCTTGATCCATCCAATCAGTGATACTGTCATAGAAGGAAATTAAGTTAGTCTGACATGACTTATTAGTTACAAACCCATGCTGACTCTGTTTAATCACTTCACTCTTATCCAGGTATTGACATACATGTTGTTTAATAATTTGTTCAAAGATCTTTCCTGGTATAGAAGTCAGACTCACCGGCCAGACTCGGGGAACTCCGCGCAGCAGGTTAAAATTGTCATCTCTTTGCTGCGCGGCTATCCCCAGGATTGGGCGTTTTCTTTGAAACCTGATGATCCTATTCTGAATAATGTGAAGGCATTTTTTCAAGCCTTGGGGTTGTTGTATGATGAACCTAATGCTATTGATCAGGCTGAAAAGACCCTGTTGACATTAAGCCAAGGTCGGGATTCGGCAGAGTTGTACTGTCAAAAATTCCGAAAGTGGGCGGTCCTTACTACCTGGAATGATGGTGCCTTGGCAGCCCTCTTTCAGAAGGGTTTGTCAGAAACTGTAAAAGATACTATGGTGGGATTTCCTGTTCCCTCTGGTCTTGACGATTCTATGTCATTAGCCATTCAGGTGGATCGGCGTTTACGTGAACGCAAAACTACACGAGAGATGTTGCCACCTGTTGAACAAATGTCTGAACCTATGCAATGTGATAGTTTTGTCTAGGGTGCAACGTCAGGAGTTCAGAAGGCGTAATAAGCTGTTTTTTTTTGTGGAGATGCCTCGCATATTATTTCTGTCTGTCTGCCCTAAACGAGAGAAACGTTGTGTACACACGTTTTCTGTGGGTGGTGTTCAACCTAAGTTTCTTCTGGCAATTACTCTGATCTGCTCCCTGTCCACATTTTCCGCCAAGGCTTTTGTGGATTCAGGAGCAGCTCTGAACCTGATGGACTTGGATTTTGCTAAACGTTGTGGATTTCCTATGACACCTCTGCGGACGCCTATCCCCTTGAGGGGTATTGATGCTACTCCTTTGGCGAAGAATAAACCTCAGTTTTGGACCCAGGTGGTAATGTGGGTCGCCCCAGACCATCAAGAAAATTGCAGATTTTTGGTGTTGCATAATTTGCATGATACCATTGTTCTGGGGTTTCCCTGGTTGCAAATCCATAATCCAGTTCTGGATTGGAAATCTTTGTCTGTGGTGAGTTGGGGTTGTCGGTGTGCCCTTAGTGATGCTCCTGTTTTCTCCACCTCTCCCCAGTCGCATGATGTTCCTGACTATTTGGCTGACTTTTATGATGTATTTAGTGAGAATGAGTCTGCGTCTTTGCCCCCTCATAGGAGTTATGACTGTGCAATTGAGCTGAACCCGGGGTGTAAATTCCCCAAGGGTCGGCTTTTCAATTTATCTGTACCCGAGCACGAGGCTATGCGATCCTATATTAAGGAGGCATTGGAGAAGGGTCATATTAGACCATCCTCTTCACCCTTAGGTGCTGGGTTTTTTTTTGTGGCTAAAAAAGATGGTTCATTAAGGCCTTGTATTGACTATCGTGCCCTCAACAAAATTACTGTTAAATATCAGTATCCGTTACCCCTGATCTATTCTCCAGAGTTAAAGATGCTTGCTGGTTTACCAAGCTTGACCTCAGGGGGGGCGTATAATCTTATTCACATTAAGCATGGGGATGAATGGAAGACGGCGTTTAATACTCCGGAGGGACATTTTGAGTACCTGGTGATGCGTTTTGGGCTCACTAATGCCCCTTCTGTTTTCCAGTGCTTCATGAACGATATATTCCGAGACTTTGTGGATAAATTTTTGATTATCTATCTGGATGATATTTTGATCTTCTCCAAGAATTGGGACTCTCATGTGGAACATGTTCGGACTGTGTTCCGGATTTTGAGGGAGAATTCCCTGTATGTCAAGGGATCGAAATGCCTTTTTGGGGTACAGAGGGTTTCATTTTTGGGATTTATTTAGTCTCCGTCAACTATTGAAATGGACCCAGCCAAGGTGCAGGCCATTTATGATTAGGTTCAGCCCACTTCTTTGAAGGCCCTCCAGAAGTTTTTGGGTTTTGCTAATTTTTATCGGAAATTTATAGCTAATTTTTCTGGTATTGCCAAGCCATTGACGGATTTGACTAGGAAGGGTGCTGATGTGCTGAATTGGTCTCCAGAGGCTGTTTCTTCCTTTCAGGAGCTGAAGTGAAGATTCACTTCTGCTCCGGTTTTGCGGCAACCTGATGTCTCACTCCCGTTTCAGGTGGAGGTGGACGCTTCTGAGATTGGTGCAGGAGCGGTGTTGTCCCAAAAAGATCCTGTGACATCTAAAATGAATCCTTGTGCTTTCTTTTCCTGAAAGTTCTCCCCATCTGAACGTAACTATGATGTGGGGAATCGGGAACTGTTGGCCATGAAATGGGCATTTGAGGAGTGGAGACATTGGTTGGAGGGAGCCAAACACCAAGTCGTGGTCCTTACTGACCACAAGAATTTGATTTACCTGGAGTCGGCCAAGCGCTTGTATCCTAGACAGGCTAGGTGGGCCTTGTTTTTCACACGTTTTGATTTTGTGGTCTCTTTTCTTCCGGGCACTAAGAATGTCAAGGCAGATGCCCTCTCTAGGAGTTTCCTTGCTGATTCTCCTGTTGTGACTAAGCCTGCTACCATCTTAGGCGAGGGGGTAGTTCTTTCTGCCATCTCGCCAGATTTGAGACGTGCTCTGGAAGAGTTTTAGGAGGACAAACCTGAGCGTTGTCCCAGTGGAAAGTTGTATGTTCCTGACCAGTGGAGGAAGAGAGTGATGTCTGAAGTTCATTGCTCTGCATTGGCTGGTCATCCAGGTATTTTTGGTACTAGAGATCTGGTGAGTCGGTCTTTTTGGTGGCCCGCCTTGTCTCGTGATGTCAGGAATTTTGTGCAGTCCTGTGGGACTTGCTCCCGGTCTAAACCTTGTTCTCGCTCTAGTGGCTTGTTGATGCCTTTGCCGGTGCCCAGGAGGCCATGGACCCATATTTCATTGGATTTTATCTCTGATATGCCTGTCTCTCAGAGAATGACTGTTATTTGGGTGATTTGTGATAGATTCTCTAAGATGGTCCATCTTGTACCACTCCCTAAGTTGCCATCTTCCTCTGAGTTGGTGCCCTTGTTTTTGCAACAGGTGGTTCGCTTGCACGGGATTACTGAGAACATTGTATCTGACAGAGGAGTTCAGTTTGTGTCTAGATTTTGGAGGACTTTCTGTTCCAAGCTGGGAATTCAGTTGTCCTTCTCCTCTGCATTTCACCCTCAGACCAATGGGCAGACGGAGAGAACAAACCAGACTTTGGAGTCGTATTTGAGATGTTTTATTTCTGCCGATCAGGATGATTGGGTTTCATTTTTGCCCTTGGCCGAATTTGCTTTAAATAATAGAGCTAGTTCTGCCACTTTGATGTCACCTTTTTTTTGTAACTTTGGTTTTCACCCTCGATTTTCTTCAGGGCAGGTGGAGCCTTCTGCCTGACCAGGTGTTGACACTGTGGTGGAGAGAATGCACCAGATCTGGGACCAAGTAGTGGATAAGTTGTCTCTCTCCCAGGAAAAGGCCCAGCGGTTTTCCAACCGGCGTAGGACCATTGGTCCCCAGTTTAAGGTGGGTGATATGGTTTGGTTGTCATCAAAAAATATCGCTATGAAGGTGGCTTCTCCTAAGTTTAAGCCTAGATTTATTGGACCTTACAAGATTTTGGAGATTATTAATCCGGTCTCTTTTCGGTTGGCTCTTCCTGTCACATTTAAAATTCATAATGTGTTTCATAAGTCCTTGTTGAAGAGGTTTGTTGAACCAGTAGTTCCTGTGGTGGCACCTCCTGACCCTATATTGGTTGAAGGTAACATGGAATATGAGGTAGAGAAGATACTGGATTCCCGTCTGGCTAGACGGAGACTCCAGTATTTGGTTAAGTGGAAGGGTTATGATCAGGAGGGTAATTCCTGGGTCTCTGCCTCTGATATTCATGCCGAAGATTGGTGCGTGCCTTTCATCGGGCTCACCCGGATCGCCCTGGTGGCATGGATGAGGGTTCGGTGACCACTCCTCAAGGGGGAGGTACTGTTGTGAGTTCATTTTTCCCTTCATCATTGAGGTCTGATGAACTCCCTCCTCTGGTGAAGGAAGGTAGTGAGACTGATTACCAAACACCTGGGCAGCTAAATGATAACTGGGTGGCTGGAATTGAGGACTGGATATAAGGCTGCTGACGCCCTTCTTCCTGGCTGGTGATTTTCCTGCTGGATTCTTGGACACCAGTCTGATTCCTGCGTCTCAAAGCTATGTTTTTCTGCTCTGCTTTGTACTCTTCAGTTTTGTTTTTGTTTTGCCTTGTTTTTTGGGAGTTCTGCCATCCCTGGCCGGGGGTGAGCTGAATTCCATTTTTGTCTCTGATCTGTTGATCTTTTGCTCTGTCTTCAGAATATACCTGAGTGCTGATAGTCTTTTGAAGCCTAGCGACTTCAGGGCCAGTTTTTCCTATCAGTCGGTTGGCTCATTTTGATAGGGTTTTTGCGGATGGCAGACAGCAGCTTTCCTATCCTGTCCTATGTAGTTAGCTTGGGCCCCATCATTTGCTCAACCTGTCTTTCTATCTGTGTTTGTGTTTTCATCTTGCTTCACCGTCATTATATGTTGGGGGCTGCCTATTGCTTTGGGGTCTGCTCTGGTGCAGTTTAGTTTTTCCCCTTTCTGTCTGTAGCTCTCCGGCTGTGATCGAGGGGTCTAGGGCACCATAGGAACCCCCCCACGGCTACTGCTAGTTGTTGTGGATAGGTTCAGGGGTCTGCAATCCGATAGCTGCCAACCTCTCTGGTTTTTCTGAACTTAGGTGGTATTTTGTTTTTTCCTCCTTCGGTGACTCATCATAACAGGCTAACCTCCCTAGATGTGGACGGAAAAGAAAAATTGACAAGAGATTTCAACGCAAGATTGTGCGTATGTTGGATAAAGAACCTCGACTAACATCCAAACAAGTTCAAGCTGCCCTGCAGTCCGAGGGTACGACAGTGTCAACCCGTACTATCCGTCGGCATCTGAATGAAAAGGGACTGTATGGTAGGAGACCCAGGAAGACCCCACTTCTTACCCCGAGACTTAAAAAAGCCAGGCTGGAGTTTGCCAAAACTTACCTGAAAAAGCCTAAAAATTTTTGGAAGAATGTTCTCTGGTCAGATGAGACAAAAGTAGAGCTTTTTGGGCAAAGGCATCAACATAGAGTTTACAGGAGAAAAAAAGAGGCATTCAAAGAAAAGAACACGGTCCCTACAGTCAAACATGGCGGAGGTTCCCTGATGTTTTGGGATTGCTTTGCTGCCTCTGGCACTGGACTGCTTGACCGTGTTCATGGCGTTATGAAGTCAGAAGACTACCAACAAATTTTGCAGCATAATGTAGGGCCCAGTGTGAGAAAGCTGGGTCTCCCTCAGAGGTCATGGGTTTTCCAGCAGGAAAATGACCCAAAACACACTTCAAAAAGCACTAGAAAATGGTTTGAGAGAAAGCACTGGAGACTTCTAAGGTGGCCAGCAATGAGTCCAGACCTGAATCTCAAAGAACACCTGTGGAGAGATCTAAAAATGGCAGTTTGGAGAAGGCACCCTTCAAATATCAGGGACCTGGAGCAGTTTGCCAAAGAAGAATGGTCTAAAATTCCAGCAGAGCATTGTAAGAAACTCATTGATGGTTACCGGAAGCGGTTGGTCGCAGTTATTTTGGTTAAAGGTTGTGCAACCAAGTATTAGGCTGAGGGTGGCAATACTTTTGTCTGGCCCATTTTTGGAGTTTTGTGTGAAATGATCAATGTTTTGCTTTTTACTTCATTCTCTTGTGTTTTTTCATTTAAGGCAAATTAAATGAAGATAATAATACCAAAGAATTTGTGTTTGCAATCATCAGGAAGAAACTGAGTATTATCTGACAGAATTGCAGGGGTGTCAATACTTTTGGCCACTACTGTACAAACCTGGATCAGTTACACCAGTTTTGTCAGTAGGATTGGGTCCAAATTCCGACCAGCTATTGTGAGAAGCTTCTGGAATGATGTCCCAAATATTTGACCCAAGTCATTCAGTTTAAGAGCAATGGTACCAAATACTAATGAAATGTATGTAAACTTTTGACTTTGCAGTAAGTAATAAAAATGCCTTAAAACATGTTCTCTCATTATTCTGGAATTTGGCAAAAATTAATAATTATGGTAATCCTAATTGATCTAAAACGGGAAAGATTTACTCTGCTTTCATGCCAGATATTGAAAAAAACATGCATATGTGTCTTTTTATATAGTGTATGTAAACTTATGATTTCAACTGTAGAACTACCCCCTTTTGAATGTATCTCAGCTTGTAAACATTTTTTGTATCCAGTCTCTTCACAATAGCAGTAATTTTGACCAGGGTGCACAAACTTTTACATATACTTACTTACTTATACACTTTATATTTCCTCCTTCAAAAAAAAAAATTTTCTCAATAAATTTGTACAGATTATGGGTTACACGAAAGGTGGAAAAAGTTCTGAAATTAATCATCTTGGTATGATTTTTTACATAAAACCTGGCCTGTGTAGGCTTTCTTATCCATATGTATGTTTGCATTTAATTCACATATATTGTTTATAATAAAATAATTGAAATAATTGATTCCTTGGTACCATCTGCTGTACACTGATATCACTGGTGCCTGGGTCAGCTGTCTGAATATTTGCTAAGATAGGAGCTGATACTTCTTGTTGCAAGTTTTCAATACAACTCCAACAACTAAAAAGAAGCAACAAATATTGTATGCAGCAGAGCAGTTTGTAGGCAATGGTACCATATATACTCATGTATAAGCCAACACCCCTAATTTTGCCACAAAAAACTGGGAAAACTTATTGACTCATGTATAAGCCAAGGGTGGAATCCATAGACTATGCCCCCATATGCTGCTCCATAGTTTATGCCCCCATATGCTGCTCCATAGTTTATGCCCCCATATGCTCCTCCATAGAATATGCCCCCATATGCTGCTCCATAGATTATGCCCCCATATGCTGCCCCATAGAATATGCCCCATATGCTGCTCCTTAGAATATGCCCCCATATGCTGCTCCATAGAATATGCCCCATATACTGTTCCATAGACTATGCCCCATATACTGCTCCATAGACTATGCCCCCCATATGCTGCCCCATAGAATATGCCCCATATGCTACCCCATAGAATATGCCCCCATATGCTGCTCCATAGAATATGCCCCGTATGCTGCCCCATAGAATATGCCCCCATGTGCTGCTCCATAGAATATGCCCCCATATACTGCTTCATAGACTATGCCCCATATGCTGCCCCATAGAATATGCCCCATATGGTGCTCCATAGAATATGCTGCCCCATAGACTATGCCCCCATATACTGCTCCATAGAATATGCCCCCATATGCTGCCCCATAGAATATGCCCCCATATGCTGCCCCATAGAATATGCCCCCATATGCTGCCCCATAGAATATGCCCTCATATGCTGCCCCATAGAATATGCCCCCATATGCTGCCCCATAGAATATGTCTCCATATGCTGCCCCATAGAATATGCCCCATATGCTGCTCCAGAGAGTATGCCCCCTATATGCTGCCCTATAGACTATGCCCCCATATGCTGCTCCATAGACTATGCCCCCATATGCTGCTCCATAGAACATGCCCCATATGCTGCCCCATAGAATATGCCCCATATGCTGCCCCATAGAATATGCCCCATATGATGCTCCATAGACTATGCCCCCATATGATGCTCCATAGACTATGCCCCCATATGCTGCTCCATAGAATATGCCCCATATGCTGCTCCATAGAATATGCCCCCATTTGCTGCTCCATAGACTATGCCCCCATATGCTGCTCCATAGAATATGCCCCCCATATGCTGCCCCATAGACTATGCCCCCATATACTGCTCTGTAGACTATGCCCCCATATGCTGCTCTGTAGACTATGCCCCCATATGCTGCCCCATAGAATATGCCCCATATGCTGCTCCATAGAATATGCCCCCATATGCTGCCCCATAGAATATGCCCCCATATGCTGCCCCATAGAATATGCCCCATATGCTGCCCCATAGAATATGCCCCCATATGCTGCCCCATAGAATATGCCCCCATATGCTGCCCCATAGAATATGCCTCCTTTGCTGCCCCATAGAATATGCCCCCATATGCTGCCCCATAGAATATGCCCCATATGCTGCTCCAGAGAGTATGCCCCCATATGCTGCTCCATAGACTATGCCCCCATATGCTGCTCCATAGAACATGCCCCCATATGCTGCCCCATAGAATATGCCCCCATATGCTGCCCCATAGAATATGCCCCATGATGCTCCATAGACTATGCCCCGTATGCTGCTCCATAGAATATGCCCCGTATGCTGCTCCATAGAATATGCCCCCGTATGCTGCTCCATAGAATATGCCCCCATATGCTGCCCCATAGAATATGCCCTCATATGCTGCTCCATAGACTATGCCCCCATATGCTGCTCCATAGACTATGCCCCATATGCTGCTCCATAGACTATGCCCCATATGCTGCTCCATAGAATATGCCCCCCATATGCTGCCCCGTAGACTATGCCCCCATATACTGCTCTGTAGACTATGCCCCCATATACTGCTCTGTAGACTATGCCCCCATATGTTTCCCCATAGAATATGCCCCATATGCTGCTCCAGAGAGTATGCCCCCATATGCTGCTCCATAGACTATGCCCCCATATGCTGCTCCATAGAACATGCCCCCATATGCTGCCCCATAGAATATGCCCCCATATGCTGCCCCATAGAATATGCCCCATATGATGCTCCATAGACTATGCCCCCGTATGCTGCTCCATAGAATATGCCCCGTATGCTGCTCCATAGAATATGCCCCCGTATGCTGCTCCATAGAATATGCCCCCATATGCTGCCCCATAGAATATGCCCTCATATGCTGCTCCATAGACTATGCCCCCATATGCTGCTCCATAGACTATGCCCCATATGCTGCTCCATAGACTATGCCCCATATGCTGCTCCATAGACTATGCCCCATATGCTGCTCCATAGAATATGCCCCCCATATGCTGCCCCGTAGACTATGCCCCCATATACTGCTCTGTAGACTATGCCCCCATATGCTGCTCTGTAGACTATGCCCCCATATGTTGCCCCATAGAATATGCCCCATATGCTGCTCCATAGAATATGCCCCCATATGCTGCTCCATAGAATATGCCCCCATATGCTGCAAAAAAAAAACAAGCCATACTCCCCTCTCCTGGGTCCATCACCACTGTCTGCTGCTTCTTGTGTCAGTGACTGTTCAGCCAGCAGAGGGGTGGCGCGCACTAATCACGTCACCGCGCCCCCTGCTGCCTAAATATCACTGACACAGGATGCAGCAGAGACAGCGGTGAGCAGTGATGGACCGGGGGACAGGTGAATATCGCTATACTCCCCCATCCTGCCGCGGTCTCTGCAGCCTCGCTCGCTTCTCCACTGTCTCCCTTCCCTTCCTGTCTTCAGTGGTCACGTGGTACCGCTCATTACCACTCATGAATATGCGCATATTCATTAGTGGTAATGAGTGGCACCACGTGACCACTGAAGACAGGAAGGGAGACAGTGGAGAAGCGAGCGAGGCTGCAGTGACCGCGGCAGGACAGGTAAGTATGATCTCTTGACACCCCCGCCCCCCTCCCTCGCCGACCCCCAGGTATATGACCCGTGTATAAGCCGAGAGGGGGACTTTCTGGCCAAAAAATGGGCTGAAAATCTCGGTTTATACACGAGTATATACGGTAAGTTCCTTCTTACTGTAACTCATATATAGTGTTCTCTAAACTAGAAAAATGTTTTAGAACGTCATTGCCATTGTCAATACTATATTGATGTATTTTATTGCTGACATTTCCTTTTTATCAGAGATTTACACAGAGTATGCAGTTGCAGACAGAGATGGAGCTCATGACACTTAATACAATGATAGGTCCCTGCACACAAAGTGAGAATGCAGAAGACTCACTGAAAAAGAGGCTCACCTCTAAGGTAAATGTCAGATATATGTATCCCCATTGAAAGAGTTAGAGCGTAACTAAACTTTTTTTTTTATTTAATTCTTGATCACCCCCTGTAAAGTCTTATATTTTTGTAATGTGCTTTAATTTGCTTTCTTTTATCTTTAACACCATTCTGAAAGTGCTGGAATATCTGTCTAATTTATTCTGTCTTACAAACACATGGGCCATGCACACAATGAACAAGTCTATAAGACAGTGTTCACACCACCAAAAGACTGAAAGACAGAAAAACACAGTATAAGGCTAGTTTCACAGTAGTGTTTTTAGCGCTGCGCTTCGTGCGCAATAGAATCGCATGCAAAAAATGAATCATGCGTTTTGTATGTCTTTGCTTTTTTTAGGTGCATGCGTTTTAACTGGTTTCTAGCCATGTTAACTCTTAAAATGCATGCGATTTTTAAACCCTGGCGTGCGCATTTCCATGCGCACGCCTGCGTTCCCATAGACTGTAATGTGATTTTTTTGTGTGTATTCCGTGTGTAAGCGTGTGCATGCATTTTTTCAGGCAGGTCAGATGGACCAAAAATGCAACAGGTTGCGTCTGGCACGCCTAGGCGCACACTACAAAAAAGCGCATGCGCCCGAAAACACATACGAACGCGTGCATACGCTAGACCATGCGCCCCCATGTTAAAGATAGGACGCATGGACGCTCACGAAGCGCAGCGCTAAAAAATGCTAGTGTGAAACCAGCTTAACAAACGTATAAAAATACGTATAAAAAAGTAAAAATAAACTGCAAGTGCTAGTAAAAAGATGATCACAAAACAGGATATTTGGTTGAT
This sequence comes from Dendrobates tinctorius, assembly GCF_039654945.1. Lineage (NCBI taxonomy): Eukaryota > Metazoa > Chordata > Amphibia > Anura > Dendrobatidae > Dendrobates > Dendrobates tinctorius. The sequence continues at coordinate 6,088,378 of NW_027361705.1, forward strand.
ACGGTTTTTGCAAAAATGTACACTAAGCCGCTATGCCAAACGTCAAGGTATACCCATATCAGAGCAGTCCCTAACCATTGTATTTAACGGTTTTTGCAAAAATGTACACTAAGCCGCTATGCCAAACGTCAAGGTATACCCATATCAGAGCAGTCCCTAACCATTGTATTTAAAGACCTGAACATGTGTATAGTACCTATATGAGCAGGATTCCGAAAGGTAATGTCCGATGTGGACACGCTGTGGAATACGACTTTATATGTGCATGGCCCACAAGGAAGGTGTGGAGACCTCCCTAATCTTGCAAAAACAAGAAACCAATTGAATATAAACACATGGGCTATGCACACAATGAACAAGTCTGTAGGACAGTGTTCACACCACCAAAAGACTGAAACACAGAAAAACACAGTATAACAAACATATAAAAATACTCTGTTGTAAAAAAAAAAGTAACAGTAAACAGCAAGTGCTAGTAAAAAGATGATCGCAAAACAGGGTATTTGGTTGATACGATTTTTGCAAAAAATCTATACTAAACCGCTCTTCCAAACATCAAGGTATACCCATATCAGAGCAGTCATAGAATCATAGAATGGTAGAGTTGGAAGGGACCTCCTGGGCCATCTGGTCCAACCCCCTGCTCAAAGCAGGATTCGCTAAATCATCCCAGTCAGATGTCTGTCCAGCCTCTGTTTGAAGACTTCCATTGAAGGAGAACTCACCACTTCTCGTGGCAGCTTGTTCCACTCATTGATCACTCTGTCAAAAAGTTTTTTCTAATATCTAATCTGTGTCTCCTCCCATTCAGTTTCATCCCATTGCTTCTAGTCTTTCCTTGTGCAAATGAGAATAAAGTTGAGCCTTCTACAATGTGACAGCCCTTTAGATATTTGTAGACAGCTATTAAGTCTCCTCTCAGTCTTCTCTTTTGCAAACTAAACATTCCCAAATCCTGCAACCTTTCCTCATAAGACAGGGTTTGCAGACCGGTCACCATTCTGGTCGCTCTTTTCTGAACTTGCTCCAGTTTGTTGATGTCTTTTTTAAAATGTGGTGCCCAAAACTGGACACAATATTCCAGATGAGGTCTGACCAAAGAGGAGTAGAGGGAAATAATGACTTCACGTGATCTAGACTGTATGCTTCTGTTAATACATCCTAGAATTGCATTTGCCTTTTTTGCTGCTGCATCACACTGTTGACTCATATTCAGTCTGTGATCTATTAGTATACCCAAGTCTTTTTCACATGTGCTGTCACTTAGCCCTATTCCTCCCATTCTATATATGCTTTTTTCATTTTTATTGCTCAGATGTAGTACTTTGCATTTCTCCCTGTTAAAAACCATTCTGTTAGTTGCTGCCCACTTCTCCAGTTTATTTATATCTTTTTGAATCCTCTCTCTCTCTTCTCTAGTATTAGCTATCCCTCCTAGCTTTGTGTCATCAGCAAATTTAATCAGTTTACCCTCAATTCCTTCATCTAAATCATTGATAAAGATGTTGAACAATACAGGGCCCAGGACAGAGCCCTGTGGTACCCCACTTGAGACATTCTTCCAACTGGATGTACAGCCATTTACGACCACTCTTTGGGTCCGATCACTAAGCCAGTTATGAATCCACCTAACAGTTGCCTTGTCCATCCCATACTTAGTCATTTTTTCAATAAGGATTGTATGAGAGACTTTGTCAAATGCTTTGCTGAAGTCAAGATATACTATATCTACAGCATTTCCAAGATCCACCCAATCAGTGATACCGTCATAGAAGGAAATTAAGTTAGTCTGACATGACTTATTAGCTACAAACCCATGCTGACTCTGTTTAATCACTTCATTCTTATCCAGGCATTGACATACATGTTGTTTAATAATTTGTTCAAAGATCTTTCCTGGTATAGAAGTCAGACTCACCGGCCTATAGTTGCCTGGGTCCACCTTCTTCCCCTTTTTGAAGATAGGAACAACATTTGCTCTTCTCCAGTCTTCTGGCACTTCTCCTGTTCTCCAAGAATTTTCAAAGATTATGGAGAGGGGTTCAAAAATTTCTTCTGCTATCTCCTTCAGTACTCTGGGGTGTAATTCATCTGGACCTGGAGACTTGAATTCATTTAGGTTAGCTAAGTGTTTCCTCACTATCTTTCTGTTTATAGATATCCTGGATTCTTCTACTCCCTTAATAGGACAGTGAATAACAGTTGATGTTACATTTCCTTTCTGAGAGAAAACAGATGCAAAATAGGAATTTAAAAGTTCAGCCTTCTCAACATCCTGTCTTACCATTTCATCATTTTCATCCTGTAAAAATCCTATAGCATCTTTGACTTTTCTTTTACTTTTGACATATCCCCAAAATCCTTTATTATTGCTTTTGACATCTCTTGCAAGCCTCAATTCATTTTCAGCTTTAGCTAATCTGATTTGTGCCCTGCAGGTTCTGCAGACAGCATTATATTCTTCTTTAGATATGCCTCCCTCTTTCCATTTTATAAACATTTTTTTCTTCCTTTTTAGCATGTGCTTAAGTTCTGTGTTCATCCATCCTGGTTTCCTTAAATGCTTCCTATTCTTCCCTCTTTTCGGAATTGTTAACAACTGTGCTTTGAGAATTTCATTTTTCAAGATTTCCCATCCTTCCTGGACATTTTTGTCTTTAAGGATATCCAGCCATTGGATCCCTCCAATTCTCTTTCTGAATCCCTTAAAATCTGCCTTTCTGAAATCTAACCTTGACGTCTGAGTCTTCACAGGTCTTCCGCCTCTAGTTATCCAAAATTCTAAAATAGCATGGTCGCTACCTCCTAGGGTCCCAGCCACTTTTACCTCCTCAACCATTTCCTCCCTGTTTATAAGGATTAGATCCAAGGTAGTAGTTCCCCTTGTTTTCTCCCTTACCTTTTGGAAGATAAAGTTGTCAGCAAGAGAGGATAAGAATTTCCTTGACCTAACCGATGTATTTAAAAACCTGAACATCTATATAGTACCTATATGAGCAGGATTCCGAAAGGTAATGTCCGATGTGGACACGCTGTGTAACACGGCTTTCTGTGTTTCAGTCTTTCTGAATCCTGCTCATTGCTCATATAGGTAACATACACATGTTCAGGTTTTTAAATACATCGGTTAGGGACGGTTCTGATATGGGTATACCTTGACACTTGCTGTTTACTGTTACTTTTTTACAACAGAGTATTTTTTTACGTTAGTTATACTCTGTTTTTCTGTTTTATTATGTCTTAGTTACTCATACGAACTTCATGTCTAGCTAAGATCCATACTCAAAAGATTTGTACTCTACAGAGAGAGTTTCTCTGCTCCCCTCCGCTATGCTTAGACTGTAATATAGCCTGAGAACGGGGAAGGGGAGCAGAAATGTTCAGTCTCTGAGTTGCAAATCTTCATTAAACCTACAGTTCATATCAGATACTTAGAGCCTACAGAAAAAGAATAAACTAAGGTGTTATGCATGCAAAATAGGAGCATGTTCATACTGGCCATTAAACAGTCAAAACCTTAAATACAAAATGAACATGTACCCTGCTGTATGTAAAAGCAATAGTGTATATATAACATAGGTTACTTAGGGGCGGCATGGTGGCTCAGTGGTTAGCACTGCAGCCTTGCAGTGCTGGTTTCCTGGGTTGAAATCACACCAAGGACAACATCTGCAAAAGTTTGTATGTTCTCCCTATTTTTGCATGGGTTTCCTCTGGGTACTCCGGTTTCCTCCCACATTCCAAAGACATAAAGATAGGGAATCTAGATTTTGTGAGCTCCATTAGGGACAGTGCCAATAGTGTCTGTAAATCGCTGTGGAAATAATGGCGCTATATAAATGAGTAAAATAAATAAATATACAAGCTATCCCAACCGTGTCAAGGTGTAAGTAAATCGGGATGGACCGAACCTCTAGTACTAAAACCTTTCCATGTGTTAAAGTGATATGAATATGAATGAGGGGCTAGCAGGACCTGTTCCTGAATATAGACACCTTTCAAATGGAAAGCAATATAAACAGAATGTCTAGTTCAAAGAAAGGAAGGCTCAGTGCAAAAACCTGAAACTTAACCACAAAAAAATGAACTGATGTATAATTTGGTATACATGTAAATTAGGAGCATTTTCACAGTGGCCATTAAACACACAAAACCTAAGATAGAAACAATATGAGCATATACAGTGCTGTAAGTAAAAGCAGACAGAGTAAACTAGACAGGAAAACCACCACTTTCAGTATGGTGTTAAAGATAGAAGGAATAAAAATATGGTTATTAAATATAGTGCTTTATAAAGGTTCATAATTTTATAACGCCTGATCAAGAAATAAAAAAGCTTCGTTTCTTATAAATACTTATAAATACTTTTAGTTTTGTTTTGAGTTTTTAATTAATTGCTCAACTTGTTGATGCATTTCAGTGTTCTGCTGGTTTTGAATCTACCATCAATAATTTTGTTACCAATTTCTCAGCACATCTCATGGACCTCCTTGATAAGTTGAGTATGTACAGCACCAATGATTGCGAGCACAGCATGATTAATATCATATATAGGTAAGGAATATTGTTAATATATTTTAGAGAGGTGTCCAAAGTTATTCTTATATTGTTTCAGCTGGAAAAACCCTAATTCATAATATTTTTGAAGTAGAATTTTCAAGTTATCACACATTTTCTACAGACGATATGTGACATTACTCATACAAACAAAAGAACAATACGGATGAGGGAACGTGCTCGAACGTGCTTGTTACTCTGCAAGCAATGGGCAGTGTGTAAGGGGTTGAAGGTTTTACCCCTTTAAACTTCCTATGTTGCTAATGTATGTATGTATGCATGTATATTTCGTTAGTATGTATTTTCGTTATTATGCTATGTCTAGTATATGTATATCAAGTTATTTAATGCAATGTTGTTAATGGGCCACTCGATGGAGTACTGAGATGTACCATATATACTCGCGTATAAGCCGAGATTTTCAGCCCATTTTTTGGGCTGAAAGTCCCTCTCTCGACTTATACGCAAGTCATATAGCCAGGGGGTAGGTGGGGAGGAGGAGCGGGGGTGTCAAATCATACGTTTAAAAAAGAAAAAGAAAAGGACAGCCATAATGTATACCTCACATAAATAGGTTATAATATTGAAAATAATTAGGAATGTTAAAAACTATAACTTTATTATGCTAATATTAAAAAGCATTTTAGCATTTTAATTTAAATAAAATCAAATACAAATATGAATATAAAGAAAAACTATGCACATAAAATAAAATATGCTCCACCTACTGTGAATACTCATAAAAAAGGCAGATATCCAAGATATGAATGTGGAGGATATGATAGGGGATGACAAATGCATATACCTTAAAAAATTCTTTAGAAAATATTCATAAAACCACATAGTGTGTATATGGCTAATTAAAATAGTCATGAACAGCCTCTATATATGCATTTCACAATATTAATATTGGTTATAGACGTTGTCCTATTGCATACAGAATGTTCGTGTAACTGGTGAGGATAATAATTAAAATTACTTATATATAAATACCCCTTGTAGATAAACTAAAAATCCAGTTTAAATATGAAAGAACTGGTTAAAAATAGTTAAGTACATGAAGCCTCTAATGCAAGCATCCATATGTATTCATTCATTACAATCATATTAGAAGGCATATCATTCCAGTTCATGATTCAGGCCTTTTGGGACAAACTGTCCTAGGAGAATATGCAATAGGACTCTGCTCTAGACATTGCTTTGAGGAAATCGCCCCCTCTCTGGTTATGATGCCGCAAAAATGCCGCAAAAATGAACGCCTTTCAAAGATTGGCTATGTTTGTCTTTAAAGTGGCGTGAGAGAGGGTGTCCTGTAAAGCTTTTGCGAATGTTAGAAAAGTGTTCTTTGATGCGATCCATCAAGCGACGTTTGGTACGGCCCACATACAGTTTGTTGCATGGGCACCTAATGCAATATATGACCCCCCTAGAAAAACAGGATATTTTCTCTGTGATATTGAACTCCATCGTACCACTGGAGTTAGAAAAGGTCAATTGACGTATCTTTTTAAAAGAGGTGTTCATACACCCAAAACACCCTCTACATGGTAAAAAGCCTGTAATGCCCTGATTGAGGGTCTTCCGGGGACCTTTAGGGCCCCCGAAAGCCATCTTTGTGGTTGGGGACACAAAGTTCCCTAACGTTTGTGACTTCCTATATACAAATCTAGGGTTACTAGGGAGGAATTCCCCAATCACTTTGTCTTTTTGAAGGATTGACCAATGTTTGCGTATGATGTTGGCAAACTTATTGTAACCCGTGTTGAACTGAGTAATGATTGGGAGTTTTGAAATCTGTTCCTGTATTGTGGAGCATGAAGGGTTATTTAATTGTGTATTGCTAATCAGGGTTTCTCTAGAAGTAGAGGCAGTGACTTGACGAACCTGTTCAAGTAGGATACTGAGGTCCCCCTTTATCCAAAAATTGTTGAGTTAAGTGGTCAGCTTCACTATTAAAATCATCCGTTTTAGAACAGTTACGCCTAATCCTCATGTATTGACCTTTTGGTATATTTGTGAGCCAGACCGGAAGGTGGCAACTAGTGATGTGGATAAAACTATTTGAGTCCATCTCCTTCTGGTGGCATCTTGTATTCAGTCGGTTGTTTTCCACATAAATATTCAAGTCTAATTATTTTCAATATTATAACCTATTTATGTGAGGTATACATTATGGCTGTCCTTTTCTTTTTCTTTTTTAAACCTATGATATAGTTTTAATCATTAATTAGCCATCTACTGGGAAGGTGGGGGTGAATGTTCAATCCAAGAGTAAAACAGGTGTTTGATCATACACACACTATATATGACAGCTAGACTGGGTGGGCGGTAACCCTGACGAAGAAGCACGTTTTGCCTTCGAAACGCGTAGGTTTTTTGGCCCTAGCTAGGCTCCACAGCCTTAGCCTGTGACGTCACACGCTGTCAGTGCAGGACAGTGTCGGCCCCCATTCAGCCGTGCATCTAGGATGCTACCGGCTGGAGCAGTCGTGGCTCTGCCCGGCTCTATTCACTACTTGCACTCCAGTTAGCCGAACTCATTCACCTCATCCTCCCAGCCTGTCACATACCTATCCAGCGTCTCTGTGGATCATTCACTGTGATCGGCACAGCACCTTCATTCAACAGAGTTAGGGTAAAGGCCCCATCACACTAAGTGATGTCCCAGCGATCCCACCAACGATCCGACATGATGGGATCGCTGGGACATCGTTAGGCTGATGCTCGTGAGCTGTCACATAGACAGCCCCAGCGATCAGGACCAGCAACGCTGGACACTGGTTTCTAATGTAAACGTCAGGTATCCAGGAGCTGCGCGACTCCTGGATACCCGCTGTTTACCTTGGAAACCGGGGTACACGCTGGTTTCCAAGGTAAACATCAGGGTATCTAGGAGGCGCGCGACTCCTGGATACCCGACATTTACCTGGATACTCCTGGATACCCGAAGTTTACATTAGCAACCAGCGTCCAGCGTCGCTGATCGCTGGTCTCTCACTGCCACACGCAGCGATGCACGCTGGGCAGCGGGAGACCAGCGATTGAAAAACGGCCCATGCCGCTGGAGCACGATCAGTGATAACTCGGCAGAGGGGCCGGTCACTGATCCCCGTCACACACAGCGATCTCGCTGGTGAGATCGCTGATGTGTTACAAAATCAGCGATCTCGCTAGCGAGATCGCTTAGTGTGACGGGGCCTTAAGTCTGCATAAGTTCTGTCACGGCTCATTAGTGAATCTTGCTGGCGTGGTAGATCTGTATCTCCTGCATGCTCTGAGTATCGGGTTTATGCGTGAAAGGCAGGACGTTTACTTTTACTTTCACTTTTATCATTATTGAATTGTCCTATGCTACCTACCACATCCTATGCGCGGTACCTTCCTTTATCTACTCATTTAACCCTTTCTTGACAGAAAAAGCACAGCTTCTGTCTAGGTACCAGCAGCCCGTTCTTTCTATTGGTAGCGCCAGTGTATATCTGTATATTGGCTATTCAAAAACATTTAACCTACTGATGTCTCAATTAATTTTACTTTTATTGGTATCTTTTTATTTTTGAAATTTACCAGTAGCTGCTGCATTTTCCACCCTAGGCTTATACGCAAGTCAATAAGTTTTCCCAGTTTTTGTGGCAAAATTAAGGGGGGCGGCTTATACACGGGTCGGCGTATATACGGTATAGAGGGTATAGTTGGAATGCAGATAGTTAATATAGGAGGGCTCACTTAGTTTAAGGGAAGAAAGCTTCCTGGTTAGGATTAGTGAGAGCGAGGATGCTCATAGAGCTTGGGTGGCCTCTGGCCTGGGCAGGTTAGATACCCCGCAAAGTTATGCACAAGTGAGAGCCCAGTCATCCAGAACGTGGGGAGCAGCATCTTCACAGCCAGAGCAAGAAGCAGTAAAGTCACAGTGCAAGTAGCATAGCTTTAGCTACAGACGTTTCTAGTGAAGAAATTGCATTGAAGTACGTGGCAGGACAGACGGGCGGTTTACTCATCATGTGGAAGTTCCTAGCATGGGCAGACGCCCTCAGAGTCGAGACAAAATGGCCGAGGGAACTCTCAAAGGAAGCCAGGATGCACAGAGAGAATACTGAGGAAACGTACAGAGCGGTATGACTCGATCTCGACCCATGTAACAGAGCAAGTAAAGAAGGGAAGGAAGAAGTGTTGTGTGATGTGAATACTGCTGTAAATGCTGTACTGGATCTGGATGTACGGTGAAGTTCTGAGAGTAAAGTTTGGTATTTTGAATTATACCTCGACTGTGTCTCTGATCATTCATCTAAGACCAAAGGTGACCCCACGAAAAGGAAGGGTGGACATAATCGGCACAGTAATGGAAGGCAAGTAAGCTCCAAGAGCAATGGAGTGTTTCTGTGAAGGGAGGCCAGGGCTCAGGTGCCATGGTGTCCTCGGCCATGACTACAGCCCTAGCCGACCTTTACAATTGGCGGAACCGCAGAAGAAGAGAAAGAAGAAGATGCTGATTCAATTGTGAAAGAAATGACCCGACGCGTGTGGGTTGAAGTTTTTGAAAATGTGAATAAACTGCCAGATGTCACTACAGGACTGAATATGTCAAAAGCTGTGATTTGGACTGATACTGTGAGTAACAAAATGGCGGCCATGATGATGGAAAACTATGGCACCGAAAAGATGTACAATCCCTGTGATGACACCCTTGGTGGGCGCGACGAAGAAGAATAAGGACTCGCCCCTTACAACAGGTTGCAAGAACATGAGAGGAGCAACAGGAAGCAACCCCACACTGGAACGGGTGGGCCCAGAAGTTAGACCTGTGTGCAGCTGCCTGACACCTGTAAGAAACGTGACGTTGGCAGTGATGCATCATTGCTTTACCCTTCACTGTAGAGGCATCGAGCGAGTAGAGTGGAAGTGGCGGCGAGAGCTAGAAGAGATGCGACTCGCACAAAGATGGACCGAAGTGGCTTAACCAGGCTCATTACCTGTGAAGAAGGATCCCTGGCGGCTGTCAGGGCCTGAAGCATCACGTCATCCGAAGCAGGAACGCCATCCACCGGAGCCAGAACCAGCTCCCGCCCAATAGGAACTTCTGCCGGAGAAGCATATCGCACTGGAGCCACGGGATGCTAGGCCGCAGGCCTAAGCGACGACTGGAACAGGAGTCGGAGCATCACCGAGAGGCGGAACCTTTGTGTCCAGAGCACGTTTCTTCAATCCCGCATGGCCCGAAAGTGAAGACAGTCCCAGAGGACCCAGAGCCAGAAGACAAGGCAGCGCCAGGACTACGTCACCAGGAGCCGGAGGGCGCAGGAATGTCCGTGGAGGGATACAACACCCATGGGATGAACATGGCCAGAACTACCAGGCATCCAGGACTGGGTGAATGGCGACTCCCGACTTCAGAAGGAGCCAAACTGGGCCGAACAGTAGTGGACGGTGCCTCGCTACCAGGAGTGGTGAGTGTGCCCCAGCCCTTGATACCCGAGGGGTGGGGTCTCCCACCCCCCTCTGCCCTGCGAGGCCAGATTGTTCCGCAACTCTGTTTAAATTATGGGGTCACTTGATTTATTGTGTAGTCTACAGGAGCGGGAAGCCATTGCCCACGCCCGACGTAGTTACTTCAATGGGTGCTGCCTATGCTCAGCGGGTGGAACCGGGCCCGTCACACACCACTGGACAGTCTCTGCACATCAGACATCATTGCCCAAAAGAAGGCACAGTAAAGAGGTTTGGGCCCAGCTACATCAGCGGAGGGAGGCTGCCATGGCTGAATGCCGCTCTTATGGCAACTAGTATAGGCCAACATTGAAAAGGGTTATGGATTTATATGGGAGGCCGGCACGGACGCCAAGTTGTATATTAATGCGGCCTCCATAAAACACGGGAGACCTTTCATGGAGGGGGATTGGGTCTCCTACTTCAAAAAGGACTGCCCTAGAGGGAATTACGTAGTGGCAGTGACTTTGCAGACAGAGGATGACATCACTGGGCTATGTCTAGGCCCAAGATCAAGACAGAGAGGTCCACCTGCTGTTTCCGTTGCTGCTACTACTTCTACTGCTGCTACTGCTACATCTGAGCAGGCCCAGGGCTCTGTGGCTGCAGAGTCCTCCTCGGCCTGCACACGGGCATGGGAACCAGATGGAAAAGTGGCCTGGGACGCGTGCCGTTGAACTGAACATTTGAACCTGTGATTGTGAAAATGTTGTGCCCGTTGCACCTTTTCTGCCAAAATTAAAGGGACTGTTCTGTGTCCCCATGGGCGAAGGAGCCCAGGTATGCCTCAGAATTGGGGGCAATGCTGCTGTAGTGGCCAGAAGGACGTTACTTTTGTAAAAACATTTTTGTTGCACCCGTTGTGCCCATTCTGCTGAATAGCAGGACTTGTCTCTTATTCATTGTGGGTCCATAGACTGTTGGACTAAATGCGGCTGCAGCAACGGACTGTGCATTAAGCACCGACAGCCCGCACATGGAGCACGGGACCGTGCTATTTACAGAGGTAGGGGGACACCTCTATTAGGCTAGGTTCACATAGCGTTAATGCATGGCGTTGACGGGCTGCGTTAACGCTACTCCCTAACGCGATCGCGCTAATGCACCTTCTTCATCTGTGCTAGCAGTGACGGACCCCCGAATGCTGCAGACCGTGTCCGAGGGTCCGTCACAGAATAATGGCACATTGCTAACACATGTCGATTTTGGCATGAGTTAGGATGCGCTACTGTTATTGCGGGCAATGGCGGCGTTAGCGCGTCCGTTGCATAGCGCTAGTGCCGCTATGTAACGGATGCCATCAGCCCATTGGCTGCAACGCAATGTGAACCTGGTCTTAAGGACACAGCACCTAAGAGGTGCCTACTTGTACAAAGTTGTTTTCAGACTGATGGTACCCACGGTCAGCCTGTCGCCATGTACCTGTTTGTAAATACCGGCGGAAGTTCATTCTCCCCTCAAAGGAAGGGGAAACACCCTCAGGTGCTACAGACCCAACAAGGAGGGTCATTTGGTAAATTAATGGACACCGCCTGCGGACTGTCTGAACAGATGCCTAACGTTACAGCTCACGTTGAGCTAAAGTCTATATATGTATTCTCCCTGTGTGGAGTATTTGCTGTAATACAGTAAAGATTTGTTTGTGCTGTTAAAAAAAAATTGTCAGGAATGACAATGGTAAAAGGAAGGGAGAATGTAAGGGTTTGAAGGTTTTACCTATTTAAACTCCCTATGCTGCTAATGTATGTATTTATGCATGTATATTTAGTTAGTACGTAATTTAGTTATGCTGTGTCTAGTATATGTATATCAAGTTATTTAATGCAATGTTGTTAATGGGCCACTAGATGGGGCACTGAGATGTATATAGGACAATAGAGGGTATAGTTGGAATGTACATAGTTAAATATAGGAGGGGTCAATTAGTTTAGGGGAAGGGAGATTCCTGGTTAGGATCAGTGAGGGCGAGGATGCACATAGAGCTCGGGTGTCCTCTGGCCCGGGCAGGTTAGATACCCCGCAATATTATACACACGTGAGAGCCCAGTCATCCAGAACATGGGGAGCAGCATCACCACAGCCAGAGCAAGAAGCAATAAAGTCACAGCTGAAGTACAAGTAGCAGAGCTTTAGCTACAGATGTTTCTAGTGAAGAAACTACATTGAAGTACATGGCAGGACAGACGGGCGGTTTACTCATCATGTGGCAGTTCCTAGCATGGGCAGAAGCCCTCAGAGCCAGGATGAAACGGCTGAGGGAACTCTCAAAGGAAGCCAGGCTGCACAGGGAGAATACCGAGGAAATGTACAGAGTGGTATGACTCGATCTCGAGCCATGTAACAGAGCAAATAAGGAAGGGAAGGAAGAAGTGTTGTGTGATGTGAATACTGCTGTAAATGCTGCACTGAATCTGGATGTACTGCAAAGTTCTGCGAGTAAAGTTTGGTATTTTGAATTATTCATCTAAGGCCAAAGGTGACCCCACGAAAAGGAGGGTGGACATTGTCGGCACCAGGAATGGCGAGGCAAGTAAGCTACAAGAGCAATAGAGTGTTTCTGTGAAGAGAGGCCAGGGCTCAGGTGCCCCTGGTGTCCTCGGCCATGACTATGGCTCTAGCCAATCTTTACAGGTGCTCGATTTCAAACTCGAAACCCCATCTTTGGTGCCTGTTACACACCAATAAGCATGTGGGGATTGCCTGTGAGTCACTGTACTGCCGTAGCAGTGGTTGTCAATAAAAATACTGTGGCGATAATAGTGCAAATTGGATCTTATCCAATAAAATTTACACATAACTTATCAGATTGTGCTAACCTGATATATCTGAGGTTTGCGATTTTAGGCGTAGCTATCAGCTGCAGCAGATCCACAGGTCTCAGAGTGATCACCAGTGTCTATATCAGAAAGAAGCTTTATGGACAAGATTTCTGCACTGCTGAGTGATTGAAGATGTGGCATACATGTGGTTGCTACCTGATGAGGAAGTGATTGTAACTTCGAAACACGTAAAATACACCACAAATATCTTTTATCTAATAGCTCTTGGACTGACGTCTTAAATCACTCAGCAGCACGGAAATCTTGTCCACAAAACTCCTTTCTGATGCAGCATTGGTTGTGGCATTACTGTGATTGGCTGGCTGGCTGGCTGACATCATCAGAGATTAGAAAAGGACAGGCTCTGCACGGCACACTGATGCAATTGCACAGTTATGTGATGCTTCGTATTGGAGGGACAGAGTGCTTGTCTAGGCCTGTGTGTGCGCAGTATAATGAATCCGAGACCTGCAATCTTGATGCTGGTGCTAAAAGGTGAGCCATCATACTAACCAACCTTCTGAGGGCTAATGTTTTTCTTTGCTGTTTGTATCACATATAACCGGCATTTAGCATAGGGAGGGAGAGAGAGTCGCAGGAGCAGGGAGAGTGGCTGAATACAATCGGTAGACCGGGATTAGGGCTGTGCTGTCCTTAGGCAAATATATAGCTGCAAATTGTTTTATGAGGGCTGATAAAAATGATTATATTTTGATATATCAAGTATTACGAGCTTTCAGGTCCTTTTTTTGTGTTATATAGCACACCGAAATATTGTTGAAACAGAAAAAGCTTTTAAAAATGATATAAGTTTCCATTTCTCAGCCATACAGTGTTACATGGTCTGTGAATATCTCTGTGATCTCTAAAACTGAAAAAAAGCTTTTAAAAATTTTGTAGGCTTCCATTAGCCATACAGTATTCTGTGGTCTGGGTACATTTCTGTGGTCTATAAAACTGAAAAAAAACATTGAAACATTTTTATGGATTGAATATCCATACACTTTAGCCTTGTTTTTGTTACATTATGGTGGAGTAAACTCACAAAAACCGCTTTGATTGCTGCTGTTGGCCAATTTTTTTTGTTAAAAATAAACTTGGTTTCAAGAGACCTAGCAATTACCAACTGCGTAAGGCTTGTGTTATGCGACGGGGAAGTGGAAGTGCTGATGATGATGTACGCAGATGCTGAGGACATTGGGTAAGTGCAACTAAGCCTATTGCTGTAGCCCCCCCAAAAAAAAAACATCCATGACACAGGTTCCTGTCCCACTTTGCAGGGAGGCACAGTACACCACTTCTGAAGCCAGAACAGTGCAATCAGGTGGTCGATTTGATAGCAGATAATGCTTCCAGCAGCCTTGGCAGCACCACCCAGTCTTCCATACGGTCCAGTCTCACCAGACTAACGTCCGGATCACTGAATCCTCACCCTGATACTCCTTCCTCCCACCATGTTGTGTCCCAGGAGTCTGTTGACATCAAAGACCTCGCCCTATCCTGGATCTCCACATACCTTTCCAACCATACATTCAGCGTCTCCCACTCCCGCACTACCTCCTCATCCCACCTTCTCTCTGTTGGAGTCTACCAAGGCTCTGTTCTAGGATCCCTACTCTTCTCAATCTATACACCTGGCCTGGGGCAACTCATAAAGTCCTTTGGATTCCAGCACCACCTTTATGCTGATGATACTCAGATCTATCTCTCTGGCCCCAACTTCACCTCTCTACTGTCAAGAATCCCGGATTGTCTATCAGCCATATCCTCCTCCTTCTCCTCTCACTTCCTCAAACTCAATGTGGACAAATCTGAACTGATTATCTTTCCCCCAGCTCACAGATCTTCCTTACCCGACCTATCTATAACAGTTGACGACATCGCGCTTTCCCCAGCACCAGAAGTCTGCTGCCTCGAAGTAACCTTTGACTCTGCCCTGTCCTTCAAACCGCACATCCAAGCTCTCTCCACCTTCTGCCGCCTCCAGCTCAAAAATATTTCCAGAATCCGTCCCTTCTTCATCCCTCAATCTACTTAAATGCTTGTGCATGCCCTCATCATCTCCCGCCTCGACTACTGCAACATCCTTTTCTGTGGCCTCCCTGCTAACACCCTCGCACCTCTCCAGTGCATCCTTAACTCTGCCGCCCGACTAATTCATCTCTCTCCTCGCTACTCCTCCGCTTCTCCCCTATGCAAATCTCTTCACTGGCTCCCATTCCCTCAGCGTATCCAATTCAAATTACTAATACTGACCTACAAGGCCAAGATCCAAATATTCCAGCACATCTTCTTACTTAAAAATAGAATCTTTATTGAGAAATCTTCATTAAAAATCCAAAAGCAGGATACAGGATAAAAAACCGATAAACCGATAAAGACAGGCATTTACGTGTTTCAACTCAACAGAGTCTTACTCATAATGACCTACAAGGCCATCTATAACCTGTCTCCCCCATATGTCTCTGAACTAATCTCACGATATCTTCCCTTACGTAATCTCCGGTCCTCCCAAGACCTCCTTCTTTCCTCCACACTTATTCTCTCCTCACCCAACCGCCTCCAAGACTTCTCCTGATTATGCATCCTCTGGAATTCTTTGCCCCAACATGTCCGACTATCAACCACACGCAGATCCTTCAGAAGGAACCTGAAAACCCATCTCTTCAGGAAAGCTTACAGCCTGTAATGATCCCCGCTGCCTCCTCACCACTACTGGGGCTAGTACCTCACCATCACTGCAGCTGCTGCAACCCCCCAATCTACTGTCTCCTTCCCCACATCCTGTAAAATGTAAGCCCGAAATAGCAGGGTCCTCTCTCCCCTCTATATCAGTCTGTGATTGTTAGTTTGTTTACTGTAAGTGATATCTGTAATTTGTATGTAACCCTTTCTCATGTTCAGCACCATGGAACCAATGGTGCTTTACAAATAAATAATAATATTGATCCCATACTAGGATAATCAGCGGTGCTCTTTACAGCATAATTTCGTGATTGTGTTCTCTCAACCTGCATGCTCCAAGAGGAACAGGAGGACATGCTGTTTAGTGATGTACAAACCTTAGAGCAGCCACGGCCAAAAGAATATGATGGTGGGGTATGGCAAATTTGGGATAAAGAGGAAGATGATGAGATACAGTTGCCACTAACTCTTGTTGTTAACTCATGAAGTCAGGAACCAGGGTGCGATGGTGGAAGACAAGGTGGTGGATGAGGAATTCGCTGACCCAAGCTGGGAAACTTGGCATGCAGATTGAGGCACACAGCACTGAAGGGGGGGAGAGATTGACAGCACCAAAAAAGAGACAGGAAGACTCTGTGGGGTTACCAGAGGTACAAGGTGGTAAACTTACCCAGTGCACCAACAATCGTGCATTTCTCCATCAAAAAGGTATGTGCTCCCCAGTTTTGGACTTTTTTAAAGAGAGTCCTGAGACTAACAAAATGGCCATTTGCAACTTGCCAAGATCAGCAGGGGCATGACCACTAAGAACCTAACCACCATCAGTATGATCAGGCACATGTCATCTAAGCACATGACTCTTTGGGCTGAACGCCTGGTTCCACGATTGGTGACATCAGGTGACAACACTGCCTCTTCCTCTGTTATGTGCTTCCCAAACCACTGTCCAAAACACTGATGCAGATGCCTCCTGCCCTGCACCTACTCTTGCACATTCTGACTAACCATCCTCAGTCA
Source organism: Dendrobates tinctorius (assembly GCF_039654945.1). Classification (NCBI taxonomy): domain Eukaryota; kingdom Metazoa; phylum Chordata; class Amphibia; order Anura; family Dendrobatidae; genus Dendrobates; species Dendrobates tinctorius. The sequence goes on from NW_027361705.1 coordinate 6,104,940, forward strand.
CTTCCAAATCCTGTCCCAGTCCAGCGTTCAGCTGTCCCTACTCCAGGTTTTGGAATGAAAAAGAAAGATCCCAGCCACCCACATGGAAATGTTGCCATTTAGGCTCGTAGACATGTAGAATTTTCGCCAACTCATGGTGGCATTCGTCCCTCGGTACTCGATCTCCAGCATCCACTTTTTCTCCCTGTGATGCATCCCCGCCTTGTATCAGAACATGTTTATGAACATCAACCTTGCCCTTACCAACGCACTTACTGGCATTGTCCATTTAACGACTGACACGTGGACAATCACTTGTGGCCAGAGACACTACATTTCCCTGACTGCACACTGGGTGAACAACGTGGAGAAAAAAAATATTCTAGCTTCATAAGATCCAAAAATTTTATCAGAAAATTTCCTTTAAAACAATGAAGGCAGAAAATTTTCACATAATGAAGTAGGCGGCAATGCCTTTCAAATGCTCAAATGCTTCCTATAGAGTATTTATACATAGATACAATATATAGAAAAACACTCCTCTATCACTTGACTAACAAACAGATCCTTAAAAATGTATGCAAAAAAAGAATAAGAATAAAAATATGCAAAACCATATAGATACAATGCAAAGTCTGAGACATTAATAATGAAACATAATTTCTTCTCGGGCACTTAGACCTCCAGGATAACAGGTTTTCAACCAAAATTTCTAGGACACCTCTGTGGTCATCATCTGTCTCCTAATGTCTAGAGATGGGTGGACACCTGGATGTTCGGGTCCAGCGGTTTGGCCAATGAGTTGCAAAAAGTTTGGGTACCCATGACAGCGTGGCAAACACTGCTTCTCATCGGTAGTAAAATCATGCCTGCCTATTAGAGAGCAGCGGTTTCCACGCTGTCAAAAGACAGTGTGAGCGCGCAGCTGTGATCGCAGGTATGAAGTTTACCTCCCGTCACTGGTGTCAGCTGGTTGGACTACTGTTCCCATCATCCGACGCCTGCTGCCGCTAATAACAGCGAGAACAGGAGTGGCTGATTGGAGTATTAATTAGCCGCCTCCTGCTCTGTAAATAAATAATCGGGTGCTAGCGGAGATCTCACGAGGTCACTGCAGTTCAGCCCCGTGGAGTAGGCAGCCTCAGTGACCGGAGGTATCCTCGACGACGTCACAGCCGGTCACTGAGGCTGCACTCGCAGCAGTTCAGTCACCAGTGGTTCTAAGCTTGGATGGTCGCATCTTGGCACCATCCAGGTTGAAAACTGTTTATCCCCCAGACATGGATTACAGCCCTATCATTGGGCTATATACAGTTCAAATATAACATTGCAACCAGTGTGCACCAAAATACAGCAAAAATGAGTTATAGAATCATGCCCCCTCATATCAAACATGAGTGTGCTTTACAGCCATCGGTATTGTAAGGTGTCATTAGTGACTTTTCATGTCAAACATATATAGAATAGATGGAAAGCTAATTATCCTTTCAATCCCAGATACTCTGAACGATGTCATGTGTTTTTCATGGCAAGTAATGCTTTGATGTGAAAGAAACTACACAGAATTGGAAAAAAAGACAATGTCTGTTAAATGTTCTGAAATTCTAATTTTTAGACTTCTCGTGGTACAACCAATATGAATTAAATTAGATTAAATACATTTGATCATATATACCACATTATGAGACTTGCAATTAATATATTGTTTAACGTCTTTCTGCCATCAGACGTAATATTCTGTCCATGGGCCTATTTGACTATGGACGAAATATTACGGGGGGGTGTGCAGGCGATCACCGCCAGATGTCAGCTGATTCCTACAGCTGACATCTGGCACTAAGTGCCAGGAGCGGTCAAAGACCGCTCCCGACACTTTAAACCACAAAATGTTGCTATCGAACGAGATTTCAGCATTCCGGGAATCGGCAGAGGGCCGACAGCCCCTCTGCCTTTGAATCGGAGACCCCGCTGCATGATGCGGGGTACTGGTCATTGCCTTGGTGACCCGATGTTGTCGTGGCATCTGGGTCACCAGACCTAGCAAACTTGCTGATCATGCCTAGTGCATGATGAGCAAGTTTGTCAGTGCAGAGCTGACAGTTTCTTCAGCATGGGGATGCTGCTTCATCTCCATGCTGTAGAAGCGATCAGACTGCAAAAAATGATTGTTCCATAGTGGGACAAAGTAAAAAAGTTAGAAAAAGATTAAAAAAAAAAGTTTTTAAATAATTGTACAAATATTTAGGATAAAAAATAAAAAAATCAAGATATTGTATCTCTAAATAAATATTTGAATGAAAAAAAAAATAAAAGTACACACATTTGGTATCACCACATCCACAATGACCCGACCTATAAAACTATCCCACTAGTTAACCCCTTTAGTGAACACCATCAAAAAATAAAAAGTAAGGCAAAAAACAATGGTTTATCATACTGCCAAACAAAAAAATGATACTGCTGAAAACATCATCTTGAACAGCAAAAAAAACAAGCCGCCATACAGCTCCATAAGCGGAAAAATAAAAAAAGTTATAGCTCTCACAATAAAGCAATGCAAAAACAATTAATTTTTTCTTTACAATAGTTTTTATTGTATAAATGCGCCAAAATATAAAAAACTATATAACTGAGTGTCAGGAAGATATGAATTATTTTCCATTGTTTTGGGGACACAACCAGAGCTGGCCTACTGCTCCTCCCACCATTGATTTCTGTGGGGTCAGGTCCTGCATGCAGCCCCTCTCTCTCTCTGTGAATTTCTACCCCCCCTTCCTTTAAGCAAATGGTCAGCTGGAATGCTGACTTTTATTGCCTGCCAGCACTAGCAGAGCTGAATGCGTTTTTTTCCCTCCAAAAACCTCTGTCTTCTGAGCAAAACCCTCAAAGTCAAATTCAGTAGTACACATTATTCCAAGCAACATGAAAATTACATTTCCAGGATCTGGGCACTTAGGGTTTCGCATGGCAGCGTTTTTCAGCATTTAGGGCTATCACAACCCTGGGAAATTAATTTCTGCCCCCCAGCAAATCACAGACATACTGTGTGTGAACTCTAACAAATGGTAAAATTGCAAGGGAAAAAATGCCAATATCGTTGGCTTGTAAGCTTCCAGGCCAAAGATATAAAGAAAAGGAGGTATTGATAACTTTGAGCGATATGTGTACCTCCTAGAAAACAGCCCATCTGTGAGATCAGCAAAGTGGGAGTTCTTAGTTTTATGGCCAAAGCATTAGAAAAAAATGTCCATCTTTGGCATTCATTCAGAGCCAGGAGAGACAGCTGACACCATGCTGGGGTACTGGATCATTTCTTTGGGATCCTTCCTCCCCTTTTTTGACACGTCATTCCTGTGACTGAGACTTGGTATGTTTCGTATTTTTATCCCGTTTTATTTCATAACTGTACAGATTTGTATTTTGTCTCTTTTGTAATATCACTTGTATCTTTTGTAAACACTGCCAATTTATTCCAGAGTAAAATTATAAATTTGCTAACTTTGTTCTTCTTGTTCTATGAGCAATATTTACTCTGCACAAATTCATGTTAGCAAATGGGTGTCCGATCCACCTATAAGAGGTCGGTGGTGGCAGCATAGTTTTCATATTTATGTGGGGTTGGGGACTTGATGGTGACTGTATCGAGGTATATATATGTTCCTCTCATGAACTGATGGTATACAGAGTGTCCGTAAAGTCATGTGCTCTTTTGACCAGACACTGGAAAGCAACAAAAAAATATAGAAATGTGCTCCTTAGGTAGCTATCCCATATAGCCTCTACAGACTCGTCACTGACTGATGGCCTACCAGAACAAGGTTTCTCCACCAAACTGCCGGTTTCCTTCAACTGCTTATCCCACTGATTAATGTTATTCCTATGTGGTGGCACTTCGTTATAAACGTGCCAGTATTCACGCAACACTTTGGTCATGGATTCTGAAAGCTGGGAGGGTTTTCCTTTTATTTGGTGCAGATTTCACATTTCTGTCGTCTTTTGTTGCTTTCCTGTGACTGTTCAAAAGTGCACCATGACTTTACGGACACACTGTATACATCTCGTCACGTCATGTGCCACAGTATTCAACATAAATTAGAGCAGCTGAGCTCATTTTCTTATTCTCTGTCAATACCCTTATTGGGTAAGGGGTCGCCAGAGAGCTGCAAGTTCCTGAATAAGCTCGTGACACTAAGGTATTGCTATAATCATACTGACCCAAAAAATAAAACTGCCTTACACTTAGCACAAAGGCTCTGGAAAAGCAAAATGGCTCCTCACTCGCCAAAAGAAATTCAAATTCTGTGCTCCCAAATCCAAATGCACCCATCCCTTCTGTGCCCCACAGTGTACTTAAACCACATATAGCGGCCACGTTTGGTATTTCTGAAGTGATGAGAGCCCGCCTAACTTACGGTTGCATGCCTCCAGAAGCCTGGACTGGGCATAACATACTAGTATCCAGGGCTGTGGAGTCAGAGCCGTGGAGTCGGTGCTCATTTTGGTGGAGTCAGTATAAAATTGACCGACTCCGGCTCCTAAAATATATAATAAATTGGGTACAGTAGTTCAATGCAGAATGTGCTGAATATTTTTTCATAGGATTTGGGAAAGTTATGTAATGTCCTATAAATGGCTGTTCCATTCCTGATCTAAGGCTATATTCACACACAGAATTTTTGCGGTTACATTTTTCAGCTGCAAAAGCAGATCAGCTTTTTAAAATAACGCATAACCTGAAAGGTTTTTGAGCTCATAGATAATGTTTTCAATAGCAAAAGCAGATTAGAAATCTGCTCTATCTATTTATACATATCTGTCTATCCATATCTTATCTGTACCAAAAAGAATGAAAGCCAGGTAGCACACAGACTAAAGGGGGTTTTACACTAAGCGATATCGCTAGCAATATCGCTAAAACGTCACTGGTTTTGTGACGTTATAGCGATATCGCTATGTGTGATACTTACCAGCGACCGGCTCCCCCGCTGTCCATCGCTGATCGCGCGAGAATGTCCGGCTCCATTTCTCGTCGGGCGCTTCCTGCTGAGACTTCCTGCTGTGACGACGAGCGGCGCGTGGAGGCGGGCGGGAGGACGTCAGGATCGCTGTGTGTGAATGGTAAGTATCGTGCGCTGCGTCGCTGCTGAATCGCTGTGAGATCTTTCTGTATGAAAGCTCACTAGCGATCATTTAGCGATGCACCAGCGATCCTGACCGGGTCGGATGGCTGGTTGGATCGCTGGTGCATCGCTGAATGTAAAAGGGCCTTAACACTCCTTTTTTTAGCACCAGTCAGGTAGACCTCATAGCTGCCCAAAAGGATGCCCAGGACGGGCATTGCTCGTCTTCAGTAACACATCAACATCAATTGATAGTTGGAATAAATAGACTTCATTCACCACATCTTCTTAAGGTGCAGGCTTTATTTTCAAGTGTAAGGGTGTGCTGTATGAGGTTCTGCAGCAGCTGAGGTGTGCAGTGTGAGGTTCTGCAGAACAGTATGAGGTCCCCCCCCTAGTTTTGATCCTGGCTACGCCCCTGGTGTGAATAGACACTAAATGCCACTAGAAGAAATAAACAAATGGCACAAAGAATGTAGAATACAAAATGTCAACAATTTTATTCATATTAGAATTCATATACCATACAATCACATATAGATGCCTCAAATTACCAAAAAAGCCGCTGGATATATGGACAGAATAAATCACCACATTATAAAAGTAAAACTGACCCAATAGTGGTGCTGCACTATGGTATACAATGCCTGCATAACTATAAGTGAAACCGCTGTAGGCCAGATTAAATTAAGTGCCCCAAGTGACACAGTACTTCTACATTTAGTACCTGGACCAAGCAAAAGCGGATCACATTCTTAAGTAATTCAGGATCAACCATCACAAACCGCTACCAATTGTAAATAGTAATACTTGTGTATAATGTCCACACTATCACCGCGGTCTACCCCGACGCGCGTTTCGCCTCTTCTTCCGGGGGCATGACCCTGGAAGAAGAAGAGGCAAAACGCACGTCGGGGTAGACCGCGGTGATAGTGTGGACATTATACACAGGTATTACTATTTACAATTGGTAGCGGTTTGTGATGGTTGATCCTGAATTACTTAGGAATGTGATCCGCTTTTGCTTGGTCCAGGTACTAAATGTAGAAGTAATGTGTCACTTGGGGCACTTAATTTAATCTGGCCTACAGCGGTTTCACTTATAGTTATGCAGGCATTGTATACCATAGCGCAGCACCACTATTGGGTCAGTTTTACTTTTATAATGTGGTGATTTATTCTGTCCATATATCCAGCGGCTTTTTTGGTAATTTGAGGCATCTATATGTGATTGTATGGTATATGAATTCTAATATGAATAAAATTGTTTACATTTTGTATTCTACATTCTTTGTGCCATTTGTTTATTTCTTCTAGTGGCATTTAGTGTCTATTCATCTTTGCGGAATGTACCCATAGCTAGTTTTGGGTGTTAAGGACTAATATGTATACAGTGGGGAAAAAAAGTATTTAGTCAGTCAGCAATAGTGCAAGTTCCACCACTTAAAAAGATGAGAGGCGTCTGTAATTTACATCATAGGTAGACCTCAACTATGGGAGACAAACTGAGAAAAAAAAATCCAGAAAATCACATTGTCTGTTTTTTTTCATTTTATTTGCATATTATGGTGGAAAATAAGTATTTGGTCAGAAACAAGCAATCAAGATTTCTGGCTCTCACAGACCTGTAACTTCTTCTTTAAGAGTCTCCTCTTTCCTCCACTTATTACCTGTAGTAATGGCACCTGTTTAAACTTGTTATCAGTATAAAAAGACACCTGTGCACACCCTCAAACAGTCGACTCCAAACTCCACTATGGTGAAGACCAAAGAGCTGTCAAAGGACACCAGAAACAAAATTGTAGCCCTGCACCAGGCTGGGAAGACTGAATCTGCAATAGCCAACCAGCTTGGAGTGAAGAAATCAACTGTGGGAGCAATAATTAGAAAATGGAAGACATACAAGACCACTGATAATCTCCCTCGATCTGGTGCTCCACGCAAAATCCCACCCCGTGGGGTCAGAATGATCACAAGAACGGTGAGCAAAAATCCCAGAACCATGCGGGGGACCTAGTGAATGAACTGCAGAGAGCTGGGACCAATGTAACAAGGCCTACCATAAGTAACACACTACGCCACCATGGACTCAGATCCTGCAGTGCCAGACGTGTCCCACTGCTTAAGCCTGTACATGTCCGGGCCCGTCTGAAGTTTGCTAGAGAGCATTTGGATGATCCAGAGGAGTTTTGGGAGAATGTCCTATGGTCTGATGAAACCAAACTGGAACTGTTTGGTAGAAACACAACTTGTCGTGTTTGGAGGAAAAAGAATACTGAGTTGCATCCATCAAACACCATACCTACTGTAAAGCATGGTGGTGGAAACATCATGCTTTGGGGCTGTTTCTCTGCAAAGGGGCCAGGACGACTGATCCGGGTACATGAAAGAATGAATGGGGCCATGTATCGTGAGATTTTGAGTGCAAACCTCCTTCCATCAGCAAGGGCATTGAAGATGAAACGTGGCTGGGTCTTTCAACATGACAATGATCCAAAGCACACCGCCAGGGCAACGAAGGAGTGGCTTCGTAAGAAGCATTTCAAGGTCCTGGAGTGGCCTAGCCAGTCTCCAGATCTCAACCCTATAGAAAACCTTTGGAGGGAGTTGAAAGTCCGTGTTGCCAAGCGAAAAGCCAAAAACATCACTGCTCTAGAGGAGATCTGCATGGAGGAATGGGCCAACATACCAACAACAGTGTGTGGCAACCTTGTGAAGACTTACAGAAAACGTTTGACCTCTGTCATTGCCAACAAAGGATATATCACAAAGTATTGAGATGAAATTTTGTTTCTGACCAAATACTTATTTTCCACCATAATATGCAAATAAAATGAAAAAAAAACAGACAATGTGATTTTCTGGATTTTTTTTTCTCAGTTTGTCTCCCATAGTTGAGGTCTACCTATGATGTAAATTACAGACGCCTCTCATCTTTTTAAGTGGTGGAACTTGCACTATTGCTGACTGACTAAATACTTTTTTTCCCCACTGTATGCCCCTGGTGTGAATGTAGCCTGAGGATCTAGCTTTGTCTTAGCTGAGATAAATCAGTGCTGCACTCCAGCACCAGTGAAGCTCCTCCTCTACAGACAAGGGTATAAAGTAAACACACTCAGAAAGAAGGAAGGTCTGCACTCATCTCAGAAGAATTGCTAGAGTGAACAGGATAACAATATTAAGGTAATTACTTCTTAAAGCATATTTAAACTTTCAATAAACTGTGCATAAATCAATAATCCAGTATACTGTATGTTCTCTCGGTATGATTGATGCTTGTTTGTTTTTTCTTTGAGCTCATATACTTTTAGGAAACTAGCTTTTATACAATACACAGGGAAAATACAGCAACAGGATTGATGAGGACTTGTATAGGTATAGAAGCTAAAACATCAAGTTATTAGCTCTGTTATCAGTTTCTTTGTTCCTGGAGTATGATACACAACAAACTTGCTCCCTCCCTTCTCCCCTCTTCATAGACTGTGAAGCATTTAGTCATCTGTACCCTAAGAAAAGCCTTGGAAATTCAAAGTAAAGCTATCTAATAACATTTTACAAACTTTATATTTGTCATCTGTACTATTGATATATGCAAAGTTTGTTTTATTTCTATCTAAAATTATACAATGGGGAAATTATGTATTTGATACGCTGTCAATAATTCCCACCTACAAAGAATGGAGAGGTCTGAAATTTTTAATCATAGGTACACTTCAACTGAGAGAAACAGAATCTACAGGAAATGTCCGACCTCTGTAATTGCAAACAAAGGTTTCTGTACCAAATATTAAGTTCTGTTTTTCTTTTGTATCAAATACGTATTTCATGCCATAAAATGCATATTATTTAAATCATACAATGTGATTTTCTGGATTTTTTTTTAGTCTGTCTCTCACAGGTGAAGTGTACAATTGCAGACCTCTCCATTCTTTGTAGGTGGGAAAACTTGCAAAATTGTCAGTGTATCAAATTCTTATTTTCCCCACTGTACATGGTTCCCTGTTCTTGCTGGAATTATAATATACATTATTTTATAGGACAAAATTATTTTGAGAGTGAATTTATATGATTACAAAATGTCTAAGAAGCTTCCCTTGAAGTCAGCTGTATTTGAGCATTTCACAGTGACTCAAGATGAAAAATATTTTGTGTGTCAATGTATGACAAGTGTCCCAGAGAAAAACAAATGCAGTGATGCCAAAATCAGTGCATACTCAGGCAGTGCTAAAAATGCTCCTACAAGAGCTTGTGCGAACATATAAATCCCTTAAAACAAATTATTTATTTTATTTTATACATTAAAAAACACCTATCCCAGTGAAAAATGGCCAATGCCAAAAATAACCAGACTTACGCTGGGATGCTACATAGCCCTACTTTAAGGCTCACTGATACCTTCCTAGCCGTGGAGGTTGGCACCCTAAAAACGAGAATTGGCGCCCCCACTCAACGTGGACTATCCCTCACTCCCCTACCAGTCCCTATTCAGACAGGAGGGAAAACAATAATCTGATTTGCCCACCTGATAATGGGTGGGGCTGACTTGTGGCTTTGCATCATGGGGGTTATTTAAATCCACCCATTCCTGATCACCGGTGCCATCATGCATCATCTGGGTATCATATATGGATATGACGTTTATTGATTGATCCTCCTGATGAACCGCTACAGGCGGGGAAACGCGTCGGGGTTGACCTGCACATGATAAGTGACTTTGTTTATTATACTATGATTCAGAATATACCCTTGAGAGGGGTTTATTTGTATTATCTGTCTGTTGGACATATTAGTCTGTCACATATGGTCATGATGTGGAGGTATTTGATTTTTTATCTTTAATAGTATCCTGGGGTCCTACTGTAGCCTAAGGCAACTTTAATGTTCATTGCTATAATATCAGAAGGGCATACCTGCATATGACAAGCAATTTATTGGTTAATATACCCCTGTGTGGGGGTTCTATCAGGACAACATCAATTGTTTTGAGGTTTTGCTTGAGCTTAGGGCATTCTGAAGTTTCATTTCTGCACTATCAGATTATTGTTTTCCCTCCTGTCTGAATAGGGACTGGTAGGGGAGTGAGGGATAGTCCACGTTGAGTGGGGGCGCCAATTCTCGTTTTTAGGGTGCCAACCTCCACGGCTAGGAAGGTATCAGTGAGCCTTAAAGTAGGGCTATGTAGCATCCCAGCGTAGGTCTGGTTATTTTTGGCATTGGCCATTTTTCACTGGGATAGGTGTTTTTTAATGTATAAAATAAAATAAATAATTCGTTTTAAGGGATTTATATGTTCGCACACTTTCTGATTCCCATGAGATATATATTTCATACGTTCGTCCTACAAGAGCTTCCAATCTAAAAAGACATTTACAACGCTTCCACCCAGAAGTTTTCTAAGCTGTGACTGTGAAAGATAACAGCAGCACCAAGAAACACGTGCCCAGTCCTTCCTGCCAGGCAAAGGAGGAGGAAAGAGCATCTCAAACATCATTAACAAGATATTTTGTAAGTGACAAAGTTACTGTAACAATGACAGAAGATATGTTTAAAAGACAGCTCATGCAGCTTGTTGTGAAGGACGGTGTACCATTATCATTATTTGCATGACCAGCTTTTACAGCTTTTAATGGAGAAATGGCCCGCAAACTTGGTGTTTCTCTGGAAAGAGAAAGTGCCATCAATGTTCGATATGTTTGTGACAACAAAGAAATTGTTACCAAGACACTGGCAGTAAAAGATACTAAAGCTCCTCACAGCAGCCAGTTTCTCCAGGCCTTAGTGGAAAAAGTTCTGCAAGATTACGAACTCAAAAAAGAACCGGTTCTTGCTATTGTAATGAATAATGCTTCAAACATGATAAGTACAATTAAACTGTCAAGTGAGCGTAATGAACAACAGCTAGGAGAAAAATTTAGGATTCAGTATGTGATGGAAGGCCAGAGTGGTGTTCATGTAACTGAGGAACAAACAGATATTACAACAGAAGAACAGCAAAATTATACTTTAAAAATAAATGATCTTGTTGAAGCTGCTTCAAAACACTTTCATATTCATCACATGTGCTGTGTTGTGCACACACTGCAGCTGGCAATAAGAGATAGTCTGCAAGAGGGACATCACAAAGTATCATACCTGCCATAAAGTCATTTATCAATACATCATCTTGAAAGATGGGCAACTCCCCATAATATTGAACACTGGCCAAAGCCTCTAAGTAAAGTGCCAACTATAGTGCCATAATTGCAAGAATATCACTTTCTTATAAAAGTATTATTTTATATAGTGCCATAATGTGAAAGTCCTCACCCATGTGGGGTCCTGATGCGCCATGTGGGGTCCTGGGTGTTCGTGAGGTGCATCAGGACCCCACTTGGGTGAGGACTTTCACATTATGGCACTATATAAAATAATACTTTTATAAGAAAGTGATATTCTTGCAAAAAATAGTTGCATTTTTTTGGGGGCATTTAGACTCCAGGTACTTCTGTAGGTGCAAGAGGGACATGCTGGAAATCTGATTGGAAAAGTGAGGAAACTGGTTATTGCCGCCAGAACCCCTAAAATTGATTCCATCTTGAAGAGACATGCTGGGAAAGGGGCAATTGTCGATCAAGCCACTCGGTGGGGCAGCACTTATTTAATGATTGAGCGACTGCTTGAACTAAAACTGTTTCTTATAGATATGGTGAACCCTCAGGTAACCAAATGAAGCAGCTAAATGAAGGTCAACGGACACAGGTGGCTGAATTGAAGGAATTGCTTAATCACCCATTTACCGTGACTAAAAAAATTACAAGCTGAGGATTTAACTCCTGGCATTTTCATAAGGGAGTGGAAGAACTTGCTATTTTGCCTGTCCCAAAGAGGAGGTTTAATCGCAGATGGCATTTCTGTTTCAATGAAACAGAGAGAGACACAGCTATTGGAAAATAAAATTTTTCTGACAGCGGTTTATGTGGACCCAAGTCATCATATATTGCTTGATGATCAACACCTTACTAAAGGAAAAGGAGCTCTGACTGAGGCAGCAGTTAGGATGAGTGGCCTACAGGAGGACTGCCATGCGCAAGAGGACTTGGGTCCTGACAGTGCTACTTCTGCCATATCTTCATCCTCATCAGATGAGGAGTTTGACTTTGACAAGTATTTGGATGAAATGGAGCAGGGAAAGCGTTGCCGCAATGAATAAGATTTCACTCCGTCTCCTATAGCAAGCAGATTGACCATATTTCAGAAAAATGTTTCACTTGCTCTCAAAGAAATAGAAAAATTCAACCGTTCATCAAAACTGTTTGTGCATGAGGCAATTCCTTTATACCCGGAAATTGTTAAAGATGTTGCCCATGTGGTTACGGCTTTGCCTCCAATCCAAGTTAGTGTAGAGAGGTTGTTCTCTGGCCTTAAAATTATTAGGTCAGATTTGAGGTCATCTATGAAGGAGGATCTGATGGAGGCAATTCTATTTCTTAGAAGAAATTCGTAGACTGCACAAATGTTATTTAGTATGTTTTTGTTGAAAACTGTATTTTGCCACTTACATAGTTTATTATAGAGTTGAGCGACTTTGGTCGGATCGGGTTTCATGAAACAAAATTTGTTTCAGATGAAACTGGTCCGACTAGGGCAAAAAAATTGGAGTTTCGTCCGAAACCCGACACCAATGCAAGTCAATGGGGAATAAAAGTCGGCATTGAGTGGATGAATGGGGTTGGACAAAATAATGGAAACACCTAATGTTTTGGCATCTTTATCTTCGAACATGCTATAAACATGCAAACCGTGACATATGGTAATGTTTTGTAGTTGATTATTTGTGTTATGTAATATGTGTATGTAAATTAACTGTTTGTTTTGCAGAATTGTAAGAACATTGATGAAAACCTGCTACCAATGGCAGACCTCTCGGATTTTCAAAGAGGCCAAATTGTTGGTGCTCGTATGGCAGGCGCTAGTGTAACAGAAAGTGCCCGAATGCTTGGCGTGTCAAGAGGTACTGTCTCCAAAGTAATGACTGCGTTTGAAAGAGAAGGAAAAACGTCCATAGCAAAGCACAAGTCCGGCCGAAAGTCAAAGTTGACTGAGAGAGACAGTCGGACTCTAAATCAAATTGTGATAGAGGATCGCAAGACCACAGCTCTGAAAATCACTGCTGAGCTCAATGAACACCTACAGAACCCAGTTTCCACGAAAAATGTTCGGGAGCTGCACAAATCTGGATTCCACGGAAGAGCTGCAATTCGAAAACCACTGCTCTTGATGACAAATGTTTCCAAGTGTTTAGAGTGGTGTAGAAACCTCCAGAATAGGTCCCTCGAGCAGTGTAAACATGTGATGTTCTCTGACGAATCATCGTTTACCCTATTTCCGACCTCCGGCCAAGTGTACGTTTGGAGACAGCCGAAAGAAGCATTCCATCCAGATTGCCTTCTCCCAACCATAAATCATGGCGGAGGTTCTGTGATGATCTGGGGTGCTATTTCGTGGAGATCCGCCAGGCCAATGATATCCCTTCATGGAAGAATTACAGCCGCGATTATTTAGGCATTTTGGGCGACCAAGTGCATCCTATGGTTCAAGCACTGTTCCCGGAGGGGAACGCCATATTTCAGGATGATAATGCACAAATTCATACAGCTAGAATCGTTAAAGCATGGCACGAAGAACATTGTAATGAAATTGAGCATCTCATCTGGCCCCTGCAATCCTCAGACTTCAACATTATTGATCATTTATGGCCGATTTTAGAGGTCCAAGTTAGACGTCGATTTCCGCCACCATCGTCGCTCAAAGAACTGAAGGGTGTTTTAACTGAAGAATGGGCTACAATTCCTTTGGAAACAATTCACACCTTGTATGAATCCATACCTCGGATAATTGAGGCTGTAATCGCCACAAGAGGTGGACCTACACCATATTAAACTAACTTTTGTTGATGTTTCCAGGTGTTTCCATTATTTTGTCCAACCCGTGTGTGTGTGTGTGTGTGTGTGTGTGTGTGTGTGTGTATATATATATATATATACTGTATATATATTTGATGTTACATAGTGTATTACATATTTACAATTTATTACATTTTTTTGTGTTCTAAAGTTGTATTCCAATAAATATATTATGTTCTATCTAAATATCTTGATTATTGTATCATAAAAATGATTAAATGTCTGATGTTCATATTGTACTATAATAAATTTTTCACTTAAATTTAAGCAATATATGTGGGAGTCAGAGTCGTGGAGTTGGAGTCGGTGTAAGGGAAATTGAAGAGTCGAAGTCGCAGGTTTGCTTACCGACTCCACAGCCCTGATATTGACTGCAACGTACTGGTCACAACAGCAGCAGTTTGCAATTTTCAATTGGCAACATTCATTGCTGCTTTTTCTGGAAAATACATATGGAGTCAAAATCAGCACTACACCTGCAGATAAATTCCCAAAGGGGTATAATTTCCAAAACTGGGTCACTTGAGGGGGGATTCTGCTCTTCTAGCAATTAGGGAATCTATACATGGAGTCCGCAAACTCTTCCAGGAAAATCTGCTCTCCATGAGACAAATAGCACTCCATTCCTCCCGAGTCTCTACGTATGGCTAAGTAGTATTGTACATCCACATATGGGGTATTGCCACGTTCAGTAGAAATTATGGGACACATTTTGGTGCAATTTTTACCCACTTGTTGTGTGAAAATCTAAAATCTGGGGCTAAAAATAAATTTTGATGGTAAAAATGTAGTTATTTTTCTTCACTGCTCAATGGTATAAAATTCTGTGACACACCCATGGTGTCAATATGATCACTGCATTCCTAGATGAACTTATTGAGAGGTGTAGTTTTTAAAATGGGGTCACTTATGGGGTCTTCTGCTGTTCTGGCACCTCATGGGCTTTCCCAGTGGGTCATGTAACTGCAGACCATAACAGTAAAATCTGGTGCTCTTTGCCTTCTGAGCTTTGCACTGTGCCTGAAAAATATTTCTCAGTTACATGTAGGGTATTGGTGCACTGAGAAAAAAATGCAACTCAGGTTGTTGTAAAAAAATGTCATATTGGCCCTTGGAAAAATTAAAAACTTGGGCCCAAAACAACATTTTTGTGAGGAAAATGTGATATAATTATTTTCATGGATCAACGTTATAAACTTCTGTGACCTGGGGGTTCAATGTGCTTTCCATGCATCTAAATACATTCCTTGAGGGGTCTCGTTTCCAAAATGGGGTCACTTGTGGGGGGTTTCCACTGTTTAGGCAAATCAGGAGCTAACTAAATGGGACATGACGTGCGCTAATGATTCCAGAAATTTTACATTCAAAAAATCAAATAACGCTCTTTCCCTCTCTAGCTCTGCCGTGCACCCAAACAGTGTTTTTCTCCCTCATATGGGGTATCCGCATACTCAGGAGAAATTGCACAACAAATTGTATGGTGCAATTTCTCCAGTTACTCTTGCAATGTTTTGTGCTAAAAACAAATTTTGGGGGAAAATTAGATTTTTTTTATTTTTACAGCTCAACGTTATAAATGTCTGTCAAGCACCGGAGGTCCAGTATGCTCACCACACATCTAGATCAGTTTCCTGAGGGGTCTAGTTTCTATAATGGTGTCACTTGAGGGGGATTTTCATTGTTTTAGCACATCAGAGGCTTTCCAAACGCGACATGGCGTCTGCCAATTGTTGCAGAAAATTTTGCATTCAAGATGTCAAAGGACTCTCCTTTCCTTCTGGGCTCTGCCGTGTGCCCAAATAGTGGCTTTCTCCCTCACATGGAATATCGGCATACTCGGGAGAAATTGCACAAGAAATTTTGTGGTCCATTTTTTCCTGTTACCTTTGTAAAAAAAAATTGGATCTGAAGTAAATTTTTTGGGAAAAAAGTTAATGTTCATTTTTTTTCCACATTCCAAAAATTCCTATGACGCACCTGAAGGGTCAATAAACTTGTTGAATATGGTTTTGAGCTCCTTGAGGGGTGCAGTTTTTAGAATGGTGCCACTTTTGGGTGTCTTCTATCATATAGACTCCTCAAAGTGACTTCAAATGTGATCTGCTCTCTAAAAATAAAAATCATGGTCTTGTAAAAATGAAAAATCGTTGGTCAAGTTTTAACCTAACATGTATGTAAGTACCTGGATAAGAATGAAGTGATTAAACAGAGTCAGCATGGGTTTGTAACTAATAAGTCATGTCAGACTAACTTAATTTCCTTCTATGACAGAATCACTGATTGGGTGGATCAGGGAAATGCTGTAGATATAGTACATCTTGACTTCAGCAAAGCATTTGACAAAGTATCTCACACAATCCTTATTGAAAAAATGGCTAAGTATGGAATGGACACGGCAACTGTTAGGTGGGTTCATAACTGGCTTAGTGATCGTACCAAAAGAGTGGTCATAAATGGATGCACATCCAGTTGGAAGAATGTCTCAAGTGGGGTACCACAGGGCTCTGTCCTGGGCCCTGTATTGTTCAACATCTTTATCAACGAATTAGATGAAGGAATTGAGGGTAAACTGATTAAATTTGCTGATGACACAAAGCTAGGAGGGATAGCTAATACTACAGAAGAGAGGATTCAAAAAGATATAAATAAACTGTAGAAGTGGGCAGCATCTAACAGAATGGTTTTTAACAGGGAAAAATGCAAAGTACTACATCTGGGCAATAAAAATGAAAAAAGCATATACAGAATGGGAGGACTAGGGCTAAGCAACAGCACATGTGAAAAAGACTGAATATGAGTCAACAGTGTGATGCAGCAGCAAAAAGGCAAATACAATTCTAGGATGTATTAACAGAAGCATACAGTCTAGATCACGTGAAGTCATTATTGCCCTCTACTCCTCTTTGGTCAGACCTCATCTGGAATACTGTGTCCAGTTTTGAGTGCCACATTTTAAAAAAGGCATCAGCAAGTTCAGAAAAGTGCGACCAGAATGGTGACCAATCTGCAAATCCTGTCTTGTGAGGAAAGGTTGCAGGATTTGGGAAGACTGAGAGAAGACTTAATAGCTGTCTACAAATATCTCAAGGGCTGTCACATTGTAGAAGGATCATCTTTATTCTCATTTGCACAAGGAAAGACTTGAAGCATTTGGATGAAACTGAATGGGAGGAGAGACAAATTAGATATTAGAAAAAACTTTTTGATAGTTAGAGTGACCAATGAGTGGAACAGGCTGCCACGAGAGGTGGTGAGTTCTCCTTCAATAGAAGTCTTCAAACAGAGGCTGGACAAACATCTGTCTGGGATGATTTAGGGTATCCTGCTTTGAGCAGGGGGTTGGACCAGATGGCCCAGGAGGTTCCGTCCAACTATACGATTCTATGATTCTATGAACCCTTATAACTTCTTAACAAAAAACATTTGGTTCCAAATTTGTGCTGATGTAAAGTAGACATGTGGGAAATGTTATTTATTAAGTATTTTGTGTGACAGATCTCTGTGATTTGAGGGCATGAAAATTCAAATTTTGAAAATAGCAAAATGTTCAGAATTTTCTCAAAATTTCCATTTTTTCACAAATAAACGCAAATCATGTCAAAGATATTTTACCACTATCATGAAGTGCAATATGTAACAAACAAGAGTCTTAGAATCACCGGGATCCATTGAAGCATTCCAGAGTTATTACCTCATAAAGGGAAAGTGGTCAGAGTTGTACAAATTGGCCTGGTCATTAACGTGCTAACCAGCCTCGGGGGTAAAGGGGTTAATTCCATGTTGTCTAGTGTTCTCTGTGTCAGAAATTGTGCATGTCACTAAAGAGTGTTTAGAAGTCCTATATCTAGTGCCCCCACACTTGAAAAAAACAGGATAATTAGGCCACTTCTTGCATCTCTTGTTGGGATTAAAGAAACTCGGAGAAATCATAATTCCTAATGTAACAGCTCATTTATAAACAATAAGATAAACCAATTTCAATATGGAGGATAATGTTGCATCCTCAGATAGAATATGCTTCTGAATAATCAATTTTATTTTACTGAACTAGCTTAAGAGCTGGTGTTGCCCAGGCATAGTAACTAACTACGGTTAGTTATAACAAATTATAATGATTATATCTATATATTAAGCTGAGTGTATAGCCCCGCCTATTCCGCATAGCCACATTCACTATAATATCACACATCATCCTGTCAGCCAGAGCTACAGGACTACTACCCCTAATATTCCACATTATCCCGTCAGCCAGAGCCACCGGACTGCTACCACTAGTATCCCGCATCATCCCGTCAGAGCCACCGGACTACTACCCCTAATATCCCACATCATCTCGTCAAAGCCACCGGACTACTACTCCTAATATCCCACATCATCCCGTCACAGCCACTGGACTACTACCACTTATATCCCACATCCCATCAGAGCCACTGGACTACTACCCCTAATATCCCACATCATTCCGTTAGAGCTACTGGACTACTACCCCTAATATCCCACATGATCCCGTCAGCCAGAGCCACTGGACTATTACCCCTAATATCCCACATCATCCCGTCAGCCAGAGCCACCGGACTACTCCCCCTAATATCCCACATCATCCCGTCAGCCAGAGCCACCGGAATACTCCCCCTAATATCCCACATCATCCCGTCAGCCAGAGCCACTGGACTACTATGCCCAATTTCCCACATCATCCCATCAGCCTGGGGTCAGAACCAGAGCGCTGAGTTGAAGGGTCCTAACTTCCATACCGGGGATCCCTTTAAGAGAGGCCTGGCGTCAGAACCTGAGGGCTGAGTGGATTTTCCCTGTCTTCCACACCAATGATCCCTTTAATAGAAGCCTGGGGTGAGAATCATAGCACTGAGGGATTTGCCCTAACTTCTATACCGGAGATCCCTTTGAGAGGCCTGGTGTCAGTACCAAAGTGTAGAGTGGATTTGCCCTCACTTCTGTATCGGGGATCCCTTTAAGGGGTGCCTGGGGTCAGAACCAGAGGACTTAGTGGAATTGTCCTAACTTCCATACCAATGATCCCTTTAATAGAAGCCTGGGGTCAGAATGAGAGCGCTGAGGGATTTGCCCTAACTTCAATACCGGAGATCCCTTTAAGAGGGAAGATGTGCCTATGGGATGGAGGATGTGTGATGGGGATATGGGCACGGGAGGGGGTGATTCATTTCTGTCATGTTCTCTGCTTCTTTCTGGGGGGCAGACAATGGCTGGGAGCTTATTTTTCTGGGGATTCTCCCACCCGGTCAGTGTCTGCTGAGGTGGTGTTGTGGAGTGGAAAAACTGTTGCTCGTAGCAACCAATCACAGCACAGTTTCTTTTAAACAGCTCTGTTGAAATGAAAGATGCTTAATGATTAAAAAAAAGGAAAGGTAGTCAGCTTACCCAAATCTCTGTAATTTGTTTGTAACCCCTTCTCAAGTACAGCACCATGGAATCAATGGTGCTATATACTGTAAATAAATAATATCTGGGACATGAAAGGGTTACCATCCGTGTATAGAAACTTCTCCCAATAAGACATCGCAAGAATGGCCAGAGATGGTGAATGTTTTCCTTCCATTGATGCTCCCCTACACTGTAAATAATATTGAATATCAAAAGAAAAATTATTGTAAGTCATTGAGAAACAAGTTACTTGAACTATAAAAAGACAAAGATCAGATGAATAATCACTGTATATGAGTAGATGAAACACAACGCCTAAATGTCAATATCTTGAGGGATGGACATGCATAAGGCAATTACATCACAGCTCAGCCATGAATAGTTATCCACCCAAAACACATCCGCCACTTGGTCCAAAATGTCTCTAAAATCCTTAAGAAGACCTGGTGTTCTTTGGCTTTAATGGCTGTAAGAGGGAGCAGAACCACTCACTCAAATGTTCCTTATTATATCCAATACCAGCAATTATTGGTCTTTTTGGTGATGGTATTATATTTTTGTGGCCCTTAACCCCTTTCTGACATTTGACGTACTATACCGTCTCGGTATACGCTATACGTCTATACTCTCGGGGGGGAGTGCAGCTGATCGAGGCCGGGTGTCAGCTGATTATCACAGCTGACATCCGGCACTATGTGCCAGGAGTGGCCACGGACCGTACATTAACTCCCTGCACACTGCGATCAAACATGAACGTGGGGGCCTGCAGGGAGGCAGCTTTCTCAGTGCCTGCTGAGTGCAGGCGCTGAGAAAGCCGCCTGCAATGCATGTCAGATCACTTGCTTAGCATGTCATTCTCCGCAAGGAGAAATGATACTACTTGGATATCGGTCAGACACCTCTCTCACAGACAAACCAGATCTCACACTTTGCACTGACTAGGGGCAGTACCCCGAAACACAGTGTCTGCAAATTGAGATTCTGGCTTGGCTTTTATCCTAAGTCATGTAACAAGGCTCGTTAAAGGGTCGACATTGACTTTTAGGATTGCTACTTCCAATAGGTGGCAGTAGAGTTCTACTCTTCCTCTCTGAATAGACAATTTACATAATTAGCATATTTCCCAGAGGAGCATTGCGGCTTTAAGTCTCCTCATCTCGACATGCTTAGCATGTCATTCTCCGCAAGGAGAAATTATACTTCTTGGATATCGGTCAGACGCCTCTCTCACAGCCAAACCAGATCTCGCACTTTGTACTGACGAGGGGCAGTACCCCGAAACACAGTGTCTGCAAATTGAGATTCTGGCTTGGCTTTTATCCTAAGTCATGTAACAAGGCTTGTTAAAGGGTCAACATTGACTTTTAGGATTGCTACTTCCAATAGGTGGCACTAGAGTTCTAGTCCTCTTCCTCTCTGAAGAGACAATTTGCATAAGATCGCTGATCTGATACAGTGCATTGCAAAGTATCAGATCAGTGAGCTGACACAATATAGTAATGTCCCCCGCTGGTACAGTGTAAAAAAGTTTAAAAAAAAAAAGTGTAAAAATTTTTTTTTAAACATTCCTAAATAAATTAAAAAAGAATTCCCAAATAAATTCTTTTTATGTAAATGAAAAAAAAAATAATGCAATAATATGCGATCAAAAAGACTGATATAAATATACATGGTACCGCTGAAAACGTCATCTTGATCTGCAAAAAACGAGCCGCCATACAGCGTCATCAGCAAAAAAATAGAAAAGTTACAGCTCACAGAATTAAGCGATGCAAAATTAATTATTTTTTATATAAAATTGTTTTTAATGTATAAACGCCTAAATATTTTAAAAAATGAGGTAGAACTTCTCTGGTGCATACTGACCCCATAAAGCGGCACACCGCTACGTACAGCAACGGCTCCAGACCCGACGGACGGCGGAAAGTAGCGGGAGTGTGGGGCCATGAAAGACCTGCACAGCAGCAGAGGAAAGGGGAGGAAAAGCCCCCTTAAACTCACCCAGTTTTATCCAGAGGCAGAGAGTGAGCAAAATGGCGCTGGGAAGCTTAGACGCGGCATGGAGGCACAGCGCTCAACCGCCCCACGCTCAAGGGGAGAGGTAGGAGAATCTCCATGGAGGCTTGTGGAGGGGGAACACAAGGGGAGCAGCCTACCCGATTATAGCAAGGAGGATCACGGTGGGGTTGACTCTGGAACCTCCACGGCGCAGGGGGACAGGAGCGGCGGAGAGGACTCAGAAATCCAGCCCCAGGCACCCCCTCATTGAAGAGGCCTAAGGGCCTCAAGCGGCTCTAAAGAATACAGACAGAGCAATATATTCACCTCTGCTGGAGAACCATTAAATGAGCACACTATGAGACAGCTTATGTCTGAAATAATGTCTACTTAAAAAAGATATGCAAAACATGCTTAGATCTATGCAAAAGGACATTAATGTTCTGGAAGAAAGCACGTCCCACATAGAAGATAAGATGGCGGAGTTAACCGCTGCGCGCAATGAGGTGGTGGACACAGTGGTGTCCACGGATGAAGATGTAAATGCATTAAAACTGAAAGTAGCAGATATGGAAGACAGATCTCGCCGCAACAACATCCGTTTGAGGGGCATTGCGGAAAAGGTGAAGACTGAAGACCTCAAAGAATTTCTTACTGATTATTTCTCATGTCTGTTGCCGGAAACCACACAGCTTGACTTGATTATGGATAGGGCCCTGTGATAAAACACTCCGGGATCGCCTTTGCTGGGGTCAAAGGTCACGTGCGTTCAGCATAAAACTCAGGCGCAGAGCTGGGATTCGGGTATAACTGACTCTGGGTCAGGTTTATTAATGGTGAAAGCAATGCATAAAGAAATAAAACATAAAACAAATCCTGGCCTGTCCGGCACTAACTAAACAAAGTACAACCTAACTACCAACTGGCGGGCTTCTCCCGTCCAGCCAAACCACAGTTGCCGTGGGCACTGCTTCCACTCACGTGTGTCTCTCACACAGACAGGCTCTCTGTGTTCCCAGGCTGAGACACTCACACAACCACCTGGCATCCTTTTATATCCACCTCCCATTATTCATTAGCAAGCAGGTGCGATACTGACCAGACTAGGCCACATAGGAAAGGAATCTGGGCGAGATATACCTGCCTTCATCCACTATTCCCACATGATTCTCACATATCCCCCCCCTCTGCTCAGACCACTCCGGTCGAGCAATGACACCCGCCAAACAGTGCACTTGGGACAGGGCATCTGCATTCCCCATCTGTACCCCTGGGCGGTGCTCCACCGTAAAAGTGTAGGCCTGCAGTGCAAGGAACCACCGGGTCACCCGGCTATTCCGTTCCTTGTTCAAGTGCATCCACTTGAGAGGGGCATGGTCAGTGATCAGCCTGAACTTTCAGCCCACCTGGTAATATTTGAGGGCCTCGAGAGCCCACTTATTGGCGAGGCATTCTTTTTCTACGACTGCATACCTTTGCTCGTGTTTATTCAGCTTCCTGCTGAGATAGAGGACTGGGTGTTCCACTCCGTCCCTCACTTGTGACAGTACGGCCCCGATACCGGTATCAGAGGCATCCGTTTGTACCACAAACTTGCTGCGGAAGTCCGGAGTCACCAGTACGGGCTGAGAGCAAAGTGCCCGTTTTAGGCTATGGAAGGCTTCTTCAGCCGCTAAACTCCATTTAATCATGACGGAGTCTTTCCCTTTTGTAAGATCCGTCAGGGGGGTAGCGATGGCTGCAAAATTGGGTATGAACCGGCGATAATAGCCGGCGATCCCCAGGAAGGCTTGCACCTGCTTCTTGTTGACAGGTTGTGGCCAGTCCTGAACCGCCTGAATCTTATCAACCTGGGGTTTAACAACACCCCTCCCAATTACATACCCCAAATACCGGGCTTCTTCTAGCCCGATGTGACATTTCTTGGGGTTCGCGGTTAGACCTGCCTCCCACAGGTCGTCAATCACAGCTTGTACTTTCTGGAGATGAGTCTCCCAGTCCAAGCTGTAAATGACAATGTTGTCCAAATAGGCCGAAGCGTACTGCCTATGTGGCCTCAGGACTCGATCCATCAGTCTCTGGAAGGTCGCCGGTGCTCCGTGCAGTCCAAACGGCATATACACATACTGAAATAGACCCTCTGGGGTAGCAAATGCCGTCTTTTCTCTGGCAGCCTCCGCCAGAGGGATCTGCCAATACCCCTTTGTTAGGTCTAGGGTCGTAATATACCGGGCTTTTCCTAATCGATCTATTAACTCGTCGACCCGGGGCATAGGGTAGGCATCAAATTTTGAGACCGCATTCAGTTTCCTGAAGTCATTGCAGAACCGGATGGTGCCGTCCGGTTTAGGAATTAGCACAATCGGGCTGGACCAAGCACTGTGCGATTCTTCAATGACACCTAACTCTAACATTGCCTTCACTTCTCGGGAAACGGCTTCACGGCGCGCTTCCGGGATTCGGTAGGGCTTTACGTGAACTGTGACACCAGGTTCCGTTAACAATGTCATGTTTCATTAGCGTAGTCTGCCCGGGTTTTTCTGAGAAAAACTTTTGGTTGTGAAGTAGAAACTGCCTGACCTCAGTCTTTTGCCGCTCCGAGAGAGTCTCTGCAACCCGTACCTCCGGTACAGTATGCGAGCAGACGGGACGGGCCAGCTCCGCTGACAAGGCAGACCGATATTTCCACGGTTTTATCAGATTTACATGATAAATCTGTTCAGGTTTTCGTTTACCTGCCTGGTATACTTTATAGTTTACTTCACCAACTCTTTCCTTAATCTCCAAGGGGCCCTGCCACTTTGCTAGGAACTTACTGTCCACCGTGGGGACCAGGATCAACACCCTATCTCCGGGTGCAAACGTACGGATCTTGGGAAGATCCGTCTTGAGGGGAAGAGTCTTGAGGAGATCATTTGCATATTCCCAGTGCCTTCTGGGATAAGTGAAGAGTCTCCGCGAGCTCTACGATCACTGGGTTTTGGCCGTTGCAGCTGAAAAGAGGAAATCGGAAAACCAGGGGAAGAGTCTTGAGGAGATCATTTGCATATTCCCAGTGCCTTCTGGGATAAGTGAAGAGTCTCCGCGAGCTCTACGATCACTGGGTTTTGGCCGTTGCAGCTGAAAAGAGGAAATCGGAAAACCAGGGGAAGAGTCTTGAGGAGATCATTTGCATATTCCCAGTGCCTTCTGGGATAAGTGAAGAGTCTCCGCGAGCTCTACGATCACTGGGTTTTGGCCGTTGCAGCTGAAAAGAGGAAATCGGAAAACCAGGGGAAGAGTCTTGAGGAGATCATTTGCATATTCCCAGTGCCTTCTGGGATAAGTGAAGAGTCTCCGCGAGCTCTACGATCACTGGGTTTTGGCCGTTGCAGCTGAAAAGAGGAAATCGGAAAAACCGCGCGCCGATCGGCGCGCGAATTTTGGCTCATCTTTCATCGTTTTTAAGAAATCTCAAGATGGAAGAGGCCAGGAGCCATTTGGTGAGCGGCATTTCTTGCTACATGTTCACAGACTTACCAGTGGAAAAGCCAAACTTCACATGCCACAAATGCAAGCTTGTGTCCCTGTTGGAGGAAAAGTTGCAAAATCTCGAAGAGAGGTTGGCTACGTTGAAGATCATTAAGGAAGGTGAAGAGTTCTTGGACAGAGCAGAATTGTCTCTTCATGTTACAGAAAGAGAAGAAATTCGAAGTGCACCTGAAGAAACAGAGGAATGGAGACATGTGACCCAGAGAAGCAGGAGGATCAGGAGGCAGTCAGCACCCATACTGCTCAGAAACCAGTACCAGGCTCTCACGCAGGAAAATGATGAAGAAATACATCAGGATAAGACTTTGCCAACAAACAGCAACCTTGTACGCCTTCAGAGTCCTCCTGGATGGAGAAAGAAAAATGTTGTGAAGAAGAAACGGAGAGTGGTGGTCATGGGGGATTCCCTGTTGAGAGGAACAGAGGCCGCTATCTGCAGACCGGATATAACTTCAAGAGAAATGTGCTGTCTTCCAGGTGCAAAAATTAAAGATGTGTCTGACAGGATATCAGGACTCTTCAGACCTACAGATGACTACCCATTCCTGCTACTTCATGTGGGGACAAATGACACCGCAAGAAACGACCTGGAAACCATCTGCAGAGACTTTGAAGACTTAGGCAAGAAAGTGAAAGAACTGGGAGCGCAGGTGGTCTTCTCTTCCATCCTCCCAGTGGATGGCCATGGAACAATGAGGTGGAATAAGATTCTGCAGGTGAACAACTGGCTACGTCGATGGTGCCGTCAGCAACGATTTGGATTTCTGGATCACGGAGTGAACTACTTATACGATGGACTACTTGCTAGAGATGGGGTGCACCTTACGAAGACTGGAAAGCATGTATTTGGAAGTCGCCTTGCTACACTTGTAAGGAGAGCTTTAAACTAGAACAACATGGGAAGGGAAGCAAAAGACCAGAAAAAGCCATACACCTGACAAATTCTATTGATAACTCTGCTAATAGAAGTGGAAAGGAAGAACAAAGACGAAAGAATCTAATTAATAAAAATATTGGAGAAAGAGAAACCAATCACAAACTAAAATGTTTCTATACTAATGCACAAAGCATGGGCAACAAACAAGGAGAATTGGAACTACTAACACAGGAAAAGAAATATGATGTCATTGGAATCACTGAAACTTGGTGGGACGATACACATGGTTGGAATACAAGACTAGAAGGATACAACTTATTTGCAAGAAACAGACTTGATAAACGAGGAGGGGGTGTTGCATTGTATGTTAGAAAAGCGTATATCTGCACAGAGATTGAAGCTTCAGAGACTGGGAGTTCTGTGGAAACTGTTTGGGTAAGAATACAAGGACAGAACAATGGAAAGGACACCATTGTAGGCATTTACTACAGGCCGCCTGTGCAAGCTGAAGATATAGATGAACTCTTTATGCATCAAATGGCCAAGTTCTCCAAAAAATATGACATAGTTGTCATGGGAGATTTCAACTATCCAGACATTTGTTGGGAATCTCTCTCAGGCAAAACTAACAGGTCAAGGAAATTCTTATCCTCTCTTGCTGACAACTTTATCTTCCAAAAGGTAGGGGAGAAAACAAGGGGAACTGCTACCTTGGATCTAATCCTTATAAACAGGGAGGAAATGGTTGAGGAGGTAAAAGTGGCTGGAACCCTAGGAGGTAGCGACCATGCTATTTTAGAATTTTGGATAACTAGAGGCGGAAGACCTGTGAAGACTCAGACGTCAAGGTTAGATTTCAGAAAGGCAGATTTTAAGGGATTCAGAAAGATAATTGGAGGGATCCAATGGCTGGATATCCTTAAAGACAAAAATGTCCAGGAAGGATGGGAAATCTTGAAAAATGAAATTCTCAAAGCACAGTTGTTAACAATTCCGAAAAGAGGGAAGAATAGGAAGCATTTAAGGAAACCAGGATGGGTGAACACAGAACTTAAGCACATGCTAAAAAGGAAGAAAAAAATGTTTATAAAATGGAAAGAGGGAGGCATATCTAAAGAAGAATATAATGCTGTCTGCAGAATCTGCAGGGCACAAATCAGATTAGCTAAAGCTGAAAATGAATTGAGGCTTGCAAGAGATGTCAAAAGCAATAATAAAGGATTTTGGGGATATGTCAAAAGTAAAAGAAAAGTCAAAGATGCTATAGGATTTTTACAGGATGAAAATGATGAAATGGTAAGACAGGATGTTGAGAAGGCTGAACTTTTAAATTCCTATTTTGCATCTGTTTTCTCTCAGAAAGGAAATGTAACACCAACTGTTATTCACTGTCCTATTAAGGGAATAGAAGAATCCAGGATATCTATAAACAGAAAGATAGTGAGGAAACACTTAGCTAATCTAAATGAATTCAAGTCTCCAGGTCCAGATGAATTACACCCCAGAGTACTGAAGGAGATAGCAGAAGAAATTTCTGAACCACTCTCCATAATCTTTGAAAATTCTTGGAGAACAGGAGAAGTGCCAGAAGACTGGAGAAGAGCAAATGTTGTTCCTATCTTCAAAAAGGGGAAGAAGGTGGACCCAGGCAACTATAGGCCGGTGAGTCTGACTTCTATACCAGGAAAGATCTTTGAACAAATTATTAAACAACATGTAAGTCAATACCTGGATAAGAATGAAGTGATCAAACAGAGTCAGCATGGGTTTGTAACTAATAAGTCATGTCAGACTAACTTAATTTCCTTCTATGACGGTATCACTGATTGGGTGGATCAAGGAAATGCTGTAGATATAGTATATCTTGACTTCAGCAAAGCATTTGACAAAGTCTCTCATACAATCCTTATTGAAAAAATGACTAAGTATGGAATGGACAAGGCAACTGTTAGGTGGATTCATAGCTGGCTTAGTGATCGGACCCAAAGAGTGGTCGTAAATGGCTGCACATCCAGTTGGAAGAATGTCTCAAGTGGGGTACCACAGGGCTCTGTCCTGGGCCCTGTATTGTTCAACATCTTTATCAACGATTTAGATGAAGGAATTGAGGGTAAACTGATTAAATTTGCTGATGACACAAAGCTAGGAGGGATAGCTAATACTAGAGAAGAGAGAGAGAGGATTCAAAAAGATTTAAATAAACTGGAGAAGTGGGCAGTAACTAACAGAATGGTTTTTAACAGGGAGAAATGCAAAGTACTACATCTGGGCAATAAAAATGAAAAAAGCATATATAGAATGGGAGGAATAGGGCTAAGTGACAGCACATGTGAAAAAGACTTGGGTATACTAATAGATCACAGACTGAATATGAGTCAACAGTGTGATGCAGCAGCAAAAAAGGCAAATGCAGTTCTAGGATGTAATAACAGAAGCATACAGTCTAGATCACGTGAAGTCATTATTTCCCTCTACTCCTCTTTGGTCAGACCTCATCTGGAATATTGTGTCCAGTTTTGGGCACCACATTTTAAAAAAGACATCAACAAACTGGAGCAAGTTCAGAAAAGAGCGACCAGAATGGTGACCGGTCTGCAAACCCTGTCTTATGAGGAAAGGTTGCAGGATTTGGGAATGTTTAGTTTGCAAAAGAGAAGACTGAGAGGAGACTTAATTGCTGTCTACAAATATCTAAAGGGCTGTCACATTGTAGAAGGATCAACTTTATTCTCATTTGCACAAGGAAAGACTAGAAGCAATGGGATGAAACTGAATGGGAGGAGACACAGATTAGATATTAGAAAAAACTTTTTGACAGTTAGAGTGATCAATGAGTGGAACAGGCTGCCACGAGAAGTGGTGAGTTCTCCTTCAATGGAAGTCTTCAAACAGAGGCTGGACAGACATCTGACTGGGATGATTTAGCGAATCCTGCTTTGAGCAGGGGGTTGGACCAGATGGCCCAGGAGGTCCCTTCCAACTCTACGATTCTATGATTCTATGATTCTATGGCGCCCCTATCATAGATTCTTTTTTGGGCTCCTTGAGCCTGTATCATGTGTTCTTTGACGATAGGCATAACAGCCGCAATACGGTCCTGCTTTTGTGTGACGTGATCTATCACTGTTTTAAATGGTGTGACCTGACCCTCCCAGGTTTCTTTTGCAACGTCTAACAGTCCGCGAGGACGTCGGGCGTACAATAACTCGAAAGGCGAGAATCCCGTGGAAGACTGGGGAACTTCCCTGATGGCAAAAAGCAAATACGGAAGTAAATAGTCCCAGTTCTTCCCATCCTTGTCTATCACCTTTCTCAGCATCTGCTTCAGAGTTTTATTGAACCGTTCGACCAACCCGTCTGTTTGAGGGTGATACACGGATGTGCGTAACGGTTCAATTTGTAACAATCGGCAGAGCTCCTTCATTACCCTGGACATAAAGGGGGTCCCCTGGTCGGTGAGTATCTGTTTTGGTATACCGACCCGACTAAACACATGCACCAGTTCCTTGGCAATCGTCTTGGTGGCCGTGTTACACAAAGGGATGGCCTCCGGGTAACGAGTGGCATAATCCAAGATGACCAGGATATGTTGGTGTCCACATGCAGACAGTGGAAGGGGCCCAACTAAATCCATCCCAATCCTCTCAAACGGGACTTCAATAATAGGTAGGGGTACCAAAGGGCTACAGAACCGGGGCTTAGGTGCAGAGGCTTGACAGTCAGGACAAGACTCACAATATACACGAATATCGTGATGCATGCCTGGCCAAACAAAACAGTGTAATATCCTTTCGGTGGTTTTCTGGACTCCCAGGTGACCTCCCATCACATGTCCGTGGGCCAGGTCCAGCACCTGCCGCCGGTAGGGTTTTGGCACGACTAATAGTTGCACCGTATCTTCCCCCTTTTTCTCTATGTGATAGAGTAAATTATTCTCCAGAACCATGTAAGAATATGCCAGCCTAGAGCCAGGTTCTACGGGTACCCCATTTATCACTTACATTTGTCCTAGCCTGAGAAAGGGTAGGATCCTTTATTTGCTCGCTTTGGAAGTCATCTTTCTGAACTTCTAAATCCGGCAAACGGGGAGGTGGACGGCTTTCGGCCTCCTCCTCTTCCCCGGTCTCCTCCGTATCACCCGCCATAACTGAAAACGGGAACTGCAGGTCATTTCCCGCAGACTCTTCCCCCGAGTCTTCCGGGGAGACATCTTCCAGGGGTTCGAGACCCCCACGTGCCCTGGGAGAAGAATCATGTACACTATTACCCGAGGGCATCAACTGATTCTCCCACAATTGTCAGAAGTGGGGAAAATCCCGGCCCAGGATAACATCATGCAATAACGCCGGGACGAGTCCCACTTTATGTTGCACAGACCCATAGGAAGTAGTAATGCATATGACCGTGGTGAGGTACGAACAGGTGTCTCCATGCACACACGTTACAGAAAATTTGTCTGATGGTCCAGTCGGGGCTGACTCCAGACTGGCCTTCACCAGAGTCACCACACTTCCCGAGTCTAACAATGCCACCACATTTTTGCCATCAACAGTTAAATCACACAAGTGTTTTTCCACATCCTTTTGACCGGCATTCACACTCACTACCCGTGCAACCATAGACATGCGGTTTTTAGAGTCAGTGATGTCGCACTGCATGGGTTCAGTAGTGACCGGACAGTTCGCAGCAATATGTCCCATCTCTTGGCAGCGGAAACACCTGACGGGCCCCTTGCTTAGACCATAGTTCGTTACTCTTGGCCTCGCAGTGCGGGCAGTCCCGTTTTCCTCCCCCACTGTCTTAGGGATTTTTCCATCTCCCCTACTCCCTGGAACAGTCTTACCGGTTCCACGTGGAGATGATGAAGAACGAGGTGGGGTAGCGTCGTCTCGGAGTCCTTCCGCCACGGAGTAACGTTCAACCAGATCCACCAGTTGATCTGCCGTCGTAGGATTTCCATGGCTTACCCACTTCCTCAGGGCTGGCGGTAGAGCTCTCAGGTACTTGTCCATGACTACTCTCTGGATTATCTCTGGCGCTGTCAACACCTCGGGTTGTAGCCACTTCTTCGTCACGTGGATCAGGTCGAACATCTGTGACCGCGGTGGTTTATCCGGCTGATAAGTCCATTGATGCACTCTCTGTGCACGGACAGCGGTCGTCACTCCCAGCCGGGCCAAGATCTCGGCTTTCAATTTGTCAAAGTCCTGCGCAGCTTCAGGTTCCAAGTCATAATACGCCTTTTGGGCCTCACCGGAAAGAAACGGGGCAATCAGGCCGGCCCATCGTGCCTTCGGCCATTTTTCTCGCACCGCCGTCCGTTCAAACGTGGTCAGGTATGCCTCGACGTCATCTTCGGTCGTCATCTTCTGCCAGTACCGACTCACGTGAATCACTCTCGACTCTGCTTCCAGGTTAACCTCAGGTAAGCTTGCCAGGCGCTGCGCCACCTGCTGGAGAAGCGATCGATCGGTAGTTGTCATGTCCACCAACTCCTTCAGCTGGGCCATCATCATAGAATCCTAGAATTGTAGAGTTGGAAGGGACCTCCTGGGCCATCTGGTCCAACCCCCTGCTGAAAGCAGGATTCGCTAAATCATCCCAGTCAGATGTCTGTCCAGCCTCTGTTTGAAGACTTCCATTGAAGGAGAACTCACCACTTCTCGTGGCAGCCTGTTCCACTCATTGATTACTCTAACTGTCAAAAAGTTTTTTCTAATATCTAATCTGTGTCTCCTCTCATTCAGTTTCATCCCATTGCTTCTAGTCTTTCCTTGTGCAAATGAAAATAAAGTTGATCCTTCTACAATGTGACAGCCCTTTAGATATTTGTAGACAGCTATTAAGTCTCCTCTCAGTCTTCTCTTTTGCAAACTAAACATTCCCAAATCCTGCAACCTTTCCTCATAAGATAAGGTTTGCAGACCGGTCACCATTCTGGTCGCTTTTTTCTGAACTTGCTCCAGTTTGTTGATGTCTTTTTTAAAATGTGGTGCCCAAAACTGGACACAGTATTCCAGATGAGGTCTGACCAAAGAGGAGTAGAGGGCAATAATGACTTCACGTGATCTAGACTGTATGCTTCTGTTAATACATCGTAGAATTGCATTTGCCTTTTTTGCTGCTGCATCACACTGTTGACTCATATTCAGTCTGTGATCTATTAGTATACCCAAGTCTTTTTCACATGTGCTGTCACTTAGCCCTATTCCTCCCATTCTATATATGCTTTTTTCATTTTTATTGCCCAGATGTAGTACTTTGCATTTCTCCCTATTAAAAACCATTCTGTTAGTTGCTGCCCACTTCTCCAGTTTATTTAAATCTTTTTGAATCCTCTCTCTCTCTTCTCTAGTATTAGCTATCCCTCCTAGCTTTGTGTCATCAGCAAATTTAATCAGTTTACCCTCAATTCCTTCATCTAAATCGTTGATAAAGATGTTGAACAATACAGGGCCCAGGACAGAGCCCTGTGGTACCCCACTTGAGACATTCTTCCAACTGGATGTGCAGCCATTTACGACCACTCTTTGGGTCCGATCACTAAGCCAGTTATGAATCCACCTAACAGTTGCCTTGTCCATTCCATACTTAGTCATTTTTTCAATAAGGATTGTATGAGAGACTTTGTCAAATGCTTTGCTGAAGTCAAGATATACTATATCGACAGCATTTCCTTGATCCACCCAATCAGTGATACAGTCATAGAAGGAAATTAAGTTAGTCTGACATGACTTATTAGTTACAAACCCATGCTGACTCTGTTTAATCACTTCATTCTTATCCAGGTATTGACATACATGTTGTTTAATAATTTGTTCAAAGATCTTTCCTGGTATAGAAGTCAGACTCACCGGCCTATAGTTGCCTGGGTCCACCTTCTTCCTCTTTTTGATGATAGGAACAACATTTGCTCTTCTCCAGTCTTCTGGCACTTCTCCTGTTCTCCAAGAATCACCCGATTAGCTTCTTGCTGGACGGCGGTGGACTGTACCAGCGCTTTCACCACGTCCTCCATGCTCATGCTTGCAACGTGATGCCCGCGTTCTCCACCACAATGTGATAAAACACTCCGGGATCGCCTTTTCTGGGGTCAAAGGTCACGTGCGTTCAGCATAAAACTCAGGCGCAGAGCTGGGATTCGGGTATAACTGACCCTGGGTCAGGTTTATTAACGGTGAAAGCAATGCAAAAGGAAAAAAAAAAAAACAAATCCTGGCCTGTCCGGCACGAACTAAACAAAGTACAACCTAACTACCAACTGGCGGGCTTCTCCCGTCCAGCCAAACCACAGTTGCCGTGTGCACTGCTTCCACTCACGTGTGTCTCTCACACAGACAGGCTCTCTGTGTTCCCAGCCTGAGACACTCACACAACCACCTGGCATCCTTTTATATCCACCTCCCATTATTCATTAGCAAGCAGGTGCGATACTGACCAGACTAGGCCACATAGGAAAGGAATCTGGGCGAGATATACCTGCCCTCATCCACTAGTCCCACATGATTCTCACAGCCCATAGATTGCCCAAGCCAAACCGTCTCCCAACCGCAATACCGAGAGATGTTATAGTTAGAATCCATTTCTTTCACATAAAAGAGAAGGTGATGGAGGCTGCTCGAAATCCGCCGTCTCTGCCCGACCGCTTTAAAGACAGTTATATTTGCAGATTTAAGTCACAAAAATGGCCCAATATACAATACAATCTGTATACACCACAGAAACAAATGCTTAAACTTTTGTGGTAACAACATAAGAAGTGTTGACCCCACACAATGATGTATATATCTTTAAAATTTTATAAACTTTATTAAACATAAAAGTCCAACATGACATACAAATATACACAATAAAGGTGCTAGAACACAAAAATAGGAAAGGGACTACAATCCATGGGATCTCACATTACGGCATCAAAAGATAACCGCCCTCAAAAAGGGGCAATGCAAGGGGGACAAAAACCACTGTCATGATATCAAATTACATAAAAAAACAAGGTTGTGGTTATTTATAAGGCTACAATGAACCCGCAATCAATTGAGGCCAAAAAATGCCCACAAAGAAATATCAAACTGCACAAAGTAGACCGCATGACCCTGTGGTGCCCCCTATAACATAACCCCCGTCGGAGGCCAGCTGTACACACATAGTTAATGGCTAAACTTTTTCATACCAGAATGTGCCGATGGAGATACCTGGACGTCCCTCTGCCCCGACGCGCGTTTCGCACTGCTTCTTCGGGAGGCGTGTCAGGGCAGGGGGATATCCTACCATATATACCAATATCGTGAGTGTATACTAATTAAAAATCATGCAAACCTGTGTTTGATTACATTCACTATCGCGAATGACTGCCCACGCATGCGCAGTGGAAATATGACCCCGGCACTACCGGAAGTGATCAAATCGCGCAGGCGCATATTATTGCTGCGTCACTAGGCAACACGATCACAGCGCCCTTCATCTTCAATGGCTGCCAACGCATGCGCAATAAAAGTATGACCTTAGCCATGCTAAAAATAATCAAATGACGCATGCGCGGTACATTCCCACATCTCTAGGCAACAGATCCACGGGGCACACATAAACTTTATACCGACAGTGATCACAAAATCATTAATGGCACCAATGTTCCATGGCTCAATAACAACCAGACAAAAACCTACTGGATCTACTTAAAAATTCCGAGAGAAGCCCACTCATAATTTTAAAGGGGATTGGTGACGCATGCCCGGTACCACAAGGAACGTGATATAAAGGAGGGGGAATACATCGCGGTCACATGACCCAGCGCGGCACAATCCCTAGTGGGATTATGCACACCAAACTCATGTTGAGACCACTTTGCACCCTCCAACGTCCCTGTGTATCCAGCATGCGTACTACCCAGAAAAAGTGGATTCATGATCACACGTTATATACTTGTTAACCATTTCAAACGATCATAGTCCATATAAACGCAATATTCAATAGTATGGGCCAATTCGAAAAGTGACAATACAATCATAATGTAAACTACGCCAATACGCTAAAACAGAATATCCATATATTTATATTTATACATAATATTAGGAAAAAACATTACAAAAGTCACATAATCCCATTATTGGCGGTGGATAAAAATTATGGAATTGCATTTATACTTATTGTGTATCTCTGCAAATCGTACCACCCACCAACAATGAAACCCAATAGCACAATACAATATTGCATAGAATAATATGGACCATCCACAATTGATGATAAACATCCATCCATCCACTGTTGTAAAGCAACCAGACTTCAACCCAGGTTTCTTCCTGATTCTCCTTGATTCATCCAGAGAAGATAAGTGCCATTCAACGATAAACCCAAAACACAGATGAAGATAACTGAAATTAAAATAATCAAGTTAAAAACACATCCATAAAAACTGAAAAATTAAAAGAAAGAAAACCCCCCACCTCAAACAACAACAACCCCTATGGTACTATAGATATGTGCTGAAACCAAAGCTTTCATTTAAGCCCTGGGGGGTAAGGGTCCCTAGCCTATATATCCATTGGCATTCTTTTTTGGCTAGTATCTTGGTCACATCACCCCCTCTTGGGCCAATCGTCACTATATCAATCCCCTTTACAAGTAACAATCTTGAATTACATTGATGGTATCTCCTAAAGTGCCTCGGAAGAGTCTTGAGTGAACTAATATCTGTAACAGTTTTTAGCCTTGTCAGTATCTAAACAATGCTCACGGACCCTTACCTTCAATTCACGACTGGTCATGCCGATGTAAATCTTCCCACAGGGACACTCAGCGTAATACACTACCCCCTTAGATGAACACGTAATATTGGCCCTAATTTCAAACTTTCTAGATTGATCAAAGTTAAAAAAATAAAAAAATATGAACCTTTTTTCATGTTGGCACATCCTTTACAAAACCCGCAAGGAAAAAATCCTTTACGTTCTGGGTTCTTCTTATTTTTCTCTCTTCTTTTAGGATCGTATGTGCTATGAACCAATATATCACGTAAATTGGGGGCCCTTTTTGCAACGAAAGATGGAGTGTTTGGCAGACATTTTTTAAGGATAGGATCCGTAAGGAGGATTTTCCAATGTTTATCAATAATTCCTCGTAATTCTGACCACCTACTATTATAATTGGTAATGAACCTTACCTGTTTTTCTTCCTTGTCTTGCAACACCAAGGGCTGATTTTTATGAAGTAGGGATTCCCTTGACGTATTTTTAGCTCTGTTATATCCCCTTTGAATGGCACGATGGCCATATCCCCGATCTTGAAACAGTTTTTTGAGAATACATGATTGTTCCTCAAATTGAGGGTCCTCAGAGCAGATCCTCCTTATGCGCAAGAACTGGCCAATAGGTATGCCTTGAATCATTGATTTAGGATGGGCAGAGGACGCATGTAATAGAGAATTGGTTGATGTTGGTTTACGGAAAACTGTAGTAGACAAATATCCATCCGGAAGCACTGAAATGGACAAATCCCAAAAATCGATCTTCCTTCCAAATTTGTAAGTTAACTTAATATTCTGGTCATTGTCATTCAATGTACTCATAAATGCCTCTAGGTCCACAACTGGACCCTCCCAGATGAAAAAAATATCATCTATATAACGGATCCAATTGTGGACCCAATCAACATTGGAGAGCACCTCACCTTGAAAGATGGACCATTCCCATGCCCCCATGAATAGGTTTGCATAAGAGGGGGCACACGATGCCCCCATGGCCGTCCCCCTCTGCTGCAAAAATATTTTCCCATCAAAGGTGAACGCATTGTGAGTTAGAATGAACCTTAGTAGTTTCAAGATAAAACAAGACATTTCTCTATTGAGATTGCTGTTATTCAAATATCTCTCCACCGCTCTTAATCCATCAGAGTGGCCGATAGAGGAGTACAAAGCCTCTCCATCAGCGGTGACAAGCACCATCTCCTCAGTGAGCTGAATATTTTCTAAATGGCCTAGAGCTGCATTAGTATCTTTAATGAAAGAAGGCAGCTGCATCACAAGAGGCTGCAAAAAATAATCAACAATATCACAAATTATTTCACAAAGGCCATCATTAGCTGCAATAATCGGTCTCCCTGGAGGATTAAGCGGATCTTTGTGCACCTTTGGAATAAGATACAGGGTCGCCAATTTGGGACAAAATTTCTCATAAATTTCCAGCAGTTTTTTAGGGATGACGCTGTCTTCATATGCTTCAATCAAGATGTCCAACAACTCCATTTTAAATTTATATAAGGGATTATAGGTGAGCAACTTATATTCAGACAAATTATTTAATAATTTGTAAGCCTGGGCCTCATACATCGCATTAGGCCAAATGACAATGTTGCCCCCTTTATCTGCCATCTTGAAGACAACGTCATCCCATTCTTTTAACTGCTGCAAAGCTTCCCTTTCAACCCTAGTCATATTGTTAAACATCTTATTTTTGGATTTTTTCAAACCCTCTATTTCCAAAGAAACAAGCTTAGTAAACATGTTAACAGCAGGAACTGTAGCCAGTGAGGGACATTTTTTTGACTTGTTAATGATATGGGTAGGAAAATTGTCACTTACTGAGGAACCAGAGGCATTCTCCTCAATCAATGATTCCAACACCTCCAAGGCCTGTATTTCATCATCATTGGACAATTCACCGTCACCTCCTTTGAAATGTAATTTTTTTAAAACCAATTTTCTTGCAAAAAGGTGCAGGTCCTTTACTGCTGTGAACGGATCTAAATCAAATGATGGAGAAAAAGTAAGACCCTTATGCAATACATTTTCCTGAACCTCCGTCAGTACATGTGTTGATAGGTTGATTACCTTCACACCATCATTTTCAAATTTTCTTGAAGATGAATTTTTCTTGTGGGGCTGTCTAGTCCTAAGACCATACCTAGTTTCATAAACAGTTTCCCCACCCTCACTGACAGAGGAATTAGATGCAACAGAAGAACTTCGCGAAAACTTCCTTTTAACGGATTCCTTCCTTATTTGCCACCGAAAGATTTTGTTAGATTCATAATCACCAAGATCCCTTTCATATTTTTTCCGTTTATTCTGGGTAATATTACTTTCCCATCTTTCAATCTCTTTCTCAAGATTTTTAATCATTTCCTGAAATTTGTCACCACTTAATTCCTGTTGGATTGTTTTTTGCAAAGACTCAATCTCCATTTCAATACATTTCAATGAAGAAGTGTTCCTTTCAATAATAATACTAATAAATTCCATGGAACAAGTATGAGCGGCCTTCATACAACGTTCAATCAAACCTTCCTCACCAAGGTCAAAAGTAGGAAAAATATTGATCCTTAATCCTCTTGGTATTATCCCTTGAACGACATAGTTCTCCAAAGTAGCTTTAGTCCACCAAATTTTTAGCTTTTTATGCAACGCATTCTTATATTTTTTAATATTCTCCTGATAACCACTAGGGGTCGTAGTGGGTAAGGTTCCAGCACCCTTTTGAAAAATATTGGAAACAGTAGCTTGCCAACAATTCTCCCTGGCTTTCAAATCCATGAGATGGGCTCTGTCTAAACAACAGCAATAGCGATTAAAGTCACAAAAATGGCCCAATATATAATACAATCTGTATACACCACAGAAACAAATGCTTAAACTTTTGTGGTAACAACATAAGAAGTGTTGACCCCACACAATGATGTATATATCTTTAAAATTTTATAAACTTTATTAAACATAAAAGTCCAACATGACATACAAATATACACAATAAAGGTGCTAGAACACAAAAATAGGAAAGGGACTACAATCCATGGGATCTCACATTACGGCATCAAAAGATAACCGCCCTCAAAAAGGGGCAATGCAAGGGGGACAAAAACCACTGTCATGATATCAAATTACATAAAAAAACAAGGTTGTGGTTATTTATAAGGCTACAATGAACCCGCAATCAATTGAGGCCAAAAAATGCCCACAAAGAAATATCAAACTGCACAAAGTAGACCGCATGACCCTGTGGTGCCCCCTATAGCATAACCCCCGTCGGAGGCCAGCTGTACACACATAGTTAATGGCTAAACTTTTTCATACCAGAATGTGCCGATGGAGATACCTGGACGTCCCTCTGCCCCGACGCGCGTTTCGCACTGCTTCTTCGGGAGGCGTGTCAGGGCAGGGGGATATCCTACCATATATACCAATATTGTGAGTGTATACTAATTAAAAATCATGCAAACCTGTGTTTGATTACATTCACTATCGCGAATGACTGCCCACGCATGCGCAGTGGAAATATGACCCCGGCACTACCGGAAGTGATCAAATCGCGCAGGCGCATATTATTGCTGCGTCACTAGGCAACACGATCACAGCGCCCATCATCTCCAATGGCTGCCAACGCATGCGCAATAAAAGTATGACCTTAGCCATGCTAAAAATAATCAAATGACGCATGCGCGGTACATTCCCACATCTCTAGGCAACAGATCCACGGGGCACACATAAACTTTATACCGACAGTGATCACAAAATCATTAATGGCACCAATGTTCCATGGCTCAATAACAACCAGACAAAAACCTACTGGATCTACTTAAAAAATTCCGAGAGAAGCCCACTCATAATTTTAAAGGGGATTGGTGACGCATGCCCGGTACCACAAGGAACGTGATATAAATGAGGGGGAATACATCGCAGTCACATGACCCAGCGGGGCACAATCCCTAGTGGGATTATGCACACCAAACTCATGTTGAGACCACTTTGCACCCTCCAACGTCCCTGTGTATCCAGCATGCGTACTACCCAGAAAAAGTGGATTCATGATCACACGTTACATACTTGTTAACCATTTCAAACGATCATAGTCCATATAAACTCAATATTCAATAGTATGGGCCAATTCGAAAAGTGACAATACAATCATAATGTAAACTACGCCAATACGCTAAAACAGAATATCCATATATTTATATTTATACATAATATTAGGAAAAAAC
Source organism: Dendrobates tinctorius (assembly GCF_039654945.1). Classification (NCBI taxonomy): domain Eukaryota; kingdom Metazoa; phylum Chordata; class Amphibia; order Anura; family Dendrobatidae; genus Dendrobates; species Dendrobates tinctorius. The sequence goes on from NW_027361705.1 coordinate 6,144,761, forward strand.
ATTACAAAAGTCACATAATCCCATTATTGGCGGTGGATAAAAATTATGGAATTGCATTTATACTTATTGTGTATCTCTGCAAATCGTACCACCCACCAACAATGAAACCCAATAGCACAATACAATACTGCATAGAATAATATGGACCATCCACAATTGATGATAAACATCCATCCATCCACTGTTGTAAAGCAACCAGACTTCAACCCAGGTTTCTTCCTGATTCTCCTTGATTCATCCAGAGAAGATAAGTGCCATTCAACGATAAACCCAAAACACAGATGAAGATAACTGAAATTAAAATAATCAAGTTAAAAACACACCCATAAAAACTGAAAAATTAAAAGAAAGAAAACCCCCCACCTCAAACAAGAACAACCCCTATGGTACTATAGATATGCGCTGAAACCAAAGCTTTCATTTAAGCCCTGGGGGGGAAAGGGTCCCTAGCCTATATATCCATTGGCATTCTTTTTTGGCTAGTATCTTGGACACATCACCCCCTCTTGGGCCAATCGTCACTATATCAATCCCCTTTACAAGAAACAATCTAGAATTACATTGATGGTATCTCCTAAAGTGCCTCGGAAGAGTCTTGAGTGAACTAATATCTGTAACAGTTTTAGCCTTGTCAATATCTAAACAATGCTCACGGACCCTTACCTTCAATTCACGACTGGTCATGCCGATGTAAATCTTCCCACAGGGACACTCAGCGTAATACACTACCCCCTTAGATGAACACGTAATATTGGCCCTAATTTCAAACTTTCTAGATTGATCAAAGTTAAAAAAAATGTGAACCTTTTTTCATGTTGGCACATCCTTTACAAAACCCGCAAGGAAAAAATCCTTTACGTTCTGGGTTCTTCTTATTTTTCTCTCTTCTTTTAGGATCGTATGTGCTATGAACCAATATATCACGTAAATTGGGGGCCCTTTTTGCAACGAAAGATGGAGTGTTTGGCAGACATTTTTTTAAGGATAGGATCCGTAAGGAGGATTTTCCAATGTTTATCAATAATTCCTCGTAATTCTGACCACCTACTATTATAATTGGTAATGAACCTTACCTGTTTTTCTTCCTTGTCTTGCAACACCAAGGGCTGATTTTTATGAAGTAGGGATTCCCTTGACGTATTTTTAGCTCTGTTATATCCCCTTTGAATGGCACGATGGCCATATCCCCGATCTTGAAAACGTTTTTTGAGAATACATGATTGTTCCTCAAATTGAGGGTCCTCAGAGCAGATCCTCCTTATGCGCAAGAACTGGCCAATAGGTATGCCTTGAATCATTGATTTAGGATGGGCAGAGGACGCATGTAATAGAGAATTGGTTGATGTTGGTTTACGGAAAACTGTAGTAGACAAATATCCATCCGGAAGCACTGAAATGGACAAATCCAAAAAATCGATCTTCCTTCCAAATTTGTAAGTTAACTTAATATTCTGGTCATTGTCATTCAATGTACTCATAAATGCCTCAAGGTCCACAACTGGACCCTCCCAGATGAAAAAAATATCATCTATATAACGGATCCAGTTGTGGACCCAATCAACATTGTAGAGCACCTCACCTTGAAAGATGGACCATTCCCATGCCCCCATGAATAGGTTTGCATAAGAGGGGGCACACGATGCCCCCATGGCCGTCCCCCTCTGCTGCAAAAATATTTTCCCATCAAAGGTGAACGCATTGTGAGTTAGAATGAACCTTAGTAGTTTCAAGATAAAACAAGACATTTCTCTATTGAGATTGCTGTTATTCAAATATCTCTCCACCGCTCTTAATCCATCAGAGTGGCCGATAGAGGAGTACAAAGCCTCTCCATCAGCGGTGACAAGCACCATCTCCTCAGTGAGCTGAATATTTTCTAAATGGCCTAGAGCTGCATTAGTATCTTTAATGAAAGAAGGCAGCTGCATCACAAGAGGCTGCAAAAAATAATCAACAATATCACAAATTATTTCACAAAGGCCATCATTAGCTGCAATAATCGGTCTCCCTGGAGGATTAAGCGGATCTTTGTGCACCTTTGGAATAAGATACAGGGTCGCCAATTTGGGACAAAATTTCTCATAAATTTCCAGCAGTTTTTTAGGGATGACGCTGTCTTCATATGCTTCAATCAAGATGTCCAACAACTCCATTTTAAATTTATATAAGGGATTATAGGTGAGCAACTTATATTCAGACAAATTATTTAATAATTTGTAAGCCTGGGCCTCATACATCGCATTAGGCCAAATGACAATGTTGCCCCCTTTATCTGCCATCTTGAAGACAACGTCATCCCATTCTTTTAACTGCTGCAAAGCTTCCCTTTCAACCCTAGTCATATTGTTAAACATCTTATTTTTGGATTTTTTCAAACCCTCTATTTCCAAAGAAACAAGCTTAGTAAACATGTCAACAGCAGGAACTGTAGCCAGTGAGGGAAATTTTTTTGACTTGTTAATGATATGGGTAGGAAAATTGTCACTTACTGAGGAACCAGAGGCATTCTCCTCAATCAATGATTCCAACACCTCCAAGGCCTGTATTTCATCATCATTGGACAATTCACCGTCACCTCCTTTGAAATGTAATTTTTCTAAAACCAATTTTCTTGCAAAAAGGTGAAGGTCCTTTACTGCTGTGAACGGATCTAAATCAAATGATGGAGAAAAAGTAAGACCCTTATGCAATACATTTTCCTGAACCTCCGTCAGTACATGTGTTGATAGGTTGATTACCTTCACACCATCTTTTTCAAATTTTCTTGAAGATGAATTTTTCTTGTGGGGCTGTCTAGTCCTAAGACCATACCTAGTTTCATAAACCGTTTCCCCACCCTCACTGACAGAGGAATTAGATGCAACAGAAGAACTTCGCGAAAACTTCCTTTTAACGGATTCCTTCCTTATTTGCCACCGAAAGATTTTGTTAGATTCATAATCACCAAGATCCCTTTCATATTTTTTCCGTTTATTCTGGGTAATATTACTTTCCCATCTTTCAATCTCTTTCTCAAGATTTTTAATCATTTCCTGAAATTTGTCACCACTTAATTCCTGTTGGATTGTTTTTTGCAAAGACTCAATCTCCATTTCAATACATTTCAATGAAGAAGTGTTCTTTTCAATAATAATACTAATAAATTCCATGGAACAAGTATGAGCGGCCTTCATCCAACGTTCAATCAAACCTTCCTCACCAAGGTCAAAAGTAGGAAAAATATTGATCCTTAATCCTCTTGGTATTATCCCTTGAACGACATAGTTCTCCAATGTAGCTTTAGTCCACCAAATTTTTAGCTTTTTATGCAACGCATTCTTATATTTTTTAATATTCTCCTGATAACCACTAGGGGTCGTAGTGGGTAAGGTTCCAGCACCCTTTTGAAAAATATTGGAAACAGTAGCTTGCCAACAATTCTCCCTGGCTTTCAAATCCATGAGATGGGCTCTGTCTAAACAACAGCAATAGCGATTAATGTCACAAAAATGGCCCAATATATAATACAATCTGTATACACCACAGAAACAAATGCTTAAACTTTTGTGGTAACAACATAAGAAGTGTTGACCCCACACAATGATGTATATATCTTTAAAATTTTATAAACTTTATTAAACATAAAAGTCCAACATGACATACAAATATACACAATAAAGGTGCTAGAACACAAAAATAGGAAAGGGACTACAATCCATGGGATCTCACATTACGGCATCAAAAGATAACCGCCCTCAAAAAGGGGCAATGCAAGGGGGACAAAAACCACTGTCATGATATCAAATTACATAAAAAAACAAGGTTGTGGTTATTTATAAGGCTACAATGAACCCGCAATCAATTGAGGCCAAAAAATGCCCACAAAGAAATATCAAACTGCACAAAGTAGACCGCATGACCCTGTGGTGCCCCCTATAGCATAACCCCTGTCGGAGGCCAGCTGTACACACATAGTTAATGGCTAAACTTTTTCATACCAGAATGTGCCGATGGAGATACCTGGACGTCCCTCTGCCCCGACGCGCGTTTCGCACTGCTTCTTCGGGAGGCGTGTCAGGGCAGGGGGATATCCTACCATATATACCAATATCGTGAGTGTATACTAATTAAAAATCATGCAAACCTGTGTTTGATTACATTCACTATCGCGAATGACTGCCCACGCATGCGCAGTGGAAATATGACCCCGGCACAACCGGAAGTGATCAAATCGCGCAGGCGCATATTATTGCTGCGTCACTAGGCAACACGATCACAGCGCCCATCATCTCCAATGGCTGCCAACGCATGCGCAATAAAAGTATGACCTTAGCCATGCTAAAAATAATCAAATGACGCATGCGCGGTACATTCCCACATCTCTAGGCAACAGATCCACGGGGCATACATAAACTTTATACCGACAGTGATCACAAAATCATTAATGGCACCAATGTTCCATGGCTCAATAACAACCAGACAAAAACCTACTGGATCTACTTAAAAAATTCCGAGAGAAGCCCACTCATAATTTTAAAGGGGATTGGTGACGCATGCCCGGTACCACAAGGAACGTGATATAAAGGAGGGGGAATACATCGCGGTCACATGACCCAGCGCGGCACAATCCCTAGTGGGATTATGCACACCAAACTCATGTTGAGACCACTTTGCACCCTCCAACGTCCCTGTGTATCCAGCATGCGTACTACCCAGAAAAAGTGGATTCATGATCACACGTTATATACTTGTTAACCATTTCAAACGATCATAGTCCATATAAACTCAATATTCAATAGTATGGGCCAATTCGAAAAGTGACAATACAATCATAATGTAAACTACGCCAATACGCTAAAACAGAATATCCATATATTTATATTTATACATAATATTAGGAAAAAACATTACAAAAGTCACATAATCCCATTATTGGCGGTGGATAAAAATTATGGAATTGCATTTATACTTATTGTGTATCTCTGCAAATCGTACCACCCACCAACAATAAAACCCAATAGCACAATACAATATTGCATAGAATAATATGGACCATCCACAATTGATGATAAACATCCATCCATCCACTGTTGTAAAGCAACCAGACTTCAACCCAGGTTTCTTCCTGATTCTCCTTGATTCATCCAGAGAAGATAAGTGCCATTCAACGATAAACCCAAAACACAGATGAAGATAACTGAAATTAAAATAATCAAGTTAAAAACACACCCATTAAAAACTGAAAAATTAAAAGAAAGAAAACCCCCCACCTCAAACAAGAACAACCCCTATGGTACTATAGATATGCGCTGAAACCAAAGCTTTCATTTAAGCCCTGGGGGGTAAGGGTCCCTAGCCTATATATCCATTGGCATTCTTTTTTGGCTAGTTTCTTGGACACATCACCCCCTCTTGGGCCAATCGTCACTATATCAATCCCCTTTACAAGTAACAATCTAGAATTACATTGATGGTATCTCCTAAAGTGCCTCGGAAGAGTCTTGAGTGAACTAATATCTGTAACAGTTTTAGCCTTGTCAATATCTAAACAATGCTCACGGACCCTTACCTTCAATTCACGACTGGTCATGCCGATGTAAATCTTCCCACAGGGACACTCAGCGTAATACACTACCCCCTTAGATGAACACGTAATATTGGCCCTAATTTCAAACTTTCTAGATTGATCAAAGTTAAAAAAATATGAACCTTTTTTCATGTTGGCACTGCGTGGGCAGTCATTCGCGATAGTGAATGTAATCAAACACAGGTTTGCATGATTTTTAATTAGTATACACTCACGATATTGGTATATATGGTAGGATATCCCCCTGCCCTGACACGCCTCCCGAAGAAGCAGTGCGAAACGCGCGTCGGGGCAGAGGGACGTCCAGGTATCTCCATCGGCACATTCTGGTATGAAAAAGTTTAGCCATTAACTATGTGTGTACAGCTGGCCTCCGACGGGGGTTATGCTATAGGGGGCACCACATGGTCATGCGGTCTACTTTGTGCAGTTTGATATTTCTTTGTGGGCATTTTTTGGCCTCAATTGATTGCGGGTTCATTGTAGCCTTATAAATAACCACAACCTTGTTTTTTTATGTAATTTGATATCATGACAGTGGTTTTTGTCCCCCTTGCATTGCCCCTTTTTGAGGGCGGTTATCTTTTGATGCCGTAATGTGAGATCCCATGGATTGTAGTCCCTTTCCTATTTTTGTGTTCTAGCACCTTTATTGTGTATATTTGTATGTCATGTTGGACTTTTATGTTTAATAATGTTTATAAAATTTTAAAGATATATACATCATTGTGTGGGGTCAACACTTCTTATGTTGTTACCACAAAAGTTTAAGCATATTTGCAGATTTGTCAGCTTTCACTCTAGCGCGTAGGAGAACATTCTCATCATGCACGGGGATCCTAAGAGAACACAATATCCCGTACAAGTGGGGGTTCCCAGTGAAGTTAGTAATAACGAAAGATGGGCGCAAGCATGTGGCGAACAACTCGGAGCAAGCTTTACGCCTTTGTAAAGAATGGAATCTCCCTCTCAAAACTGGGGAAGCTCAAGGGAAAAACCCTCTACCACGACCAATTTTGGAGGAATGGTCTCAAGCGTGAGCAGCATGCAATAAGGAACTGGCTTAGTCTCCTGGAACAGGAAACGGAAATCTGGAGAGGTCCTCTGTTGGTTGATATTTTTCAGGGAAGCTCTTATGGCTTCGTTATTTTCGGTTATACAAATTGAGAGCAGTAAAGCCCTCTGGGGTAGGACTGTCCGTGTCTAAGAAGTCGGGGGTCATTTATGGCAGGACCCCATCACTTACGGCTATCGGGACTTGGACATGGATCATTCACCAGGATCTTCTGAACTCCGGTTTTTGGTTTTGTTTTTGTTTTGTTTTTTTCTTTATATGGAGATTTTTATGCAACCTTTTTGATTTTTCATTGCTTCCCAATTTTTATGGGTTTTTTTGCTGTTTTTCTCCGAATTTGGTACTTTTTCTGGTATTGGTCCATTTTTGGGACTTATGTCAGGGCCCAGGCCGTATTTGGTCTATTAAGCTTTTGCTGAGCTCCTGATACCTATGACGGGCAGCCTGTACGGGCTCCCTGTATATGTGCCTTAGAGGGCATAGCTATTAGTTTGAATGTTATTTGTGTTTGTGTTTATTTTTCTTTGCATTCACAGTGGCAGCATTTCACAGTCGGATCTTCAGGGGAGGGGAAAAGGGGTGAGAAGCAATTTGAACACGTGGGCGCCAGTGCCCAGGATAAGTATGAGATAGTATGTTTCATGGCATGTTTGGTAAACCTACACAGGGGAGTATATCCCACCAGTATACCATATGCACAGCAGCGGCACTCAGCATTCTTAGTCACACTCATAGATGGTGAATAAGTTTTTATCTGTAAATGCCAAAGGCCTAAATTCCCCTTACAAGAGGTCAATATTTTGGAAGGAGGCACTGAGGACCAATGCAGATATATTGTGTATACAGGAGACTCATTTAAACAGTGAAGATATGAGTAGATTAAAACATAAAAGATTCCCGAGCGGCTGAGATTTCAGACCTTCATAAACGGCTACATGAGCTTAATTTACACACATACGAGAAAGCCCTCAAAAAACTCAAAATGAAATATTGGCATGGAAATAAATCTGGGGAATTATTGGCCAAACAGGTGAAAATACGTGCAGCAAAATCCCGTATCCCATATTTAAATGGCCCCAATAAGGGAAAAATAATAGACCCTCAGAGAATCGCAAACGAATTTGCCAACTATTATGAATCCTTATACAATTTAAAAGGAGATAATCAAACCCACCAACCAAGTGATGCAGAAATAGGGAGATTCTTAGACTCAATAAGCTTACCCACGTTATCACCCACACAGAAAGAAACATTATCTCAGGAACTCACAATATTGGAAATCCATAGAGCTATTGATACCTTGAAGCTACATAAGGCCCATGGCATTCCAAACAACTATTATGTAAAATATAAAAATTTGATCTCTCCTTATTTGGTGAGAGTGTTCAACGAAGCTACCAAGAATGGTGCCTTTCCAGCAGAAATGCTGAATGCTCATATTATCACCCTGCCCAAGCCAGGAAAGGATCCAAATACCCCGGCAAACTTTCGGCCAATTTCGCTTTTGAACACGGACGTCAAACTATTTGCTAAAGTACTATCTCTGAGACTCCTAGACATCCTTCCCGAGTTGGTCCACTGGGATCAGGTTGGATTTGTCAAAAATAGGCAAACCAGTGATGGAACAAGATGCCTTATCGATTTAATTGCTGAGGTGGAGGGGGGTCGTACGCCTTCTCTGCTCCTGTCATTGGATGCGGAGAAGGCGTTTGACAGAATCCACTGGGGATTTATGGAAAGGACGCTTAGATGTTTTGGATTCGGGGGACCCATTCTGTCTTCCATTATGGCATTATACTCTGGGCCTTCGGCCCAGGTATATGCAAATGGGTATCTGTCTCCTGGGTTTAATATCACAAACGGAGCGAGGCAGGGGTGCCCCCTCTCCCCATTGATATTCGTCTTATTGATGGAACCATTTGCCCGGGCTATAAGAATGGAGAAAGAAATTTCTGGGATCAGAGTGGGCACTATGGAAAATAAGATAGGTCTATTTGCTGACGACATCATATTATGCGTCACGAATCCTGAGGTCTCCCTGCCCCACATATTTAGACTTATTACCCAATTCGGACAAGCTAGCTATTACAAAATTAATTTAAGAAAATGTTTAGTTCTTGATATGGGTATTCCACAGGCTACAAAGCAGAAACTAATGGAACAATATCCTTTGACTTGGAGGGCTGACTCAATTCCATACTTAGGGATTCAATTAACTTACCCAATCAAAAATCTGGGGAAAATAAATTACGCACGTTTACTGCAGAATATTCATAAGGAGTTGCAGTCCTTTTCCAAAACAATGATATCCTGGTGAGGCCGGATATCAGTGGTAAAAATGATGGTATTACCCCAAATTTTATATTATTTTCGCAACTTGCCTATCCAAGTCCCACTTCACATCCTCCATAGGCTCCAATCCGCTTTAATGAATTACATATGGAACCAACGAAGAGCGAGAGTATCAGCGAAATTCTTGTTTTTGCCAGTAAAACTTGGGGGGCTTGGATGCCCATGTGTACGCGCATACTATTGTGCTACGTTGTTAGATCAGTTAAGATGCTGGTGGGATGGGAACTCTGCAAAGGCTTGGGTAAAACTGGAAGCGCAGATAGTGGGGCATCCCTCTATGGTCTCGTATATGTGGCATCTTCGTTTGGCCAAAAAGGAGCAATTGCCAAGACACCCCACGATACGAGCAGGAGCGAACACTTGGTTAATGCAGACGATAGGACAGAAATTACTCCCTACAAGAATACATAAGCTTCCTATGAATGTAGTGGGTAACTTGATCCAGAATTTGGATTTGGGAGACTGGATCTCGAAGGGACTACTTAAAGTTGGAGATGTTATCAATAACTCGGATCTCAGACCCTTTGGTGATCTAGTTAGAATGTTTGGGGTACATAAGAGGGATTTTTACAAATACCTCCAAATTAGACACTTATTAACAAGTGTTAAAACAGAACAACAGGAATTGGTCTCACCATACGAAAACTTTTTTGAGATTAACAAAGGCACAAAGGGGGGAATATCAAGGGCGTATGAGGTCTTGAATGATATGGGCGGCCCGCACTCCCTACCATTTGTGGGGAAATGGGAAATTGATTTGAAAACACATTTCTGGGAAGAACAATGGGATTACTCTTTTCAAATACACAAAAAAAGTCCCACTGTATTAATCACTTGAAAATATCAAGAAAAATTTTGTACAGATGGTATACGCCAGCGCGTTTACAGAAAATATATCCTCAGTTATCAGACACGTGCTGGAGGTGTAATAAACAGCCAGGCTCGTTGCTTCACGTCTGGTGGGAGTGTGGGCTGATTCAACCGGTCTGGGCGTAGACACAACAATGTTTAAGCTCGATACTGGGCTACGGTGTGGAGTTGGGGCCCGAAACTGCCTTGTTGTCCATAGGTCTGGAAGATATGGACCATAACAATGCAATAATAACCATACAATTTTTGACTGTGGTTAGAGGGTGTATGCGAGCAAATGGCAAACTTCGCAGGTTCCGACTGCTCAAGAAATAAGGGCCAAGATGCGATATAATTGTAGTATGGAAAAGATTATAGCAATCAGCAATAATAAAGGGTATAAGTTTGAAGTTACATGGGGAAAATGGCTGGAGTACTCTGACTCCAGGCGAGATTAGGACAAGGGGAATGCTGGAGCTCAGGTCTGTCTGGTGTATAGGTGGAGGTTCAACCATTGGGATTTCAATGTTGCATAATGATTGTTAAATTTTGAAACTGGAAGCCAGAAAAGAGATAATTGCTTATTATAAAAGATAACCGACTGGATGACAGTAAAAATGATTGTCACAGCCCATAATCTGTATGTTCAATTTCTATTTTTATTGTTATACTTCAATAAAAATTATGGTTCAAAAAAAAAAAAAAAATGAGGTATCGCTGTAATCGTACTGACCTGAAGAATAAAACCGCTTTATCAATTTTGCCACACGTGAAATGGTGTAAACGCCCCCCCCCCCCAAAAAAAAAGAAATTCATGAAATGCTGGGTTTTGTTCATTCTGCGTCCCAAAAATCGGAAAAGCTATCAAAAAATGTCACATGCCTGAAAATGGTACCAATGAAAACGTCAACTCGTCCCGCAAAAAATAAGACCTCACATGACACTGTGGGTCAAGATATGGAAAAATTATAGCTCACAAAATGTGGTGATGCAAAAATTGTTTTGCAATGAAAAGCGTCTTTTAGCGTGTGACAGCTGCCAAATATAAAAACCCGCTATAAATAGTAAATCAAACCCCCTTTATCACCCCCTTACTTAGTGAAAAATAATAAAATTAAAAAAAGTATTTATTTCCATTTTCCCATTAGGGTTAGAGCCAGGGTTAGGGGTGTGTTGGGGTTAGGGTTGGAGTTAGAATTGGGGAGTTTCGACTGTTCAGGCACATCAGGGGCTCTCCAAATGTGACATGGCGTCTAATCTCAATTCTAGCCAATTATGCGTTGAAAAAGGCAAACCGTGCTCGTTCCCTTGCAAGCTCTGTCATGCGCCCAAACAGTGGTTTACCCCCACATATGGGGTATCAGCCTACTCAGGACAAATTGCACGACTTTTATTTTTATGGCTCTACGTTGTAAACTTCCGTGAAGCACTTGGGAGTTCAAAGTGCTCACCACACATCTAGATAAGTTCCTTGGTCTAGTTTTCAAAATTAGGTCACTTGTGGGGGGTTTCCACTGTTTAGGTACATCGGGCTCTCCAAAAGCAACATGACACCTGCAGACCATTCCATCAAAGTCTGCATTCCAGAACATCAGTACTTCCTTTCCGAGCCCCAACGTGTGCCCATACAGTAGTTTTCTTACAAATATGGGATATCCGCATACTCAGGACAAATTAGACAACTACTTTTGCGGTCCAATTTCTCCTGTTACCCTTGGGGGAATACAAAAATTGGGATCTAAAAGATCCTGTTTGTGGTAAAAATATTTTTTTATTTTGACGCTCAGGCGTTATTAACTTCTGTGAAGCACTTGGGGGTTCAAAGTGCTCACGAAACATCTAGATAAGTTCCTTGGGGGGTCGAGTTGCCAAAATGGGGTCACTTGTGGGGGGTTTCCACTGTTTAAGCACATTGGGGGCTCTCCAAACGCGACATGGCGCCCAATCTCAATTCCAGCCAATTTTGCATTGAAAAAGTCAAACGGCGCTCCTTCCCTTCCGAGCTCTTCCATGCACCCAAACAGTGGTTTACCCCCACATAAGGGGTATCAGCGTACTCGGGACCAATTGTACAATAACTTTTCGGGTCCTGTTTCCCTTGGGGAAATAAAAATTGGGGTTGAAAAGATCATTTTTGTGGAAAAAAATAAGATTTTTTAATTTTACAGCTGTCCGTTATAAACTTATGTGAAGCCTTTGGGGGTTCAAAGTTCTCCCCACACATCTAGATAAATTTCTTGGGGGGGTCTAGTTTCCAAAATGATGTCATTTGTTGGGGGTTTCCACTTTTTAGGCACATCAGGGGCTCTCCAAATTCAATATGGCTTTAAGCCAATTCTGCGTTGAAAAAGTCAAATGACGCGCCTTCCCTTCTTAGCTGTCATGCGCCGAAACATTGGTTCCCCCCACATATCAGGTATCTGCATACTAAGGACAAATTGCACAATAACTTTTGCCATCCAATTTCTCCTGTTAGCCTTGGTAAAATAAAAAAAATTGGACCTGAATTAAGTTTTTTGTGGAAAAAAAGTTAAATGTTCATTTTTTTAAACATTCAAAAAAATCCTGTGAAGCACCTGAAGGGTTAATAAACTCCTTGAATCTGGTTTTGAGCACCTTGAGGGGTGCAGTTTTTGGAATGGTATCACTTTTGGGTATTTTCTATCATATAGACCCCTCAAAGTGACTTAAACTGTGATGTGGTCAATAAAAAAAATGGTGTTGTGAAAATGAGAAATCGCTGGTCAAATTTTAACCCTTATAACTTCCTAACAAAAAAAAATTTTGGTTCCAAAATTGTGCTGATGTAAAGTAAACATTTGGGAAATGTTACTTAAGTTTTTTGTGTGCCGTATCTCTGATTTAATGGCATAAAAGTTCAAACTTGGAAAATTGTGAAATTTTCACCAAATTTCAATTTTTTTTCACAAATAAACGCAAGTTATATCAATGAAATTTTACCACTAACATGAAGTACAATATGTAATGAGAGAAACAATGTCAGAATCACCGGGATCCATGGAAGCGTTCCAGAGTTATTACCTCGTAAAGGGACAGTGGTCAGAATTGTATGACCCGGTCATTAACGTGCAAGCCATCCTTGGGAGTAATGTGGTTTAGTAAAGCATGCATAATTGGAATTACTAGATGTTCCACTTTCAGAAAATCCACCTGTGTCTTAAGGCAGTGGTCCCCAACCTTTTTTGCACCAGGGACCGGTTTCAAGCAAGACCATTCTTCCATGGCCCGGCAGGGCGGGGATGGAGGTGTGGCAGGGGCGGGGCTTTGGTCATAAGGGGGCGAGGCTATGGACGCAGTTGTAGTGTAGCAGTGCATACTTATAATTAAATAACTTTTATAATGTGACTCAACTCACCATAGGTTTTGAATGAGTGCTCCATCACCCCCTTCTCCCCATCATTGCCTTCACCCCATCACTGCCATTTCTCCATCATTGCCTTCACCCCATCACTCCCTTCTCCCCATCATTGCCTTCACCCCATCACTGCCATCTCTCCATCATTGCCTTCAATCCATCACTGCTGTCTCCCCATCATTGCCTTCACCCCATCACTCCCCTCTCCCCATCATTGCCTTCACCCCATCACTGCTGTCTCCCCATCATTGCCTTCACCCCATCACTGCTGTCTCCCCATCATTGCCTTCACCCCATCACTGCTGTCTCCCCATCATTGCCTTCACCCCATCACTCCCCTCTCCCCATCATTGCCTTTACCCCATCACTGCCATCTCTCCATCATTGCCTTCACCCCATCACTCCCCTCTCCCCATCATTGCCTTTACCCCATCATTGCCTTCACCCCATCACTCCCTTTTCCCCATCATTGCCTTCACCCCATCACTGCCATCTCTCCATCATTGCCTTCACCCCATCACTCCCTTCTCCCCATCATTGCCTTCACCCCATCACTGCTGTCTCCCCATCATTGCCTTCACCCCATCACTCCCCTCTCCCCATCATTGCCTTCACCCCATCACTCCCCTCATGACCTTCTCCTCATGTCCCCATCTCCTCCAGGGCCAGGCTACACAAACACAGACACACACACACACACACACAGACAGACAGGGCCAGGCTACACAAACACACACACACAGACATACATACACACACACACACACACAGACACCACTTCTCTCCTCTCACCTGCCCGCCGCCCGCGCTTCCTTGCTCTGACACAGCAGTGGCCGCGCTCTCCTCTCTGTGTCAGTCAGAGACAGGAAGCGCGGGCGGCGGGCAGGAAGCTGGACACAGTGGACGGGTCCTTGCAGCTCCGCTCCTGCTATTCCCTCTTGCAGGCAGCGGAGCTGCTTGATCGCTCCCTGGCCGCCTCTAAGAACTGCTGCGCGCCGCCCCAGCCCCCGCTACGCCACTGACCGCCACTGGCTCCCCTTGTGTCCGCGGACCGGCAAGGGCACTGCAGCGGCCCGGTGCTGGGCCGCGGACCGGCGGTTGGGGACCCCTGTCTTAAGGTACTGTCACACTTAGCGATGTACCAGCGATCCCGACCAGCGATATGACGCAGTCAGGATCGCTGGTACATCGCTAAGTGGTCGCTAGTGAGCTGCCACACAGGCAGATCTCACCAGCGACATCGCTGGGGACGGGGATCGCTACTTACCTGTCACACCAGGCGATCCTGCGTCCTCCCGCCCGGCTCCACGCGTCGCTCATCGTCACAGCAGGAAGCGCCGCAGGAAGCTGACGACGAGAAACGGTCCAGGACGTTCTCGCGCGATCAGCGATAACCAGCGGGGGAGCCGGTCATAGGTAAGTATCAGACATAGCGATATCGCTAGCAATATCGCTATAACGTCACAAGTTATAGCGATATTGCTAGCGATATCGCTTAGTGTGACAGGCCCTTTAGTAAACACACTTATTGTGGAACCTTAATCCAATTATGCTGAAGGTATCCATTTGAAATTGGTGAGTTGGTTCTAATGTTAATTTCTTGTATGTAGTTTTGTCTTCCAATAAAGAATACATTGGTGTTACGTAATCATTGGTGTCCATCATTACAACTAAACCTCCTTTATTGGCTGTTTTAATAGTTATTTCAATCATACCTTTAATTTTTGAATTGCTTGGATCTGTGAGGAGCTAAGATTAGAATGTTGTTTGCTGTTCCTGGTAACAATATCCAAATGCCTCATTTTCCTTTCAATGAGATTCTGAAAGTGATCCATACAATCTGCTCTTGAATCAATGGGATAAAAGAAATGATTCCTGGTCTCCAATTTTAGAGCTGAATTGGTAATTTTTTCCACAGGAAAATTGATAGTATGTAATTCTTGGAGATCTCTTAAATAGATATGAGTGAATTTGATCCGGTCAGGGCTTATTCGGAAAGCTATAGCGCTTACTAAATAAGCTGCAGAGGGAACCCAGCTTCCTGGATCGCTCCAGCTGATCAGCTGTTTGGCTCTGCAGCTGCATGTGTCGCGGCTGTGTGACAGTCATGACACGCTTGGCGCATGTGCTCAACTTGGTATTCATAGAATCATAGAATCGTAGAGTTGGAAGGGACCTCCTGGGCCATCTGGTCCAACCCCCTGCTCAAAGCAGGATTCGCTAAATCATCCCAGTCAGATGTCTGTCCAGCCTCTGTTTGAAGACTTCCATTGAAGGAGAACTCACCACCTCTCGTGGCAGCCTGTTCCACTCATTGATGACTCTAACTGTCAAAAAGTTTTTTCTAATATCTAATCTGTGTCTCCTCCCATTCAGCTTCATCCCATTGCTTCTAGTCTTTCCTTGTGCAAATGAGAATAAAGTTGATCCTTCTACAATGTGACAGCCCTTTAGATATTTGTAGACAGCTATTAAGTCTCCTCTCAGTCTTCTCTTTTGCAAACTAAACATTCCCAAATCCTGCAACCTTTCCTCATAAGACAGGGTTTGTAGACCGGTCACCATTCTGGTCGCTCTTTTCTGAACTTGCTCCAGTTTGTTGATGTCTTTTTTAAAACGTGGTGCCCAAAACTGTACACAATATTCCAGATGAGGTCTGACCAAAGAGGAGTAGAGGGAAATAATGACTTCACGTGATCTAGACTGTATGCTTCTGTTAATACATCCTAGAATTGCATTTGCCTTTTTTGCTGCTGCATCACACTGTTGACTCATATTCAGTCTGTGATCTATTAGTATACCCAAGTCTTTTTCACATGTGCTGTCACTTAGCCCTATTCCTCCCATTCCATATATGCTTTTTTCATTTTTATTGCCCAGATGTAGTACTTTGCATTTCTCCCTGTTAAAAACCATTCTGTTAGTTGCTGCCCACTTCTCCAGTTTATTTATATCTTTTTGAATCCTCTCTCTCTTCTCTAGTATTAGCTATCCCTCCTAGCTTTGTGTCATCAGCAAATTTAATCAGTTTACCCTCAATTCCTTCATCTAAATCGTTGATAAAGATGTTGAACAATACAGGGCCCAGGACAGAGCCCTGTGGTACCCCACTTGAGACATTCTTCCAACTGGATGTGCAGCCATTTACGACCACTCTTTGGGTCCGATCACTAAGCCAGTTATGAATCCACCTAATAGTTGCCTTGTCCATTCCATACTTAGTCATTTTTTCAATAAGGATTGTATGAGAGACTTTGTCAAATGCTTTGCTGAAGTCAAGATATACTATATCTACAGCATTTCCTTGATCCACCCAATCAGTGATACCGTCATAGAAGGAAATTAAGTTAGTCTGACATGACTTATTAGTTACAAACCCATGCTGACTCTGTTTAATCACTTCATTCTTATCCAGGTATTGACATACATGTTGTTTAATAATTTGTTCAAAGATCTTTCCTGGTATAGAAGTCAGACTCACCGGCCTATAGTTGCCTGGGTCCACCTTCTTCCCCTTTTTGAAGATAGGAGCAACATTTGCTCTTCTCCAATCTTCTGGAACTTCTCCTGTTCTCCAAGAATTTTCAAAGATTATGGAGAGGGGTTCAAAAATTTCTTCTGCTATCTCCTTCAGTACTCTGGGGTGTAATTCATCTGGACCTGGAGACTTGAATTCATTTAGGTCAGCTAAGTGTTTCCTCACTATCTTTCTGTTTATAGATATCCTGGATTCTTCTATTCCCTTAATAGGACAGTGAATAACAGTTGATGTTACATTTCCTTTCTGAGAGAAAACAGATGCAAAATAGGAATTTAAAAGTTCAGCCTTCTCAACATCCTGTCTTACCATTTCATCATTTTCATCCTGTAAAAATCAGTGGTTTCTGAATACATGCCCAGATTTTCCACAGCTTTTGGTCAATGTACGCCGCGCCAGTGGCCTTTTCCACTGCTCTGACACTGCTACAGTAGCACGTGCATGTTACAGCTTACCGACTGGTGTGCGACGTCATCACGCACAGGAACTCCGCACCAGTGTGTAGTACCAGCTCTAACACGCCCATCGGTATCCTGATCAGCTTCAGCACACAACAACTGAATAGTGGGCATGGATGTCTGACATTTGTGCGGTTCTCCAGGACCAAAGATGGTGAGCGGTAAGTGGTGATGACGCCATAGTCATAGCAGCAATCCCGCTTCTGTTCCTACTTAAATAGTCATTGCTCACAATTAAACTTGAAGCTTTGCTTGTGGAACAGGTTGGGAGGTTGGAAGACATAAGACATGGAGATAGTAGCCAGCCCAGCCTAATCTCATCTGCTCAGCATAGATTGAGCAACAATGTGGAGGTGGACGCAGAAGAGGTGGAACAGAAGCTGTTGACTACCACAGCAGAATCTAGTAGCCACACAGCTTTTGTCCCTTTTCATGCATGGATGGGCTGAGGAGATGAATGAGGAGGAAAAGATGGAGGAATAGGAGGAGATGCAGAGTCATCATGGTGGTGACAATGAAGTGTAAGGAGCTTGGCCCTTTATGTTCTGCTGCTATTGCTGTGACTCATTCATATTGCCCACAAAAAGTACTGGATGTTCATATTGCTAGACCCACTCTACAAGGAGAACTTTGCATCTCTTCTTCCTGAAGAAGGCCATCTGCGGAAACGTGCGTTGGGGGGGTACATACGTGGGTGGACCTCTATTTGCTGTCCTAACAGGTAAAGTTTTTCTATTGTCTAATTGCATACAATGATAATGTTTATATCTATGTAACCTGTTTGCGCCAGTCCCAAATAGCAAAGAATGACCAATGTATCATCCAATACTATATTGCAACAATGCTTTAGTTATGCCTTATCCCTTTTTAGTCCTTTTATCCCATGTATGCCCCAGGTGTTCGCCTTTGTGCTGCTATGGTCAATTTTGACTTAATTTCCCCTTTTTCCTTGTCCCTGTTCACATTACAATAAAGTTTTAATTTTATCTTTTCTAATACTGAGTCTTTTGGACTTATTTTGATCGCTTTATTTTTTTCTGGTGGGTATTTACATCTCTTCTTCCTGAGAAAGAGAGGTCTTCTAAAATTGTTCTATGCCAGGAGGCCATTGTGAAAAATATGTTGAAAGAATTTCCATCAGACAATGCTAGTGGCAGGGGCAAGTGTTGTGAATTCTCTTTCTGGGCTCCCTCTGGTGGTTACTGAAGGTAGTGGAGCTGACAAGATTGACAGAGGTGTTGCGAGTTCTCTTTCTGCGCTCCCTCTGGTGGTTACTGGAGGTAGTGGAGCTGGTCAGATTGACAGAGGCTTGCCACCTGATAATGATGATGATGATTGGCGATCTGGGGTTTCTGACTGGTGTATTTAAGACAGCTGACTTCCTTCAATCCCTGCTGGTGATTTTCTTCCTGTGCCTTCTGAGGTCTGATGTCTGATGTCTTCTGCTCTGTTCCTGCATGGTTCAGCTACGTGGTTCATTTGCTAATCTTTTTGCATTTGATCTGGTTTTGTCTATCTCTGCTTTGTGCGGGTCAGCTTGCTCCTGCTGGGGCTGTGCTGGATCACCGCCCATATGTTACTGCTTGTGTCAGTTTGTTCTGTCCCCTGTTATATTGGTCTCTTTTTGCTTTGCTTTCAGGATATACCAGAGTGCTGATATACTGGGGCGAAGTCGTGTGACTTCAGTGTTTTTTGTGCATCAGACGTGTTGGATTTTTCAGGGTTTTTCCGTGATTGCAGACAGTGTCTTTCCTGTCCTGTCTAGTCAGTTTGGGCCCCATCATTTGCTCAGTCTATTTTTCTGCCTGCGTTTGTGTTTTCATGTTGTCTCACCGACAATATATGTTTGGGGGCTATCTATTCCTTTGGGGTCTGCTCCAGGGCAGTTTAGATTTCACGTTTTGTGCTTTAGGCTGAGTTAGTTCTCCGGCTGTGCCGAGGCATCTAAGGCATCATAGTTACGCTCCACGGCTACTGCTAGTTGTGTGGATAGGATCACTGGTCTGCAATCCGCTTAGTTACCAACTTCTCTGGTTTTCTCGTGGCTTAGCCTGGTCCTGCTATCCTCCTCGGTGACCCATTCATAACAGGCAAGCTTTCATGACCAACCATGTAGGAGAGGCCAGGGGGGGCCAATTTCTTGTCACCAGCCAGCATCCAGGGCCTGATAACTGAGTAATTCTGACAAGGTGGGAAAAGTTTTTAAAGCAATATCTGGCCGATCTTTCCAGCGTACTCCCTACTTCCTCTGCGACTTTCAACTATTGGGTCTCAAAAGTAGACACCTGGAATGAGCTGTCCCTCTATGCCTTGGAGGTGTTGTTCTGCCCTACCTCTAGCATCCTTCATGAGTGGAATTTTAGTGCCATGGTGGGAAACGTGGTTCATAACAGACAGGTGCGTTAGCCTGTCAACAGAGAATGCTGACATGCTCACACTCATAAAAATGAACAAAGCCTGGAATAGCCCACACTTTTCCACACCATCAGTTGACAGCAGCACATAAAGTGTTTTTAATATTGAATATTTGAATGAGGCCCTCCAGTTGTTTCCTTTTAGGGGTCTATGAATGACCCTCCTTATAATTTTTGCCTAGCGTTTCACTTTCTTCAAAGCCTTTATGACCATATAAGTGCATCAATTACACTTTCAAAATATACATTCTACATTTTTTCTATAAATTCAATGACTCATCCATACAGTTTAACACAGTTATTGTATTTTGGTGGTGTCACAACTCTGTTGTCAGGTGTCCAGGGGCTTCTTCCTTGTCCCTAGCACTAGGATGGGCACTGCTCCCCAGATTACTTCCTATGGTTGTCCAAGACTTTGAGAACACCACAAAGATGGTGAGCGGCGATGATGCCATAGACAGCCCAGCTATCCTCCTTTTGTGGCTATTTAAACGGTCGCTACTCACAATTAAACATGAAGCTTTGCATGTGGACCAGAAGGGAATGGAGGAAGATATAACACAGAGAGCTTGTAGCCAGCCCAGCCTCATCTCATCTGCTCAGCATGGATTGATTGGGTATTTATGAGAAGGTGGACACTAAAGAGGAGGAACAGGAGCTGGTGGCTAGCGCAGCAGAGGTTAATAGCCACACAAACTTTGTCTTGTTTCTCCTACATGGATGGAAAGCGAATGGGAGTGAAGAGGAAGAAAGGGAGTACTAGGAGGAGATGGAGTGTCGTCATCATAATAAAGACAGGGAAGTGTTGGGTGTATGGAGCTTGGCACATATGGCCAATTTTATGTACCGCTGCCTTTACCATGCCCCTCACCTTACATTTGTCTTGGCAAAAAAGAAAGTACTGGTTGTTCACCCTGGTAGACCCACACTACAAGGAGAACTTTGCATCTCTTCCTGAGGTGGAGCGATCTTATAAAATGGTACTATACCAGAAGGCCATTGTGGAAAATATGTTGAAAAAATTCCCATCAGACAACGTTAGTGGCAGGGCGCAAGCATCCATTCCCAACCAAGTAGGAGAGGCCAAAGAGATACATAGCAGAGGCAGGAGTAGACTGTCAAATTTCAATGGACCAGCAACGAGCCCATAGCTTGATAACTGGGTATTTTCGTCAAGGAGGGAAAATTTTGTTTTAATGGTCAAGCAATAACTGGCTGACCAAACCAGCATACTCCCTAATTCCTATGCTACTTTCAACTATTGGGTCTCACAGTTGCACACCAGGCATGAGCTGTCCCTCTAGGCCTTGGAGGTGTTTTGCTGCCCTGCTGCTAGCTTCTTGTCTAAGTAGATTTTTAGTGCTGCTGGGGGGGTGAAGGGGTGGGAATCATAACAGAGAGGGGCTTTTGCCTGTCAACAGAGAATGCAGACAGGCTCACTCTGATAAAAAAAAACAAATCCTGGATTAGCCTACACTTTTCCACACCACCAGATGACTGCAGCACATATGATGTTTGTAGTATTCAATACTTTAATGAGGCCCACCAGTTGTTGCCTTTCAGGGGTTTTTTGGTTGACCTTTATAATGTCTGTTTGGCTTTGCACTTTCTGCAAAGCTTTTATGACTGTATAATTACATGAGGCCCACCAGTTGTTGCCTTTCAGGGGTTTTTTGGTTGACCTTTATAATGTCTGTCTGGCTTTGCACTTTCTGCAAAGCTTTTATGACTGTATAATTACATCAACTACACTTTCAAAATGTTTTAGATAAACATTTTTTATGGATTCAGTGACTCATTCGTACAGTTTAACAAGGTTATTGTTGCATTACAGTTGTATGGTTTGTAAAACGTAGAAAAATATTTCAGGATTAAATTACTAATCCATAGTGTATTATGTGCTTTCGGTCACATTTTGGTGGTATATAACAGTACAAAAAAGCGTTTGAACATTTTGCTCATTTTTTCATATTTCTTACCCATACACTATTCTGTGTTCTGGGGTACATTTTTGTGATATATAACACTCAAAAATAGCCTTTCCAAATTTTGCTGGGTTACATTTGTCAGTGTTCTGTATTGTTGGGAACATTTCGCTGGTATATAACCCTCAAAAAACTTGTTCAAAATCGTATTATATTGATCACCCATAGACTATTCCATGGTCTAGAGTACATTTCTTTGGTATATAACCCTCAAAAAACTTGTTCAAAATGCATCAGTATTATAATGCTCATCCTTAGGTTATTCTATGGGACCTAAAGCATAACCTTATATCAGCAAAGTGAATGAGAAACCTTAAGTGTCATGCACTTGTTGAGTAGTTTTGACTTCCAGATTTCATGCAGGAAATACAGTATTTTTTGGACTATAAGATGCATCGGCCTATAAGGCACACCTAGATTTTAGAGGAGGAAATAAGTAAAAAAAATTGAAGTAAATAATGTGGTCAATTCTGTGCTGAATATCCCCATTCCTGGTATATATGGTCCCCTCATCACCATCCTTGTATACATGACCCCTTCATCCCCATCCTGGTATGCATGGCCCTCTCATCCCCATCCTAGTATGCATGGCCCCCTCATCCCTATCCTGGTATAATTGGCCTCCCAAAACCATTATACTTACCTTCTGCGCTTCCTCGTAGCATCTTGTTTCGATGCCAGCAGCTGCTTAATGTATTTAAGCAGCACGTGGCAGTGATGTCATGCGCTGCTTACAAGCTGAGGACAGCTGTTAGAATGCTCACTGCTCTCCACACCTGGACTATGTGCATGGAGAGCTGTGAGTATTTATTCCTCTTTACTAGCGAGTACAGTGTTGGCCGCAGCCACCAGCTTCTTGCAGCTGCCGGGATTTCACATGTGCCGCCTATGGGAGTGGGGAGCAGTGAATATTCATTGCCTTACGTAGCAGGGACACGCAAAAGTCTCGCAGCTGCTGGAAACCAGCAGCTGCTGCTAACAGCGTGTCCGTGATTAAAGAGAAATGAAAATTCACTGCATTCCATGCCGCAGCTGCCGACTCCTGCCTCCTGTGACCAGCTCCTCAACCTCCATACCACAGCCAGAATGGTATGTCTGTACTATAAAACTAAGGAAGAAAAAACTGTGTCTTATAGTTCGAAAAATACAGTAATCTGCAGCATGTCAATTCTCTGTGCATTTTTGTCCTGTGTTTTTCACCATTGAACTCACTCAAATTAATCAAAGACGCATTTTTGCAGCTGCGGTTTTCCTGCCAATAGGTGCAGAAATGTTTCTCAACATGTGCACATACCCTTATCTGTCTTATATTGCACACCCATAGACTATTCTGTCATCTGGAGTACATTTCGTTGGTATATAACCCTCAAAAAAACTTGTTAAAAATGTATCCGTGTTATATTGCTCATCCATAGGGTATTCCATGGTCTGGACTACATTTCCTTGGTATACAACACTAAAAAGTGCTGAACCTTTATGAGTCTAGGACAGGGGTGGGCAATTAATTTTCCTGAAGGGCCACATGATAGACCATGACTGTTGTCAAGGGCCGAACCAATAGGTCGAAATTAATTCTATTCAATATTAATATATATTATAATTATATTATTGATAATTATATTTTTAATTGTTTCACTTAATATTGAGCAGAGTTAAGTATGCTGATATCCTCCTAAATATCGTTTGAACCCAATTACAGCCCCTTCTGTATATCGTATGAGCCCCCTTATCTACTGTAAGAGGTCCCATACAGCCTCCCTATATAGAGCATGAGCCCCACACAGCTTCCCTATATATACTGCATGAGCTGCACACAGCCTCCCTATATATACTGCATATGAGCCCCACACAACCTTCCTATATACAGTATACTGCATGAGCACCACGCAGACTCTCTATATATGCTGCATGAGCCCCACACAGCCTCTCTATATATAGTGCATGAGCCCCACACAGCCTCCCCATATACTGCACGGGCCCCACACAGCCTCCCAATGTGCCCCACAATGCCCCCATATCCTCCCTATGTGTAGCCCATATCTTCCCCATGTGCACCATGTCAACCCCATAGCTTCCTCATGTGCAGCACAACACCCCCATAGCCTCCCCTTGTGCAGCACAACACCCCCATAGCTTCCCTTTGTGCAACACAACACCCCCATAGCTTCCACTTGTGCAGCAAAACACCTCCATAGCCTCCCCTTGTGCAGCACAACACCTCCATAGCCTCCCCTTGTGCAGCACGACACCCCCATAGCCTTCCCTTATGTAGCACAACACCCCCATGCCTATCCAAACATCATATAAACATGGAAAAAAAAATGATCTCCACATACTCACCTTGGTCCTGTTCCCTGGCACTCTGCTTGTGTTCCTGCCTCCGGTGCGCTGACTCTCCGCAACACATAGCTGACACAATGAAATGATGTCATCGCATCAGCTAGTTCACACGCTGATTGGTGAAGGAAGTTTCTTGAGGCACTTCCTCCACCAATAAAGTCAGCGCACGTACGCAGATGGAGACAGCAAGTGTATGACCACCGTGTGGCCCATGGACCTCTGTTTTCCAGCCCTTTGCTGTCTCGGTCCGCGGGCCGGACTGAAACAGCCAAAGAGCTGCATGTGGCCCACGGGCCACCCTTTGCCCAGGTTTAATGTAGGAGATCCAATACATGGCAATTTGAACAGAATGTGTATGAGACCCTCCATAATGTCTAATACAGCATGTATCTGAGTCCCTTATTTTTGGCAGTTTAAAATTTTCTATTTTTTTGCAACTGTAATTGCTGCAAAATGAGGCTCTACAAAGTACTGACTTCTGGGGGGGTGAATAGTTATGCACACTGAAATTTTCAGTTATTTTGTTATATTTGCTGTTTTCTTCACAGAAAGAAAATCAAATGTTCACAGATATAGGCATGTTCTTCAACTTATGCAAACACAAAAAAGTGTGAATTCTAAGTTGTGAGATAGCAAAACACAATAAAAGACAAGTGGGTGAATACCTTCGCAAGACACTGTATACCACACTTATCTTAAAGACATTGGCCTTGGGGTACAAGTCTGCAGTGTGCGCTGTGAGGATTTTCTGGAACCTGAATCGGCGGGCACTTGACTGCAAGTTTGTGATTTGCATCCTTGTGGTCATGTGCTGACTAGATGGGTGCAACATCACTCAATGCAAGTGTATTGAGTGAGGCCAGATACAGTCTAGTCAGAATGACACCGGAAGTATGTAAATCGCAAACTTGCGGGCACATGAACTCTGGATCCCGACTCCGGAAAATCCTCACATTGCTCGTTATTGTGAGGATTCACAAGTCTGCAGTCCTATAGAGTAACAGCAGACTTGTAGCCAAAAGCTAGACAACCCCTTTAAGTCACTTAATTAGGCTACCAATCAACATTTTCCTTCTATTTATATTTTACAGGTTGGATTTCAATGGCTTTTATACAGAACATTTGAAGAGGCTCTCTGCAGAAAGAAGTCAGAAGTGCCCTCCGAAGACAGTTCCTATGTGACAATCCATTGATGCAGCGATACCAAAAATATCCAGAAATCTTTTGAATATCATCAAAATGGTTAACTCTTCTACTATATATGATGTAATACCCCAAAAGAGCTGTACTTCAAAATTGCTTGATTGAAGCTTTCATGTACAGTATATTAAAACAGATAATAATAAATATGCATGAAGAAATAAGTACCTTACAATATTCAGTCATTCAGATCACTTAAACTACTCATTTTGCTAATTCTTTTCTGTAGGGTCTCATTTAAGTACTTCACATTAACTATGATAGCCCTCTTTAACATGTTGTAATTGTATTCTGTGTATTGTTTTTAGGAACTAATTACACATTCAAATTAAAGGTTATTCTCCATCCTAAAATTTTGGTTTTTACTTGGTTATTGTAAAAAGCAGTCCCTCACTATATTGCCTGCAATGTTCTGACACCAGATATCCACCAGTCAACAAATCAAAGGATTTGCAGCTCTTACTGGAGCACTTTACTTTGCAGTAGTGGCCATGATCTGGCAATTTCTGTCTGAGTCTTTTTCAGGTAATTTTATCTTAATCTGTCAGTTTGTTTTTGTATGGTGTACTAATAGTATCCTGAAATAGGACCTGGGCAGGCCTTTTAGGATATCTAACTTTTATTTATTTCTGTGCATGACCCCATTGTCTTTCTGTATGACACGGACAAATTTGTCACGCATCGGCAAGTAAAGCATATGTAAGTGATAAATGAATATTCACCCCCTCCCCCACCCATAATCCTGTCCACTCTTCTGCCGATGTCATTGATGCATTCAGGCTGCCATATGCCAGAGGATTGCATCGCAATCCTCATACTGGCCATCTGCTTTTCTGACCTGAGCGTGGCAGCTGCATAAAAATATATGCTGTCACACAAGTCAGGAGAGCATACTGTCAATCCGAGGATTGTGATGCTATCTTCGGGCGAGTATCTCAGCAGTCTGACTGAATTACTCACGCGAGCCAGGAGGGGTGGGTGGGATTATGGTGGAGGAAGGGATGAATATTCATTTCACATTTGCATGCTCTCTGGCTAGCCAAGCATATGAAAAAGCAAAACAAAGACTCACCCCTTCTCCCTCTCAAAATACTGCCCACCCCTTTCAGCCGCCATAACTGATTGGGTGCAGTCTAACTGCTGTGTTAGTCGCCCAAGAATCATATCACTATCCTCAGACTGGCCATCTGATCTCCTGACATGAGCATGACAGCATGTATTTCTATACAGCTGTTTTTTTTCTCAGGATTAGGAGACCTGCTGGCCAATATGAGTATTACAATGCGATCCTCAAGCATATAGCAATCGGACTGAATCGGTGACGCAAGTGCTGAGGGGTAGGCGGGATTAAGGGAGGAGGATTTGCCATTCACATGGGAAGAGGAATATTAGTTCACTTGGCTACATGAGACAATAAATTTGTCCGGGGCTTACATGAACACAATAAATACAACTGTATAACTCAGGGTTATGAATTGCAGTTCGCCGTGTTCTCGCACACTAAAATATTCCTTCATTGGCTCCATTCATTATGATATGACCCAAAATGTCCTCCCCTGCACACGATATAAGTTCCTATACAGTGAATTTCCCCCCACAATATATTCTCACGGTACCTCACAGCCCAAAGCAGGATGTCTCAACACAGACTTCCCACAATTTAATGTCTGCACCAGGGTCGGACTGGGGTGCCTAGGGCCCACCAGGGGAATTGACTCTAGGGGCCCACCCTATGGCTACCATAAATGGTTTTATTACGTGTTCATTTTTTGGCCTCTCCCACTAAAACGTGTGCCTTATAGCAAGCTGTACAGTCGGCAAAAGAGAAAGCTCTCAGCCTCCTGTACAGACTGCACTCTCAGCCTCCTATATATCGTACAGACCGCGCTCTCAGCCTCCTATATATCGTACAGACCGCACTCTCAGCTTCCTATATATCGTATAGACCACGCTCTCAGCCTCCTATATATCGTACAGACCTCACTCTCAGCCTCCTATATATATCGTACAGACCGCGCTCTCAGCCTCTTATATATCGTACAGACCACACTCTCTCAGCCTCCTATATATAGTACAGACCGCACTCTCGGCCTCCTATATATCGTACTCTCAGCCTCATATATTGTACAGACCGCACTCTCAGCCTCTTATATATCGTACAGACCACACTCAGCCTCCTATATATAGTACAGACCGCACTCTCGGCCTCCTATATATCGTACTCTCAGCCTCATATATTGTACAGACCGCACTTTCAGCCTCTTATATATATCGTACAGACCACACTCAGCCTCCTTTATATAGTACAGACCGCACTCTCGGCCTCCTATATATCGTACTCTCAGCCTCATATATTGTACAGACCGCACTCTCAGCCTCTTATATATCATACAGACTGCACTCTCAGCCTCTTATATATCATACAGACCGCACTCTCAGCCTCCTATATATCGTACAGACCGCTCTCAGCCTCCTATATATCGTACAGATCGCATTCTCAGCCTCCTATATATCGTACAGATCGCACTCTCAGCCTCCTTTATATCGTACAGACCGCACTCTCAGCCTCCTATATACTGTATAAGACCGCACTCTCG
The DNA here is from genome assembly GCF_039654945.1 of Dendrobates tinctorius. NCBI lineage: Eukaryota > Metazoa > Chordata > Amphibia > Anura > Dendrobatidae > Dendrobates > Dendrobates tinctorius. The sequence continues at coordinate 6,172,511 of NW_027361705.1, forward strand.
GCCTCCTATGTATCGTACAGACCGCACTCTCGACCTATATACCGTACAGACCGCACTCTCGGCCTCCTATATATCGTACAGAGCGCACTCTCAGCCTCCTATATACTGTACAACTGTACAAGACCGCACTCTCGGCCTCCTATGTATCGTACAGACCGCACTCTCGGCCTCCTATATATCGTACAGACCGCACTCTCGGCCTCCTATATATCATACAGACCGCACTGTCAGCCTCCTATATATCGTACAGACCGCGCTCTCGGCCTCCTATATATCATACAGCCAGCACTCTCAGCCTCCTATATATCATACAGACCGCACTCTCAGCCTCCTATATATCGTACAGACCGCACTCAGCCTCCTATATATCATACAGACCGCACTCTCAGCCTCCTATATGTCGTACAGACCGCACTCTCAGCCTCCTATATATCATACAGACTGCACTCTCAGCCTCCTATATATCGTACAGACCGCAGTCTCAGCCTCCTATATAATCTTATACTGTATATATCTATATACTATGTACTCTTGGCATCCTATAGCAGATACTCTCTATAAGAGGCTGAGAGTGTGGTATGTACAGCATATAGGATGCCGATATTGTATGTACAGTATATAGGATGCCGATATTGCGGTATGTACTGCATATTGGCCTCGTATATGACATACAGGCTTTCGGCCTTCTATAAGACATACAGACTGTTTGCCTCCTATTAGGCCTCCTATGAGACATACAGACTGTCGGCCTATTAGGACTCCTATGAGACATACAGACTGTTGGCCTCCTATTAGGCCTCCTATGACAGTCTATATACAGACTCGGCCTCCCTAAAGCCTCCTGTGAGACATGCAGACTGTCGCCTCCTATTAGGCCTCCTATAAGACATACAGACTGCTGCCTCCTATTAGGCCTCCTGTGAGACATGCAGACTGTCGGCCTCCTATAAGACATACAGACTGTTGGCCTCCTATTAGGCCTCCTATGAGACATGCAGACTGTCGGCCTCCTATTAGGCCCCTTATGAGACATACAGACTGTTGGCCTCCTGTGAGATATACAGACTGTCGGCCTCCTATAAGACATACAAACTGTCGGCCTCCTATTAGGCCCCTTATGAGAAATACAGACTGTTGGCCTCCTGTGAGACATACAGACTGTCGACCTCCTATAAGACATACAGACTGTTGGCCTCCTATTAGGCCTGCTATGAGACATGCAGACTGTCGGCCTCCTATTAGGCCCCTTATGAGACATACAGAAAGTCGGCCTCCTATTAGGCCTCCAGTGAGACAGCTTGTCGGCCTCCTATAAGACATACAGACTGTTGGCCTCCTATTAGGCCTCCTATGAGACATACAGACTGTCGGCCTCCTATTAGGGCCCTTATGAGACATACAGACTGTCGGCCTCCTATTAGGCCTCCTGTGAGACATACAGACTGTCGGCCTCTTATAAGATATACAGACTGTTGGCCTCCTATGAGACATACAGACTGTCGGCCCCCTATTAGGCCTCCTGTGAGACAAACTGTAGGCCTCCTAAAAGACATACAGACTGTTGGCCTCCTATTAGGCCTCCTATGAGACATACAGACTGTCAGCCTCCTTTTAGGCCTCCTATAAGAGATGCAGACTGTCGGCCTCCTATTAGGCCCCCTATAAGACAGAGTGTCGGTCTACCATTAGGCCCCCTATAAGACATACAGACTGTCGCCCTCTTAGATACTGTACAGACCGCACTCTCTGCCTATGTATACATACAGGAGCAGGGTGGATAAAAATTAATGTTTTTTTTTAAAAAATCAAAAAAATCGGATTTTTTTGATTTAAATCGGATTTTTTTTTATTTAAATCGGATTTTCTTCAATAAACTGCTTTTTGAGGAAAATATTTTACCATCCAAAGGTTCTTCCATCATGAGATAAAGCTGAGTTGTTTAACTCAGTAGAATAAAGGCTGTATATGTGTAACATTCACAATGCCATGCTCTTCCAGAGGTTTCTGTAGGATTAGTGGGCAGTTTCTCTCCTATATTATCACAGACGCTCGCTTTACTTACGCAGTTCTCAAAACTGAATTTGACTCCGCAGAGGTCCCAGCCTCTTCTTCACGGCAAAAATGTTACAACATGAACAGAGTTGAGAAAAAGACCTTAATCCTATTGTTCTACAAACTTATGAATACAGAATCAACCCCTTCAGTGCCAAGTCCAAGAAGTTAGACAATATGTTTCTGATTGTTTGGAGTGGAATAGATCTGCACAACACAAGAAGAATGTGAATCTAAGTGTGAGGAGGAGGAAGGGCAAGCAGACAAGAAAATGAAAGTGAAACTTTGAGCACAATACTGCAGCATAGCCACAGACAGACAAGTCTGGATCTGTTTGTGTGTACGATCTGAGGTTTATTACATTCTTTCCTTATAATGGCAGCAGGCCGTAAAAGAGACCCAGTTTGGGAATATTTTAATGAAGCTCCTTCGCCTATCGGTAAGGCAGGCATGCGTGCAAAATGCAAACGATGCAACAAAGAGATGCAAGGCCTTGTGGCGCGAATGAGGCAACATCATGAGAAGTGCGGTGATGAAGATGACCAAAGAAACACTTCTGAACAGGCAGGATCTTCAGGTTGGTAAACATTTTTACTGAATCCTATTTCTAAAGACTGAACTGTCATGTGTGAGAAAAATTATATTTCTTATTATTACTGCATGTTACTGTCATTTGGTACAGTTATGAAGAAAAACAAATATTCCTTTTGGGGCAGGGGCAGTGATGTGTTGTGTACAATAAGCAGAAATTGTATAAACAATAAAATAACAGCATTGACTTTTTTTGTTTAGGGGAATTCATGGATTCTGGAAACTATCCACCTCCAAGATCACCATCATCCTGTTCTACAGTTTCAGAGTTATCCATCCAGGATAGTGCTTCATTAGCAGCAGCAGCATCATCATCAGACACCCACAGCCACATATCACCATCACCCAAAAGGAAGAAAAAACCTTTACCTCCTGGAACCACCATAGATAGGTTTGTGATAAGAACTAGCAGATTAGAAAAAGAGTTGATTGATGAAAAAATTGCCCAGTTTATTTATGCAATGAACTCTTCTTTCCGTCTGACTGAGAACCCACATTTCATTAATATGGTTCAGTCACTGAGACCAGGATACAGTCCACCCAGCAGAGCTGATGTTGCAGGGAAACTGCTGGATCAAGTGTATGACAGAGAAATGGAGCAATGTGCAACAGCTCTGGAGGGTAAAATTGTTAACCTAAGTATTGATGGGTGGAGTAATGTCAACAATGATCCTATTGTATGTGCTTGTATAACAACAGAAGAAGGTAAAGTCTTCCTTGCACAAACAACTGATACGTCAGGAAATGCACACACAGCAGAATACTTACAAGAAGTGGCAGTAAAAGCTATAACGACATGTGAACAAAAATTCAAATGTCTAGTACGCAGTTTGGTCACTGACAATGCTGCAAACGTATCCAAGATGAGAAGAGATTTAGAAGAGCAGGGAGGGATTACAAAGCTGCTAATAACATATGGTTGCAGCGCTCATTTGCTGCACCTCTTAGCCAAAGACTTAAGTGTTCCAGAAATAAAGGCTAATGTTGTTGAAATTGCTAAATACTTCCGTAATAATCATTTTGCTGCAGCAGCTCTGAAAAGGATGGGTGGAACCAAGCTAATGCTCCCACAAGATGTTAGATGGAACTCTGTGGTGGACTGTTTTGAGCAGTATATCAAAAACTGGCCTATTCTGATGACACTTTGTGAAGAAAATCGAGATAAAATAGATGGCACTGTCACGGCCAAAATCCTCAACATTGGGCTTAAGAGAAATGTTGAACATATGCTGAGCTTCCTGAAACCCATCTCTCAAGCTTTAAACAAAATACAGAAAAATAGCTGTTTTATTGCGGATGCTGTTGAAATTTGGAAGGAACTGAGTGAACACTTAAAAACATAACTACACATGGACAGAATTAAATTACAAGCAGTAAACAAACGAATGGGACAAGCACTGACTCCAGCTCATTTTTTGGCAAATATTGTCAATATCCAATATCAGGGTCAAAACCTAAGTGCTGAGGAAGAGGAGTTAGCTATGACATGGGTATCCAGCAATCATCCATCTTTAATGCCAACTATAATAAACTTCAGAGCTAAGGGGGAACCATTCAAGAAATATATGTTTGCTGAAGATATTTTAAGGAAGGTCACACCAGTAAACTGGTGGAAGTCACTTAAGCGCTTGGATTTAGAGACTGTTCAAGTAATGATTTCACTTTTAACAGCAGTAGCTTCTTCTGCAGGCGTTGAAAGAATATTCTCTTCCTTTGGACTCATTCATTCTAAATTGAGAAATCGGTTGGGACCCAATAAAGCAGGAAAGCTTGTTTTTCTTTTCCAGATTATGAATAGGAACAAAGAAGAAGATGATGATGAAGATGACGACAAGTGAGCTACAGAGGACAGCAGGGACAGTAGTATTTAAGTTTTTCATGTGTCGGCTGGGCTGACAGTCTAAGTTTCTTAAAATATATATATATTTTGTTTAGCCAAATTAGTTAACAAACATGGATGTTTGTTTAAGCAAATAACTTATGCTGTAATGTTGTTATTGTTTCAGTTGAATAAATCTATTTACATTGTTATTAAGGTCAGGATTATTTTTCTCCTTCCTAAGTACAACAGAACAGTGGTGTCCAAATATGAATGATTAACCCATTAAACTGGGGAGAAAAAAGTAATATAAAAAGTGATTCTAAAAATCTTCATCTACTTGCATGTTAAAGTAGCAAGAACTAGTTTAGGTAGAAACTTTGATTTAAATCACTGATTTAAATCAAGCCTTACTGACTAGTGATTTAAATCGTGATTTAAATCGTGATTTAAATCAGTTAGATTTAAATCAAATCCACCCTGTACAGGAGGATGATAGTGCGGTCTGTACGGTTAGTATACAGGCCTCATATGACATATTAGGCCATATAAGAGTGTGGTGTGTGTATCTTATATAGGAGACACTGGCAGAGATTATGATCTGTCATGATGCATCATGTCATGTGTATGAGCAGGGCCGGTTTTAGGCAAAGTGGGGCCCTAGGCAAAGTTTAAAATGGGTCCCCAAATGCTAACATATTGCACCTCACACAGAAGCATTTTGGTTGTAGTTACATGCGCTGAGTTCAGGATGCTAAATGAGTGTGATCGACAATATTGAAGTCGTTCAACACTTGTTTCCCGCCTCTCTCCAACGTCTGAGAAAGAATGATGGGGACAGAACAATCACCAATGGATCAATCTGTCCCCATACAGTATCATGTTATCAGCAGCACATCTACAGTTTACACCCCATAGTCCTCCATATAATATAATTTGCTCCATAGTCCTCCATATATTATAATACACTCCTCATAGCCCTCCATATATCAAAATACACTCAGTCCTCTATATAATATAATACACGCCTCATAGCCCTCCATATAACAAAATACACTAAATCCTCCATATATTAAAATACACTGCTCAGTTCTCCATATAGTATAATACACTCCTCATAGCCCTCCATATATTAAAATACACTGCTCAGTCCTCCATATAGTATAGTAGACTCCTCATAGTGCTCCATATAGTATAATACACCACCAGTCGTCCATGTAGTACAATTCACTTCCCATAGTATAATGCACCCCATAGTTCTTCATATAGTATAATGTATTCCCCATAGTCCTCAATACAGTATAATGCAGCCCACATATAGTATAATGCAGCCACCCCATAGAGCATAATGCAGCCTCCCCACAGAGTATAATGCAGCCCCGCCATACAATATAAAGTAACCCCCATAGAATATAATGCAGCCCCCCTCTTATAGTATAATGCAGCCACCCCTTAGAGCATAATGTAGTCACCCCACAGAATACAATGTAACCCCCCATAGAATATAATGCAGCCCCCTCATATAGTATAATGTAGCACATCCATAGGATATATGGCAGCCCCTTATATAGTATAATGTAGCCCCTCCATAGAATACAAGGTAGCCCTCCTCATATAGTATAATGCAGCCCCAATAGAATATAATGTAGCCCCCTCATAAAGTATAATAAAGCCCCCATACAATATCTTGCCCCCCAAAAAATATAATGCAGCCCCCCATAGAATACAATGTAGCCTCATATAGTATAATGTAGCCCCCTCATAGAGTATGATGCGATCACCCCCCCAATAGTATATAATAAAGATAATACAGTCCCCTGTTATGAATGGGTCACCGAGGAGAAAAAAAGCAAAACACGCTAAGTCTCAGAAAACCAGAGAGGTTGGTAACTATGCAGACTGCAGAGCCCTGATCTTAACACACAACTAGAAGCAGTCGTGGAGCGTGCCTACGATGGTCCTGGACGCCTCGTCACAACCGGAGAGTTAAATAAGCCTAAAGTAAGAAAAAATAGGAAAACTAACTCCCCAGAGCAGACCTCAAAGGAAAGACAACCCCCCACATGTATTGACGCTGAAAAATAGGCTGAGCAAACGATGGGGCCAAACTTGAAAGGACAGGAAAGGAAAGATACTGTCTGCAATCTGCCAAAAAACCCTACCAAAAATAATGTCCAACGCTTCTGATAACAAAATTAACCCTGAAGTCACTAGACTTCTCACACTATATCAGCACTCTGGAATATTCTGAGACAGACAAAAAGAGGCCAATCTAATAAAGGACAAAAAGGCAAATTGTCAAATACAGATAAATAAGAGTGGAAATTTAGCACAGCCCAGCCGGGCTGGCTGACCACACATAAACTGAGTTGACCAACAAGAGCAAGTGTGAACATCAGCAAAAAACAAACTTAACTTGAGAAGACTGGAGCAGAGCTGAAGTCCAAGACCTGAGAAGCAGACTGAATCACCAGCAACAGGATAGGGCGTCGGCTGTCTTATATCCAGTCTGATACTCCAGAGATCCAATCATTATCCTCCTCGTCAGGTGGCAGACCATTACCAATTAAACTAACCTCACTACCTCCTGTCACCACCAGAGGGAGAGCGGAAGGAGAACTCCCAGCTGGTGGAGTAGAAAATGAGCTCATAACAGTACCCCCCCTTGAGGAGGGGTCACCGAACCCTCATCCACGCCACCAGGCCGATCAGGATGGGCCCGGTGAAAAGCACGAACCAATTTATTGGCATGAATATCCGAGGCAGAGGCCCAAGAATTATCCTCCTGGCCATAACCCTTCCACTTGACCAAATACTGGAGTCCCCGTCTGACCAAGCAAGAATCCAATATTTTCTCTACCTCATATTCCACATTGCCTTTAACCAAAACAGGGTCAGGAGGTGCCGCCACAGGAACTACTGGCTCAACAAACCTCTTCAACAGTGATTTGTGAAATACGTTATGGATTTTGAACGTAACTGGAAGAGCCAATCGAAAAGAAACAGGATTAAGAATCTCCAAAATCTTATAAGGTCCAATAAATCTTGGCTTAAATTTTGGAGATGCAACTTTCATAGGAATATTCTTAGACGACAACCAAACCATATCACCCACTTTAAACCAGGGACCAATGGTCCTATTCCGGTTGGAAAAATGCTGGGCCTTTTCCTGAGAGAGTGACAACTTATCCACCACTTGGTCCCATATCTGCTGCATTCTCACAACCACAGTGTCCACACCTGGGCAGGATGAAGATTCCACTTGTCCTGAAGAGAATCGAGGATGAAACCCAAAATTACAGAAAAAGGGTGACATCAGAGTGGCAGAATTAGCTCTATTGTTCAGCGCAAATTCGGCCAAGGGCAAAAATGAGACCCAATCATCTTGATCAGCAGATATAAAACATCTTAAATAAGACTTCAGGGTCTGGTTTGTTCTCTCAGTCTGCCCATTGGTCTGGGGATGAAACGCGGAGGAGAAGGATAACTGAATTCCCAGATTGGAACAAAAGGCTTTCCAAAATCTGGAAACAAACTGGACCCCTCTATCGGACACAATGTTCTCAGGAATCCCGTGTAACCGAGCCACCTGTTGTAAAAACAAGGGTACCAACTCAGCGGAAGATGGCAACTTTGGGAGTGGTACAAGATGGACCATCTTCGAAAATCTATCACAAATCACCCAGATAACAGTCATTCTCTGAGAGACAGGAAGATCAGAAATAAAATCCATTGAGATATGGGTCCATGGCCTGCTGGGCACCGGGAGGGGCATCAGCAACCCACTAGAACGAGAACAGGGTTTAGACCGAGAACAAGTCCCACAGGACTGTACAAAATTCCTGACATCACGAGACAAGGCAGGTCACCAAAACGACCGACTCACCAAATCTCTGGTACCAAAAATACCTGGATGGACCTGCCAATGCGGAGCAATGGACTTCAGACATCACTCTCTTTCTCCACTGGTCAGGAACATACAATCTTCCCATAGGGCAACGCTCAGGTTTATCCTGAAATTCCTCCAGGGCACGTCTCAAATCGGTCGAAATGGCACAAAGAACTACCCCCTCACTTAGGATAGTAGTAGGCTCAGTCACATTAAGAGAATCAGCAATGAAACTCCTAGAAAGGGCTTCTGCCTTAACATTCTTAGTGCCAGGAAGAAAAGAAACCACAAAATTAAAACGCGTGAAAAACAAGGCCCATCTAGCCTGTCTAGGATTCAAGCATTTAGCCGACTCCAGATAAATCAGATTCTTGTGATCGGTGAGGACCACAAATTGATGTCTAGCTCCCTCCAACCAATGTCTCCACTCCTCAAATGCCCATTTCATGGCTAACAATTGCCGATTCCCCACGTCATAGTTGTGTTCAGATGGGGAGAACTTTCGAGAAAATAAGGCACAGGGATTCATCTTAGAAGTCACAGGATCTTTTTGGGACAAAACAGCTCCTGCACCAATCTCAGAAGCATCTACCTCCACTTGAAATGGAAGCGAGACATCAGGTTGCCGTAGAACTGGAGCTGAAGTAAATCTCCGCTTAAGCTCCTGAAATGCTGAGACAGCCTCAGGAGACCAATTCAGCACATCAGCTCCCTTCTTGGTCAGATCAGTCAGTGGTTTGACAATACTAGAAAAATTACCTATAAATTTACGATAGAAATTAGCAAAACCCAAAAACTTCTGGAGAGCCTTCAAAGAAGTAGGCTGAACTAGAGTTGAGCGACTTTGCCTTTTTTGGGTCGAGTCGGGTTTCATGAAACCCGACTTTCGCAACAGTCGGGTCGAACGAAATCGGCCGATTTTTGTGAAAAGTCGAAGGCCGACTGAAACACGAAACCCAATGCAAGTCAATGGGGAAGCAAAGTCGGCAGGGAGTGGAGGCCAGGAAACACCTACAGTGCCCTTTTGAATGCCAAAAGCATCAAATCTTATTACTGAAGCTTTTCAACCTTAATTTACTTCATAATACTAGTTACGCACTGAAAAAGGGGGGTTATTTGGCTAAATTTGTGGGGGGTAGGGCTTGCTCCAGGTTTTCATGTCCCCTGGGCCAAAGAGCGCCCCATTAACACATACCACAACTCATGATGCTCCGATACAGCAGTGAAATAGCGGTATAGTACAATGAAAAATACTTCACTTTTTACATCTCATGACTGATATCCATTTTAAATTCTCCAATAGCTCCAAAAACGGACAGTATCTTACTCCATACAGTATTATGGCCACCACATAGTGCGCTATACAGAGTAATGAGGCCCATATATTTCACCATACAGAATCATTGGTCCCATATAATGTTTGAAACAGTATATGATGAGCTCCACAGAATGCTACAGTATATGTTGGTCCCCATGGATGAAGCTGCACTGTCTTATGGGCCCAAAAAATGCTCTATATTTAATGGACCCCATTTCTAATGCTCTAGTGTATAATGGGCCCTGTAAATGCTTCTCCAGTGTCTGATGTCCACTTTTGGAATGCTCCAGTGTATGGTGGGCCCCATATATCATTCTCCAGAGTATAGTGCTCCCAAAAATTGCTGTCCCAACATTGAAAACAATTAAATAAGTCTCCTCAAATAAGTCTCCTCGCTAGGGAATCCCTGTACTAGTCTGGGCGTACAGACGTGATGTCATTGCGCTCTCTGATCAGAATATCACTGTCAGGAAACGCGGAAGACGTCATGGTGGTGGAGCAGGGAGAGGTAAGTATTTCAACTTTGCAAGTGCTGTGATCCAGAGCAAGCAGGGGGGCCCACTCATTGGCGACGGCACTGGCACAGGGCCCCTCATACTACGGCGGTGTGTCTGATGGCGGGTGGGCCGAACCTGCACTTTCAGCTGCACCTTCCTTTTTGTCACCATGTAAGGTGGTACAGTATATGGGAAGGGTAACCTGAGTTTCATCTGGGTCACATTCAGGCTGTGTAGAGTGCGATGGAAATCATAGAATCATAGAAGAGCCTTGAGGAGATCATTTGCATATTCCCAGTGCCTTCTGGAAGAAGTGAAGAGTCTCTGCGAGCTCAACGATCACTGGGTTTTGGTCGTTGCAGCTGAAAAGAGGAAATCGGAAACCAGGGGAAGAGCCTTGAGATCATTTGCATATTCCCAGTGCGTTCTGGGATAAGTGAAGAGTATCCGCGAGCTCAACGATCACTGGGTTTTGGCCATTGCAGCTGAAAAGAGGAAATCGGAAAACCAGGGGAAGAGCCTTGAGGAGATCATTTGCATATTCCCAGTGCCTTCTGGGATAAGTGAAGAGTCTCCGCGCGCGAATTTTGGCTCATCTTTCATCGTTTTTAAGAAATCTCAATATGGAAGAGGCCAGGAGCCATTTGGTGAGCTACATTTCTTGCTACATGTTCACAGACTTACCAGTGGAAAAACCAAACTTCACATGCCACAAATGCAAGCTTGTGTCCCTGTTGGAGGAAAAGTTGCAAAATCTCGAAGAGAGGTTAGCTACGTTGAAGATCATTAAGGAAGGTGAGGAGTTCTTAGACAGAGCAGAGTTATCTCTTCATGTTACAGAAAGAGAAGAAATTCGAAGTGCACCTGAAGAAACAGAGGAATGGAGACATGTGACCCAGAGAAGCAGGAGGATCAGGAGGCAGTCAGCACCCATACTTCTCAGGAACCAGTACCATGCTCTCACGCAGGAAAACGATGAAGAAATACATCACGATAAGACTTTGCCAACAAATAGCAACCTTGTACGCCCTCAGAGTCCTCCTGGATGGAGAAAGAAAAATGTTGTGAAGAAGAAACGGAGAGTGGTGGTCATGGGGGATTCCCTGTTGAGAGGAACAGAGGCCGCTATCTGCAGACCGGATATAACTTCAAGAGAAATGTGCTGTCTTCCAGGTGCAAAAATTAAAGATGTGTCTGACAGGATATCAGGACTCTTGAGACCTACAGATGACTACCCATTCCTGCTACTACATGTGGGGACAAATGACACCGCAAGAAACAACCTGGAAACCATCTGCAGAGACTTTGAAGACTTAGGCAAGAAAGTGAAAGAACTGGGAGCACAGGTGGTCTTCTCTTCCATCCTCCCAGTGGATGGCCATGGAACAAGGAGGTGGAATAAGATTCTGCAGGTGAACAACTGGCTACGTCGATGGTGCCGTCAGCAACGATTTGGATTTATGGATCACGGAGTGAATTACCTTTACGATGGACTACTTGCTAGAGATGGGGTGCACCTTACGAAGACTGGAAAACATGTATTTGAAAGTCGCCTTGCTTCACTTGTAAGGAGAGCTTTAAACTAGAACAACATGGGAAGGGAAGCAAAAGACCAGAAAAAGCCATACACCTGACAAATGCTATTGAGAACTCTGCTATTAGAAGTGGAAAGGAAGAACAAAGACAAATGAATCTAATTAATAAAAATATTGGAGAAAGAGAAACCAATCACAAACTAAAATGTTTCTATACTAATGCACAAAGCATGGGCAACAAACAAGGAGAATTGGAACTACTAACACAGGAAAAGAAATATGTCATTGGAATCACTGAAACTTGGTGGGACGATACACATGATTGGAATACAGGACTAGAAGGATACAACTTATCTGCAAGAAACAGAGTTGATAAACGAGGAGGAGGTGTCGCATTGTATGTTAGAAACGCGTATATCTGCACAGAGATTGAAGCTTCAGAGACTGGGAGTTCTGTGGAAACTGTTTGGGTAAGAATACAAGGACAGAACAATGGAAAGGACACCATTGTAGGCATTTACTACAGGCCGCCTGTGCAAGCTGAAGATGTGGATGAACTCTTTATGCCAATGGCCAAGTTCTCCAAAAAATATGACATAGTTGTCATGGGAGATTTCAACTATCCAGACATTTGTTGGGAATCTCTCTCAGGCAAAACTAACAGATCAAGGAAATTCTTATCCCCTCTTGCTGACAACTTTATCTTCCAAAAGGTAGGGGAGAAAACAAGGGGAACTGCTACCTTGGATCTAATCCTTATAAAAAAGGAGGAAATGGTTGAGGAGGTAAAAGTGGCTGGGACCCTAGGAGGTAGCGACCATGCTATTTTAGAATTTTGGATAACTAGAGGAGGAAGACCTATGAAGACTCAGACGTCAAGGTTAGATTTCAGAAAGGCAGATTTTAAGGGATTCAGAAAGAGAATTGAAGGGATCCAATGGCTGGATATCCTTAAAGACAAAAATGTCCAGGAAGGATGGGAAATCTTGAAAAATGAAATTCTCAAAGCACAATTGTTAACAATTCCGAAAAGAGGGAAGAATAGGAAGCATTTAAGGAAGCCAGGATGGATGAACACAGAACTTAAGCACATGCTAAAAAGGAAGAAAGAAATGTTTATAAAATGGAAAGAGGGAGGCATATCTAAAGAAGAATATAATGCTGTCTGCAGAACCTGCAGGGCACAAATCAGATTATCTAAAGCTGACAATGAATTGAGGCTTGCAAGAGATGTCAAAAGCAATAATAAAGGATTTTGGGGATATGTCAAAAGTAAAAGAAAAGTCAAAGATGCTATAGGATTTTTACAGGATGAAAATGATGAAATGGTAAGACAGGATGTTGAGAAGGCCGAACTTTTAAATTCCTATTTTGCATCTGTTTTCTCTCAGAAAGGAAATGTAACATCAACTGTTCTTCACTGTCCTATTAAGGGAATAGAAGAATCCAGGATATCTATAAACAGAAAGATAGTGAGGAAACACTTAGCTAACCTAAATGAATTCAAGTCTCCAGGTCCAGATGAATTACACCTCAGAGTACTGAAGGAGATAGCAGAAGAAATTTTGAACCCCTCTCCATAATCTTTGAAAATTCTTGGAGAACAGGAGAAGTCCCAGAAGACTGGAGAAGAGCAAATGTTGTTCCTATCTTCAAAAAGGGGAAGAAGGTGGACCCAGGCAACTATAGGCCGGTGAGTCTGACTTCTATACCAGGAAAGATCTTTGAATAAATGATTAAACAACATGTATGTCAGTACCTGGATAAGAATGAATTGATTAAACAGAGTCAGCATGGGTTTGTAACTAATAAGTCATGTCAGACTAACTTAATTTCCTTCTATGACGGAATCACTGATTGGGTGGATCAAGGAAATGCTGTACATATAGTATATCTTGACTTCAGCAAAGCATTTGACAAAGTATCTCATACAATCCTTATTGAAAAAATGACTAAGTATGGAATGGACAAGGCAACTGTTAGGTGGATTCATAACTGGCTTAGTGATCGGACCCAAAGAGTGGTCGTAAATGGCTGCACATCCAGTTGGAAGAATGTCTCAAGTGGGGTACCACAGGGCTCTGTCCTGGGCCCTGTATTGTTCAACATCTTTATCAATGATTTAGATGAAGGAATTGAGGGTAAACTGATTAAATTTGCTGATGACACAAAGCTAGCAGGGATAGCTAATACTAGAGAAGAGAGAGAGAGGATTCAAAAAGATAAATAAACTGGAGAAGTGGGCAGCAACTAACAGAATGGTTTTTAACAGGGAAAAAAGCAAAGTACTACATCTGGGCAATAAAAATGAAAAAAGCATATACAGAATGGGAGGAATAGGCCTAAGCAACAGCACATGTGAAAAAGATTTGGGTATACTAATAGATCACAGACTGAATATGAGTCAACAGTGTGATGCAGCAGCAAAAAAGGCAAATGCAATTCTAGGATGTATTAACAGAAGCATACAGTCTAGATCACGTGAAGTCATTATTTCCCTCTACTCCTCTTTGGTCAGACCTCATCTGGAATATTGTGTCCAGTTTTGGGCACCACATTTTAAAAAAGACATCAACAAACTGGAGCAAGTTCAGAAAAGAGCAACCAGAATGGTGACCGGTCTGCAAACCCTGTCTTATGAGGAAAGGTTGCAGGATTTGGGATTGTTTAGTTTGCAAAAGAGAAGACTGAGAGGAGACTTCATAGCTGTCTACAAATATCTAAAGGGCTGTCACATTGTAGAAGGATCAACTTTATTCTCATTTGCACAAGGAAAGACTAGAAGCAGGGGGTTGGACCAGATGGTCCAGGAGGTCCCTTCCAACTCTATGATTCTATCATAGAATCGTAGAGTTGGAAGGGATCTCCTGGGCCATCTGGTCCAACCCCCTGCTCAAAGCAGGATTCGCTAAATCATCCCAGTCAGATGACTGTCCAGCCTCTGTTTGAAGAGTTCCATTGAAGGAGAACTCACCACTTCTCGTGGCAGCTTGTTCCACTCATTGATCACTCTAACTGTCAAAAAGTTTTTTCTAATATCTAATCTGTGTCTCCTCCCATTCAGTTTCATCCCATTGCTTCTAGTCTTTCCTTGTGCAAATGAAAATAAAGTTGATCCTTCTACAATGTGACAGCCCTTTAGATATTTGTAGACAGCTATTAAGTCTCCTATCAGTCTTCTCTTTTGCAAACTAAACATTCCCAAATCCTGAAACCTTTCCTCATAAGACTGGGTTTGCAGACCGGTCACCATTCTGGTCGCTCTTTTCTGAACTTGCTCCAGTTTGTTGATGTCTTTTTTAAAATGTGGTGCCCAAAACTGGACACAATATTCCAGATGAGGACTGACCAAAGAGGAGTAGAGGGAAATAATGACTTCACGTGATCTAGACTGTATGCTTCTGTTAATACATCCTAGAATTGCATTTGCCTTTTTTGCTGCTGCATCACACTGTTGACTCATATTCAGTCTGTGATCTATTAGTATACCCAAGTCTTTTTCACATGTGCTGTTGCTTAGCCCTATTCCTCCCATTCTGTATATGCTTCTTTCATTTTTATTGCCCAGATGTAGTACTTTGCATTTTTCCCAAAAGCCATTCTGTTAGTTGCCCACTTCTCCAGTTTATTTATATCTTTTTGAAACCTCTCTCTGTCTTCTCTAGTATTAGCTATCCCTCCTTGCTTTGTGTCATCAGCAAATTTAATCATACAGGGCCCAGGACAGAGCCCTGTGGTACCCCACTTGAGACATTCTTCCAACTGGATGTGCAGCCATTTATGACCACTCTTTGGGTCCGATCACTAAGGCTAGTTTCACACTTGCTTTTTTTTGCAGCGCGTTTTTCCCGCAAAAAAACGCATTGAAAAAACGCATACATAAGCATACAACTGCTGCGTTTTTTTCAAGCATTTTTATGAGCATGCATGAAAAAAACGCAGCGTTTTTATGCGTTTGTATACGTTTTTAGTGCGTTTTTACCGCGTTTACGTTTTTTTCCAACATTTTTAGGTGGCCCCTCACACTACACAAACCATGACTTTACTAACCCTAACCCTGACCCTAACCCTAACCCTAACTCTGACCCTAACCCTAACCCTGACCCTAACCCTTAACCAAATCATACTTAACCCTAACCCAAACCCTAAACCCTAACTAACCCTAACCCTGACCCTAACCCTAACCCTGACCCTAACCCTTAACAAAACCATACTTAACCCTAACCCTAACCCTGACCCTAACCCTTAACCAAACCATACTTAACCCTAATCCTGACCCTAACCCTGACCCTAACCCTAACCCTGACCCTAACCCTTAACAAAACCATACTTAACCCTAATCCTGACCCTAACCCTGACCCTAATCCTTAACAAAACCATACTTAACCCTAACCCTAACCCTGACCCTAACCCTGACCCTAACCCTTAACAAAACCATACTTAACCCTAATCCTGACCCTAACCCTGACCCTAATCCTTAACAAAACCATACTTAACCCTAACCCTGACCCTAACCCTGACCCTAACCCTAACCCTGACCCTAACCCTAACCCTAACCCTGACCCTAACCCTTAACAAAACCATACTTAACCCTAATCCTGACCCTAACCCTGACCCTAACCCTTAACAAAACCATACTTAACCCTGACCCTAACCCTAACCCTGACCCCAACCCTAACCATAACCCTGACCCTAACCCTAACCCTGACCCTAACCCTTAACAAAACCATACTTAACCCTAATCCTGACCCTAACCCTGACCCTAACCCTTAACCAAACCATACTTAACCCTGACCCAAACCCCAACCCTAACCCTGACCCTGACCATAACCCTAACCCTAAAGCCCCTTAACTAACCCTAACTCTAACCCAAACCCCTAAATTCCATGGTTAAAAAAAAAAAACGCATATGCAAAAAAACGCATACATGAGCATGCCAGTGCGCACATATGCGCATCCATAGGCTATAATGGCCATTTTTAGCGCAAAACATGCGCATATGTGCGCATGCGCTTTTTTGCAGGGCCAAAAAATGCAACATGCTGCGTCTGGAAAATACCAACGCACACCCCAAAAAAACGCAGCGCATGAAAATCGCATACATGCGCTTACCAGCGTGCAGGTATGCGCAACCATGTTAAATATAGGGGAAAAAACGCATGCGCAGGTATGCGTTTTTTTCCAGCGCTAAAAAACGCAAATGTGAAACCAGCCTAAGCCAGTTATGAATGTAGTGGTCTGGGTCAATGTACCAGTAGAATTATCTAGCAGTGTCTGAGCCTCAGTGCACTTGTGGCGCCCCCAGGAGTACGGTCGCCACAGTGGCATTACCTTTCTCCTAGGGAGTGTGATGTCAAGCTTGGGAGCAATGAAGGATCTCTCTAGCAGTTAAACCAACACACAACACATTTCCCACTCCAGGCCAGCTGGGAGACCTCTGAACCTGACTGCTGAGGAGCTGCTGTCTGTGGTCGGGAGGAGGTAAGTTAGGGCAGTCTGTGAAGGGAAGGGGAAGTGTGTGGACGTGAGAAGGGGAGCTGGAGGATGAGCAGAGTTAAGGTTCACTCCTAGCTTGAGCGCATGGTCCGGATTCCGGTCTCTGAGTTTGTAGGGACACTGACGTTCCTGCAGCAGAAACCGGAGGAAGTAGCAGCTGTAAATGCTCTGTACCCAACTAAGGCTCGGAGGCCCCAGCAGCGACGTGTGGGAGCCAAAAGGAAAAGGCTATGGCTGCCTGCCATACGAGAAAGTTCCAAGAGAGAGTCAACAGGGGGAACTTCATTGAACTCAGCACTGTGAGTACCTCAGATAAGCGCTAGAACGGAGGCCACACTACCTATCTGCAGAGAGAGAATTCCAAATTGGCTTCCAGGCTGACCAACTCCTTCTCCATCTGTACTCTGGGTCCTGGACGGCGCTTACCAAGTACAGGTAAAGAAACTGCACGACTGTGTCTGTCCTCTTTCTCCTGCGCCTGGTGCACGACTCTGCTACTACATCCTGCACTGCACACCATCTACCAACGCTTTCATGTGCCCTGCGACAACGGCCATACCTATGCAGGGCTTCTACATCTCAGCTGCACCACAACTTCTGTCCCAGAGAAGCGCCACTGCAGCGCTGGTCAATCTACTCAGAAACCACAGGTGGCGTCACGTATCATTCACCTATAAACGTAATTCACCCCTTTGCATAGACGCCCAGGGCCACGGAACGGGTCACCACCACCGTGACACATCTCAGGGAGACACCGTCCCGGTACCGATTAACCCCACTGCCCTGCCAGGCCACCCACACTCCATGTCAGATTCATCTTGGACTGGGGAATTCACGATTTGACTTGATAACCCAGGCATGGTATGATAGAAAGAGCTACAAGAGAGGTCCTTAAAGATGATTTCAGGGAATTAGGCTGTAAGCTTAAAGCAAGGACCTCCAAGGTGGTATTTTCGGAAATACTTCCTGTACCACGTGCCACGCCAGAGAGGCAACGGGAGATTAGGGAGGTTAATAAGTGGCTCAGGAATTGGTGTAGGAAGGAGGGGTTTGGGTTCCTGCAGAACTGGGCCGACTTCTCAGTTGGCTACAGGTTCTACGCTAGGGACGGGCTGCACCTCAATGGGGAGGGTGCAGCTGTGCTGGGGGAGAAAATGGCTAGAAGGTTGGAGGAGTGTTTAAACTAGGGATGGGGGGAGGGTATTCCTTTTATAGGAGGGGAAGACAGTGCAGATAGAGACCTGGGCACAAATAATGACATTGGGGGTGGAGGTGGCATGGGGGGTGGGGTTAGAACAGTTAATAATTTAAGAAAGAATAGAGGTACAGAGAGATACATAAAGTGCATGTATACTAATGCCAGACGTCTCGCCAACAAAATGGAGGAATTGGAGTTAATGTTGTTGGAACATAATTATGACATGGTGGGGATATCTGAGACATGGCTGGATGAGAGCCATGACTGGGCTGTTAATTTACAGGGCTATAGTCTGTTCAGAAATGACCGTACAAATAAGCGAGGGGGAGGCGTGTGTTTATATGTAAAATCATCCTTAAAACCCATCCTTCGTGATAATATATATGAATCTAATGAAAATGTAGAGTCCCTGTGGGTAGAGATAAGGGGAGGGGGGAAAAATAATAAATTACTGATAGGGGTTTGTTATAAATCTCCAAAAATAATGGAAGCTACAGAGAATATCCTCATAAAGCAAATAGATGAAGCAGCGACTCAAGGAGAAGTCATTATTATGGGGGACTTCAACTACCCTGAAATACATTGGGGAACCGAAACCTGCAGTTCCAGCAAAGGTAATAGGTTTCTGACAACGATGAGAGACAATTACCTTTCACAACTGGTTCAGGACCCAACAAGAGGGGGGGCACTGCTAGACCTAATATTAACCAACAGGCCAGACCGCATATCAAATGTAAGGGTTGAGGGTCACTTGGGTAATAGTGATCACAAATTAATACGTTTTTATGTATCCTTTAATAAGATGTGTAGTAGAGGGGTTACAAGGACACTAAACTTCAGGAAGGCAAATTTCCACCGGATGAGAGATGATCTTGGTGCAATTAACTGGGACGATATCCTGAGACATAAAAATACACAAAGAAAATGGGAGACGTTTATTAGCATCCTGAATAGGACCTGTGCACAATATATACCGTATGGGAATAAACATGCGAGAAATAGGAGGAAACCACTATGGCTAAATAGAGCTGTAAGGGGCGCAATAAGAGATAAAAATAAAGCATTTAGAGAATTAAAGCAAGTAGGTAGTGATGAGGCATTAACTAAATACAGAAGATTAAATAAATTCTGTAAAAAGCAAATCAAGACAGCAAAGATTGAGACAGAGAGACTCATTGCCAGAGAAAGTAAAAATAATCCCAAAATATTCTTTAACTACATAAATAGTAAGAAGCTAAAAAATGATAGTGTTGGCCCCCTTAAAAATAGCCTGGATGAAATGGTGGATGAGGATGAGGAAAAAGCCAATATGCTAAATGACTTTTTTTCAACAGTATTTACACAAGAAAATCCCATGACGGATAACATGATCAGGGTTAAAAATTCTCCATTAAATGTCACCTGCTTAACCCAGCAGGAAGTACGGCGGCGTCTACAAATCACTAAAATTGACAAATCCCCGGGCCCGGATGGGATACACCCCCGAGTACTGCAGGAATTAAGCACAGTCATAGATAGACCACTATTTTTAATCTTTAAAGATTCCATAATAACAGGGTCTGTACCACAGGACTGGCATATAGCAAATGTGGTGCCAATATTCAAAAAGGGGACAAAAACTGAACTTGGAAATTATAGGCCAGTAAGTTTAACCTCAACTGTGGGTAAAATCCTGGAGGGTTTTCTAAGAGATACTATACTGGAGTATCTGGAGAAGAATAACCTTATGACCCAATATCAACATGGGTTTACAAGAGACCGTTCCTGTCAGACTAATCTGATAAGCTTTTATGAAGAGGTAAGTTCCGGACTGGACCAAGGGAATGCAGTGGACGTGGTGTACATGGACTTTTCAAAAGCTTTTGATACGGTGCCACACAAAAGGTTGATACATAAAATGAGAACAATGGGGATAGGGGAAAATATGTGTAGGTGGGTTAAGAGCTGGCTCAGGGATAGGAAACAAAGGGTGGTTATTAATGGAGCACACTCGGACTGGGTCACGGTTAGCAGTGGGGTACCACAAGGGTCAGTTTTGGGCCCGCTTCTTTTTAACATATTTATTAATGACCTTGTAGGGGGCATAGAGAGTAGAATTTCAATATTTGCAGATGACACTAAACTCTGCAGGGTAATTAATACAGAGGAGGACAATTTTATATTACAGGAGGATTTATGTAAACTAGAAGCTTGGGCTGATAAATGGCAAATGAGCTTTAATTGGGAAAAATGTAAGGTCATGCACTTGGGTAGAACGAACAAGTTGTATAATTATGTGCTTAATTGTAAAACACTGGGCAAAACAGTCACTGAAAAAGACCTGGGTGTATGGGTGGACGACAAACTCACATTTAGTGGCCAGAGTCAAGCAGCTGCTGCAAAGGCAAATAAAATAATGGGATGCATTAAAAGAGGCATAGATGCTCATGAGGAGAACATAATTTTACCTCTATATAAGTCACTAGTGCGACCACACTTAGAATACTGTGTACAGTTCTGGTCTCCGGTGTATAAGAAAGACATAGCTGAACTGGAGCGGGTGCAGAGAAGAGCGACCAAGGTTATTAGGGAACTAGGGGGTCTGCAATACCAAGACAGGTTATTACACTTGGGGTTATTTAGTTTGGAGAATCGAAGGCTTAGGGGTGATCTTATTACAATGTATAAATATATGCGGGGACAATACAAAGACCTTTCTAATGATCTTTTTACTCTTAGACCTGTGACGGGGACAAGGGGGCATCCTCTACGTCTGGAGGAAAGAAGGTTTAAGCATACTCACAGAGGCGGATTCTTTACTGTAAGAGCAGTGAGACTATGGAACTCTCTGCCATATGATGTTGTAATGAGTGATTCACTACTAAAATTTAAGAAGGGACTGGATGCCTTTCTTGAAAAGTATAATATTACAGGGTATATACACTAGTCTCCTTAATATTGCGTTGATCCAGGGAGCTAGTCTGATTGCCGTATGTGGAGTCGGGAAGGAATTTTTTTCCCGAATGTGAAGCTTACTGTTGCCACATGGGTTTTTTTTGCCTTCCTCTGGATCAACATGTTAGGGCAAGTTAGGATAGGATATGGGTTGAACTAGATGGACTTAAAGTCTCCCTTCAACCTTAATAACTATGTTACTATGTTACTATGTTACATTGACTAATGTGAAGTGTGGCCTGCTGCATCATTCACTTTGGGTGGGGGTGCAGGACACAAGGAAAGGGGTTCTTCCTGACCAGGAGTCAGCACTTGACAACTCAGTGCTTGCATTTTTTGAAACTTCAGAAGAGGAGGGCATATTTGCTGGAGTCTGTTTCGGCAATGTAAGCCCAAACCAGTTCCTCATGCTCTGGCTTTAAAAACGGTTAACCTACTCCCAGAAAAGGTAGCCTTCCAGGTGTTCCGTAGACAGACCATGACGCAGGCTCAACACCTCCTGCCTTAGCTGCTATTGTGCTTTTGCCACTACCAGCAGATGCACCACCACCATCAGCACCAGCTGGCCCCCCCGCGCCCATGTCCGCGGCCTCTTCCACCAAACTTCCAAATTTAGCACAAAATAGACACAAAATAACATCACATATATGGTACTGTATCAGAAGCGTACAGCTCTATTTAGTCAAAGGATAATTGTCAATCTCCATATATATTGCATTTTATAGCCTCATCCTGGATCTGCCCCCATGCCGCCATCCACCTTCCCTATGCCATGGACTTCTATAGCCCCAACCTGGATCTGCCCCATCCACCTTTCCTACAGCCCCTTCCCAACATCCCTACAGTCCCTATCCCTATTCCCTTCTGTACACCTGCTTTGGCAAAACTAATGTGTATTTAGTCCTGCCAATAAAGCTTCTTTGAATCTTGAATCTATATTCCATCAGTCACACAGAGACACTCCCAGGCTCAGTATGGATTAGACAAGAAGATGAAAAGTAGACAAAGTGTACAGTACCATCAGATAGCAGGTATATATAGCATAGTTTAAACATTAACAATGTATGTCTATATATCATGAGTAGTGTTGAACCACCCCACTAGTGTTTTGGTTCGTCGCACAGGAGGCAAGTTCATCGAATGTTCATCGAACCACACTGAAAACAATGGCAGGCAAACATAAACACATACTAACACATAGAAAACAATTACAAAACACTTTAAAAGGTGTCCCAAAGCCGACAAAATGCTCAGAAGACAAAACATATGGAAAAGGGCAACTACATTTACAAAAGAGTTGGAGGAGTAAAAGGAGGAGGTGGAGGAGACACAAATCTAGGCTTGTCATGCCCTTATGAAGTCAAGAAAGTCTGGACTAAAAATATAAAAAACAAAACCAAAAAAACAAAATCTGAAAACGAACACGATCATATACCGTCGTACTTCCCACCAATAAATTATGGCAACTGGCGATCGGGCGGCGTTATTCCCATGAACCTCCAAACAGCGTCCATGAAGCCAAAGTGTTTGCTTTCCGGGGGGCAGTATGATTGCAAAGCTGAACCTTGAAGGAATGTCCAAAAGGGCACCACCAGGAGTGGAGCCTGCGGCTTAATTGGACTCCACCGGGGGAACCACAACCATGCCACCTCAAAAAAAGATGCACACATTGAAAGCTTTGTCGATTGTGTGGTGTGGTATGTCCGTTTGTAGTTGTGCTAGCGATTTGTCAGCTTTATTCCGTTAACGAACGAGACTCCGGCATGCCCCTGCGGTACGCGTAAAGCTTAGTAGAGGGATAAGCGAGGCTCTGGCATGCGCGATCAAGCAATAACAGGGCTATCAAGGCCTTCCATGTCTGGGGCTACATGCGCGCTACACTGAAAGGACCATCTTTTGTTACTTACAGGTGCAGATAACCCGCTGAACACCGTTAGTGATGGGGATCTGGGATTCAAATTATTCGCTGTGAACGATGATTTCCCAGTAAGTGCAGGTCAACAGCAATTCCTGATTTCGGCCTAACTGCCATTCCAGAAAAAATGCAAAACATTATGTGTCCAAACCACAGGTGCTGTAGCTTGCTTAACAGCTCTGCAGCCGTTCTCAGGCCCAGTATAGATTCTACAACATTCGAGAAAGTTGATAAAGGGTACAGTTTCACCGGATAACATGTATATATGTTGCATAGTTTACACATTAAAAACCTATGTGTATCGATCAGGAGGCAGGCTCAGACGGTCTCAGGCCCAGAATGGATTAGACCAGATTGTACAAAGTTGAGATAGGGTACATTATCACTGGATAGCAGGTATATAGAGCATAGTTTAAACATTTAAAATCTCCGTGTTTTCTGCATGGATTACACAACAATCTAAAAACTAGAAAAAAGGAAATGTATTTCAAGCGTACACCATGATACATTTTTGGTGGTATTTTTAAATCTTCATTTATATTTCTGTCTCAGTAAGACAGCCCAGACTCTCTGCAATAGGAAATTAGATGCATACAATTATGTACCTAAAGTCTAGTGATTGCAGAAATCTACGAATTACTATTCACGGGCTCAACTTCCGTCACAATTCTCAGAGGCAATACTGACCCTCAATTAATTAGTGTGTGGACACAGCAAAAACCTTTCTTTGTGAAGAAAGTGTTGCTGTATCGCAGTACCGTTGATCCCATCGCTGTTACTCATATCCATCCAATTTTGATCACAGGGAGAGATGTAAACATGGTGCTCACTGACAATCATGATCTGTCACGTAACTTTGGAGTGCAAAACAGAGAAGCCACATGCCGTAAGCGATTCAGTTGGATTGGTATGAGAGGGAGGGCACATTTAAAAATGTGTGCTGGAATGTCACACATCTGTGGGTAGGAAATCTGTTAAAGCTGATGAGAAACCACCACTGCATCTCATTGTGAGTCGACGTCCATAAGAAATGGAAGCCATTGATCATCTGAAGCTAGATCCCGGCCAGCGGGACAGGGCATAGCTACGTCTTAACCATCATCTTCTATCAGTTCACCAAATTTGAAGTGCCAGTCCCAGTGATGGATTTGACAGCCCAGACTACACAGCGGAGGAGCAGGGAGAGGTAAACATTGCAAATGCTGGGGCCCTGCCCAAGCAAGGGGGGCCCACTCGTGGGCGTCGGCACTGCCACTGGGCCCCTCATAGTACGGCAGTGTGTCTGAGGGCGGGTGTGCACCACCACCATCAGAGACACTTGATTGCACTATGAGGGACCCTGTGCCAGTGCCCGCGCCCACGAGTCGGCCCACCCACCTGTCCAGGGCAATGGCACTCGCACGGTTGCATGTGCTTGGTGGTGACCCTGGCCATTTGGGGGAGGAGGCTGCCCAGTTAGGGAGGTTTATAAAATGCCATATGTTGATGTGGGACATTCACCTGCTGCTAAAGACAAAATTGGTCAAGTCCCAGGAACAGGTGGACCACAGAAAACATTTTTTCTGGCAACCTATGTGTCATCAGGGTAAGGTGGGACAAAATCCTTGGAAACCCATGCATGGTACATTTTAATGAAGGTTAGATCATCCACATTTTGGGTCGACAGATGGGTCCTTTTTTCTCTGTCAGTATTGATCCAGCAGAACTGAAGACTTTCCGATAGAACACTTGCAGCTGAGCATGCGAGCTCCTGTAAGGCATATTGTGCCAATTCAGGCCAGGTGTACAGTTTAGCTGCCCAATAGTCAAATGGGAATGACCTGTGAGGGAGAACATCGATATGGGAGGAAAAGTAGTTTGTAACCATACTTGACAAGTGCTGTCTCCTGTCACTTTCAATCGATGCAGTATTACCAGTCGTGTGAGCGGGACTTGAAAAATCAGTCCACAACATGGTCATGAAACCCCTGTCTCCAACGCCACTTCTGATGTGTGCACCACCAACACCGCTTCCAAGTTGCCCCTTGCCCCTACAGCTCGTGAGATAACCATCACCGCTGCTGTTTGCTGGGACTGCCTCAACCAACCGGTTTACCATAGTAGCTTGTTTGTTAGCCAATATTTGGTCAAGGTTCTCCTGTGGCATGATGTTTTTGAATTTGCCTTTATAGCGTGGATCCAGGATGCTGGCCAACCAGTAGTTATCATCGTTCATCATTTTGGCAATGCGGGGGTCTCTTTTTAGGATCTGCAAGGCATAATCTGACATGTGGGCCAATGTTCCCGGTGTCAATGATGCACTGCGAGTGCTGGGTGGAGGAGCACTTTCTGGCAAATCCACATCCCTCCAGTCATGCACAAACCCTGTACCAGACCTTGCAAAGCCAACATTTTTTCTTGCACCATGAGAAGCATCCTCCTCCCCTAAATAATCATCCCCATCATCATCCTCCTCCTCTTCCTCTTCTTCCTCCTCTTCGTCCACGACAGTTCCCTGACCAGACAATGGCTGACTTTCATCAAGGCTTCCCTCCTCCTCTTCCTCCTCATCAACCTCGGCTGCAGACGCCTGCTCCTTAATGTGCGTCAAAGTTTGCATGAGCTGACGCATAAGTGGGATGCTCATGCTTATGATGGCGTCGTCTGCGCTTACCAGCCGTCTGCATTCCTCAAAACACTGAAGGATTTTACAGAGGTCTTTCAGCTTCGACCACTGCACACCTGTCAACTCCATGTCTGCCCTCAAAGTGCCTGCCGGTGTATCCTCCCACAAATTCATTACGGCCTGCCTTTGTTCGCACAGTCGCTCAACTATGTGCAGGGTGGAGTTCCACCTTGTTGCAATGTCGATAATTAGGCGGTGCTTGGGAAGGTGGAGCAATCGCTGCAGCTTCTGCATACGACTGGAGTGTACCGGCGACCGGCGGATGTGCGAGCACAGTCTTCGAACCTTCAGGAGCAGGCCTGTTAAATCCGGATAATTAGTGAGGAAGCACTGCACCACCAGGTTCAAGGTGTGAGCCAAGCAAGGTATGTGTCTGAGTTTTGAAAGGGCTATGGCTGCCACAAAATTCCTGCCGTTATCACTAACTACCTTGCCTGCCTCAAGATGTAGACTGCCCAGCCATGACTCAGTTTGTCGCTGAAAGTAGTCGGCCAGTACCTCTGCGGTGTGTCTATCGCCCAAACACATCATCTGCAACACAGCCTGCTGATGCTTTCCACCAGCTGATCGATAGGGAAACACCTCGTTTGCAACACTATCAACTGCGGATGCAGTGCTTGTGCGACTGCGCTCTGTGGACCAGCTTTCACTTCTGGAGGAGGAGGAGGGTCGAACGCCTACAGCCAACTGTTTTCTATACCGTGGGCTAGGCAGCACTGTCCCACCACCGCTGTCCCCTGTGGACCCTGCATCCACCACATTAACCCAGTGCGCAGTGATGGACACGTAACAGCCCTGGCCATGCCTACTGGACCATGCATCAGTTGTGAGGTGCACCTTTCCACTCACTGACAGCTTGAGTGCATGGACAATGCGGTCTTTCACATGAAGGTGGAGGGCTGGGATGGCTTTGCGAGAAAAGAAGTGGCGACTGGGTAGTTCATAGCGTGGTACTGCGTAGGCCATTAGTTCGCGGAAAGCTGCGCTTTCAACCAACCGATAGGGCATCATCTCTAACGAGATTAGTTTGGCAATGTGGGTGTTCAAACCCAGTGTATGCGGATGAGAGGATGAGTACTTATTTGTCCTACTCATAGTCTCTGGTAGGGTGAGCTGAACTTGAGAGCTGGATATGGTGGAACTAGCGGTGGACATGGCGGACTGAGAGAGGGTTGATGATGGTGATGGAGTTGGTGTTCTTTCTGATGGCCTAGATTCAGTCTTTCGTTGCAATAACAGTGTGATTCCCTGAATGATTTGCCCTTGCGACGACAACTCAACATTTCCTGCTGGTGGTGTGCTAACCGGTGGACTTAGTGGGTGAAACAATGTTGCGTTGCGGACTACCTTTTTTGGGAGCAGTAGCACATGTGGTACGTGAGTTTTGGTAGTCCATCCACGCTTGCAAGTGCATGGTGGTTAAATGTCTTAGCATGTGACTGGTATTCAAATTTCTCAGATTTTTCCCTCGGCTAAAGGTCTTTGCGCACTTCTTACAGATTACCTTTGCCTGATCATTAGGATTTAGTTCAAAAAAGTGCCACACTGCACTCTTCCTACTAGGGAAGACAGTTTGAGGCCTTGCACGCTGTGCTTTTTTGACCATCTGGACAAGCTGTCCTGCAATTTTTTGGGTTTTTGTAACCCGTTTTTGGACTGCTCCGGGCCTGCCAGATAACAACTGTTGCGATGTCGATGCCCGCTGCGGATGCTCCTCCTCCTCTTCTGAGCTATTGGCAGCGGAACATTCTACCCCCAATGGATGCCTATCTGGGTCAACAACTTGGTCATCCATCACCTCCTCTTCAATGTCATGTGCACCTTCCTCTGTGTCACCGTGTATGGTGGTATAGTTTGCGGGAAGGGGCACCTGACTTTCATCTGGATCAGATTCTGGCTCAGTACACAGCGAGGACAATGTAGTGCTCTGAGTGAATGTACCAGCAGAATCATCTATCAGTGGCTGTGCATCAGTGCACTCCATGTCAGATTCGTCTTGGCCTGGGTAATTCACGATTTGACTTGATAACCCAGGCATGGTATGTGAAAACAGCTCCATGGAGTAATCTGTAGTGTGGCCTATCGCATCCTTCGATTTTGGTAGGGGTGAAGGACACAAGGAAAGGTGTGGTTCATGACCATGAGCCTCCAATGACGACTCAGTGCTTTTATTTTTTACAACTTCAGAAGAGGAAGCGATAGAGCTGGAGGCTGAGTCAGCAATGTAAGCCAAAACTTGTTCTTGAAGCTCCGGCTTTAGAAGCGGTTTACCTACTCCCAGAAAAGGGAGCCTTCGAGGCCTTGTGGAGCCAGACGATGACGCAGCCTCAACACCTCCAGTATTAGGTGCTATTTTGCTTTTGCCACTACCAGCAGATCCACCACCAACACCATCATTACCAGCTGCCAACCCCCGCCCACTTCCACGGACTCTTCCACCACTCTTCCTCATTTTTTGGAACAATTTACCCAAATTTCCACCAACTCTCTGGTACTGTAAAAAAAGGTACAAGGTGTATATAGTACTGGGGAGAATTGGAATGTCTCTACACTTCAGGACACTGTGGTATTCAGTCAGGCCCTGTTTATTTAACACCGCAATATGACAGGCAGATTCTCTATGATGTTAGAAGGGTGTATAGAGGACTGTGGAGAATTGGAATGTCTCTACACTGAAGGGCACCACATTTTAAAAAAGACATCAACAAACTGGAGCAAGTTAAGAAAAGAGCAACCAGAATGGTGACCTGTCTGCAAACCCTGTCTTATTAGGAAAGGTTGCAGGATTTGGGATTGTTTAGTTTGCAAAAGAGAAGACTGAGAGGAGACTTCATAGCTGTCTACAAATATCTAAAGGGCTGTCACATTGTAGAAGGATCAACTTTATTCTCATTTGCACAAGGAAAGACTAGAAGCAATGGGATGAAACTGAATGGGAGGAGACACAGATTAGATATTAGAAAAAACTTTTTGACAGTTAGAGTGATCAATGAGTGGAACAAGCTGCCACGAGAAGTGGTGAGTTCTCCTTCAATGGAAGTCTTCAAACAGAGGCTGGACAGACATCTGACTGGGATGATTCCTGCCTTGAGCAGGGGGTTGGACCAGATGGCCCAGGAGGTCCCTTCCAACTCTACGATTCTATGATTTTATGATTCAGTCAGGCCCTGTTTATTTAACACCGCAATATGACAGGCAGATTCTCTATGCTGTTAGAAGGGTGTATAGAGGACTGTGGAGAATTGGAATGTCTCTCTACACTTCAGGACACTGTGGGATTCAGTCAGGCCCTGTTTTTTTAACACCGCAATATGACAGGAAGATTCTCTATGCTGTTAGAAGGGTGTATAGAGGACTGTGGAGAATTGGAATGTCTCTCTACACTTCAGGACCCTGTGGGATTCAGTCAGGCCCTATTTATTTAACACTGCAATATGACAGGCAGATTCTCTATGCTGTTAGAAGGGTGTATAGAGGACTGTGGAGAATTGGAATGTCTCTACACTTCAGGACACTGTGGGATTCAGTCAGGCCCTGTTTATTTAACACCGCAATGTGACCGGCAGAAATTGCCTAGTGTATGACAAACTACAAGGTGTATATAGAATTGGGCAGAACTGGAATCTCCCTAGAGTGTAGGTCTGTAAGAACAGAACAACTCCTCGACTTATCCTTACAGAGTCACACACACTTAGCGTCAATTTCGCCGTGATAACAGCTGTTACACGGTACTGAGAGAGGAGCGTGCACGTACACCGCTGTCCAGTGTATGTAAAATTGTCAAGCTCCGTGTTTTAGTATACGGACTGACACACTGTCTCGCTATAGTTTTGAATGTAATCAAACAGCAAATATACTCAACTGTTTCAAAACCAGACAAAGCTATAAGGTGAAGGTCTGTAAGAAGAGAACAACTCCTCGACTTATCCTTACAGAGTCATACAGATAGCTTCACTGTGGCCGTGATAACAGCCGTTACATGGTACTGAGAGAGGAGCGTGCACCGCTGTACGGTGTGTGAAAAATGAACGCTCAGTAACTCACAAGGACAAAACAATAAAATCTGGATTGCTTTGAAAAAAGCAGTTTGCTCAGCAGTGGGCACACAGCAATGCAGCTACCAGGTAGCCTTAAAAGGGTGCCTAATAACCAACAGAGCTGATGCACCAAAATATAGCCTCCCCTTGCACTGCACAGTGACTGGTGTGTTGTACAGGCAATATCGCTAGCAGCAGAATTAGTTTTTGGTATCTTCTTCCCTGCCTAACACTCTCCTTACAGAATCAGCAGCAGCAGCAGCTCTCCCTCTTCTGAGATCAGCATGAGTTACATGGCGGTCGGCGTCCCCGCCCTTTTATACCCCCTGTGACGCCCCACAAAGCAAGCCAATCACTTGCATGCCCTTCTCCAAGATGGTGGTGACCGCTGCCTATGTCATCACGTTGCCCACAGTGTCCGTTCTTCCTGATTGGCTGCATAAAGGGCGCTCAAGCATCTTTTGAAACGCGACTTTGGCGGTAAAGTCGCCGACCTCGTGGCCGACCTCACGCTAAGGTCGGGTTTCGTTTCATGATACCCGACTTTGGCAAAAGTCGTCGACTTTTCAATTTTTTTGACCCATTTCGCTCAACTCTAGGCTGAACCCAATCATAAATTACCTGTACCTTGGCCGCGTACATTTCAATAGTCGATGGAGACAAGATAAATCCCAAAAATGAAATCCTCTGTACACCAAAGAGGCATTTCGATCCCTTAACAAACAGGGAATTCTCCCTCAAAATCCGGAACACAGTCCGGACATGTTCCACATGGGAATCCCAATCACTAGAAAAGATCAAAATATCATCCAGATAGATAAACAAAAACTTATCTACAAAGTCTCGAAAAATATCATTCATAAAGGACTGGAAGACAAGGGGCATTAGAGAGCCCAAAAGGCATCACCAGGTACTCAAAATGTCCCTCTGGAGTATTAAACGCCGTCTTCCATTCATCCCCTTGCTTGATGCGAATAAGATTATACGCCCCCCTGAGGTCAAGCTTAGTAAACGAGCAGGCATCTGGAGAATAAATCAGACATCAGAGGTAACGGGTACTGATATTTAACCGTCATCTTGTTAAGGGAACGATAATCAATACACGGTCTTAATGAACCATCTTTCTTGACCACAAAAAAAACAGCGCCTAAAGGTGACGAGGATGGTTTATTATGACCCTTCTCCAACGACTCCTTAATATAGCATCGCATAGCATCATGTTCGGGTACAGATAAGTTGAAAAGCCGACCCTTGGGAAATTTACACATCAACTCAATTGCACAGTCATAACTTCTATGAGGAGGCAAAGACGCAGACTTACTCTCACTAAATACATCAGAGAAATCAGCCAGATAATCAGGAATATCATGAGACTGAGGAGAGGTGGAGAAAACAGGAGCGTCCCTAAGAACACACTGACAACCCCAACTCACCACAGACACAGATTTCCAAACCAAAACTGGCTTATGAGTTTGCAACCAGGGGAAACCCAGAACAATAGTATCATGCAAATTATGCAGCACCAAAAATGTACAATTTTCTTGGTGGTCTGGGGCAACTCGCATTATCACCTGGTGTCATGTCGGACGCTATTCACACCACAGCGTCCGGCAGGCAGAGGTAGTTCCACCTCCGTCCACTATAGCCTCAGTGGCGCCGGCTTGATCTTCAGGCTCTCGGGGGTTAATCTTGCTGGAGACCAGGTTGGATGTTTAGTCACGCCCATGGTCTTTAAATAGTCATGCTGGCCTATGGGCGTCGCCGATTATAGCTTGTGTTTCATACCAAGTGGTTCCGGTCTGGAGTGGAGGTGTTTGAGAGAGAGATTCGTATCTGGTGGCGTATGATCCGTTGTTATCATTTCTCCTTTCCATATTTGTGTTTAGTTGTGCCCTGTTCACATTACTGTATATTCCTGTGTGCGTGCGGCGCAGTGCAGTTTAAGTTCTCCCTGTCTGTCATAATTTGTGTGGGGGCTTTGGTGGTGTGTCTCCTCACTGGGTGGAGGGTTAAGTGCAGGGCTGAGCAGGAGATAAGGAAAGGTTGGAGGCTCAGGCATTTGCACCATCAGCAAAAACCCTGGGTAGAGGGTCAGACAGGGTTTCCCCTAGTTAAAGGGACATCACAGGGGCCCCAGGTATTTCAGCCTTAGTTGAACTAAGCCCCACATGACATTATAATCGGCCCACATTTTTCAGGAGTCCATGGATCCATTAGATTCCATTACCCGCCAGTTGGCGGCGCTGTCCTTACAGGTCTCCGAGTTGAAAGGGGCAGTTCAACAGCAGGGCCTGGTAGTAGCGAAGGTGCAAACGGCATCTGCAGGTATCGGTGCAGAGCCGAAGATTCCGCTGCCAGAACGATTTTCAGGGGATCGCAGCAAATTTGTCGTATTTCAGGAGGCCTGCAAGTTATACTTCCGCATGCGCCCTATCTCCTCAGGTAATGAGGCTCAGCGGGTAGGGCTGGTGTTGTCATTACTGAGTGGTGACCCCCAAGCATGGGCATTTTCCTTACCAGCTGACTCTGCTACATTTCATTCTGTCGATAATGTTTTTTCTGCCCTCGGGCTCATTTACGATGATCCTGACCGACTGGCTCTAGCGGAATCTAAAATCCGCGCCCTCCGCCAGGGGGAGTGCTTGGCAGAGGACTATTGTTCGGAATTTCGCCGTTGGGCCGTAGACACACAGTGGAATGACCCAGCACTGCGGAGCCAGTTTATTCATGGGGTATCAGGGAAGGTTAAACAAGCCCTTCTGATGTATGAGACTCTGGCATCGTTGGAGTCTGCCATGAGTTTGGTGATACGTTTTGATCGCCGTTTTCGTCAGGGGGCACAGGAGTCGCTACCTCTGGGGGGAAAGCAGAGGTGCAAGTGTGGGTGAAGTAGATGAGTCCACTGAACCTATGCAGATTGCTGGCGTGGCACAGGTTAAGCGTTGCGTTCCGGGATTCCGGAAGCCCGGAGCATGTTTCTACTGTGGTAAAAGAGGTCATTATGTTAACGTTTGCCCTGTACTACCTAAGAGGGTCACACCGGCGGAAAACTGTTAAGCTCAGAGGGTATGGAGGAGGCCCAACTGAGCGTATGCATATCCTCCATGATGGTATCTCAATGTATGCTCCCTGCCAAGGTTATTATCGCGGGCAGAGAGCTACCAATATCAGTGTTTGTGGATAGCGGTTCCGCCACCAATCTCATAGATGAGGAGTTTGCACACACCGCCGGGTTTAAGATCGAAAGACTTCCTCACCCCATACAGGTGGTTACCATTAATGCTGTTCCCCTCCCTCAAGGGGAGATTACGGAGTTTGTGGCAGAGGTGAAACTCCACATTGGGGTCCTACATTCTGAGTCGGTTACATGTAGGGTCCTCCGTAATCTCCCAGCACAAATGGTCCTGGGTTTTCCATGGTTATCCAGGCACAACCCGGTAATTGATTGGAAAACTCAGGACATAGTACAATAGAGTGGTTTCTGCCAAGACAATTGCTTGGCCACATGTGTGTCCGCCGTGACGCCCAGCCTGCTGGAGGCTTTGCAGGATTTCGCGGATGTTTTCTCTGAGAGGGGTTGCTCAGAACTGCCTCCACATCAAGCCTATGACTGTGTGATTAGGTTAAAACCCGGGGCCAAATTACCTAATGCCAGGATGTTTAATATTTCTGGTCCTGAGAGACAAGCTCTGAAAGACTACATCGTGGAAAGTCTGAGCAAAGGACACATCCGGCCTTCGTCCTCGCCTGTAGCCGCGGGGTTTTTCTTCATTAAGAAGAAAGATGGGGGTTACGCCCGTGTCTGGATTTCCGAGAGTTAAACCAGATTACTATCCGTGATCCCTACCCAATGCCGTTGATCCCGGATTTGTTCAACCAGGTAGCGGGGGTGAAATGGTTTTCCAAGCTGGACCTCAGGGGGGCGTATAACCTCATAAGGGTCCGTCAGGGGGATGAGTGGAAAACGGCGTTTAACACTCCTGAGGGTCATTTTGAGAGTCTGGTTATGCCGTTTGGGTTGACAACCGCGCCTGCCGTTTTCCAACATTTTATTAATGATGTATTTGCTCATGTCCTGGGGAGATTTGTGATTGTATACCTGGATGATATCCTCATTTATTCTAGCGATCGGGACACTCATTTGGAGCATGTCAGGCAGGTGTTACAGTTGCTCCTGGAGAACCAGCTCTATGCTAAGCTGGAAAAATGTTTATTTTTTGCCCAGGAGTTGCCCTTTTTGGGATATATTGTGTCCGCAGCAGGGTTTAAAATGGACACCGCTAAGGTGCAAGCGGTGCTGCAATGGGAGAGGCCGGAGAGTCTGAAAGCACTCCAGCGGTTCCTTGGGTTTGCGAATTATTATAGGAAATTTATAAAACACTTTTCGACTATCACCAAACCGCTCACGGACATGACAAAAAAAGGTGCCGATCTGGCGAGCTGGCCTGAGGTGGCTATACGTGCATTTGAGCGTCTGAAGAATAGTTTTGCTTCAGCCCCCATTCTGGTGCAACCAGACGTGTCTAAACCTTTTGTGGTGGAGGTTGATGCGTCGGAGGTGGGAGTGGGGGCAGTACTGTCTCAAGGCTCGTCCTTGAGCAAGATGCATCCATGCGCCTACTTCTCCAAGAAGCTGTCGCCGGCCGAACGGAATTATGATATCGGCAACAGGGAGTTGTTGGCCATCAAATTGGCTTTTGAGGAATGGAGACACCTCTTGGAGGGGGCGGCTCACCAGGTCACAGTCATCACCGACCATAAGAATCTGCTCTATCTGGAGTCGGCCAAGCGTCTGTCTCCTAGGCAGGCCCGCTGGGCATTGTTTTTTACTCGTTTCAATTTTCTTGTGACTTACCGTCCCGGGGCTAAAAACACCAAGGCGGATGCTTTGTCTAGGTGTTTTCCGGGGGGGGGAGAACCTCGGGAAGAGCCGGTTCCCATCCTCCAGGAAGGGGTAGTGGTCTCGGCTCTCACGACTGAGGTAGAGGCGGAGATTGCTGAGGCCCAAGAGGAGGTACCGCCAGGACTTCCCGCCAACAAATCATTTGTACCCCTTCATCTTCGGCTTAAGGTGTTGAAGGAACACCACGACTCGGTACTGGCTGGTCATCCAGAGGTGAAGGGCACCTTAGAGCTGGTATTGCGTCGTTTCTGGTGTCCCAAAATCCGGCAGGACGTGGTCTCATACGTGGCAGCTTGCATCACGTGCGCTAGGGCTAAGTCACCTCGAACCCGTCCTGCTGGCACGCTACAGCCTCTGGGGGTACCCAATAGGCCATGGACAGAAATCTCCATGGTTTTCATCACTGACTTGCCAGCCTCGGCGGGGAACACGGTCATCCTGGTGGTGGTTGACCGTTTTTCAAAGATGGTGCATTTTGTGGCGTTGTCTTCATTGCCCAATGCGAAGACGTTGGCTCAGGTATTTGTGCAGGAGGTGGTCAGACTCCACGGAGTTCCGTCGGACATAGTATCTGATAGGGGTACGCAATTTGTGGCGAGGTTTTGGAAAGCTTTTTGCTCACGTTTTGGGATCAAGTTGTCACATTCATCGGCGTTTCATCCACAGTCTAATGGACAAACGGAGCGCATGAACCAAAATCTAGAACAGTATTTACGATGCTTTGTGTCCGACAACCAGGAGGAGTGGTCTACTTTCCTTCCTCTGGCCGAATTCACGTTAAATAATCACTGCCAAGAGTCATCGGGAGAGTCTCCGTTCTTTTGTGTTTACGGTCAACATCCTCAGTTTTGTACCTTACGTCAGGGTGACTCGGGGGGTGTCCCGGAGGAGGATCAGCTAGGAGCCCAATTGTCATCGGTCTGGAGGAGGGTGAAACAGCGTTTGTTGAGCATGAGTGCTAGGTACAAACGGGTGGCTGACAGTAGACGCGTGCCAGGTCCGGACCTGTGTGTGGGTGAATGGGTGTGGTTAGCTACGAAGAACATAAAACTCAAAATTCCATCTTTAAAACTGGGTCCAAGGTTTATTGGGCCTTTTAGGATTTCTGCCATCATTAACCCAGTGGCTTATCGGTTGGAACTTCCTGCTGTGTACAAGATACACAACGTGTTTCACAGGGCTTTACTGAAAAAGGTGGTAGGCTCGGTGGACACGACGCCGTTGCCACCTCCAGTCATGGTGGATGGCGATTTAGAGTTTGAGGTCGCCAAGGTAGTGGACTCTCGAGTAGTACGCCGTACTCTTCAGTATTTGGTGCACTGGCGGGGGTATGGTCCGGAGGAGAGGTCTTGGGTTCCAGCCTCAGACATACATGCGAATCGGCTGGTCAGTTCCTTTCACCATCGTCATCCGGACAAGCCAGGTCCTATGAGTCTTGAGGGTCCGGGGGTCCCTCGTAGAAGACGGGGTAATGTCATGTCGGACGCTATTCACACTACAGCGTCCGGCAGGCAGAGGTAGTTCCACCTCCGTCCACTATAGCCTCAGTGGCGCCGGCTTGATCTTCAGGCTCTCGGTGGTTAATCTTGCTGGAGACCAGGTTGGATGTTTAGTCACGCCCACGGTCTTTAAATAGTCATGCTGGCCTATGGGCGTCGCCGATTATAGCTTGTGTTTCATACCAAGTGGTTCCGGTCTGTTGTGGAGGTGTTTAAGAGAGAGAGATTCGTATCTGGTGGCGTATGATCCGTTGTTATCCTTTCTCCTTCCCATATTTGTGTTTAGTTGTGCCCTGTTCACATTACTGTATATTCCTGTGTGCGTGCGGTGCAGTGCAGTTTAAGTTCTCCCTGTCTGTCATAATTTGTGTGGGGGCTTTGGTGGTGTGTCTCCTCACTGGGTGGAGGGTGGAGGGTTAAGTGCAGGGCTGAGCAGGAGATAAGGAAAGGTTGGAGGCTCAGGCATTTGCACCATCAGCAAAAACCCTGGGTAGAGGGTCAGACAGGGTTTCCCCTAGTTAAAGGGACATCACAGGGGCCCCGGGTATTTCAGCCTTAGTTGAACTAAGCCCCGCGTGACATTTGGGTCCAAAACTGATGTTTATTCTCTGCCAAAGGAGTGGCATCAGTACCCCTCAAAGGAATAGCCATGTGCAGAGGCGTCATGGACAAGCCACCACGTTTAGCAAAGTCCAAATCCATCAGATTCAGAGCTGCTCCTGAATCCACAAAAGCCTTAGTGTAAAATGTGGACAAGGAGCAGATCAAAGTAATTGCCAAAAGGAACTTAGGTTGTACACTGCCCACAGCAAATGTGTGTGCAAAACGTTTCTCTCATTTAGGGCAGACAGAAATAGTATGCGAGGCGTCTCCACAGAAAAAGCACAGCTTATTACGCCTTCTAAACTCCTGACGTTGTGCCCTAGACAACACCCCATCACAGTGCATAGGTTCAGACATTTGTTCAGAAGGTGGCAGCGCCTTCCGTGTAGTCTTACGTTCACGTAAACGCCGATCAACTTGAATGGCTTATGACATAGAGCCATCCAGACCAGAGGGAACAGGAAATCCCACCATAACATCTTTTACAGTCTCTGATAAACCTTTCCGAAAGAGAGCTGCCAGTGCACTATCATTCCATGTAGTAAGGACCGCCCACTTTCGGAATCTTTGACAGTATAACTCTGCAGGATTCTGACCCTGGTTTATTGCCAACAGGGTTCTCTCAGCTTGATCAACGGCATTAGGTTCATCATACAACAACCCCAGGGCCTGAAAAAATGCATCCACATTAGTCAGAATAGGATTTTCAGGTGTCAGAGAAAACGCCTAATCCTGGGGATCGCCGCGCAGCAAGGAGATGACAATTTTAACCTGCTGCACAGAGCTCCCCAATGAGTTAGGCTTCAAGGCAAGAAATAATTTACAATTATTCTTAAAATTCAGAAATTTAGACCGATCCCCAGAAAACACATCAGGAGTAGGGATCTTGGGTTCAGCAACATGTGACTGAATGAGGTAGGTAGAAATTCCCTGCAATTCAGCAGCAAGTTGCTCCACACAATCAGACAGTTGCTTAATCCCCATTAGGAGAAAAACAAAATCCTCCTACGGCCCCAGAGAAAAAGAGAAAAAAAAAAATTCTGACACTTTTCCTTTTCTTTTTTTAAACAATTCTTTCCTGCTTTTGAGTACCCTAGAATCTGCAGTATGGCTGGTGATTCTGTTATGAATGGGTCACCGAGGAGAAAAAAAGCAAAACACGCTAATTCTCAGAAAACCAGAGAGGTTGGTAACTATGCAGACTGCAGAGCCCTGATCTTAACACACAACTAGAAGCAGTCGTGGAGCGTGCCTACGATGGTCCTGGATGCCTCGTCACAACCGGAGAGTTAAATAAGCCTAAAGTAAGAAAAAATAGGAAAACTAACTCCCCAGAGCAGACCTCAAAGGAAAGACAACCTCCCACATGTATTGACGCTGAAAAATAGGCTGAGCAAACGATGGGGCCAAACTAACTTGAAAGGACAGGAAAGGAAAGATACTGTCTGCAATCTGCCAAAAAACCCTACCAAAAATAATGTCCAACGCTTCTGATAACAAAATTAACCCTGAAGTCACTAGACTTCTCACACTATATCAGCACTCTGGAATATTCTGAGACAGAGCAAAAAGAGGTCAATCTAATAAAGGACAAAAAGGCAAATTTTCAAATACAGATAAATAAGAGTGGAAATTCAGCACAGACCAGCCGGGCTGGCTGACCACACAAAAACTGAGTTGACCAACAATGGCAAGTGTGAACATTAGCAAAAAACAAACTTATCTTGAGAAGACTGGAGCAGAGCTGAAGTCCAAGACCTGAGAAGCAGACTGAATCACCAGCAACAGGATAGGGCGTCGGCTGTCTTATATCCAGTCTGATATTCCAGAGATCAATCATTATCCTCCTCGGCAGGTGGCAGACCATTACCAATTAAACTAACCTCACTACCTCCTGTCACCACCAGAGGGAGAACGGAAGGAGAACTCCCAGCTGGTGGAGCAGAAAATGAGCTCATAGCAGTCCCCCATAGGATATAATGTAGCCCCGAATAGAATATAATACAGCCCACCTCTCCATAGAATATAATGTACCCCCCCATATTATATAACACAGTCTCCCCATAGAATATAATGTATAATGAGCCCCCCATGGTATATAACACAGCCACATAGTATATAGCACAGCCACAAAGTATATAACACAGCCCACATCGTATATAACACAGCCCCACATGATATACAGCACAGCCCCACATTGGTATACAGCACAGCCCCCACATTGGTATACAGCACAGCCCCACATTGGTACACAGCACAGCGCCTTGGTGTACAGCACAGCCCCACATGCAGTGGCGTAACTACAAAGTTATGGGCCCCGGTGCAAACTTTCAAATGGGGCCCCCCATGCCAAAATACACGCACATCTCTGCTCCGCACACCTCGTACACACATGGCTCCGTACACCTCGTACATGCGTGGCTCCGCACACCTCATACACGCACAACTCCGCTCACATCGTACACACGCGGCTCTGCTCAGTACACACGCGGCTCCTCTCCGTACGCCTCGTACACATAGGTGGCTCCGCTCCGTACGCCTCGTACACATAGGCGGCTCCGCTCTGTACGCCTCATACACATAGGCGGCTCTGCTCCGTACGCCTTGTACACATAGGCGGCTTCGCTCCATACACCTCGTACACACGTACACATGCGGCTCCGCTCCGTACACCTCGTACACACGCGTCTCCGCTCCGTACACCTCGTACACACCACGGCTCCGCTCACCTCGTACACATACGGCTCTGCTACATCCACACTGTAAACCCCTCCTGTCCCCAAACAGAAACTTCACCTCATCCAGCCACCAATTGATATACAGCACTGCCCCATGGTATACAGGGCAGGAGGCAGGACAGAGGGAGCCTGGAGAGAAGAGAGTGAGACTGTGTCACACTCACTCCTCACACCACACAGCCGGCAGGACAGCGGGAGCCAGCAGAGCAGAACTGAGCCTGAGATCACGGACAGGACACAGACCACTACTCACCACACAGCAGGAGCCAGAGTGGGAGGCTGGGAGCAGCCAGGAGTGCTGAGGAGTCACGCGATTAGCCTGCCAGGCAGCCAGCAGCAGAGCAGGAGCAAAGGAGAGTGGGGGGCATCACCACCCATAAAGAACAGCAGAGCGCAAGGGCCTTCCATGGAGTAGAGCCAGTCAGGGTTGCCCGACGCCGCATCAGAGAGAGGCTGGTATGTGCATGCGCGACTCTGCAAAGTCTGGGGCTCGCTCTTAAAGGGCCCACGCTTTTAAAGGGGCCGCATTTTTAAAGGGCCCAGCGACCTATTTTCCCTCTCATCGAGGCCTACCGGACATTTCCCCAATAGCCCGCCAGGCCAGACCAAGCCTGGTCTGCACAGTGACATCCCTACAGTCTGATGCCTATGCAGTACAACTCCCCCACATAGTAGGAAATCCCTGCATTACATCTACATGCCCCACAGTATGAATTCCTGAAGTACTTCTCTTCCACATATTATGAAGCACTCTCATGACTTCCCCCACAGTATGATGCCACCCAAAGCTCCCCATATTATGTTGCATCACACCTCCACCCACAGTATGATGGCCTCGTTTCACCCTCTCTGAGTATGAAAGCCCTAAAGCCTACCCCCACTAAGTGGGATGTCCCCACAGTATGCTGGTCCCCATAGCCTCCATACATTATGATGTCACCACAGTCCCACAAACCATGATGTCCTCAGAGCTCTCCACACAGTTTAATGTCCCCACACTTCCCTTCATAAGTAATGACTGACAGAAAAAAAAACATCTACTCACCTTACCTCCTTTCTACAGGTGTACTTCTCTTGACTCTGCATTGTGCCTACTGAAGCTCGATATAGTGACATCATTACGCGTTCTGTGCTGACAATCAGACAAACAGTATAAATGGGCTGTCCGCCTCTTTTTTGTGAGCTGGATGATTTGGCGAAACTTACCAAAAAAAGGGTTAACTCAAATGGAAAACCTATTAAATAAGTGTTTAAATGCTGGTGAACCTCTAGAACTAACTAGACAAAAAAAACACATGTAAAACTATATATTTAATACAAATGCATTCAATATATGGCACCAAAAATTTAACTAAATAGACATTTTCTGGTGTAGGTCTTTTTATTAATGTAAAATACTTCACATGACATATCAAAATAAAACAAAACAGAACAAAACATAAGAATAAAACTCCAATCAGACAACAAAGATGACAAAATCAGACACAAAACACAAAGAAATAAACCAGAAATGGAAACAAAATTTAGGAAAGTTCTCGACCTACAAAACGGGAAAAAAAGAAAAATGAAAATAAAATTAAAGAAACAAGAAAACTAAAAATGAAATTACCATAATTACATGAGTACCCCCTTAAAATAATAAATAAATATAAAATCATGTAAAAACCCCAGCCCAGCTTCACTCATACTATTAATTACAAACCCAAACTACATTCACACTGTCCTATATACAGTATTATATACACTATATACAATATAAAACATTACACTAGCCAGAATATTATACATGACACCAAAACACAACAAATACCCACTGGTCCCACCGCCTTACCTTGCAGCCTCCCTTTACACGACCACATTCACATTACAACAATCCTAATTACAAACACAATATACAAAATTTAACACATTTTTTTTGGGGGGGGGGATTTTTTTGAATTTTTTTACACATTTTTTTTTACACATTTTTTTACACATCTACACTAACTATCCCGTCACCCCTGATCCAGCTCTGGCCACAAAGTTCAGGAATTCTCCGTGCTAGGATCAGGCCCCAAAGTTTTTCCCCAGGCAGGAACTGGACCCGGCCAGATCAGTCTTTTATCACCGCTGTTGGAGCCCCAATCCCCCCACCCAACCTAACTAAGACCCTCTATTATACACAATATATACAATACATACAATACACAATATATACATAAACCAACATTACAGAACACAACCTACGTACTCACCACCTAAGGCTCAAATTCGATGCCTGCAAACCTGTTTCAGGAGACACAAATTCAAAACAAAAATCTAGGGTGCAAAGACATCAGCCCACCACCAGGTTATAGGAGTAATAATGGACTAAGGAACCCAGAAGGAGAAACCCCTCCAGAGATGGGCTGCCCTCCGGGCACCCAGTCTTTCATACTCCAGAGAACGTACCTTCACCAAGGCACCTAGGATGCTGCTACCAATTTCATCTACACGGAGGATTGTACTCTGCGTTGAAACTAAAACTCATGCGTTCCACGTGAAGTACCTGACCACTGCACTGACCATGAATAAAGTGGCTTGGTCCCTTCTCCCGAGGTCTCTGAACGCTCCATAGACCCACTCAGCATAGGACAGAGTAGCCAAAGTGGAACTGAGAAAGTGGGATATACATAAATCCCCGCAGTTCTTGGAAGGTTGTTAGCAGTGGTGGGGCATCCAAAATAACCCCCCTGCAGTAAATTGTTAGAGCGAGATTAGCTTGCTGTATATTTTTGTCACATGGTACCAGTGGCGGGATAGCTAAGATAAGCCCCCTCCGTGCCTGTGATAGCCGTGTGCCGACAGTGCATCGCGTCCCTCCATCCGCTGACATACCGGTGTCAGTGATGGGATCGTGACATATTGGTGGCACAGGGTGGCTCGTCATCACAAAAGGCTTTTTTCTCGCTTTACATGACTTGAGCCCTGCATCTAGGATCCTGTTATGAACTGTTCTTGCTGTGCACTTCACCCCAGCTGCCATTTGCCATTCCTTTTGTAGGTCACTTGATGTAATCCTTTGGTTGCTGAGTGACATTCGAATAAGATGACGGTCATCCCGCTCACTGTAGAGTCTTTTTCGCCCTCTGTCTGTCTGTCGCTTTGTTCTCCCCAATGTCTGCTGCTTGACCCTGTTTTGTAATGGACCGCTTTCTTAAAAATTTTAAGGATGGAGGCAAAATGACGCTCACTGTATCCGTCTGCTAGTAAAGCCAGAATTGAGCCCTTCTTTTCCTCACTCAAGACTTTTCTTTTCAACTCCTTTGGCATGGTTAAATTTATTTTTGCATTACTTTTGGGATATTACTAGCACTTGTTTTGCCATCCAGCTTGTCCTATTGCAAGAGGATTGTGAACATCACAGCAGCGTTTTTTATACTTTCCTTTGTTAAATAAGATTTGGTTCAGGTGATCACCTAATCAAACGCACATTAAGCAGAATGAGGTGTACTCTGGTTGTAATTGGAATGGAATGGCTGTCAAGACATGTAGAGAATAGAGTTGAGCGAAACGGGTCGGTCATATTCAAAAGTCACCGACTTTCGGTGAAGTCGGGTTTCATGAAACGAAACCCGACCATAGTGTGAGGTCGGCCACGAGGTCGGCGACCAGAGCGCCAAAGTTGCGTTTCAAAAGATGCTTCCAGCGCCTTTTTTCAGCCATTGATGGAGGGCTCACACTGTGGGCAACACAATGACATAGGCATCGGTCACCACCATCTTTGAGAAGGGCATGCAAGTGATTGGCTGGCTTTGTGTGGCGTCACAGGGGCTATAAAAGAGCGTGAACGCCGACCGCCATCTTACTTATGACGATCTTAGCATAGGGAGAGCTGCTGCTGCTTCTGTAGAGAGAGCGTTAGGCAGGGAAGAAGAACCAAAAAACTGCTTCTTCTGTTAGCGATTTCCACTTACAACACAACACTTTGTGTGCAGTGACAGGGGAGGCTCTATTTTTGTACATCAGCTCTGTTGGTTATTAGGCTGCCTTATAAGGCTCCCTGATAGCTGCATTGCTGTTTGCACACTGCTGTGCAAACTGCTTTTTTAAAAGCAAAAATACTTTCTTCCTCTTTTCTGCACAGTTACCAAGGGTTCATTTTTCCACCCTTTTGTGTGTGCACTGTGCAGCAGTCCTGCTTATTAGGCTGCCTGCGTCCATACTTGGACTGAGAGCATCATTGTCAGCGTCCTCAAATCTCTAGTGAGATCCAAAATCTCACCAATCCTATAGACACCCTTCACCTTGTCATCCACCATCCAATTTCAGCCTCTTACATTGAGGTATAATCTCTCCTGGGCCAGAGACAATAGTTCTGCGTCCTCAAATCTATAGTGAGATCCAAATTCTCACTACAGCTGAGCGAAACGGGTCAAAAAAATTGAAAAGTCCCCGACTTTCGCCAAAGTCGGGTTTCATGAAACGAAACCCGACCTTAGCGTGAGGTCGGCCACGAGGTCGGCGACTTTACCGCCAAAGTCGCATTTCAAAAGATGCTTGAGCGCCATTTTTGCAGCCAATCAGGAAGAACGGACACTGTGGGCAACGTGATGACATAGGCAGCGGTCACCACCATCTTGGAGAAGGGCATGCAAGTGATTGGCTTGCTTTGTGGGGCATCACAGGGGGTATAAAAGGGCGGGGACGCTGACCGCCATGTTACTCATGCTGATCTCAGAATAGGGAGAGCTGCTGTTGCTGCTGATTCTGTAGGGAGAGTGTTAGGCAGGGAAGAAGATACCAAAAACTGATTCTGCTGCTAGCGATTTTGCCTGTACAACACACCAGTAACTGTGCAGTGCAAGGGGAGGCTATATATTGGTGCATCAGCTCTGTTGGTTATTAGGCTGCCTTTTAAGGCTACCTGGTAGCTGCATTGCTGTGTACCCACTGCTGAGCAAACTGCTTTTTTCAAAGCAATCCAGATTTTATTGTTTTGTCCTTGTGAGTTACTGAGCGTTCATTTTTCACACACCGTACAGCGGTGCACGCACCTCTCTCAGTACCGTGTAACGGCTGTTATCAAGGCCACAGTGAAGCTATCTGTGTGTGACTCTGTAAGGATAAGTTGAGGAGTTGTTCCCTTCTTACAGACCTCCAC
Source organism: Dendrobates tinctorius (assembly GCF_039654945.1). NCBI lineage: Eukaryota > Metazoa > Chordata > Amphibia > Anura > Dendrobatidae > Dendrobates > Dendrobates tinctorius. The sequence continues at coordinate 6,217,322 of NW_027361705.1, forward strand.
CTTATAGTTTTGTCTGGTTTTCAAACAGTTGAGTATATTTGCTGTTTGATTACATTCAAAACTATAGAGAGACAGCGTGTGTCAGTCCGTATACTAAAACACGGAGCTTGACAATTTTATCATACACTGGACAGCAGTGTACGTGCACGCTCCTCTCAGTACCGTGTAACGGCTGTTATCACGGCCACAGTGAAGCTGTGTGTGACTCTGTAAGGATAAGTCGAGGAGTTGTTCCGTTCTTACAGACCTCCACCTTATAGTTTTGTCTGGTTTTCAAACAGTTGAGTATATTTGCTGTTTGATTACATTCACAACTATAGAGAGACAGCGTGTGTCAGTTCGTATACTAAAACACGGAGCTTGACAATTTTAACATACACTGGACAGCGGTGTACGTGCACGCTCCTCTCAGAACCGTGTAACGGCTTTTATCATGGCCAAATTGACGCTAAGTGTGTGATTCTGTAAGGATAAGTCAAGGATTTGTTCCATTCTTACAGACCTCCACCTTATAGTTTTGTCTGGTTTTCAAACAGTTGAGTATATTTGCTGTTTGATTACATTCAAAACTATAGAGAGACAGCGTGTATCAGTGTTGTGGTCTTAAATAAACAGGGCCTGACTGAATCCCACAGTGTCCTGAAGTGTAGAGACCTTCCAATTCTCCACAGTCCTCTATACACCTTTCTAACAGCATAGAGAATCTGCCTGTCATATTGCGGTGTTAAATAAATAAATAGGGCCTGACTGAATCCCCACAGTGTCCTGAAGTGTAGAGAGACATTCCAATTCTCCACAGTCCTCTATACACCCTTCTAACAGCATAGAGAATCTGCCTGTCATATTGCGGTGTTAAATAAACAGGGCCTGACTGAATCCCACAGTGTCCTGAAGTGTGGAGAGACATTCCAATTCTCCACAGTCCTCTATACACTCTTCTAACAGCATAGAGAATTTGCCTGTCATATTGCGGTGTTAAATAAACAGGGCCTGACCTAATCCCACAGTGTCCTGAAGTGTAGAGAGAAAACAAGGGCGGGGGCGCAGACATAGGGCTTCACCTGGTATAAATCAATTAAAATATAAAAGTACTCTGGAGTACTCACCCTTTATGGGTTGTGTTCAGACACAACCACTCTCAACGTTTGTTGCAGTCATATAGCTGCTGCAGAGCTCGTGCAGGTGGACAGCGTCCACTAGGTATCATAAGTTGAGGATCCAAGAAAAGCACTTCTGAGCATCCGCGCTGCTTTAGTGATAAGAATTCTTCAGAAATCCATATAAATCTTTCAAGTTCTTTATTATATGTACTACAGAAACTACGCGTTTCGAGGTGACAAACCGCACCTCTTCTTCAGGTTACAGTACAGAGTTGTCTGTACTGTAACCTGAAGAAGAGGTGCGGTTTGTCACCTTGAAACGCGTAGTTTCTGTAGTACATATAATAAAGAACTTGAAAGATTTATATGGATTTCTGAAGAATTCTTATCACTAAAGCAGCGCGGATGCTCAGAAGTGCTTTTCTTGGATCCTCAACTGAAGTGTAGAGAGACATTCCAATTCTCCACAGTCCACTATACACCCTTCTAACAGCATAGAGTATCTGCCTGTCATTGTCACGTTACCCTCGGACTCGGGGTCTGCTGTCCCGGCCTCGGCCACTAAGAGGCGCCGGACTGTCACATCGCCGTCAGACTCGGGGCCTGCTGTTCCTACCTCGGCCATTGGGAGGCGCCATGGTTCGGCCCCGAGTGATGGCGGCGACAGAGAAGGGGCTCCCGTGCAGGCATCTGATGGACGCAGGCTCCGCTCCTCAGTCGGTCGTGGAGCGGTTGTTGCTTTGCCATCTGGCCTGCTCTTGGGGGCGGTCCTGATGACATCAGCAGTCTGGGAGCCTGTGAGGGATGACCTGATCCCTCAAATACTTTGGGACTGGTCTTGCAAGCCGCCGGATATATTCTTGGTTCCCCTATGTGTTGCTGTGTGATTGACTATTGTTTGACTCTGACCTCAGCTTGGATTTCTGACCCCTCTATTGCCTGACGATTTTGTACTTCTGCTATTCTCCCGGTTTGTGACCTTGGCCTGGATATTCTGACTGTGCTACTGCCTAACAATTCTGTACCTCTGCCATCCTCCTGGTTTATGACTCTGACCTTGGCCTGAATTTGACTCTGCTATTGCCTGCCATTTTTTGTACCTCTGCTGTCCGCCTGGTTAAGACTCGGATTCCCGACTACGCTTTTGGTCTCGTTTTTTAACCCCTCTCTGACGACCATCCTGCTCTGGCCGCTGCTCATATTATGACAGCGCCTCCTGGGCTCTGCTGTAAATCCAGATCCCTGTATAGGGGTAAAGGGTATCGGAGTTGCTCGGGGTGCTGTCTTACTGCAGCCCAGACTTGCAGACGGAGGTTACAGTCATATTACGGTGTTAAATAAACAGGGCCTGACTGAATACTACAGTGTCCTGAAGAGTAGAGACATTCCAATTCTCCCCAGTACTATATACACCTTGTACCTTTTTTTACAGTACCAGAGAGTTGGTGGAAATTTGGGTAAATTGTTCCAAAAAATGAGGAAGTGTGGTGGAAGAGTCCGTGGAAGTGGGCGGGGGTTGGCAGCTGGTAATGATGGTGTTGGTGGTGGATCTGCTGGTAGTGGCAAAAGCAAAATAGCACCTAATACTGGAGGTGTTGAGGCTGCGTCATCGTCTGGCTCCACAAGGCCTCGAAGGCTCCCTTTTCTGGGAGTAGGTAAACCGATTCTAAAGCCAGAGCTTCAAGAACAAGTTTTGGCTTACATTGCTGACTCAGCCTCCAGCTCTATCGATTCCTCTTCTGAAGTTTTAAAAAATAAAAGCACTGAGTCGTCATTGGAGGCTCATGGCCATGAACCACACCTTTCCTTGTGTCCTTCACCCCTACCAAAATCGAAGGATGCGGTAGGCCACACTACAGATTACTCCATGAAGCTGTTTTCACATACCATGCCTGGGTTATCAAGTCAAATCGTGAAGTACCCAGGCCAAGATGAATCTGACATGGTGTGCACTGATGCACAGCCACTGATAGATGATTCTGCTGGTACATTCACTCAGAGCACTACATTTTCCTCGCTGTGTACTGAGCCAGAATCTGATCCAGATGAAAGTCAGGTGCCCCTTCCCGCATACTATACCATCATACACGGTGACACAGAGGAATGTGCACATGACATTGAAGAGGAGGTGATGGATGACCCAGTTGTTGACCCAGATTGGCATCCATTGGGGGTAGAGTGTGCCGCTGCCAATAGCTCAGAAGAGGAGGAGGAGCATCTGCAGCGGGCATCGACATTGCAACAGTTGTTATCTGGCAGGCCCGGAGCAGTCCAAAAACGGGTTACAAAAACCCAAAAAATTGCAGGACAGCTTGTCCAGACGGTCAAAAAAGCACAGCGTGCAAGGCCTCAAACTGTCTTCCCTAGTAGGAAGAGTGCAGTGTGGCTCTTTTTTGAACAAAATCCTAATGATCAGGCAAAGGTAATCTGTAAGAAGTGCGCAAAGACCTTTAGCTGAGGGAAAAATCGGAGAAATTTGAATACCAGTTGCATGCTAAGACATTTAACCACCATGCACTTGCAAGCGTGGATGGACTACCAAAACTCACGTACCACATGTGCTACTGCTCCCAAAGAAGGTAGTCAGCAGCGCAACATTGTTTCCCCCACTAAGTCCACCGGTTAGCACACCACCAGCAGCAAATGTTGAGTTGTTGTCGCACGGGCAAATCATTCAGGGAATCACACTGTTATTGCAACGAAAGACTGAATCTAGGCAATCAGAATGAACACCAACTCCATCACCATCATCACCCCTCTCTCAGTCCGCCATGTCCACCGCTAGTTCCACCATATCCAGCTCTCAAGTCCAGCTCACCCTACCAGAGACTATGAGTAGGACAAAAAAGTACTCACCTTCTCATCCACGTACACTGGGTTTGAACACCCACATTGCCAAACTAATCTCGTTAGAGATGATGCCCTATCGGTTGGTTGAAAGCGCAGCTTTCCGCGAACTAATGGCCTACGCAGTACCATGCTATGAACTACCCAGTCGCCACTTCTTTTCTCGCAAAGCCATCCCAGCCCTCCACCTTCATGTGAAAGACCGCATTGTCCATGCACTCAAGCTGTCAGTGAGTGGAAAGGTACACCTCACAACTGATGCATGGTCCAGTATGCATGGCCAGGGCTGTTACGTGTCCATCACTGCGCACTGGGTTAATGTGGTGGATGCAGGGTCCACAGGGGACAGCGGTGGTGGGACAGTGCTGCCTAGCCCACGGTATAGAAAACAGTTGGCTGTAGGCGTTCGACCCTCCTCCTCCTCCAGAAGCGAAAGCTGGTCCACAGAGCGCAGTCGCACAAGCACTGCATCCGCAGTTGACAGTGTTGCAAACGAGGTGTCCCCCTATCGATAAGCTAGTGGAAAGCGTCAGCAGGCTGTGTTGCAGATGATGTGTTTGGGCGATAGACACACCGCAGAGGCAGAGGTACTGGCCGACTACTTTCAGCGACAAACGGAGTCATGGCTGGGCAGTCTACATCTTGAGGCAGGCAAGGTAGTTAGTGATAACGGCCGGAATTTTGTGGCAGCCATAGCCCTTTCAAAACTCAGCCACATACCTTGCTTGGCTCACACCTTGAACCTGGTGGTGCAGTGCTTCCTCACTAATTATCCGGATTTAACAGGCCTGCTCCTGAAGGTTCGAAGACTGTGCTCGCACATCCGCCGGTCGCCGGTACACTCCAGTCGTATGCAGAAGCTGCAGCGATTGCTCCACCTTCCCAAGCACCGCCTAATTATCGACGTTGCAACAAGGTGGAATTCCACCCTGCACATGGTTGAGCGGCTGTGCGAACAAAGGCAAGCCGTAATGCATTTGTGGGAGGATACACGGGCAGGCACTTTGAGGGCAGACATGGAGTTGACAGGTGTGCAGTGGTCGAAGCTGAAAGACCTCTGTAAAGTCCTTCAGTGTTTTGAGGAATGCACACGGCTGGTAAGCGCAGACGACGCCATCATAAGCATGAGCATCCCACTTATGCGTCTGCTCATGCAAACTTTGACGCACATTAAGGAGCAGGCATCTGCAGCCGAGGTTGATGAGGAGGAAGAGGAGGAGGGAAGCCTTGTCTGGTCAGGGAACTGTCGTGGACTAGGTGGAGGAAGAAGAGGAAGAGGAGGAGGATGATGATGGGGATGATTATTTAGGGGAGGAGGATGCTTCTCGTGGGGCAAGAGAAAATTTTGGCTTTGCAAGGTCTGGTACAGGGTTTGTGCGTGACTGGAGGGATGTGGATTTGCCAGAAAGTGCTCCTCCACCCAGCACTCGCAGTGCATCATTGACACCGGGAACATTGGCCCACATGTCAGATTATGCCTTGCAGATCCTAAAAAGGGACCCCCGCATTGCCAAAATGATGAACGATGATGACTACTGGTTGGCCAGCATCCTGGATCCACGCTATAAAGGCAAATTCAAAAACATCATGCCACAGGAGAACCTTGACTTAATATTGGCTAACAAACAAGCTACTCTGGTAAACCGGTCGGTTGAGGCATTCCCAGCACACAGCAGAGGTGATGGTTCTCACACGAGCCGTTGGGGCCGGGTGGGCAACTTGGAAGTGGTGTTGGTGGTGCACACATCAGAAGTGGCGTTGGAGACGGGTTTCATGACCATGTTGTGGACTGATTTTTCAAGTCCCGCTCACACGACTGGTAATACTGCATCGATTGAAAGTGACAGGAGACAGCACTTGTCAAGTATGGTTACAAACTACTTTTCCACCCTTATCGGTGTTCTCCCTCACAGGTCATTCCCATTTGACTATTGGGCAGCTAAACTGGACACCTGGCCTGAATTGGCACAATATGCCTTACAGGAGCTCACATGCCCAGCTGCAAGTGTGCTATCGGAAAGAGTCTTCAGTGCTGCTGGATCAATACTGACAGAAAAAAGGACCCGTCTGTCGACCCAAAATGTGGGTTCCTGTGCCTGTTCCTAGGACTTGACCAATTTTGTCTTTAGCAGCAGGTGAATGTCCCACATCAACATATGGCATTTTGTAAACCTCCCAAACTGGGCAGTCTCCTCCCCCAATGGCCGGGGTCACCACCAAGCACACGCAACCATGCGAGTGCCATTGCCCTGGACAGGTGGGTGGGCTGACTCGTTGGCGCGGGCACTGGCACAGGGTCCCTCATAGTGCAATCAAGTGTCTCTGACGGTGGTGGTGCACACCCGCCCTCAGACACACCGCCGTACTATGAGGAGCCCAGTGGCAGTGCCGACGCCCACAAGTGGGCCCCCCTTGTTTGGGCAGGGCCCCAGCATTTGCAATGTTTACCTCTCCCTGCTCCTCCGCTGTGTAGTCTGGGCTGTCAAATCCATCACTGGGACTGGCACTTCAAATTTGGTGAACTGATAGAAGATGATGGTTAAGACGTAGCTATGCCCTGTCCTGCTGGCCGGAATCTAGCTTCAGATGATCAATGGCTTCCATTTCTTATGGACGTCAACTCACAATGAGATGCAGTGATGGTTTCTCATCAGCTTTAACAGTTTTCCTACCCACAGACGTTTGACATTCCAGCACATATTTTTAAATGTGCCCTCCCTCTCATGCCAATCCAATTGAATCGCCTACGGCCTGTGGCTTCTGTGTTTTGCACTCCAAAGTTACGTGACAGATCAAGATAGGCAGTGAGCACCATGTTTACATTCTCTCCCTGTGATCAAAATTGGATGGATATGAGTAACGGCGATGGGATCAACGGTACTGCAATACAGCAATACTTTCTTCACAAAGAAAGGTTTTTGCTGTGTCCACACACTAATTAATTGAGAGTCAGCATCGCCTCTGAGAATTGTGACAGAAGTTGTTCCCGTGAATAGTAATTCGTAGATTTCTGCAATCACTAGACTTTAGGTAAATAATTGTATGCATCTAATTTTCTATTGCAGAGAGTCTGGGCTGTCTTACTGAGACAGAAATATAAATGAAGATTTAAAAATACCACCAAAAGTGTATCATGGTGTACGCTTGAAATACATTTCCTTTTTTCTAGTTTTTAGATTGTTGTGTAATCCATGCAGAGAACAGAGATTTTAAATGTTTAAACTATGCTCTATATACCTGCTATCCATTGATAATGTACCCTATCTCAGCTTTGTACAATCTGGTCTAATCCATACTGGGCCTGAGACCGTCTGAGCCTGCCTCCTGATCGATACACATAGGTTTTTAATGTGTAAACTATGCAACATATATACGTGTTATCCGGTGAAACTGTACCCTTTATCAACTTTCTTGAATGTTGTAGAATCCATACTGGGCCTGAGAACGGCTGCAGAGCTGTTAAGCAAGCTACAGCACCTGTGGTTTGGAAACATAATGTTTTGCATTTTTTCTGGAATGGCGGTTAGGCCGAAATCAGTAATTGCTGTTGATCTGCACTTACTGGGAAATCATCGTTCATGGCGAATAATTTGAATCCCAGATCCCCATCACTAACGGTGTTCAGTGGGTTATTTGCACCTGTAAGCAACAAAAGATGGTCATTTCAGTGTAGCGCGCATGTAGCCCCGGACATGGAAGGCCTTGATAGCCCTGTTATTGCTCGATCGCGCATGCCAGAGCCTCGCATATCCCTCTAGTAAGCTTTACGCGTACCGCAGGGGCATGCCGGAGTCTCGTTCGTTAACGGAATAAAGCTGACAAATCACTAGCACAACTACAAACGGACATACCACACCACACACACACAATCGACAAAGCTTTCAATGTGTGCATCTTTTTTTGAGGTGGCATGGTTGTGGTTTCCCCGGTGGAGTCCAATTAAGCCGCAGGCTCCACTCCTGGTGGTGCCCTTTTGGACATTCCTTTAAGGTTCAGCTTTGCAATCATACTGCCCCCGGAAAGCACTTTGGCTTCATGGACGTTGTTTGGAGGTTCATGGGAATAACGCCGCCCGATCGCCAGTTGCCATAATTTATTAGTGGGAAGTACGACGGTATATGATCGTGTTCGTTTTCAGATTTTGTTTTTTTGGTTTTGGTTTTTACATTTTTAGTCCAGACTTTCTTGACTTCATAAGGGCTTGACAAGCCTAGATCTGTGTCTCCTCCACCTCCTCCTTTTACTCCTCCACCTCTTTTGTAAATGTAGTTGCCCTTTTCCATATGTTATTTTTGTCTTCTGAGCATTTTGTCGGCTTTGGGACACCTTTTAAGCTGTGTTGTAATTGTTTTCTATGTGTTAGTTTGTGTTTGTGTTTGCCTGCCATTGTTTTCAGTGTGGTTCGACGAACATTCGACAAACTTGCCTCCTGTGCGACGAACCAAAACACTAGCGGGGTGGCTCAACACTACTCATGATATATAGACATACATTGTTAATGTTTAAACTATGTTATATACACTGTGTTCCAAATTATTATGCAAATGATATTTTTCTATGATTTTCCTAAATAGTCAGTACAAATGACAGTCATTCTAATAAAAGTCATCACCCGTTAGAGTATACATCAAATTTTATTGAAGAAACCTCCCAATGATAGCAGTGTAATCTCCAAAATGAATAAAAACTCAAATTGCACTGTTCCAAATTATTAGGCACAGTAGAATTTCTAAACATTTGATCTGTTTTAAAGAACTGAAAATGTTCATTTGTAGAATTTGCAGCATTAGGAGGTCACATTCACTGAACAAAAAAGCTATTTAACTCCAAAACATCCTAACAGGCCAAGTTACATGCTATCATTGGAACCCTTCTGTGACATCACCTTCACAATTCTTGCATCCATTGAACTTGGGAGTTTTTGGAGAGTTTCTGCTTGGATTTCTTTGCAGTAGCCTCCCAGAGTTGCTGTTTTGATGTGAACTGCCTCCCTCATAGATCTTTTGCTTGATGATACTCCAAAGGTTCTCTACAGAGTTGAGGTCAGGGGAAGATGGTGGCCACACCATGAGTTTATCTCCTTTTATGCCTATAGCAGTCAATGACTCAGAGGTATTCTTTGCAGCATGAGATGGTGCATTGTCATGCATGAAGAGGATTTTGCTCCTGAAGGCACATTTCTGCTTTTTATACCATGGAAGACAGCTGTCAGTCAGAAACTCTATATACAGTACTTTGCAGAGGTCATTTTCACACCTTCAGGAACCTTAAAGAGCCCTACCAGCTGTTTCCCCATGATTCCGGCCCAAAACATGACTCCTCCTCCTCCTTGCTGAAGTTGCAGCCCTGTTGGGACATAGTGGCCATCCACCAACAATTTGGACCATCCAGGGTTGCTCGACACTCATCAGTAAACAAGACTGTATGAAAAATAGTCTTCATGTATGTCTGGACCCACTGCTACAATTTCTGCTTGTGAACACTTTTTAGGGGTGGCCAAATAGTAGGTTTATGCACCACAGCAAGCCTTTGAAGGATCCTACACCATGAGGTTCGAGGGACTCCAGAGGCACCAGCAGCTTTAAATATCTGTTTGCTGGTTTGTAATGGCTTTTTAGCAGCTGCTCTCTTAATCCGATGAACTTGCCTGGCAGAAACCTTCCTCATTCTGCCTTTATCAGCACAAACATGTCTGTGCTCAGAATCAACCACAAATCTCTTAACAGTACGATGGTCACGTTTAAATTTTTGGGAAATATCTAATGTTTTCATCTCTTGACCAAGGCATTGCACTATTTGATGCTTTTCAGCAGCAGAGAGGTCCTTTTTCTTTCCTAAATTCCTTGAAACCTGTGCCCTGCTTAATAATGTGGAACATCATTCTTAAGTAGTTTTCCTTTAATTGGGCTCACCTGGTAAACTAATTATCACAGGAATTTGAGATTGATTTCAGTGATCCAAAGAGCCCTGATACACAATACCATCTATGAGTTTATTTGAAAAACAAAAAATTACATCTTTATGACACTTAAATCCAATTTGCATAATAATTTGGAACTCAGTGTATACTTGCTATCTGATGATACTGTACACTTTGTCTAGTTTTTATATTCTTGTCTAATCCATACTGAGCCTGGGAGTGTCTCTGTGTGACTGATGGAATATATATGGAGATTGACAGTTATCCTTTGAATAGAGCTGTACGCTTCTGATACAGTACCATATATGTGATGTTACTTTGTGTCTATTTTGTGCTAAATTTGGAAGTTTGGTGGAAGAGGCCGCGGACGTGGGCGTGGGGGGGCCAGCTGGTGCTGATGGTGGTGACGCATCTGCTGGTAGTGGCAAAAGCACAATAGCAGCTAAGGCAGGAGGTGTTGAGCCTGCATCATGGTCTGTCTATGCAATGCCTGGAAGGCTACCTTTTCTAGGAGTAGGTTAACCGTTTTTAAAGCCGGAGCATGAGGAACTGGTTTGGGCTTGCATTGCCGAAACAGACTCCAGCAAATATGCCCTCCTCTTCTGAAGTTTCAAAAAATGCAATCACTGAGTCATCAAGTGCTGGCTCCTGGTCAGGAAGAACCCCTTTCCTTGTGTCCTGCACCCCCACCCAAAGTGAATGATGCAGCAGGCCACACTTCACATTAATCAATGTAGCTCTTTCTATCATACCATGCCTGGGTTATCAAGTCAAATCGTGAATTCCCCAGTCCAAGATGAATCTGACATGGAGTGTGGCTGGCCAGGCAGGGCAGTGGGGTTAATCAGTGTCCCTACAAACTCGGAGACCGGAATCCGGACCATGCGCTCAAGCTAGGAGTAAGCCTTAACTCTGCTCATTCTCCAGCTACCCTTCTCACATCCACACACTTCCCCTTCCCTTCACAGACTGCCCTAACTTACCTCCTCCCGACCACAGACAACAGCTCCTCAGCAGTCAGGTTCAGAGGTCTCCCAGCTGGCCTGGAGTCAGAAATGTTTTGTGGGTTGGTTTAACTGCTAGAGAGATCCTTCATTGCTCCCAAGCATGACATCACACTCCCTAGGAGGAAGGTAATGCCCCTGTGGCGACAATACTCCTGGGGGCGCCACAAGTGCACTGAGGACCAGCCACTGCTAGAGGATTCTGCTGGTACATTGACCCAGACCACTACATTCCCCTCGCACTCTACACAGCCTGAATGTGACCCAGATGAAACTCAGGTTACCCTTCCCATATACTGTACCACCTTACACGGTGACAAAAAGGAAGGTGCAGCTGAAAGTGCAAGTTCGGCCCACCCGCCGTCAGACCCACCGCTGTACTATGAGGGGCCCTGTGCCAGTGCTGTCACCAACGAGTGGGCCCCCCCTGCTTGCTCTGGATCACAGCACTTGCAAAGTTGAAATACTTACCTCTCCCTGCTCCACCGCCATGTCGTCTTCCGCATTTCCTGACAGTGATATTCTGATCAGAGAGCGCAATGACATCACGTCTGTACGGCCAGACTAGTACAGGGATTCCCTAGCGAGGAGACTTATTTGAGGAGACTTATTTAATTGTTTTCAATGTTGGGACAGCAATTTTTGGGGAGCACTATACTCTGGAGAATGATATATGGGGCCCACCATTCACTGGAGAATCCCAAAGGTGGACATCAGACACTGGAGCAGCATTTACAGGGCCCATTATACACTAGGTCAAGGAAATTCTTATCCTCTCTTGCTGACAACTTTATCTTCCAGAAGGTAGGGGAGAAAACAAGGGGAACTGCTACCTTGGATCTAATCCTTATAAACAGGGAGGAAATGGTTGAGGAGGTAAAAGTGGCTGGGACCCTAGGAGGTAGTGACCATGCTATTTTAGAATTTTGGATAACTAGAGGCGGAAGACCTGTGAAGACTCAGACGTCAAGGTTAGATTTCAGAAAGGCAGATTTTAAGGGATTCAGAAAGAGAATTGGAGGGATCCAATGGCTGGATATCCTTAAAGACAAAATTGTCCAGGAAGGATGGGAAATCTTGAAAAATGAAATTCTCAAAGCACAGTTGTTAACAATTCCGAAAAGAGGGAAGAATAGGAAGCATTTAAGGAAACCAGGATGGATGAACACAGAACTTAAGCACATGCTAAAAAGGAAGAAAAAAATGTTTATAAAATGGAAAGAGGGAGGCATATCTAAAGAAGAATATAATGCTGTCTGCAGAACCTGCAGGGCACAAATCAGATTATCTAAAGCTGAAAATGAATTGAGGCTTGCAAGAGATGTCAAAAGCAATAATAAAGGATTTTGGGGATATGTCAAAAGTAAAAGAAAAGTCAAGGATGCTATAGGATTTTTACAGGATGAAAATGATGAAATGGTAAGACAGGATGTTGAGAAGGCTGAACTTTTAAATTCCTATTTTGCATCTGTTTTCTCTCAGAAAGGAAATGTAACATCAACTGTTCTTCACTGTCCTATTAAGGGAATAGAAGAATCCAGGATATCTATAAACAGAAAGATAGTGAGGAAACACTTACCTAACCTAAATGAATTCAAGTCTCCAGGTCCAGATCAATTACACCCCAGAGTACTGAAGGAGATAGCAGAAGAAATTTTTGAACCCCTCTCCATAATCTTTGAAAATTCTTGGAGAACAGGAGAAGTCCCAGAAGACTGGAGAAGAGCAAATGTTGTTCCTATCTTCAAAAAGGGGAAGAAGGTGGACCCAGGCAACTATAGGCCGGTGAATCTGACTTCTATATCAGGAAAGATCTTTGAACAAATTATTAAACAACATGTATGTCAGTACCTGGATAAGAATGAAGTGAGTAAACAGAGTCAGCATTGGTTTGTAACTAATAAGTCATGTCAGACTAACATAATTTCCTTCTATGACGGAATCACTGATTGGGTGGATCAAGGAAATGCTGTCCACACTCTGACAGACTCCCTCTCGCAGTCTCTCACATGTGTCAAACACCTCAATTACATAGCCCTGTAACCACACCCACAGGTGATCATATGGCTATGACATTGTCATGATATGTATTTTTTCCCAATACTTTGCAATGTCTTGTGTGTACCTGTAACAATATGTTTCCTTCCCCCATTGCCTGTGTCTCTGGACTATAATGTAATTATGTAAGTAACCTGTCTCCTTTCCACAAGACTTGTGTATCTAGACCATAATTGAATTCAGGCTTGGGTCAACACAGCTAGGGGAATCACCATTGTTCTCCTCAGCAGGGGGAGGACTCACAATACACATCCTCGTAGACACCTCGGAGCCATGCGATGGACCAAACCATTGACTAGGAGGTGGGAACCTCTACTCCCCTACACTTGGGCTGATCCAGGAGCAGAGAACTACTTTCAGTGCACATCCTCGTAGACACAGCGGTGCCTTGCTGTGGGCCAAACCATTGCATAGGAGGAGTGGAACCCTCCTCCACTACACACATGGGCTGATCCAGGAGCAGAGACACTAGATCCCTGTGCAACTCAGTCAGATGTGAGTTGGATGCTGAAAGTGAAGGATGAGGCTGTCCGAGGAAGCCTCGGCCTCTGTGTGATCGTGGTGGATTTCTGGGACTCTTAAAGGACTATGGTTTTGTGATCTGGCACAAGGATTGTCGGGAGGTGCCCCCGAATCAGTTTCCTGTGGACTTATTTTGGGACTCTGCAAATTACCTTCGTGTTGTTCCTGTTTTCTGGTCAATAAATCTGTTGGATCGTCCCTCGGCCTGTTGTCCCTTCTTGCTCTGTCATATACCCCGTCACAAACTGGTTGGCAGCGGTGGGATCAGAGCAGAAGAAATGGAGGACAACGGCCCATCAACTTCTGGAACCAGAGCCTCAGAGTACAAGAACTGGACTGCAAAGAACCTACAAACAAAGGCCCGTGAACTGGGAGTCAGCTGTTATGAATGAGTCACCGTAGGAGGCAAAAGTAGAAATACAAGCTAAGTCCAGAAAACCAGAGAAGTTGGCAACTATCAGATTGCAGACCCCTGAACCTATCAACACAACTAGCAGTAGCCGTGGGGGGTTCCTACGATGCCCTAGACCCCTCGATCACAGCCGGAGAAATACATAGGCCTAAAGAAAGAAAGGGGAAATCTAAACTGCCCCAGCGCAGACCCCAAAGCAATAGGCAGCCCCCAACATATAATGACGGTGAAGCAAGATGAAAATACTAACACAGACAGAAAGATAGACTGAGCAAAGACGGGGCCCCAAAACTACCTAGATAGGAAAGGACAGGAAGGCTGCTGTCTGCAATCTTCCAAAACCCTATCAAAGACATCAGCCAACCAGCTGATATGAAAAAGGCCCTGAAGCAGCTAGGCTTCAACAACTGAATCAGCACTCAGGTATTTTCAGAAGACAGAGCTAAATGAATTCAGCCCACCCCAGCAGGGAATGGCAGAAATCCAGAAAAACAAAGCAAAAACAAAGTCAAAGCACAAAAGCAAAAGGCCGAGCAGCAAACTTAGCTTTGGAGGAGCAGGAATTCAGACTGGTCTCCAAGGATCCCACAGAGAAATCACCTGCAGGGCAGAAGGGCATCAGCAGCATTATATCCAGTCCGTAACTCCACTCAGCCAGTCACAATCATCAGCCTCAGGTGTTTGACAATCAGGCTCACTACCTTTCTTTACCAGAAGAGGGAGTTCCTCGGGCCTCAGTAATGAAGGGGAAAATGAACTCACAACAGTCAGCTACAAGGGACTCTCCAAGCAGCAGCTGATTGAGGCTTTGGAAGCAGTTGGCCTGCAAGACGATGCTGAAGAAGGATCCTCACAGCAAAGAGAGGAAAGACGGCAGCCGGAGGTAAATACCCAAAAAAGTCAGTGGGTTGTGTGGTACGAGGAGGAGATGGCCTTGCTGGGAGAAGAGGTCTCCATAGAATATAAGATGGAGGTCATGCGCAGAGCCGAGGAGAGGCAGCGCAGGATGGAGGAGAGGGCAATGCTGGAGAGGGAGATCGCTTTGGAGGCAGCGAGAAGCTCCAGACAGACTGTACCCACAGCATCCCCCATGAGGGAACTCCCCAGAGTGTCCCACAAAGACTTCAAGCCATTTAATGAGGCTTCCGGTGACATTGAGGGCTTCTTCCAGGACTTTGAGCATCAGTGTCGATTAATGGAAGTCCCGGAAAGGGAGCGCGTCCGACATCTGGTGGGGCTCTTAGAGGGTGGAGCTGCCGCAGCCTATAGAGCTATGGACCCTCGGTGGAACTGTGAGTATGCAGAGATTAAACGGACTGTTCTAGAACATTATGCTGTGACCCCAGACACTTACAGGACCCAGTTTCGTACTTTAGCCTGTAATGAGGAAGTGTCTTTCAAGATGTATGCCCACAAACTCAAACAAATATGTAATCGCTGGCTGGAGGCAGAGGAGGCCTTAACCTGGAACACCTGTCTCCAGGTTACCCTAAAAGAACAATTTTTTGCCCAGTGCCCCGCTGAGATCAGGGAATGGGTGCGTGAGAGGAAACCTGCTACAGTGGAAGAAGCTGCATCTCTCGCTGATGAGGCTCTCACCATCAAGCCTCAGTGGAGAGTTCTATTGGAGGATGGAGAGAGGCCTACCAGCTCCACAACACCGGTGGCCCCCAGTTCTTCTGTCCCCATTGTTCCCCATTCCTCTGAGCCACCACCTCGTGTTGATACCTGTGTTAATGTGCCTCCTGTTGCTTCTACTGCGTCTTCTGGAATACGACAAGGAGAGGAAGTAGCAGAGCGCAGGTGTTATGGTTGTGGGCATCCGGGGCATCTGCAGGCCTCATGTCCAGCCAGCCCATGGAGGAGTCGTCCTCAACCCCCTACAGCATAGAATCATAGAATCATAGAATGGTAGAGTTGGAAGGGACCTCCTGGGCCATCTGGTCCAACCCCCTGCTCAAAGCAGGATTCGCTAAATCATCCCAGTTAGATGTCTGTCCAGCCTCTGTTTGAAGACTTCCATTGAAGGAGAACTCACCACTTCTCGTGGCAGCCTGTTCCACTCATTGATCACTCTAACTGTCAAAAAGTTTTTTCTAATATCTAATCTGTGTCTCCTCCCATTCAGCTTCATCCCATTGCTTCTAGTCTTTCCTTGTGCAAATGAGAATAAAGTTGATCCTTCTACAATGTGACAGCCCTTTAGATATTTGTAGACAGCTATTAAGTCTCCTCTCAGTCTTCTCTTTTGCAAACTAAACATTCCCAAATCCTGCAACCTTTCCTCATAAGACAGGGTTTGCAGACCGGTCACCATTCTGGTCGCTCTTTTCTGAACTTGCTCCAGTTTGTTGATGTCTTTTTTTAAAATGTGGGAGCCTTCAGGTGGGAGCCGACCGGCAGGTTCCCTTACTCCTCGCCCAAGAGGACGCATTGGATGGAGTGAGACACAGCACAGATGCTATCGATGTGGGCAGCCGGGGCATCTGCAAGCTTCCTGCCCAGCTGTTCAAATGAGGATTGATCCTGTACCCAATCATATTATTAATTATGTACAGCCAAGTGCCATGGAGGAAGACGTGTCACCACTATGTGAGGACTGGCCTAGTGCCTCACCCACCCATGTTGCACCACTAGGAGTTTATGGTGTGCGACCCGCAGCTATGACGACTTCAGCTCATCGAGGTAAGCACTTGCAGGAGGTTGTGCTGGATGGACAAAGACTTGTTGGATTTTGTGACTCAGGGGCTTTCCTCACACTGGCTGATCCCCGAGTGGTTCGGCCTGAGGCAATCCATAGAGGACCTGGGATTGTCATTGAACTGGCTGGTGGACAATGGAGGACTATTCCCACAGCCACTGTGGATCTGAACTTTGGTTTTGGGGTCAGGCGATGTGTGGTTGGGGTGATGGGTGGTCTGCCTGCAGCTGTTCTCCTGGGCAATGATGTGGGAAAGCTACGATGCCAATTCGTGGCTGCATGAAGCCACATGTAAGTTACGCCATGCCTGTGTGTACGTAACCAGTGACCTGTAGAGGTCCCTAGTACGTACACAAATTAGGAGGGAAAGGGATTGTCATGATATGTATTTTTTCCCAATACTTTGCAATGTCTTGTGTGTACCTGTAACAATATGTTTCCTTCCCCCATTGCCTGTGTCTCTGGGACTATAATGTAATTATGTAAGTAACCTGTCTCCTTTCCACAAGACTTGTGTATCTAGACCATAATTGAATTCAGGCTTGGGTCAACACAGCTAGGGGAATCACCATTGTTCTCCTCAGCAGGGGGAGGACTCACAATACACATCCTCGTAGACACCTCGGAGCCATGCGATGGACCAAACCATTGACTAGGAGGTGGGAACCTCTACTCCCCTACACTTGGGCTGATCCAGGAGCAGAGAACTACTTTCAGTGCACATCCTCGTAGACATAGCGGTGCCTTGCTGTGGGCCAAACCATTGCATAGGAGGAGTGGAACCCTCCTCCACTACACACATGGGCTGATCCAGGAGCAGAGACACTAGATCCCTGTGCAACTCAGTCAGATGTGAGTTGGATGCTGAAAGTGAAGGACGAGGCTGTCTGAGGAAGCCTCGGCCTCTGTGTGATCGTGGTGGATTTCTGGGACTCTTAAAGGACTATGGTTTTGTGATCTGGCACAAGGATTGTCGGGAGGTGCCCCCGAATCAGTTTCCTGTGGACTTATTTTGGGACGCTGCAAATTACCTTCGTGTTGTTCCTGTTTTCTGGTCAATAAATCTGTTGGATCGTCCCTCGGCCTGTTGTCCCTTCTTGCTCTGTCATATACCCCGTCACAGACATCACTAAAGGTTGTATTGCACATAGACACACACAGGCTTCCCTGACACAGTGTAACAGAAAGACCAGCAGTACCTCTGCTGATCAATACACCCTGGAGCCTGCATCCCAAGGCCACCCACCTTGAGACCCATAATGGTCATTTAGGACCCTGCTCCTGTTACCACACTGAATGTGCCTGTACACCCGTCCTGGGACACCCACACAGCGCCCCCTAGCTGACATAGTGGTCACTACACCACATACCTCCCCCCTCTGTTCAAACTTGTGGGGTTGAACACATGACATCACCCAGGTATTTTGAGACCTGGCACCCATGTCACCTTGCCCTACAAGTCGAGAGGACCATCTCTGTCTGTTTCGGTAGTCTTACTGCATCATATTTACGTTAGGCCTCCCCCGCCCCCAGCGGTCAGTATCTCGGCCTTGGGCTTTGGCCTTCCCATCATTGTCCATCAGTGTGACCAGACACTCTTTAGTCTCCATCTGTCTGCAGTGCGCTCCGTCACCCGACCTTTCTCTCACTGGCCGGCTCTCCCAGTTCGTATGGTCTTGAGTCCCACGTCCAGCTGGGCCAACTGGCTGGTCTGAGTCTGACCCTCTGTCGCTATGTCCACCACCGGGTCTCGTGCCTATGCTACTAAAATTAGAACTGCCACTTGCGGACTCTCGACGTTCTTGTCTTCGACTACCTGTCCTTTCATTCTTTGGAGGATCCCTTTGGGTCCTTACACCTTGGGTTGGAGGTGGACGCCACCTGACGTTCTCTATCTGCTCATTCATCTGCAGTCGATCCTGTCTTAGCTGCTCAATCTCCTTCAGGTACGCTACCCGATATTCCAAGAGCATGCGAAGCTTCCCAATGCTTTCCACCGAACCAACCACAATGACAGGAACCGTGTCATCTTCAACAATGACTTGGATTTCACCAGCAGGTGTGATCCTCACTCTCTTCACACTGGATCGATTCACCATCTCCTGCATCACCTTTCCAAGTCTGCCAATGACTTTCCCCACCAGATTTCTGGGTACCGGAATTATGTCTTCCACAAAGCCCAGCCGACTTTGAGCTTCCCTTGCAAGCTCCAGACATCGAGCGGCTTTCCTATTACGCTCCACGAGCATCTGTTTCGTGCGGAGACAATGTAGGTGCATCTCCTTCATGACAGTCACCCTTCTCTGTGTCTTCCGTTTCTGCCAGTATCACCAACTGGTTTGTTTCTGGTGCCCAGCTCACACTATAGGCCTTTACTGCCTTTTTAAAGGTCTCATGCACACCTTCGCTGGCACACGCTTCTCGCACGTCTTCGGGTACCTCCATCACGCACTTGAAGGTCATGGACTTGCTCTCATCCTGGACAGATGGCTCTGGGTTCCCCACGGACACTTCCCTCAAGGTATCTGCCAAGACCGGGTGACTTTCTTGTGCAGCTCTTGGCTCACCATCTTCCTCAGATTTACAGTCTTCAGGACCCTTTTCCAAGATGGGCTTTGGCAGTTCTGCCTTGCTATCAGTCGGGCACAGCCGCTGTACGTCTTCACCCATCCACTTCTTCTCCCGTAGAAGACCTTTTACTACTCCACTGAGTTCTTGCAGAACTTTATTTCGCTCCTCTGCCAGGCAGCGACACTCATCTTCTCTCCGGAGAATCTCCTGTTGATGCTTCTCTTGGGCCTCTCTGAGCACCTCCATATCCTTCACTATAGCTTTGGTCATAGTTTGACATGCTGACAGGTGACCTCTGAGCTCAGAGACTTCCTTCTCCAGCTCATCCACTCTGTGCTCAGCTGCTTGCCTTAGGACTCTTTCCCGTTCGACATGTTCTGTTACAGTCTCCTTTATCAGCTGTATCTCACGATCTTGTTCTCTTTTGGCCATCACGTGTCTCACCACTACCTCTTTAATTATATCATCAAAGGGTACCACTGGGTCAGTCACACCAGTCAAGTGCCCCCTCCAGTTACCGTCCAGCACCAATGTGTCTAGTCCAGTCGTGTCATCTCCCAGCCCACCATCTGTCTTATCACGAGACGTCAGGTCTGTAAGTTGGGCAGATGTACTTCTTCCTCTGGTCAGTTCTACCTCTGACCTGTCCATGTCAGGAGCCGTCACTGTCTGTGTCTGCTTGCCCCACAGTCGAAGCATCTCCATCGTCCGACCAAACGTGATCAAACAAAAGAAAGTCCCGGCCCCTCTCCCAGGCATAGACTAAGTCCCGTGGTATCCCACTACCTTGTCACTCACCACCTTTGGTCCCCTCAAACACTACTCTGTCTACTGCGTAGTTCACCGTGACCCCGTGTTTACAGCGAACCCTGACGTTTTTCTCGGTCAGAGAGAAAGCGAGAGGAGTCCCTGTCAGAGTCACCTGACTCTCTGAGTCCAGCCGACCAAAGGCTCCTTCCCGGTGCAGCATCACTGTACACATCTGTGGCCCGCCATTACTACCCGGAAAGGATATTCCACATTCTGAAAAAGACCTGCACATACACTGCGGTACTCCAGACAGACCCACTGAGTCACCCAGTGCTGTCATTTCTTCAAACTTGGCCCCTTTCGGGACCACCACCCTGCTTTGGGTTGCCGCCCCCTCCCGGGACTCCACCCCTTTTTGGGTTACCACCCCAATTTGGGTCACCGCCCCCTTTTGGGACTCCACCCCCTTTTGGGCTACCACCCCGATTTGGGCCACCGCCCCTTTTGGGACTCCATCCCTTTTTGGGCTACCACCCCGATTTGGGCCACCGCCCCCTTTTGGGACTCCACCCCTTTTCGGGATCTCCCCATGTCTGTCCTGCAGAACCTCTTATGCCACAGTTCCCACCACAGTTTGTCTCTCACGATACCAGACAAGTCCTTGCTGGCACCACCACAGCTTCTGCTGTCACAAACCACCGGCACCTCTGGCTGCCGTTCACACACACACAGCGGCTGGTGTCACTGCAGTTCCTGCTGCGCTGTCTTCGTGGACCTGCCGATCCACCAGAAGCCGCTTGTCCCCTTCGTAACCCCGCCGGGTTACCGGAAGCCGCTTGTCACCCTCAAAGATAAAAAAACCACAAAAGCGCGCCCATAGGGCCTTACCAATGCAGGTATAATGGGTATCAAGAAAATAATACAGGGTACTCACCCTTAATAGTTGTGTAAAGCCACAACTACTGTATCCGCTTAGTCACATGCCATAAAGCTGCAGTAGGATGGCGTAGACAGACAGCGTCTGCTACCAATGCTCCCAGGGCAGATCCCAAAAAGAAAACACCAGGTCCCTGTGCTGCGAGACCTTCGTGACCCCACTGAGCCACAGCAAGCACCTTCAGGTTTTGAAGAGGAAAAGAAAAAAAAACACATGCACAGTCTCTCACGTGTCCTGTTCGTGTGCCACTCAGGACGTTCCGTCTCCACCTGAGAACGTCCGGCACACCGGGTGCTATTCAGGGAGCCGACCCTCCTCCCAGGGTCTCCCAACACACCGGCCTCACCAGGTCCAGGGGCTCAGCGGGTGCTCTTCAGGACATCCGTCTCCGCCTGAGGCTGCCCAACACACGCCTCACCAGGTCCAAGGTCATATCACGTGTTCCAGGGATCCGATTCCTCTCCCAGAACCTCCCAACACTGACCTTAAAGGACCTTGCTCACTGACCCCTCCAGGAACACAGTCTCTCACTGACCATGGTCACTGCAACACAGACACCTGTCTGTTACCTGTGTCGGCCACACAGGTTCTCAGATGCCTCTTCTCCTCAGAGGTATTCCACAAATATTAACACAGTCACTTTCTCTGACCTTGGTCAGTATTACTCACGGTTGTCAGACCGTCTGCTCTCCTGGATCAGAATCGCCAGCACTGCCACACATGCTTCTGGGAATCGCTGCCCGCAGTCTGTCACCAATTGTAGGGATGTGACTCGCTCAAGTGCAGCGGGAGACAATCATGAGACAGGTTCCTCCCAAAGTTCATGAGGTTTATTTGCTCCATAAACCATAAATCTGCATATCACCAAAATAGCCTCTAGCTTAGGCAAAAAAGAACATAAACGTCCGTGGCTTCAGACTCAGACCGAGAGTCTCAGCACATGCTGGGAAGTGTAGTCCTCCCCATATACAACTAATATACCCAGGCCAGGGCAATGTCCAGAGCAGCGCTCCATCTGCAGCCGCAGACACAGGAAGGCTTCTCCTTCCTAAGAACACAGACCACTTTCTGTAGGGTCCAACCTGGACACATGGAAGTCTGTCCACACTCTGACAAACTCCCTCTCACAGTCTCTCACATGTGCCAAACACCTCAATTACATAGCCCTGTAAC
Organism: Dendrobates tinctorius; assembly: GCF_039654945.1. NCBI lineage: Eukaryota > Metazoa > Chordata > Amphibia > Anura > Dendrobatidae > Dendrobates > Dendrobates tinctorius. The sequence goes on from NW_027361705.1 coordinate 6,239,317, forward strand.
CACACCCACAGGTGATCATATGGCTATGACATCACTAAAGGTTGTATTGCACATAGACACACACAGGCTTCCCTGACACAGTGTAACAGAAAGACCAGCAGTACCTCTGCTGATCAATACACCCTGGAGCCTGCATCCCAAGGCCACCCACCTTGAGACCCATAATGGTGATTTAGGACCCTGCTCCTGTTACCACCACTGAATGTGCCTGTACACCCGTCCTGGGACACCCACACAGCGCCCCCTAGCTGACATAGTGGTCACTACACCACATGGGCCAGAGACAATAGTTCTGCGTCCTCAAATCTATAGTGAGATTCAAATTCTCACCAATCCTATAGACACCCTACACCTTGTCATTCACCATCCAATTTCAGCCTGTTACATTGAGGTGTAATCTCTACTGGGCCTGAGACAATAGTTCAGCATCCTCAAATCTATAGTGAGATTCAAATTCTCACCAATCCTATAGACACCCTCCACCTTGTCATTCACCATCCAATTTCAGACTGTTACTCTCATGATCCAGCGTGGATCTGACAGATTAAATGGATAAGTGAACTTTTTTCCTTTGGCTAGGTGCCAAAGTGATGTGATTGCCCCTGGTGGCCATTAGAATTATTACACGAGTTGTCGTTCATTCTATGTTGCCCCGGTGGTGGTGAGTGGTAGTGCACTTTGGTTTCTTTGGTTTAGTGCATGTAATTATAAATCAGGTGTGAGGCTCTATAAAAGAGTTCAGGTGGGTTTGATGACTGTTGGCGATATTGTGAGTTCGTCATTTGGGAAGGAAGCCTGGGTGATGAAGGAGCTGAACATGAGTCCTGCACAGCCCAGCCAGAGGGGACGAGTGGCAGCTAGGTGGTCTGCAAGAAGGGCTGGCATGGCATGATGGAGTCACAGTTTATGGTGTTGGCAGGAAGTGCTTGCATTGCTTGGTGGAGTGACGACTATGGAGAGAGTTGCACTCAGCATGCAGGACTTGGTTGCTGAGAGCTGGACTCAAGCATGCTTGCCTTTTGGGCAGGAGCTGAACTCGTCTTTTGGACTCTGTTACTGGACTTTTGCAATTGGTGGTGGACTCTGCTCCAAGGATGCACTATGGTGAAGGATCCAGTTATGGTGATGGATCCGGGTGGAGGAGAAGATGCACACAGGTGGTCGGCTCTGTTGCTTGGAGCGTACGCAACAGAGCAAAGCTAAGTGGTGTTTCCCCTGTATTGTCATTTTCCCTCGTGTGTTTAGTGCAGTTGTGGGATTAGTTTCCGCACCGACCAATTCCCTAGTGAGGGTTTAGGTTCAGGGCGAGCTAGGGTTTTTAGGTTCCTGTGCGTCGCCCGGTGCAGAACCGGCATAGGGAACGTTAGGAGTGCAGGGACACTGGCTCAGGGGAGTTCAGGAGGTCTCCACTTCCCTATTCCCTATTGCAGGGCCCACCATTGATAATGTTACCCAGGTTCCCCTTTATTATTTAAATTCGCCTTACTGGAGGTGAGGTTTCCAGACTACTTTGAGTATAACGTGTAATACCTAAATTCGCCAGTTGGAGGCGGCGTATCCAGCTGCACATTTTATTATTTAAATTCGCCCCACTGGAGGCGCTGTATCCAGGGTCACGGGTATCTTAAGGGTTCGCCTTGCGGTACTCGCTGCGTCCGGACACACGTGACCGTGACATTATCACCAACCAAACTTTTTTTTTTTTTCTGGTGAGCCTTGGCCATGTGGAGACCGCTGAGTAATTGCTGCCGGGCCTCACTGAGGTGAGTGGGGAGCGGCAAGGTGTGTTAGAGCCGCTGCAGCAGCAGTTATCAGAGTCTGGGGCCTCTGCTCAGGCAACCAGGAAATCAAAATGGCGGCTTTGGCAAATTGCGTGTCTGTCAAAAGCCCCCTTGAGTCGCTGCTGGTGAGCGGGACTTGTTCATACAGGTGGACGTAACCAGACAGGTGGGTGGAGTTGGTGATCCCCATGGTGCTGTCTGGGGTTCCCCGAGGTGAAGGGGTACGTCCCTGTAGTGAGCAGACTGGTGTTATAGTCCGCAGGGCTTTTTTAAACAAAATCCTAATGATCAGGCAAAGGTAATCTGTAAGAAGTGCTCAAAGACCTTTAGCCGAGGGAAAAATCTGAGAAATTTGAATACCAGTTGCATGCTTATGCATTTAACCACCATGCACTTGCAAGCGTGGACGGACCACCAAACCTCACGTACCACATGTGCACCTGCTCCGAATGAAGGTAGTCAGCAACGCTACATTGCTTCCCCCACTGTAAGCCCACCGGTTAGCACACCACCAGCAGCAAATGTCGAGGTGTCGTCGCAAGGGCAAAGCAGTCAAGGAGTCACAATGTTCTTGCTACGAAAGACTGAATCTAGTCCATCAGCAACACCACCAACACCATCACCAACCCTCTCTCAGTCCGCCATGTCCACCGCTAGTTCCACCATATGCAGCTCTCAAGTCCAGCTCACCCTACCAGAGACTCTGAGTAGGACAAGAAAGTACTCATCCTCTCATCTGCGTACACTGGCTTTGAACGCCCACATTGCCAAACTAATCTCGGTAGAGATGATGCCCTACCGGTTGGTTGAAAGCAAAGCTTTCCGCGAGCTCATGGCCTACGCAGTCGGCACTTCTTTTCGTGAAAAGCCATCCCAGCCCTCCACGTGCATGTGAGAAACCGCATTGTCCATGTACTCAAGCAATCAGTGAGTGGAACGGTGCACCTCACAACAGATGCATGGTCCAGTAGGCATGGCCAGGGCCGTTACGTGTCCATCACTGCGCACTGGGTTAATGTGGTGGATGCAGGGTCCACAGGGGACAGCGGCGGTGGGACAGTGCTGCCTAGCCCACGGAATAGGAAACAGTTGGCTGTAGGCGTTCGATCCTCCTCCTCCTCCAGAAGCGAAAGCTCGTCCACAGAGCGCAGTCGCACGAGCACTCCATCCGCAACTGCCAGTGTTGCACACTAGATGTCCCACTATCGAACAGCTAGTGGTAAGTATCAGCAGGCTGTGTTGAAGATGATGTGTTTGGGTGACAACAGACACACCGCGGAGGTACTGGCCGACTACTTGCAGAGACAAACTGAGTCATGGCTGGGCATTCTACATCTTGAGGCAGGCAAGGTAGTTAGTGATAATGGCCAGAATTTTGTGGCAGCCATAGCCCTTTCAAAACTCAGACACATACCTTGCCTGGCTCACACCTTGAACTTGGTGGTGCAGTGCTTCCTCAATAATTCTCCGGAGTTAACACCCCTGCTCCATAAGGTGCGAAGACTGTGCTCGCACATCCGCCAGTCGCCCGTACACTCCAGTCGTATGCAGAAGCTGCAGCGATTGCTCCACCTTCCCAAGCACCGCCTAATTATCGATGTTGCAACAAGGTGGAACTCCACCCTGCACATGGTTCAGAGGCTGTGCGAACAGAGGCAGACTGTAATTCATTTGTGGGAGGATACACGGGCAGGCAGTTTGCAGGCAGACATGGAATTGTCTGGTGTGCAGTGGTCGAAGTTGAAAGACCTCTGTAAAGTCCTTCAGTGTTTTGAGGAATGCACACGGCTGGTAAGCGCAGACGACGCCATCATAAGCATGAGCATCCCACTTATGCATCTGCTCATGCAAACTTTGACGCACATTAAGGAGCAGGCGTCTGCAGCCGAGGAGGAAGAGGAGGAGGGAAGCCTTGATGACAGCCATTGTCTGCTCAGGGAAGTCTCGTGGATGAGGTGGAGGAAGAAGAGGAAGAGGATAATGGGGATGATTATTTTGGGAAGGAGGATGCTTCTCAGGGGGCAAGAAAAAATGTTGGCGTGGCAAGGTCAGGTACAGGGTTTGTGCATGACTGGAGGGATGTGGATTTGCCAGAAAGTGCTCCTCCACCCAGCACTCGCAGTGCATCATTGACACCTGGGACATTGACCCACATGTCTGATTATGCCTTGCAGATCCTAAAAAGGGACCCCCACATTGCCAAAATGATGAACAATGACGATTACTGGTTGGCCAGCATCCTGGATCCACGCTATAAAGGCAAATTCCAAAATGTCATGCCACAGGAGAACCTAGAGCTAATATTGGCTAACAAAAAAGCAACTCTGGTAAACCGTTTGTTTGAGGCATTCCCAGCACACAGCGGCGGTGATGTTTTTCCAATGAGCCGTAGGGGTCAACATGGAAGAGGTGTTCGTGGTGCACATAGCCGAAGTGGCGTTGGACACAGGGGTTTCAAGACCAGGTTGTGGACTGATTTCTCAAGTACCGCTCACACGACTGGCAATACTGCATCGATTGAAAGTGACAGGAGACAGCTGTTGCCAACTATGGTAACAAACTACTTCTCCTCCCATATCGGTGTTCTCCCTCACCGGTCATTCCCCTTTGACTATTGGGCCAGTAAACTTGACACCTGGCCTGAATTGGCACAATATGCCTTACAGGAGCTCGCTTGCCCTGCTGCTAGTGTGTTATCTAAACGAGTCTTCAGTTCTGCTGGATCAATCCTGATAGAAAAGAGGCCCATCTGTCGACCCAAAATGTTGATGATCTAACCTTCTTTAAAATGAACCATGCATGGGTTTCAAAGGATTTTGTACCACCCTCCCCTGCTGACACGTAGGTTGCCAGAAAAATGGCTTGCTTTTGTCCTCTTCCATGGACTTCTCCAATTACTCCATTTGCGGCTGCTGAATGTCCAACATCAACATATGCCAATTTTTCCACCTCCTTAACTGGGCTGCCTCCCCTCACAAGGCTGAGTCACCACCCATGCGAGTGCCGTTGCCCTGGACAGGTGGGTGGGCACACTGTTTGGCAACGGCACTGGCACAAGGTCCCTCATAGTAGAATCAAATGTCTCTGACGGTGGGGGTGCACACCCGCTGTCAGACACACCGGCGTACTATGAGGGGCCCTGTGCCAGTGCCATCGCCAACGAGTGGGCCCCCCCGCTTGCTCAGGATCACAGCACTTGCAAAGTTAAAACACTTACCTCTCCCTGCTCCACCGCCGTGACGTCTTCCGCGTTTCCTGACAGTGACATTCTGGTTAGAGAGCGCGATGACATCATGTCTGTACGCCCTCCGCCTAAACAGTCCAAGTGCAGTGAGATGGAAGATGGGGACGAGGAGGAGTCTAGACTAGTACAGGGATTCCCTAGCGAGGAGACTTATTTAATTGTTTTCAATGTTGGGACAGCTATTTTTGTGGAGCACTATACTCTGGAGAATGATATATGAGGCCTACCATACACTGGAGCATTCCAAAGGTGGACATCAGACACTGGAGCAGCATTTACAGGGCCCATTATGCACTGGAGCATTAGAAATGGGTCCCTTTAAATATGGAGCATTATTTGGGCCCATAACACAGTGGAGCTTCATCCATGGGGACCAACATATACTGTAGCATTATGTGGAGCTCATCATATACTGTTTCAAACATTATATGGGACCAATGATTCTGTATGGAGAAATATATGGGCCTCATTACTCTATATAGCGCACTATGCGGTGGCCATAATACTTTATGGAGTAATATACTGTCCGTTTTTGGAGCTATTGGAGAATTTAAAATGGATATCAGTCATGAGATGTAAGAAGTGAAGTATTTTTCATTGTACTATACAGCTATTTCTCTGCCGTATCAGAGGATCATGAATTGTGGCATGTGTTAAAGGAGCCCATTGACACTCTTTGGCCCTGGGCCCACGAAAATCTGGAGCCAGCCCTACCCCCCCACAACTTTAGCCAAATAACCCCCAGTTTTCAATGCCTAACTATTATTATAAAGTAAATTAAGGTTGACAAGCTTAAGTAATAAGAATTGATGTTTTTGGCATTAAAATGGGCACTGTAGGTGTGTTTCCTGTCCTCCACTCTCTGCCAACTTTTCTTCCCCATTGACTTGCATTGGGTTTCGTGTTTCAGTCGACCTTCGACTTTTCACTATAATCGGCCGATTTTGTTCGACCCGACTTTTCAGAAAGTCGGGTTTCATGAAACCCGACTCAACCCGAAAAAAGGCAAAGTCGCTCATCTCTAGTAGAGAAGATGATTTTTATAAAACTATGCAGTGGTCTCTTAATTTTTGCTAGAGCTGTATACCTGTCATCTCCCCTGTATATAGTATATACCTGTATGTCATCTTCTCCTGTATATAGTATATACATGTATGTCATCTCCTGTATATAGTATATACTTGTATATCATCTCCTCCTGTATATAGTATATACTTGTATATCATCTCCTCCTGTATATTGTTTTTACCTGTATGTCATCTCCTCCTGTATATAGTATATACCTGTATGTCATCTCCCCCTGTATATAGTATATAGCTGTATGTCATCTCCGCTGTATATAGTATATACCTGTATGTCATCTCCTCCTGTATATAGTATAGCCTTGTATGTAATCTCCGTCTGTATATAGTACTAGCTGAAGAGCCCGGCGCTGCCCGGGCATAGTAACTAACTGTGGTTAGTTAGAGCAAATTATGATTATCCTCCATCCCACAGTCCCGTGCCCATATACCCGTCATACATATCCTCCATCCCATAGTCCAGTGCCCATATACCCATCACAAATCCTCTATCCCATAGTCAACCAATATGACATCATAATGAACGGCGGGGCTTGCAACCTATGATGACATCAGCGTCGCCATGGCAACCATTATGACATCATAATGAGGGGCGGGGCTTGATACACACACACTTTTTCCCCATTATGTAGATAGGGGCAAAATTGTTTGGTGAATTGGAACGCGTGGGGTTAAAATTTCGTCTCACAACATAGCCTAGGACACTCTAGGGGTTCAGACGTGTGACTGTGCCAAATTTTGTGGCTGTAGCTGCGACGGTGCGGATGCCAATCCCGGACATACATACATACATACATACATACACACACTTGAGCTTTATATATTAGACTAGCTGAAGAGCCCGGCGCTGCCCAGGCATAGTAACTAACTGTGGTTAGTTATAGCAAATTATAATTATCCTCCATCCCATAGTCCCGTGCCCATATACCCATCATACATATACTCCATCCCATAGTCTAGTGCCCATATACCCATCACACAGTCCCGTGCCCATATACCCATCACACATCCTCCATCCCATAGTCTCGTGCCCATATACCAGTCATACATATCCTCCATCCCATAGTCCAGTGCCCATATACCCATCACACAGCCTCCATCCCATAGTCAACCATTATGACATCATAATGAGCGGTGGGACTTGCAACCTATGATGACATCAGCATTGCCATGGCAACCGTTATGACATCATAATGAGGGGCGGGGCTTGATATACACACACTTTTTCCCCATTATGTAGATAGGGGCAAAATTGTTTGGTGAATTGGAACGCGCGGGGTTAAAATTTCGCCTCACAACATAGCCTATGATGCTCTCGGGGTCCAGACGTGTGACTGCCAAATTTTATGGCTGTAGCTGCGACGGTGCGGATTCCAATCCCGGACATACACACATACATACATACATACATACATACATACATACATACACACACTTGAGCTTTATATATCAGAGGGACCTTGTGCCAGTGCCGTTGCCAAACAGTGTGCTCACCCACCTGTCCAGGGCAACGGCACTCACATGGGTGCGTGCGCCAGGTGGTGACCCAGCCCTGTGGGGGGAGGCAGCCCAGTTAGGGAGGTGGAAAAATTGGCATATGTTGATGTTGGACATTCAGCAGCTGCAAATGGAGTAATTGGAGAAGTCCACGGAAGAGGAGGACAAAAGCAAGCCATTTTTCTGGCAACCTACGTGTCAGCAGGGGAGGGTGGTACAAAATCCTTTGAAACCCATGCATGGTTCATTTTAAAGAAGGTTAGATCATCAACATTTTGGGTCGACAGATGGGTCCTCTTTTCTGTCAGGATTGATCCAGCAGAACTGAAGACTCGTTCAGATAACACACTAGCAGCAGGGCAAGCGAGCTCCTGTAAGGCATATTGTGCCAATTCAGGCCAGGTGTCATGTTTACTGGCCCAATAGTCAAAGGGGAATGACCGGTGAGGGTGAACACCGATATGGGAGGAGAAGTAGTTTGTTACCATAGTTGACAACTGCTGTCTCCTGTCACTTTCAATCGATGCAGTATTACCAGTCGTGAGAGCGGTACTTGAGAAATCAGTCCACAACCTGGTCTTGAAACCCCTGTGTCCAACGCCACTTCTGTTGTGTGCACCATGAGCACCTCTTCCATGTTGACCCCTACGGCTCATTGGAAAAACATCACCGCCGCTATGTGCTGGGAATGCCTCAAACAAACGGTTTACCAGAGTTGCTTGTTTGTTAGCCAATATTAGCTCTAGGTTCTCCTGTGGCATGATATTTTGGAATTTGCCTTTATAGCGTGGATCCAGGATGCTGGCCAACCAGTAGTCGTCATCGTTCATCATTTTGGCAATGCGGGAGTCCCTTTTTAGGATCTGCAAGGCATAATCAGACATGTGGGCCAATGTTCCAGGTGTCAATGATACACTGCGAGTGCTGGGTGGAGGAGCACTTTCTGGCAAATCCACATCCCTCCAGTCATGCACAAACCCTGTACCTGAACTTGCCATGCCAACATTTTTTCTTGCCCCCTGAGAAGTATCCTCCTCCCCAAAATAATCATCCCCATCATCCTCCTCCTCTTCCTCTTCTTCCTCCACCTCGTCCACGAGACTTCCCTGAGCAGACAATGGCTGACTGACATCAAGGCTTCCCTCCTCCTCTTCCTCCTCGGCTGCAGACGCCTGCTCCTTAATGTGCGTCAAAGTTTGCATGAGCAGACGCATAAGTGGGATGCTCATGCTTATGATGGCGTCGTCTGCGCTTACCAGCCGTGTGCATTCCTCAAAACACTGAAGGACTTTGCAGAGGTCTTTCAGCTTCGACCACTGCACACCAGACAACTCCATGTCTGCCTGCAAACTGCCTGCCCGTGTATCCTCCCACAAATGAATTACAGCCTGCCTCTGTTCGCACAGCCTCTGAACCATGTGCAGAGTGGAGTTCCACCTTGTTGCAACGTCGATAATTAGGGGGTGCTTGGGAAGGTGGAGCAATCGCTGCAGATTCTGCATACGACTGGAGTGTACGGGCGACCAGCGGATTTGTGAGCCCAGTCTTCGCACCTTATGGAGCAGGGGTGTTAACTCCGGAGAATTATTGAGGAAGCACTGCACCACCAGGTTCAAGGTGTGAGCCAGGCAAGGTATGTGTCTGAGTTTTGAAAGGGCTATGGCTGCCACAAAATTCCGGCCGTTATCACTAACTACCTTGCCTGCCTCAAGATGTAGACTGCCCAGCTATGACTCAGCTTGTCGCTGCAAGTAGTCGGCCAGTACCTCCGCGGTGTGTCTGTTGTCACCCAAACACATCATCTTCAACACAGCCTGCTGACGCTTACCACTAGCTGTTCGATAGTGGGACACCTCATGTGCAACACTGGCAGCTGCGGATGGAGTGATCGTGCGACTGCGCTCTGTGGACGAGCTTTCACTTCTGGAGGAGGAGGAGGATCGAATGCCTACAGCCAACTGTTTCCTATTCCATGGGCTAGGCAGCGCTGTCCCACCGCCGCTGTCCCCTGTGGACCCTGCATCCACCACATTAACCCAGTGTGCAGTGATGGACACGTAACGGTCCTGGCCATGCCTACTGGACCATGCATCTGTTGTGAGGTGCACCGTTCCACTCACTGATTGCTTGAGTGCATGGACAGTGCGGTTTCTCACATGCACGTGGAGGGCTGGGATGGCTTTTCACGAAAAGAAGTGCCGACTGCGTAGGCCATGAGCTCGCGGAAAGCTTTGCTTTCAACCAACCGGTAGGGCATCATCTCTACCGAGATTAGTTTGGCAATGTGGGCGTTCAAAGCCAGTGTATGTGGATGAGAGGATGAGTACTTTCTTGTCCTACTCAGAGTCTCTGGTATTTTTCATTGTACTATACAGCTATTTCTCTGCCGTATCAGAGGATCATGAATTATGGCATGTGTTATGATTGAGTCACCGAGGAGGAACAAAGAAAACACAAGCTCAGCCCAGAAAATCAGAGAGGTTGGAAACTAGCGGATTGCAGACCCCTGATCCTATCACAAAACTAGCAGTAGCCGTGGAGTGTTCCTACGGTGATCCTAGACACCTCGCCACAACCGGAGATCTTAATAAGCCTAAAGAGAGAAAAGGGAAAAACTGACTGCCCCAGAGCAGACCCCAAAGCAATAGGCAGCCCCCAACATATAATGACGGTGAAGCAAGATGAAAACACTAACACAGATAGAAAGATAGGTTGAGCAAACGATGGGGCCCAAGCTAACTAAAAAGGACAGGACAGAAAAGCTGCTGCCTGCAATCCGAGAAAACCCTGCTAAAAATATTACCAACACAACTGATAAGCAAAAAGGACCCTGAAGTCACTAGACTTCAAACCCTATATCAGCACTCAGAATATTCTGGAAGCAGAGCAAAAGAGAACACTGATCAAGGAAAAAGAATCCAGCACACCCCCGGCCGGGGATGGCTGAACTAAAAAAACAAGGTAAACAAAACCAAAACTAATAAGTTCAATAGCAGAGCAAAAACTTATCTTTGGGAAGCAGGAATCAGACTGGTCTCCAAGAATCCAGCAGAGAAATCACCAGCAACTCAGAAGGGCGTCGGCTGCCTTATATCCAGTCTGTAGTTCCCGTTACCCAGTCACAATCCACCTGATCAGGTGTTTGGTTTCTTTCATCCAAATCAGCCTCACTACCTTCCTTCACCAGAAGAAGGAGATCCTCGGACACGAAAGATGAATGAACAGATGAGCTCACAACAGTACCTCCCCCTTGAGGAGGGGTCACCGAACCCTCATCCAAGCCACCAGGCCGATCAGGATGAGCCCGATGAAAAGCACGCACCAATCTTTCGGCATGAATATCAGAGACAGAGACCCAGGAATTATCCTCCTGACCATAACCCTTCCACTTAACCAAATACTGGAGTCTCCGTCTAGCCAGACGGGAATCCAGTATCTTCTCTACCTCATATTCCATGTTACCTTCAACCAACACAGGGTCAGGAGGTGCCGCCATAGGAACCACTGGTTCAACAAACCTCTTCAACAAGGACTTATGAAACACATTATGAATCCTAAATGTGACAGGAAGAGCCAACCGAAAAGAGACCGGATTAATAATCTCCAAAATCTTGTAAGGTCCAATAAATCTAGGTTTAAACTTTGGAGAAGCCACTTTCATAGAGATATTCTTTGATGACAACCAGACCATATCACCTACCTTAAACTAGGGACCAATGGTCCTATGCTGGTTAGAAAACCGCTGGGCCTTTTCCTGGGAAAGAGACAACTTATCCACCACTTGGTCCCAAATCTGCTGTATTCTTTCCACCACAGTGTCAACCCCTGGACAGGCAGAAGACTCCACCTGCCCTGAAGAAAATCGAGGATGAAACCCAAAGTTACAGAAAAAGGGTGACATCAAAGTGGCAGAACTAGCTCTATTATTTAAAGCAAATTCGGCCAAGGGTAAAAATGAGACCCAATCATCCTGATCAGCAGATATAAAACATCTCAAATAAGCATCCAAAGTCTGGTTTGTACTCTCCGTCTGCCCATTGGTCTGAGGGTGAAATGCAGAGAAGGACAACTGAATTCCCAACTTGGAACAAAAGGTCCTCCAGTATCTAGAGACAAATTGAACTCCTCTGTCCGATACAATGTTCTCAGGAATCCCGTGCAAGCGAACCACCTGTTGCAAAAACAAGGGCACCAACTCTGAGGAAGATGGCAACTTAGGGAGCGGTACAAGATGGACCATCTTAGAGAATCTATCACAAATCACCCAGATAACAGTCATCCTCTGAGAGACAGGCAGATCAGAAAAAAAATCCATTGAAATATGGGTCCATGGCCTCCTGGGCACCGGCAAAGGCATCAACAACCCACTAGAACGAGAACAAGGCTTAGATCGGGAGCAAGTCCCACAGGACTGCACAAAATTTCTGACATCACGAGACAAGGCAGGCCACCAAAAAGACCGACTCAACAAATCTCTAGTACCAAAAATACCTGGATGACCAGCCAACGCGGAGCAATGAACCTCAGACATCACTTTCCTCCTCCACTGGTCAGGAACATTTCACCTACCACTGGGACAACGCTCAGGCTTATCCTCCTGAAACTTCTCCAGAGCACATCTCAAATCAGGCGAGATGGCAGAAAGAACCACCCCCTCACCTAAGATGGTAGCAGGCTTGGTCACAATAGGAGAATCGGCCAAAAAACTCCTAGAGAGGGCATCAGCCTTAACGTTCTTAGTGCCCGGAAGAAAGGAGACCACAAAATCAAAACGTGTGAAAAACAAGGCCCACCTGGCCTGTCTCGGATTCAAGTGTTTAGCCAACTCAAGGTAGATCAAATACTTGTGGTCAGTGAGGACCACAACTTGATGTCTAGCTCCCTCCAACCAATGTCTCCACTCCTCAAATGCCCACTTCATGGCCAACAGTTCTCGATTCCCCACATCATAGTTGCGTTCCGAAGGAGAGAACTTTCAGGAAAAGAAGGCACAGGGGTTCATTTTAGATGTTACAGGATCTTTTTGGGACAAAACAGCTCCTGCACCAGTCTCTGAAGCATCCACCTCCACCTGAAATGGAAGGGAGACATCGGGTTGTCGCAAAACCGGAGAAGAAGTGAACCTCCGCTTCAGCTCCTGAAAAGAAGAAACAGCCTCTGGAGACCAATTCAGCAAATCAGCGCCCTTCTTAGTCAAATCAGTCAATGGTTTGGCAATAACAGAAAAATTGGCTATAAACTTACGATAAAAATTAGCAAAACCCAAAAACTTCTGGAGAGCCTTCAAAGCAGTGGGCTGCACCCAATCATAAATGGCCTGTACCTTGGCCGGGTCCATTTCAATAGTTGACGGAGACAAAATAAATCCCAAAAATGAAATCCTCTGTACACCAAAAAGACATTTCGATCCCTTAACATACAGGGAGTTTTCCCTCAAAATCCGGAACACAGTCTGAACATGTTCCACATGAGAGTCCCAATCCCTGGAAAAGATCAAAATATCATCCAAATAGATGATCAGAAACTTATCCACAAAGTCCCGGAAAATATCATTCATGAAGCACTGGAAGACAGAAGGGGCGTTAGTGAGCCCAAAAGGCATCACCAGGTTCTCAAAATGTCTCTCCGGAGTATTAAACGCTGTCTTCCATTCATCCCCATGCTTAATGCGAATAAGATTATACGCCCCCCCTGAGGTCAAGCTTGGTAAACCAGCAAGCACCTTCAACTCTAGAAAATAGGTCAGAAATCAGGGGTAACGGATACTGATATTTAACAGTAATTTTGTTAAGGGAGCGATAGTCAATACAGGGCCTTAATGAACCATCCTTCTTGGCCACAAAAAATACCCCAGCACCCAAGGGTGAAGAGGATGGTCTAATATGACCCTTCTCCAACGACTCCTTAATATAAGAACGCATAGCCTCATGTTCGGGTACAGATAAATTAAAAAGTCGACCCTTGGGAAATTTACACCCCGGACTCAGCTCAATTGCACAGTCATAACTCCTATTAGGAGGCAAAGACGCAGACTTACTCTCACTAAACACATCATAAAAATCAGCCAAATAGTCAGGAACCTCATGCGACTGGGGAGAGGTGGAGAAAACAGGAGTGTCACTAAGAGCACACCGACAACCCCAACTCACCACAGACACAGATTTCCAATCCAAAACTGGGTTATGGATTTGTAACCAGGGGAACCCCAGCACGATGGTATCATGCAAATTATGCAACATCAAAAATCTGCAATTTTCTTGATGGTCTTGGGCGACCCGCATTACCACCTGGGTCCAAAACTGAGGTTTATTCTTCGCCAAAGGAGTAGCATCAATACCCCTCAAAGGAATAGGTGTCCGCAGGGGTGTCATAGGGAAACCACAACGTTTAGCAAAATCTAAATCCATTAGGTTCAAGGCCGCTCCTGAATCCACAAAGTCTTTAGCAGAAAATGTGGACAGGGAGCAGATCAGAGTAATTGTCAGAAGAAACTTAGGTTGTACACCACCTACAGCAAATGTGTGTGCAAAACATTTCTCTCGTTTAGGGCAGACAGAAATAATGTGAGAGGCATCTCCACAGAAAAAACATAGCTTATTACGTCTTCTAAACTCCTGACGTTGCCCCCTAGACAAAACTCTATCACATTGCATAGGTTCAGACATTTGTTCAACAGGTGGCAGCGTTTCCTGTATAATTTTACGTTCACGTAAACGCCGATCAACCTGAATGGCTAATGACATAGAATCGTCAAGACCAGAGGGAACAGGAAATCCCACCATAGTATCTTTTACAGTTTCCGACAAACCCTTCCGAAAGAGAGCTGCCAAGGCACCATCATTCCAAGTGGTGAGGACTGCCCAATTTCGGAATTTTTGACAGTACAGTTCTGCAGAATCTTGACCCTGGCTAAATGCCAACAGGGTCTTTTCAGCTTGATCAATAGCAGGGGAAAAGTCTTGAGGAGAGCATTTGCATATTCCCAGTGCCTTCTGGGATAAGTGAAGAGTCTCCACAAGCTCAACGGTCACTGGGTTTTGGCCGTTGCAGCTGAAAAGAGGAAATCGGAAAACAAGGGAAGAGTCTTGAGGAGATCATTTGCATATTCCCAGTGCCTTCTGGGATAAGTGAAGAGTCTATCGGCGCGCAAATTTTGGCTCATCTTTCATTGTTTTTAAGAAATCTTAATATGGAAGAGGCCAGGAGCCATTTGGTGAGCTGCATTTCTTGCTACATGTTCACAGACTTACCAGTGGAAAAGCCAAACTTCACATGCCACAAATGCAAGCTTGTGTCCCTGTTGGAGGAAAAGTTGCAAAATCTCGAAGAGAGGTCAGCTACGTTGAAGATCATTAAGGAAGGTGAAGAGTTCTTAGACAGAGCAGAATTATCTCTTCATGTTACAGAAAGAGAAGACATTCGAAGTGCACCTGAAGAAACAGAGGAATGGAGACATGTGACCCAGAGAAGCAGGAGGATCAGGAGGCAGTCAGCACCCATACTTCTCAGGAACCAGTACCAGGCTCTTACACAGGAGAACGATGAAGAAATACATCAGGATAAGACTTTGCCCACAAACAGCAACCATGTACGCCCTCAGAGTCCTCCTGGATGGAGAAAGAAAAATGTTGTGAAGACGAAACGGAGAGAGGCGGTCATGGGGGATTCCCTGTTGAGAGGAACAGAGGCCGCTATCTGCAGACCGGATATAACTTCAAGAGAAATGTGCTGTCTTTCAGGTGCAAAAATTAAAGATGTGTCTGACAGGATATCAGGACTCTTCAGACCTACAGATGATTACCCATTCCTACTACATGTGGGGACAAATGACACCGCAAGAAACGACCTGGAATCCATCTGCAGAGACTTTGAAGACTTAGGCAAGAAAGTGAAAGAACTGGGAGCGCAGGTGGTCTTCTCTTCCATCCTCCCAGTGGATGGCCATGGAACAAGGAGGTGGAATAAGATTCTGCAGGTGAACTGGCTACGTCGATGGTGCCATCAGCAACGATTTGGATTTATGGATCACGGAGTGAATTACCTTTATGATGGACTACTTGCTAGAGATGGGGTGCACCTTACGAAGACTGGAAAACATGTATTTTGAAGTCGCCTTGCTACACTTGTAAGAAGAACTTCAAACTAGGACAACATGGGAAGGGAACCAAAAGACCAGAAAAAGCCATACACCTGACAAATGCTATTGAGAACTCTGCTATTAGAAGTGGAAAGGAAGAACAAAGACAAAAGAATGTAATTAATAAAAATATTGGAGAAAGAGAAACCAATCACAAACTAAAATGTTTCTATACTAATGCACAAAGCATGGGCAACAAACAAGTAGAATTGGAACTACTAACACAGGAAAAGAAATATGATGTCATTGGAATCACTGAAACTTGGTGGGACGATACACATGATTGGAATACAGGACTAGAAGGATACAACTTATTTGCAAGAAACAGACTTGATAAACGAGGAGGAGGTGTCGCATTGTATGTTAGAAACGCGTATATCTGTACAGAGGTTGAAGCTTCAGAGGCTGGAAGTTCTGTGGAAACTGTTTGGGTAAGAATACAAGGACAGAACAATGGAAAGGACACCATTGTAGGCATTTACTACAGGCTGCCTGTGCAAGCTGAAGATATGAATGAACTCTTTATGCATCAAATGGCCAAGTTCTCCAAAAAATATGACATAGTTGTCATGGGAGATTTCAACTATCCAGACATTTGTTGGGAATCTCTCTCAGGCAAAACTAACAGGTCAAGGAAATTCTTATCCTCTCTTGCTGACAACTTTATCTTCCAAAAGGTAGGGGAGAAAACAAGGGGAACTGTTACCTTGGATCTAATCCTTATAAACAGGGAGGAAATGGTTGAGGAGGTAAAAGTGGCTGGGACCCTAGGAGGTAGCGACCATGCTATTTTAGAATTTTGGATAACTAGAGGAGGAAGACTTGTGAAGACTCAGACGTCAAGATTAGATTTCAGAAAGGCAGATTTTAAGGGATTCAGAAAGAGAATTGTAGGGATCCAATGGCTGGATATCCTTAAAGACAAAAATGTCCAGGAAGGATGGGAAATCTTGAAAAATGAAATTCTCAAAGCACAATTGTTAACAATTCCGAAAAGAGGGAAGAATAGGAAGCCAGGATGGATAAACACAGAACTTAAGCACATGCTAAAAAGGAAAAAAAAAGTTTATAAAATGGAAAGAGGGAGGCATATCTAAAGAAGAATATAATGCTGTCTGCAGAACCTGCAGGGCACAAATCAGATTAGTAAAGCTGACAATGAATAGAGGCTTGCAAGAGATGTCAAAAGCAATAATAAAGGATTTTGGGGATATGTCAAAAGTAAAAGAAAAGTCAAAGATGCTATAGGATTTTTACAGGATGAAAATGATGAAATGGTAAGACAGGATGTTGAGAAGGCCGAACTTTTAAATTCCTATTTTGCATCTGTTTGCTCTCAGAAATGAAATGTAACATCAACTGTTCTTCACTGTCCTATTAAGGGAATAGAAGAATCCAGGATATCTATAAACAGAAAGATAGTGAGGAAACACTTAGCTAACCTAAATGAATTCAAGTCTCCAGGTCCAGATCAATTACACCCCAGAGTACTGAAGGAGATAGCAGAAGAAATTTTTGACCCCTCTCCATTATCTTTGAAAATTCTTGGAGAACAGGAGAAGTCCCAGAAGACTGGAGAAGAGCAAATGTTGTTCCTATCTTCAAAAAGGGGAAGAAGGTGGACCCAGGCAACTATAGGCCGGTGAGTCTGACTTCTATACCAGGAAAGATCTTTGAACAAATTATTAAACAACATGTATGTCAGTACCTGGATAAGAATGAAGTGATTAAACAGAGTCAGCATGGGTTTGTAACTAATAAGTCATGTCAGACTAACTTAATTTCCTTCTATGACGGAATCACTGATTGGGTGGATCAAGGAAATGCTGTAGATATAGTATATCTTGACTTCAGCAAAGCATTTGAAAAAGTATCTCATACAATCCTTATTGAAAAAATGACTAAGTATGGAATGGACAAGGCAACTGTTAGGTGGATTCATAACTGGCTTAGTGATCGGACCCAAAGAGTGGTCGTAAATGGCTGCACATCCAGTTGGAAGAATGTCTCAAGTGGGGTACCACAGGGCTCTGTCCTGGGCTCTGTATTGTTCAACATCTTTATCAACGATTTAGATGAAGGAATTGAGGGTAAACTGATTAAATTTGCTGATGACACAAAGCTAGGAGGGATAGCTAATACTAGAGAAGAGAGAGAGGATTCAAAAAGATATAAATAAACTGGAGAAGTGGGCAGCAACTAACAGAATGGTTTTTAACAGGGAAAAATGCAAAGTACTACATCTGGGCAATAAAAATTAAAAAAGCATATACAGAATGGGAGGAATAGGCCTAAGCAACAGCACATGTGAAAAAGACTTGGGTATACTAATAGCTCACAGACTGAATATGAGTCAACAGTGTGATGCAGCAGCAAAAAAGGCAAATGCAATTCTAGGATGTATTAACAGAAGCATACAGTCTAGATCACGTGAAGTCATTATTTCCCTCTACTCCTCTTTGGTCAGACCTCATCTGGAATATTGTGTCCAGTTTTGGGCACCACATTTTAAAAAAGACATCAACAAACTGGAGCAAGTTCAGAAAAGAGCAACCAGAATGGTGACCGGTCTGCAAACCCTGTCTTATGAGGAAAGGTTGCAGGATTTGGGATTGTTTAGTTTGCAAAAGAGAAGACTGAGAGGAGACTTAATAGCTGTCTACAAATATCTAAAGGGCTGTGTGATAAAACACTCCGGGATCGGCTTTGCTGGGGTCAAAGGTCACGTGCATTCAGCATGAAACTCAGGCGCAGAGCTGGTATTCGGGTATAACTGACACTGGGTCAGGTTTATTAACGGTGAAAGCAATGCAAAAGGAAATAAAACATAAAACAAATCCTTGCCTGTCCGGCACTAACTAAACAATGGACAACCTAACTACCAACTGGAGGGCTTCTCCCGTCCAGCCAAACCACAGTTGCAGTGGGCACTGCTTTCACTCATGTGTGTCTCTCACACAGACAGGCTCTCTGTGTTCCCAGGCTGAGACACTCACACAACCACCTGGCATCCTTTTATATCCACCTCCCATTATTCATTAGTAAGCAGGTGCGATACTGACCAGACTAGGCCACATAGGAAAGGAATCTGGGCGAGATATACCTGCCCTCATCCACTATTCCCACATGATTCTCACATATCCCCCCCTCTGCTCAGACCACTCCGGTCGAACAATGACACCCGCCATACAGTGCACTCGGGAGAGGGCATCTGCATTTCCCATCTGTACCCATGGGCGGTGCTCCACTGTAAAAGTGTAGGCCTGCAGGGCAAGGAACCACCGGGTCACCCGGCTATTCCGTTCCTTGTTCAAGTGCATCCACTTGAGAGGGGCATGGTCAGTGATCAGCCTGAACTTTCAGCCCACCAGGTAATATTTGAGGGCCTCTAGAGCCCACTTAATGGCGAGGCACTCTTTTTCTACGACTGCATACCTTTGCTCGTGTTTATTCAGCTTCCTGCTGAGATAGAGGACTGGGTGTTCCACTCCGTCCCTCACTTGTGACAGTACGGCCCCGATACCGGTATCAGAGGCATCCGTTTGTACCACAAACTCGCTGCGGAAGTCCGGAGTCACCAGTATGGGCTGAGAGCAAAGTGCCCGTTTTAGGCTAGTTTCACACTTGCTTTTTTTTGCAGCGCGTTTTTCCCGCAAAAAAACGCATTAAAAAAACGCATACAAATGCATACAAACGCTGCGTTTTTTTCCAGCATTTTAATGCGCATGCAGGAAAAAAACGCAGCGTTTTTGCGCGTTTGTATGCGTTTTTTGTGCGTTTGCGTTTTTTTACAGATTTTGGAAAAACCACACAAAAAAGAAAATACAACCATTCAACAACACACAAGACCAATGGGACTTCATTGTGGGTGTGGTATGTTAATATATATAGACCTTGTCTACAGTATTCTTCACATTTGCTTGATTCTTCTCGTGACCATGGATCTGCGCTGGAAGAGTTTTCACTTCAACTTGGATTTGGACATCGCGATGGCTCAGGCGTATGCAGTTGCTTGCCATGAACAAAGGAAGAGAGAGAGGCAGCGAAGACGGCGGCGTATGTGGATACATCCGATTGTTGAACTCCGGGAGAGCCGTGGGGCATACCACACCCTCTACAGCGAGCTACGTGCAAACCCGGAGAAATTTAATGATTATATCCGGATGTCCCACGAAAGTTTCATGGATTTGCTTGCTCGTGTCCAACAATCCATCCGGAGACAGGACACACAGCTCCGTCGTGCGATTCCTCCTGAGGAACGGCTACTGGTGACATTACGGTATGTTTTAAAAACAAAGGGGTGTGGTCTGATGTTTTTTTTTTGAAATTTAGTATTCAAAACCTTGGGTAATTAGTTTTCGTGAATGTACTAATATCTTATTTTATAGTTTTTAAAAATAATATACATAAATATTAATTTTACTTCTTTGTCTGTTCACAGATTCCTGGCGACTGGAGAAACCCTATCCTCACTACACTTCCAGTACCGTATTGGAATCTCTACCTTGTCTGGAATTGTTGCTGACACCTGCCGGGCTCTCTGGAATGTTCTTTGCCCAGAATTTATGCCCCTGCCCACCGCTGAAAAGTGGATGGAAATTGCTGACAAATTCTGGACAGTATGCAATTTTCCCAACTGTTTGGGAGCTGTTGATGGGAAACACATACGGATCATCAAACCCCAAAGAACGGGATCTGAGTACTATAATTACAAAAAGTACTTTTCAATAGTACTCATTGCAATTGCGGATGCCGGATGTATGTTTGTAGCAGTGGACATTGGAGCATTTGGCCGTGGTAATGACTCGCAGGCTTTTAAAAACTCAGACATGGGCCGGAGGTTGTATGGCAACCAATTTAATTTCCCTATGCCACGGCCTCTTCCTCACACCGAAGCTCCGCCACTGCCCTTTGTAATGGTTGGCGATGAGGCTTTTCAAATGTGCGGAAACTTACTGAAACCCTACTCCAGCCGGGACTTGGACCACACCAAAAAATTTTTTAATTACAGGCTGACCAGGGCCAGAAGAACTGTCGAGTGTGCTTTTGGGATTCTTGTTTCCAGATGGCGAATTCTGGGCACGGCCATTAATCTTAAACTTGAAACAGTCGATGAGGTGGTAAAGGCCTGTGTGGTTCTACATAACTTTGTGATGGCTAAAGAGCACCCGACCTTTGAACTGGACGATGATGCTCCTAACCCATTGCCTGAATTCACTCAGCACACTCTCAGGTCATCCGTTGAAGTTGGCCAAATGAGGGACAAATTTGCGGCCTACTTTATTTCTGATGTAGGACGGGTGCACTGGCAAGATGAAATGGTGTAATGTTGTTGTTTATGGTAATAAAAATCCTTATTTGATACCATTACTGAGTGCACTATATTTTTTAAACTCCAATTAATTAAAAAACTTCCCATGTATAACTGAATTTTTTTATGTTCACACACCTGGGCAGGTAAATACACATATGAGTTAAAATTCAGCATTGCTAGTCTGCGTGAAATATATTGGAATGAGCAAAGCTGCAGGCCATGAATCATGAAACCATTTTTTTTTCAATAGAAAATTGTGCAACTAGTTTAAAACAAAGTATGTGATTTTCTCAAAACACAACCCTCAAAACCCAACCCCAATGAAAGTCCATGGGGAATACAAGTAAGTTACACTAGGCCTTGGAATGACTATACTAGGCCGTGGTATTTCAAATATGAGTATATTAGGCCTTGTGCCTACTAGTATATTCATATGTGAAATACCACGGCCTAGTATAGTCATAACAAGGCCACAAGGCCTACTCGATTTTGGCAAACTAGTATCTTGTTTCACAAAACAACAGTTTGAAAATAGATTCTAGTTGGTAAAACTAGAGTTATTACACTAGGCCTTGGAATGACTATACTAGGCCGTGGTATTTCAAATATGAGTATAGTAGGCCTTGGTGCTAGTAGTATAGTAATATGTGAAATACCACGGCCTAGTATAGTCATACCAAGGCCACAAGGCCTACTCGATTTTGGCAAACTAGTATCTTGTTTCACAAAACAACAGTTTGAAAATAGATTCTAGTTGGTAAAACTAGAGTTATTACACTAGGCCTTGTAATGACTATACTAGGCCGTGGTATTTCAAATATGAGTATAGTAGGCCTTGGGGCTAGTAGTATAGTAATATGTGAAATACCACGGCCTAGTATAGTCATACCAAGGCCACAAGGCCTACTCGATTTTGGCAAACTAGTATCTTGTTTCACAAAACAACAGTTTGAAAATAGATTCTAGTTGGTAAAACTAGAGTTATTACACTAGGCCTTGGAATGACTATACTAGGCCGTGGTATTTCAAATATGAGTATAGTAGGCCTTGGGGCTAGTAGTATAGTAATATGTGAAATACCACGGCCTAGTATAGTCATACCAAGGCCACAAGGCCTACTCGATTTTGGCAAACTAGTATCTTGTTTCACAAAACAACAGTTTGAAAATAGATTCTAGTTGGTAAAACTAGAGTTATTACACTAGGCCTTGGAATGACTATACTAGGCCGTGGTATTTCAAATATGAGTATAGTAGGCCTTGGGGCTAGTAGTATAGTAATATGTGAAATACCACGGCCTAGTATAGTCATACCAAGGCCTTCTGTAATAACTCGATTTTTAACAACTAGCATCTTGTTTCACAAAAAACAAACTGGTGAAACTAGAAAGAAACTTATTTTTTAGACAAGTTTCCACAGTTTGTTTTTCATGAAACCAGATTCTATTTGGTAAAACTAGAGTTATTACACTAGGCCTTGGAATGACTATACTAGTCCATGTTATTTCACATATGACTATACTAGCCCTTGGGTTTGTTTTTAACATGTATTTACCCATCAGTGTGTGTGAGCGGCGCAAACAACATTAATGAAACTTATTAATGGTGAACCACAAATGTAAATTTATTTTTTATCACAAAAATAAAACTAAAAATTATTTTTTACGGCGTTTGGGGGCAGATGGTTTCAATTTGGGGGTGTGCAGGGAATATGCAACACTTGCAGTTGAAGACGGTGTTTGAGGGGAAGGGGCAACAAAACTTGTGGGGGAAGGTAGTCCAGTTAAGGGAATTAAAGTAGGAACACTTGTAGGAGAGGAAATCTGTTCAGGTACATTAGTTGTAATGGCATGTCGCCGTAGGCTTGTGTGCCTGGACCGACTTTGGCCCAATGCCCGCCTTGATTGATTTCGCCTTGAACTAGGGGCAAATATGGAATGCAGGTCCCCCGTCTGCTGGTATGGCTGCTGCTGCTGAGGTGGCGGCTGCTGCTGAGGTGGCGGCTGCTGCTGAGGTGGCTGCTGCTGCTGAGGTGGCGGCTGCTGCTGAGGTGGCTGCTGCTGAGGTGGCGGCTGCTGCTGAGGTGGCTGCTGCTGCTGAGGTGGTTGCTGCTGCTGCTGAGGTGGCGGCTGCTGCTGAGGTGGCGGCTGCTGCTGAGGTGGCTGCTGCTGCTGAGGTGGCTGCTGCTGCTCTTCGTTGTCAGTGCTCGTCCTTGCAGGAGGACTGGTGGCGGCAGTGATGGTCCAGGTTTGCAGAGTGGTGGTGGCAGGGCTACTACATGTTGTTGTAGCGGCAGGGCTGTTCCATGTTTGCCTAGTGGTGGCTGAGCTCCACGCATGCATGGGATTGGCGGTGGTGCTCCAGACAGGAGCAGCGCTTGCCATGGTGGTGTCGGTGAAGTGACCAGCTGCACTCAGACTTGTGGTGGTGTAACGGTGGGTGTCCTGGCTTTGAAGAGAGGTGTCCGTGCAGTGGTATGCAGCACAAGTCGGTAGTGAGGTGAAGCGAGTCAATGGTGGCACAGGTGGAAAGGACACCACTGACTGCTGACCGTACCGATTATGCTGCATAGCCTGCAAGAAAGCATTGTTGCAGGCCTGCAGCACATTCAGCTGTTGATCAGGACTAAGGTGTTCCGCCATGCCCTTTTCAATCTTACTAAAAAAATGGTGTGCTGGTCTGTTGAGGTCGGCCTCCAGACGGTCAAGGCGCTGTTCTACAGAATTGAAGCGGTGTTCAAAGTGGTTAAAACCACGTTCCATCAGTGCAAAACCGCTTTCAACTCTGTCGGACAGTGACTTGAGGCTGGAATTAAATGTCTCGCTCAAATGCATAAACTCGGGCAAGACATTCCTGTCCAAGGCCCTCTGCCGCTGGCGGGTAGTGCCCGCATAACCAGTGGCAGAGACCTGGGACAGGGGAACACCTGATGGCCCAGCTTCCTGGTCACCAGCTGTGTGTGTGTGGGACCTGCAAGGTGCTTCCTGGCTGTCGGATGGCTGGGACGGGTCAGAGGACGTCCGAGGAAGGACCGCTCCAGGGCCAGGTTGCAGGGTGCTGCTCCAGGTGCTGTGGAAGAAAGGAAAATCATTACTACCATGCCTTTACAAGAAGCATCAGCTGTGGATTAGAAAAACACAGATTAATAAAAATAAAAACCCAAAATGTATAATACTTACGATCTTGTGGCAAGGACCGGTCTTAGGAACTGCAACGCGTGATAGTGACGGTATCTAGTTCTGGTCCTTGACGCAGATCCACTGCGAACCTGGCCCTCAGCACGAACATCACTGTTGAAGCGGTCCTTGATCGAACGCCAACGTGTTCGGACTTTGTCCACTGTTGATAAAAAAAAACAGTGCCGTCAAGGACAACAGTCACTGCGTCACAATGTAGCAATACAATACTCAAAGCAGTCACTGTAGACCCCGATGACACTGTTGGGTTTCCTGCTAGAATACGCCTAGCACGAAACCCAACAGTGCCGTCAAGGACAACAGTCACTGCGTCACAATGTAGCAATACAATACTCAAAGCAGTCACTGTAGACCACGATGACACTGTTGGGTTTCCTGCTAGAATACGCCTAGCACGAAACCCAACAGTGCCGTCAAGGACAACAGTCACTGCGGCACAATGTAGCAATACAATACTCAAAGCAGTCACTGTAGACCCCGATGACACTGTTGGGTTTCCTGCTAGAATACACCTAGCACGAAACCCAACAGTGCCGTCAAGGACAACAGTCACTGCGTCACAATGTAGCAATACAATACTCAAAGCAGTCACTGTAGACCACGATGACACTGTTGGGTTTCCTGCTAGAATACGCCTAGCACGAAACCCAACAGTGCCGTCAAGGACAACAGTCACTGCGTCACAATGTAGCAATACAATACTCAAAGCAGTCACTGTAGACCACGATGACACTGTTGGGTTTCCTGCTAGAATACGCCTAGCACGAAACCCAACAGTGCCGTCAAGGACAACAGTCACTGCGTCACAATGTAGCAATACAATACTCAAAGCAGTCACTGTAGACCACGATGACACTGTTGGGTTTCCTGCTAGAATACGCCTAGCACGAAACCCAACAGTGCCGTCAAGGACAACAGTCACTGCGTCACAATGTAGCAATACAATACTCAAAGCAGTCACTGTAGACCACGATGACACTGTTGGGTTTCCTGCTAGAATACACCTAGCACGAAACCCAACAGTGCCGTCAAGGACAACAGTCACTGCGTCACAATGTAGCAATACAATACTCAAAGCAGTCACTGTAGACCACGATGACACTGTTGGGTTTCCTGCTAGAATACGCCTAGCACGAAACCCAACAGTGCCGTCAAGGACAACAGTCACTGCGGCACAATGTAGCAATACAATACTCAAAGCAGTCACTGTAGACCCCGATGACACTGTTGGGTTTCCTGCTAGAATACACCTAGCACGAAACCCAACAGTGCCGTCAAGGACAACAGTCACTGCGGCACAATGTAGCAATACAATACTCAAAGCAGTCACTGTAGACCCCGATGACACTGTTGGGTTTCCTGCTAGAATACACCTAGCACGAAACCCAACAGTGCCGTCAAGGACAACAGTCACTGCGGCACAATACAGAGCAGGGAAATACTCACTAAACGCCTTTTTGGCGGATACTGTGGCGCTGTCCCAGCCATCCATCAACGCTGCGGCCACCTCATTCCATAGCCGCCGGGTCACCACATTGTCCTTGTACAGCCGGTCACGGCTGTCCCACAACGGCGAACGCTCCTGGACCAGGCTGATGAGCTGCTCATTATCCAGGTACACGTCTTCATCTCGTTGTGGAACCTAGACAAAACACATTCATTAGAATAATCCAATTTAAATTGAATAAAAAGTTACAAAAAAAGAAACATAAAAAAGAGTAAAAATAGAAGATAAAAAATAAAGAACATTACAAATCATTTGATACTTACATTCCGTATCACCACCGGGACTTGGCTTCGCTGCTCCTGCTCTTCGCCCTCACTAGTCCCGTCCACAGAAGAGGATGATGACGATGTCTTAAAAAAGTTGAAAAAAACGTAAGAGATTTGGAGAAGCAGCAGATATACTTACCAGATGCACAAAAATAATCACCTCACGGTCTGCTTGCGCCAATTCCTGCCGCGATGGGGAATACTCAGATTCTGAAGACATACTGCATGTAAAAATAATAAAAATCATTAGTACATACATAATTTAAAAGGACAGGCATATAATGTAATATACTCACATTCTTCGCTGATATAATGGGTTCTTGGTTGAATGTCTGCTCTTCAATCTGTCTAGTGTAGTATTGGCAGAGTTTTGGCAGGCACCTCCTTTATATAGCCTTTTTTTTTGACTTTAGAAGATTCTAACTAGGATAAAAAGTGGACACCACCCAAAAAACGCAGCGCTAAAAAATCGCATACCTGCGCATGCCAGTGCGCACGTATGCGCATCCATAGGCTATAATGGCCATTTTTAGCGCAAAACGTGCGCATACGTGCGCATGCGATTTTTTCAAGGACCAAAAAATGCAACATGCAGCGTCTGGAAAATACCAACGCACACCCCAAAAAAACGCAGCGCATGAAAATCGCATACATGCGCTTACAAGCGCGCAGGTATGCGCACCCATGTTAAATATAGGGGAAAAATCGCATGCGCACGTATGCGTTTTTTTCCAGCGCTAAAAAACGCAAATGTGAAACCAGCCTTAGGCTATGGAAGTCTTCTTCAGCCGCTAAACTCCATTTAATCATGACTGAGTCTTTCCCTTTTGTAAGATCCGTCAGGGGGGTAGCGATGACTGCAAAATTGGGTATGAGCCGGCGATAATAGCCGGCGATCCCCAGGAAGGCTTGCACCTGCTTCTTGTTGACAGGTTGTGGCCAGTCCTGAACCGCCTGAATCTTATCAACCTGGGGTTTAACAACACCCCTCCCAATTACATACCCCAAATACCGGGCTTCTTCTAGCCCGATGTGACATTTCTTGGGGTTCGCGGTTAGACCTGCCTCCCACAGGTCGTCAATCACAGCTTGTACTTTCTGGAGATGAGTCTCCCAGTCCAAGCTGTAAATGACAATGTCATCCAAATAGGCCGAAGCGTACCGCCTATGTGGCCTCAGGACTCGATCCATCAGTCTCTGGAAGGTCGCCGGTGCCCCGTGCAGTCCAAACGGCATATACACATACTGAAATAAACCTTCCGGCGTAGCAAATGCCGTCTTTTCTCTGGCAGCCTCAGCCAGAGGGATCTGCCAATACCCCTTTGTTAGATCTAGGGTCGTAATATACCGGGCTTTTCCTAACCGATCTATTAACTCGTCGACCCGGGGCATAGGATAGGCATCAAATTTTGAGACCTCATTCAGTTTCCTGAAGTCATTGCAGAACCGGATGGTGCCGTCCGGTTTAGGAATTAGCACAATCGAGCTGGACCACGCACTGTGCGATTCCTCAATGACACCTAACTCTAACATTGCCTTCACTTCTCGGGAAACGGCTTCACGGCGCGCTTCTGGGATTCGGTAGGGCTTTACGTGAACTGTGACACCAGGTTCCGTTACGATGTCATGTTTCATTAGCATAGTCTGCCCGGGTTTTTCTGAGAAAAACTTTTGGTTGTGAAGTAGAAACTGCCTGACCTCAGTCTTTTGCCGCTCCGAGAGAGTCTCTGCAACCCGTACCTCCGGTACGGTATGCGAGCAGACGGGACGGGCCAGCTCCGCTGACAAGGCAGACTGATCTTTCCAGGGTTTTATCAGATTTACATGATAAATCTGTTCAGGTTTCCGTTTACCTGCCTGGTATACTTTGTAGTTTACTTCACCAACTCTTTCCTTAATCTCAAAGGGGCCCTGCCACTTTGCCAGGAACTTACTGTCCACCGTGGGGACCAGGATCAACACCCTATCTCCGGGTGCAAACGTACGGATCTTGGCGCCCCTATCATAGATTCTTTTTTTGGGCTCCTTGAGCCTGTATCATGTGTTCTTTGACGATAGGCATAACAGCCGCAATACGGTCCTGCATTTGTGTGACGTGATCTATCACTGTTTTAAACGGAGTGACCTGACCCTCCCAAGTTTCTTTTGCAACGTCTAACAGTCCGCGAGGACGTCGGGTGTACAATAACTCGAAAGGCGAGAATCCCGTGGAAGACTGGGGTACTTCCCTGATGGCAAAAAGCAAATACGGAAGTAAATAGTCCCAGTTCTTCCCATCCTTGTCTATCACCTTTCTCAGCATCTGCTTCAGAGTTTTATTGAACCGTTCGACCAACCCGTCTGTTTGAGGGTGATACACGGATGTGCGTAACGGTTCGATTTGTAACAATCGGCAGAGCTCCTTCATTACTCTGGACATAAAGGGGGTCCCCTGGTCGGTGAGTATCTGTTTTGGTATACCGACCCGACTAAACACATGCACCAGTTCCTTGGCAATCGTCTTGGTGGCCGTGTTACGCAAAGGGATGGCCTCCGGGTAACGAGTGGCATAATCCAAGATGACCAGGATATGTTGGTGTCCACGTGCAGACCGTGGAAGGGGCCCAACTAAATCCATCCCAATCCTCTCAAACGGGACTTCAATAATAGGTAGGGGTACCAAAGGGCTACAGAACCGGGGCTTAGGTGCAGAGGCTTGGCAGTCAGGACAAGACTCACAATATACTCGAATATCGTGATGCATGCCTGGCCAAACAAAACAGTGTAAGATCCTTTCGGTGGCTTTCTGGACTCCCAGGTGACCTCCCATCACATGTCCGTGGGCCAGGTCCAGCACCTGCCGCCGGTAGGGTTTTGGCACGACTAATAGTTGCACCGTATCTTCCCCCTTTTTCTCTATCTGATAGAGTAAATGATTCTCCAGAACCATGTAACCATGCCAGCCTAGAGCCAAGTTCTACGGGTACCACATTTATCACTTTTACATTTGTCCTAGCCTGAGAAAGGGTAGGATCCTTTATTTGCTCGCTTTGGAAGTCATCTTTCTGAACTTCTAAATCCGGCAAACGGGGAGGTGGACGGCTGTCGGCCTCCTCCTCTTCCCCGGTCTCCTCCGTATCACCCGCCATGACTGAAAACGGGAACTGCAGGCCATTTCCCGCAGACTCTTCCCCAGAGTCTTCCGGGGAGACCTTTTCCAAGGGTTCGGGACCCACACACGCCCTGGGAGAAGAATCATGTACACTATTACCCTGGGGTATCAACTGATTCTCCCACACTTGCCAGAAGTGGGGAAAATCCCGGCCCAGGATAACATCATGCAATAACGCCGGGACGAGTCCCACTTTATGTTGAACAGACCCATAGGAAGTAGAAATGCATATGACCGTGGTGAGGTACGAACAGGTGTCTCCATGCACACACGTTACAGAAAATTTGTCTGATGGTCCAGTCGGGGCTGACACCAGACTGGCCTTCACCAGAGTCACCACACTTCCCGAGTCTAACAATGCCACCACATTTTTGCCATCAACAGTTAAATCACACAAGTGTTTTTCCACATCCTTTTGACCGGCATTCACACTCACTACCCGTGCAACCATAGACATGCGGTTTTTAGAGTCGGTGAGGTCGCACTGCATGGGTTCAGTAGTGACCGGACAGTTCACAGCAATATGTCCCATCTCTTGGCAGCGGAAACACCTGACGGGCCCCTTGCTTAGACCATAGTTCGTTACTCTTGGCCTTGCAGTGCGGGCAGTTCCGTTTTCCTCCCCCACTGTCTTAGGGATTTTTCCATCTCCCCTACTCCCTGGAACAGTCTTACCGGTTCCACGTGGAGATGATGAAGAACGAGGTGGGGTAGCGTCGTCTCGGAGTCCTTCCGCCACAGAGTAACGTTCAACCAGATCCACCAGTTGATCTGCCGTCGTAGGATTTCCATGGCTTACCCACTTCCTCAGGGCTGGCGGTAGAGCTCTCAGGTACTTGTCCATGACGACTCTCTGGATTATCTCTGGCGCTGTCAACACCTCGGGTTGTAGCCACTTCTTCGTCACGTGGATCAGGTCGAACATCTGTGACCGCGGTGGTTTATCCGGCTGATAAGTCCATTGATGCACTCTCTGTGCACGTACAGCGGTCGTCACTCCCAGCCGGGCCAAGATCTCGGCTTTCAATTTGTCAAAGTCCTGCGCGGCTTCAGGCTCTAAGTCATAATATACCTTTTGCGCCTCACCGGAAAGAAACAGGGCAATCAGGCCGGCCCATCGGGCCTTCGGCCATTTTTCTCGCACCGCCGTCCGTTCAAACGTGGTCAGGTATGCCTCGACGTCATCTTCGGTCGTCATTTTCTGCCAGTACCGACTCACGTGAATCACTCTCGACTCGGCTTCCAGGTTAAGCTCAGGTAAGCTTGCCAAGCGCTGCGCCACCTGCTGGAGAAGCGAACGATCGGTAACTGTCATGTCCACCAACTCCTTCAGCTGGGCCATCATCACCCGATTAGCTTCTTGCTGGACGGCGGTGGACTGTACCAGCGCTTTCACCATGTCCTCCATGCTCATGCTTGCAACGTGATGCCCGCGTTCTCCACCACAATGTGATAAAACACTCCGGGATCGGCTTTGCTGGGGTCAAAGGTCACGTGCGTTCAGCATGAAACTCAGGCGCAGAGCTGGGATTCGGGTATAACTGACACTGGGTCAGGTTTATTAACGGTGAAAGCAATTCAAAAGGAAATAAAACATAAAACAAATCCTTGCCTGTCCGGCACTAACTAAACAATGGACAACCTAACTACCAACTGGAGGGCTTCTCCCGTCCAGCCAAACCACAGTTGCAGTGGGCACTGCTTTCACTCACGTGTGTCTCTCACACAGACAGGCTCTCTGTGTTCCCAGGCTGAGACACTCACACAACCACCTGGCATCCTTTTATATCCACCTCCCATTGTTCATTAGTAAGCAGGTGCGATACTGACCAGACTAGGCCACATAGGAAAGGAATCTGGGCGAGATATACCTGCCCTCATCCACTATTCCCACATGATTCTCACAGCTGTCACATTGTAGAAGGATCCACTTTATTCTCATTTGCACAAGGAAAGACTAGAAGCAATGGGATGAAACTGAATGGGAGGAGACACAGATTAGATATTATAAATACTTTTTGACAGTTAGAGTGATCAATGAGTGGAACAAGCTGCCACGAGAAGTGGTGAGTTCTCCTTCAATGGAAGTCTTCAAACAGAGGCTGGACAGACATCTGACTGGGATGATTTAGCAAATCCTGCTTTGAGCAGGGGGTTGGACCAGATGGCCCAGGAGGTCCCTTCCAACTCTACGATTCTATGATTCATTAGGTTCATCATAAAAAAACCCCAAGGCCTGAAAAAATGCGTCCACATTAGCTAGAATAGGATCATCTGTTGTGAGTTCATTTTCCCCTTCACCTTTGATGTCTGATGAACTCCCTCTGCTGGTGAAGAGAGGTAGTGAAATTGATTGGGATGGGAAGAACCTGTCATCTGAACAGGCGGAGTGTGATTGGACATCTGGAATTTCTGAGTGGATATAAGGCAGCCGACGCCCTGCAAGGTTTGCTGGTGATCCTTTCTGCTCTGAGCTCTGGCATCCAGTTTTTGTTCCTGTCTACTAAAAGCTAAGTTTTTGCCCTGCTATTATTCCATGAGATTTTGTCTGGTTTCCTTAGTGTTTGTATTCAGCCAGTCCTGGTTGGGACTGGCAGAATTCCATTTTTGTCTCTGATCAGTTGGTCTCTTTGCTCTGTTTTCAGAATATACCTGAGTGCTGATATAGTGATTTTTGAAGTCTAGCGACTTCAGGGCCTTTTTTCCTATCAGACGGTTGGGACATTTTTGTAGGGTTTTTTTGCAGATTGCAGCCAGCATCTTTTCTGTCCTGTCTTATCTAGTTAGTTGGGCCCCATCATTTGCTCAGCCTGTCTTTCTGTCTGTGTTTGTGTTTTCATCTGTTTTTCACCGACAATACATGTTGGGGTCTGTCTTTTGCTTTGGGGTCTGCTCTGGGGCAGTTTAGATTTCCCCTTTCTTTAGGCTTATGTAGTTCTCCGGCTGTGACGAGGGGTCTAGGGCACCGTAGGAACCCCCCACGGCTACTGTTAGTTGTGGTGAATAGGATCAGGGGTCTGCAATCCGATAGCTACCAACCTCTCCGGTTTTCTGGACTTAGCTTGTATTTTTGTTTTCTCCTCCTCCGGTGACTCATTCATAACAATCATCTGGTACTAAAGAAAGCGCCCAATCCTGGGGATAGCCGCGCAGCAAGGAGATGACAATTTTAACCTGCTGCGCAGAGCTCCCCGATGAGTTAGGCTTCAAGGCAAGAAATAATTTACAATTATTCTTAAAATTCAAAAATTTAGACCGATCCCCAAAAAACACATCAGGAGTGGGGATTTTTGGTTCAACAGCGTGTGAATGAGCAAGATAGGCGGAAATTCCTCGCACTTCAGCAGCAAGCTGCTCCACACGATCAGACAATTGCTTAAACTCCATCAGAAAAAAAAATATTCCTCCTACGGCCTCAGAGAAAAAATATACACAAAAAAAGAATTCTGACACCTTTTTTTTTTTCCCTTTTTTTTTTTAAACAATTCCTTCCTGCTTTTGAGTACCCTAGAATCTGCGGTATGGCTGGTGATTCTGTTATGATTGAGTCACTGAGGAGGAAAAAACAAAACACAAGCTCAGCCCAGAAAATCAGAGAGGTCGGAAACTAGCGGACTGCAGACCCCTGATCCTATCACACAACTAGCAGTAGCCGTGGAGTGTTCCTACGGTGATCCTAGACACCTCGTCACAGCCGGAGATCTTAATAAGCCTAAAGAGAGAAAAGGGAAAAACTGACTGCCCCAGAGCAGACCCCAAAGCAATAGGCAGCCCCCAACATATAATGACGGTGAAGCAAGATGAAAACACTAACACAGATAGAAATAGAGGTTGAGCAAACGATGGGGCCCAAGCTAACTAAAAAGGACAGGACAGAAAAGCTGCTGTCTGCAATCCGAGAAAACACTGCTAAAAATATTACCAACACAACTGATAAGCAAAAAGGACCCTGAAGTCACTAGACTTCAAACCCTATATCAGCACTCAGAATATTCTGGAAGCAGAGCCAAAGAGAACACTGATCAATGAAAAAGAATCCAGCACACCCCCGGCCGGGGATGGCTGAACTCAAAAAACAAGGTAAACAAAACCGAAACTAATAAGTTCAATAGCAGAGCAAAAACTTATCTTTGGGAAGCCGGAATCAGACTGGTCTCCAAGAATCCAGCAGAGAAATCACCAGCGACTCAGAAGGGCGTCGGCTGCCTTATATCCAGTCTGTAGTTCCCGTTACCCAGTCACAATCCACCTGATCAGGTGTTTGGTTTCATTCATCCAAATCAGCCTCACTACCTTCCTTCACCAGAAGAGGGAGATCCTCAGACACAAAAGATGAATGAACAGATGAGCTCACAACAGGCATGTGTTAAAGGAGCCCACTGACACTCTTTGGCCTTGGGCCCACGAAAATCTGGAGCCAGCCCTACCCCCCCACAACTTTAGCCAAATAACCCCCAGTTTTCAATGCCTAACTATTATTATAAAGTAAATTAAGGTTGACAAGCTTAAGTAATAAGAATTGATGTTTTTGGCATTAAAATGGGCACTGTAGGTGTGTTTCCTGTCCTCCACTCTCTGCCGACTTTTCTTCCCCACTGACTTGCATTGGGTTTCGTGTTTCAGTCGACCTTCGACTTTTCACTATATTCGACCGACCCGACTTTTCAGAAAGTCGGGTTTCATGAAACCCGACTCGGCCCGAAAAAAGGCAAAGTCGCTCATCTCTAGTAGAAAAGATGATTTTTATAAAACTATGCAGTGGTCTCTTAATTTTTGCTAGAGCTGTATACCTGTCATCTTCCCTGTATATAGTATACACCTGTATGTCATCTTCTCCTGTATATAGTATATACATGTATGTCATCTCCTGTATATAGTATATACTTGTATATCATCTCCTCCTGTATATAGTTTTTACCTATATGTCATCTCCTCCTGTATATAGAATATACCTGTATGTCATCTCCTGTATATAGTATATACCTGTATGTAATCTCCATCTGTATATAGTACTAGCTGAAGAGCCCGGCGCTGCCCGGGCATAGTAACTAACTGTGGTTAGTTATAGCAAATTATAATTATCCTCCATCCCACAGTCCCGTGCCCATATACCCATCATACATATCCACGATCCCATAGGCCCTTGCCCATTTACCCATCATACATATCCTCCATCCAATAGTCGAGTGCCCATATACCCATCACATATCCTCCATCCCATAGTCCCGTACCCATATACCCATCATACATATTCTCCATCCCATAGTCCCATGCCCATATACCCATCATACATATTCGCCATCCCATAGTCGAGTGCCCATATACCCATCACACATCCTTCATCTCATAGTTCCATGCACATATACCCATCATACATATCCTCCATCCCATAGTCCCGTGCCTATATACCCATCATACATATCCGCCATCCCATAGTCCCGTGCCCATATACCCGTCATACATATCCTCCATCCCATAGTCCCGTGCCCATATACCCATCATCCATATCCTCGATCCCATAGTCCAGTGCCCATATACCCATCACACATCCTCCATCCCATAGTCCAGTGCCCATATACCCATCACACATCCTCCATCCCATAGTCTACCATTATGACATCATAATGAGCGGCGGGGCTTGCAACCTATGATGACATGAGCGTCGCCATGGCAACAATTATGACATCATAATGAGGGGTGGGGCTTGATACATAAACACTTTTTCCCTATTATGTAGATAGGGGCAAAATTGTTTGGTGAATTGGAATGCGCGGGGTTAAAATTTTGCCTCACAACATAGCCTATGACGCTCTCGGGGTCCAGATGTGTGACTGTGCCAAATTTTGTGGCTGTAGGTGCGACGGTGCGGATGCCAGTTCCGGACATGCACACATACATACATACAGTACATACACACCCACATTGAGCTTTATATAGTAGACTAGCTGAAGAGCCTGGCGCTGCCCGGGCATAGTAACTAACTGTGGTTAGTTATAGCAAATTATAATTATCCTCCATCCCATAGTCCTGTGCCCATATTTCCATCATACATATCCACGATCCCATAGGCCCATGCCCATATACCCATCATAGATATCTTCCATCCCATAGTCGAGTGCCCATACACCCATCACACATCCTCCATCCCATAGTCCCATGCCCATATAACCATCATACATATTCGCCATCCCATAGTCGAGTGCCCATATACCCATCACACATCCTTCATCTCATAGTCCCATGCCCATATACCCATCACACATCCTCCATCCCATAGTCCCATACCCATATACCCATCATACATATTTGCCATCCCATAGTCGAGTGCCCATATACCCATCACACATCCTTCATCTCATAGTCCCATGCCCATATACCCATCATACATATCCTCCATCCCATAGTCCCATGCCCATATACCCATCATACATATTCGCCATCTCATAGTCGAGTGCCCATATACCCATCACACATCCTTCATGTCATAGTCCCATGCCCAAATACCCATCACACATCCTCCATACCATAGTCCCATGCCCATATACCCATCATACATATTCGCCATCCCATAGTTGAGTGCCCATATACCCATCACACATTCTTCATCTCATAGTCCCGTGCCCATATACCCATCATACATATCCGCCATCCCATAGTCAACCATTATGACATCATAATGAGCAGCGGGGCATGCAACCTATGATGACATCAGCATCGCCATGGCAACCATTATGACATCATAATGAGGGGCGGGGCTTGATACACACACACTTTTTCCTCATTATGTAGATAGGGGCAAAATTGGTGAATTGGAACGTGTGGGGTTAAAATTTCGGCTCACAACATAGCCTAGGACACTCTCGGGGGTTCAGACGTGTGACTGTGCCAAATTTTGTGGCTGTAGCTGTGACGGTGCGGATGCCAATCCCGGACATACATACATACATAAACACACTTGAGCTTTATATATTAGACTAGCTGAAGAGTCCGGCGCTGCCCGGGCATAGTAACTAACTGTGGTTAGTTATAGCAAATTATAATTATCCTCCATCCCATATTCCCGTGCCCATACACCCATCATACATATCCACGATCCCATAGGCCCGTGCCCATATACCCATCACACATCCTCCATCCCATAGTCCCAAGCCCATATACCCATCATACATATCCTCCATCCCATGGTTGAGTGCACATATACCCATAACACATCCTCCATCCCATAGTCCCATGCCCATATACCCATCACACATCCTCCATCCCATAGTCCCATGCCCATATACCCATCACACATCCTCCATCCCATAGTCCCATGCCCATATACCCATCACACATCCTCCATCCCATAGTCCCAAGCCCATATACCCATCATACATATCCTCCATTCCATAGTCCGGTGCCCATATACTCATCACACATCCTCCATTCCATAGTCCCATGCCCATATACCCATCATACATATTTGCCATCCCATAGTCGATTGCTCATATACCCATCATACAAATCCGCCATCCCATAGTCCCTTGCCCATATACCCATCATAAATATCCTCCATCCCATAGTCCAGTGCCCATATACCCATCACACATCCTCCATCCCATAGTCCCGTGCCCATATACCCATCATACATATCGTCTGTCCCATAGTCCCGTGCCCATATACCCATCATACATATCCTCCATTCCATAGTCCAGTGCCCATTTACCCGTCATACATATCCACCATCCCATAGGCCCGTGCCCATATACCCATCACACATCCTCCATCCCATAGTCCCGTGCCCATATACATATCCGCCATCCCATAGTCCCATGCCCATATACCCGTCAAACATATCCTCCATCCCATAGTCCTGTGCCCATATACATATCCGCCATCCCATAGTCCCATGCCCATATACCCGTCATACATATCCTCCATCCCATAGTCCGATGCCCATATACTCATCACACATCCTCCATTCCATGGTGAACCATTATGACATCATAATGAGCGGCGGCGGGGCTTGCAACCTATGATGACATCAGCGTCGCCATGGCAACCATTGTGACATCATAATGAGGGGCGGGGCTTGATACGCACACACTGTTTCCCCGTATGCAAATAGGGGCATTATGACATCATAATGAGGGGCGGGGCTTGACGCGCACACACTTTTTCCCCAGTATGTAGATAGGGGCAAAATTGTTTGGTGAATTGGAACTCGCGGGGTTAAAATTTTTCCTCACAACATAGCTTAGGACGCTGTCGGGGTCCAGACATGTGACTCTGCCAAATTTTGTGGCTGTAGCTGCTACGGTGCGGTGGTCTATCCCGGACATATACACATACATACAAACATATATACATACCCACTTTGAGCTTTACATATTAGATATACCTGTATGTCATCTCTTCCTGTATATAGTATATACCTGTATGTCATCTCCCCTGTATTTAGTGTATATACCTGTATGTCACCTCCCCTTGTATATAGTATAACCTGTATGTCATCTCCCCTGTATATAGTATATACCTGTATGCCATCTCCTGTATATTGTATATACCTGTATGTCATCTCCAGTGTATACCTGTATGTCATCTCCCCTGTATATAGTAATTACCTGTATATCATCTCCCCTGTATATACTTTAGTATATACCTGTATGTCATCTCCCCTGTATATAGTATGTACCTGTATGTCATCTCCCCCTGTGTATAGTATATACCTATATGTCATCTCCCCTGTATATAGTATATAATAATAGTAATAAATTTTATTTCTATAGCGCTGACATATTCCGCAGCACTTTACATTTCAGAGGGGACTTGTACAGATGATAGACATTACAGCATAACAATAATCACATAGATCATAACAGATACCAAGAGGAATGAGGGCCCTGCTCACAAGCTTACAATCCATGAGGGAAAAAAGGTAGACATGAAAGGTGGGTGGTAACAATTGCCCTGATTGTTTGGACCAGCCATAATGTTAAGTGTGTAACAGTACAGTCACAGAGGGCTAATAGATGCATAAAGCATGTGGGAACATGATGCCGGGAACCTGGTTATGGTAAAACTTTTGACTGTGCCACACAGGGATAGTTAGGGTAATGTGTTGAGGTGGTAGGCCAGTCTGAATAAATGCGTTTTCAGGGCACGCTTAAAATTGTAGGGATTGTGGACTAATCATATTGACCTGGGAAGTGCATTCCAATGAATTGGCGCAGCACGTGTATAGTCTTGGAGACGGGAGTGGGAGGTTCTGATTATTGAGGATGCTAACCTCAGGTCATCAGCAGAACGGAGGGCATGGGTAGGGTGGTAGACGAAAATGAGGGAGGAGATGTAGGGTGGTTCTGAGCCATGGAATGCTTTGTGGGTGAGGGTAATAAGTTTATACTGGATTCTGGAGTGGATGGGTAGCCAGTGTAATGACTGGCACAAGGTAGAGGCATCGGTGTAACAATTGGCGAGGAATATGATCCTGGCTGCAGCATTCAAGACAGATTGGAGGGGGGAGAGTTTGGTAAGAGGATGCCTGAGTAGAAGAGAGTTACAATAGTCCAGATGAGAATGAATAAGAGAAACAGTAAGAGTTTTTGCAGAGTCAAAAGTAAGAAAAGTCAAATTCTAGAAATGTTTTTGAGGTGCAGATAACAAGGTCGAGCCAGTGATTGGATGTGGGGGGCAAAGGAAATCTCGGAGTCAAGTATGACCCTAAGACAGCGGGCATGTTGCTGGGGAGTAATAGTGGAACCACACACGGAAATGGCAATGTCGGGTATAGGTACATTAGTAGCAGGAGGAAACACAAGGAGTTCAGTCTTTGAAAGGTTCAGTTTCAGATATAGTGAGGACATGATGTTAGACACAGCGTTTTGACAATCGCTGGTGTTTTCTAAAAAGGCAGGTGCGATGTCAGGAGAAGAAGCGTATAATTGGGTGTCCTCAGTATAGAGATGGTACTGGAAACCAAGTCTACTGATTGTTTGACCGATAGGGGCAGTGTACAAAGAGAAGAGGAGGGGGCCTATGACTGATCATTGAGGAACCCCAACAGTAAGGGGAAGATGAGAGGAGGAACCAGCAAAAGATACAGTAAAGGAGCGGTCAGAGGGATAGGAGGAAAACCAGGAGAGAATGGTGTCGATGCCAATGGAGCGGAGCATAGTAAGGAGGAGCTGATGATCCATAGTGTCGAATGCTGCAGAGAGATCCAAGAGAATTAGCTTGGAGTAGTGACCATTAGATTTAACTTAGTAGATCATTAGAGACTTTAGTGAGAGCAGTTTCAGTAGAGTGTAAAGAGCAGAAACCGGATTGGAGAGGGTCGAGAAGAGAGTTATCAGAGAGATAGTGGATCAGACCGGAGTGGACCAGGCGTTCCAGAAGTTTAAACATGAAGGGAAGATTAGAGACAGGTCTATAGTTAGCTGCACAGTTTTGGTCGAGGGATGGTTTTTTAAGTAGTGGATGTATGATGGCATGCTTAAATGAGGAGGGAAAGATACCAGAAGCGAGAGAGAGGTTAAATATTTTAGTTAGGTGAGTGATGACCTGTATGTCATCTCCTGTATATAGTATATACTTGTATGTCTTCTCCTCCTGTATATAGTGTATGTAATCTCCTCCTGTATATAGTATATACCTGTATGTCATCTCACCAGTATATAGTGTATACCTGTATGTCATCTCACCTGTACATAGTGTATATGTGCGTCATCTCACCTGTATATAGTATATACCTGTGTGTCATCTCCCCTGTATATAGTATATACCTCTATGTCATCTCCTCCTGTATATAGTATATACCTGTATGTCATCTCACCTGTAAATAGTGTATACCTGTGTCATCTCACCTGTATATAGTATATAACTGTGTGTCATCTCACCTGTATATAGTATATACCTGTATGTTACCTCCTATATATAGTATATACCTCTTTGTCATCTACAGTGTATACCTGTATGTCATCTCACCTGTATATAGTGGTTCCCTGTATGTCATCTCCCCTGTATATAGTGTAAACCTGTATGTCATCTCCCCTGTATATGGTATACTGTATACCTGTATGTCATATCCAGATTCCCTCCCGTCTGCACATGGTGGAGGTGCAGTGTCCAAGCAGCACAGAGCATTTCAGGGTGATAGCCCGACCCCCTAATTCTCGGTTCTGCTCATCTGAGACCACGGTTTGAGAAGCAGACGTCGGAGCTGTCAGGCACGGTAACTTATGGGGATGTTTGGGGGCGGGGAGCCGGGGATGTGCTTGGGGGGCGGAGAGCCCGGAATGTGCTCAGGGGCAGGGAGCTCGGGATGTGCTTGGTAGGCAGTGAGCCTAGGATGTGCTTGGTGCTCGGGGGCAGTAAACCCAGGATGTGCTTGGTGCTTGGGGGTGCTGTTAGCCCGGGATGTGCTCAGGGGAGGTGAGCCCAAAATGTGCTTGATGGGCGGTGAGCCCAGGATGTGCTCGGTACTTCAGGGCAATGAGCCCTGGATATGCTCGGTGCTTGGGGGCAATAAGCCCTGGATGTGCTAAGGGGGTGGTGAGCCCAGGTTGTGCCCGGGGCCGATATTTCTCTGCTCAGATATGTCTGCTGAGGGAGACAGCAGTCGGGATACCGGGATGGATGATGTGGGATATTAGGGGTAGTTGTCCGGTGGCTCTGACAGCATGTTGTGGGATATTAGGGGTTCCATTTCTATATTCATTTCTGTAAGTCTTGTCTCCCTTTCTTCTTTCTGTAAGTCTTGCTCATTGAAGTGTAATACAGATTTTCTCTTAGAGAAAGCAGATTTCAACCTTGTGGGAGTGTAATTCCATTTAGTTAGAAATTGTAAAGAAGGAGTAATTTAGAGTGGCATTAGTTATAGCTGTATAAATAAGTGAACCAGGCATTGTCAGGTTGGAGCTGTTACACTGATTAAAATGATACCTGGGTTGGAGAAAACTGTCTTGTTTATTTTATTAATCTGTGTTTGAATTTTTAAGTTAATGAGATGCTTCACACCAGAAAAAGAGAAGTCCCTGATCCTGCAGTCTGTGTCAGTGGGTAGTCTGTGTCGGCACGGTAATAAATTGTTATTTCCAGCTTTACAGAAGGACGATAACACCATAGAAATGATGAGATTAAAATGTCTCAATTACCACAACTGTTTACAAAGAAAACTGTTGCTCATAGCAACTAATCACACCTCAGCTTTCATCTTTTTAACAGCTCTAGTGAAATGAAAGATGCTTAGTGATTGGTTGCTATGGGCAAAACAGGAATTGTAACCTGTTTTGGTCAAGATGATGTGCTTATGAAATATATATATATTAGATATTTATGATATACTGTATACATATTAGATATTATACGTGGCTTTGCGTGTGGAGTGAGTGGCTATGAGGATTGGGCGGGGCTTGATACATACACTCAGTTTTATATATTTGCAGGGTGGGACATTTATATGGATACACAAATGTGGGCCATTTATAAATTTGGTTCCAAATTGTCTGACTTCAAAATGGCCACCATAGTCACCACCCATCTTGAAAAGTTTTCCCCCTCCCATATACTAATATGCCACAAACAGGAAGTTGATATCACCAACCATTCCCATTTTATTTAGGTTTATCCATATAAATGGCCCACGCAGGTGTATCCATATAAATGGCCCACCCTGTAAATACAGAAAAAAGCAATCTGGACAAGAGATGTAACTGAATAGGTATTTAAACCCAATCCCAGAAATTAGCAGCATAGGTTAGATGTACTACTCACTTGGGAGCCATCTGAGGTATCACAGCAATCGTTTCTATTTAATTCCAGATTGTTTATTTCATTCCTCATAAACCACATGATAGGACAACTTAAATACTGCCTTTACCCGGCACCAAGTGAAACTTTAAGTAACAATTCCATACAATAGTTTTGGTTAGCCTGCCTGGCTTAGAGTCTAATTTCTTAGTCTTTTAGCAAAGCCACTCAATCCAGGAGATCTGCACTAGAGGCGAGCAAGCCTTTCAAGGTTCGGTTCTGAT
Source organism: Dendrobates tinctorius (assembly GCF_039654945.1). NCBI lineage: Eukaryota > Metazoa > Chordata > Amphibia > Anura > Dendrobatidae > Dendrobates > Dendrobates tinctorius. The sequence continues at coordinate 6,281,505 of NW_027361705.1, forward strand.
TTGGCGAATGGACCAATGTTCGCCCAACAGTTAGTTGAACGTATCCGAAACTCATTGAATTCAATGAGAGGCTAAATCAAACGCATAGACAAAACCTTTGGGGGGCAAAAAGCTGCCCAAAAAGCTTAAATTAGGGGCAGACACCATAGAAAGTGGCATCAATTGAACAACAGTAGAATTTTTATAATGGTGCAGCAGTCAGGCATGAGCCATGCAGGAGACATGGTCTGAACTAGCATTTACAGCTTGGAATTGAAGTTCTAATGATGACCTGGTGGTTAAGGGAGCGTTGTATGCTTTATATTGGAGACCACATACCTCAATCAACGCCTCTAATTTTTTCTTATTATTCCAGTCACACTCAGATGGCAAAAATATCAGTTTCATACAGTATCATTGGTAGAAAAATATAATGAAAGTAACACAGGTCGTTGACTGAAAGTGAGTGCAGGCCTGCCTGTCTGGGAACCCTACTTATACACTTATATCAAAAAAGGAAAATGGTTGCACTCAATCGTGTTAAAGCATGTCAATGTGAAATTCGTGAAACGTGAACAGCAAAATGGCTTTTGAAATTTAGGAAAATAACAATATGTGAACACTTACCTAAGGCTAATATCTGCATGTATGAGTGAATGTGGACACCTCTCTCAGCTCTTTCACCTCTTAGGTAAGTGTTCACACTGGACAGGGAGGTCAGAGACCCGTTCGATTCATGAGATTACCTTGACGATTGTGGATGGGCTCACATCATTTGGCCAAATTTTGTGCGAATCGTCTCATGCTATTTTCCTAAAATTCTAAAGCCATTTTGCGGTTCACGTTTCACGCATTTCATATTGACATGCTTAACATGATTGAGTGCAACTATTTTCCTATTTTGATATGTTAGTTGTTTTTTGGTATGCATTTGTTCAGACTAGTTCTTGGTATTTCATTCAGTTTTCTTGTTATCTATATGCTAGGCTTTCTGATGGAGCACTCCTCCCTTCACCATGTGGTCATTTTAATTACATCTAGTCACATTAAGGTCCGACCGACCCATATATGTAGGCTTTGCTGAGAGAGGTTTCCACATTCACCCATGCATGCAGATATTAGCCTTAGGTAAGTGTTCACACTGCATCGGTGAAAATGCTTTCCTTCTCTGGATTCGGTGATTCTTTGGAGAAGACCTCTGATTCCCATGGAATAGAATGTGTGAACAGCTCTTCAGAATGGCCCATCTGAGATTCCCCACAGTCAGTTGAGCGTTTGGAAATTTTTGACGCAGGGGGAAACAAGGGTAAAAAAAGGGGCTTACCAGCTCACTTGAAAACAGCCTGTGGTGTGTGGGAGCAAGGAATCACGTCGTCCAGCGTGTAGTTACTCCAGAAAAAAAGAAAAAAATCCAGCTACTATAAGATCCATTTATTGAGTGAAAAGTAAGACAGAGTTCACATGATAGACTCTATTACGCGTTTCGAACACCCACACTGTGTTCTTTATCAAAAAGCTCCATCCCATAGTCCCGTGCCTATATACCCATCATACATATCTGCCATCCCATAGTCCCGTGCCCATATACCCGTCATACATATCCTCCATCCCATAGTCCCGTGCCCATAAACCCATCATGCATATCCTCCATCCCATAGTCCAGTGCCCATATACCCATCACACATCCTCCATCCCATAGTCCAGTGCCCATATACACATCACACATCCTCCATCCCATAGTCTACCATTATGACATCATAATGAGCGGCAGGGCTTGCAACCTATGATGACATCAGCGTCGCCATGGCAACAATTATGACATAATGAGGGGCGGGGCTTGATACATACACACTTTTTCTCCATTATGTAGATAGGGGCAAAATTGTTTGGTGAATTGGAATGCGCGGGGTTAAAATTTCGCCTCACAACATAGCCTATGACGCTCTCGGGGTGCAGATGTGTGACTGTGCCAAATTTTGTGGCTGTAGGTGCGACGGTGCGGATGCCAATTCCGGACATGCACACATACATACATACAGTACATACACACCCACATTGAGCTTTATATATTAGACTAGCTGAAGAGCCCGGCGCTGCCCGGGCATAGTAACTAACTGTGGTACATAGCAAATTATAATTATCCTCCATCCCATAGTCCCGTGCCCATATTTCCATCATACATATCCACAAACCCATAGGCCTGTGCCCATATACCCATCATACATATCTTCCATCCCATAGTCGAGTGCCCATACACCCATCACACATCCTCCATCCCATAGTCCCATGCCCATATACCCATCATACATATTCGCCATCCCATAGTTGAGTGCCCATATACCCATCACACATCCTTCATCTCATAGTCCCATGCCCATATACCCATCATTCATATCCTTCATCCCATAGTCCCGTGCACAAATACCCATCATACTTATCCGCCATACCATAGTCAACCATTATGAAATCATAATGAGGGGCAGGGCTTGAGACACACACACTTTTTCCCCATTATGTAGATAGGGGCAAAATTGGTGAATTGGAACGTGTGGGGTTAAAATTTTGCCTCACAACATAGCCTAGGACACTCTTGGGGTTCAGACGTGTGACTGTGCCAAATTTTGTTGCTGTAGCTGTGACGGTGCGGATGCCAATCCCAGACATACATACATGCATAAACACACCTGAGCTTTATATATTAGACTAGCTGAAGAGCCCGGCACTGCCCGGGCATAGTAACTAACTGTGGTTAGTTATAGCAAATTATAATTATCCTCCATCCCATAGGCCTGTGCCCATATACCCATCATACATATCCTCCATCCCATGGTCGAGTGTTATGATTGAGTCACCGTAGGAGGCAAAAATAGAAATGCTAGCTAAGTCCAGAAAACCAGAGAGGTTGGCAGCTATCGGATTGCAGACCCCTGAACCTATCAACACAACTAGCAGTAGCCGTGGGGGGCTCCTATGATGCCCTAGGCCCCTCGATCACAGCCGGAGGACTACATAGCCTAAAGACAGAAGGGGAAATCTAAACTGCCCCAGAGCAGACCCCAAAGCAAAAGGCAGCCCCCACATATAATGACGGTGAAGCAAGAAGAAAGAACAAAACACAGACAGAAAGATAGACTGAGCAAAGATGGGGCCCAAACTAACTTAGATAGGAAAGGACAGGAAGGCTGCTGTCTGCAATCCGTGAAAAACCATATGAAAATAAGGGCCAACAAACTGACAGTAAAAAAGGCCCTGAAGACGCTAGGCTTCAAAAAAGGCTATGTCAGTACTCAGGAATATTCTGAAGACAGAACAACAGGCAAAAGGAGATTCTGCTCACCCCAGCAGGGAATGGCAGAATCCAGAAAAGCAGGGAAAACAAAACACTAATGCAAAAAGGCAAAGCAGAAATCTTAGCTTTAGATGAGCAGGAATCAGACTGGTTTCCTAGAAGTCCACAGAGAAATCACCGGCAGGGAAAAAGGGCGTCGGCAGCCTTATATCCAGTCAGTAACTCCACTCAGCCAGTCATCATGATAAGACCCAGGTGTTTGACAATCAGGCTCACTACCTTTCTCTACCAGAAGAGGGAGTTCCTCGGGCCTCAGTAGTGAAGGGGAAAATGAACTCACAACAGTACCTCCCCCTTGAGGAGGGGTCACCGAACCCTCAACCACGCCACCAGGGCGATCAGGGTGAGCCCGATGAAAGGCACGCACCAATCTTTTGGCATGAATATCAGAGGCAGAGACCCAGGAATTATCCTCCTGACCATAACCCTTCCACTTAACCAAATACTGGAGTCTCCGTCTAGCCAGACGGGAATCCAGTACTTTCTCTACCTCATATTCCATGTTACCTTCAACCAATACAGGGTCTGGAGGTGCCACCCCCGGAACAACAGGTTCAACAAACCTCTTCAACAAAGATTTATGGAACACATTATGGATTTTAAATGTGACAGGAAGAGCCAAACGAAAAGAGACCGGATTAATAATCTCGAAAATCTTGTAAGGTCCAATAAATCTAGGCTTAAACTTAGGAGAAGCCACCTTCATAGCAATATTTTTTGATGATAACCACACCATATCACCAACCTTAAACTGGGGACCAATGGTCCTATGTCGGTTGGAAAACCGCTGGGCCTTTTCCTGGGAGAGAGATAACTTATCCACCACTTGGTCACAGATCTGGTGCATTCTCTCCACCACAGTGTCAACACCTGGGCAGGCAGAGGGCTCCACCTGCCCTGAAGAAAATCGAGGATGAAACCCAAAGTTACAAAAAAAAGGTGACATCAATGTGGCAGAACTAGCTCTATTATTTAAAGCAAATTCGGCCAAGGGCAAAAATGAAACCCAATCATCCTGATCAGCAGAAATAAAACATCTCAAATATGACTCCAAGGTCTGGTTTGTTCTCTCTGTCTGCCCATTGGTCTGAGGGTGAAAAGCAGAGGAGAAGGACAACTGAATTCCCAGCTTGGAACAGAAAGTCCTCCAAAATCTAGACACAAACTGAACTCCTCTGTCAGATACAATGTTCTCAGGAATCCCGTGCAAGCGAACCACCTGTTGTAAAAACAGGGGCACCAATTCAGAGGAAGACGGCAACTTAGGGAGTGGTACAAGATGAACCATCTTAGAGAACCTATCACAAATCACCCAAATAACAGTCATCCTTTGAGAGACAGGCATATCAGAGATGAAATCCATTGAAATATGGGTCCATGGCCTCTTGGGGACAGGCAAAGGCATCAACAACCCACTAGAGCGAGAACACGATTTAGACCGGGAGCACGTCCCACAGGACTGCACAAAATTCCTGACATCACGAGACAAGGAGGGCCACCAAAAAGACCGACTCACCAGATCTCTAGTACCAAAAATACCTGGATGACCAGCCAAAGCAGAGCAATGAACTTCAGACATCACTCTCTTCTTCCACTGGTCAGGAACATACAACTTTCCACTGGGACAACGCTCAGGTTTGTCCTCCTGGAACTCTTCCAGAGCACGTCTCAAATCGGGCGAGATGGCAGAAAGAACTACCCCTTCGCCTAAGATGGTAGCAGGCTTGGTCACCACAGGAGAATCAGCAAAGAAGCTCCTAGAGAGGGCGTCAGCCTTGACATTCTTAGTTCCAGGAAGAAAAGAAACCACAAAATCAAAACGTGTAAAAAACAAGGCCCACCTAGCCTGTCTAGGGTTCAAGCGCTTAGCCGACTCTAGGTAAATCAAATTCTTGTGGTCAGTGAGGACCACAACTTGATGCTTAGCTCCCTCCAACCATGTCTCCACTCCTCAAATGCCCATTTCATGGCCAACAGTTCCCGATTCCCCACATCATAGTTACGTTCAGATGGAGAGAACTTTCGGGAAAAGAAAGCACAGGGATTCATTTTAGATGTTACAGGATCCTTTTGGGACAAAACAGCTCCTGCACCAATCTCAGAAGCATCCACCTCTACCTGAAACGGAAGTGAGACATCAGGTTGCCGCAAAGCCGGGGCGGAGGTGAATCTTCGCATCAGCTCCTGAAAGGAAGAAACAGCCTCCGGAGACCAATTTAACACATCAGCACCCTTCTTAGTCAAATCAGTCAATTGCTTGGCAATACTAGAAAATTTTGCTATAAATTTCCTATAAAAATTAGCAAAACCCAAAAACTTCTGGAGGGCCTTCAAAGAAGTGGGCTGAACCCAATCGTAAATGGCCTGTACCTTGGCCGGGTCCATTTCAATAGTAGACGGGGACAAAATAAATCCCAAAAAAGAAATCCTCTGTACTCCAAAAAGGCATTTAGATCCTTTGACATACAGGGAATTCTCCCTCAAGATCCGGAACACAGTCCGAATATGTTCCACATGAGAATCCCAGTCCTTGGAGAAGATCAAAATATCATCCAGATAGATAATCAAAAATTTATCGACAAAATCTCGGAAAAAATCGTTCATGAAGCACTGGAAAACAGAAGGGGCATTAGTGAGCCCAAAAGGCATCACCAGGTACTCAAAATGTCCCTCCGGAGTATTAAACGCCGTCTTCCATTCATCCCCATGCTTAATGCGAATAAGATTATACGCCCCCCTGAGGTCAAGCTTGGTAAACCAGCAAGCACCTTTAACTCTGGAGAACAGATCAGAAATCAGGGGTAACGGATACTGATATTTAACAGTAATTTTGTTGATGGCACGATAATCAATACAAGGTCTTAATGATCCATCCTTTTTGGCTACAAAAAAAAACCGGCACCTAAGGGTGACGAGGATGGTCTAATATGCCCCTTCTCCAACGCCTCCTTAATATAGGATCGCATAGCCTCGTGCTCGGGTACAGATAAATTGAAGAGCCGACCCTTGGGAAATTTATACCCCGGGCTCAGTTCAATTGCACAGTCATAACTCCTATGAGGAGGCAGAGATACAGACTCATTCTCACTAAATACATCATAAAAGTCCGCCAAATAATCAGGAACATCATGCGACTGAGGAGAGGTGGAAAACACCGGAGCCTCACTAAAGGCACACCGACAACCCCAACTCACCACAGACACAGATTTCCAATCCAAAACTGGATTATGAATTTGTAACCAGGGAAACCCCAGAACAATAGTATCATGCAGATTATGTAACACCAAAAACCTGCAATTTTCTTGATGTTCTGGGGCGACCCGCATTACCACCTGGGTCCAAAACTGAGGTTTATTTTTAGCCAAAGGAGTAGCATCAATCCCCCTCAAAGGGATAGGCGTCTGCAGAGGTGTCATCGGAAATCCACAACGTTTAGCAAAATCCAAGTCCATTAGGTTTAGGGCTGCTCCCGAATCCACAAAAGCCTTGGCGGAAAATGTGGACAGGGAGCAGATCAGAGAAATAGCCAGAAGAAACTTAGGTTGAACACCACCAACAGAAAACGTGTGTGCAAAGCGTTTCTCGCGTTTAGGACAGACAGAAATAATATGCGAGGCATCTCCACAGAAAAAACACAACTTATTACGCCTTCTGAACTCCTGACGCTGCTCTCTGGAAAAAACTCTATCACATTGCATAGGTTCAGACATCTGTTCAACAGGTTGCAACACCTCTCGTGCAGCTCTGCGTTCGCGCAAACGCCGATCAACCTGAATGGCCTAAGACATAGAATCGTCAAGACCAGAGGGAACAGGAAATCCCACCATAGTATCTTTTACGGCTTCTGACAACCCCTTCCGAAAGAGAGCAGCCAAGGCATTATCATTCCAGGTAGTAAGTACTGCCCACTTTCGGAATCTTTGACAGTACAATTCTGCAGAATCACGACCCTGGTTCAATGCCAGCAGGGTCTTTTCAGCCTGATCAATGGCATTAGGTTCGTCATACAACAACCCCAAGGCCTGAAAAAATGCGTTCACATTAGTCAGAATAGGATCATCTGGTTTCAAAGAAAACGCCCAATCCTCGGGATCGCCATGCAGCAAAGAGATGACAATTTTAACCTGCTGCGCGGAGCTCCCTGACGAGTTAGGCTTCAAGGCAAAAAATAATTTACAATTATTTTTGAAATTCAAAAATTTAGACCGATCCCCAAAAAATACATCAGGTGTAGGAATCTTTGGTTCAGCAGCATGTGAATGAGCAAGGTAGGCGGAAATTCCCCGCACTTCCGCAGCGAGCTGCTCCACACGATCAGACAATTGCTTTTTCTCCATTGAGAGAAAAAAAATTCCCCCTACGGCCTCAGAGATATAGAGGAAAAAATATACACACCTTTTTTTTTTTTTTTTTTGTACAATTCTTTCCTGCTAATGAGTACCCTAGAATCTGCGGTATGGCGGGTGATTCTGTTTTGATTGAGTCACTGTAGGAGGCAAAAATAGAAATGCTAGCTAAGTCCAGAAAACCAGAGAGGTTGGCAGCTATCGGATTGCAGACCCCTGAACCTATCAACACAACTAGCAGTAGCCGTGGGGGGCTCCTACGATGCCCTAGGCCCCTCGATCACAGCCGGAGGACTACATAGCCTAAAGACAGAAAGGGAAATCTAAACTGCCCCAGAGCAGACCCCAAAGCAAAAGGCAGCCCCCACATATAATGACGGTGAAGCAAGAAGAAAGAACAAAACACAGACAGAAAGATAGACTGAGCAAAGATGGGGCCCAAACTAACTTAGATAGTAAAGGACAGGAAAGCTGCTGTCTGCAATCCGTGAAAAACCCTATGAAAATAAGAGCCAACAAACTGACAGTAAAAAAGGCCCTGAAGACGCTAGGCTTCAAAAAAGGCTGTCAGTACTCAGGAATATTCTGAAGACAGAGCAACAGGCAAAAGGAGATTCTGCTCACCCCAGCAGGGGAGTTCCTCGGGCCTCAGTAGTGAAGGGGAAAATGAACTCACAACAGTCGAGTGCCCATATACCCATCACACAACCTCCATCCCGTAGTCCCATGCCCATATACCCATCACACATCCTCCATCCCATAGTCCCATGCCCATATACCCATCATACATATTCGCCATCCCATAATCGAGTGCCCATATACCCATCACACATCCTTCATCTCATAGTCCCATGCCCATATACCCATCATACGTATCCTCCATCCCATAGTCTCGTGCCCATATACCCATCATACATATCCGCCATCCCATAGTCCCGTGCCCATATACCCATCATACATATCCTCCATCCCATAGTCCAGTGCCCATATACCCATCACACATCCTCCATCCCATAGTCAACCATTATGACATCATAATGAGCGGCGGGGCTTGCAACTTTTGATGACATCAGCGTCGCCATGGCAGCCATTATGACATCATAATGAGGGGCGGGGCTTGATACACACACACTTTTTCCCCATTAGGTAGATAGGGGCAAAATTGTTTGGTGAATTGGAACGCGCGGCGTTAAAATTTCGCATCACAACATAACCTAGGACACTCGGGGTCCAGACGTGTGACTGCTAAATTTTGTGGCTGTAGCTGCGACGGTGCGGATGCCAATCCCGGACATACACACATACATACATACACACACTTGAGCTTTATATATTAGATATACCTGTTTGTCATTTCCCCTGTATATAGTATATGTCAGTATGTCATCTCCTCCTGTATACACTGTGTTCCAAATTATTATGCAAAAAATATTTCCTCATATTTTCTCAATTACCTATATGATTTGCTGTCATTGTTATTTTCCAGTCATCTAATATTCTAGTATAATTGCAATGTTTTTAAACAAACTGCCTATGAAAACACTATATTTTTTAAAAATAAGAAACACTCAAAATGCATGTTCCAAATTATTATGCACAGCAGAGTTTTCAACCTTTTTATTTTTATTTTGAACAAAAAATGGTCAATTTTGAAATTATAAGCATTATCGGCTTATTACAAAATGAAATCAAACAGTTTTCAATTCAAAACTTTTTTCTAGGTGATGTTACATTTGCACATAGGACCCCTTGTTCGAAAGAAGCTTCTGAACTCTCTCGTCCATTGAATTTGTCAGTTTTTGGATGGTTTGTGCTTCAGTTGTTTTGCATGTGGACAGAATACCCTCCCAGAGCTGTTGCTTAGATGCGAACTGCCTCCCGCCATCATAGACACTCCTTGTGATGATGCTTCAGAGGTTCTCAATGGGGTTGAGGTCAGGGGAAGATGGTGGCCACACTATAAGTTTGTCCTCTTTTATGCCCATAGCAGCCAGAGATGCAGATGTGTTATTTGCAGCATCAGACGGTGCATTATCATGCATGAAAATGATCTTGCTGCGGAAAGCACGGTTCTTCCTCTTGAACCATGGCAGGAAGTGCTGTTTTAGAAACTCCACATAGATTATGGAGTTCATCTTTACCCCTTCAGGGATCCTAAAGGGGCCGACAATCTCTCTCCCCATGATTCCAGCCCAAAACATTACTCCACCTCCTCCTTGTTGGCACCTTAGCCGTGTTTTCATGGGGTGTCCATCAACCAGCCATCCTCCACTCCATCCATCTGGACCATCGAGCATTGCACGGCACTCATCGGTGAACAAAACAGTTTGGAAGTCAGTCTTCATGTATCGTTTGGCCCACTGGAGCCGTTTCTGCTTGTGCGCAGTGGATAGAGGTGGTCGACAGGATGGCTTACGCACAGCTGCAAACCTCTGAAGGACCCTGCATCTTGGGGGGACGTTTGAGGCACCAGCAGCTTCAAAAACTTGTCTGCTGCTATGACAAGGCATTTTTTCAGCTGCTCTTTTAACCTGACGCAATTGCCTGTTGGAAAGAGTCCTCAATTTTTCCTTATCAGCACGCACACGTGTGTGCTGGGAATCCGCTACATACTTCTTGATTGTGCGATGATCACGATGAAGTGTCTTGGCAATGTTTATTGTAGTCATGCCTTGACCTAAATACTCCACAATTTGTTGCTTCTCAGCAGCCGACACATCCTTTTTCTTTCCCATTTTGGCAAAATATGTTGGCTGCTTAATAATGTGGAACAGCCTTCTTAAGTAGTCTTTCCCTTATTTGGACACACCTGCCAAACTAATTTGCACAGGTATCTGCAATTGCTTTCAGTGATATAAAGAGCCCTGACACACATCACCATCAATTAGTTTAAATGACAAACAAAAAAATTCTAACCTTATCACTCCTAAACTCTTTTTGTATAATAATTTGGAACACAGTTTATAGTATATACCTGTATGTCATCTCCTCCTGTATATAGTAGTAGCTGAAGAGCCCGGCGCTGCCCGGGCATAGTAACTAACTGTGGTTAGTTATAGCAAATTATAATTATCCTCCATCCCATAGTCCCGTGCCCATATACCCATCACACATCCTTCATCCCATAGTCCCAAGCCCATATACCCATCATACATATCCTCCATCCCATAGTCGAGTGCCCATATACCCATCACACATCCTCCATCCCATAGTCCCATGCCTATATACCCATCATACATATTCGCCATCCCATAGTCGATTGCTCATATACCCATCATACATATCCGCCATCCCATAGTCCCGTGCCCATATACCCGTCATACATATCCTCCATCCCATAGTCCAGTGCCCATATACCCATCACACATCCTCCATCCCATAGTCCCGTGCCCATATACCCGTCATACATATCGTCCGTCCCATAGTCCCGTGCCCATATACCCGTCGTACATATCCTCCATTTACCCGTCATACATATCCAACATCCCATAGGCCCGTGCCCATATACCCATCATACATATCCTCCATCCCATAGTCCAGTGCCCATATACCCATCACACATCCTCCATCCCATTATCCCGTGCCCATATACATATTCGCCATCCCATAGTCCCATGCCCATATACCCGTCATACATATCCTCCATCCCATAGTCCGGTGCCCATATACTCATCACACATCCTCCATTCCATAGTCAACCATTATGACATCATAATGAGCGGCGGCGGGGCTTGCAACTTATGATGACATCAGCGTCGCCATGGCAACCATTGTGACATCATAATGAGGGGCGGGGCTTGATACGCACACACTGTTTCCCCAGTATGCAAATAGGGGCATTATGACGACATAATGAGGGGCGGGGCTTGACACGCACACACTTTTTCCCCAGTATGTAGATAGGGGCAAAATTGTTTGGTGAATTGGAACGCGCAGGGTTAAAATTTTGCCTCACAACATAGCTTAGGACGCTCTCGGGGTCCAGACGTGTGACTGTGCCAAATTTTGTGGCTGTAGCTGCGACGGTGCGGATGCCTATCCCGGACATACACACATACATACATACACACTTTTGAGCTTTACATATTAGATATACCTGTATGTCATCTCTTCCTGCATATAGTATATACCTGTATGTCATCTCCCCTGTATTCAGTGTATATACCTGTATGTCACCTCCCCTTGTATATAGTATAACCTGTATGTCATCTCCCCTGTATATAGTATATACCTGTATGCCATCTCCTGTATATACCTGTATGTCATCTCCCGTGTATATAGTAATTACCTGTATATCATCTCCCCTGTATATAGTATGTACCTGTATGTCATCTCCCCCTGTGTATAGTATATACCTATATGTCATCTCCCCTTTATATAGTATATACCTATATGTCATCTCCCCTGTATATAGTATATAATAATAGTAATAAATTTTATTTCTATAGCGCTGACATATTCCGCAGCACTTTACATTTCAGAGGGGACTTGTACAGATGATAGACATTACAGCATAACAATAATCACATAGATCATAACAGATACCAAGAGGAATGAGGGCCCTGCTCACAAGCTTACAATCTATGAGGGAAAAAGACATGAAAGGTGGGTGGTAACAATTGCCCTGATTGTTTGGACCGGCCATAATGTTAAGTGTGTAACAGTACAGTCACAGAGGGCTAATAGATGCATAAAGCATGTGGGAACATGATGCCGGGAACCTGGTTATGGTAAAACTTTTGACTGTGCCACACAGGGATAGTTAGGGTAATGTGTTGAGGTGGTAGGCCAGTCTGAATAAATGCGTTTTCAGGGCACGCTTAAAATTGTAGGGATTGTGGACTAATCATATTGACCTGGGAAGTGCATTCCAATGAATTGGCGCAGCACGTGTATAGTCTTGAAGACGGGAGTGGGAGGTTCTGATTATTGAGGATGCTAACCTCAGGTCTTCAGCAGAACGGAGGGCATGGGTAGGGTGGTAGACGAAAATGAGGGAGGAGATGTAGGGTGGTGCTGGGCCATGGAATGCTTTGTGGGTGAGGGTAATAAATTTATACTGGATTCTGGAGTGGATGGGTAGCCAGTGTAATGACTGGCACAAGGTAGAGGCATCGGTGTAACAATTGGCAAGGAATATGATCCTGGCTGCAGCATTCAAGACAGATTGGAGGGGGGAGAGTTTGGTAAGAGGATGACTGAGTAGAAGAGAGTTACAATAGTCCAGATGAGAATGAATAAGAGAAACAGTAAAGAGTTTTTGCAGAGTCAAAAGTAAGTAAAGTCAAATTCTAGAAATGTTTTTGAGGTGCAGAAAACAATAGCGAGCCACTGATTGGATGTGGGGGGTGTCAGAGACACCGCACTTGCTCATAGAGCCAGTGCGCGTGGCCTGAGTACAGAAGTAGTGCTAAAAGATACCTGTAGAGACGGGCAGCAGAGGTGACCATGCGTGCTTCAGGCTAATAGTGTCAGGGTCCAGTCAGCGCTGGAAAGTAAAGAGGCATAGAACCTGCGGACGCTGAAAATGAATAATCTGCACGGGACCTATGGTCATGTGACTGCAAGGGGGCGGGGCTTAGCGTCCTGTATTCAGATAGGACAGGACACCATACAAACAACTCAGAGTCAGGCAAAACAGAGGTCACAGCAGTACGGGCAAACGAGGTACAGGAGGGACAAACAGACGGGTAGTCAGACAGAGCCAAAGGTCAAACCAAGAGGGCGACGTGGTACCAAGGGGACAAGCAGAGAGCAGTCGGGTCACAAGCAGAGAGTCATACACGAGAGGTAGCGCAGTACAAGAGGGTCAGGCAGAACTCGTAACAGGGACAGAACCAGATCACAACCGAACAAGCAAGCAAGATATCAGGCACAAGGCACACGTATACAAGAGGTCACTTAACTCAGCCGAGGGAAGGAGTATAACTGACACCGGACCCAGGTCCAGTGAGCACTAAATAGCCTCCTGCTGCCAGAGAGAGGCAGCACAATTAACCCATAGTCTAACCAGGACGGGTCAAAGCGAAATCCCGTCCTGGATCATGACAGTACCCTCCTCTCAATGGGGGGCCACCGGACCCCCAGGTCTCTCAGGGTACTTGGCGTGAAAGGCTCGGATCAACCGATCCGCATGAACTGATCGAACAGGAACCCACGAGCGTTCCTCAGGACCGTAGCCCTTCCAATGTATCAGATACTGAAGGGCGCGACGGACCAACCTGGAGTCGACAATTCATTCCACCTCGTACTCAGCCTGCCCATCTACCAGAACCGGTGTCGGGGAAGATGATGATCCCTCCCCACTGGACCTCACAGGTTTCAAAAGGGCCTTATGGAAAACATTAGGGATCCTTAGAGATGGCGGAAGACTCAACCGAAAAGCCACTGGGTTAACTGCTTCGGTAATTACATATGGACCTATAAACTTGGGTCCAAGCTTCGCAGAGGGGACCTTGAGCCTTATATTTTTGGTGGATAACCATACCTTATCTCCGACCTGAAACACTGCACCCACGGATGGTTTTTTTGTCCCCAAAAAATTTAAATTTGTCCTGGGCCTTCGTAATGTTATTCTGGACCTCCTGCCATACCTCTCCCAACCGCTGGATCGTCACGTCCGCCCCAGGACACCCAGAATTCAAGCGGGAAAATTCTCCAAAATGAGGATGAAACCCATATGTGACGAACTCAGCTACTGCTGAGCCCATTTTCCTTTTAGAGTGGACCCTCTGGGCCGTGGCACCCACCCACCGAGGGCGAGCTTACCTTGTGAGAACCCACCCCCTGTACAGGGAGTGTCAGGGGCAAGACCAAGGGGGTGAGACACCACGGCAGCTGGACCAGACGGCCGGCTCAAGGGACACTAGACGAGTGTCTGACGACTAGGACAAGCAGGAAGCAAGACGGGACAAGACGTTGGTGCAAGGTAACTTCATTAGAATAACTCAGGATCACATACAGTGTAAACAAGCAAAACATGCAAGGTGCGCGCGTGGGCACGCCAAGGTCCATAACATGGTACGTGCCAGGTGGCACGCCTAGGTACAGGTAAAGGCATGATGGCATCGGACTCCGGACTGCTGGCAACGATCGACATCATCAAGGCATCAGGCTGCGGACATCAGCTCCGGACGTCAAGCCGCAGTCATCCAGCTCATGATCTCTGGCAGCGATCGGCAGGTTCCGGGCATCCGGCAAGCAAACCAGGTTTCAGGCAAGGAGGCACGACAGGTATCCAGGCATGGTGCGTGTTACGGAACACGCCGAGGTCCGAGGCTAGGTGCATGTGTAGGGGACACGCCAGGGTTCAAGGCTAGGTGCGTGTGTAGGGGACACGCCAGGGTTCAAGACTAGGTGCGTGGCAAAGTGCGTGTGTAGGGGACACGCCAGGGTTCAAGACTTGGTGCGTGTGTAGGGGACACGCCAGGGTTCACAAAACAAGACAGGGTGCGTGTAGAGACACGCCAAGGCACAAGGTACGAGACAGAGTCCTGAGCGTGCAAAGGGCACACCAGGGTCAGGCGAGGCAGAGTCCTGCGCGTGCAGAGAGGCACGCCAGGGACAGGCGAGGCAGAGTCCTG
Organism: Dendrobates tinctorius; assembly: GCF_039654945.1. Classification (NCBI taxonomy): domain Eukaryota; kingdom Metazoa; phylum Chordata; class Amphibia; order Anura; family Dendrobatidae; genus Dendrobates; species Dendrobates tinctorius. The sequence goes on from NW_027361705.1 coordinate 6,296,762, forward strand.
CGCGTGCAGAGAGGCACGCCAGGGACAGGCGAGGCAGAGTCCTGCGCGTGCAGAGAGGCACGCCAGGGACAGGCGAGGCAGAGTCCTGCGCGTGCAGAGAGGCACGCCAGGGTTCAAGGACCAGGTTAGGACCTGTGCGTGCAAGAGGGCACGACAGGGTACATGGCCAAACCTGCACGTACTAATATAGAAGCACGGGGAGGTGTGCCATGGGCAGGCGAGGCCTGCGCGTGCTATAGAGAGCACGTAGCGCACAGTGCAGAAACAGCGTGAGGTGCAAGGGAGCACAGAGAGCATGGCTTGGGCACTGGCTAGCTGATCGGGCTGCGGCACTGACAGATGGGCAAGACTCCAGCGAACCCGGCTGAGGCATGGCAGGCGACACAGCTGTCACTGACCGACGAGCACGGCTGAGGCACAAGCAGGCGGGCATGACTAGGGTGGGCACGGCTGAGGCACAAACAGGAGGCTAGGAAGGCCAGGCGTATGCAAAGGGCACACGAAGAAACAGAGCAAGGGAAGACAAGACGAGAAACAAGGCAGGGCTTAAGCAGAGTACAGAACCAGGAAGGGAAGCAGATCAGAGCAAGAACAGAGCTAGCAGCGGAGCGTAGGCCAAAGCCCAGAGCTGGGCCAAGGGAGAACCTTGGGACTAGCCTAGAAACGTGCAAGAGAGCATAATAGGTAAGAGTCTAGCAGCGGAGCGTAGGCGAAGCCCAGAGCCGGGCCAAGGGAGAACCTTGGGACTAGACATGGAAAAGAGAGGAGGAAGGGTGCGTGTGCCAGGGAGCACAACAGAGCACCATAGGAGAGAGCGAGGCAGAGCAAGCAACGACCATAGGGAGGAACAAGGCAGAGCAAGACAAGGTACGGAACAAGGCATAGCAAAAACAGGCAAGGCAGAGAAACAGAAGGACTACAAGTCCAAGCAGGACAAAGACGAACATGGCACAACAGACAAACATAAGACAAGGCACGGGACAAGAGATGGAGTACGAGCACGGAGCGTGTGCAGAGACGCACGACAGGGCAGAGTGCAAGGGCACAGAATAGAGGGAGCGCCCCACAGACCAAGCAGCCATGCAGGGACAATACTCAGGCCCTGAGCATAGGAAGGGGCGGCCTGATATAGGGCATAGCACCTCCTCTTCCAGGTCAGGACCAGGGGAGCACTTCCGGGTTCAGATCCACAGGATAACAGAGCACAGTCACATGATCAGAGTTCCAAACATGACGAGACGACCGCAGATCCAGTGCTGAAACCTAGACAGGTCACATGATCAGAGTTCCAGACATGACGAGATGATTACCGAACCAGACAGTGCAGGATCTTTAGGAAATGTCACATGATCAGCGTTCCAGACATGACGAGATGATTGCAGAACCAGACAGTGCAGGATCCAGGCAGGGACACATGATCAGGGACTCTAGACAAGACGAGAAGATCACAGAAGGCAGAGCAGAAACGCAGGCATCCTGCAGCTCAGACATGAGGTGAGTGTGCACACTGCTCTAGCGAACATGCAGGACAGCAGACAAGATATGCACATGCACATCGCTCCAGGAGTTCTTGAGACAAAACAGACAAGGCAGACATGGCGGACATGACACCATAATTGCAAAAAAAAGGAGATGTACCCGTAGACTGGTTAGTGCGGTTGTTAAATGCAAACTCAGCCAATGGTAACACAGAACACCAATCATCCTGTCGGGCTGATGTCAAACAACGCAGAATTTGCTCCAGAGACTGATTGGTCCACTCAGTCTGCCCATTAGTCTCTGGATGGTAGGCGGATGAAAAGGACAGACCAATACCCAACCTCCTACAAAAAGCTCTCCAAAATCTGGACACAAATTGCACTCCCCTATCAGACACCACATTCAGGGGTACCCCATGCAACCGCACCACATGCTCCACAAACAATCTGGACAATGTTTCCGCATTAGGTAGAGCTGCCAAAGGTACAAAATGTGCCTGCTTACTAAACCTGTCCACTACGACCCAGACCACGGTATTACCCTTGGAAGGGGCGGGGCTTAGCGTCCTGTATTCAGATAGGACAGGACACCATACAAACAACTCAGAGTCAGGCAAAACAGAGGTCACAGCAGTACGGGCAAACGAGGTACAGGAGGGACAAACAGACGGGTAGTCAGACAGAGCCAAAGGTCATACACAAGAGGGCGACGTGGTACCAAGGGGACAAGCAGAGAGAAATCGGGTCACAAGCAGAGAGTCATACATGAGAGGTAGCGCAGTACAAGAGGGTCAGGCAGAACTCGTAACAGGGACAGAACCAGATCACAACCGAGCAAGCAAGCAAGATATCAGGCACAAGGCACACGTATACAAGAGGTCACTTAACTCAGCCAAGGGCAGGAGTATAACTGACACCGGACCCAGGTCCAGTGAGCACTAAATAGCCTCCTGCTGCCAGAGAGAGGCAGCACAATTAACCCATAGTCTAACCAGGACGGGTCAAAGCGAAATCCCGTCCTGGATCATGACAGGGGGCAAAGGAAATCTCGGAGTCAAGTATGACCCCAAGACAGCGGGCATGTTGCTGGGGAGTAATAGTGGAACCACACACGGAAATGGCAATGTCGGGTATAGGTACATTAGTAGCGGGAGGAAACACAAGGAGTTCAGTCTTTGAAAGGTTCAGTTTCAGATATAGTGAGGACATGATGTTAGACAGCGTTTTGACAATCGCTGGTGTTTTCTAAAAAGGCAGGTGCGATGTCAGGAGAAGAAGCGTATAATTGGGTGTCATCAGCATAGAAATGGTACTGGAAACCAAATCTACTGATTGTTTGACTTATAGGGGCAGTGTACAAAGAGAAGAGGAGGGGGCCTAGGACTGATCATTGAGGAACCCCAACAGTAAGGGGAAGATGAGAGGAGGAACCAGCAAAAGATACAGTAAAGGAGCGGTCAGAGGGATAGGAGGAAAACCAGGAGAGAATGGTGTCGATGCCAATGGAGCAGAGCATAGTAAGGAGGAGCTGATGATCCACAGTGTTGAATGCTGCAGAGAGATCCAAGAGAATTAGCTTGGAGTAGTGACCATTAGATTTAACTTAGTAGATCATTAGAGACTTTAGTGAGAGCAGTTTCAGTAGAGTGTAAAGAGCAGAAACCGGATTGGAGAGGGTCGAGAAAAGAGTTATCAGAGAGATAGTGGATCAGACCGGAGTGGACCAGGCGTTCCAGAAGTTTAGAAATGAAGGGAAGATTAGAGACAGGTCTATATTTAGCGGCACAGTTTTGGTCGAGGGATGGTTTTTTAAGTAGTGGATGTATGATGGCATGCTTAAATGAGGAGGGAAAGATACCAGAAGTGAGAGAGAGGTTAAATATTTTAGTTAGGTGAGTGATGACTAGTGTTGAGCATTCCGATACCGCAAGTATCGGGTATCGGCCGATACTTGCTGTATCGGAATTCCGATACCGACATCCAATATTTTTTCAATATCGGATACCGGAATCGGAATCGGAAGTTCAAAGTTGATTGATTTGACAGCCGAAATGACGTCATCATGATGCGCGGTGTGTGCGCATCATGATGCGCCATCATTTCGGGTCTGCCGTCCTGCCGGGGGGCTGTGCCGGCCTGCCGGGGGGCTGTGTGGACTGCCCGGGGTCTGTACCGGCCTGCCGGGGGGGCTGTGCCGGCCTGCCGGTGGTCTGTGCACCCTGTGGGGGTCTGTACCGGCCTGCCGGGGGGCTGTGCTGATGTCCGGGGGTCTGTGCAAGCATCGTCCGATGGGACTACAAGTCCCATCGGGCGATGCCTGCTACCATGACAGTGATTGACACATTAGCCAATGATGGGACAGTAGTAGTCCCATCATCCGGCTAATGTGTTAAATGTTTAAAAAAAAATAAAAAAAATACTACATACATACTACATGCTACATACATACTACATACATACTACATACATACTACATGCTACATATATACTACATATATACTACATGCATGCTACATACATACAACATACATGCTACATACATACTACATGCTACATACATACTACATACATACTACATGCATGCTACATACATACTACATGCTACATATATACTACATACATACTACATATATACTACATGCATGCTACCTACATACTGCATGCATGCTACATACATACTACATGCATGCTACATACATACTACATGCATGTTACATACATACTACATACATACTACATGCATGCTACATACATACTACATGCTACATATATACTACATACATACTACATATATACTACATGCATGCTACATACATACTGCATGCATTCTACATACATACTACATGCATGCTACATACATACTACATACATACTACATGCTACATACATACTACATACATACTACATGCATGCTACATACATACTACATGCATGCTACATACATACTACATGCATGCTACATACATACTACATACATGCTACATACATACTACATGCTACATATATACTACACACATACTACATGCATGCTACATACATACTACATGCTCCATGCATGCTACATACATACTACATGCATGCTACATGCTACATACATACTACATACATACTACATGCATGCTACATACAATACATTCATACAATACATACATAGACATACAGTACATATAACAGAGTAACATACTTACCAATACTTGTCACATTGTTCCCCGAAGCCATTGTCGTCTACGGAATCAATATTAACATAACAAACCACAAAAATACTCACCCATGATCCGAAGCAGTCCACGAGTGTGTCCCACGACGATCTTGGGTAGAGAACTGCAGCATCAGAAAGTGAGACTAGGGACTTTTTTTTTTTAAGTGGCGGAGGAATACAGTGCGGAAGGATACCTACCTTCCGTCATTGGATTCCTGCAGCCCGTAGAGAGCGGCAGCATCAGCTGATGCTGCAGTTCTCTACCCAAGATCGTCGTGGGACACACTCTATGTTATAGTATTTGGAGTCAGACTGTTTGAGGGTGTGCACAGGTGTCTTTTTATACTGATAACAAGTTTAAACAGGTGCCATTACTACAGGTAATGAGTGGAGGAAAGAGGAGACTCTTAAAGAAGAAGTTACAGGTCTGTGAGAGCCAGAAATCTTGATTGCTTGTTTCTGACCAAATACTTATTTTCCACCATAATATGCAAATAAAATGAAAAAAAAACAGACAATGTGATTTTCTGGATTTTTTTTTCTCAGTTTGTCTCCCATAGTTGAGGTCTACCTATGATGTAAATTACAGACGCCTCTCATCTTTTTAAGTGGTGGAACTTGCACTATTGCTGACTGACTAAATACTTTTTTGCCCCACTGTATGTAGTATGTATGTAGCATGTAGTATGTATGTAGCATGCATGTAGTATATATGTAGTATGTATGTAGTATATATGTAGCATGTAGTATGTATGTAGCATGCATGTAGTATGTATGTAGCATGCATGTAGTATGTATGTAGTATGTATGTAGTATATATGTAGCATGTAGTATGTATGTAGCATGCATGTAGTATGTATGTAGCATGCATGTAGTATATATGTAGTATGTATGCAGTATGTATGTAGTATATATGTAGCATGTAGCATGCATGTAGTATATATGTAGTATGCATGTAGTATGTATGTAGTATGTATGTAGCATGTAGTATGTATGTAGCATGCATGTAGTATATATGTAGTATGTAGTATGTATGTAGCATGTACTATGTATGTAGCATGCATGTAGTATATATGTAGTATGTATGTAGCATGCATGTAGTATGTATGTAGAATGCATGTAGTATATATGTAGTATGTATGTTACATGTAGTATGCATGTTGCATGCATGTAGTATATATGTTGCATGTATGTTGCATGCATGTAGTATATATGTAGTATGTATGTTGCATGCATGTAGTATATATGTAGTATGTATGTTGCATGCATGTAGTATATATGTAGTATGTATGTTGCATGCATGTAGTATATATGTAGTATGAATGTAGCATGTATGTAGTATGTAGCATGTATGTAGCATGCATGTAGTATGCATGTTGTATGTATGTTACATGTAGTATATATGTAGTATGCATGTTGTATGTATGTAGCATGTATGTAGCATGTAATTTTTTTTTTTTTTTTTTACATTCAACACATTAGCCGGATGATGGGACTACTACTGTCCCATCATTGGCTAATGTGTCAATCACTGTCATGGTAGCAGGCATCGCCCGATGGGTCTTGTAGTCCCATCGGACGATGCCTGCACAGACCCCCGAAGCCTGCACAGACCACCGGCAGGCTGGCACAGCCCCCCGGAGCCTGCACAGACCACCGGCAGGCCGGCACAGCCCCCCGGCAGGCCAGCACAGACCACCGGAGCCTGCACAGACCACCGGCAGGCCGTCACAGCCCCCCGGCAGGCCGGCACAGACCACCGGAGCCTGCACAGACCCCCTGGCAGGCCGGCACAGCCCCCTGAAAGGCCCGAACAGACCACAGAGAGGCTGTACAAGGCAAAAATAGGGTTTTTCTTATTCCGATACCGGAAGTCCCATAGACTTGAATGGGACTTCCGGTATCGGAATCGGCGATACCGATACTTTTTTTAAGATCGGCCGATCCATTCCGTTCCGATACTTTGAAGTATCGGACGGTACCGCTCAACTCTAGTGATGACCTGTATGTCATCTCCTGTATATAGCATATACTTGTATGTCTTCTCCTCCTGTAGATAGTGTATGTAATCTCCTCCTGTATATAGTATATACCTGTATGTCATCTCACCAGTATATAGTGTATGCCTGTATGTCATCTCACCTGTACATAGTGTATATGTGCGTCATCTCACCTGTATATAGTATATACCTGTGTGTCATCTCCCCTGTATATAGTATATACCTCTATGTCATCTCCTGTATATAGTATATACCTGTATGTCATCTCACCTGTACATAGTGTATACCTGTGTCATCTCACCTGTATATAGTATATACCTGTATGTTACCTCCTGTATATAGTATATACCTGTATGTCATCTCCTGCATATAGTATATACCTCTTTGTCATCTCCAGTGTATACCTGTATGTCATCTCACCTGTATATAGTGGTTCCCTGTATGTCATCTCCCCTGTATATAGTGTAAACCTGTATATCATCTCCCCTTTATATAGTATATACCTGTATGTCATCTCCCCTGTATATAGTATACTTTATACCTGTATGTCATATCCAGATTCCCTCCCGTCTGCACATGGTGGAGGTGCAGTGTCCAAGCAGCACAGAGCATTTCAGGGCGATAGCCCGACCCCCTAATTCTCGGTTCTGCTCATCTGAGACCACAGTTTGAGAAGCAGATGTCGGAGCTGTCAGGCACGATAACTTATGGGGATGTGCTTGGGGGCCGGAGAGCCCGGAATGTGCTCAGGGGCAGGGAGCTCGGGATGTGCTTGGTAGGCGGTGAGCCTAGGATGTGCTTGGTGCTCGGGGGCAGTAAAGCCAGGATGTGCTTGGTTCTTGGGGTGCGGTTAGCCCGGGATGTGCTCAGGGGAGGTGAGCCCAAAATGTGCTCGATGGGCGGTGAGCCCAGGATGTGCTCGGTACTTCGGGGCAATGAGCCCTGGATATGCTCGGTGCTTGGGGGCAATAAGCCCTGGATGTGCTCAGGGGGTGGTGAGCCCAGGATGTGCTCGGGGCCGATATTTCTCTGCTCAGATATGTCTGCTGAGGGAGACAGCAGTCGGGATACCGGGATGGATGATGTGGGATATTAGGGGTAGTTGTCCGGTGGCTCTGACAGGATGTTGTGGGATATTAGGGGTTCCATTTCTATATTCTTTTCTGTAAGTCTTGTCTCCCTTTCTTCTTTCTGTAAGTCTTGCTCATTGAAGTGTAATACAGATTTTCTCTTAGAGAAAGCAGATTTCATCTTGAAAAGTTTTCCCCCTTACATATACTAATATGCCACAAACAGGAAGTTGATATCACCAACCATTCCCATTTTATTTAGGTTTATCCATATAAATGGCCCACGCAGGTGTATCCATATAAATGGCCCACCCTGTAGATACAGAAAAAAGCAATCTGGACAAGAGATGTAACTGAATAGGTATTTAAACCCAATCCCAGAAATTAGCAGCATAGGTTAGATGTACTACTCACTTGGGAGCCATCTGAGGTATCACAGCAATCGTTTCTATTTAATTCCAGATTGTTTATTTCATTCCTCATAAACCACTTAAATACTGCCTTTACCCGGCACCAAGTGAAACATAAGGTAACAATTCCATACAATAGTTTTGGTTAGCCTGCCTGGCTTAGAGTCTAATTTCTTAGTCTTTTAGCAAAGCCACTCAATCCAGGATATCTGCACTAGAGGCGAGCAAGCCTTTCAAGGTTCGGTTCTGATTTGGCGAATGGACCAATGTTCGCCCAACAGTTAGTTGAACGTATCTGAAACTCATTGAATTCAATGAGAGGCTAAATTAAACGCATAGACAAAACCTTTGGGGGGCAAAAAGCTGCCCAAATAGCTTAAATTAGGGGCAGACACCATGGAAAGTGGCATCAATTGAACAACAGTAGAATTTTTATAATAGCGCAGCAGTCAGGCATGAGCCATGCAGGAGACATGGTCTGAACTAGCATTTACAGCTTGGAAGTGAAGTTCCAATGATGACCTGATGGTTAAGGGAGCGTTGTATGCTTTATATTGGAGACCACATACCTCAATCAACGCCTCTAATTTTTTTTTATTATTCCAGTCACACTCAGATGGCAAAAATATCAGTTTCATACAGTACCATTGGTAGAAAAATATAATGAAAGTAACACAGGTCGTTGACTGAAAGTGAGTGCAGGCCTGCCTGTCTGGGAACCCTACTTATACACTTATATCAAAAAAGGAAAATTGTTGCACTCAATCGTGTTAAAGCATGTCAATGTGAAATGCGTGAAACGTGAACAGCAAAATGGCTTTTGAAATTTAGGAAAATAACAATATGTGAACACTTACCTAAGGCTAATATCTGCATGCATGAGTGAATGTGGACACCTCTCTCAGCTCTTTCACCTCTTAGGTAAGTGTTCACACTGGACAGGGAGGTCAGAGACCCATTCGATTCATGAGATTACCTTGACGATTGTGGATGGGCTCACATCATTTGGCCAAATTTTGTGCGAATCATCTCATGTTATTTTCCTAAAATTCTAAAGCCATTTTGCAGTTCACGTTTCACGCATTTCATATTGACATGCTTAACATGATTGAGTGCAACTATTTTCCTATTTTGATATGTTAGTTGTTTTTTGGTATGCATTTGTTCAGACTAGTTCTTGGTATTTCATTCAGTTTTCTTGTTATCTATATGCTAGGCTTTCTGATGGAGCACTCCTCCCTTCACCATGTGGTCATTTTAATTACATCTAGTCACATTAAGGTCCGACCACCCAGGCTTTGCTGAGAGAGGTTTCCACATTCACCCATGCATGCAGATATTAGCCTTAGGTAAGTGTTCACACTGCATCGGTGAAAATGCTTTCCTTCTCTGGATTCGGTGATTCTTTGGAGAAGACCTCTGATTCCCATGGAATAGAATGTGTGAACAGCTCTTCAGAATGGCCCATCTGAGATTCCCCACAGTCAGTTGAGCGTTTGGAAATTTTTGACGCAGGGGGAAACAAGGGTAAAAAAAGGGGCTTACCAGCTCTCTTGAAAAAAGCTTTTTGATAAAGAACACAGTGTGGGTGTTCGAAACGCGTAATAGAGACTATCATGTGAACTCTGTCTTACTTTTCACTCAATAAATGGATCTTATAGTAGCTGGAATTTTTTCTTTTTTTCGGAAACAAGGGTGATTGGGGTGCCACCTCTGAGATTGTACTGAGTATGTTAGGCTTCGGGTTCCTGCTTCTGCACAGGAGGAAGCCCGAGCCTTGCCTTCTGCGATCTCCTATTCTGTTCCGGACGCAGAGGAGGCTGCTCAGCAAAGGCGTCGATCCTGGCGTCTTGCTCAGGCAAGTGCTGTCAGGTTGGTTGCTGCTGTCATCTCTGGTTCAGCTTTAGCAATCCGTACTAGCCAGCAGCGAGCAGCTCCAGAGCGTAAGTCCTTTTTGCAGCCTACTGAGCATGCACGTGGGACGACCTCTCATTGGAGGTCGGAGGACACATGCTCAGGTCCTCAAGCAGCTTGGATTGGACCATCAAGAAGGTCCCAGAAGGACGCTGCTATAAAAGGTTTGCATGGCCGCTCGGTCATGCGCTAGTTTAGACTCATAATGTTATTTGTGTGTGTGATGAAGGATGCATGTGTACAGGTGACTGACTCATTATGACTCTCTCCCTTGGTTGTGTATGAGATAGGGTTTATTGAGTTAAGAGTCAGTGCTGAGTAGTGGCAATGCCTAGCACCGCAGTGCTCCCAGCTCCTCTCACATATTAGCGCCTGAGGGCGCCATTCAGCACATGGTGTAATTGTACCGCATATACCGCAGCATCCACCTGAGCGGCGCCATGTGCAGTTAGTGTGCTTTCCAGCTCTAAGCTTTGGCTGGTTAGTGGCGTCTGCCAGTGCGGCGCTGTTCTCACTCAGTGCGGTAAGCAACTGGCTGCTGCACCTTGTGACTGTTAACAGTGCACAGCGTTTCTTAAGGGTCTACCTCTGGCACCGCAGTAGCGGTTCCGTGCGCCTGTGGGTCTAGAGGGACTCCATCCCTGTGTCCTTGGGGCTGAGTCCTGTGACCACGTCACTAGCGCTCACACTGCCGAGCTCTGTGAGTATAAACGGGCTATGGCATTTATATTTGGTGGTTGTGCGGCTCTGTGAGGTAACAGAGTCTGCCTCTGTACACACTGGGTGAGGTTAACCCTGTGTGTCCCTCTATTATACCACCATATAACATCCACCATTACCGAGCGAACGCACCTAAGTACCATTTTTATTTTTTATTATTTGGTGCGTTCCGCCAGCCCTTAACAGTATACTAGCACCAGGGTCTGGCTAGTAATGGCGGACGAACAGCGACTGCAGCGGTACATCCAGCAGCTGGAGGGCAGATTGGTAGCTCTCGAGCGCACAACCTCAGCTGTGGATGTTACCGCGGTCGCTGTTCAGGCAGCCATGGAGGCTGTCTCCCTTTTTTTTTCCCTGTCATCCCTGTCCCGACTTTGTCCCGCCTCCCATTGCCCGAGAAGTTCTCGGGCGATAGTGCTTCCTGTAGTGGTTTCGTGAGACAGTGCACTATACAGCTGGAGCTGCTGGCTGCACGATTCCCCTTCGAGCGGGCTAAGGTGGGATTTGTTATTTCACTCTTGTCAGGCAGGGCTTTGGAGTGGATCACACCGCTGTGGGAGCGTGATGATCATGTGGTGCAGAGTGCCTCGCAGTTCTTGGGCACTCTGAAGCAGGTCTTCCTTGGACCGCGAGTCACCCATGATACTGCGCTCCAGGTGCTGGCATTGTGGCAGGGCTTGTCCTTGGTCAGCCATTTCGCCATCCAGTTCCAGACTCTGGCCTCAGAGTTGGAGTGGCCAGATAAGGTCCTCATTCCGGAATTCTGGAGAGGTCTGGCTAACCATTTAAAGAACGCCCTGGCCACCAGGGAGATTCCTGCCACACTGGAGGAGCTTATCACCGTCTCCACCCGCATAGACCTTCGTTTTTCAGGAGCGAAGTGGGAGTGGTCCCAGTGTAGGCAGAGGTTTAGGTTGCACCTAGTTTTACTAAACCTCCGGAACCTCCCGATTGGGTGTCCGAGCCCCAAGAGGCCATGGGGAATTCTTGCGCTGGATCCAGGTCCCGATCCGCGCGAGCACCTGTGGTCTCACATTTGCCGGCAGTCTGGTCACCCTGCCAACAGGTGCCCACAGCGACCAGGAAAACGCTTGCGTCTAGTGGCTGTTGGAGGAGATCTTTGCTTCACTGAGCGAAGGTTGGAGTGGTCCCAAGTGTAGGCAGAAGTTTAGGCTGGCACACAGTTTTGCCAAACCCCTGGAATCTCCCTATCGGGCATCCGAGCCTCAGGGGGCTTCCCATGCGGGATCCAGACCCCGGTTCGCTGTAACACCTGTGATCTGTCATGTTTGCCGGCAGTCTGGTCACCTTGCCAACTGGTGCCCACAGCGGCCGGGAAAATGTTTGCGTCTAGTGACCGTAGGAAGCGGCTCACTAGAATCACGACGTTTTTCTCCAAGCTGTCCTTTAAGGGGATGCTTCAGTTTGATTCATCCACTCTTGCGGTGGAGGTTTGCGTGGACTCCGGAGCGGAGAGCAATTGTGACATCGGCGGTCAGGCCCACCGCCGACACATCTGCAGCGGGACCCGCTGCCTCCTCTTACCCGGCCCCATCCTGCCGCGCTGTTCCCGGCTCTCGCGCGTTTCCACCTTCTCCCTCCTTGTCAGCTGCGGTGCCGCGCGCGCACCCTGCGGCTTCCTTAACCTGGCGGTGGGCGTCACCTGTGGGCTGGCCCAGCCAATCAACTCCTGGCAGGGCATATATCAGTCATATTTAGATTGTGAGCCCCCATCGGGGACAGTGATGAAAATGTGTGCAAACTGTAAAGCGCTGCGGAATATGTTAGCGCTATATAAAAAATAAAGATTATTATTATCTCCCATAATGGGAGGACGCCTGGTTATCTCGTGCTATTTCCTGCGCTAACCTGGCCCTATAGAGTGCTTTTGTCTATTCTCCCTGTCCTGTGGTTCCCCCTGTCCCTGCCTTGGGGTCTCAGCCTTTAGTTTCTATTTTCTGTTCTCCTGCCTTGTCTCTGTTTCCCCTGGTTTAGTCTCTCCTGACCTCCTTCCTGTGTCCGCCTTCCAGTGTCTGTCCGATCTCTGCCCTGCTTCTCCTGCCTGCTGGTTTCCCTTTTTGTTCCTGGTACTATCCATAGCCTTAACCGGTCCTTTGAGCCGCCCCTCTTGGTTCCAGCTGTCGCGGTGTCTGACTCCTGCGGGCCTGCCCCTAACGGTCCCTGTATAGGGGTCGGTATCACCTGGCGTGCTCGCCCTCGGGGGCCTCAACCCAGTGGACCCAGAGGGTCCACTCTCGGACGCCGCCCATCTCCGAAGCGTCACAGTATAACCAGGCCATGGACCCCGCTGGTACCGCGGCCGCTGTGCAAAAGGAATTACTTTTCTTATGGGAAAACCAGACCCGAATAATGTCCTTCATGAAGTCCATGGACATCCGGCTTTCCGCCCTTTAAACCACTGACCCTGGGAATGCTCCTCTGTTAGCAGGTCTCCAGCAGGAGCTCACGCAGCAGCGTGATGCCTAGTCCCACATCCTGAGTTACATGGCATCCATTGATGATCGACTGCAGTCCCTGCAGTCCTCTGCGGCCGCCTCGATCCAACCCCGGGACCCAGCATCTCACCCACCACCTCGCCTGGGGAAGCCCCCCTGGTATAGCGGGGACCCTAAGCTATGCCGGGGTTTCTTAAACCAGTGCAGACTGCACTTCGAGCTTCTGCCCCAGCAATACCCCTCCGATCGAGCCAAGGTGGCGTTTATAGTGTCCCACCTTGAGGGGGAGGCTTTGGCCTGGGTGAATCCTTTCTGGGAGAGGGATGACCCTGTGGTTTCGAGTATACAACATTTTCTGGACACGTTCTGCAAAGTATTTGACGGTTGGCTTCTACTACTGAGGTTCTTTTTAACCTCCGTCAGGGTTCCCTTACCGTAGGACAGTACGCCATCTGCTTCCGGACCCTGTCCTCGGAGCTAGGCTGGAATAATGAGGCTCTGGTTGGGGCCTTCTGGAGGGGTCTCTCAGGCAAAATAAAAGATGAGCTTGCCGGTCGGGACACCCCTACCACCCTGGAGGACCACATATCCCTGGCCACCAGTATAGATTTACGGTTCCTGGAACGCTCTCGTGAATCTGCGAGAGAGAAAAGACCCTTTTGGCTATATCAAGCCCCCATTCCACGTTCATCCGCACTTCCTGCTAGTACTGCTCCTGAGCTCATGCAGATAGATCGATTAAGATTGTCTGAGGAACGGCGCAGGGAGAGAATGATGCAAGGTCTGTGTCTATATTGTGGCGGAGCCAACCATTTTCTGCGTACCTATCCGGAGAGACTGGGAAACGCCTCCACCTAGGCCAGGTAAGAGAGGCCTCCCTAGGTGACCCTAATTCCTCTCTGCCCCTTACCATCTCGGCTCTAATTATTCTAGGTCAGGAGCGTAGATCTGTGGAGGCATATGTGGACTCGGTTGTGGCTGGTAATTTCATTCGACTCGAAGAAGTGGACAAGTTCCAGATTCCGGTTGTCACCCTAGAAAACCTGCGTGCAATCGCCTCTGTGGACGGCAGACCGCTACCAGAGCTTATCACCATGGTTACTGCCGAAGTGGAGCTATAAGTTGGAGCACTTCACCTGGAGAAAATAGCTTTTTACGTCTTGCCCAATTTGTCCCACGCTGTTCTCCTTGGACTACCTTGGCTCAGAGTGCACGAGCCAGTTCTTGACTGGCACTCAGGGGAGATTCTGCGCTGGGGCCACTCCTGCCATGAACGCTGTCTGCCGTCAATTGTCCGTCCTCGTCCGCTGCCAGGACCAGCCGATCTTCCGGGACTTCCCGCACCTTATCACACGTATGTCGACGTTTTCAGTAAGAAGGAGGCAGATTCCCTGCCGCCACATCACTTCTATGACTGCCCAATCGATTTGATTCCGGGGGGCCACCCCTCCTCGAGGGAGAACATATCCACTGTCCCCAGCTGAGACCTCGGCCATGTCAGAGTACATTCGAGACAACTTGGCCAAGGGTTTCATTCGGAAGTCATCTTCCCCTGCAGGCGTAGGTTTTTTCTTTGTCCGGAAGAAAGACGCATCCCTTCGGCCATGTATTGACTATCGAGGCCTGAACAATATCACCGTTAAAAATCGATATCCTCTTCGGCTAATTCCGTAACTCTTTGACCATCTGAGGGGAGCTCGGGTCTTTACCAAATTGGACCTACGAGGAGCCTATAATTTGATCCGAATCCCTGCTGGGGTCAAGTGGAAAACGGCTTTTAATACTCCGGATGGCCATTATGAATATTTGGTCATGCCGTTTGGACTCTGCAATGCCCCAGCTGTGTTCCAAGAATTCGTTAACGAGGTCTTTTGGGATTTGTTGTACTCCTGTGTCGTGGTGTATTTAAATGATATCCTCATCTTTTCACCCAATTTGTCCTCCCATCGGAAGAGTGTTCGTTTGGTTCTGCAACGCCTTCGAGAGAATTAACTCTACACAAGATTGGAGAAATGCCTGTTTGAGCAAACTTTGTTGCCCTTCTTGGGATATATAATTATGGATTCCGGGTTGAAGATGGATCCCGAGAAGCTTTCTGCTGTACTCAAATGGCCTCATCCAGTCAGAGTAAAAGCCATCCAGCGCTTTCTAGGCTTCGCAAATTATTACAGGCAGGTTGTTCCTCACTTCTCCTCAGTGACCAAGCCCATCTCGGCCCTAACCCGAAAAGGAACCAAACCGAACCTCTGGCCTCCTGAGGCCGAAGACGCCTTTCTTACCCTGAAACGCTCCTTTGCGTCAGCCCTGATCTTACATCGCCATGTAGCCAGTAGGCCCTTCATCGTAGAGGTGGATGCCTCCTCCACCGAAGCTGGGGCAGTTCTTTCCCAGCGAGCATCACCCGGGAACAGGAACAACAAGGCGGATGCACTCTCCAGGTCGTGGCAGTCACCTGAGATGGAGGAGGTTCCATCGTATATCATCGAACCTGCCAAAGTTATCACTGTGGCGCCAGTGAGCCTCTCCACTCCTCCTCCGGGTAAAACCTTCGTTCCACAAAGCAAAAGACTGGAGGTGCTATGCTGGGGGCATTCCTCCAAGATTGCAGGACACGTCGAGACCAAGAACACCCTCATGCTTCTCTCTCGCAACTACTGGTGGCCCTCTCTTCGCCAGGATGTGACAGATTACATAGCTTCCTGTACGACCTGTGCTCAGAACAAGGTACCAAGGAGCCTGCCTTCTGGTCTTCTTCACCCGTTGCCTCTTCCAGAAGCCCCTTGGCAGCAAATAGCCATGGTTTTGTCACGGACCTGCCTCTCTCTTCTGTGTGTACTACTATCCTAGTGGTAGCAAACCGCTTCCCCAAGATGGCCCATTTCATCCCATTGCCTGGTTTGCCTTCGGCTCCTGAGTTTGCCGAGATCTTCATCCATCAGATCTTCAAACTGCATGGCCTCCCGCAACGGATTGTGTCTGATCGAAGAGTCCAGTTTACCTCCCAATTCTGGAGAGCTCTCAGTCGGCTTATGGGTATGTCTCTGGATTTCTCCTCCGCCTATCATCCTCAGACCAATGGGCTAGTGGAACAGATTAATCAAGTTCTGACGTCCTATCTGCGTCACTTTTCCAACGCCCATCAAGACAATTGGGTTTCACTTCTTGCTTGGGCCGAATTCTCATCAGCCCAAACAAGACTCTAAAAGTATGAGTTTGCAACACCTTTACTTTTGGAGAAAATTCAAAACATTCATTATTCAATAGGGCCCAATAGCAAATAGCAGTGTTTTGAATGAACACTCACATTTCTTGGTAGAATTGGTCAGGATTGAAACTTTTGATGCTTTTCTACTCCTCTCATCAGCCAAACAAGACTCTAAAAGGATGAGTTTACAACACCTTTACTTTTGGAGAAAAGTCAAAACATTATTCAATAGGGCCCAATAGCAAACAGCAGGGTTTTGAATGAACACTCACATCTCTTGGTAGAAATGTTCAGGATTGAAATTTTTGATGTTTTTCTACTCCTCTCATCAGCCCATACATAGTTCACATAAGTGAAAACAAAAATATAAATATATAATACATATAATAGTACCATAAATAGAGAAAAATACCACAAACCAGAAAAAGGCAAAACATAATGATTTTTCACAAAAAAAAATGTCAAAATTTTTTTTTTCATATCACAAAAAACAGACATATCAATCCTCTCATTAAGTCCCGTGCACTCTAAAGCATGGATTTGCATAATCCACCTGGCCTCTCATTTCAGTAAATTCCTGTTCAGATCACCTCCACGTGAGGATAAAGTATCCCTTTCTATGCCATCAAATGATAATGCATCGGGATTGCCACCGTGTGCTTCTCTCATATGGTTAATAAGTCTAGGGACCCCTTTGCCTGTTAAAATAGAATTGAAGTGCTCCCTAAACCTAACATAAAGCGGACGTATAGTTTTCCCTATATAAAAAAACTTACAAGGACAAAATAAAACATAAACAACATGGGTGGTTTTGCATGAAATAAAATCAGTGACATAATGAGTTACTGCACCTATACGTAAACAACGGTCAAGACATATAGGTGCGGTAACTCATTATGTCACTGATTTTATTTCATGCAAAACCACCCATGTTGTTTGTTTTATTTTGTCCTTGTAAGTTTTTGGCGGGTGAGGGAAGTGGTAAGCTGGGGGCAGTCGTGTGAGGGCTGCTGCCTAGGGACTACTTTCTCTGCCGTCTCTCTTCAATGGAACCCTTTCTCTCCAGTGAGAGCAGCAGATGTACTGCAGGACAGTAGGGGCAAGTCTCAACCCTCGCCATTAGTCAACCCTGGGAGGCGCAGACCTCGTGGTGGAAGGGGTTGGAGGGTGGTGTACCCCGTGGGGAGTTGCGGGGGGTGTGAGTGTGGTGACACAGGGGAACGCCTCTGTTGTCAATCCCAGAAAGAGTTTACCTAATGGTGACAAATGAATGAATGGCAATAAACGTTCAGGTCCGGACCTGTGTGTGAACGATCATGTATGGGTGGCCACCAAAAAACATCCAGTGGAAGTGTGTTGCGGAGTCTTACCAACTTGAGTTACCCCCAAACATACACATACACAACTCGTTCCCCAGGTCGGCACTTCAGAGATGTCTGGTGCCTCCAGAACATACATTACCAATATGGGCGGTGTTCGTTTGTCATCAACCTGACGTGCAGGTAGTGGCAGAGGTGAACTCTGGATCTGGGCGTCCCCTCTGTAGGGTGTCCCCTGATGAGGAGCGGTCTTGAGGGTCCAGAGGCCCCTCATTGAGGGAAGGTACTGTCATGATCCAGGTTGGATGATGACAGTTAAAAGCACATGTAACCTTTTTTTCCTTAAGCTGTGTGCTTAAGTTTGGTTTTGCCCCCGGTGGCCATTAGGATTATTACAAAGTGGTGTCTTTTGTTCTAGTTTGCCCCCCCCGGTGGTGGTTAGCGTTATTACACGGGAATCTAACAGGTGTGATTCCTCTGGCTTATCTATAAAGGTGTGTCATGTGCTCTCACTGGGGTTGGTGATAGTTTTCATTTCCAACTATCCTTGGTGGAGAAAGGAGCTGGAGAGAGTTCCATGCTGCACAGTCAGAGCCTGGTGTGGAAGGAGTCAGAGGGGATTTCCTTGCAGCTCTGAGAGAGCTTGGTGGCAGCTATTCTGGAGGAAAGCTGCATTCTGGTGGTGGACTCTGTTGCTGGGAGCAAGAGCAACAGAGCAAAGCTAAGTGTCATGATCCAAGGTGGATATGACAAGTAAATGGACAAAGTGAACTTTTTTTCCTTTGGCTTGGTGCCAAAGTGGGTTGATTGCTCCCGGTGGCCATTAGAATTATTACACGTGGTGTCGTTTGTTCTAAGTTGCCCCGGTGGTGCTGAGTGGCATTACACTTTAGTTTAATATGCACGTAATTATAAAACAGGTGTGATGCTTTATAAGAGTGTCAGGTGTGTTTGATCACTGTTGTTGATATTGTGAGTTAGTCATTCTCAAGGAAGCCTGGGTGAAAGAAGGAGCTGAATGAGAGTCCTGGGCAGCCCAGCCAGAGGGGTTGAGTCAGCTATGGAGTCTGCTTGGAGGGCTGGCATGGCGTGGTGGAGTCACAGTTTATGGTGTCAGCAAGAGGTGCTTGCATGGCTTGGTGGAGTGACGACGATGGTGAGAGTTGCACTCAGCATGCTGGACTTGGTTGCTGAAAACTGGACTCAAGCATGCTGGACTTTTTGGCAGAATCTGGACTCATCTTTGGGACTCTGTTTACTGGGCAGCTGCAACTGGTGGTGGACTCTGATCCAAGGCTGCACTATGGTGATGGATCCGGTTAATGTGATGGATCCGGGTGGAGGAGAAGATGCACGCAGGTGGTGGGCTCTGTTGCTAGGAGCGTATGCAACAGAGCAAAGCTAAGTGGTGTTCCCCCTGTATTGTCATTTTCCCTTGTGTGTGTTTAGTGCAGTGGTGGGATTAGTTTCCGCACCGACCAATTCCCTAGTGAGGGTTTAGGGTCAGGGCGAGTCAGGGTTTTAAGCTTCCTGTGCATCGCCAAGTGCGGAACCGGCATAGGGAACATTAGGAGTGCAGGGACTCCGGCTCAGGGGAGTGCAGGAGGTCACCACATCCCTATTCCCTATCGCCGGGCCCACCATTGTTAATGTTACCCAGGTTCCCCTTTATTATTTAAATTTGCCTTACTGGAGGCGGGGTTTCCAGACTATTGTATAAATACGTGTAATACCTAAATTCGCCAGTTGGAGGCGATGTATCCAGCTGCACATCTTATTATTTAAATTCGCCCAACTGGAGGCGGTGTATCCAGGGTCACATGTGTCATATGGGTTCGCCTTGCGGTACTCGCTGTGTCCAGACACACGTGACCGTGACATTATCACCAACCCATACATTTTTTTTTTTCTGGTGAGCCTTGGCCATGTGGAGACCGCTGAGTAATTGCTGCCAGGCCTCACTGAGGTGAATGAGGTGCGGCATGGTGTTTTAGAGCCGCTGCAGCAGTAGTTATCAGGGTCTGGGGCCTTCCCTCTGGCTCAACCAGAAAATCAAAATTGCGGCTCTGGCAAAAAGCCCCTAGAGTCGCTGCTGGGGAGCAGGACTTGTTCATACAGGTGGACGTAACCAGACAGGTGGGTGGAGTTGGTGATCCCCATGGTACTGTCTAGGGTTCCCCAAGGTGAAGGGGTACATCCCTGTAGTGAGCAGACTGATGTTATAGTCCGCGGGGCTGATTCCAAATCTTCAATACCACCGAAGGAGCCACCCCCTCCTGGTCGTTTGGAGGAAGGCGACCATTGAGTGTATATTTCCTCCATATTCCTGTCCCCTTCTCCTCCAGGTGTGAGCGGCAGGTGTGCTACGGGGAAGTAGGGACAAATCTCACACCTCGCCATTAACCAACCCTGGGAGGCGCAGACCTCATGGTGAAAGGGTTGGAGGGTGGTGTCCCTTGGTGAATAGCGGGGGTGTGAGTGTGGTGACAGCAGGGGGACGCCTCTGTTGTCGAGTCCAGAATGAGTTCACCAAAATATGACAAACGAATGTGTGGCAATAAACGTTCAGGTCCGGACCTATGTGTGAACGCGCATGTATGGGTGGCCACCAAAAAACATCTTGTGGAAGTGTGTTGTGGAGTCTGATCAGCTCATACCAAACATACACATACATAAACTCGTTCCCCAGGTCGGCGCTGTGGAGATGAGTGGTGCCTCCAAAACATGTATTGCCAATACCAGCGGCGCATTTGTCATAAACCTGAAGTTTCAGGTGGTGGTGGGGTGAATCCAGGATCAGGGCATCCTCGCTGTAGGTGTTTACCTTATGAGGAGTGGTCTTGAGGGTCCAGAGGCCCTCATTAAGGAGAGGGTACTGTCATGATCCAAGGTGGATCTGACAAGTAAATGGACAAAGTGAACTTTTTTCCCTTTGCCTTAGTGCCAAAGTGGGTTGATTGCCCCCGGTGGCCATTAGAATTATTACACGTGGTGTCGTTTGTTCTAAGTTGCCCCGGTGGTGGTGAGTGGTATTACACTTTAGTTTAATGTGCACGTAATTATAAAACAGGTGTGATGCTCTATAAGAGTGTCAGGTGTGTTTGATCACTGTTGTTGATATTGTGAGTTAGTCATTCTCAAGGATGCCTGGGTGAAAGAAGGAGCTGAATGAGAGTCCTGGGCAGCTCAGCCAGAGGGGTTGACTCAGCTATGGAGTCTGCATGGAGGGCTGGCATGGCGTGGTGGAGTCGCAGTTTATGGTGTCAGCAGGAGGTGCTTGCATGGCTTGGTGGAGTGGCGACGATGGTGAGAGTTGCACTCAGCATGCTGGACTTGGTTGCTGAAAACTGGACTCAAGCATGCTGGACTTTTTGGCAGAATCTGGACTCATCTTTGGGACTCTGTTTACTGGGCAGCTGCAACTGGTGGTGGACTCTGCTCCAAGGCTGCACTATGGTGATGGATCCGGTTAATGTGATGGATCCGGGTGGAAGAGAAGATGCACGCAGGTGGTGGGCTCTGTTGCTAGGAGCATACGCAACAGAGCAAAGCTAAGTGGTGTTCCCCCTGTATTGTCATTTTCCCTTGTGTGTTTAGTGCAGTGGTGGGATTAGTTTCCGCACCGACCAATTCTCTAGTGAGGGTTTGGGTCAGGGCAAGTCAGGGTTTTAAGGTTCCTGTGCGTCGCCCAGTGCGGAACCGGCATAGGGAACGTAAGGAGTGCAGGGACTCTGGCTCAGGGGAGTGCAGGAGGTCTCCACGTCCCTATTCCCTATCGCAGGGCCCACCATTGTTAATGTTACCCAGGTTCCCCTTTATTATTTAAATTCGCCTTACTGGAGGCGGGGTTTCCAGACTATTGTATAAATACGTGTAATACCTAAATTCGCCAGTTGGAGGCGGTGTATCCAGCTGCACGTCTTATTTAAATTCGCCCAACTGGAGGTGGTGTATCCAGGGTCACGTGTGTCATATGGGGTCGCCTTGCGGTACTCGCTGCGTCCAGACACATGTGACCGTGACACTAAGTGGTGTTTCCCTGTTTGTGCCTTTCCTTTATGTGTGTTTCAGTGCAGTGGTGGCATTAGTCTCTGCATCGGCCATTTCACTAGAAAGGGGTAGGTGCAGGGCGAGCTAGGGTTTAAAGGTATCCTGAGCGGCGTCCGGTGCAGAACCGGCCTAGGGATCTGTAGGAGTGTAGAGATACTGACTCAGGGGAGTGCAGGAGGTCTCCACGTCCCCGTTCCCTATCGCAGGACCCACCATTGTAATTGTTTCCCTGGTGTTTCCCCTTATTATTTAAATTCGCCCTTCTGGAGGCGGTGTATCCGGTTTTACGTGTATTTCTGAAATTCGCCTGCTGGAGGCGGTGTATCCGGCTGCACGTCTTATTATTTAAATTCGCCCTGCTGGAGGCGGTGTATCCAGGGACGCATGTGTCATATAAATTCGCCCTGCTGGAAGCAGTGTGTCCAGTCACACGTTAATCATAACAGCCGCTCGGCCATGCGCTAGTATAGACTCATAATGTTATTTGTGTGTGATGAAGGATGCATGTGTACAGGTGACTGACTCATTATGACTCCCTCCCTTGGTTGTGTATGAGATAGGGCTTATAGCGTTAGAGTCAGCGCCGAGTAGTGGCACTGCCTAGCACCGCAGAGCTCCCAGCTCCTCTCACATAATAGCAGCTGAGGGTGCCATTCAGCACACGGCACCATTGTACTGCATATACCTAAGCGTCCGTCTGAGTGGCGCCGTGCGCAAATAGTGAGCTTTCCAGCTCTAAGCTTGGGCTGGTTAGTGGCGTCCGCCAGTGCGGCGCTGTTCTCACTCAGTGCGGTAAGCAACTGTCTGCTGCACCCCGTGACTGTTAACAGAGCACAGAGTTTTGTTTTCTGTGACCAAGTCACTAGCACTTACACTGCCGAGCTCTGTGAGTATAAACGGGCTACGGCAATTAGATTTGGTGGTTTTGCGGCTCTGTGAGGTAACAGAGTCCGCTTCTGTACACACTGGGTGAGGTTAACCCTGTGTGTCCCTCTATTATACTGCCATATAACGTCCGCTATTACCGAGCAGCAGTTAACACCTCTGCATCATCATGCAGAGGTGTTAACTGCTGCTCGGTAATAGCGGACCCCGGGCTGCAAACACACCTAAGTACCATCTTTATTATTTGGTGCGTTCCGTCAGCCCTTAACAGAGTATGATGTTATGGTGGAGGAGAGGCCACTTGATGCAGCGCTTGCCATCCACTGTAGCATGTGCCCTTTCTGGACCTCATCTACAAGGCGTACCGCTGTGCGGCTGCCAAAAAAAGTAAGTAGAGTAGCCGAGCCAGTAACAGATGTTGTCAGTAGTCTTTGGATAGGATGAAATTCTGTTTGTTCAACTGAGATTTCATTCACATTAACACCTAACCCACGTACACGTCGAACGCCAAGCCTAATACCCCTTACACCCTAACCTCTCTTTTTCCCTATCATGTTGTAAGTAGCCTTCCCTTCTTGTATTCTGCTGTTTCACAACCTTAGGGCCGCAGCTGTGACTAAATCACTATTTTTTTAGATAATGTGCCTGAACAACACTGTTATAACTAACCATTTTTAAGTGTAAATCTGACCTTCTGATTTGCCATTGAAACAGTTTTAATACCAACTATTGTGAGTAGCTAATTGACCCTCCATGCTGCACCCCTTTATTAGGCCTAATGATTTTTAAGTGTAAATTAGGCCTTCTGATTTGCCCCTCTGATTTGCCCCTCCTGTAATCTCTTCACACACACCCTCCCTTCAAGACAAACATGTCTCCCCTGCTCATTATACAGTATCACTATCCTAGTCAAAGTAATAACAAAAGCATTAGTGGAAACACAAAGATTTATTGAACTATGACCAAGTGTACTCATGAAAGCGAACACAAATCCAAATGTGCTACATTTGTACCAAATTTGAGATTGACAAACGTTTTCCCAACATGTTCGATCATTTCTAATCTGCACACCTCCATACACATAGACATACAGTGGGGAAAAAAAGTATTTAGTCAGTCAGCAATAGTGCAAGTTCCACCACTTAAAAAGATGAGAGGCGTCTGTAATTTACATCATAGGTAGACCTCAACTATGGGAGACAAACTGAGAAAAAAAAATCCAGAAAATCACATTGTCTGGTTTTTTTCATTTTATTTGCATATTATGGTGGAAAATAAGTATTTGGTCAGAAACAAGCAATCAAGATTTCTGGCTCTCACAGACCTGTAACTTCTTCTTTAAGAGTCTCCTCTTTCCTCCACTCATTACCTGTAGTAATGGCACCTGTTTAAACTTGTTATCAGTATAAAAAGACACCTGTGCACACCCTCAAACAGTCTGACTCCAAACTCCACTATGGTGAAGACCAAAGAGCTGTCAAAGGACACCAGAAACAAAATTGTAGCCCTGCACCAGGCTGGGAAGACTGAATCTGCAATAGCCAACCAGCTTGGAGTGAAGAAATCAACTGTGGGAGCAATAATTAGAAAATGGAAGACATACAAGACCACTGATAATCTCCCTCGATCTGGTGCTCCACGCAAAATCCCACCCCGTGGGGTCAGAATGATCACAAGAACGGTGAGCAAAAATCCCAGAGCCACGCGGGGGGCCCTAGTGAATGAACTGCAGAGAGCTGGGACCAATGTAACAAGGCCTACCATAAGTAACACACTACGCCACCATGGACTCAGATCCTGCAGTGCCAGACGTGTCCCACTGCTTAAGCCTGTACATGTCCGGGCCCGTCTGAAGTTTGCTAGAGAGCATTTGGATGATCCAGAGGAGTTTTGGGAGAATGTCCTATGGTCTGATGAAACCAAACTGGAACTGTTTGGTAGAAACACAACTTGTCGTGTTTGGAGGAAAAAGAATACTGAGTTGCATCCATTAAACACCATACCTACTGTAAAGCATGGTGGTGGAAACATCATGCTTTGGGGCTGTTTCTCTGCAAAGGGGCCAGGACGACTGATCCGGGTACATGAAAGAATGAATGGGGCCATGTATCGTGAGATTTTGAGTGCAAACCTCCTTCCATCAGCAAGGGCATTGAAGATGAAACGTGGCTGGGTCTTTCAACATGACAATGATCCAAAGCACACCGCCAGGGCAACGAAGGAGTGGCTTCGTAAGAAGCATTTCAAGGTCCTGGAGTGGCCTAGCCAGTCTCCAGATCTCAACCCTATAGAAAACCTTTGGAGGGAGTTGAAAGTCCGTGTTGCCAAGCGAAAAGCCAAAAACATCACTGCTCTAGAGGAGATCTGCATGGAGGAATGGGCCAACATACCAACAACAGTGTGTGGCAACCTTGTGAAGACTTACAGAAAACGTTTGACCTCTGTCATTGCCAACAAAGGATATATCACAAAGTATTGAGATGAAATTTTGTTTCTGACCAAATACTTATTTTCCACCATAATATGCAAATAAAATGAAAAAAAAAAACAGACAATGTGATTTTCTGGATTTTTTTTTCTCAGTTTGTCTCCCATAGTTGAGGTCTACCTATGATGTAAATTACAGACGCCTCTCATCTTTTTAAGTGGTGGAACTTGCACTATTGCTGACTGACTAAATACTTTTTTTCCCCACTGTATGTGAGAAAAACAGCTCTCATTTTAGCAACTGAATCACACCTAAGTGTGGAGATATGGTGAGCAGACATTCAAATCCTCATAATCAACCTGTTATGGCCGATTAATACTTTTTAGTCCTATATGTACTAAAGCATTACTCCAGGTTTTTCTTCCATCCACAATGTGTCTAGCAGCCACCATACAAGTGACGTAATAGATGGTAAATGTACAAACGCTAAATGAGATTATTTTTTGTTCCTGGTAAATAAGGCTAGAGAGGACAAACATGAAAACAATTCTTTCCATATTCTGCCCAATTATATAACCCTGCCTAGCCGCAGAGGTTGGCATCCTAATAGAGATATACAGTGGGTATGGAATGTCCTAGGACAACTGAGGATTGATTAATTTTTTTGGATGTTTCTCTGTCCTTGTTGTCTCCTCCTACTCTGCCTCCTACATTGCCTCATCCGTTCAGCGTAACACCTGCACCACCAAATTCATCACAACCAAAGGGTAATGATAGCATGCTAAAACTCATCTGTTTGGGGGGAAAATCCCACACTGTGCATCGGGAAAAAAGCAGACTGGTGAGTGGCTGATGCCGCTGAATTTCAACCTGGGTCTGGTGGTGTGCGATAACAGTCGAAATCTCATAGCAGCTCTAGGCCTAGCCAGTTTGAGGCACATCTTTTGCCTGTTGCATATACTGAATTTGAAAATATTCAGAATTAAGCGTCCTCAGTGGTTGATATCTTTTAATGGCTAACTGAAAAGATGGTAACAAATTGCAAGCTTTTGAGACTACTCAGGTCTCTTCATCTGGCGTTGACTACTTTTATGGTCTTGTTTGGGCTGATGAGAGGAGTAGAAAAACATCAAAAATTTCAGTCCTGAACAATTCCACCAAGATGCTGCTATTTGCTATTGGGCCCTATTGAATAATGAATGTTTTGAATTTTCTCTAAAAGTAAAGGTGTTGCAAACTCAACCTTTTAGAGACTTGTTTGGGCTGATGAGAGGAGTAGAAAAACATCAAAAATTTCAATCCTGAACAATTCTACCAAGAGATGTGAGTGTTCATTCAAAACGCTGATATTTGCTATTGGGTCTTATTGAGTAATGAATAGTGTTGAGCATTCCGATACTACAAATATCGGGTATCAGCCGATATTCGCTGTATCGGAATTCCGATACCGAGTACCGATATTTTTTCAATATCGAATACCGGAATCGGAAGTTCCCATAATGCAATGAACCACTGTTGTGGCTGTGATTGGCTGCTGAAATGATGTCATCATGATGCGCGGTCTGTGCGCATCATGATGCGCGGTCAGTGCGGGCCTGCCGGGGGTCTGTGCCGGCTGCCGGGGGTCTGTACGGGCCTGCCCGGGGGTCTGTGCCGGCTGCTGGGGGTCTGTACGGGCCTGCCGGGGGTCTGTGTGGGTGTGCAGGCATCGTCCGATGGGACTACAAGTCCCATCGGGCGATGCCTGCTACAATGACAGTGATTGACACATTAGCCAATGATGGGACAGTAGAAGTCCCATCATCCGGCTAATGTGTTGAATGTAAAAAAAAAACATACATACTACGTACTACATACATACAACATACATACATACTACATGCTACATACATACTTCATATATATACTACATTCATAAAACATACATACATACTACATATATACTACATTCATACAGCATACATACATACTACATACATACTACATATATACTACATTCATACAGCATACATGCATACTACATATATACTACATTCATACATACATACATATATACTACATTCATACAACATGCATACATACTACATACATACAACATTCATACATACATACTACATATATAGTACATTCACACAGCATACATACTACATACATAAAACATGCTACAGATATACTACATACATACTACATTCATACAACATACATACATACTGCATATATACTAAATGTACATATATACTACATTCATACAGCATACATACATGCATACAACATACATAAAACATGCTACAGATATACTACATACATACAACATACATACTACATTCTACATGCAATACATTCATACATTCATACAATACATACAGTACATATAACATAGAGTACATACTCACCATTATTTGTCACATTGTTCCCGAAGCCAGTGTCATCTGTGAAAAATATGAAGAAAACAAACCACCAAATACTCCCTGTTCCGCAGAAATCCACGAGTGTCCCACGACGATCTCCCGCGCAGAACAGCAGCATCAGCTGATGCGACCGCTCTCTAGGGGGCTCCAGGAATCCAATGACGGGAGGTAGGTATCCTTCCGCATTGTATTCCTCCGCCACTGTAAAAAAATAGTCCCTAGTCTCACTTTATGGCAAAAGCTGCGTGGGAACTTTCTCACACAGCAATTCCAAAAGTGAGCTCGGACCGAGAGTCTCAGCACATGGTGGGAGGTGTAGTCCTCCCCATATACAACTAATACACACAGGCCTCCCCGGGTCAGCAGCCTCAGCATGTGGTCTTCAGGAAGGTAGCACTCTTTCCACCACATAGGCCTGCTGGGGCCTTCCACATGGGCCAATCAGATCCATGTGCTCTCTCTGCATGTGACCAGACCTCAGGTACCTTATATGATCAATAATCACACTCACAGGTGATCACATGGCTATGACCTCACTAAAGGTCCTATTGCACACAGACACACACAGGCTTCCCTGACACATTGTAATGGAAATCTCAGCAGTACCTCTGCTGATCAGTACTCGAGCCTGCATCCCAAGGCCACCCACCTTGAGACACATAATGGTCATTTAGGACCCTGCTCCTGTTACCACACTGAATGTGCCTGTACACCCGTCGTGGGACACCCACACAGCGCCCCCTAGCGGACATAGTGGTCACTACACCACAATATGTAGTATGTATGTAGTATGTATTTATGCTGTATGAATGTAGTATATATGTAGTATGTATGTTGTATGGATGTAGTATATATTAAGTATGTATATAGTATGTATGCAGTATGTAGTATGTATGTATGTTGTATGAATGTTGTATATATGTAGTATGTATGTATGCTGTATAAATGTAGTATGTATGTAGTATTTATGTATGTTGTATGAATGTTGTATATATGTAGTATGTATGTATGCTATATGAATGTAGTATGTATGGAGTATGTATGTTGTCTGAATGTTGTATATATGTAGTATGTATTGTAGGGATTCGACTCGCTTAGGTGCAGCGGGAGACAAACATGAGGCACGTTCCTTTAAAATTTCACAGGGTTTATTACTCCATAAACCAGAGACAGCACATAAACAGTCCTTAGCTGGGCTGTGTTCCCTCAGATCCTGTGCACACAGGCCAGGGCAATGTCCCGAGCAGCGCTCTATCTGCAGCCGCAGACACAGGAAGGCTTCTCCTTCCTTGGAACCCAGATCACTTTCTGTAGTGTCCCACCTGGACACATGGAAGTCTGTCCACACTCTGCCAGACTCCCTCACAGTTTCCCTCACATGTGCGAAACACCTTAATTACATAGCCCTGTAACCACACCCATAGGTGAGGTATGGATCACATGAGCTGGTCACATGGTCAGGACTTCACCACAGGTCCTGAACATACACATATCTTCAGGCAAAACGGAGTACAGTCAGCACCCAGTGCACTAAATGACATCTTTAGTGCTCATGTACACTATAGGCAAAATACTCCGGGTTGCATCGCAGGGAGCATCCCTCCATGTGACATATCTCCCATTAACCACGCGATCACCTGTCACACCACATATCCCCCTCCTCTGCCTAAAGCCGTGGGGCTTGGCACTTTCTATTACTCGACCAGAGATCCTTCTCGGTCGTCTCTGCCAGTCAAATCATCTATCAAAGTCAGGCCCTGCTAGTGAACCCTTCAGTAGGCGTCCATTATCCGACTCTGTCTTGTTCTTTGATAAAGATGGGCCCATGTCAGACCACCCGCATCCCCGGCAGTCAGTATGGTGTTGCGACTCCCTTGCCCCCATACCTCTTGTCTGGACTGACTCTTTGTCACCATGACTTCTACAGGGTCTCCCGCCTAGGTCACTCAGCTCTGAGCTAACTGAGGCATCACTACTTCCTCTTCCATCAGGCTACCTACTGTCCTCTCTCTGCTGGCCATTTCTCGTAAGGTCTATAAGGTCCTGAGAGCAGCCCTTCCATTTACCTCTATGTACTCTCTTATCTCCAGTTTGAGGACTTCCAGTCTTAAGTGAACCTCTTTGCCTTTCTATACCGTGAGTTGAAGGAGGTGGCCATCTTTCCATTTCCTCCAGCTCTCTACTGATCTGCTTCCTCTCAAGTCTTAGCTGCTCTACTTCTTTCAGGTATGACACGCGATACTCCAGGAGCATCCGGATATTCCCAAGGCTCTCCATGGACCCGACAACGAGGAAAGGAACCATCCCATCTTCACCCTTGTCCTGAGCTTCGTCATCAGCCGGAATCCTCACTCTCATCACGCCAGACCTGTTCACCATGTCCTGCATCACTTTCCCAAACCTTCCGATGACTTTCCTCACCAGACCTCCGGGCACTTGAATGATGTCTTCTGCAATGCCCTGTTGACTTTGAACTTTCCTCGCACACTCTAGACATCGAGCGGCTTCTTTTTTTTCCAACAGGATCATCTGCCTTGTGCAGAGGCATTGTAGATGCATATCCCTCAGGATAGTAACCCGCTTCCTTGTGACTTCCTTAGATGACAGTATGACCTGCTGCTTCGTCCCTTGTGCCCAGATCACACTACATGCTTCTATAGCCTTCCTAAAGACCTCATGCACACCTTCCTCAGCACAGGCTTCCTGCATGTCTTCTGGTACATCAATTACAACCTTGAAGGTCGTGGACTTGCTCTCATCCTGGACAGATGGCTCTGGGTTCCCTACGGACACTTCCCTCAAGATATCTGTCACGATCGGATGACTGTCTTGTGCAGCCCTTGGCTCACCATCTTCCTGAGATTTACAGTCTTCAGGACCCTTTTCCAAGATGGGCTTTGGCAGTTCTGCCTTGCTATCAGTCGGGCACGGCCGCTGTACATCTTCACCCATCCACTTCTCCTGCAGAAGACCTTTTACTACTCCACTGAGTTCTTGCAGAACTTTATCTCGCTCCTCTGCCAGGTAGCGACGCTCATCCTCTCTCCTGAGAATCTCCTGCTGATGCTTCTCTTGGGCCTCTCTGAGCACCTCCATATCTTCCAACAGGGTCTTGTTCATGGTTTTACATGCTGATAGGTGACCTCTGAGCTCAGAGACTTCCTTCTCCAGCTCATCCACTCTGTGCTCAGTCACTTGTCTCAGTGCCTTGCCTGCCAAGAGCTCAGACTCTAGGTGGTGCAGCCGCTCCACCTGCGCGGAGTTGGCGACTTCCAGACTCGCCACCTTCAGACACTCCCTCGCCAGCTGCTGACACATCTCTTTGCACCCTTGCTCCAAGTCTCGTAGGTGTGCTTCTACCTGGTGCAAACTATCATTACACTGGGTTCGTGCTTCTGTCTGACAAACACTGTCTTCAGCCCTAGTGGTTGCTACTGGCAATAACATATTACAGTCACGCCTGGTACCTGTGTTACACCCCACCGTATGGGAAACGCTCATGTTGCTCTCTGTTCTGGTGACAGGTCCACTCCTTTTAATTAGCACACCACTATCTGTCCCCCTGTGGTACCCGTCAGGTGACATCATGTCCGTAAGTGGGGCCGACGCACTGTTCTCTCTGGTCATGCTTAACTTAGGCCTTTCAACTTTAGGAGGCGGACTTTTCACACCATTACCTCCCATACACATTATATCAACAGACACTTCTCCTTTTGTCCACCAGTCCCACAGGGCTTCTAAGTCCCGCCCTATTACCATAGTATACTGTAAGTCTGGGTCTACTGTCACTACATGGTACGTGGAACTCTCCGTCGTGTCAATGTAGAGGTATGCTGTCAAAAGTTCTTTATCGTCCCCACCAAAGCCATTCACTCTCGTCACCGTCCCAGGCGACACACAATGTCCAGGTGTGGTTCTTAGCACAGATACCAGACTCCCAGGGTCTAACAATCCCATCACCCGTTCTCCATCCAGCCAGAAGGAGCACTGTAGTGTCGGTTCACTGACCGAGCTACTCACAATCGTCTCATCTCCCAGCCCACCATCCGTCATATCAAACAGAACAAAGTCCTGGCCCCTCTCCCAGGCATAGACTAAGTCCCGTGGTATCACTCCCCCTTGGCACTCACCACCTTTGGTCCCATCAAACACTACTCTGTCTACTGCGTAGTTCACCGTGACCCCGTGTTTACAGCGAACCCTGACGTTTTTCTCGGACAGAGAGAAAACGAGAGGAGTTCCTGTCAGAGTCACCTGACTCTCTGAGTCCAGCCGACCAAAGGCTCCTTCCCGGTGCAGCATCACTGTACACATCTGTGGCCCGTCATTACTACCCGGAAAGGATATTCCACATTCTGAAAACAACCTGCACATACACTGCGGTACTCCAGACATACCTACTGAGTCACCCAGTGCTGTCACTTCTTCAAACTTGGCCCCTTTCTGGACCACCACCCCGCTTTGGGTTGCCGCCCCCTCCCGGGACTCCACCCCTTTTTGGGTTACCACCCCAATTTGGGTTACCACCCCAATTTGGGCCACCACCCCCTTTTGGGACTCCACACCTTTTCGGGCTACCACCCCGATTTGGGCCACCGCCCCCTTTTGGGACTCCACCCCTTTTCGGAATCTCCCCATGTCTGTCCTGCAGAACCTCTTAGTCCACAGTTCACACAGTACAGTTTTTTTTTTTTTCTTCAGGCTGGTACTGGATCTTTAAGCACGACACCACACCACTTCTTTCTGGCACTGCCTCAGCTCCTGCCGTCGCTCACAAGCAGCTGCTGGTGTCTCTGCAGCTCCTGCTGCGTCGTCTTCGTGGACCCGCCGATCCACCGGAAGCCGCTTGTCAACCTCAAAGATAAAAAAAAACAAACCACAAAAGCGCGCCCAAAGGGCCTTACCAATGCAGGTATAATGGGTATCAAGAAAATAATACAGGGTACTCACCCTCAATAGTTGTGTAAAGCCACAACTACTGTATACGCTTAGTCATATGCAATAAAGCTGCAGCAGGATGGTGTAGACAGACAGCGTCTGCTACCAATGCTCAAATAGGAGATCCCAAAAAGAAAAAACACCAGATCCCCACGCTGCGAGACCTTCGTGAGCGCACTGAGCCACAGCAAGCACTTTCAGGTTTTTTTTTTTCAGAGAAACAGGGGAAAGGGAAAAAAAAACACATGCACTGTCTCTCACTGACTCAAGTCAGTACACCACGAACACTAGTCCGTTGCCTGTGTCGGCCACACAGGTTCTCGGGTACCTCTTCTCCTCAAAGGCATCCCACAAATCTCCATACAGTCATTTCCTCTGACCTTGGTCAGTATTACTCACGATTTTCCAGACCGTCTGTGCTCCTGGGAATCGCTGCCCGCAGTCTGTCACCAATTGTAGGGATTCGACTCGCTTAGGTGCAGCGGGAGACAAACATGAGGCACGTTCCTTTAAAATTTCACAGGGTTTATTACTCCATAAACCAGAGACAGCACATAAACAGTTCTTAGCTGGGCTGTGTTCCCTCAGATCCTGTGCACACAGGCCAGGGCAATGTCCCGAGCAGCGCTCTATCTGCAGCCGCAGACACAGGAAGGCTTCTCCTTCCTTGGAACCCAGATCACTTTCTGTAGTGTCCCACCTGGACACATGGAAGTCTGTCCACACTCTGCCAGACTCCCTCACAGTTTCCCTCACATGTGCGAAACACCTTAATTACATAGCCCTGTAACCACACCCATAGGTGAGGTATGGATCACATGAGCTGGTCACATGGTCAGGACTTCACCACAGGTCCTGAACATACACATATCTTCAGGCAAAACGGAGTACAGTCAGCACCCAGTGCACTAAATGACATCTTTAGTGCTCATGTACACTATAGGCAAAATACTCCGGGTTGCATCGCAGGGAGCATCCCTCCATGTGACATATCTCCCATTAACCACGCGATCACCTGTCACATCACAGTATGTAGTATGTATGTATGTTATATGAATGTAGTATACATGAAGTATGTATGTAGTATGTATGTTGTATGAATGTTGTATGCTATGCCGTATGTATGTAGTATGTATGTAGTATGTATGTTTTGTTTTTTTTTTACATTCAACACATTAGCCGAATAATGGGACTACTACTGTCCCATCATTGGCTAATGTGTCAATCACTGTCATTGTAGCAGACTTGTAGTCCCCTCGGACGATGCCTGCACACACACACAAACCCCCGGCAGGCCCGTACAGACCCCTGGCAGGTCCGTACAGAACGCCGGCAGCCGGCACAGACC
Source organism: Dendrobates tinctorius (assembly GCF_039654945.1). Lineage (NCBI taxonomy): Eukaryota > Metazoa > Chordata > Amphibia > Anura > Dendrobatidae > Dendrobates > Dendrobates tinctorius. The sequence continues at coordinate 6,330,590 of NW_027361705.1, forward strand.
CCCAAGAGGCCCGTACAGACACCCGGCAACCGGCACAGTCCCCAGTAAGGCCCGTACAGACCCCTGAGAAGCCCGCACAGAGCCTGCCTGCACACACAGACACGCACAGTGTCCGCCCACGCACCGCCCACACTCTTCCCCCCCTCCCGAACTGGATGTACAAGGAAAGAAATGTTTTTTTTTAAATCCGATATTTCTGTCCCATTGACTTGAATGGGACTTCCGGTATCGGAAACGGCAATACCCGATACTTTTTGTGTATCAGGCCGATCCAATCCGATCCGATATTTCTGGATATCGGATGGTATCGCTCAACACTAGTAATGAATGTTTTGAATTTTCTACAAAAATAAAGGTGTTGCAAACTCATCCTTTTAGAGTCTTGTTTGGGCTGATGAGAGGAGTAGAAAAACATCAAAAATTTCAGTCCTGAACAATTCCACCAAGAGATGTGAGTGTTAATTCAAAACGCTGCTATTTGCTATTGGGCCCTATTGAATAATTAATGTTTTGAATTTTCTCCAAAAGTAAAGGTGTTGCAAACTCATCTTTTTAGAGTCTTGTTTGGGCTGGTGAGAGGAGTAGAAAAACATCAAAAATTTCAATACTGAACAATTCTACCGAGAGATATGAGTGTTCATTCAAAACGCTGCTATTTGCTATTGGGCCTTATTGAGTAATGAATGCTTTGAATTTTCTCCAAATGTAAAGTAGTTGCAAACTTATCATTTTAGAGTCTTGTTTGGGCTGATGAGAGGAGTAGAAAAACATCAAAAATTTCAGTCCTGAACAATTCCACCAAGAGATGTGAGTAGAGTTGAGCGAAACGGATCAGTCAAATTCAAAATTCGGCGACTTTCGCTGAAGTCGGGTTTCATGAAATGAAACCCGACCATAGCGTAAGGTCGGCCACGAGGTCGGCGACCAGAGGGCCAAAGTCGCGTTTCAAATGATGCTTCCAGCGCCCTTTTTCAGCCAATGATGGTGGATGCACACTGTGGGCAAAGCGATGACATAGGCATCGGTCACCACCATCTTTGAGAAGGGCAAATATTTTTGTGCATCAGCTCTGTTGGTTATTAGGCTGCCTTATAAGGCTCCCTGATAGCTGCATTGCTGTTTGCACACTGCTGTGCAAACTGCTTTTTTAAAAGCAAAAATACTTTTCTTCCTCTTTTCTGCACAGTTACCAAGCGTTCATTTTTCCACCCTTTTGTGTGTGCAGCAGTCCTGCTTATTAGGCTGCATGCGTGCATACTTGGACTGAGCGCATCATTGTCACCCTCCTAAAATCTCTAGTGAGATCCAAATTCTCACCAATACTATATACACCCTCCACCTTGTCATACACCATCCAATTTCAGCCTGTTACATTGAGGTGTAATCTCTATTGGCCCTGAGATACTAGTTCAGCGTCCTCAAATCTATAGTGAGATTCAAATTCTCACCAATACTATATACACCTTCTACCTTGTTTTACAGTACCATATAGCTGGTGGTATTTTGGGAACATTTTCACAAAAATGAGGAAGTATGGTGGAAGTGGGCGGGGGTTGCCAGCTGGTCCTGATGGTGGTGGTGTTGGTGGTGCATCTGTTGGTAGTGGCAAAAGCACAATAGCACCTAAGGCAGGAGGTGTTGAGCCTGCATCATCGTCTGGCTCCACAAGGCCTAGAAGGCTCCCTTTTCTTGGAGTAGGTAAACCGCTTTTAAACCGGAGCTTCAGGAACAAGTTTTGGCTTACATTGCTGGCACAGCCTCCAGCTCTCTCGCATCCTCTTCTGAAGTTTCAAGAAATTAAAGCACTGAGTCGTCAGTGGAGGCTCCTGGTCAGGAACAACACCTTTCCTTGTGTCCTTCACCCCTACCAAAAGTGAAGGATGCGGCAGGCCACAGTACAGATTACTCCATGGAGCTCTTTTCCCATACCATGCCTGGGTTATCAAGTCAAATTGTGAATTCCCCAATCCAAGATGAATCTGACATGGAGTGCACTGATGCACAGCCACTGCTAGATTTTTCTGCTGTTACATTCACTCAAGAGCACTACATTGTCCTCGCAGTCAAAAGAAACACTCATAATCATCACCAATTAATTTCTTATGAGATCCCGCTCGAGACACCTCCATGGCCTCAAGTGGCTTGGACGTCTGGGCATTTGAAATGTGTAACTTGGACAAAGAAAAAATTAATGCAGAGCAACCAAAGTTGAAAAAAGCATTCAAATATTGCTTTGAAAAGACAACTTGCTTTGGTTTCAATACAGTCTGCTTTGATGCTGCCTGATGCTGGGTATTGTAACCAACGAGTGTGCATACCCACCTACCTACCTGTCTGCTGAGGCTCCCTCAGCAGACTGAAGCTGGCTGCTGCCGCACAGCTGGAAGACAGTCTGGACCGCCCATTGTGACACGTGTTCCATTGTCTCCCTCTTGTGGCCTACCTAACTACCTACCTACATTCACCTGTCTGAGTATCCTATTGGCTTACAGCAGCCAGGTGTGTCACAATGGAACAATTGGAACACATGTCACAATGGGCAGCCCAGACTGTCTTCTAGCTGTGCGGCAGCAGCAAGCTTCATGACACTAAACTCTGCAGGGTAATCAATACAGAGGAGGACAATTTTATATTACAGGAGGATTTATGTAAACTAGAAGCTTGGGCTGATAAATGGCAAATGAGCTTTAACGGGGATAAATGTAAGGTCATGCACTTGGGTAGAACGAACAAGATGTATAATTATGTGCTTAATTGTAAAACACTGGGCAAAACTGTCACTGAAAAAGACCTGGGTGTATGGGTGGACGACAAACTCACATTTAGTGGCCAGTGTCAGGCAGCTGCTGCAAAGGCAAATAAAATAATCGGATGCATTAAAAGAGGCATAGATGCTCATGAGGAGAACATAATTTTACCTCTATATAAGTCACTAGTGCGACCACACTTAGAATACTGTGTACAGTTCTGGTCTTCGGTGTATAAGAAAGACATAGCTGACCTGGAGCGGGTGCAGAGAAGAGCCACCAAAGTTATTAGGGAACTAGGGGGTCTGCAATACCAAGACAGGTTATTACACTTGGGGTTATTTAGTTTGGAAAATCGAAGGCTTAGGGTTGATCTTATTACAATGTATAAATATATGTGGGGACAATACAAAGACCTTTCTAATGATCTTTTTACTCTTAGACCTGTGACGGGGACAAGGGGGCATCCTCTACGTCTGGAGGAAAGATGGTTTAAGCATACTCACAGACGCGGATTCTTTACTGTAAGAGCAGTGAGACTATGGAACTCTCTGCCATATGATGTTGTAATGAGTGATTCCCTAATAAAAATTTAAGAAGGGACTGGATGCCTTTCTTGAAAAGTATAACATTACAGGGTATATACATTAGTTTTCTTAATATTGCGTTGATCCAGGGAGCTAGTCTGATTGCCATATGTGGAGTCGGGAAGGAATTTTTTTCCCCAATGTGAAGCTTACTGTTTACCACATGGGTTTTTTTTGCCTTCCTCTGGATCAACATGTTAGGGCAAGTTAGGATAGGAAATGGCTTGAACTAGATGGCATTAGTCCTCCTTCACCCTTAATAACTATGTTACTCTATAGAGCGGCAGCAGAAGTACCGTAGAGTACAAGAGTGCGTAGAAAAGAGTCTAGTGCAGGCAAGACAAAAACAGGAAAAGAACTACAATCAACATGCACCTGCAGTTCCCTTGTCACCAGGAGAACAGGTCCTAAAGAGGAAAAGGAGGATGCATAAATTGGATGACCAATGGGAAGCTGAACCCTACACCGTCCTACCATCAAACCTTGACAACACCAAGGTGTGCCTTATCAGTAAGGATGGAGAAGAAACTTCATCAGCAGTGTCGAGGGATCATCTGAAACGGTGCCCTGACCAACTAAAGGACAGAATGGAAGAGCAAAACAACCTACAGCCCATAGAGGAAGAAGAAAAGGTCAACATTGTACTCTGAGAATTCCCTGCAAATTGGACTAGAGCGAATCAAGCCATAGTGGTGCCAATTTTGACCTTTCCCCAACTGGGAGTGCAAGAAGAAGTGACTCAAGACCACCCTGAAAACCAGTAAGTACAGGCAGCGGATGCCACACCAGCAGTGGAACAAGAGAATTCTCACCCTGCCAGTGGTGAATCTGTCATGCCCACAGTGAGTAGAAGTGGTCCTAGGAAATCTAGTATTCCTATGCTACGCAGAACCAACAGTAATGTAGCCCAGTACAACACACTACACCAGTAGTAGTTAACACAGGGCATCCAGTAAGGTCCCCAACACCAGTGCTACGTAGGTCTGTCTGTAGTGCCCAAGGTATACCACCCCTAAGGTTTCGTATATAAGTAAGTTATGTGAACTGTAAATATGCAACTTTTCATGCTTATGTGCCTACAGAGACTCTGTAAGAATCTTTTGAGCAATCTCAGTCCTGTGGCCCAATTGTCCATCAAAAACAAACTATGTGTGGCCAAACCTGTACTTGTATATAGTTTACCAACTGCTCAGGAAATGGACCATGGATATTGATGCATGGACTAATCGTCATCAGGACTATTTTTGAGCTTTGGTTTTTGTTATTTTTTATTTTTGAAATCTTGTAACAGTTACTATTGTTCATCTGTTTTATATGTTTTTGCATGTTTTCTTCAGTCCAGGAGTACTGAATTGCACTAGGTTGGAATGTGGCACCCCCAGGAGAATGGTTGCCACAGTGGCATGGTGATGTCGTGCTTGGAAGCAATTAAGGGTCTCTCTGTCATGTAAATACAACACACAGCACAGTTCCCACTCGAGGCCAGCAGGGGGAGATCTGAACCAAACTGGGGGAGGAGCTGGTCTCTGGGGGTGAGGAAGGGGAAGTTTGGTCAGTTTGTGTGAGGAGGGCGAAGTATGTGGATGGGAGAAGAGCTGGAGGATTGAGCAGAGTTCAGGCTCACTTCTAGCGTAGCGCATGGTTCGGAGTCCGGTCTCCGAGGTTGTATGGATACTGATGTTCCTGCAGCAGAAACTGGAGGAATAGGAAGCTGTAAATGCTCTGTTCCGACATAAGACTCGGAGGCACAACAGCAAAGTGCGAGCCAGAAGAAAGAGGCTACAGCTGTCTGCCATACGAGGGGGTTCTAAAAGAGAGCAAGCAAGAGGAACTTCAGTGTAACTCAGTACTGCATGTACATCAGATAAGCACTAGAAAGGAGACTACACAACCCATCTGCATAGAGATATTCCTAAGTTGCTTCCAGGCTTCCCAACTCCTGTTCCATCTGTAATCAGTAATCAGTAATCAGATAATCAGTACTGACTATTACCACACAGGCCAGCTGTCTCTTTATTGATATATGGAATTCTCCAATACTGCTCCTTTCAGTTAAATCAACTGTGAATTTCCTTTTCTGATGAAGGTCAATTCTACGACTGAAAACATTCAAGAATTTTTGAACTGGATGCTTTCTACAATAAAGTAACTGTTAAATTCAATTTTTCCCCTTTAGTGCCAAGTCTTTACAATAATCTATAGTGGATTGGATACCTTACTTGTGCACCTCCCTGTCAGTCATCGAGTGCCGTGTTTTTTCTAATTCACTTGCACCCATAGGCTTATATGGGTGCGAGGGAGCCAAGACTCGGCCATGTGTCAGTGAAAATCGCTGCATGCTGCCATTTCACTCAGACACTGAGAACGGCTGGGGAACAAAATGGTGATGGGAGCTGCCCCGTAGATAAATACTGGTCCGAGTGCTATGGGATGTTTTATCGCATAGCACTCATTCGTATTCATCGCTGGTGTTACTCCGGCCTCAGTATGGGAGTCCTGCATTTGGGGCACGACAGGGGATATTAAGGAGGACTGAACTACTCCACCCATCTCCTCCTCCTATGCGGCCTTCTGAGGGTGATCTTCAGAGAAACAGGGAAGACCTCCCCAATTTTTTATTACCTGCCCTGATCTTGTCGTGAGTACTTTAGTCTGTGTCACATATATATATTCTATTGGTGTTTGAATTAGTTTGCCTATTATATATTAAAAGTTAAGTTTTATGGTATCTCATGCTACAGAGTTATTAATCCTGGGCAATTGGTCCAAAGTGGCCACATTAACTATATGTTGTGTCTACGGGAAAAATCTGCACAGAAAACGTAGCATATCTGCAGGAAAAAGTGACAGGTTGTGAATTTGAAGCACACACCCCAGGTCAGTTTACACTGCATAAAAAAGAGCAGCGGGCAGGAGGTTTTTATAAATCCCATCCACATTGCTGAACTGTAAGAAGCTGCGTTTTTGAGGGAACAAAAATATGTAGTGTCAAAAACGCACCAAAATCTTATTGTGGACACAGAGTCTAAGGCAGGAGTGGAGTCACATTGGATGCGATATACTAATGATACTTGGCTCCAGCTCTGCTGCGAGCGTGATACGAGTGTCTGTGCTATGTGCTGCAATCCTCTCTCATGAGAGAATCACAGCACAGATGCGAAGGAGACGGAGAAAGTAATTTTTCCATCTCCTACATGGCCTGATTCAGTGTATATCGGACTGCACTGGGATGACATCTGAGTGCAGTGTGAAGTTTCACTAAGACCCATAGGTTTGTATGGGTTCGAGTGAGCCAAGTCTCAAGTTGTTTGTTTTGAAAAAAGCAACCTGTACTTTATTCACACTATGCCGATCCAGCGTCTACAGTTCTGATGTCAAGTCCGTAGTGCTGCAGCCAATCAGGAGCTCAGCAGCTCATTCTTTGGAGTGCTATTGACGTGACATCAGAGATGCAAACAATGATAGACGCCGGGCACAGCAGCAGTGTGTATTCTTTTACAATAACCTGCTGAAAGGGAACAAGTGTAAGTCTTCAAGCTGACTGTGAAATATAAATGACCTCCGGCCACTTCCTCCACCAATCAACATGTGAAACAGCTGACGTGATGACGTCATGTCATCGCGTCAGTTGTGTACCGCCGGAGAGTAAGCGCATCGGAGACAGCAACAGAAGTAGAAGCAGGGCACCTGGGAACGGGACCGAGGTGAGTATGTGGTGTTTTTTTTTTATTTTTTATGTGTATGAATATGGGGGTGAACATAGAGATTCTATGGTGGTGACGTACAGCACATGGGGATTCTATAGGGGGTGGTCGTGCAGCACATGGGGATTCTATGGGGGTGACAGCACATGGGGATTCTATGGGGGTGACAGACAGCACATGGAGATTCTATGGGGGTGATGTACAGCAAATGGGGATTCTATGAGTGAGGATAACCTGCTGCACATGGGGAGGCTATGTGAAGGATGTATACTGTCATGCAGTATATAGGGAGGCTGTGTGGGGCTCATGCAGTATATGGGGAGGTTGTGTGGGGCTCATGCAGTACATGGGGAGGCTGTATGGGGCTCATGCAGTACATGGGGAGGCTGTGTGGGGCTCATGCTGCACATAGGGAGGCTGTGAGGGGCTCATGCTGTACATGGGGAGGCTGTGTGGGGTTCATGTGGCATATGTAGTAGGTTGTGTGAGGCTCATGTTGTGTATATAAGGGTCTGTGGGGGGGTTAAAGATATGTAGGGGTTTGACTAGTGTGACCAACTTTTTACTATTGAGGCTGCCTATGCAGCATCAGTAGTAAAAAGATATGATATTAAAATAATAAAAAAAAATTGCGTTATTCTCACCTTCGGACGTCCCACGAAGCGTTCCCGATCATCGCGATGCTCCTGGAAGGTCCCGTTCCCAGGGATGCATTGCGTCAATGACCTGAGACCGCGACGTCATCAAAAGTCATTGTCGCAATGCATCCCTGGGAACGGGACCTGCCCGGAGCATTGCTGTGGCCTGGTGATGCTGAGAGGGACATCGGAAGGTGAGAATGTCACCATTTTTTTATTTTAATTCTATTTTTTACAGGGATATGGTACTCAGAGACTGGAGGAGAATCTCCTCTCTTCCAAGCAGTGGGTACCATCTGCAAATGTTCAGCTTACTTTTCGCATGGTGGGCACAGCCACATGCGGTAAGTAAGCAGAAGAATACATTTCTATGTGCGTGGAATTCCTGCGATTCCGCACAAAGAATGAGCATGCTGCATATTTTTCCACGATGCAATTCCACCACGGAAAAATCCGCAGCATAAGTACAGCATGTGTGGAATGCCATAGGATTGCATGAGATTCCTTTTTTTTGGAATTTTCGCGGCAAAATCGCGCGTTAACGCAAATAAAACGCTATGTGTGAACACAGCCTAATGCTTGCCTCTTAACAGCTTCTTTCAACCTAGGTACAGCTCCTGTGCTGCTGTCTGGGCTTGTCTTGATGCTTGTTAACCCCTTCTGGCCCTGCAAACTGCGCTTGACTTGAGGAAGTGGACGTCTGATGTACTGATCACTGCAGTAAGATGCAGGACCAGAGCTCCAAGCAACACAGAACTGAGCACATTGAGTCTCCTACCCCTCCCCCTGCCCTGTCTCTGTTACCTCGTTGTATCTCGGGATCAGGAGTCAGACATCAGACCGCGGACACAAAATTTATGTGGTGGTAGTGATTTTTAGCGGCTGACAGCGTGAAGAGGATGACAGATCGAGCGGCCCATTACAGGGACTGGCCGTTCTGGAATTTGCCAGAAATGCCCGATGGCCAGTCCGGCCCTGGGTGTGATAAGCTGCAGTAATGTGTTTAGCTATGGATGCATACATTTCTGCACAAACACCTTCTACAAGGCCTGGAGCCCCTTGTCCTCAATACTTCCCGCCTTAATTCAAGTATCCCAAGTGTAGTTAAGTTATTCAATTTCTACCACATTCCTGACGCTTATGATTTCTTTTGTGAAACATTGTCTCCTTCTTGTGGCCCTCCAACTTCTAAATTTTGGGGTATATGTATTCAATGCCAAAGAAAGAATTGGTCTGGTGTGTTTGAATTATCGGCCTACCTAACTACAAACCTAACTTCACCTGTCTGAGTATCCTATTCACGTACAGCAGCCAGGTGTGTCATAATGAAACATTTGAAACACATGTCACAATGGGTGGCCCAGACTGTCCTTCAGCTATGCGGCAGCAGCCAGCTTCAGTCTGCTGAGGGAGCCTCAGCAGACAGGTAGGGAGGGGGGTGTGCACGCTCATTGGTTACAACACCCAGCATCTGGAGAGATAAGGTGTCCAAAAACAGACTGAATTGAATTGAAACCAAAGGAAGTTGTCTTTTCAAATCAATATTTGAATGCTTTTTTCAACTATGGTTGCTCTGCATTACCTTTTTCTTGGTCCAAGTTGCAAATTTCAAATGCCAAATGCATTTGGCTTGATTTAACTTGACCAACTCTGCTACATCAAGTATTCACCTATATATGGAAGGCATTGTATTGTATTCAGTCTGCAATTTAAATCATCTATCTTGGCTTTTGCTGCTTGGTAGGTACAGGTGTGATAAGCTGCAGTAATGTGTTTAGCTTTGGATGGATACATTTCTGCACACCCACCTTCTACAAGGCCTGCAGCCCCTTGCCCTCAGTACTTCCCACCTTAATTCAAGTATCCCATGTGTAGTTAAGTTATGCAGAGCAACTAAAGTTGAAAAAAACATTCAAATATTGCTTTGAAAAGACAACTTGCTTTGGCTTTGATATAGGTTTGCCTTCATATCCCTTTAATTGCTTTTACTACTTCAATTGCCTTTTGCCTATTATTGCTAGAATTATTCTTGTGACACTGCAGACTATTAGTCTCTGTTTCAAGGAGACTATACTTGTTATCATATATGTCCTCAATAGTCAGCAACAACATGTTCTGGGTACATGGTAAACAAGGTATGACCCTGAGGGGTGGGAGCTACATAAGCCACATAGAGTTACATTTGTTGTAAATGGTGTAAAATATTGCCTTGTGTTTCATTGCGTCAGATAAAGTGATTTGCCCACGGCCCGTGTGCAGTCTCTTTTGCCTCCAAACGCTTGTAAATTAAGGATGTGAAAAACTCCTAATTCGGACTCACTGGTGATCTGGCATACCGAAAACAGCTACGACAGTTTGGCGCCCAACGGGGACCGTGGAAACCAGTCTATTAGGAATCCGTGTGTGGGAGTTTCCTGGGAGATTGGAACTACAAACCCGGCAGCTGCAGCAGGTGAGAAAATTTATTCTTACATTGGTTTGAATTAACCATCTCTCTCTGAGACTCTAGTCATCTCTGGGTAAGACTGTACAACACAGTTCAAAAGAACCTACATCACCAGTGAGCAGTGAGTATGTCTGTATGAGAGTTGAATAATAGAGTAGTAAGATAATAATTGTCATCTGTATTATCTGTCAATCTGTTCTGGCAATATACTAATATACTAACTGGTTGTATATTGGTGTACTGTGTAGCACAGAGCCTGGGATAGACTCCGTGCAGGGTTGATTTTGGATTGGCAGTAAATCATATGAGGCTGAAATTTGCATAGGACTGTGGTTTTTGGTTGTTTTGGTTGTTGTTGATTCTTGTTGTTTAGGAAGTTGGCTTTGGTGTTCTCAGAGAGTCAGTGGATACAGCTGTAGTTTAAGATGTCAAATCCAAAGTGCAAAATAGTCAGGCTGTGTGAATCCTTGTATGTATGTCTATGAGAACCTCTGAATGAGATGAGAGATGAGTAATTAAGTATAAGGGATATACCTAAACCCCGATCAATGAGGGGATCTGTTAGGTGTGGTCCTCTGTATGTAACAGAGGACATTATTCAATTCACTTTGAGCTGAATTAGGCAGAGTGATTGAAATAAGGGATTTTTGTTATCTTCTCTTTACAATTACCTTTACTCTTTACCCCTTCCCGACCTTTGATGCCACGTAGGCGTCATGAAAAGTCGTGCCAATACGACCCATTATGCCTATGTGGCATCATGAATTGATTGCTCTCCTGCGGGTTGGGTGACCGGGGTCACTGAAAGGTCACCCAACCCGCACACAAAGGACCCTTCATAGTTAACCCCAGGGAGCGTTGCTTAGCCCCCACGTGCCTACGATCGCTCTGATTGGCTGTTTAAAGTGAAACTGCCTATCAGAGCGATTGTAATATTTCACCAATGAAATTTGGTGAAATATTACAATACAGCCATGGACGTTGCTGAAATAGCATTGGACATGGCTGGAGACCGAGACCCGACCCCCCCACACCGACTGACCCTCTTGTGGCCCTCCAACTTCTAAATTTTGGGAAAATGTATTCAATGCCATAGAAAGAATTGGTCTGGTGTGTTGTTTGAATTAGCGGCCTACCTAACTACCTACCTACCTTCACCTGTCTGAGTATACTATTGGCTTACAGCAACCAGGTGTGTCACAATGGAACAATTGGAACACGTGTCACAGTGGGTGGCCCAGACTGTCTTCCAGCTGTTCGGCAGCAGCCAGCTTCAGTCTGCTGAGGGAGCCTCAGCAGACAGGTATAGAGGGGGGTATGCACGCTCGTTGGTTACAATACCAGCATCAGGAGAGATAATGTTTCCAAAAACAGACTGAATTGAAATGAAACTAAAGCAAGTTGTCTTTTCAAAGCAATATTTGAATGCTTTTTTCAACATTGGTTTGCTCGGCATTAGTTTTTTCTTGGTCCAAGCGGCACATTTCACAAGCCAAATGCATTTGGCTTAATTTAACTTGACCAACTCTGCTGCATCAAGTATTCACCTATATATGGAAGGCATTGTGTTGTATTCAGTTTGCAATTTAAATAATCTATCTTGGCTTTTGATGCTTGGTAGGTACAGGGGTATAAGCTGCAGTAATGTGTTCTGCTTTTAATGGATACATTTCTGCACACCCACCTGCTACAAGGCCTGAAGCCCTTGCCTTCAGTACTTCCCACCTTAATTCAAGTATCCCATGTGTTTCTTCCACATTCCTGACACTTATGATTTCTTTTGTGAAACATTGTCTCCCTCCTGTGTCCCTCCAACTTCTAAATTTTGGGTATATGTATTCAATGACAAAGAAAGAATTTGTCTGATGTATTCTTTGAATTAGCGGCCTACCTAACTACCTACCTACCTTCACAAGTCTGAATATCCTTTTGGCTTACAGCAGCCAGGTGTGTCACAATGGAACAATTGGAACACGTGTCACAATTGGCAGCCCAGACTGTCTTCCAGCTGTGCGGCAGCAGCCAGCTTCAGTTTGCTGTGGGAGCCTCAGCAGACAGGTAGAGAGGGGGTATGCACGCTTGTTGGTTACAATACCCAGCATCAGGAGAGATAAGGTTTCCAAAAACAGACTGAATTGAATTGAAACCAATATCTGGTCTAAAAGTCTGGAATAAGAGGCATCTGGTAAGCAGCGGATACTGAAGGTAATAACCTTGTTTTCAGTTGAGGAACACTAGATTTCAAAATTGGGACTGACAAAGGTCCTGGTAGAATGAGCTGTAGGTCCATAAATGGAGCTGAGATTTAATTAGAGGATATGACACATGTTGTGCATAGCAGGCTTGTGTCCCTGATATGGGACTGGTACTGTTTGAGGAAGTATGTACTGCCCAGGTATGTGTGCCACGGGAGGAGAGGACGCGCTGATTAGAAAGGCACGAGAGTAAAGGGGAATAGCACTGTATCTGTGTCCGGGCGTGTGTACAGCTGAAGAAGGAGACGCTCCTTCAGTCTCAATTTTGAAATCCAGTGTTCCTCAACTCTAAACAAGGTTATTACCTACAGTATCCGCTGCTTACCAGACACCTCTTATTCGAGACTTTTAGACCAGATATTCAGTACTGAATACTACCACACAGGCCAGCTGTCTCTTTAATGATATATGGAATTCTCCATTACCTCTCCTTTCAGTTAAATCAAGTGTCAATTTCCTTTTCTGATGAAGGTCGATTGTATAACAGAAAACTTTCAAGAATTTTTGAACTGGATGCTTTGTACAATGAAGGAACTGTTTACATTCAATTTTCCTTCTTGAGTGCCAAGTCTTTACTATAATCTATAGTGGATTGGATACCGTACTTGTGCACTTCCCTCTCAGTCATCGAGTGTTGTGTTTTTTCTAATTCACTCACACCCATAGGCTTATATGTGTGCGAGTGAGCCGAGACTCTGCCATGTGTCAGTGGCAATCTCTATATGCTGCCATTTCACTCGGACACTGAAAACGGTTGGGGAAAAAAACGGTGATGGGAGCTGTCCCGTAGATGAATACTGGTCCAAGTGCTATGTGATGTTTTATCGCATAGCACTCATCCGTATTCATAGCTGGTGTTACTCTGGCCTCAGGATGGGAGTCCTGCATTTGGGGCACGACAGGGGATATTAAGGACGGAACTACTCCATCCATTCCCCAATAAAAAGATGTGACCTCTCTGCTCCCATGCCACTAATGCAAAAGAAAATCATTACTCCTGTGGTGAACTATAACTCCCAACATGCCATAGTAGCTCCTGTACATGCTGGGAGTTATAGCTCTCCTCAAAGACATAAGGACAATGGTCAACCATGTGACATAAATGGCACCTATGGGATCTTAAAGGGAATCTGATGGCTGATACCTGCTGCTCGATCCACAGGCCGCATGGATCAGACATTGGCTGTATCATTCCAATCAGGTATGGTTGACTCTGACACGCTGTGGCATTTCATGGAAAAACCTTCTTTGAAAGCTGCAGTAGACTGAGGTCACACAGGTACAGGTAACTAGTCAGACAGGCGGGTCAGTGGTGACTTCTCCCCATCTGCTCCCACTGAGGGACAATTTTCTTTCTGCGTGCGACCAGTCATTGGCAGCAGGAGGGGAGAAGTCAGACATGTTTTTCTCTGTGACACTGCAGTGTTTCAGAGACAAACATACTGGGCTTAAATCTTACAGCCGGTGCCGGACACATGCTGCCTATGGGTCACACAGCAGGTATGAGAGGTCAGGCTCACTATAAAGCAGGTGTGGGCAATTAATTTTTTAGAGGGGCCACATGAGAGACCATGACTGTTGTGGAAGGCTGAAACAATAGCTTGAAATTAATTCTACTCAATATTAATTTATTAATATTAATTGTATCACTTAATATTGAGCAGAATTAAGTATGCTAACCCCTCTATACAGTTAGGCCCATATATGTTTGGACAGAGACAACATTTTTTTAATTTTGGTTCTAGACATTACACAATGAATTTTAAAACAATTCAGATGCAGTTGAAGTTCAGACTTTCAGCTTTCTTTTGAGGGTATCCACATTAAAATTGGATGAAGGGTTTAGGTGTTTCAGCTCCTTAACATGTGCCACCCTGTTTTTAAAGGGACCAAAAGTAATTGGACAATTGACTCCAAGGCTATTTCATGGACAGGTGTGGGCAATCCCTTCGTTATGCCATTCTCAATTAATCAGATAAAAGGCCTGGAGTTGATTTGAGGTGTGGTGCTTGCATTTGGAAGGTTTTGCTGTGAAGGAAACATGCGGTCAAAGGAGCTCTCCATGCAGGTGAAACAAGCATCCTTAAGCTGCAAAAACAGAAAAAACCCATCCGAGAAATTGCTACAACATTAGGAGTGGCAAAATCTACAGTTTGGTACCTCTTGAGAAAGAAAGCAAGCACTGGTGAACTCATCATTGCAAAAAGACCTGGGCACCCACGGAAGACAACAGTGGTGTATGATCGCAGAATAAACTCCATGGTGAAGATAAACCCCTTCACAACAGCCAACCAAGTGAACAACACTCTCCAGGAGGTAGGCGTATCAATATCCAAATCTGCCATAAAGAAAAGACTGCATGAAAGTAAATACAGAGGGTTCACTGCACGGTGCAAGCCACTCATAAGCATCAAGAATAAAAAGGCTAGACTGGACTTTGCTAAAAATATATCTAAAAAAGCCAGCACAGTTCTGTAAGAACATTCTTTTGACAGATGAAACCAAGATCAACCTCTACCAGAATGATGGAAAGAAAAAAGTATGGCGAAGGCGTGGTACAGCTCATGATCCGAAGCATACCACATCATCTGTAAAGCACAGCGGAGGCAGTGTGATGGCTTGGGCATGCATGGCTGCCAGTGGCACTGGGTCACTAGTGTTTATTGATGATGTGACACAGGACAGAAGCAGCCGAATGAATTCTGAGGTATTCAGAGCCATACTGTGTGCTCAGATCCAGCCAAATGCAGCCAAACTGATTGGTCGTCGTTTCATACTACAGATGGACAATGACCCAACACATCAAGCCAAATCAACCCAGGAGTTTATTAAAGCAAAGAATTGGAATATTCTTGAATGGCCAAGTCAGTCACCTGATCTCAACCCAATTGAACATGCATTTCACTTGTTAAAGACTAAACTTCAGACAGAAAGGCCCACAAACAAACAGCAACTGAAAACCATCACAGTGAAGGCCTGGCAGAGCATCAAAAAGGAGGAAACACAGCGTCTGGTGATGTTCATGATTTCAAGACTTCAGGCAGTCATTGCCAACAAAGGGTTTTCAACCAAGTACTAGAAATGAACATTTTATTTACATGCAAATTGCCTCTTCAGAAAGAAAGAGGACTTTTACTCTACAGCGCCACCTATTGGTAGTAGCGATCCTACAAGTCACAATCAACCCTTTAATGAGTTTTGTAATATGACTTAGGATAAAAGCCAAATCAGAATCTCAATTTGCAGACACGGTGTTTCGAGCTATTGGCTCTCGTCAGTGCAAAGTATGAGATCTGATTTGGCTAGGTGAGAGGCTCTGGACTGAGGTCTAAGAGGTAAGGTTTCTCCTTGCGGAGAGTGACATGCCAGCTCTGGCTTGAGCCTCTCACCTAGCCAAATCAGATCTCATACTTTGCACTGACGAGAGCCAATAGCTCGAAACACCGCGTCTGCAAATTGAGATTCTGATTTGGCTTTTATCCTAAGTCATATTTCAAGACTCATTAAAGGGTTGATTGTGACTTGTAGGATCGCTACTACCAATAGTTGGCGCTGTATAGTAAAAGTCCTAATTCTTTCTGAAGAGGTAATTTGCATATTATTTTCCCAGAGGAGCATTGCACGGCGAATAAGCCTCCTTACCTTGACAAGCCAGAGCTGGCATGTCACTCTCCGCAAGGAGAAACCTTACCTCTTAGACCTCAGTCCAGAGCCTTTCACCTAGCCAAATCAGATCTCACACTTTGCACTGACGAGAGCCAATAGCTCGAAACACCGTATCTGAAAATTTAGATTCTGATTTGGCTTTTCTCCTAAGTCATATTACAAGACTCGTTAAAGGGTTGATTGTGACTTGTAGAATCGCTACTACCAATAGGTGGCGCTGTAGAGTAAAAGTCCTCTTTCTTTCTGAAGAGGCAATTTGAATATTATTTTCCCAGAGGAGCATTGCACGGCGAATAAGCCTCCTTACCTTGACAAGCCAGAGCTGGCATGTCACTCTCCGCAAGGAGAAACCTTACCTCTTAGACCTCATTTTATTTACAATTATTTAATCTGTCCAATTACTTTTAGTCCCTTTAAAAACAGGGTGACATGTTAAGGAGCTGAAACTGCTAAACACTTCATCCAATATTAATGTGGATAATCTCAAATGAAAGCTGAAAGTCTGAACTTCAACTGCATCTGAATTGTTTTGCTTAAAATTCATTGTGGTAATGTCTAGAACCAAAATTAGAAAAATGTTGTCTCTGTACAAATATATATGGACCTAACTGTATATTAACTGTATATATTTAACCCCCCCACAGCCCCTTATATACACAACATGAGCCTCACACAAGCTACTACATATGCAACATGAGCCCCACACAGCCTCCCCATGTACAGCATGAGCCCCACACAGCCTCCCCATGTACAGCATGAGCCCCACACAGCCTCCCCATGTACTGCATGAGCCCCACACAGCCTCCCCATGTACTGCATGAGCCCCACACAACCTCCCCATGTACTGCATGAGCCCCACACAACCTCCCCATGAATGTCATGAGCCCCACACAGCCTCCCCATGTACGGCATGAGCCCCACACAGCCTCCCCATGTACGGCATGAACCACACACATCCTCCCCATGTACAGCATGAGCCCCACACAGCCTCCCCATTTACTGCATGAGCCCCACACAGCCTCCCATGTACTGCATGAGCCTCACACAACCTCCCCATGTACAGCATGAGACCCCACACAGCCTCACCATATACGGCATGAGCCCCACACAGCCTCCCCATTTACAGCATGAACCACACACATCCTCCCCATGTAAAACATAAGACCCCACACAGCCCCCCCATATACTTCATGAGCCCCACACAGCCTCCCATGTACTGCATGAGCCTCACACAACCTATCCATGCACGGCATGAGCCCCACACAGCCTCCCCATGTACTGCATGAGCCCAACACAGCCTCCTCATGTACTACATGTTTTGAATTTTCTCCAAAAGTAAAGGAGTTGCAAACTCATCCTTTTAGCGTCTTGTTTGGGCTGACTAGTGGAGCAGAACAACACCAAAAATTTCAAGCCTGAACAATTCCACCAAGAGATATGAGTGTTCATTCAAAACGCTGTTATTTGTTATTGGGCCTTATTGAGTAATGAATGTTTTGAATTTTCTCCAAAAATAAAGGAGTTTCAAACTCATCTTTTTAGAGTCTTGTTTGGGCTACTTAGTGGAGCAGAACAACACCAAAAATGTTAAGCCTGCGTCCGGAAACAAAAGAAGAGTGGTAGTTATGGGCGACTCACTACTAAGAGGCACGGAGACAACTATCTGCAGGCCGGACATAACCGCACGAGAAGTATGCTGCCTCCCAGGAGCAAAAATCAAGGATGTGGCCAACAGGATACCAAGTATCCTCAAATCCATGGACGACTACCCTTTCCTACTGATACATGTAGGCACAAGCGCCACGGCAAGAAATAACCTACCAACTGTCTGCGAAGATTTTGAAATTCTGGGAAAGAAAATAAAGGAACGGAACGTACAGGTTGTTTTCTCATCAATCTTCCCAGTCGATGGTCATGGCATCAGAAGATGGAATAGGATACTAGAGGTGAACAACTGGCTACGACGGTGGTGCAGGCAGCAAGGATTTGGATTCTTGGACCATGGCGTGAATTACCTCTACGATGGACTTCTCACAAGAGATGGGATACACCTCACAAAACCTGGGAAAGACACATTCGCCAGAAGACTTGCCACACTCATCAGGAGGGCTTTAAAATAGAAGAAGAGAGGATGGGAGGAAAAACAGCAGACAAGAACATGCAGCAGAAGGACAAACTAATCAAGGATACTAGATGTGGTAAAGAGGACCCAAGGCAGGGTACTCAGAAGGAAGCTAAGAAAAAGGAAGCAAAACTTCTTTCCTGCATGCTGACCAACGCAAGAAGCCTGATCAATAAGATTGAAGATCTGGAGTTGGTAATGTATGAGGAAAAATATGACATAGTAAGAATAACTGAGACATGGTTAGACGACAGCTATGACTGGGCGGCTAACTTGCAAGGATATGATTTGTTTAGGAGGGATTGTAAAAAAAGGAAAGGGGGTGGAGTCTATCTATATATAAAGTCCTCTTTAAAGCCCACACTAAGAGAAGATATACAAGAGGGAAATGAAGAAGTGGAGTCTCTATGGGTGGAGATACAAGGAGGGAAAAGAATAAAATCCTCATAGGGGTTTGTTATAAGCCACCAAATATAGCAGAAACCACTGAAAATGTATTATTGAAACAAATAGACAAAGCAGCAAATCACAATGAGGTGATTATTAAGGGGGAACTTCAACTACCCCGACATAGACTGGGAAACTGAAACCTGCGTATCTCAGAAAGGAAACCAATTTCTGTCAGTGACCAAGGCTAATTATCTGTCACAACTTGTGCAGGGCCCAACTAGAGGGACAGCCCTTCTGGCCTTAATTTTAAGCAACAGGCCAGATAGAATAACAGAAGTACAAGTCGATGGGCACCTAGGGAATAGTGACCACAATATAATAAAATTCCACTTGTCCTTCAGAACGTTGCCCTGGAAGGGGATTACAAAAACGCTGAATTTCAGGAAAGCAAAGTTTGATCAGCTTAGAGAAGACCTTCGCCGAATTGATTGGGACAATGTCCTCAAAAATAGGAGCACAGAAAATAAATGGGAAATATTTAAATCAGTTTTACACACCCACTGCGAGCTAGCCATACCGTACAGAAATAAAAGGGCTAGGAACAGGAGAACACCAATGTAGCTAAATAAGGATGTAAAAGGGGCAATAAATAACAAGAACCAGGCATTTAAGATGCTAAAACAAGAAGGCAATGAAGAAGCATTAAAAAGTTATAGAGAAAAAAATATAATGTGTAAAAAACAAATACATTTAGCAAAAGTGGAAACTGAGAGACTCATTGCTAAGGAAAGTAAAACAAACCCCAAACTATTCTTTAATTATATAAACAGTAAAATGATTAAAATTGATGGTGTCGGCAATTTAAAGAACAATGAGGGTGAAATCATAGAGAGCGATGTGGGAAAAGCAAATGTTTTAAATACTTTTTTCTCAACAGTGTTCACACAGAAAAAGGATTTGCTAGGGGAAATGCAGAGTGATAATGTAAACTCCCCATAAACTCCCCTACCTGCCTAACCCAGGAAGAAGTGCAGAACCGCCTTAGTAAGATTAAAATTGACAAATCACCAGGCCCTGATGGCATTCACCCTCGGGTATTAAGGGAGTTAAGTAATGTGATAGACAGGCCTCTATTCCTTATATTTAAAGACTCTATAGAAACAGGGTCTGTTCCTTTTGATTGGCGGCAAGCAAATGTGGTACCAATATTCAAAAAGGGGTGTGAAAGGGAACCTGGAAACTATAGGCCGGTAAGCTTAACATCTGTTGTGGGTAAAATCTTTGAAGGGTTTCTAAGGGATACCATTATGGAATATCTCAATGTTAATAAATGTTTAACTCCATATCAACATGGATTTATGAAGGATCGCTCCTGTCAAACTAACCTGATCAGCTTCTATGAGGATGTAAGCTCTCAAATGGACCAAGGAGAATCATTGGATGTCATTTATCTCGACTTCTCTAAAGCATTTGACACTGTCCCACATAAAAGATTGGTAAGTAAGATGAGAAAGCTTGGGGAAAATGTGTGTAGATGGGTAGGTAGCTGGCTTAGTGATAGAAAGCAAAGAGTGGTTATTAATGGTGCATACTCAGATTGGGCCAGGGTTACTAGTGGGGTACCACAGGGTTCTGTATTGGGCCCCCTACTATTTAATATATTTATTAATGATCTAGTGCAGTGGTCCCCAACTTTTTTTGCACAAGGGACCGGCTTCAAGCAAGACCATTCTTCCATGGCCAGGCAGGGCGGGGATGGAGGTGTGACAGGGGCGGGGATTTGGTCATAAGGGGGCAGGGCTATGGACGCAGCTGTAGTTTAGCAGTGCATACTTATCATTTAATTATAACATTTATAATGTGACTCCACTCACCATAGGTTTTGAATGAGTGGGAGCACCTGGCTTGTTTCCCTGTTTCAGTGGGAGCACCGGGCTACTTCTACTGATGACCGTCACTGCTAATGATGAGTGGAACCTACAAGGAAATGGAGCATTGAGCACTTAAGAACAATTGTACTGGAGTACTGTACATGCTGATTATTTTCTAATCATCAGAAAATGTATGTGTGGTTCCCTCCATCCTGTCCAGCTCTGTGTGGCTCCCCCTGTCCCATCCTTGTATACATGGCTCCGCTCCCACTCTCCCTCCCTTGTATATATGGCTCCGCTCCCACTCTCCCTCCCTTGTATATATGGCTCCGCTCCCATTCTCCCTCCCCTGTATATATGGCTCCGCTCCCATTCTCCCTCCCCTGTGTATATGGCTCCGCTCCCATTCTCTCTCCCCTGTATATATGGCTCCGCTCCCATTCTCCCTCCCCTGTGTATATGGCTCCGCTCCCATTCTCTCTCCCCTGTATATATGGCTCCTCTCCCATTCTCCCTCCCCTGTGTATATGGCTCCGCTCCCATTCTCCCTCCCCTGTGTATATGGCTCCGCTCCCATTCTCCCTTTCCTAGTATATATGGCTCCGCTCCCATTCTCCCTCCCCTGTGTATATGGCTCCGCTCCCATTCTCCCTCCCCTGTGTATATGGCTCCGCTCCCATTCTCCCTCCCTAGTATATATGGCTCCGCTTCCATTCTCCCTCCCCTGTGTATATGGCTCCGCTCCCATTCTCCCTCCCCTGTGTATATGGCTCCGCTCCCACTCTCTCTCCCTTATATTTGTGGCTCCGCTCGGCTCCCCCATCCTCCCCATCATACTTACCCTCACGTCGCTGAACTTCCTTCCCGTCGCTGCACGTCCCTGCATCTCGCAGCGCTTCAGCTTCTTCCTGTGCGGAGCGGTCACGTGCTACCGCTCATTAAGGTCCATGAATATGGACGCCACGCCTATGGGAGATGAGTGGCGTCCATATTCATGACCTTAAATGAGCGGTAGCACGTGACCGCTCAGCGCTGGATGAAGCCGCCGCGGGATGCAGGGTGAGTATCAGCTGCTGCACCGCCCCCCGGCTCCCTTTGTGTCCGCGGACCGGCAAGGGCACTGCAACGGCCCGGTGCTGGGCTGCGGACCGGCGGTTGGGGACCCCTGATCTAGTGGATGGCTTACACAGTAAAATATCAGTATTTGCAGATGATACAAAACTATGTAAGGTAGTTAACACAAAAGAGGACAGTTTGCAACTACAGACAAATTTGAGTAAATTGGAGAATTGGGCTGAAAAATGGCAAATGAGGTTTAACACAGATAAGTGTAAGGTTATGCACATGGGAAGGAGAAACAGATGCTACAATTGCTTACTAAATGGGAAACTCCTGGGGAAATCAGACATGGAAAAAACTTGGGCATCTTAGTCAATAAGAAGCTAAATTGGTGTGCCCAGTGTCAGGCAGCTGCCACCAAAGCAAATAGGGTCATGGGATGCATTAGAAGAGGTCTGGGGACACGAGATGAAAGCATAATTCTTCCTCTGTACAAATCACTCGTCAGACCACACTTGGAGTATTGTATGCAATTTTGGTCGCCGGTGCTCAAGAAAGACATTACTGAACATGAAAGGGTTCAAAGGCGGGCTACTAAAATGATAAATGAAGTTGGTTCACTACAATACCCAGAAAGGTTATCAAAATTAGGTCTATTTACTCTAGAAAAGAGAAGACTTAGGGGAGACTTAATATACATGTACAAGTATATCAGAGGGCAATACAGAGATCTCTCCAATGAACTGTTTGTACCAAGGACTGTGACAAGAACAAGGGGGCATTCTCTTCGTTTGGAGGAAAGACAATTTCTGCACCAGCATAGAAGAGGATTCTTCACGGTAAGCACAATGAGGCTCTGGAATTCTCTTCCTGAGGAAGTGGTGATGGCCAACTCACTGAATGAATTTAAGAAAGGAATGGATGCTTTTCTTGTGAGTAACAGTATAGAAGGTTATGAATAACATAACATTATAGGTAGATGGTTGACCCAGCTAAGGGGAAGGAATTTTTTTTTTCCCTATGGAGAAAATTGGCTTCTACTCTGTGGGTTTTTTGCCTTCCCCAGGATCAACAATGCAGAACAGCTGCACTAAAAATAGGCTTAACTAGATGGACATAAGGTCTTCCTTTAGCCTTCAAAACTATGTTACTATGTTATTCCACCAAGAGATATGAGTGTTCATTCAAAACGCTGTTATTTGCTATTGGGCCTTATTGAGTAATGAATGTTTTGAATTTTCTCCAAAAGTAAAGGAGTTGGGGATTCTATGGGGGTGACGTACAGCACATGGGGATTCTAAGGGGGTGGCAGCACATAGAGATTCTATGGGGGTGTCGTGCAGCACATGGGGATTCTATGGGGGTGACAGCACATGGGGATTCTATGGGGGTGACAGACAGCACATGGGGATTCTATGAGTGAGAATGACTTGCTGCACATGGGGAGGCTATGTGAAGGCTGTATACTGTCATGCAGTATATAGGGAGGCTGTGTGGGGCTCATGCAGTATATGGGGAGGCTGTGTGGGACTCATGCAGTATATGGGGAGGCTGTATGGGGCTCATGCAGTACATGGGGAGGCTGTGTGAGCTCATGCAGTACATGGGGAGGTTGTGTGGGGCTCATGCTGTACATGGGGAGGTTGTGTGGGGCTCATGCAGTACATGGTAGGCTGTGTGGGGTCTCATGCTGTACATGGGGAGGATGTGTGGGGTTCATTCTGTAGATGGGGAGGCTGTGTGGGGTTCATGCTGTACATGGGGAGGCTGTGTCGGGCTCATGAAGAATATGGGGAGGCTGTGTGGGGCTCATGCTGTACATGGGGAGGCTGTGTGGGGCTCATGATGTACATGGGGAGGCTGTGTGGGGTTCATGTCACATATGTAGTAGCTTGTGTGAGGCTCATGTCGGGTATATAAGGGGCTGTGGGCGGGTTAAAGATATATAGGGGGTTAGAATACTTAATTCTGCTCTATAGTAAGTGATACAATTAATATTAATAAATTAATATTGATTAGAATTAATTTCAAGCTATTGGTTCGGCCTTCCACAACAGTCATGGTCTCTCGTGTCCCCTCTAAAAAATTAATTGCCCACAATTGCTTGACAGTAAGCCTGACCTCTCATACCTGCTGTGTGACCCATAGGCAGCACGTTTCCGGCACCGGCTGTACGATCTAAGCCCAGTATGTTTGTCTCTGAAACACTGCAGTGTCACAGAGAAAAACATGTCTGACTCCTCCCCTCCTGCTGCCAATGACTGGTCGCACGCAGAAAGAAAATTGTCCCTCAGTGGGAGCAGATGGGGAGAAGCCACCAGGGACCCGCCTGTCTAACTAGTCACCTGTACCTGTGTGACCTCAGTCTACTACGGCTTTCAAAGAAGGCTTTACCATGAAATGCCACAGTGTGTCAGAGTCAACCATACCTGGCTGGAATGGTATAGCCAATGTCTGATCCATGCGGCCTGTGGATCGAACAGCAGGTATCAGCCATCAGATTCCCTTTAAGATCTCATAGGTGCCATTTATGTCACATGGTTGACCATTATCCTTAAGTCTTTGAGGAGAGCTATAACTCCCAGCATGTACAGGAGCTAATATGGCATGTTGGGAGTTATAGTTCACCACAGGAGTAATGATTTTCTTTTGCATTAGTGGCATGGGAGCAGAGAGGACACATCTTTTTTTTTGGTGATTGGTGAAGTAGTTCAGTCCTTAATATCCCCTGTCGTGCCCCAAATGCAGGACTTCCATCCTGAGGCCAGAGTAACACCAGCGATGAATATGGATGAGTGCTATGCGATAAAACATCACATAGCACTTGGACCAGTATTCATCTACGGGGCAGCTCCCATCACCGTTTTTTTCCCCATCCGTTTTCAGTGTCCGAGTGAAATGGCAGCATATAGAGATTGCCACTGACACATGGCCGAGTCTCGGCTCACTCGCACTCATATAAGCCTATGGGTGTGAGTGAATTAGAAAAAACACGGCACTCGATGACTGAGAGGGAGGTGCACAAGTACGGTATCCAATCCACTATAGATTATAGTAAAGACTTGGCACTCAAGAGGGAAAATTGAATTTAACAGTTCCTTCATTGTACAAAGCATCCAGTTCAAAAATTCATGAACATTTTCGACGGTACAATCGACCTTCATCAGAAAAGAAAATTCACAGTTGATTTAACTGAAAGAGCTGTAATGGAGAATTCCATATATTATTAAAGAGACAGCTGGCCTGTGTGGTAATATTCAGCACTGAATATCTGGTCTAAAAGTCTGGAATAAGAGGTGTCGGGTAAGCAGCGGAAACTGTAGGTAATAACGTTGTTTTCAGTTGAGGAACACTGGATTTCAAAATTGGGACAGAGGGAGCGTCTCCTTCAGCAGCTGTGCACACACCTGGACACAGATACAGTGCTATTCCCCTTTACTCTCGTGCCTTTCTAACCAGCGTGTCCTCTCCTCCAGTGGCACACATACCTGGGCAGTACATACTTCCTCAAACAGTACCAGTCCCATATCAGGGACACAAGCCTGCTATGCACAACATGTGTCATATCCTCTAATTAAATCTCAGCTCCATTTATGGACCTACAGCTCATTGTACCAGGACCTTTGTCAGTCCCAATTTTGAAATCTAGTGTTCCTCAACTGAAAACAAGGTTATTACCTTCAGTATCCACTGCTTTCCAGATGCCTCTTATTCCAGACTTTTAGACCAGATATTGGTTTCAATTCAATTCAGTCTGTTTTTTGAAACCTTATCTCTCCTGATGCTGGGTATTGTAACCAACAAGCGTGCATACCCCCCTCTCTACCTGTCTGCTGAGGCTCCCTCAGCAAACTGAAGCTGGCTGCTGCCGCACAGCTGGAAGACAGTCTGGGCTGCCCATTGTAACACGTGTTCCAATTGTTCCATTGTGACACACCTGGCTGCTGTAAGCCAAAAGGATACTCAGACATGTGAAAGTAGGTAGGTAGTTAGGTAGGCCGCTAATTCAAAGAATACATCAGACAAATTCTTTCTTTGTCATTGAATACATATACCCAAAATTTAGAAGTTGGAGGGCCACAAGAGGGAGACAATGTTTCACAAAAGAAATCATAAACATCAGGATTGTGGTAGAAATTGAATAACTTAACTACTCATGGGATACTTGAATTTAGGCGGGAAGTACTGAGGGCAAGGGTCTGCAGGCCTTGTAGCAGGTGGGTATGCAGAAATGTATCCATCCAAAGCTATACGCATTACTGCAGCTTATCAAACTGAACATATCAAGCAGCAAATGCCAAGATGGATAATTTAAATTGCAGACTGAACACAATACAATGCCTTCCATATATAGGTGAATACTTGATGTAGCAGAGTTGGTCAAGATAAATCAAGCCAAATGCATTTGACATTTGAAATGTGCAACTTGGACCAAGAAAAAGCTAATGCAGAGCAACAACCAAAGTTGAAGAAAGCATTCAAATATTGCTTTGAAAAGAGGGGGGTATGCATTCAATGAGCGTGCATACCCCCCTCCCTACCTGTCTGCAGAGGCTCCCTCAGCAGACTGAAGCTGGCTGCTGCTCCACAGCTGGAAGACAATCTGGGCTGCCCATTGTGACATGTGTTCCAATTGTTCCATTGTGACACACCTGGCTGCTGTAAGCCAATAGGATACTCAGACAGGTGAAGGTAGATTGGATAGTTTGGTAGGCCGCTAATTCAAACAACAAACCAGACCAATTCTTTCTTTGGCATTGAATACATTTTCCCAAAATTTTGAAGTTGGAAAGCCACAAGAGGGATACAATGTTTCACACAAGAAATCATAAGCATCAGGAATGTGGCAGAAATTGAAAAACTTAGCTGCACATGGGATCCTGGAATTAAGGCATGAAGTACTAAGGGCAAGGGGCTGCAGACCTTGCAGCAGTTGGGTGTGCAGAAATGTATGCAACCAAAGCTAAACACATTACTGCAGCTTATCACACCCAGGGCCAGACCGGCCATCGGGCATTTCTGGCAAATGCCAGAACGGCCGAACCCTGTAGTAGGCCACACGATCTGTCATCCTCTTCACGCTGTCAGCCGCTAAAAATCACTGCCGCCACATGAAATTTGTGGCTGCAGTCTGATGTCCAACTCCTGATCCTGAGTTGCAGCGACGTAACAGAGATAGGGCAAGGGGAGGAGGAGACTCAATGTGCTCAGTGCTGTGCTGCTTGGAGCTCCGGTCCTGCTTCTTACTGCAGTGAGCAGTACATCAGACGTCCACTTCCTCAAGTCTAGCACGGTTTGCAGGGCCTGAAGGGGTTAACAAGCATCTGATAAGCTGAGTGCACTGCACAGAGAAGAAGCCCAGACAGCAGCACAGGAGCTGCACCTAGGAAGAAAGAAGCTGTTAAGAGGCAGGCATTAAGCATTTTCGCTGCGATTTTAAACATGCGATTTTGCCGCGAAAACGCAAAAAAAAGCATCCGTACCATTTTTGGCATGTACATGAGAGGCTGTGTGGGGTCTCATGCTGTACATGGGGAGGATGTGTGAGGTTCATGCTGTACATGGGGAGGCTGTGTGGGGTCTCATGCTGTACATGGGGAGGCTGTGTGGGGCTCATGCTGTACATGGGGAGGCTGTGTGGGGCTCATGCTGTACATAGGGAGGCTGTGTGGGGCTCCTGCTGTACTTGGGGAGGCTGTGTGGGGCTCATGCTGTACGTGGGGAGGCTGTGTGGGGCTCCTGCTGTACATGGGGAGGCTGTGTGGGGTTCATGTTGTATATGTAGTAGCTTGTGTGAGGCTCATGTTGTGTATATAAGGGGCTGTGGGGGGTTAAAGATATATAGCGGGTTAGCATACTTAATTCTGCTCAATATTAAGTGATACAATTAATATTAATAAATTAATATTGAGAATTAATTTCAAGCTATTGGTTTGGCCTTCCACAACAGTCATGGTCTCTCATGTGGCCCCTCTAAAAAATTAATTGCCCACACCTGCTTTATAGTGAGTCTGACCTCTCATACCTGCTGTGTGACCCATAGGCAGCACGTTTCCGGGACCGGCTGTATGATCTAAGCCCAGTATGTTTGTCTCTGAAACACTGCAGCGTCACAGAGAAAAACATTTCTGACTTCTCCCCTCCTGCTGCCAATGACTGGTTGCACGCAGAAAGAAAAT
Organism: Dendrobates tinctorius; assembly: GCF_039654945.1. Lineage (NCBI taxonomy): Eukaryota > Metazoa > Chordata > Amphibia > Anura > Dendrobatidae > Dendrobates > Dendrobates tinctorius. The sequence continues at coordinate 6,358,254 of NW_027361705.1, forward strand.
TGTCCCTCAGTGGGAGCAGATGGGGAGAAGCCACCAGGGACCCGCCTGTCTGACTAGTCACCTGTGTGACCTCAGTCCACGGCGGCTTTCAAAGTAGGTTTTTCCATGAAATGCCGCAGCGTGTCAGAGTCAACCATACCTGGCTGGAATGATACAGCCAATGTCTGATCCATGCGACCTGTGGATCGAGCAGCAGGTATCAGCCATCAGATTCCTTTTAAGATCCCATAGGTGCCATTTATGTCACATGGTTGACCATTGTCCTTATGTCTTTGAGGAGAGCTATAACTCCCAGCATGTACAGGAGCTAACATGGCATGTTGGGAGTTATAGTTCACCACAGGAGTAATGATTTTCTTTTGCATTAGTGGCATGGGAGCAGAGAGGACACTTTTTTTTTGTTAATTCTAAGGCTACGTGCACATGTTGCACGGAAATTTCAGCGGGAATGCCGGAATTCCAATCCGCAGGAAATATGCGAGAAAACCGCATTTTAATTTCTGCCTAGTTCCCACGGAAAAACTAGCAATTTGCAAGCGTAATCAGCTTGCAGAATGCTAGCGTTTTCCAAGCGATCTGTAGCATTGCTTGGAAAACTGATTGACAGGTAGTTCACACTCGTCAAACATAGTGTTTGACTATTAAGTCAAATAGGGCGATAAGTGATTTTTTGGGTGACAATACACGGTTAGTGCACTCACCTTTTAAAGGTTGTGAACAGTCGCAACCCCTTGCAGAATGTGAAAGGAACCAGTGGTCTCTGCAGACTCCTGTAGATACCAATGTCACAAAGGAGGAAGAAAAAGACCGGGTTTTTCAATATATCCGCACTGACCACACAAGGACAGAAATATTCTTCATAGCATTATTGTGCTGACGCGTTTCGTGGCATATCTGCCACTTCCTCAGGGCCAAAGAATTACAGTATCTGACTACAGCAGTGGTTTTATACAAAACCTTCATGACATGACATCACAATTACATGCAAAAAGACATCACTTCCTGTGGAAACACCCCCTCCAATGTCAAAATGTCATGGACCAGTCACAATAACTTTATATCAAGATCTAACCTTTGATGAAACACATTAAACATCTAAAATATCAATCTTTAATTTGAAAAAGTGTATGAAACCTATATTCACTACATATTAAAATTATATAAAAATAGAGTTGACTAGGGGCGTGGCTTGAGCGCAGCATGATGGTGGTCGTGTGAGCGCGGAGCTCCTGCGTGGCCAGCCAAAGAAGCGACGAAAACTCAAGAAGACGGGATAATTTTGCACTAAATATGCTATAAATCTCTTCTCCATCTCTTTCTGAAGAAATTGATACCTCATTTATCATCGTGGACCTTGTCAATTTTAAACTGCAGTCATTTGAAAGAAGCAGGGACTGAGGAGCGGTTTTGGCGGGAAACGGCCTTGAGAGTCCGTGAGTCCCTTCACTGTTATGCAACACATGTTTACCCGGGAAGATTTGAATCCCCGCTGCACGGCATTGCTTCCTGCATCTGCGACTGACGTGCCCTGTGAAATTAAGCGGCTGTGAGGCGGAGAGAAACTGCTGTGGTCCTGAAAGGAGCTGGAAGGTGAGGCGCCATTGCTGGAAGAAAGGGCGCGAAAATCCCCGCCTCCTTCCTGAGGTAATTAAGAGGCGGGGTGAAGACGGAGCGGCGCCGGACACAAAGAAAACACAGAGCCTGAAAGTCAAGTCCATCAGCGACTGAATCGGGCTGCCTGGTCGAC